>NC_086155.1:194274619-195495869 GCF_035149785.1 Candoia aspera
TGATCCTGGGATTGTTATCTGGTTTGCTTTGGCTCAAAAATATTCAAGCTCTTTTCCTGTTTTGAAGAAAATAGAAGAATTAGCTGAGGCTTCTATAAACTGTGGCCAGGAAGTTTCAAAATTTTGAAACCTATGTAAAGGAAAAGCTACTTCTTGAAATATAATTTGTTTTTGTAATGTATGGGAGAAAGAATAAGGACTGTGTTTCAACAAATCATAACCTATACAAAGTATCAAAATACCATCTGCAATGCATTTAATTGAATAAACAGTTTGCACTCTCATATAAGCTTCTCAGGTGATGCTGTAAGCCAGTATCACTTTAGATTCTCGCAAGCTGACTTCCATTCTCAAAAATGAAGATTGTATCTCCAAGCCTTGCAATAAAAAAATAAACACACTTGCCTATATTAATTTTCTTCCTTGATACCACATGTTTGTCCTTCATAGATTTCAGCTATCTATAGAAAATGGCACAAACACATTTTACTTTATTTTCAAGTTTGTTTCAGTAACTGAGAAATTAAGGATTTCAGCTCATTTTAAATGAGAATGTCTTTTAATATTAAGGACTCAACATCTGTACTAATCACTTTAAAATTTACTTAGTAATTAATTTTGAATTATATATATTTACTTACTTATTTACTTGCTTGTATGTTGCCCATTCCCACAGGCTCTAAGGAGCTAAGAATGTAAACAGATAAAATATCCTCAAATTCAAATACATTCATACAGAGAGAGAGAGAGAGAGAGAGAGAACATAACCATGAACAAATGCAAATACCATGTATCTGCAAACCCAACTTCCAGTAAAAGAACATCTTTTTCTTGTCCAAGTCAGAACAGGTAGGTCTTCAAGTTTTTCCTGAGGCCTAGGAGTTATGAGACAGATAGAATGTCTACTAGGAGGGAGTTCAAAAGAGTGGGGGCAGCCATAGAGAATGCCTCCCTCCAGGACCCCACCAGGTGTCAATCTTGGAGACACAGGACCTGAGGGAGTTGACCCTATTTGATCCTGGCAGATGAATACAGAAAAAGGCTGTGCCTCAAATAACCAAGTCTGGAGCCATGCGCAGTGCCTTAAAGGTGGCAAGAATATTAAGAAACAGATATCACTGTGTGAGCCACCACATTCTGCACCAGCTGCAGTTTCTGGATGTTCTTCAAGGAAAGCCCCATATAGACCATATTACAGTAGTCCAAACAGGAAGGGACCAGGGCATGAATGATTGTGAGCAGTGCTTTCTGCTTCAGGAAAGCTCAGAACTGCACAAAATGTAATGGTCCTAAAGGTCCTGCAGAACTGCATCTGCTTACTAAAATCAACCATTGTATTTGTGTCAGGAGACCAAGGAAGTGATCAGAAGCCATGGTATCTTCCTCATGCCTTGCTTCAGCTGGGACTGGGGAAGAGACATCAAGAAAACGAAGACTTCTGAATATTGTACAAAGAAGGAAAGTCCATAGTTGTTTTGCCTCTGCCTCCCCCTATCTTCATTGATAAATGTAGACTGAAACACCAGTGGAGATATTTCTCCCCTCTAGCTCCTAGGAGTGCCTCCTGCTACTCAGTTAAACTTCATCATGCTGGTCCAGCAGAAAGGACTCATTTGCACAGCAGGCTGATATTCATGGATCACCTTGCTGAATAGGAAAATGTCCCCCAAAGCTGGATGCATATGTATACTGGAGTATGCAACTTTATCCTGCCCATAGGCATCTTGAAATTCAATATGTTCCATCCTAATTATTTTGTCTTCCTCCAGGAGGTTTTGTCAGTATACACAGCATTTTCCTCTCCAATGTTCCCCACAATAACAGCTTTATGAGATAGAATGGTCTGTAAGTTACTGACTATCCCAAACACAGCTTCTCTGTTTTAAGGCACAGCAAGCCAGCTGCTTTAAAGTGCTACCCACAAGTTGTTGAAGAACATGCTGGCATAAAATTTGCTACCCCAGTTGCTGAATCCTGTTCTGCTACAGTATGAAGGCTAATGATTAGTGGTCTCCTTACTATTTAATGTGGAACAAATCAAATAAGGGGTTGCTGGATCCGCCTGGATGTTGTTTCCTCTTCCACCAACTCTTGCCTACTAGTAGGAGAACCACCATGATCTGCTCTCCCTCATGTGGAAAGGGGTAAGCGTGGCTTAATGTAGGCAAGTGCTTGAAATAATTTGTTTACCAATCTGTCAAGTTGCCCAGTTATGCAGGTGTTCCATGTTGTGACCCATCAGTTGGGCCATTTCTGGACATGGGTTTAGATAAAAATAGAATAGATAATATTACACTGCCCACCTCACTTCCTGGTAATTAACATGGTTAAAAGTATAACCATGCAAAACCAGTTGTTTGCTAAGCAGTTCAAAACCTATAATGCACATAATGATGACAGAACCAGCAATGGAAAGATTTCTTTCTGGGTTTAAGTTGACCTTCTGTGCAGCACTGGACTAGCCCTCTCCCACTCTGCTTTTTAAACACAGGTCTAATCCTCCCCAGCTAATTTCAACTATTTTATCTTAACCCCAACAACTATTCTGGGTAAGGCAGTTTTGATTAATACATCAGGATTGACAGGAACAGCAATGGTGCAGACTGAAGCATAAAACATGTAGACTGATCCCTTCTTCAACCAATGTATATAGTGGTACACAGAATAAAGGGTCTGGATTCTGCTTCAGAATCACTTACACTAGAAGATTTTGCATATTTCAATTTGATATCAGTCTCTATCAATTTCATGTCTGCAATTAAGGAAAGATACTCCCAGACAGTATCATCCTGAAGGAGAAGGAAAAGGAGAAGGAGAAGGGGGAGAATGGCTGGATCTCTAATGGCAAAAGATAAAAAAGCAAAGTGGTCATTACTATAAATGTGTCTTATAAATACAGATTAAAGGTGAAGTTGTTGTGCAGTATTTATCTTGTAATAAGGCAGAGTCTTCCCTGTACTTTGTTCTTCTCACACATGTCAATTAAAAATACCCTCCCACTTGGAGATAATTTTCTTTGTACATTTCCCTTTCTCCTTCATCAAAAACCTTTTCTTACACAACCAAATTCACTTCAGGCAGTTCAACTCAGAATCCACAACTTGAATTTCATTATACATATTAGTGAAGCAATCAGTGGAGCTAAAAAAGAAGACATTTAATAAGAAGCTGAGTAGCTAGGATGATGGGCCACTGAGAGAGGGCTTGAAAATCACATCCTGTTCATCTTTGTTTCTTACCAATAATCTATTTCAAAGAAAGAAAGAAAAAGTCCCGGCAGTCTATGCTAGCAAAAAGTTCCAGAAACGGTTGTTCTAACACACTTCCTGAAGCCAGGGCCAGATTTAGGCATAAGCTAAACAAGCTACAGCTTAGGGCCTCACAATCCTCAGGGCCTCACAAAATTTCAGAATATCGGTTTTCTGATTTTGCAAAAGAGTCCATTATTACTTACTGTATATTAATAAAAGTGATCCTGATTACTTATGTTGTCAGCATTTTATGTGTGTGTGTGTGTGTGTGTATATCTTAAAATTATTTTCAAAATTACATTTAAGTATTGTTTCTAGGGTATAAGTAAAGTAAAGGTTTCCCTTGACATTAAGTCCAGTCATGTCCGACTCTAGGGGGCAGTGCTCATCTCCGTTTCAAAGCCAAAGAGCCGGCATTTGTCCGTAGACACTTCCTCTGTGGTCATGTGGCCGGCATGACTAAACAGAACGCCATTACCTGCCCACTGAAGCGGTACCTATTAATCTACTCACACTGGCATGTTTTCGAACTGCTAGGTTGGCAGGAGCTGGGACTAGCAACAGGAGCTCACCCCGTCACGCAGATTTGAACCGCTGACCTTCCGATCGGCAAGCTCAGCAGCTCAGTGGTTTAACCCTATATTATAATTATAATAGGAGGAGGAATTAATTATAATTATAATAGGAGGAGGAAGGAGTATTTGGTATGTTTGCCATCTCGAGTTATTTATTAAAAAAAAAAAAGGCGGGAGAGAAAATAAATAAATAAATAAATAATCTGTGAGAGAGATCAAGCCAGCCAAATGATAAATATATAATCAGTAAATGCATTCACTTGAAAATAATTTGCATTTTTCATTTTAAATACCTTGCTATTAAATAATTAAAAGGCATATATATGTTTTCAACTTTTTTGTGGTGACCCAAGGTCCTGTTTTGGTATGGACCTTGGTGAGACCTTCTGGTGTATAGAATGTTATATAGCTTAGGGCCTCACCAAGTCTAAAATCCAGCACTGACTGAAGAAATCCCATCTAAGTAAAGGTTGCATTAACCACTCTATCCCCACTGTATCCAACCCCATATGCAAATCAGGCTTGCTATTCATTGGATTGCTTTGAAAAATAGCTTGAAAATGCAGCAGTTACTGTACAGTAATGGGCAACTGCTAGATTAGTCTTAATTTCCTTTTTTAAATATAATGTTATTGAAAGTTTTTTAAAAACAAGAGTAAAAATTAATACAAACTAAAACAAAGTAAGATGGAAAAAAAGAGAAAGGAAGAAATAAAAGAGAAAGCTAAAGTGCAAAAGCAAAAAAAGAAGAAGAAAAAGAGAAAAGAGAAAAGAAAGAAAAAAGATACAATGAAATTGCCTCCAATCTTCTTTAAATTGTACTTTATAAGTACAATTGTAGATTTACCTCTTTCTCTAAAGTTCCATCATGACTCTCTTCTTTCTATAATCTATTCTACCTAATTGTCAGAACCACAGACCATAAGTTCATTATTTTCAGTTTTACCCAAAAAGTCCATAAGGGGTTTCCAGTCAGCAATAAAAGTAGATACTGTTTTTCTCTAATCAAACAGGTCAGTTTGGCCATCTCAGCAAGTTCTAACATCTTCACCAACCAGACTTCATCACAGGTATTGCCAAAGATTATTCTTAATTTCCATAGCCCACCCTTGTCCCATTATCATTCAAGGAAAACAACAACACTGAGCTCAATGGGACCTCCTCTGAAGGAGTGTGCATGAAATGAGGGACTTCTGGTTGCAGTGGTGAATAAGCAATATAGAAAGGCCTTCCTTAAGATCAAGGTGTTGATTCTACTTAATGTAATTAAAACCAACAGCTGAGGAAAATGCTCCCAGATTGGTCATTCCCAAAACTGTGGTTTTATATGCTTCTAAGAAGAAATTAATTCATTAAATCTTACTTTTGGAGGGAGGGGCAGTCTATGTGGCAGTGATATACAAGGATACTAAATACTCATATCACTTTGAGGTATCAAATAATTGAGATAGCACTGATTATGGGAAGGAGCACAGTGTTCTGCAGATTTAAAAATTACAGGTAGTCCTCACTAACAGACACAGTCACTAAGCGGGAAAACCCCTGATTGCAATTGGCTTATGACCTCACTTCTACTGCAGTCATTAAGCAAATCACCCATGGTCATTAAGTGAGACATTACGTGACAGCAACTTGAGATTTTACTGCCGGCTTCTCCATTGACTCTGCTTGTTGGAAGCTGGCTGTGAAGTGTGCGAATGGTGATCATGTGACTGCGGGACACTGTGATGGTTGTTAACACCCACCAGTTGCGAAGTGCCCAAATCTCGATCACATGACAGTCATAAGTGTGAGGACAGGTCATAAAGTTACTTTTTCAGCATTGTTGTAACTTCAAACAGTTGCTAAACAGGGCTGTCGTTAAGCAAGGATCACCTGTACTTACACAAGAAATAGCATCTTCCATTCAGTATAAAACAGAGTTGGTGAGATGCAGTGGTTAACATGTTGAATGACAACCAGGGAAATGCACACTGAAGTACAAGTCGAGCTAAGGAAGTTGCACCCTCAGCCCAATCTAGAATTTATTTATTTATTTATTTATCGTATTTTTATTTCATATTGTTACTGTGGTGGGAAAATAGAAGGAATATTACATTACATTACATCAGCCCATCCCATTAGATCTGGCCGAGAAGGCATGCTGTAGCTACCATCTGCTAGGGACTTACATTTGGTGGGTCCCGGGAGCTGGGCCTTCTCTGCCATGGCACCCACCTTATGGAACATTCTCCCCCCCCCCCAAGATAGGTTAGCTCTATCCCTGTTTATACACACACACACATACATACATACCTTAATATATAAATAAACCACAGATGTTACAAAATAAATCAAAGCATCCATGATTGCAGTTTCATTAAGCCTCAGGAAAATGGAGCTCAGTAGGTGTAATGGTATGTGGGAATGACCTTGGGAGACTGGGCCCAGAGATGCTGCCTAGGAAGTGGTCAGATAAGAGACAGTATAGTCTGCAGCTGGATAGTGGGTGCAGCAAGAGGCTCAGAAGGGACCCTTCCTAATTTCTCGGGGGCAAAGGAGATGGAAGGAAAAATGTACTTTCAGACTTGCAAGATTCTGTTAATGTAACTTTGCAATAAGGTAGAATTAGCTGATCCGGTTGGGTTTCCTGACTGACGGTAGCCATATTCCCTTCTCTTACCTTCCCACCATTGCCTTGATTGTCTGACCATTTTTCTATATTTAGGGCTGCTACAACTGGGCTGGAAAAGTCTGTGGCAACCACTAGAGGGTAGCAAAGAGACACAGAGACCTACTATGCTTTGCTGCCCTCTAGTGGTCAACTGGGTTTTTGCAATCCTGTTAAAGCCTGATTTCTGAGTTGTAGCCATGGAAAATCTATGCTCACTTTACATTTACATTTCATACACCAACAGAGACAACTCTAACTCTCTGCAGCCATCTAGTCGTCATCTGGCTTTCTGCAACCAGATATGGTTGCCCTAGCTATATTGCACAAAGCAGTCTATAGCTGAAGGACATAAAGTCTTCTCACTGGGTCCATTTGTGTCTCACAGTGGTCGGTAGAAGGAATCTAGGAAGCTGTGGGTGGTAACATACTCAGCCTATCACACGCAGGAGCAGCCTAGGGCCCATAAGCCACATATAGCTGCCATCACCTCATATGTAGCTCCGTTACACAACAAAATCATGCTGTCAAAATTTGGTAGTGACATTGGCATATTTCTGTAGGGCAATTTTGGCCTCTTCAGGGGGTGGAGGGGCGGTTGGTTTTAAAGAGAGGAATGGGCGTTTTTCTCCCTCCCCCCCTCCCTCCCTCCCCCGATCTCTCTCTGCCTGTTTATAGCCAAATCATACTAATCTCTAAATCAAAGAATTTAGCATCTGGTTTAGGAAGCAAACTTTATTTTATTCCTTTGAACATAATAGGGCTATGATTTCAGTTCAGTTTAAAATATCAAACCTTACAAGCCCAGACTATTTCCTTTTCTTTTTAAAAAATCAAAGTGGTCAAAGGGGTTGTTACTTCGTTCTGCTCTGCTTTAATGCATCAGGAACATAGACACATCTATAAAACAAGGGGATGTAGTGGGGAGGAGATGAGAATTTGTAATTCTATGCTTTAGTACACAAGGCCATCTAAGAGAGGAGAAATAAGATTGTTAACTCTTGGCTCTAGACTCACCTGGTTGCACCACTCTGAGTCTTCCCAGATAGGAGACTGTCCTGACCAGTTCCACCAGTTTCTTCTGAGTTCAGAGTCCTGGTTTTGCCCTTCAAAGACTTAAACAGTTTTACATCCAGATTATTTAAAGGACCACCTAGGCATGAGTGGCATGGTATTTAGGGACATTTAATGAGCTTTTGAATACTTCTCTTGCTGACTAGTTTTCCTGCCCTAGGTAACTTCTTTTTAGGTTCTTTTAATTTATGTAAATAAGTTGAGAAGCTTGGCCAGTTCTAAGGCAAAATGCCACCTATGGATATCAGTGTTAATTCTAGTACTGCTTCTTATGAAGTCACCTAGACAGTACAGGTAGTCTTCACTTAATAACCACAATTAGGACTGGAATTTCAGTTGCTAAGCGAAGTGGTCATTAAGCAAATCCAACCTGATTTTATTACCTTTTTGTGGCAGTCGTTATGCGAATCACTGCAGGCATTAAGCGGACCACATGGCCGTTAAGTGAATCACATGGTTCCCCATTGCTTTTACTTGCCAGAAGCTGTCTGGGAAGGTCATAAATGAGAACCAGTTGCCAAGCACCCAAATCATGATCATGTGACCACAGGGATGCTGCAATGGTTGTAAGTGTGAGGACCAGTCGTAAGTTGTTTTTTCAGCATCGTCGTAAGTCCATACTGTCACTAAACAAATGGTTGTTAAGTGAGGACTACCTGTATAGGGATTATTAGAAATGTAAGGTTACTGTAACCCAGTGCCTGATTTGCAGGCATGTCCATCAACCCAGAAAAAAAAGACAAAATTAAAGATTCCAGAAAAAAAAACTGGTAGGAAGCAATATCACCCATGTCTGGTGGTAAGTGGGCATGTTGTAACTTTTTAGTTTCCTGCTTTTTTTATAGCATAATTTTCTAGAAAAGGTACCAATATTTCAAACTATAAAATCATCTCAACATTTTATAGACCCTCATTTAGCAGAATTCAGAGGGAATGAACAAAATCTCATGTTGATCTTCACCCCCAAACAGTGTAAAAGTCTGCTGTTTGGCACATAGTTTCCCACAATTTACAAAAATTTGCATGATCTACCCAAAAAACTCATATATTTTATATAAGCTGCTTAAATGTCTAGTTACTCAAAGTATGAAAAATTATGCAAATTACACGAGCATGTAAATTTACATAGATTATGTAAATTAGGATTTGAGGGACGTTTGGATTTAATGGATACTCTATTCCCCACAAAAATCTGTTAAACTGTTAAGTTGCCATAGTTTCATTTTCATTTGCTTATTTGCTGTGGACACGACAGCAATAGGGATCCACTCTCTCAGCAGATGGCAGCACCTTCTAGGTCTAGAATTGGATGTTAGCCAAGATCAGGCTAGGTTAGTACTAGGTGGGATTTCTGCAGGGAATGCCAGGGCTGTAGATTAGACTAGGAAACTGAACAGAAAAGCCCTAAAGAGGACCATGGCAAAACCCTCCAGAAACACTGCCAAGAAAGTGACATAAAAAGATTAATAAAGTCACTAAGTGTTGAGTGCACCTTGAAGGAGATTTTTACCTGTAATTTTAATGACCCATCCTGCCATGTTCTTGTGCAGATCAACAAGGAGAAGAATGGAAAAGATCTGCAAGCTAAAGGTGCTCTAGAAAATATTAACGAAGAGAAACCATCTTTTTTGTTGTTCTTTTTTAAATATTGGAGCAGTAATCCAGTACCGTAGGTTCTCTGATCAGACAGACCTTTCAGTGCTTGTGGCCTCCTAGGCTTCATGACTTTAAACCTAAACATATTGCATGGCGCCATTGGATGCTATCTAGCCTAAAAACTGCATGTTGAATCAGAATATCAAAGACAATAATTGCAGGTAGGAAAGGATAATTATCTCAGCATTGTGAATATTTTGACACAGCCTGCAATAAACTGGGAATCCTGCTGTTCTTCTGCAGACTACAGCTCTTGTTCGAAAGGTACTTTGCAGTCTGTTGTAGGAATGCAATAACGAAACTGATACAGTGACAATAAGAACTAGAATATCAGTTTTCCACACCTGAAGAATATGAGTTTTGTGCAGTTGCTTTTCAACACAACCTGTGTAGTTTTACTGGTCACTTTCTAGCTATAGTTCTTGGAAACTTCTCTGGAGCTTCAGCAAAATGGAGATAGTTGTTTGGCATGTGTATGCAACACACATCTACATAGAGATCTTGGCTTGGCTTCCTGAACTCACTGTTGCCCTTCTTCTGTAACAGATGGACCCAGCTGTTGGAACGCTTGATCTATGCTAATGTTGCACTGAAATCTATCCATTCTCCACCATTTCTTAATTCTTTTTGTTCTACAGAATAAGCTTTGGTTTTTCTTTCCTATTCTCAGGATAGGAGATAGGGATGTTTAGAATTGGGGATGTTTAAAAATCACTTTTAAGATTGGGAAAGGAGTACGGCAGGGCTGTATCTTCTCACCCTACCTATTCAACTTGTACGCAGAACACATCATGCGACATGCTGGGCTTGAGGAATCCAAGGCTGAAGTTAAAATCACTGGAAGAAACATTAACAATCTCAGATATGCAGATGATACCACTTTGATGGCTGAAAGTGAAGAGGAACTGAGGAGCCTTATAATGAAGGTGAAAGAAGAAAGTGCAAAAGCTGGCTTGCAGCTCAACCTCAAAAAAACCAAGATTATGGCAACCAGCTTGATTGATAACTGGCAAATAGAAGGGAGAAAATGTAGAAGCAGTGACAGACTTTGTATTTCTAGGTGCGAAGATTACTGCAGATGCTGACTGCAGTCAGGAAATCAGAAGACGCTTAATCCTTGGGAGAAGAGCAATGACCAATCTCGATAAAATAGTTAAGAACAGAGACATCACACTGACAACAAAGGTCCGCATAGTTAAAGCAATGGTGTTCCCTGTAGTAACATATAACTGCGAGAGCTGGACCATAAGGAAGGCTGAGAGAAGGAAGATCGATGCTTTTGAACTGTGGTGTTGGAGGAAAATTCTGAGAGTGCCTTGGACTGCAAGAAGATCAAACCAGTCCATCCTCCAGGAAATAAAGCCAGACTGCTCACTTGAGAGAATGATATTAAAGGCAAAACTGAAATACTTTGGCCACATAATGAGAAGACAGGACACCCTGGAGAAGGTGCTGATGCTAGGGAGAGTGGAGGGCAAAAGGAAGAGGGGCCGACCAAGGGCAAGGTGGATGGATGATATTCTAGAGGTGACGGACTCATCCTTGGGGGAGCTGGGGGTGTTGATGACCGACAGGAAGCTCTGGCATGGGCTGGTCCATGAAGTCACGAAGAGTCAGAAGCGACTAAACAAATAAACAAGAGAAAAATCACTTGATTGTTACATGATAGCAGAGAATATTTGCTTCCCTGATACATGTCTTTCTGTAACTTTCTTTGCTGCCCACACCCTCTGGCCTCAAAATGTCCTATGGGAAGAGTTCTTTCATGAAGTCTGAAAATATGGAAAGTCAAGGATGCTGCAGACTGCTAAAAGGATGATTATATGAGAAGGAACCCTTCACCACCACATAGCTAAGACAACTTTAAAAATTCCACACCAAACCATGAACAGTACACTATTTTTTTGGAAAAAAGAATATCCAAAAGAAATTTATTTTCCATCAAAATGCATCAGAATGGTAAAAGAAATGCAGAACAATTTTTGAAACTGGACAAGGAAGAATGACAGGTTATATAAAATTCTCTGTTTGGAATTTCAAAGTGGAAAATTCGATGTGGAGACTTTATTTCCAAAGACAGTCTTGGCTGTGTTTGTTGCTGTTGTGGGCTGGTGGTGTCCTAGAGGTATAAATGATGCAGTGCATTGATCCTGCTTTCTAAAGAGAGAAATAATTTAGTTTTTGCTTACTTTTTAGTTATATATATTGGGATCAGCACCTTCCACGTTACACACACCTGATAAGACTGGATTGACATCTCAGTGACAGAGGAAATAACTACCTGGTTTGGATCTGCTTTCCATCAATGGGAATGCAGCTTAGGTATTTTTCTTTTAGCAGAAGCTACTCTGAAGATAGAGGCAAACATCTCTAAGTCATGGCTGGTATCTAGCATGTTCCAGAAATATAAAAGGGTGTGGCTAGGAAACACTGTATTTAAATAGGTATATTGCTGTCAACACGATAGAAGTGAATGACTAGAACATTTAGAACTGCCTTGCTAGATTAGTCAAAAGTTCTGGTTGCCTCCTATGCCTGAAATATCTTCCTGTGTAATTCCACTTCTCTCTTCCCTTTTATTTAGTAGTAAATACAGTCTATGACCAGCAAGTAGAAAAACAATGAAAAAGAAATAAAATACAAGAAAAAATATAAATATAATGCAATAAAAATAAACATGTATGTATGTATGTATTTTTTTTCCCTAAAAACAATAAAACTAGAGAGTAAAAGAGAACTGGTAACAAAATATCAGCAGGATTGGGATGAAACCAGTATTTTCCTTCTGGTTCAGAGAGCAGCCAATTAAAAGTTACCCAATGTATCATAACAGTTGAATTCTGATCCTACAAGAGGAGGCGAGCTCCATCAACTTCAAGGTGGGCTTGAATTTGATGGATAATGGGTCTTATAGAGACCCATGCTATCATATAAGGAACAATGGAAGAAAGTGTGGGAAAAGGGCTCAAGCTCACTCAAATCACAAGAACAGACCCTTTCTACAAAATGGATATTCTGGTACCTTCCCTCCAATACCACCATGGGGAAGATGTTGAGGTGGTGTAATAGAATGCGGGAAAGACCTTGGGAGAATGGGCCACGAAATGCTGCCTAGGGAATGATCAGATAAGAGACAGCATAGCCCGCAGCAGGATAGTGGGCGGGGCAAGAGGCTCAGAAGAGACCCTCTCTAGTTTCTTGGGCTGTAAAGGAGATGGGGAGATTTGTACTTTCAGACTTGCAAGATTCTGTCAATGTAGCTTTACAATAAAGTAGAACTAGCTCATCTGGTTGTGTTTCCTGTCTGGTTTGTCCCACAAGGCCGACATCAATCTTGCAAGACTTCTTGTCAAACATCCACTTTAGTTTTGATTTGAATCTATATAGGAGTAGAGCTAGGGTTAAGTTATCATTCACTCTTGGGTTGACTAGTAGCTTTTTTTCTTCTCAATATGATTAGGTTAAACACATCATACCTGGCAGGGTCATGACATGGGGACATCGGCATCAAATAAATTTATCACATTTTATCTGATATGGTTGTTTGACAAATCAATAAACAACTGAACTGAACTAAGCATCACATGGGTTTTGTTTGTATACTTTGATGATGTCCCTGATTAATCAAACAGATAAGCCCCCATCAAAATTAGTATACATTACAACTACTAGAAGCCCTGAGATGATGCCTTGAAAGCTCAGTGTACCTTTGCCAAATGATGCTAGGTCAGGGGGGAAAGTATCACCTTAACAACACTGACTTTCTGCATGGTAACTTTTGGAAATGCTCCTCTGAACATCTGTTTGTATTCTTACTGCTAACCCAGCTTGTCCAAGTATATCTTTGTTTGCAGAATGCAATCTCTATATGTGAATAGCCATCATGATTGAAGGCTGGTCCTCTCTTTAGCCAAAGCAGTAGGAAGAGACATACAAGAACACATTCAATACACTTTCCAAGCATTCTTCACACATAACACCAGAAAGTCAGCTCTTGTTTTGATATTCATAGTGATTATCTCATGAACTTACTTGACTTCAGGAGAAAAAAATAAATCCTCATTCTCCTCTGTTTGATAAAAATACAAAACATTTAGCAGCTCAGTGCTAATTGTTCCAGGGTATTTGACTTTATGCTCACTATTGAGGAAAAGTGAAAACAAGAAGAAAACAAGAAAATAAAGCATGACATTTTTTGTTTAAGCACAACAGGTTTAGGTTTAATTAAATTTGTTGTTCGGTGAAACATCTGCTTTAAACACTAATGAATGACAGTTCTTATGGGATTTCCATATATAAGCATTTTCACTTGATCACACAAGCTCAAAGTGTTTCTCTATGAATCTCTTTTGGGATTCATAGTCAGATGTTTTTACATCTAATGGATGCTGGAATCACTGAAATCTGTCTTTGCCCTTATAGCAAGCTGTAGCCATTGGAATTAGGGTAAAACTAAGCTGCAGAGTAGGCAATATTGTATGATTCTGGAAGGCACCCCAAGACACCATTTCCTATGCCCCCAAGTTAAAGTAAAATAAACATTTTAAATGGTTTAAATCTTACAAATTTTCCAAATCTTGTGAGATTACAGTTCATTGAGATAAATAAAATAAATACAATTTCATGAAAAGAGGTCATACAGGTATAACATTCTGGGTCTAAGATGTTATTATTTTCATGCGAAAGCATGCTGATGCCCAACTTGATTTGCATCAGAAGAGAGAATGTAGGTCCAGGTTCACTGTGCATGTAGTGGTAGACTACTTAAGAATCAATTGGCTGAGGCTAAAATGCAGTATGATGGAGGTATTATGGAGAGCAATTCCTGTGTCTGGGAATTAGAAAAGTTTCCTGCTATGATGAGGATCTACTTCATCTGATACAGCATGTACCTATTCTGATGGTGTTCCTAGAACCGCTGCCTTTTTCCCAGGTTAAGCTGGTTCATCAGCTACGGTCATTCTGGACATGGAGAGTCTGACCACCATGGTCTATACACTGCCATGTTCAGAGGTGGGCTACTGCAATGAACTACGTGTAGGACTATCTTGTGGTCCGTATTCCTGAAACAACTTCCAGTTCCTTTCCCTCTCCAGTTATGATTAATAATTGATTAATATGATTGATTAATTGATCAAGTCTGGTTAACTTTAGACACCAGTTGAAGAGCTATTAAAATGTTGCCCAGGCTTTTGGCTGAATTACATTAATAAGTTTTTACATCTAATGGATGCCTTTTTAATGATCCTATTTTAGTTTTAACTTGTGTTATTTTGGGTTTTTTTTATTTTGAGGAGGAGGAGGAAGAGGATAATGATGAGGCTTTACTCTAGGATTACTTTCAATGAGAAGGCAAATAAATAATCAGACTTTGGGATGAAATTGCTGAAAGGAGGAAGAGATGAGGCAATGGTGTTTTTTAAAGGGGCACTTTGTTCAGCTCCCACATGAATTATGTACCACAGTCAATTCTGTCTTTCTCTTGAACATCTTCAAAAAATATTTGAAAATTGCTATTGGTGCAAAATGTGGCAACTGATTTCCTAACCAGAACAAGGTACTAGGGATTACATGATGCCTGAACTGAAGGATTTGAACTACTTACCAACTCATTAGTGGGCACAGTTAAAGATGCTGGCATTGAACTTTAAAGCTCTAAAAGGATCTAAGTATCTGAAGCCTTTTTAAAGATTCTTTACTTTGAGACCCATTTTTCTGGCACAAGGGACCTCCCTTGCATTTCTCCCCAGCTATGAAATATGCTCCCTTGATTTACCTACCATCTGCCAATGTTTATAAATCTGTACATCTGTATTTCTTTCCATAGGAATTGAATTATTGATTGATATTAGCATTAGTAGCATTTACTTTGTAATTGTTTATATCACGTGTTTTAAGAATATTATTAGCTAATGAGCACTTGTCTGGAAGAAATGTGAGGTAAACATCAGATAAGACAAATAAAGTATGAGACAAAAATGGAGGGTTAAATTTATAAATTCTTTCAATAATCAATAAATGTTGCTGATTTGGGCAATCATCATGGGAACTTAGTCATATGGAAAAGCAGCTTCATTCTTGAGCCCTACGCAAATCTTCTACTTGCTCAAAGGAGAGCAAAATCAGGGAAGTATTGTTCCTCTAACATTGCCACCATTGCTTTCCTCACTTTCCCATACTAAGGAGGAAGGTAAGATTTATGTGTCTTCCATGAATCTTCATCTTCTAAAGCTCAGATACATGAGTGTCTGAAGATCAACATCTTTCTGAAAAAGGGTTTATTCTAGCTTTACATTCTTTTAGAGTAAAATAACAGACCCATTTTTTCAGGAAGCCTTTATAAGAGATGATGTAATGATATCTCTCATGTTGGCAATTTTAGCTGCATTTTATTTATTTATTTATTTATTTATTTCTGAATTTACAAGTCTTTCTATTCTTCCTTTTAGGTTTTTTTTCCCCCCCACTCTTCCTTGTAGAATTTTTCTAGCTCAAAAGTATTATCAGGCCACCACCATCTTGTACTTGTTTGAGATCTCAAAGTTTTTCAATAATATTCAAGTCTGGGGACAGTGAGGGTCATTCCAAAACCTTGATCTTTCTTTCCTGTAAGTGCTTCACAGTTGATTTGGAAATACGTTTCAGATTGTTGTCTTGCTGAAATATCCAATTTATTTTCTGCTTCTGACTGTTCTCACAACTGAAATTGCTGGCTGGACACGTTTAGAGATTTTTTATAGCTTTGCCTGCCTTTCTAGGTGTAAAATATCTTCATTTTCAAATGTTCTGATTAGAGGAGCCCATGATTGTTGAAGTAGAGAGGTTAGCAAGATCAAAGCATTTGTTCATCTGCAGAATTCCCCAGGCTTTTTGTAGTCTAATAAGCCAATCACCTTGTGGGCCTCATTAACAACTTTATAGTTAAAAAATAATAAAAAATAATAAATCAACGAAGAGTGTCCAATCATCTGCACCTGCTATATTCACTGTGTTAAGAAAAATTGAATCAAAAAAATGTACATAAATAAGTAGTAGTAGGTAGGTATGCAAGGGACGCGGTGGCACTGCGGGTTAAACCACTGAGCTGCTGAGCTTGCCGATCGGAAGGTTGGCAGTTCGAATCCGTGTGACGGGGTGAGCTCCTGTTGCTAGTCCCAACTCCTGCCAACCTAGCAGTTCGAAAACATGCAAATGTGAGCAGATTAATAGGTACCGATTCGGCAGGCAGGTAACGGCACTCTGTTTAGTCATGCCGGCCACATGACCACGGAAGTGTCTACGGACAAACGCCGGCTCTTCGGCTTTGAAACAGAGATGAGCACCGCCCCCTAGAGTCGGACACGACTGGACTTAATGTCAAGGGAAACCTTTACCTTTACCTTTACCTAGGTATGCACTCAGACTTACAGAAAGATGTATTGAATTTTGTACCATATAGAAGCTCTGTCACATAGAGATTCATTGAAATATGCAATTTGATTAGAGATCCTAATTTCTGTTGTGATTTCTGGACTCCTCAGGATCTAGAGTAGAGATTCTTGAGAAAACTAACGTAGATTTCATTCCCATTTCTTCTTATGTTTCTATTTAGTGATAATGGGGACTAATTTTTCTCTTAACTAATCTGGTGCAAAAATGAGGGATACCATATCTGAGGGGTAAAAACTGAGACTATGAATAAACTTACTGGTGTACACATAGCATTAGCCCCCCTAAAATGGGACCCTTAGTGAAAATAGTCTAGAATAGGATTATAGCACAGTAAACTTTATATTTTATATTTGCAGCATAATAGGAGAAGTGGGATCTGATGATGGCAGGAGATGATGGTGGTGGTGATGATGATGATGATGATGGTGATGATGATGATTTAAATGTATTGGTTTTATGCAAGAAAATGTATGGAACTTTCCTAGAAGGAAAGCCTGGATCCTAGTTTGCTCTTTTGGGGAGGCAGAAAAAAACTGATATGCAGCCAGGTGTCTTCCAAATTTGTTGAATTCATCTATCATAATATGTATTCCAAGCTATAGGCTAAGACTGGACTCCCCAAAGTGGTCAATAACAACCCCCAAGAGTCAAGGAACTATCCAAGCAGTCAATACTATTATTGTGGTGGTGGTGGTGGTTGATCAGCCAGAAGTTTAGACTGCATTGGCATTTTTGTCCACCTATCGAGTCCTTCCCAAGGGCCTGGGATAGGCAGATGTTGTTTAATGATATTAAAGGTATCACTGCAGGATATAGGCTGTTTTATTATTGTTGTTGTTATTATTATTATTATTATTTGTAGTACTATTAGTTAAAGTAGTATTTATTAAATTATTTTCATATAATATATGTTTGGAGGTCAATGAACAATCTGAAACTTCATGAAGGAGTCAATGAACTGAAGAGTCTGGGGGCCTGTGGTCTAAGGTATGTTAAAGTCACCAGATTGGGAAAGGCTAGAACGAAATGATAAATTCATATCATTGTCCCTTTCCCTCTCCCTCTCCCTCTCTCTCTCCCTCTCTCCTCCAAACCAGTTTCTATCATTTGTGTGCTTATAGAATAATAGTCATGACTATATGTGCTTACAACATGGCTGTCCCCGTTATCTTTGCAGTCTAGAAAGCAGGGAGGTTCAAAAGGCAGGAGAAGAAAAAGTGTATTCAACCTTTGCTCCCTGTTTTCTCTGCTCCCTTGCCCCATTTGAAATTAAAGGTGTACATACATTCCTTCTTGGCCCTTTTATTATTAGAAGCATACACATCTGACCACATGGAATGGTATGGACTCTGTGACAGACATTACAAAAACACAGAGAACAGGAAGTGGAATTTGCTTTTGTATCCAGTTCCCAAGACGTTATGTAATGTCTGGCTGTTGGCTTCTTGAAACGGCACCCTATCATATTTTATAAATTTGGGATGAAAAAGGCTACCTTTATTTATCTCTGCTAGCTTGTTGCTACAGTGTGGCTTGATCCTTGTGCTCTCTCTTAGATGTAAGTACGGCTATATTCAATGGGATAACGAACTCTTAAGACATTCAAACAGCTGGATCTCCTTTACACCTTTGACAAATGCTGAGCTTCAGTTTTCACTCCTCAAATTTCTCTGCCTCATCCTCATCGCCTCTCTTCCTCCAAAGATTTTTCCTTTCATTGCCTCTCCTAAGGCTGTGAGCAAGAAGCAAGCTTGATGTACCTAGGAGAGAAGTTTCATGTGGGATTCATGGGGGGAAGGGAGCTTACAGTACATATGTAAGATCATTTACTTTGGATGAACTGCACTATCATGGGCTGAAATCAAACTCAGGGTTAAGGACATTTGTTTCTAGCCCTTTTATCCTACATTTCTTCCAGAAAGGCCAAGGTAGAGGGCACTGTACTGCTCCTTCCTCTTTGCTTAATCCTGGAAGGCAACTGGAAGATGACCTGTGATCCAAATCATACAAAGGGATAAATGAGCCTTAAAACCTACAACTTTTGGGATGGAGTGCAATGCTCAGGTTCCCAAGGAGTTCCTAGAGGCACCAATGTACTTGTGGAGAACATTCCTTAACACTCATCAAGCTGCCTGCCCTGCCTGATGAATGTCATGTTAAAAAAAAAATCAGTCTCTCTCATTCTCATTCTCATTGTCTCTATTAAGCAGGGAAAAGTTGGAGGCTGCAAAGTAAAGCTCTAGACTTGAATATCTGTGGGCCTCGCGGGGTAAACCAGATAGGAATCATGACCAGATGAGCCAATTCTACTTTATTGTAAAGCGACGTTGATTGACTCTTGCAAGTCTGAAAGTACAAATCTCTCCCCCCCCCCATATCTCCTTTACGGTCTGAGAAATTAGAGAGGGTCTCTCCTGAGCCTCTTGCCCCACCCACTATCCAGCTGTGGGCTATGCTGTCTCTTATCTGACTGTTCCCTTGGCAGCATCTCTTTGCCCAGTCTCCCAAGGTCATTCCCATACTATTAGAGTATCATCTTTATTTCTAATAATATATTTGGTTCCCAAGTAGGCCCTACTAGCTTCCTTATGGGTGATGGACACCTGTCTGAACTATGCTTTCTAGAATAAAGACAAAAGTAAGCAGGATCTGTGGGAATAGGAACCGTGGGACAGAAGCATTCTGATAAATCTGCACTGCATACAGTAACAGGTTATGTCCGGAATGGCAGCTATTTTTCTTTTGATAAGTGACCATAAACTAATTAATTCTCTTTGGCAGCCACTTTATTAATGGGCAGACTATCCACTGCCCCTTTTCTGTGAGGGCCAGCAATGTGTTCTCAATGTTCCAAATGAATCCATCAGCCCCAAATGGTTGGGAATCTACTGATCAGGTCACAACTTTGAATTAGCTGCATTGAAATCCATAATCAAACCCATCTTTGATTGCCATGAATGGGCAACTTGCAGCCTAAACCTCATTTTAAAATTTCTCTGCAAAGGATAAGTTCAGACATCTAGCAAAAGGATATGATGGGCGCGAAGGGAGGGAGGGAAGCAGGCAGGCAGGCAGGCAGGCAGGCAGGCAGGCAGGCAGGCAGGCAGGCAGGCTTACCAAATTTTGTTCTATCCTACCTGTTATTTGTTTTACTCTAACCTCTTTTTATTGATTACAACAGAATACAAAATAAATGAATAAATAAATAAGCAGACCTTGAAATATATCCCTGAAGGGGAAAATATCCCTTAAGAGAAGCAAGCTTTGTTCCACTACCTACTGCTGTTAAGGCAGGCATTGTTCTGAAGATAAATTAATGTAGATTTCTTCCAATTCACACACTGTGATATATTAAGAAGACTCAGAGTGTAATCTTATACATAGCATACCAAAGTTCATTCCACTGAAGGAAGAGTAAGTAGAGTAAATGCATCTTCACCCAGCCACTGTTTTCACTCTCAAAATCAATCAGAAGACAATCTGCGATGGTCTTCATTTCTGCCTACATGAAATGCTGAGAACACGGAACCCAAATCCCTGTTCTGCCCAATCTGCTGCAGCAACAGAAACCCCCTCATCTCACTCCACCCGAAGGGAAATAATTAAAAACAAAACACAACAAAAAAACACAACATAGGGATCCAATTCCTGGAATGCTGAAGAGAAATTTGTCAGTTTCATCCCTGTTTGCTTTATCTGGCCTACTGAGATGGAGAAAGCCAGTTTGATGCAGTGGTGAAGGCACCAGGCTAGAAACCAGGAGACTGTGAGTTCTAGTTGAACCTCAGGCATGAAGCCAGCTGGGTGACCTTGGGCCAGTCACTCTCTCCCAGCCCTAAGAAGGAGTCAATAGCAAACCACTTCCAAAATCTTGCCAGGAAAACCGCAGGGACTAGTCCAGGTAGTTGCCAGGAGTCAAAACTTAGTACCAGTCTAATCCTGTTGCCAACTCAGTGCAATTGGGGATGGAATTTTTTAAATTGGCTTAAGAAATTGTTGGGAGCAGCCTAGGAGACAAGAAGCATAGGCTGCAGTGCAGAATTGCCCTTAATTTACTAGATTGGGGCTGCAAAAGATTAGAGCAGTGTTTCTCAGCCTCAGCAACTTTAAGGTGCATGGACTTCAACTCCCAGCATGCTGCCTGGGGGATTCTTGGGTGCTGAAGTCCATGCATCTTAGAGTTGCTGAAACTGAGAAACACTGGATTAGAATAATCCAAAACAAAGATAAAATTCTAAATTTTTCTCAACCTAGATTGGGTATACCTAATCAAGCTAGCATTTCCATTACAGAGCCTGAGATTCAGAGCCCAGAACAGGAGCAAGACACATGATAACTCCAACAAGCAGAGATAGAGTATCTCCCAGCCCCCAAGAAAACCCTCTAGTTTTGCAGCATTTTCAGTTGTACCACAGCTGAGGAAGAAATAAATCAATTCAGCTCTCCAACAGTGCTGATGTGGTGGGAACCCAAAGGTTTAGAGCTGCTTTCTATCTGGTGCAGGAAATAAACACATTATATAATGTTAAATTATAAATAACAGGAGTTACCTTCTTTTAGGTCAACTAAAAAGGTTTACAGTGAAGGCTTTACAGAATATTGTGCAAGATTTTGGGTTTCCATAAATATCTTGTGTGAGAAGTTCTTAGCAATGCAAAAGTTTCCACACTATTTTGTAAACTTTCTGTCTGCCTAATAAAGCTTGCACAATGTTTTGTAAAACGTTTAGTTGGTCTAAACAAGGTAACCCTTACCATTAAAGTTTAAATACAGATTTGGAAAATATGGAATACTGTAAACCAAGGAGTTACTCTACATTATTTAATTACCACCACCACCACCCCTTAGGATGTTCAGCTCTTGATGCCTCTCTGTACTGCAGGAGACCACATATTTAAGATCTCCCTACCTCCTTGTTAGACTTTCACATTGTATTAGGGAAATCAAAACCAGAACAATTAGATACTTTCTGAATCTTATTTGTTTTAATATCACAAGAATGCCCACAGTAGCCTATATAATACAGGAAAATATTTAAAGTGGTAAGGCTGGAGTTTCTGAAAGGCAACTTCAAAGATATATTGAATACATACATACATACATACATACATACATACATATATATATGTATATATTTCATTCATTCAATTACATTTGTAGGAATGTCCTTTTCATGCAGAATTCTGCTGCAAACATTTACATGAAAGAATGCTGTGGGTGGGAATGATGGTTGAGCAGGCTAAGGGAGTAACTTTGATTGTTTTCAAATGTCCTTGAAAACAATGGAAATTTGGGTGGAAAATATGTCTGCCCCCTCAAATGAAATTTTGCAATGACATTCATTAAACAAGTCAAAAACTCTGGGTAGTTTTTATTAACTGGTTTTACAATCGCCTGGTTTTACAGATTGAAAACATTCCTAGTCATCTCTTTGGATGATAAGCAGTCTAATGGTTGTCATTTCTTGAACTACAAGCTGGATTTAGGGGAATCTCAGGGAATAAACCAGGATGAGGTGCATGGATCATGAGCCCCCTTTCAATTGGCCATTGTTCAGATGAAATGAGTAGAGTTAATCATATGTATATTGCCTAATCCAGAATGCAACAAACCAATATTCAGTGAGGAAGAGATCTGAAGCAGCAGATTGAGCATTATTTCAAAGCTCTGTCAGCTTTTGCTGACTAAAGTGGACAGTGTGTGTGTTGGCTCATCAGAGGCTTATCATTCTTGGTTCTACAAATTGTCATATGGTTTTAATCATCTTGCATTCAAAGGATCAAGCCAGGACTATCTAACCATATTATCCTACCCTATCCCATCCCATCCCATCCCTCCATCTATTTATCTATTTATTATCCATCCATCCATCCATCCATCCATCCAGCTTGCCTTTGAGTCAGTCTTAGCTCCTGACAAGTACATGGACCATCTATCTCCAATTTTTTTTACCTGCCCCATCAAATCAGCATGTTCCAGGTCCTGTTGATTAAAGAATGTCACCTGCTCAACCCCAAGGAAGATGCCTTCTCTGTAGCAGTGACTGCCCTTTGGAACACTATTTCTCCTGAGATTAGATTAGCCCCAATCTTGCTGGCCTTCCATGGAGCCCTTAAAACCTGGATTTTCTTTCATGCAGTGATTGCGACGTGGTTACGCTCATGACTTGTATGAACTTGTTATTCGACTGGTTATCCTTGGTGGCCATTTTTTCTTTTTTTGGTGTCCCTTTCTTTCTGATGTCCTTTTCTTTTTGTACTGATGTTTTTATTGCCACCCAGAGTTACTTTATGTGAAATGAGTGGCCATATAAATCCAATAAATAAATAAATAAATGGACAAGTCCATTTAGTTTTCTAAGCAATATTTTTCAGAAGTGGTCACTGTCTTCTTCTTAGGCTGAAAGAAAGTGACTGGCCCAAAGTCACCCAGGTGGCTTCATGCCTAAGGCAAGACTAGAACTCATGGTCTCCCAATTTCTAACCCACTGGTTTTAACCAGTGCACCAAACTTTATCCTTCTTTCTCTCATCCCTTGAATCCATCGAACTGGTTTCCAAGATAGCAACACTGGCAGGGCAAGCTACTATATATAAACAGGGAGCAAACCCCACACTCATTTGTACTGATGAAGTTACCTAGTTGGGTAATGAAACATCTGCAAGCAAATAACCAAGCTCAGAAAGCACCAAGGACTCTACAAATAGAAACATCTCAGTAAAAACAATCATTTATAGTAACCAGGATATAACCATTGAAGCTCCTGTTACATGATCTGCCTAACCAAAAAGCACCCATAACAGGATATAGAGAAAAGGTTTTTCATTATCACTCAGATTACAGACAAAATGAAATGGGAGAGGACAATCCATTGTGTATGAGGCATTTAGGGCTTTACAAATCACAAACACTTAGAGTTGACTTTGGTTGACCATGAAAAAGGTAGCAGGGGTGGACCTGGTTAGTTCTTGGACAGGAGGTCACCAGTTAATCTCAGGGCCATGGACTAGACTGGGAGGCCAAAAACACTTCCTACAAGAAGACAATGGCAAACCACTTCTGCACTTCTGCCAAGAAAACAGTATGAAATGTTTTGTAATTTCACCAGGAGCCAAGCTCAGGTTGAAGGAGTCTATAGATTTTTATCAGGTAGTGAAATGAAGGAAGTGAATGATTTTGCTTTTTTTTTTAAGAGCAGGGCACAAATTGAATTCTTCTATTCAATTTATATGCAGAAAACTTGAGTGCACATGCTAAGTGCACGCAAGAATCCTATACTCCCCCTATCTGAATGTCAATGAAATTTTCTTCTTTCTTGTGGGTGGGGGGAGTGGGGGAGAGATCAGAATTGAGTTCTTTTTCATTAAACTGAATGAGAGCACTTGAGAAAAGGTAGTTTGTAGCACAGCACAAGTTCTCATCTACATGGATGGAGGACACACTCTTTGATCATCTCTGTGTTCTTTTATCAATTCATGTTGACCTGCCTGGGAAGAAGAAACATACAAATCAGTTTTTTAAAAGCCCACATTCTAGGTGTCACTAAAAAGATCCAATTCTGCATTTAACCACTTCAGTGCTTTGTCAGTTTGTTTCTGGCTACCATTCAAAGTTCTTCAGTTGAAGGTGCAAGTTGAGGGATGGGCTGAAGGGAGATTGGGAATTATGACCGATTGGTAGTGCCCCGGCAAAGGATTTTCTCTCTTCAGTGTTTGATAACAACTCCAGAAAACTAACCCTCTCCTCCTAAAAATTAAATGGCTAATTTGGAGAAGCTCTGAGTGAACCCTTCAGCAAAGGATCGTTACCTTGTCGTGGTGCTGGAGCTTGAGCACCTCAATGATGCCATGAGCTAAACCGTGAAGGGCCACCCAAGACGGGAAGGTCATGACAGAGAGGTCAGACTAAATGCGATCCCTGGGGAAGGTAATGGCAACCCACCCCAGTATTCTTGCCATGAAAACTAAATGGATCAGTACAACCAGAGATATGTCGGTATACCATCGGAAGATGAGACCCCCAGGTTGGAAGATGGTCAAAATGCTACTGGGGAGGAACAGAGGATGAGCTCAACTAGCCCCAGACGTGATGACGCAGCTAGCTCAAAGCCGAAAGGACGGCTAGCGGCCGACGGTGCTGGTGGTGAACGGCGAATCCGATGTTCTAAGGATCAACACACCATTGGAACCTGGAATGTAAGATCTATGAGCCAGGGCAAATTGGATGTGGTTATTGGTGAGATGTCAAGATTAAAGATAGACATTCTGGGCGTCAGTGAACTGAAATGGACTGGAATGGGCCACTTCACATCAAATGACCACCATATCTACTACTGCGGACAAGAGGACCACAGAGGAAATGGAGTAGCCTTCATAATTAATAGTAAAGTGGCTAAAGCAGTGCTTGGATACAACCCAAAAAACGACAGAATGATCTCAATTCGAATTCAGGGCAAGCCATCTAACATCACAGTGATCCAAATATATGCCCCAACCACAAATGCTGAAGAAGCTGAAGTAGAGCAGTTCTATGAGGATCTGCAGCACCTACTGGACAACACGCCTAAAAGAGATGTTATTTTCATCACAGGAGACTGGAATGCTAAGGTGGGCAGTCAAATGACACCTCGAATTACAGGTAAGTATGGCCTGGGAGAACAAAACGAAGCAGGACACAGGCTGATAGAATTTTGCCAAGGCAATTCACTCTGCATAACAAACACTCTCTTCCAACAACCTAAGGGACGGCTTTATACATGGACTTCACCAGATGGACAACACCAAAATCAGATTGATTACATCCTTTGCAGCCAAAGGTGGCGGACATCTGTACAGTCGGTAAAAACAAGGCCTGGAGCTGACTGTAGTTCCGATCACGAACTTCTTCTTGCACAATTTAGGATCAGACTAAAGAGATTAGGGAAGACCCACAGATCAGCTAGATATGAGCTCACTAATATTCCTAAGGAATATGCAGTGGAGGTGAAGAATCGATTTAAGGGACTGGACTTAGTAGATAGGGTCCCGGAAGAACTCTGGACAGAAGTTGGCAGCATTGTTCAGGAGGCGGCAACAAAATACATCCCAAAGAAAGAGAAAACCAAGAAGGCAAAATGGCTGAGACACTAGAAGTAGCCCAAGAAAGAAGGAAAGCAAAAGGCAACAGTGATAGGGGGAGATATGCCCAATTAAATGCAAAATTCCAGAGGTTAGCCAGAAGAGATAAGGAATTATTTTTAAACAAGCAATGTGCGGAAGTGGAAGAAGACAACAGAATAGGAAGGACAAGACACCTCTTCCAGAAAATTAGAAACATTGGAGGTAAATTCCAGGCAAAAATGGGTATGATCAAAAACAAAGATGGCAAGGACCTAACAGAAGAAGAAGAGATCAAGAAAAGGTGGCAAGAATATACAGAAAACCTGTATAGGAAGGATAACAATATCGGGGATAGCTTTGACAGTGTGGTCGGTGAGCTAGAGCCAGACATCCTGAAGAGTGAGGTTGAATGGGCCTTAAGAAGCATTGCTAATAACAAGGCAACAGGAGACGACGGCATCCCAGCTGAACTGTTCAAAATCTTGCAAGATGATGCTGTCAAGGTAATACATGCTATATGCCAGCAAATTTGGAAAACACAAGAATGGCCATCAGACTGGAAAAAATCAACTTATATCCCCATACCAAAAAAGGGAAACAGTAAAGAATGTTCAAACTATCGAACAGTGGCACTCATTTCACATGCCAGTAAGGTAATGCTCAAGATCCTGCAAGGTAGACGTCAGCAGTTCATGGAGCGAGAATTGCCAGATGTACAAGCTGGGTTTAGAAAAGGCAGACGAACTAGAGACCAAACTGCCAATATCCGCTGGATAATGGAAAAAGCCAGGGAGTTTCAGAAAAACATCTATTTCTGTTTTATTGACTATTCTAAAGCCTTTGACTGTGTGGACCATAACAAATTGTGGCATGGGGATACCAAGTGGTATGGGGATACCAAGTCATCTTGTATGCCTCCTGAAGAATCTGTATAACAACCAAGTAGCAACAGTAAGAACAGACCACGGAACAACAGACTGGTTTAAGATTGGGAAAGGAGTACGGCAGGGCTGTATACTCTCACCCTACCTATTCAACTTGTATGCAGAACACATCATGCGACAAGCTGGGCTTGAGGAATCCAAGGCTGGAGTTAAAATCTCTGGAAGAAACATTAACAATCTCAGATATGCAGATGATACCACTTTGATGGCTGAAAGTGAAGAGGAACTGAGGAGCCTTATGATGAAGGTGAAAGAAGAAAGTGCAAAAGCTGGTTTGCAGCTAAACCTCAAAAAAACCAAGATTATGGCAACCAGCTTGATTGATAACTGGCAAATAGAGGGAGAAAATGTAGAAGCAGTGAAAGACTTTGTATTCCTAGGTGCAAAGATTACTGCAGATGCTGACTGCAGTCAGGAAATCAGAAGACGCTTAATCCTTGGGAGAAGAGCAATGACAAATCTCGATAAAATAGTTAAGAACAGAGACATCACACTGACAACAAAGATCCGCATAGTTAAAGCAATGGTGTTCCCTGTAGCAACATATGGCTGCGAGAGCTGACCATAAGGAAGGCTGAGCGAAGGAAGATCGATGCTTTTGAACTGTGGTGTTGGAGGAAAATTCTGAGAGTGCCTTGGACTGCCAGAAGATCAAACCAGTCCATCCTCCAGGAAATAAAGCCAGACTGCTCACTTAAGGGAATGATATTAAAGGCAAAACTGAAATACTTTGGCCACATAATGAGAAGACAGGACACCCTGGAGAAGATGATGATGCTGGGGAGAGTGGAAGGCAAAAGGAAGAGGGGCCGACCAAGGGCAAGGTGGATGGATGATATTCTAGAGGTGACGGACTCGTCCCTGGGGGAGCTGGTGGTGTTGACGACCGACAGGAAGCTCTGGTGTGGGCTGGTCCATGAAGTCACGAAGAGTCGGAAGCGACTAAACGAATAAACAACAACTGAGTGAACCAGATGAAAGTTTTTTATGAGAAGACAATATTAATTGTATATTATGCCAATACATAAAAAACCAAGTATAATTCAATTTCTCCATCTAAATTAAACTAACAGAGTCTCTGACTGGAATAGAAGAATTTTTTTTTTAAATATCAAGACATTATAAGATGTACAGAGCCAATAGTTTGGGATAACACTATCTATCTAAGACTCTGACCTAATACACACACACCCAACAATTAACTTTAAGACAACATAGCATGTATCTTTCAACTGCGAGACAGACAACTAGATATATAATTCAGGAAGAGTACTAGATATATTTCATGAATGATTGTGGAGACCAGCCAACTTCTGTTACCCTATCCCTTCTCCTTGCAGCTCTGTAGGTAAGAATGGATCAGGCCCATAATTACTAGGCTAAATTTGATTGACATCATAACAATCTGCTGGTGTTTTTTTATCTACCGCTCATGTCTAGTACTGAAAGGAAATCTTTGGATTCAAAATTATTTAATCCTACATGAATACCTTTTGAACCAGTTGGTGGTTTTTTGGATTTCAATAAAAACCAATCCAACAAATTAATCTGAAGAAGATTCTCCAAACACAAACTCTCCCCATCTTATTTGACTAGATGTAAGTCTTTTTATCATTGCAGTATGTATCTGCAATGTCCTGTTTCCATCAGAATCTGCCTTATTATCAGCGCAGACTTCTCAGTCTGATGCTTTGAGATGCTTCCATAGTAAAATTCTCAAGAGTTTGGGGAACTGAAATCCCAAAATACTAGGAGGACATCAGACTGGAGAAGACCACATGATTTAGCATTCTAGACCATTCTTCCCAAGGACATTATCCCAACTCATTCACTATTGTTCTGTTCCAGTCCAGGATTTTAGGATTTGGGTGACCTTTAAAATGAGTGAGCTTATACTATAATTCATCAGTGACATTTTGTTTTCTGTATTATGTTATTTTAATCATTTCAATTAGCATTTATATAACAGCCCTTCAAGGTTGAAATAGGCATGACAGGGATTCCAGGAATGCCTTTCACCGTAATAAGGTAGAATAACAGATTCTTGAAAGCTTGGCTCCAACCCATCTTATACCAAATAAAATCAAGATAGGGTTAATTTGAGTTTCTTTCTCAGCGTCCTTTTATCTCAGGATTGTGTAATCTCTTCTCCTTTAATGGCTCATTTCTTCGTTTCCTCCTTAAACAGCTCTTTCATACCCTTCCCAAGTCACCTCTAAATTCCTTTACAGGTATTCTCAACTACCACAATCGAGACTGGAATTTTGGTTGCTAAGTGAAGCAATCATTAAGCAAATCTGACTTGATTTTATGACCTTTTTGTGGTGGTTGTTAAGCAAATCACTGAGGGCATTAAGTGAACCATGTGGACATTAAGCAAATCATGTGGTTCCTCATTGATTTTGCTTGCCAGAAGCCAGCTGGGAAGGTCAAAAATGGTGATCATGTGACCACGGGATGCTGCAATGGTCATAAATGTGAACTGGTTGCCAAGCAGCCAAATTGTGATCACATGACCACAGGGACACTGCAATGGTCATAAGTGTAATGACTGGTCGTAAATCAGTTTTTCCAGCACCATCATAAGTCTGAACCATCACTAAACGAATGGTTGTTAAGCAAGGACTACCTGTACATCATTTGAAATTGAGGGAGGTTATTACTAGATGTATAACTTATATATTAGAAAATATAACATAATATTAGTACATTTTCTTTTCTCTGAAAGCTCAAGAGGGTATACCTGTGTTTCTCCCCTGATTTTATGTCTACAACAAATCTGTGGTCTAAGAGAGAAAGAGACAAACTGGTTCAAAATCATCCAGTGAATTTCTCTGGTCTAAAGCCAATATTTTACTCTGCAGATCCATATGCCTCCAAAGCCTTTCCCAAAAAATTTCCACTGAAACACTAATGTTCTAACATGAGAGAAGGTAAAAAGGATTTAAAAAAAAAAATCAGTGTTTCTCTGGAGCAGAAGCCACATCAATGAACTTGCAGAACTGGCTGGAAGCTCCAGGATGCTGTGAGACAGGCCCAACGCAGAGCACTACTTTAGTGGTAGGATGATTGTAACTCTGCAGGATAGTTGAAGTAACCTATTCATCTACTGTATAGTGTAAATGGAGCTTTACATTCTTTATAGAATATGAGCAATAAATGTGACAATGAAGATTTCATTAAATCCTAACAAGCATGGGGAAGATGCTGAAAGACAGCTATCTGAATAAGGTGTTTATCCTGAATTAAAAACTGAGGCTGTTCCTGACAGCGAAGTCAATGAGGCAATGAGATAATTTACCTATATTTAAGGGGTAATTTAAGGGATCATCAGAAGAGGAACTGAAGCAAAAATTAGATTTAACACTCTAAGAAGTAAGGTCTTTTTTAGATAACTGCCTTGTGGGCTGTTGTGTATCTTTTCCAACTAAAACATCTTTAGATGTTTCTCATCTAATCAAAATTAGAGGCATTGTGTAATGGTGCAAAACATACTACATTATGAAACTACCAATCTCTATATTTCATCAGTCTCTGTCTCATTGTCTTCCTTGTTTCCCACATATTACTGTTAGCTACAGAATGCTTGACTCTTCTAGGACTACAATCTGTGTATGTGTGTGTGCGTGTGTGTGTGCTGAAAGACAGAAAATCTATTAAACAGTTTTGAGAGGAAAACATGAATATTTTAAATGTTCCAAGTATTTTTACAAAATTGAGAGAAAATGACCTTTCTTTGTCAATATTTTTGTTGTTATTTCTAACAAAATAAAATGTGTTTTTAAGTAAAAATACAGTGATTTTTTTCACACAGAATTTATTAAGTAATGTGTGAAACTAGGACTGTGCGTGCAATCCCTGATCTCAGTCTTAACATATTAAATGTAACACAAGCATACATTCTCCATGTGTACAACTGGAACCTCAGGCTTCAGTGGGGCTACCAGATCTGAGCTGCTAAAATCCAGATGACTCTGAGATGGAGCAAAGAGAGTTTTTCTTACATCTTTGCTGCCATCTTAGCACTCATCTGGATTTTGGAAGTCTGACATGAAAGGACTTGCACACACATTGGATCTGCACAACTTATACCTAAACATGTATCAAATGGAGTCAACAGATGCAACCCTTTGCCTCCTCCATGTGTTCAATGATATGCATGAAATATTAACTAACAAGAACCACATCCCCTTAGCCTCAGAAGAATTGTCTTTTGAGTAAACATGCTAATGCTTAGGTAGAATTAAGTCCCTTTGAGTATTTAACCACTACCTGTGATGGGTCCTATCAATGAAGACTGGAATAAAATCTGCAAAAATGTACATTGCAATGTTTTGGAGCCATAGCATATAAATAAGCCAGAGAACATAAAATTAAACTCAAAAGTTATCTATGTTAGCTGAAATAGTGTGAACCAAAAGTCCTTCATTATCCAAAATAATGGGATATGAAATATGGAATATGAAAATCTTGCTTTCAACTTTATAACCAGCCAAACCTGGTACTTCAAGATGCTGAACACATTTACTCCTGTACAGACAACTCACTTCCAAACAACAGGACAACAAGAGACATGAGCAAATTTAAATTTGCAACTTGAAGTCAAAGTTCTGCAATTAACAATACAAATTAAACCAATCCCTGGGAAACAGAAATCGATTCACTGCTCCTTTACAATTAAGCCATAATATCAGTTATTTCAATTTACCTTATTCAGGTTGATAAGAGCTGTAATGGTTATACAACTTTCTAATAATCAGCTTTCCAGTAAAAGGAGACCATTTTTTTTCCTCTCCAAATTTCATGAATATGAAGTGCACTTGGTGTACTGATCAGATGGATGATGATTTAGGATAATCACATATAATTTTCCAACAAGTAAGGAATACATCCCTGGAAGTCTTTTATTATTACATATTGTTAGATTTCTATTATGAATACAAATAAGTATTGGAGTACTGAATTTAAATTATTTGCATTTATACCTCACTTTTCCATCTCATTATTTCAGGCATTGGTTTTTTTTTTTAAATGAATTATCCATCACTGACAAAATGAAGGACCCAGCAAAGGATTAAGTTTATTGCCTAAAGCAACCCATAATTTAGGTCTCACATGGTTGGCATCTCGGAACAATTAGTCTTCATCAAAATAACCACTTTTTTTCCATGATGGGAAGAGGCATTCTGTAACTCTACAATCGAAGGACTTGAGTTGTGGTATGTGTTGACAAAAGGATCCTGATTCCCACAAAATTAGGAAATTGGTTTCATCTGTTGAGATGTAGCAGGACTGGATCTTCGACGTGATTTCACATGTTGAAAAATCTTTCTTGGAGTGTGCAGAATTGGCAGCTTGCATCTTTATTGTTTATCCTCTTGTGGCATTTCTTATTTGCCCCAGCACAATGTGAGGAATAGACTGGATGGAATCCCAGATCAGAGAGGACTGTAGTCACCAAGTCTGTCATATGCCTTTCAGATGGACTCTCCAGCTATAAATCAGCCTCGCTGCATTAAAAGGGGAGGTGGGGAGAACCCCACAAAGCTGAAAATGAAGGAACAAAAAGTATCATTTCTATGAAGCCCTGGGGATTTGGTGGGACAATGAACCCAGACAACTGTTTGTCTTTAGGCGAAAACCCCTTTCAACTTCAAGATTTAACAGATAATTTATAGGACTGCAAGCTCTTGAGGAGAATCCACTCTGTTTGCTCAGATGTAAAATCCATTAAATTCAGGGGAACTACTTTTAACTCAGTGTAGACTCTGTAGTTACCTAAAAGAGAATATTAGGTACAAAATTTGGAGTTAAACTGGGATGAGCACCTTAAATTCACTGAGAGTTAGCTTATTTTTATGGTGCTGAAGGTTACCTTACGTTCAAGCTCATCTTCCTGAAATCATTAGACTTCCTTTTTCAACCTGGAGCTGTCCAAATTTGTCGGACTACAGGTTCTACGACTCCCAATCAGCCTGATTTTGCAGGGTCCCAGGTTGAGGAAAACTGTTTAAACCATGTAGGTGTGATGTGCGGTAGAATATTTACCTGTAAGAGCAATTTTTCATTAAAAGAATCAATTTATTTGTTATTTATTTTTAAAGATATGTTGGTTCTAATGGTTTTACTATAAAAGACAGACAGGAGGACATTATTAAAGGTGACATCTTGGTGAAGAAACATTAACTGTTGCTTATAAAATTATATATTACTTTATATTTCCTATAATATATCAATAGAACATTTAATTTATCTGAGTTACTTGTCCACTAAGTTTAAATTAAATTACTAAAAGTATTTAAGATGCTTTAATTCACTTGGCAGCCTTACTAAAGAAAATTCTCAGAAATTTCTTTTCTTGATGTTATCAAATATTTTATCTAGATATGTCACATATGCTCACCAACAGTTTGATATCAGCAGTTGGTAATTGATAAATGATTTGACAGTGATTGACATTACTGAATAGCATTTCATAAATCTATTTCTCTTCTCTCCTTAAGCTGCTATAATCAGACAGAAAGCTGGTTCCATTAATCCTTGGTATACCAAGACTTGGCCTGCCTCATTTTATACAAATTCCTTTAAGTTTTTATAACTTTGACACCCAGTGACTGCATGGATACATCCATGTTGCTTTCTTGACAACTGAGGAAAACCCAGCTAGACAGAGCTGTTGTCCATCCAGAACATCTGCTATTATTTTGGTTTATTCTGGATGGATCAGCGTTCTCTGTGAAGGAGAGGTACATGAGTCCTCAGGGACCTTTTGAGTTGCAGCCTGACCACCTTCTCAGGATGAAAATTGTTCAGTTCTATTGGCTCCTCAAGAAATCATCACTGGAGGGGACTGACCACCATCTCTTTCAGAGCTGGCAGAGCTGCCAGAACTCTCTCAAGATGCATTTACAACTGCATGGATCCAACCACATGCTCCCTCCCTGGAGGACTTGAGCAACCAGGAGGTGCATGGATCTAAAACATAGATGGTCTCACTAACAGCCCCAAGAATCCTGTTCACTTCTTTAGGACCTACAGGGTCAAATTCCTCCCAAGTAATCAAGGGCGTATTACTCATTGACACACTACAGCAGCATTATTGAGCATGAAGAAGAGCACTACTGGAATCCTTTTTAGAGGAGGGTATGCTTCAGATTTTTACATAAGGCATGTAGCAACTTGGAGCTCACCTTTTGTCTAAGGTAATCCCTTCTCTCTTTAGGAATATTATTTATTTTATTTATTCATTTGTATATTTTTTAATGGAAAATAAATCATTGGCTTTGATCAATGTGTTAAGACACCTTTACAATTTTATATTATGTAATCTGCTCAGTAAAATCTCTTCTCCTTGAGCTGAACTGTATGCTTCAACTTTAACAAAGCATTTGACAAAGTATCCCATGAGAACCTAGTTGAGAAAATAGCAAAATGTGGATTGGACTGAAGTACCATTAGATGGATACAGAGCTAGCTGAACAATCATACCCAACTAATGCATGATGGCTCTGCATCACACTAGAAGGAAGGAAATGACAAACAGCTTAAGGCCACTATCAGGATCCCGGCAAGCTTAAATAATGGGCAGTAACCAGCAAAATGAATTTTAACAGGGACAAATGCAAAGTCTTCCATCTGGGTAAGAAATTCAAAGGCATGACTCTAGGATGGAGGGACCACACTGGGCTGCACTATACATGACATACTCTAGGTGAATCACAAGCTGAACATGAGCAACCAGTGAAACAGCTGCAAAAAAAGCAAATACAATCCTAGTCTGTATCAACAGAAGTATAGCATCAAAAGAAGTAATTGTTCCTCTCTTTCTTGCATTGGTCAGAACACACCTGGAATGTTAGATTTAATTCCAGATGCTACATTTAGGAAATATATTGAAAAACTGGAACATGTCCAGAGGAGATCAGCAAGATAATAAAGAGCCTAAAAGGAAAAAAAACTTACAAAGAATAATTAGAACTGCTGGGGATTTTTAGCCTGAAATAAAAAAGACTGTGGGAAGATGTACTTGATGGCTTGTCATATAGAAGACAGGCAGATTGGTACAAAGTTGTTCCAGAAGACAAAGACAAATGGGATTACATTTTGGCTGGACATCAGGAAATATTCCCTAAAGATAAGAACTCTTTACTTGGGGGTGGGGTGAACTCCCCATCCCTGGAGATGCTTAAACAGAAGTTGGATGGCCATCTGTCAGAGATGCTGTAGTAGGGTCCTGCATAGCACCAGGGATTGGACTGGATGAGTCAATGATTTTATGATATTATTGGCCTACTGATCAGCTCTCAATGAAAATGTATCTGATTATATCTGATAACTGGATATATTAAGGACTGAATCCCAACCACCCCAATGGGTGGTCTATGATTCTGAATTGAACTCATTTCCTAATGAGATATTCCAACACTTCAGTTTCTTACCTGCAGCCATTTCTCATAAGACTTCGTTGCTACAGCCAGATTCCTGTCACTTACACAGAGCCACTTAATATATATTATATTATATATTACATTACATTACATTACATTATATATTATCAGCCTGAATCAATCCACTGCAGGAGGAAATCCTCTTCATTGAAAGTTATGGACCATAATCTACCACTCTAGTCCAATGCAGATTGGTGAGGGGGGTAGATGAAATAGATAGATGATAGATAGATAGATAGATAGATAGATAGATAGATAGATAGATAGATAGATAGATGATAGATATTATTGTTCAGTCTAGGGCTGAGAAGGAGTGATGTGCCCAAGGTCTGTGCCTAAGAGGGCACATGTGCATGCGTATACACACACACGGACACACGGACACAAGCACATCCATCTACTTTCTCCATATCCTATCCCACACAATCTGAGATTGATATGATCAAATGTCATTATAATTTGTGGATTAACCTATTGATCTCTGACTGCAATATCCTTCTTCCACCCTAAGATGATTTGGTCAAGCAAGCATCAAGGATTTTTTAACACTCCATGCAGCACTGTCCATAGGGCTCAACTATATATCAGAGCTGGAGATGCAGGGAACATTTTCGAGTTCTGTCCCACCCCAAGTGAAGTAAAAACCCACGGTATTGCCCCATTCCACACCAATGTGGGCTTTGCACTACATTGGAGCACTGAGACAATATTTACTTAAGCCAATTTTATATTATAATCTGTAACACTGTCATGAAACATTCTGTATCTTCTATCTATAGTGAGGGACATTAGCCATCTAAAAGGCAACAGTCAGTGCCACTATTTGGGCAAAAACAGGAGATTCCTTTCTTTATGGAGTTCATTTCAATTTAAAAGAAAAAAAAAACTGTTCTAGGACAGCAAAAATGATTTGAATCCCATGTTAGAGGGATATAAATTTGAATTTCACTTTTTCCCTTTTATACTGAGAAATTGGAGCACAGAAAAGGAACAGCTTCAAATGTATGGTGCTTACAGATCATTAAAAAGAACTGAATTTTTGCTTTTACTATTTATGGGGTGCACAGTGTTACCCAAGATGACTCAGTTCCAAGGACTCTGTCTTGCTCAAATGGTGGATTATAGCCCAAAGTCAACACTAATAGAGAATAATAGAGAATAATGTGAGTCAGTCATGTAATGCAGCAATCAAACTTATGTACAACAAGAGGGGCAGGGCTCAGCCATAATGTTCAAATCAATTTTCAGAAACATCTGTGGCTTTTTCCCCTCATTATTCTCTGATAGATAATGAACTTGGTCTTATTTCTTATTGTGTGTATGGGCTGGGGGGTATGGAGTGAGAGATACTTTTTATATAAAAACAAAAAAGAAACATTAAAGCCAAATTCTGCCCTTTTGAAGATTAAAGCAACCAACTTAAAAGTTTTGGTGAATCTCTGTTGTGGTTTGTTTGTGGAAAAATGTTAATTTAGATACATTTACTGGATGGAACAACCCTTTTAATGGGATCTAACAGCATGATCCAGTAGGTATTTCCATCTTCAGCTGCTACATTCCATCTTGTGTTAATTATGTTTTATTGTCCTGTTGAGTGCCAACAGTACAGAAGGATAATGCATGATCATAATTAAAATGCCATGGCAAAAAAATAAATTAATCACCCAATAGACTATAATTAAGCCCTATGTTTTAGCCAGAACCAAAACATAACTTCATCTTCTGTGTGAATGTTGTGTTACTATTTGTTCTAATAAAAACAGTTGCCTTTAAATGAAAACAACATTTCAGTCAATCCTACTAATAAACAGCTGAATCTCTTTAGTGACTTTAATATAATCATTACACTGGTGTCAAACTTCTGAGACTTCAGATTCCTGTGTTCAGAGTTAGGAGATTCACATTTTTTCTCTCTCCATCATTTTTTGTGAGGGAGGAGTCGTTGCATTAATAAAAACCATGGAATAGAGATTAACCAAACTTAAGGCTTAAGCAGATGAGGAAAAAACAATAGAAGGAATGGGCAACAGAACATATTTCCCAAGTTTTTGATAACTAAAAAGAACAAAGGGTGGTATAAACATTCAAAATGGTATGCCCAACTGTACAAATATCCCTATGCAACTTCTAGTAAATGTAAACATTCTGGTGAGCCTTTCACATAATGTAAAGTATGCGCTAGTCTTCCATCAAAGATCATGCACCTACTAGTTTATTTATGGTCACAGTCTTATTCACTTATTTTGGGAATGGAGTTGCCTTTCTTGTTCTCAAGAGTGCTATCTATCAGTCAACAGGTGATAGCATTGCTGCGCCCCACCAAAAATAAAATTACAAATTCATTTTTTTAATTATCTGTAAATACCATACATTGGAAGCTTCTCCTCCTCAGTGCTCCTTCAACCTTGACTTGGTTCAAGCCTAAGCCTTAACTCAGTTAAGACACTAGGGAATAATAGGTTTTATAGGTTACATTGGGAAGTAATTTTTAAAATTCCAGAAGCAAAAACACTTCCATTTTCTAAGAAACTTATGTGGACATATCCATAAAATTGCTAGATGCTAAACTTTATCCAAAGGAGATTTTATGACTTGCAACTTCAAATTTCATCCATTTCCCTCGTAAACAACAAAAATCTTGCACATCAGATGCCATCATGTAATAACAGAACATCTATTCTGATCCTTAGATTTCCTGACTTTGATAAAAGTTATCCTTGAAATTCACCAAATCCAGTGTTTGGTCCCAGAATGAATGAATGAATGAATGAATGAATGAATGAATGAATGAATGAATGAATGAATTTATTTATTTATACACACACATACACACACATACACAATTTATCTCATGCACAAAAAATCTTGCCTTGTTTTCATCATCCAAAAATCCTGATCTTTTTCTGTAAATGTTTTGTAGTTAGTTCATATTACAAATTATTACTAACAACAATTTATATAGTACATCAACATACTATACGCACTAGACCAAATATATGCAAAATGAGGAATCGGTTATAGTAAGTGACAGTTTTTTGGAAAGTACGAATACTAAATACTGGACAAGGTGTACTGAATTTCTGTAATTAGCAAGAACTAAAAAAGTTGAGTCTAAGACTTTATGTAGAAAAAAATGAAGGAAAAAGTTTTTCATATTCTCCCCTTTATTATATAATTCTTGGATGTTTCTTCCCCCTTCCCCTCCCCCAAATAAGTAAATGAACATTAGAAAAACATTTAGGGTTAAAAAGGAAGAACTTCATTCAGCACACAATGCAATACATATGGAATTCACTTCCACAAAGCTATAGAACTGATTGCCAATTTGGATGACTTTAAAAAGGGATTTGACAAATCCATGCACTGTAAAGGCTATCAGTGACTTCTAATCATGATATGTATAAATTACCAGTTTGGGAAATGATTGTTGCCCTTGGAATATCAGTAGAAGGTGTCATTGATACTGCTCATGGGCTTCCCATGGGACTTTTGTTCATTGTGAGAGCAAAAACCTCGTTTCTGGGAGAGTGTCCATGCAATATTTCCAGATATCCAATATCATAGCATCCTAAAATGATTATGTCTTAAGCCCATATCAATAAAACATCAATAATATATCTGCCTTCTGAGTTGATAGCATCTTTTAGCAATTGTTGCCGAGCAGTAATCCTTTACTGGAAAACTGGGATGAAGTCTAATAAAACCTATGTAAAAATTTTAAACTGTAATTATTTTAATCTTGCTTTCCTGGTAGATTAATGAGGAACATGTAAGTTCCTCACTCACTTTTTTTTTCTAATTTATTCATTCAGTACTTATTCTTGTTTCATTTAACATGAGGGAACAGAGACATCAGGCTAACTCAGTGAGTACCAAAGAAGTCAAGTATTTTGAGTCTTTTGAAGTTTCAACAAATTATAAGTTGTCAAAGACACTTTGGTAAATGTAATCAATTGGCACCATCTTTAGTAACACCCATAAAGAACCAACAGTGGCATCCTTATCACATTATCTGAATGTCTGCATAAAGAGTTGTCAGTTTATTGCCCAAGAAGCCAGTGGCCTCTGTCCAAGCTGGAAAACTACAAATTGTGCAGGCCTGAAATGGAACTACATGACCTGAAATATGGATTAGAGATATACTCAAGGATAAATAGAATTAGCAGTTTGGGAAATGATTGTTGCCCATGGAATATCAGTAGAAGATGTTATTGAAACTGCTCATGGGCTTCCCATGGGACTTTGGTCTTGTGAGAGCAAAAACCTGATTTCTGGGAGAACTGCAGTAATGTATTGGTTAGATTAGGACCAAAGAAACAAGATTGTTCCTTTCTTCTATCTAGAGCTCAGTAGTTAGGCCATTCACATTTTGTTAAGAGGAGGAGAAAAGGACAGGGAACATTTGTTATTTCTCTACAATACAATTTTTGAAATGTTAATTTAAGTGTGTGGATGGACATTCAAACACATTAGTATAATTTAAGTAGATATACAGTAAGTTTACCATAGTGGGAAAGAGGGTGACCAAATTAACCTGTGTGTCTGTTTGTTCAACTGTCCAGATACTAACTACTGATGGGCAAATTCAAGATCTCTATTCTTCTTTCTAATCATTCTGACAGTCTTACAACAGTAGGTGTCTCTAACTAGATCTCTGTCTCATGACAGCTCTACAGGTAAAAGGTTTTCCTTTTGTGAAGGCTGTCACATAGCTTCCCTATCAGTATACATGGTTTGCATGCAAATGTTCACAAGTTCAATACCTGGTCTGTCTACCAGAAATCCTAGATAGCACAGGATGTTAACTACGTGGTTAAATCTAGTTGAAGTAAACCACTTGTTAATTCTTTTCTACACAACACAACTTGGCAGTGCTGGATCAGGACTAGCTGCCACATCATCCTGTCCATGCATCCTACCCACTTCCTTCAACACAAATATTTCAGAGCACTACAACAACCCTGTTTCTGCTAGCTCCAATCCCACTATCAGTGGTTCTGATAAACTCGCTGGACACCACCAGTGAATTTATTTTTAAAAAGCCTCAGCAGAAAAATTAGTAGGGAGGGGAAAATAGTTAAAACACACACACACTTTTTCTGCTGGGTTTCAAACAGGTGAAGTTCCCCATGTCAACTGTTATAACCTCTATGCTATTGAAGCACCATAAGTAACAGTAAAGATTAGAGAGCTACAAGGTATAAACACATTGACACAGGACTTCTGCATAATGGTACAAGTTGGAAAACATTACTTTCAATTTGTAGCAGGCAGAGGTCACATATATGAGGGTTGGTCAAGAAGTCATCCATTCCTGCCTTCCAAAAATGAGACAACCTGGCAGTGTGGATATGCCCTTATTTGCTCTCATGTATCACTGCTAAGTTTTTCATACATCCTTCTGTCCTTTCTTTATAATACAGGACACTTGGTTGGTTCTCTCATTCCTTATTTTTCCAGACAAGAGTAGGCAGGAAGGGTAACACGGAGTCTAAGATCACAGCCGAATGAGAATTAGATCTTGGGCCTTCCCAAAATGAGTCTGACCTTGTTACTACTATGCAATTTTGAAATGTTTTCCAGCTTGTTAGGGGTGTGATCTTGGGATACTGCATGGCTGCCTATATCTGCTGGTTGGGTTACATCACCTCATTGTAGGAGCTTAACAATCAGGGTTCATTATTTAAACAGTTTCTAGCCCAGGCCTGCACAGTAACTTTGGTACTTTTTGTAGTCCCACAATGGAAGCCAAAACCTAATAATGCAATGCTAGCAAAAAAAGGAAAGGAACAGGGAGCTAGTTGCTAGAATGTTTAATAGAAAACTGAATTTTGGTTATGAGCCAGTGGCAGCATCATAATATCCAGGCACATTTTGATTGAGCAGCAAGTCATCACAGGTGCCCAGGAACCATGAGATTATAGGTAAGACCTTCCTGCTTCCATCTCTGTTGAAGACCAGAAGACCAAGAATCAAACTGCACAATTCAAGCCAAAGCAAAAATGAAGTGTGAGGCAAGGGAGCACTAGTTTAGCCAAGAAGCTCCTTTCATCAGAAAACAATTTGCTGTGATGAGGAAGAACCTCTGCTGATGTAGTTTTTAATCAGTCTGATGGGCTTAGCATTTAATAATACTCCAGTGCTAGTTTTGGGAGCTTGTGGCAGAAACACAGCGCTTACTCAACCAGTTCAGTGCCAGAAACTAACTGCCAAAACTACAGCAAGGAAAACAATAGCTTTCCTCTTACATATTCTAAGCAGCTAGTAGTCAGATACAGAGCACTCTGAATAAATATGAAAGCACCATCTAGCTAATATAGGGGCCAGGGGTCTTGCTTAATATTTTGAGGAGGAGAGGACCTCATTGGGTGGGACAATAATGCCAATTTAGGTGGCTTCATCCCACATATGGACAGAACTGGGGTATTCCAATTCTTAGAGAGTCTGGGTGGTTTGAGATAAATGTCAGGAAACTATGCCACTGAGTTTCAGCTAGTTTGTTTCATAATTCAAAAAGGGGCCATGAGACTTGGGCTACTGAAGAAAGGTGTTGTAAGGGCCTGTAAATGTGAGGGAAGAAAAAAAATTCCACAAAAGCAGAAGACAGTCTCAAATATTTTTGAGGATATAACTCACAATTAGCAGCAGCTGTTTCATGGTTGTTTAATGGCCATGCTAGAGAGAGAGGAGTTTTTGTCCTAGCACTCTGAAAAGAGGATAGTTGGAAAAGGCTGGTATACAGGCCTACTTCCTTCAGCATTTTTTTTGTCAATCCCTCCCATTTTGAAACCTTTTGCATGGGTATTAGGTTGGAATATCATACCATAAAAAAGGTAATCAGGTTCCACAGCTCAGCAGTGAAAAGAAGAGGATCCACTTTGTTCATAACTCTGGTACAGACCCAGTATCAGTCAGGTAACACCATAAAGCAGCAGCAGCAGCAGAGTTCTATAATGGTTCACCGACTGTGAACAGTAAGAACCAGCTCAGGCTTCATGTTGTTTGAGAAGGCTGTACTTGAGCTTCCTAGACTGGTAGGCCCCAAAAATCCTTTCCTCATCTCTGCTTATATTCTGTCTACTTCTCTTTATAGTGAAATTTTATTGAGGCCTCCCTCCAACAATATAAAAAAGCCAGCTTCTCAATGCAGTCTGCTTAGGTTTGTTTTCTCATCCACCTGGATATCGATGGCAAGTCCCCACCATTTCCTTATTAGCTAGTTAGCTAAGTAACATTGGATCAGGCTCGACTGCTATGACTATATAAGCAATGATAGTCATCTCAGCCTGTCTCCAGTAATAACCCATTCTTCTTCAAGAGCATTCCTATAATATCTTCCTTATCCATGCTGTCTTCCCTTTTTCCTACTTCCCTTAATCTTGTCAGGAACAGTCATTTTTTCTAGTTCATCATCTGCTCACATCATGTGCCCAAAGTAAACAAGTTCATTTACTTTGCCTCAAGGTGCAGCCAGTTTTTATTTTGATCCAGGACTGATTGACTCACTCTTCTTGCAGTCTATGGCATTCTGAGTAATGTCTACAAATTCATAGTTTGAAGATCTCTCTCTTCCTTCTTTCATGCTTTCTCAATGTCTAGTTTTCATAACCATATATTACCACTGGAATAAAATACCTGCTTTAACTATTCTAAAGTGTGTTATCTTGGAAATATCCTTATTTAATTATTTTGCTTAAGTTTGTCATTACCTCTGTCCTTAAGAGTTATTTCCACTTTAATCTCCAGCAAACTATTCATCTGTATTTATTCTCAAACTCAACAAAACTATCTTCCCCCTTCACTTCTTCACCATCAGTTGTAAGTTCCCTAAGCATGTTGGTTGACACTACCTTTGGTTTCTTAATATTTAACATTAATTTGGATTTTTTTATTTTCCACTTTTACTTTTATAATCTTCTTTTCTTTTGGCTAGTAAAGTCATATTCATGTATCTCAGACGGTTAGCATATTTTGACTTCAGTTATAAACTTTTCCAATTCTGACAATTTATAATACATTTGCTGTAAAGTTAAAACAGATATGGGACAATATGTATTCTTATCTTATTTCCTTTCCTATTCTACCACATCTTGTTCATTCATTTCATGGCCTCGTGTTATTTGCGACCAGGCTTATTTATATAATCCACCAACTTTTGGGAAGCTAAAGAGAACATCTGCACTTATCTGAAGCACAGCTGGAAATACCATGGCTATCTCTGGTTTTATGGGTCACAGGCTAGAACCTCTGCTTCTGAATCTCTGATTGCTGCCTAGTAATTATTGTACTCTCTATTGAAACATATTTTTAATCAGCGAGATCATCTTGGATAAGTCAAAGTGAACACCTTGTTCTTGGAAAATTAATGAGTCTCCAAAAAGAGAAGAATTTTGCTCTGTAAACCGGTTATTAAATTGGATAGTTATAAACTGCTTTAATATCATTTACCGTCTGATGTTTTTTCCACATGACTCTTTTAATTAAACTATTCATCATTGCTACTGTCTCATGCTTTTATCTCTAATCCATTGATATTAATGCTCCCACACATTTTTATTAGCCTTGCTTGTGAGTCTCTCTCCTAGTGGAAAAATGCATGCTTATAGGATAACATATACTGTATCTTAAGAATTTATGGTGCAGCCATTTTCAGTGATGATTCTACCACTTTTAGAAGAACTTTTCTGATCTGGACAGGAGGCCACCAACATTCCCAGTTCAAATTGGGCTTTTTGCTATATTCTGTATGTATGCTACTCTTCCTTAATTTTCTATAGCTTCCTAGCTTGGTGATCAAATTTCTGATGCTATTGCAAATGTTCTTGATGGTTCCCTCCCCACCCTCACCTCCTGAGTTTATAAAGCCATAGTATTTGTTTGCATCCAAAAGTTTTTTTTTATCATGAATACATTAAAGTTGAGAAGATGAAGTTGCAATGATACAAATAATATCCACATCCATATCCAAAACAGAGAAATTTGTATTTGCTGAAAATTTCTGGCCTTTCCAGTTATTAGATCTTGGGCTAGAAAGCTTAGAAAAGTCTTCCACAATTAGATGTTCACAAATATGTTGGGATGGGGCTTCCAGTGTGGAATGGCGGACTGAATGGCTGTGCCCATGAGCTCAGCGGGTGGCACTGACAATAAGGCAATGTTTTTTGGGCTCAGGCAGGTTCTCCTGAAGCCCAAAAATGTTCTCCAAATAAAGGAGAACACCTTTAATCATCCCATCTGTCCTCCGGATGGCTGCTTGCAGCCAGAAGATCACAAACAACGTTTGCATTTGACTGGTAAGAGCCGGCTGGGAGGCGGGGATGTCATCACTTTCCAAGCTGCACTGTAGCCTTAAAGGGACACTAAGGCTGGCCACCCCATTTCTAAATCACCAATTTGTATATATATATTTTAAGTATATTACCCCAAGAGAGGCTTTCTACAGTGAGGAGAAGCTGATTCTCTTGGTGCTTACGATTATTTTTGGGATTACTTAAAAAAAAAAAAAAGTTTTGGATTCAGCTTTCCTTCCAAATATAAAGGAGGATTGAGAGTAAACAATTGTCTTCCTGTTATTATAATTAAATTTGAAGATATTAGCATTTTCCTACATGTTGAATTGGCTGATTTGAACTTTAAGCTTTCTGTTCTCACTTTCTCTTGAGAACTGTCTGCTACCTCATTCTCACTTTGTGTAAACACACTTTGGAAATCTTCCACAGCTTCAACTTTTGCTGGTTAAGCTCCTAGGGGGCTCCATAATCTACTGCGTGAGACATGGATGATTTCAAACAGATTCTTTCTGACTTCCAAGATTTCTTCTGACTTCTATTAAGCTTTTATGCAAGATATTTAGGACATTGTGGAAAATATGAGATCTAAAATGTGCCATCAGGTTGGGGATGTGGTGGATGAAATTGAGGAATTTGACAGTGATAGAAATATTTCTTTTAAGAGTAACATTGGGATTTTTATTGAGATGCTGGATGAAGATTGGATAGTGGATTTATAGAAATTCAATGGAGAGAGGGATCTGCAATCCACAAGTGAAATTGACTTTCTGGTGGAATGCCATGAAAAGATCCTGGAATCTCTCAGGGGGGCAGTTGGGCTGTTTGATTCTTTCAAGAAAAAGGCTCTGCGCACATTGTGGGGATATGTAAATGCTCTGGTTAACTTTGAAGTGGGATAAGGGTTAACGAATGTTTATCTGGTTTGCTTCAAGGAATTGACTGAAGTTATTTGCTTTTAAAATTTGGATGTATTGCTTTGAACTGTCTTTGTTTTTTGGGGTTTATTAAGACTAGGATTATTAAAACTTGTATTAGGGTTAAAGATGTTTATCTGGTTTGCTTTAAGGATTTGATTGATGTTATTTGCTTTTAAAGATTTGGATTTACTGTTTTGAATTGTTTTTGTTTTTGGGGTTTATTAAGATTAAGATTAGTAAAACTGTTGTATTTTTAGGTATAATAGCAGACAACTTATGTGCTTTTTAATTTGACTCTTACTTATTATAGTAGACAGAAATGTACACAATAGTGGTAGGAAGGGAATAATTAAATAGGTGTTAACTTTTGGAGGGGAGAAAGATGTTTAGGAGGTTTATATGATTTTTTTTTTCTTTATTTTAATATAAGGGGAAGGAGTAACTGTACCGAGTGACTTTTATTATGTGCTAAAGTGGAATGATTTATAGAAATAATGTGGTGTTTTGGTTTAATATAGAGTAAGCAATTGATTATGGAAATTTTTGTATATCCTTGCTGTTAAAAGTCAGAAACCACATTTTTTTGTAAATCTGAAAAAAAAAAATCTATTGTGTTTTCACACTTTTTTAGTTTTTTCTTTCTTTGTAGTTTTTTTTTTTTTGTAACTTTTATTCTTCTCTTGAAACTTAATAAAATTTATTAGCAAAAAAAAAAATCTGTTGGGATAGTAACTTCCAGAATTGTACTTTAGAAGGCTAAAGGCCATGCCAGTTGGTAACTCTAGGATTTATAGACCCAATCCAATGGAAGGGAACAAAGTTGGGGGAGGTGACTTTGGAGAGTTAGTATGTAAATTTAGAACATAATACAGTGCCAGTTGGACCAACAATCTAATGTGAAATAATGTAGATATTAGTCCAGTATAACATAGAGACCATGAAGCTGGCCTTCAGTCAGAGAGACTCAGGTTCAGATCTGCTTTTTGCTCCTAGAAAATGGCATCCTATAAATGCAATAATAATTAAAAGGTCATTCTCATCATGGAGTTCCATCTCGGTAACCTGAATTTTATATAATTGAGCTACTTTTTAGAGAAAGACCTTTTAGAGGAAGACTGAGAGGACTTAATCTGTGACTTTGATCTTCATTCTTCATCTCACTGCCAAACAAATGACTAGCATTCTACTAATAATTTGCCTGGTGCTCTGCAGGTAATCAGCACCTGCTTGTGTCTGTAATGGATTTGGCTGATAGCATAAAGCTGAACCAAATACAGGTAGTCCTCACTTCCGACCACAACTGGGCCTAGCAACTAGTTTTCCTGTTACAGTTGTCTTTGGTATTATACATCTTAACTTGCAGGAAAAAGATATAATTTTGCTTTTTCCTTCAGCTAGCAAAATGTCCTTAGATTGGGTGAAAGACAGTATTGGTATCTTCTCAAAAAAAAATTTGAGATACCCCTGGCCTTCTTTTTGCTATTTATAGAAAATGATATTTCTGCTCTGGCTGTTGGCAATTAAATTATCCCAGACATTTTGGTTTTAGCACAGGAAGCCAAGGAACAGTCTCCCAGTTAAGAAAGCATGAGAAGATTGTGGACGCAAGATGACAGGAAACATCCCAACTATCATTTCCTCTTTTCCAGAGTTAAAATGAGCCAACATGGAAGGAGCAATTCTCCAACCAGCAAAAATGACTCCAAATTAAATGTTTGATTTTAACATGCCTAAAACAATGTGATTTGATCACGATTTGATCACAAAACTGCATCTTATGCTGATTCCTCAATGTGTGGCTACATTTAAAAATTATCTTTAATTAAATTACAGGTGCAGGATGATGGCAGAATTCCTACCATAAATATGCTCTGTGCTGTGAAGAGGTCTGCACAAAAATGTAATTGGTACAGCATTTTTTTATCCAGATTAGGACCAGAGAAGCAAGAGATAATCTCCTCTTGCACATATTTTTTGTAAGTACATGTTATGCTTAAGCATAAAGTATAATTTGCTCCTGAGAAAAAGGTATGGAAGACAATAAATAATCTGTTAGAGCTTGTTTACTTATTATCCCTTCTACATGGATCACATGTTCTTTCTCCTTTCAGCACCCTGAGATCACGCTACCAAAATTTGGAGGCAAAAATGCTGAAATTCAGCCAGTTTTCATTCCTCTTCTTGGCAAATTAAAGATGGGAGTAGTAATTTGGATTGAGTGGAGGCTAAGGGTAAGAACTGCTAGAGACCTTATGCTCCCATTTCCACTGTTTATACTTCAACATCATTTTTCAGACCAACTTTGGCCCATGTTTTGATATTTCAAAGGTAGAATTGAGGTTAAAAAATGGCTATTAGGGGAATGTTTAACCCCCCCCCCTCTCAAAAGAAGAGCAAACAAAGTTAAAAATGCCTATATTTAGAGAGGACATTGCCTTATCATCTCTTTTGGCCTTCTCAAGATTAGGAGACTGAGCTGTGGTTCCAGACTTCTCAAACATTGTCAGATATCTAAAGTGCTTTAGTGTAAATAGACTATGGAAACCAATGATGAGTTGTTTTAGAAATGCAACAATAATCTAGTAGAAATATCCATTAACAAATGAACAGTAGAAAGAGACATTGGCAAGAGCTCATGCCAAGTCCATATATTGTAGGACCACCTCAGAGTGTGCATGAATGCATGGATCTGGTATGTGTAACTGAAATATGGTTGAGTAGGGATGGGTATGTTGCCTTATCTGAGATCTGTCCTCTGAGTTGGGATACTTCAGCAGACACAAGTCCAGGTTGGAAAGAATGAATAGCAATCATCCTGTGGGAGGTCTTGGTAAAGACCAAGTACCCTTTCCCCATCCCACCCCATATAACTAGGCATGAGTGCCTCTATTTGAAGTTGGGCTGTAGGGACAATTTAGGAATAGTGCAGATCACACAGTTGTCCATCAATGTCACCTATTGAGCTGGTATTGGACTCCCCCTGGCTACTAACGCTCTGAGGATGGGCTCAGAAATCCATGGGCTTGTTGCAGTCTCTCCAACTAAGATGGATAGCTCCATGCCTGGCATGCTTTGTACTTTAGAGCATACAAAATGTGTTCTGAAGATAGAAGATATTGTAAACAGTCCTTTGCCAAGGTCAGATCACATGAAGCTTGTCAGCACCCTAAACCTCAGCAACAGACCACCTATTAGGAAGGTCTATCACAGATGCTTTATGGATCCACTTGGTTCTCAGCAGGCACTTGAGGATTTTCATAATGATTTGGCGGCCAGTTCCCCCACTGTGCCTTGTCAAGTTCTGTAATTAGAGAAGGTAAGAGCACTGGATGAGATAGCCTGTCTGTGCACTGATTCCAAATGGCTCCTTGGATTACTGAGGAACAAAAAGAGAAGAAAAGTGATGCCTAGAGGACAATGGCAGAAAAATGAATCATTAGTCATGTGATCAAACAGATAAAAGCTCACATTCAGACCTACACTGTAATGACAACAGGACTGAACTATTTATATTTTACCACTTTTATTGTATCTGCAAATCCAACCTAAAGCTTTGGCCTGAACTTGTTCGGGAGGAGGGTCTTTCTGCAATCATTGTGTTATATTTGCTAGTTGTTGTTTTTTTCCAGGTGAAATTATAGTCACTCTGGGTTGGATACCATTTAGGCAGAGCCTAGTGAGGTTGTAAAGTCACCTGGGATTCATTTGAGCTTGTGGACTGCAAGACAGTAGATAGGATAGAAACCTTTGCCACTTGTAAGCTGGACTCTTCCCTACCTGGCTCTTTTGGATAGCCAGGCCAGGATATGTGGATTCAAAAGGCAATTAATGATTATTTGGGAGAAGGGATGATACCATCTGCCTTGAAAGAGGCAGTGTTGTGCACATTTTTGGAGAATCCACCTCTAAATCTAATTGTTTTGGACAACTTCTGTCTAGCTTCTAAGGAAGAATTTGGAAAAGTAATGGGGCTTTGGGGAACATCTGAATTCCTTTCAGATGGGCATGGGATGAAAACTATATTGTTTGCTATGGTTGATGACTTAATTGGAATTTGGAGGGAGAGACTGTGACTCTCCTGTCCTATAAGACTTCTTAGTAGTGACTCAATACAATGACTATGGTATACTCCTGGGCCACCTAGAAGGATTGGTGGTGGGTGGAATTCTTGTACAGTAGTTCTATATCTTCTTGAGTGGACAGATCCAGTTGGTAGTAATGGAAGAGAAGTGGTTAAGACTGGCCATTCTTTTATGGTGTGTCACATGGCTTGTCTTCATCCTGCAGTAGGCTCAGTGTCATCAAGCAAGAGATTATTAGGATGAAGCCAAATGGCTCTTTCTTGTGCTGTTAACTTGGCTCCTTTTCCTCTCTGCCCCAAACTAATGCCTTTCTAGGGGGCACTTTGCCACCACTTGGATCTACTGTTGAAATTATTCTGTTCTTTTAATTACCTTTCACATGCCACAATTATCTCTACATCTCACTAAGAGACTCCTGGCTTACCTAAGCCATTTTTTTTTTCCATTGGTCCTTTTTATGAATGGCTCCATTCCCTTCTAGGATAATTAAGTTCATCATTCCACTCCATTGTAACTAATCTATTTATTCGTGAATCTGCCTTGCATGGATTTTATCTGCTGTCTCCCCTTTTAAAGTCACAGTTGAAGATACAGCTAAAGGCAGTCTCTTGCCAAACAAAGACTGAAAGACGTATCTCACAATTATTAGGAATAACCGAGACACACATTCATTTTAGTTAATTTACATAGATAAAGTAGAATTTTTTTGCAAGATTGGAGAAAGTGCCTCCTGGGGAAGCAGGTTTTTAATATTGTATTTCCATTCTAACACAAACCCTAAACTGTTCCATCATATCACTGGAATGCTGAATTCATGCTGACAGGGGTAGTTTTCAACTTATTTTATTACTTTAACATGAGATCAAAAGTTAACAAAAACACTTCAGATGGCAGACCAACAGGACTAGACAGCAAGCAACAAAGCAATCTGACCAAGGAAACCCAAAAAATATCTGGAAAATAGCTGGCAGTTTGTAAGAACAGAATAAAAAATATACAGCATCTCACATCTGAATGAAGATTTTGGATGTTGCCAGAGCTCATTTAAGAAGTTCCCTGAAGGTGCTCATGAGCTTGCTAGGAATGAGATGTTGACTCTAATATGAATTTTAGTTTTATTATACTGATTATATCCATCTTTTACTAATTTTTGAGGAAGATTTTGGAACTGTAGTCCAGAAACTGAAGGGCAGAGAGTTTAGTAGTAGCTATAGAATCACAAGGGAATACAATGGATAGTCACACACGCACACGCACATACCTTACAAACACTTAATTTAAACATGCTATTGTTAGTTTTTTTTAAAAAAGGTTTTCCTTGTACAGAGAGGGGGTCATGGATTGTCCAAGATTTTTACATTAATCTACCAAATAGAATAACTGTATGATTTTTGTTTTTTCTGTAGAATATCAGTTTAATCACTTTAATCTTGAGAAAAGCACTGCTCTTTTGTAGGCTCCTTTTTTGAAAAAATATTACCTGTTTATCTGTAATCTGGCCTTTGTCCTGTTCACGTTTTAACGAACATACTTTCTGTATGCAAGATCATACTTCCTGTATGCTTGATGGAACTATGTTCCATCAAGCAAGCATTTTGTTATTTTAGTCATCTATGACAATCCTGTATTATGAATCTTCACTTTACATGTAGTAAATCAAGGTTTGTCTTTAAATAATATTATCTATGCAGAATGCATAGATTGAAATATGTTACAACTTCTTTAGCTTGTTATGTTGGCCCACAATATAAAACCTGTGCTAAATTTTATCAAATAAGCTTTACAAGAAGCTGTGGGTAAGCTGTGAACACTTCTGTGTGAGTTTGAAAAAAGTCTGTATTGATGAACAGCAGAAGGATGTTCACTTTCACAAAATATGTGAAGGATTTCTTCAAAATCATTTTCAGAGCATCTTCAGCCCTAGTGACCTATGCCAAAGAGCAGAGCTAAAATGTGTGTTTTTGTATCTTTTCCAGCTTTTCAAGATCTAATGACACAGAGTATCCCAAGTGTAATCATGGCAAAAATTATAGAAGGTCATTAGTAGACTTGCAATATTAATTTCAATCTCTTCTGTAATCATTCCTCATCTGGAGAAAATCTAGGTTGTCATGAAGAGTCGACACCAACTTGATGGCACGTAATCGATCCAAATCAATCATTTTGACCCAGTAATTATAAGGCCTATAATTTTATCTTTTTTGCTTCTGTCCTTCTGATTTCCCTCTTGAAAAATCCAGTTCAGATATGGACAGTTGCCAGTCACCTTTCATAAGGAAGTCAGATGCAAAGAGTTAATTGAGGGGGAATTAATTTACTTCTTCTCTTTTACTGGTTCTGTTGTCCAACCAGTTTCTCCAACTGTAATTAAATCATGCTTTATGCTTGTCTATGTGTTTTTGGCCAGATGGTCTCAAAATCTGAGGGGTGGGGTGGGGATATGTTATTGCTATATGTAACTGTACCTCTTCTCATTTCTAATTCTTCTTCTTAACCATCCCTGTGCCTCTTGGATTTGGAAGAATTCTTCCTGATGTGAGGTATACAATCTAACTGAGCTGCTATTATGTGCTTTTGAATAATTTTCCAAATACTTCAGGAGAGAAATTCCTTTTGTCTAATCTCATTTTTGAGATTTCTATTCTTTTAAAATCAAATGTGACTGCTTAGGACTTTTTCAGCCATTTTCCACAGTAGCAATATTCCTAGAAGAGAACTGAGGCAGAGGTGCTGCTGGCCAGACCACTGAGCTGAGGTCTAGACCGCTGCATTGGAGGGCCCAAAATATAGCTCAGTACAAATGTTTTCTTAAAGTTAATAGAGTCGCTTCCTTCTTCCTCCCCTTCTTTCTCTGACTTCCATTCTGGACTGGATTTTGGGGAGTTGCAATCTGAAACCAACTGGAGGGTGCCCAGGCTGGAGCAGGCAGAAATAGATCAGGGTGCAGATTAAGAGTGCACAATCATATTGCTTCTTATATAAGCTTAAGAATTCCAGGGATTTAAGGCTACCTTACATGTTGGCATAAATTGAAACAGTTAACTTCTGAGCAAATAGTAATTCTCTGGATTTATGACCTGAGAACTTCATATTTTAAATTAAATAATGCACAGTCTTGATAAAGGCCTTCCTCTGGGCTCTCCTGTCATGGAAATATGAGCCACTGCTTCCCAAAAATAATTACAACTTCCTTTTAAGTTCCTCAGCTGGAATGACTTAGAATCTTGTCACAGACATTGACAAATTCACAATGCTTTTGAGGCATGATAGGATGTGAGAATGGAGTCACAGCAAAATACTTGGCTTCCTGGGGTAAAGAACAAGATGGCACTTTCTCCTATTCCCTGTGCAAAGGTTGACTAGAGTGGGAGGTGAACCTGTCTTCACTGGTAATGAGACAACATCCTCCACTGCAATTACAGGCAGCTGGATAGTATAGCTGTGCATAACATACATAGATTTCTCCTCTCACTGTCTCTGGCTGCTTCCTTGTCTGAGTCAGTCAACTGACTCATGTGGCCAGCCTTGGAGAGCTATCTGGGTAGTAATAAAAGTGGGTGTGTGTATGGGGGGGCAGGTATGAACAAGGATGGATGGATGGATTGACTGACTGATTGATGGATGGATTGCTTATGTGTCATCAAGTTGTTTTCGACTCCGAGCAATCACATAGGTAGATCTATCTCTGAGGAAGTATAGAATCAATAAAACAACTGCTTTCTCTACCCTAACTTCCTAGCAGAACCTGTTATGGGTAAGGAAAATGTGGGAGGGGGTTCTACTTCTTTTCTGCTTTATACACTGTTGTCATGCTGTAAAGCACACCCAATTTGATCCTTTTCTACCCACAAAAACCCTATCCTTACAAGGTCAAACCTATGTGGGTTATCACCCTCTCTATCACCTAGTATTCCATATACATTAGAATTCAATCTCAGTTTCACTGGTCTGGATCTGAATCCAGCCCCAATTAGCATTTTCCCCCCTGTTCCACTTTCCTTCCTTATACCCATAAGTTTTAAGCCTAACTAAGTTTTAGCCTATGCATGTGTCCCTTGGCCCTAATTCCAAGTTATATACAATCCCTGTGATTAGGAACTATCAACAATCATCTTCTCTATCCTACCTTCATCCTAGGAAAGAACACATTTAGAAATTCTGTATCAAAATTCTGAGCAGAAAAAATGGGTGGATAATCTTTCCATGGGAAGGAAAAAACTGTTTAAGAATATCTCAAAGTCAGGGCTCCCACTTTCAAAGTGAAAAAGCCAAGTGGGAGGAGTTCCAAGTGATATCTTCCTGATTCCCTGAGAGAATCCAAGAAGGAGGTTTGTGTCAGGCAGACCAGACAGGAAACACAGTCAGATGAGCTAATTCTACTTTATTGTGAAGCTACATTAACAGAATCTTGCAAGTCTGAAAGTACAATTCTCCCACCATCACCTTTACAGCCTTACAACTTAGGGAGGGTCACTTCTGAGTCTCTTGATCCGCCCACTATCCAGTTGTGGGCTATGCTGTCTCTTATCTGACCATTCCCTAGGCAGCATCTTTTTGCCCTGTCTCTGAAGGTCTTTCCCATATACCATTACAATTGAGACTGCTGGGGAAGTGAGTATACAGTGAAGAACAAGATACTCACGCATACCACTCAGCCACCTCATAACAAAACAAGAACAAGAACATCACATTCCACCCATGAGAACCTAACTATAGGGTCAAGATCCAGAAACACATATAGCAGTCAATTACATGTAAATACACTTGAAATTAAAACTAGAAATGGATGATAGTTTTAATGATATGATAAGATACTGCACTCACATTCTAGTATTGACTCTGTAAAACACATTGCACATATTTTTGAAGTGGTTTGACTAATGAGAGCAAGACAGATGATATGAGTATGTGTGTACAATACAGGAAACAATTACTTAATCTAAGCAGAGCTAAGAAATTCATGGCCTTGACAATGAGAAAGATCAGATAGTGAGAACTCATTCAAAATATACATTATTTTTGGATTGTAATCTTTTAAAAAAAAAAAAAAAGACTATTAAAAAAGAAATAAAGATTTTTCTGGAATGAATAAGATTTAAATCCTTACCATCTCTGTTCAAAATCATAGAACTGAGATTGTTATCATAATCAAATATAGAGTTGAAGCTATTGGAATAATGTTAGTTGAGATGTTGAAACCATATCATCCATATGTACCAGAAGAGATTCCTGTGGACATTCCTGTGCCACAGGGATGGAAAGAGTTAAATTCCCTTTGTGTAACTCTTTGATTCTATTAATTATCAGAGAGAGAGAGAGAGAGGGAGAGAGGGAGGGAGAGAGGGAGGGAAGATTCTTCAACAGCTACTTACAGCACTCATAGCATTGAAATGGCTTCCTTTTTAAAACTCATCTCTATCTACAGTAAACCCATATTGTAGTCCAAACTGGGCACACTTTTCCATCTGAAACTAACAACTCTTTATGGTTAAACCTGAAACTCAGGTTAACAAAACTTAATTTCTGAATTTATCTTTCATGCTATGATTAAATAAATAAACCACAACATGACTTAACATGAAGGCCCAATTCACTCAATTGCTGAGTGCCTGGTGATGCTGAAGTACAAACAATCCAACTCCATTTTAAAGGCTCTGCACACCTTTATAATCTATCTGTGCAGATCTGAGATCTAAAGAAACATCCTTCTCTTTTTTAAAAATCCAGTTAAGTATAAAATGCTCACTTACCATTTCTGAGATGAACAGGATGATAGCAGCCTGCAAAAAAAGTAGAAATCAAATCGTCCTGCATTCTGGCTTGCTGGGAAGTATTTATGGATGTTTTTACCTAGGTGTACATATTGAAACAGAACTTTCTCAAATACTGTATAATAAAGCTACACACTTTATGAAGTGATATTCAATATCCACTTGGCATACTGTAGTTAACATCCATGACTACCACCATCATTAGTTTGGCCCTGTGAATACCCCTATGAGACGGACTGAGAGCCTAACTGGCTCTGTAGCAGGCAACCTGTGGCCCCAGTACCACATTTTTCAGCTTCCAACATCCTCTTCAGCCATTGTCAATATGAACTTGCCCATGCTGTGCGGACATTTAGAGAGATCCTACTAAAGGCCCCACTTTGGCAAGAGGTGAGAACAGAGTAGACCTGTCAGTCCTACAAGGTCGACCAGACTAAGAAACCAATGCCATACAGGTTAGGACTACTTTTATTGTAAATGCTATAGTAACAGAATCTTGCAAGTCTTAGTGTGCTTTCCCCCCTCCTCATTGTATGTTCATGTGAACTAAGAAGGGGCTTGTCTGAGACATTTTCTCAAATTAGTTTCTTGGCCTGCGCTCAGGTCCCCCTTATCTGACCAAGGGCCTTGGCAGTGGCTCTTCTTCCTGTCTTTCAAGGCCATTCCCTATGCTTTCTACAAGATGAGAATACAAGCTTTTTGTTTCCCCCCACACCATGGAATGCATCCCCCCATTCCCCAGACCAAGCCCCCAAATTTCCTTACTGTACTATGATGACTGGTAGTCAGTACTGACTGGTTGGGTCTAATCTAACATGTCTCTTATTTTTTGTTCATACATTAAAAATTAAATACATCCTAAAGGAGTCCAACATTACAGACTTCTGGGGATGTAAACAATATACATGTGTGTTCACATGCATGATTTCTGCATCCTGAAATAGTGTCATTCAGTGAAAGGTAATATGTGTTTATGATGGCCAATATGGCCAAAGGCTCCTCCCTTGGTAACCATTGACACTAACATTTGTTTGTGCATGTCATTTTTGAGTTACACACCAGACCAGAACTTAAACATAAAGGCATAAGTGTACATAAGTTTATCATATACCTGCAACAGAGCAAAACCTCTTCCATCATTTTTTATTACAAGAAAGCCTATTGCCGTTTTTTGTGACTTGTCATGTCTACTATGACCATTAGTCCAAAACATTTGCTAACCAACATGTAACTTTAATGTGCAATAAAGTATTCTATAAGCTCCAGGAGAGTTTATATGAATAAAGGGCAGGAAAACAGCAAACCAGGAGGAAAAAAAAAAAGGTTAAGAACATAGGAAAGATGCATTGGCCCTCTCTAGACCAAGGGAGGGAATCTGTGATCCTGCAACATTTAGCAGGCCAGCTGGCATTGCCAGTTGTGAGTGATGCTAAAAGTTATGTGAAAGGTCCCCTGTGCAAGCACTGAGTCATGTCTGACCCTTTGGGGGGATGCCACGTTCACAACGTTTTCTTGGCAGACTATATCGGGGTGGTTTGCCATTGCCTTCCCCAGTCCTCACCTTCCCCAGCAAGCTGGGTCCTCATTTTACCGACCTCGGAAGGATGGAAGGCTGAGTTGACCTGAGCTGGCTACCTGAGAATCCAGCTTCCACTGGGATCGAACTCACGTCGTGGGGAGAGTTACGGTTGCAATACTGCCGCCTACCCCTCTGTGCCACACGAGGCTATGCTAAAAGTTATAATTCAGTGATATCTGGGCAACCAATAGTTGTCTACCTCTGGCCTATATCTTTGTCACATGATCTGGTAACAAGATTCAACCATGTCAAACTTTCCAACTCACAGTGATTAGCCAGGTGATAATGGCAAACTAATGTATAAGCTTCACAAGTTGCTGCAATGTTGCTCTCTGAATGTTTCTAATTTTATTCCCCAAAAGTTTGTTCTGCTTTTAGATTTTGATTTTGCTACTCCCCCCACAATAATTTATATATCGCTTTGCATCCTCTGAGATCTGAAAGAAATGAAAGACTGTTTTAATGATCAGTAAATGAATGAAGATATTGAAGCGTTGGATAGTTTCTGCCTTTAGAATCAACTATCAACAGCAAAGGAACCAGCAGTTAAGAAATATGTGTTGGACTAGCACTTGGTAGGGTAGTAATGAAGGCCTTGGAAAAGATATTCAGATGACATGAACTACAAAGATCAGAATTGGGCAAGCAGTGGTTTTTCCTGTGACACGTTACAGAAGCAACGGGTAGACTTTGAAGAATCAGAATAAAAAGAATATCGATGCTTTTGAATGTTGATGTTGGAGAAGTCTCCTGAGATGGATAGCCAAGAGAGCAAACAAGTGGATCATAAAATAAATCAATCCAGAATTCTCACTCAATGCACAAATGACCAGGCTTAAACTATAATATTTTGACTATTATGGAAAGACCCAGTTCCCTTGAGAAGTCTGTAATACTGTGAAAGGTAGAAGGAAAAAGCAGAAGAGGACAACCAGTAGCAATGTGGATGGACTTAATTACAGCATTGTTGGAAGACCTGAAGGACCAGGTTGGAGACCAATCAACCTGGAAAACATCTATCTATGTGGTCACTAAGAGTTGACACCAACTTGATGGCACATAATTAAAAAAAAAAGGAAAGGGGACCAACTCTCTGCTGTTTTCTATACTAATGGGCAATCAATAATCTTTCTAATCTTGGGGATTATGTATATCACCATCATGACCATAAACAACCACCATGAACCTGCATAATCTCTTTTAAAAAGCATCTGGATTGGTGGCCATCATATATTGTAGTAGCAAATTCGTGTGATTTGTGCCTACAGATTCAGCAAGGTCATTACATTACCCATTGCAAGAAATGTGGGGATGGAAATTTAGTGCACAAATCTAAGCTCCTTTCTTGCACTCTTTAGAGAACTAAACTTGCATTAATCACTCCATGTAAAATGATCAGGTGCTAGCACTTGCAGTGATTAAGCAAAATTAGGATTAAATTGGTTTCAATTTAGATGGACCAGCTTTCAGATTTAGTTACCAAGTAATTAAATAATTCTCTGACAAGGCGAAAAAAAAAAGAATATAAAACTTGCTGTATTTCTACTGCTGCTGTAGTATGATATATATGCATAAGCATGTATTTCTTATTTTTTCTTGTTCTTTTAAAATAATCTAGAAAACGAAGCCAATTCAGGCATACTTGAATCCAAGTCTGTGGCTTCTTGCAAAACAGTGACTATTACAATTTGTAATGTGATAAAGTATGATGTAAATTTAATGGCTTCTGAGACTCAAGCTATTAGGTAACATGCATATCTGTTATATTCATTGAAAGGCCTCAGTTGCTAGGTTCCTTGATATTGCTACAGTTTGGGTAACTGAAAACTGAGTGTCCAGCTCTCCCAGATGGGAGTCAGAATTACAGCAAAAACAATGACTTTCTTCAAGGTTCTACATACCAGTCAAGAGAGTCAGTATTCCAGCAGACTGCCAACATATACAGAGAGAAATACATACAAGCAGGGAAAGCCACATAGAGCGCAGGATGAAAGACCGTCTCAGCACTGTACATCAGTCCTGGATGTCAGTTTTCGGAGTTTTGCTGGAGCCATGCAAAAGTTTTCTTTTAAAAAGTTTTTCCCTCCTCCTCCCCCTCCTTTTTTTTTTATAGTCATGGGCTCAGAATGAAGTTAAGTGGGGCAGAAAATATAGCAATCAAGAAGGGGAGAAAAGTTTCCATCTTTCTTCATTTAGGAGCCATATTTAAGTTCTGTAAATTTATGAGTCCTCAGCATGATGAAATTATATTCATTGTGAGTTGCTACTTTATTTTTTAACATGAAAACCTTATACCCTATACACTATAACTCTGTTTCAGCAATAGAACAAGCTAAGTGCCCCTGTCTGGTCTGTCGTTTCATATAAGGCATTACTTGTGTCCCAAAGCAGAAATTTCCTCCACACTCCCCGATTCAATTTCATATATATATATAGTCTTAGATCAACTGTAACTTCAGTCAAGAACTGTCATTTCAATCTAAAAAATAATCAGTGATACTACTTGATAGCATCCTCTGTATGCATCCAGTACATGAGCTGTGGATTTCAATCATCACAATGCACCTATTACACAAAGAAGCTTTGGGGATAAGGGTATAGGAACTACACTTAAATCAATTCCCATGTATTATGAACACCTGTGGAACTAGAAAACAAAGTGGATAATTTACATTCTTGCAGCTAAACCTCAAAAAACCAAGATTATGGCAACCAGCTTGATCGATAACTGGCAAATAGAGGGAGAAAACGTAGAGGCAGTGAAAGACTTTGTATTTCTAGGTGCAAAGATTACTGCAGATGCTGACTGCAGTCAGGAAATCAGAAGACGCTTAATCCTTGGGAGAAGAGCAATGACAAATCTCGATAAAATAGTTAAGAGCAGAGACATCACACTGACAACAAAGGTCCGCATAGTTAAAGCAATGGTATTCCCAGTAGTAACATATGGCTGCGAGAGTTGGACCATAAGGAAGGCTGAGAGAAGGAAGATAGATGCTTTTGTTGGAGGAAAATTCTGAGAGTGCCTTGGACTGCAAGAAGATCAAACCAGTCCATCCTCCAGGAAATAAAGCCAGACTGCTCACTTAAGGGAATGATATTAAAGGCAAAACTGAAATACTTTGGCCACATAATGAGAAGACAGGACACCCGGGAGAAGATGCTGATGCTAGGGAGAGTAGAAGGCAAAAGGAAGAGGGGCCAACCAAGGGCAAGGTGGATGGATGATATTCTAGAGGTGATGGACTCGTCCCTGGGGGAGCTGGGGGTGTGGAGGACTGACAGGAAGCTCTGGCATGGGCTGGTCCATGAAGTCACGAAGAGTCGGAAGTGACTGAACGAATAAACAACAAAATATATTAAGGCCATTCAAAGCTGCCCTTATGTACTGAAAACCTTCAGTTTTACCCAGAGATCTTCAGAAAAGGTTATTATAGACCTCATTGCTGGCAGTCAATCATATCTTGCTGTGGATGAGTTATGGCTTGGTTTGTACTTTCCATTATCATTGTGTTCCTTTATACTTACAGAATCTGCAGAATCCATGAGAGATTCTTCGGTTATCACTAAGCAGCAAAGCTTATGGGAACTTCAATGGAAATGCCATCCAAGGATCCTTTTTTTCCCCCTTATGCAGGATTTGATAAGACAGACTTGCAGACCTTGAGATGATCCACCAGCACATCCAACCAGCTATGGTGAAACCAGCCCATCCAAACAGGTATGGTGCTGAGTGTAAACTAGAAGCTTTTGAGACTTGCTACTATATAAGTTATACCTCCTTGAGAGGTGCTTTTTAAATTCCTCATAATGTTCAATGTTTTTCATGGGGAATTTAAAAATTACTCCTGGATTCAACTGTTTGACTCTACTGTTGGAAGAAGGCCTCCAGAACCCCAATTCTGATGCTAATTCTAAAATGGAGCCAGATGATAAACAACTAAGAGAGCCTTGCTAATCACACAATTGCCAGTTCTTGTCTCCAGGATTAATAGGGTTGGGTTTTTAACCCTGACAATGGAAAAGTAAGGCTGTATGCAAGAAAAGATGAGAATTCAGATCCATCCTTGACATCTCAACATAAAAAAACATAGTAACAGATGATGGCAATATTTCTGCCTGAAAAAATATCCACAGCTGACCAAAATTGTACAAAGGTTTCTTACCTTTTGAATTTTGAGAGCATACTTTCAGAAAATGGGAAATTTTGTTCTTCCATAATGACTGCCAAGGTAGGTCTGCCCAGCCACAATACATTCAAGTACCAGAAGCCAAATCTGTGAGGATGTTTCCTGCCACTGTCATCCAGACTTTTGCCTACACACTGAGCGTGCTTACAAATAAATTACTGGGTTGTAGATGCCTGTTATTTTTATTTTCTAAGAAATAGGACTTCTGGGGAGTCTGGATGCCACTTGGAAATAAAGATGGTGTTAGAGCGTCCCAATTATTTTTTATTCAAATGCATCTATTTTTAAAATACATGAAAACTATAAAATATCAAGGTACATACCATCAACATGGCAGTTCCTATTGCAGATCCCAAGAACTGACTGTGATAACTAAATAAATAAATAGTCTGCCCTGATATAAAGCAGTTTCTTTGACTGGATGCCCAGAATTTATTTGTTTGTTTGTTTGTTTGTTTGTTTAAAGTTGGTCTCATCCATTCTGTGAAAGAGCATCATTATTTACACCTGAATAGGCCCAGTCATTTATTTTACAATTCTTTGTTAAACTTTTAAAAGAAATGCTACTGGAACAGTTTAATAGCTTATCTAGGGTCTCTCTCTCCCCCATCCTAATTTTTCCTTATACAGAATTCAGAGATCGCTGAAATATCTTTTAATTATGTCCTTATTTATCCAACCCATTTCCTGGAACTTACACTGTGGGGACTTTGCCTCCACTCCTGTCTGCATTTCAGTTCCAATTTGCTCCTTTCTCCAACCCTGAAGACAAAACAAACGCTACAGAAGGGATTGCAGCCATCCAAAAGAGAGGGAGAAATAGAACTTCTCAAAGGTTCATTCTTCTCTCCCTGGTATCTGTGCACAATATCACTGTTGTCAGAAGGCTGACATTTAAATCCAGACCTGAACTAGAAAGCCAGTTTTAAATACTTCAGTCTGGCCAATAAAAACAAAAAATTGGGAGTGAAAATGTGATTTCCTCCCCCCGCTTCCAAACAAAAAATCCTTTGCCTAACTCTTGTTTCTTGAACAAGATCCAGTTGGGAACTTATGTGGATTACTATACCTAGCTCTTAGACAGCAGCCCTTTTTTTCTTCTACCAGTATTCCTTCCTTATAGTTCTATCCCTGTATATTTATACTGAAGATTCCAGAAAAGAAGCAATGCATGCTATATTCTGCCTAGTGGTTAAACCTATGCCCAGCATGCTGGACACCATGATTCAAACTTTAGCAGTCTCAGGTAAAATAAAAAAGTACTCTTGCTGAATCTGAGAGCTACTGGGGCCAATGGAGACCAGAAATTTACAACTTAAGCCCATGTTCTACAAAAGCCTGGCTGTGGCTCTCACAGATTCCCCCTCCCCTAATTTTTTACCAAAATTGTAATGTTCAGTTATTAAGTAATACATGACTGGGGGGGTGGATAATAATATGAACTATACTTTAATGAAATGTAAATACAAGTGTAATCAAATATCATTATCGTCTTAGCTTTATCCTGTTTCCTGGAATGTCACTCAAGATTGGCCATTGGTCTCAAGAAAGCTGTGCATCTTTCATGTAAACAATATTGAACTAGATGAAAAACTAGTTAGTAGGTCTCAATAACCTACTTATTTTCTATATGCCCGTTTCTGTTCTATACCCACCTTTCTAGGGACTCGTTACTGGGGTGAATTAATTAGTGTGGACTTTTAAATGTGCTGTTGCTGATATTATTTATTAGGGATGATGATTAGGGGAGTAGAATAGTAAATATATTATATTATATTATATTATATTATATTATATTATATTATATTATATTATATTATATTATATTATATTATATTATATTATATTATATTATATTGTTGTTGTTGTTTATTCGTTTAGTCGCTTCCGACTCTTCGTGACTTCATGGACCAGCCCACGCCAGAGCTTCCTGTCGGTCGTCAACACCCCCAGCTCCCTCAGGGACGAGTCCGTCACCTCTAGAATATCATCTATCCACCTTGCCCTTGGTCGGCCCCTCTTCCTTTTGCCTTCCACTCTCCCTAGCATCAGCATCTTCTCCAGGGTGTCCTGTCTTCTCATTATGTGGCCAAAGTATTTCAGTTTTGCCTTTAATATCATTCCCTCAAGTGAGCAGTCTGGCTTTATTTCCTGGAGGATGGACTGGTTTGATCTTCGTGCAGTCCAAGGCACTCTCAGAATTTTCCTCCAACACCACAGTTCAAAAGCATCGATCTTCCTTCGCTCAGCCTTCCTTATGGTCCAGCTCTCGCAGCCATATGTTACTACGGGGAACACCATTGCTTTAACTATGCGGGCCTTTGTTGTCAGCGTGATGTCTCTGCTCTTAACTATTTTATCGAGATTTGTCATTGCTCTTCTCCCAAGGATTAAGCGTCTTCTGATTTCCTGACTGCAGTCAGCATCTGCAGTAATCTTCGCACCTAGGAATACAAAGTCTTTCACTGCTTCTACATTTTCTCCCTCTATTTGCCAGTTATCAATCAAGCTGGTTGCCATAATCTTGGTTTTTTTGAGGTTTAGCTGCAAACCAGCTTTTGCACTTTCTTCCTTCACCTTCATCATAAGGCTCCTCAGTTCCTCTTCACTTTCAGCCATCAAAGTGGTATCATCTGCATATCTGAGATTGTTAATGTTTCTTCCAGAGATTTTAACTCCAGCCTTGGATTCCTCAAGGCCAGCTTGTCGCATGATGTGTTCTGCATACAAGTTGAATAGGTAGGGTGAGAGGATACAGCCCTGCCGTACTCCTTTCCCAATCGTAAACCAGTCTGTTGTTCCGTGATCTGTTCTTACTGTTGCTACTTGGTCGTTATACAGATTCTTCAGGAGGCAGACAAGATGACTTGGTATCCCCATACCACTAAGAACTTGCCACAATTTGTTATGGTCCACACAGTCAAAGGCTTTAGAATAGTCAATAAAACAGAAATAGATGTTTTTCTGAAACTCCCTGGCTTTTTCCATGATCCAGCGGATATTGGCAATTTGGTCTCTAGTTCCTCTGCCTTTTCTAAACCCAGCTTGTACATCTGGCAATTCTCGCTCCATGAACTGCTGAAGTCTACCTTGCAGGATCTTGAGCATTACCTTACTGGCATGTGAAATGAGTGCCACTGTTCGATAGTTTGAACATTCTTTAGTGTTTCCCTTTTTTGGTATGGGGATATAAGTTGATTTTTTCCAGTCTGATGGCCATTCTTGTGTTTTCCAAATTTGCTGGCATATAGCATGCATTACCTTGACAGCATCATCTTGCAAGATTTTGAACAGTTCAGCTGGGATGCCGTCGTCTCCTGCTGCCTTGTTATTAGCAATGCTTCTTAAGGCCCACTCAACCTCACTCTTCAGGATGTCTGGCTCTAGCTCACTGACCACACCGTCAAAGCTATCCCCGATATTGTTATCCTTCCTATACAGGTCTTCTGTATATTCTTGCCACCTTTTCTTGATCTCTTCTTCTTCTGTTAGGTCCTTGCCATCTTTGTTTTTGATCATACCCATTTTTGCCTGGAATTTACCTCCAATGTTTCTAATTTTCTGGAAGAGGTCTCTTGTCCTTCCTATTCTATTGTCTTCTTCCACTTCCGCGCATTGCTTGTTTAAAAATAATTCCTTATCTCTTCTGGCTAACCTCTGGAATTTTGCATTTAATTGGGCATATCTCCCCCTATCGCTGTTGCCTTTTGCTTTCCTTCTTTCTTGGGCTACTTCTAGTGTCTCAGCAGACAGCCATTTTGCCTTCTTGGTTTTCTCTTTCTTTGGGATGTATTTTGTTGCTGCCTCCTGAACAATGCTGCCAACTTCTGTCCAGAGTTCTTCCGGGACCCTATCTACTAAGTCCAGTCCCTTAAATCTATTCTTCACCTCCACTGCATATTCCTGAGGAATATTCGTGAGCTCATATCTAGCTGATCTGTGGGTCTTCCCTAATCTCTTTAGTCTGATCCTAAATTGTGCAAGAAGAAGTTCATGGTCTGAACTACAGTCAGCTCCAGGCCTAGTTTTTACCGACTGTACAGATGTCCGCCACCTTTGGCTGCAAAGGATGTAATCAATCTGATTTCGGTGTTGTCCATCTGGTGAAGTCCATGTGTAAAGTCGTCTCTTAGGTTGTTGGAAGAGAGTGTTTGTTATGCAGAGTGAATTGTCTTGGCAAAATTCTATCAGCCTATGTCCTGCTTCGTTTTGTTCTCCCAGGCCATACTTACCTGTAATTCGAGGTGTCATTTGACTGCCCACCTTAGCATTCCAGTCTCCTGTGATGAAAATAACATCTCTTTTAGGCGTGTTGTCCAGTAGGTGCTGCAGATCCTCATAGAACTGCTCTACTTCAGCTTCTTCAGCATTTGTGGTTGGGGCGTATATTTGGATCACTGTGATGTTAGATGGCTTGCCCTGAATTCGAATTGAGATCATTCTGTCGTTTTTGGGGTTGTATCCAAGCACTGCTTTAGCCACTTTACTATTAATTATGAAGGCTACTCCATTTCTTCTGTGGTCCTCTTGTCCACAGTAATAGATCTGGTGGTCATTTGATGTGAAGTGGCCCATTCCAGTCCATTTCAGTTCACTGACGCCCAGAATGTCTATCTTTAATCTTGACATCTCACCAATAACCACATCCAATTTGCCCTGGCTCATAGATCTTACATTCCAGGTTCCAATGGTGTGTTGATCCTTAGAACATCGGATTCGCCGTTCACCACCAGCACCGTCGGCCGCTAGCCGTCCTTTCGGCTTTGAGCTAGCTGCGTCATCACGTCTGGGGCTAGTTGAGCTCATCCTCTGTTCCTCCCCAGTAGCATTTTGACCATCTTCCGACCTGGGGGTCTCACCTTCCGATGGTATACTGACATATCTCTGGTTGTACTGATCCATTTAGTTTTCACGGCAAGAATACTGGGGTGGGTTGCCATTACCTTCCCCAGGGATCGCATTTAGTCTGACCTCTCTGTCATGACCTTCCCGTCTTGGGTGGCCCTTCACGGTTTAGCTCATGGCATCATTGAGGTGCTCAAGCTCCAGCACCACGACAAGGTAATGATCCTTTGCTGAAGTAATATTATATTATATTATATTATATTATATTATATAGTAATTCATTTTTGTGAGCCAATTGCAATGGAATTTCATTTTAATGTGCACCCTTTGTGTATCGTGGAATGACAATAAAAGTTTATTCTATTCTATTCTATTCTATTCTATTCTATTCTATCCTATCCTATCCTATCCTATCCTATCCTATGAAACAGTGGACCACAAATGGCCCTAGGAGTAATTTCATGAGACTCTTAATCTCATTTCTTAAACCTTCCTTAAAACAAGGCAATTGAGATCTGTGTCCTGCTTGGGAGAGGCCATACATCCTTACATGTTATCAGAGATATCTGTGGGAGGGGATGTCTAAAATCAGGATGGCAGCCACAACCATGGAATCAAAGCCTCATCCCATATTTATAAAAGGGGTGGGGCTTTGAGCACATGGTCATGGACTCCATCTTGACTTTTTTGACCCCATAAACATCCTTGAACATCATTTTGGCCCCATGCTTTAAAATGTTCAGAAATACCTCTCAGTACCATCATTTGCAGAAATGCATTACAGTATGTCTTTAAAAGAAAGAGGACATTCTCAGAACTACTGATGTCCCTCCTCAGAGAAGTTCAATTGACAATGATCTTGTTTTCTTTTAAGACCAAAATAAAATGTTCCTTATCTTTTCCCCCTTCACTAATTAGTTTGCTTGGGTTTTATTTTATGGCACTTATATTTCTTGTCTTCTTCCACCCCAATGTTTCAAACACTACACTGTGATTCCTTATAGGAGAAGGGTAGCATATATATATATTTAAGCAATTAAGAATAAAATAAACCTGTAATCACTGTGTTGCTATTAAACACACACACAGAAATTCACTCTTCAAACATGTTCTTGGTGAGCAAGTCTCCATTGTCAGGAACTACTACTTTCCTTAAGAGAAGTAGATAACATCTTCTCATTTGAGAGACTTGCTGAATAATGAAAACCTTACCCCATTACTCAGTGTACACACCTGAAGATAAGACTGCATTGTCCCATCAGCTAATTCATAATAAAGCATTCCCTTAATTAATGTAATGGCTTTCCTCCGCAGCATTCACAATTTTCCATTTGCCAACCAATTTAATATAAGAGTCATTAAATCCTGGAGTCTCTCATCTTCTCCTTATGGCACTGTATTCCAATTCATTATTCAGAATAAGGCCATTATTAACAGCAGATGAGTAATAATCATCATCATCACCCTATTAGTGTCTCTATCAAAATTGTCCAAACTGAGTATGAGTAATGCCATGATAGAGTTACAAAAACCCTGCACTGGAATTTATGTAAATTTTGCTTTACTATTAACATAAACTATTGGAACCACACATCTGAAAAAGTCTTAGAAAATGAGGAAGTCAAAATCTTGTGGGATTTTAAAAAAGAGACTGACAGACACCTGAAGCACAACATACCAAGCATTACTATTATTTAAGGGAAAAACATGATTCATAGATAAAGCAATAGGAGGTGGTAGTCAAAACGATGAAAAACGGATGGAAAATATAACAAAATATCAGGATTTACAATTTGAAATTGAAAGATTTTGGAAGAAAAAGTCAACTATAATACTGTAAATCAAAGCTTTTGGAGTTATACCAAAGGGATTCACCAAATATTTGGAAGTTTTAAACTTAGCGGACTTGCAAAAAACAAACAAACCAGTCCCTTGCTCAGGACTTCCTACATACTGCAACAGAGTTTCTCAACCTCAGCAACATAAGCATAGCTGGCTGGGGAATTCTGGAAGTTGAAGTCCACATGTCTTAAACTTGTTGAGGTTGAGAAACACTGTACTGCAACAATACCTCCATGCTCCCTAGACTCTCGATTAGAATCCAAAAGAAGACGACGACAACAAGAAGGCAAAAAAAGTAATATAAGGACTGTGATACTCATAACAACAACACTAGCAGCAACAATGATAGGGAATCTGTAATCAGCTTATATTATCAGGCATAGTATTTCCAATTCCTGTCCTATTTCATGTTCCATCAAAGGTCAACTGCTCGGTGAGAATGTGTTGAAGTTTTCACACGTTACCAATCTCAGTTTAAACATGTGTCTTGAGTGATGACCGACAACACTAATTTTGATGACAGTTCATTTCTTCCTTACATTTTCATGTTAAATCATCTAAATATAGACTATATATGTGCAAATAATTTTAAAACTCAAAGAAATCAGATTGGGATAAAAAGATGTTAATACATCATAAAGATGCATATTGCATTTAATCCAAAAGGAAGGCTAGGTTTCCAGCACTGCCCCCCAAATAATTTCACTTTAAAATGAGAATATGGGATACTGGAGGCAACGTCATCTTTCTGTCCAAACTTTTAGAGCTACAGGGGGCACAGGTACCTTCAATATGGCATAATCTTTTATTTACACACACACACACACACACACATTACTGGCAGTTCGTATAGGGAATCCTAACAATGAATAGACAGAAAATTGAATAGTTTGACCCATATTTTTAAAATCTAATTAGTTCTGGTGTTCATCAGTATAATATCTGGTGCCTTGAATGCTACAGTAACGTAAGTTCACCTTCTTGCAATATCATCAGAACTGTCTGAAATACTGACACCGTGTTTTATTAGAAAGGCTTGGCAGGCAATGATTTATTTGAATAGGTCCAAGTTTATTTCTTCCTGGCACAACATGGGTAACTTTGTAAGGTTATTTCCATCCTCATGTCTAATCTTGTTGTCCCAGTTTAACTGAAAGGAGCTCTTGGCCAAACTGTGAAACTCTGCACAGAGACATAACCTACATCAGCAATGAAGAATGTTTCCTCTTTGGAAGGTCTTGTTCTCTTGGGAGTAACCTTTGTGGGCTAAAGCTGATGCATACAGCTAGCCTCCTTCCATCCCTCCTTCCCTCTCTCTCTTGACTGAGAATCAGCCATAGTGAAATCAGATTCCTGTTGTTAGACCGAGATGTTGGCACTCATATAAGTGCTGCAGTTTGCCCATCACTAACCTATATGCACTGAGGTAGGTTTAATGGCTACCAAGCTACTCCAGAATTTCCATTCCTTGGAGATTCTGCTTCTCTTCACCTTCCTCCTGTGTCCCACTCTTTCTTCTTCTCTCATTCATTCAACTTCCCCAACGTAGTGTTGAAATGCAAGTCCCATATACATGCTTGACTGACTATATACATGCTTGACTTCAAATTCTGTTAGATAAAAGGATCAATAGGATAGGATGGATGAAAGTGAAATCATGCTGCTACTTTTAATCTTATTTTACTCTTTCCAACCCAGTAGAATGTTGGATGAAAATTAGGTAAAGGGGATTTGGGACTCTATCCCACTGTCTGTGTGTCAATATGATAAGTCTCTAAAAACAGAATGAAATGGGACCAAATTTTGTGTGGGAAGAGAATCTGGCAAAAGAAAAATAAGGTTCAAAACTGAGCTGGATCCAGCCAGGGGTTGCAAATAAAAAATATCCTCCCAGCTCCTTCTTGTGGATATGCCTCCTTGTGGTGGAATCAGTTGGGCTGTGGCTCAGAATGCTGCCATATATTTAACGACTTACCTCTTCTAACACATTAATAATGTTTGGAGATCTTAAATCAGCCTTTCTCAACCTTTTGACATTGGAGGAACCATTGAAATACTTTTCAGGCCTCGGGGAACCCCTGCACAGTCAGGCTCAAATATAGGCTGGAAGTTACGAAGATATTATATTCATGTCATGTGTAGGCCTGCATACATGCATTAATGTTGTTCGTCCCCATAACATCGACCTGTCCCACCCGGACAGGCAGGGAGGGCATGCTACGGATCCCATCAGCAAAGGAATTTCATCTAGCGGGGTCCAGGAGGCGAGCCTTCTCTGCAGTGGTGCCCGCCCTTTGGAACATCTTGCCCCCGGAGTTGAGATGGGTTTCCTCACTCCCAGACTTCTGGAAGAAATTGAAGACCTGGTTCTGCCACTTTGCTTGGGAGGGGAGAGTGATAGCTCCACCTGGGGATGGCTGGCGCCATAGCACCTCTTAGTGATTGTGTTCCATCTCCACTTGGATTTTACATTTGTTTTTATGTATATTTTTATGCAATTTTTATGTGGCTATGTTTTTAATGCTATTTATTGTAAACCGCTCAGAGTCCCCCATTGGGGGAGATGGGCAGTGATATAAATTTAATAAATAAATAAACAGTGTTCTTAAACTAATAATAAAGAATGAAACTTACCTCTGTAATGTGAAGTTGCCCAAATTTGAAATAATTTTTTAAATAGTGATCTTCCAGGGAACCCTAGTGACCTCTTGTGGAACTCTAGGGTTCCATACAACCCTGGTTGAGAAACCCTGTCTTAAATTATCTAACCACAGCATTTGGTGGCCATCTCACCTACCCATATCTAGGAAAACATTAAAATGCATGCTCTGTTATTTAACTATGGACCTTGATCTAGACAGCCTTATTCCCAACAGTAACTTAGTTTTTGTTTTGTATTTAATCCATTCCATTGTGTCTGATTTTCAGAGACTGCCTGGACAAGTCCCTGCAGTTTTCTTGGCATGGTTTTTCACAAGTGGTTTTACCATTGACTCCTCCCTAGGGCTGAGTGACTGGCCTAAGGTGAACCAGCTGGTTTTGTGCCTAAGGCAGAAAGACTAGAACTCACAGTCTCCCAGTTTCTAGCCTGATGCCCTAACCACTACACCAAACTGGCTCTTAACTTAGTGATAGACAGCCATTATAAAACCTAAAATGTGTGTGCAGGTTTCAAACTTAAAGATACAATTTTAGGAGCATCTGGGAGACATGTCAGAGACATAGAATAGCTATTTTTTTAAAAAAATGAAAGGGTTTTTTTCCCCAAAATTCCTTCACAGTTAGGCATATGGGAGTGCAACCATATAAAGATTTTAAAAACAACAACAACCTTCCAATGGAGAATTAGTTGGGCAGGGAATCAGAATGCTGCCAACTGCTCCATTCTTAAGCCTTTTGCCATCCATGATTCCATGATCCAGAGTGGAGCTACTCTTAAGATGTTGAAAGAATTCCAGATGTTATGCTCTACATGGTTCCTATAGATGCTAGCCATCCAGAAGCAATTTCAAGTCATTCAGTCCTTTCCAGGGAATTGAGGCTGGAAAGTCATTTATAGGATTGCTGCAAGAAATATGCTAAGTATCTAGTGGACAAAGCTTCACTCCAAGCTAGACTCTGGTTTTGATGCAGGTCCTATGGAGTTGACTAAAACTCAGTCTTGCTTGATCTGGCTTGAGTTTCATCCTGTTAGTCCCAAGGGAGTGGACAGGATTCTCAAAGTTCAGCCATCTTAGTGTTAGATCCATGTCCCTTCTGACTAGCCAAGGTTTCCTGACTAGCCAAGGTGACATGTGGTTAGATCTGGGCAGCGGTGAATGCATCCCTGACAGAAAGTATGGTCCTACCGATGCTTAAGGAGGTAGTAATCTACCCCATCCTCAAGAAGCCATCCCTAGACCCAATTATTTTAGACAATTTTTGTCCTGTCTCCAATCTTCACTTTTTAGGAAAGTGGTTTGTCCTTGAAAAACATCCAGATACTCCAGTTGGTCCAGTTATGTGAGTGTAGTTATGGGCAAAATGCCTGTTACACTACTGCTTCACAGACTGCACTGGCTTCCAATGTGCTTCCAGGTGCAATTCAGGGCATGGGTAATTAGAAAGACTGTCTCTCTCCAGTGGGTCTACCCATCCCATCAGGTCTGGCAGAAGGGGCATATTCCAGGTCCCATTGATTAGAGAATATCATCATGTGGGACCCAGAAAACATACTTTTTCTGTTCCAGAACCTGCCCTTTGGAATACCATATCACACAAGGTTAGGTTGGCCTTAACCATGCTAGCCTTACAGAAAGCCTCTAAGACCTGGCTATTTTTTTCCTGGGCTTGGGGTTAGGGAAATTAGGTGAGCCCATGATGCATGGATTAATTGATCGGTTTCCTCAGTTGCCATTTTATGTTCTATTTTTTTGGTTCTTTTTATCCTGTTACTGGTTTGTGTTAATTTTAAAAACTTTGTTAGCCACCCAGAGTCATGTTTGCCATATTTTAATCATATGCAGTGATTAAAATAAGATAAATACTTTCCCTACCTATGTCATATTTCAGTTTGTTGCTGTATCATTTGGACTTTCAGGACTATATGAATAAATCAGTGGAATCTTTGATTCTGTCCACACAGGTCATAAGGATATGCAGATCTCCCAGCCTTTTTCCTACTCTAGGCATGAACTTAATTCTATCTGCAAGTAACTGCAACTGGTCCAAAGTCTGGATAAAGGACTCTCTGCTGAAAGCTGCAAAAACAGTTATGAACCTAAGGGAATGAAGAAGAAAATGCCACATTGAGAATAATGCTACCATATTCAGTGCTTTAGCTGATGCATCAGCACTGTCAGATAACCAAGGTCAGGGTGCAGATGAAAAATATGTGACTGGCCAAACACAACTCAACATTGTGAAGCCAGAAAAACAAATGACCTTGCACTACTCTGGAGGTAGGAAACATGTAAAGGGTGTTGGCTTTGCTGCCAACTGCATAGCTTCCAAAAGTGTTGTGAAGTTCCAACCAGCCTCAACTCAATTAGCAGTTCTGTCACTTTCAGAAACAATGAAAAAGCACATAATTGCATCTTCTGCTCCTATAGAAGTAAGCATAGATGAGGCAAAATGACAAACTCTATCTACAATTACTAACAAGCATGGTATCATTGCTACAAAGAGAACCCTGATTGCTGGTGCTCATGTTGGTAACAATCAGCAAGGCTGGGAAAATGTCCTGGGTAAATTTGGTGTTGGAAAGCTGAATGACAGTGGCCTGTTCCTGCCATCATTTGCAAGCACAAATGAGCTAATGATTGGAAACAGCTTATTTCAGCATCCACTAAAAAATCAATTAACATGGTATTCACCCAGTGAAAAGGATACATCAGTCCTGGACGATTTCCTAATCAGCAGTTGTTTCTGAACATAATTCATGGATGCCCAATCAATGAGACCCACCAACTATGATTCTGACCATCACCTTGTACATGCAATCCTACAAGTCCTACTGAAGTGGACTGCTCATAAGCTAGCCACATGCAAACATGATGAATGGATGAAGCAACAAGACCCTACTTGCAAAGAACAGTTCCAACCAATGTTCACCAACTGCTTTGCTCCTTTCAGACAACTAGAAGATGTAAATGATAGAATGTCATAGTTAATTAAGGGCTGTGCCAAAGAACTCTGTCCTGTAGCACAACAGCAAATGCAACCATGGATTTCAGATGAATGCCTGCATTTGGTAGACAAATGAAAACAATGTAAACTCAAAGATATGACACAGCATTGACAGCTTAATAAACAAGTCCACGCCCACCTCAAAGCAGAATGAAATACCTAGTGGAATAATATTGCAGAAGAACCTGAAGAAGTTTATAGCACATTGTTATGAATATAGCAGACTTTACACCACATTATACCTTCTCAGAGGTAAATTTCAATGTACAGTGACAATGTGAGAAAGGCAGGTGGCACTTATGTGTGCTCTGGAATTGAATTATTGTGTTGTTGGCACAAATACTTCCAGCTTCCAGCTTCCTTATGACTGCCCTGTTTTGGAAGGCACTCCATTAGAACCACCAACTCTTGATGGCCCAGTTGGAACTACTGAAGAACATGAGTCCAGAATATGTAAAATAACAGTTGCCATCCATCAGTTTAAAATGTTGGAAAGCTGCTGGAGCAGAAGAAGACACATTAAAGGCTGGAAGTGATACACTTAAATGTCACCTCCATTCACTATTTCAAATAATCTGTCAGTCTGAGGAAATACAGATTCATGAAACAGACAATAATAGTGCCAATTTTCAAAAAAGGAGAGAATCAAGAGTGCAAGAATTACCATGGGATTAGCCTGTTGTCAGTTGTGGGTAAGGTGTTTATGAAAAAAATCCCGCAGAGCTTTCAGAAATGAAGAAAACACCTATCTCAAGAAGAACAGGTTAGTGACCAAATATTGGTACTTTGACAATTATTCAAGGAATACATCAGGCATGGAAAGAGGGTCATTGCTGTGTTCATTGACTTTCCAGTAGCATGTGACAAGGTGCACCTGCTAAAATAGTATACCCAATGTGCTGCAGCAGATTTATTTGTTTGTTTGTTTATTTATTTCTAAACATTTTACTACCATCTATCTCCCCCCCAGAGAGGGACTCTGAGTGGTTTACAATAAGTATATGAGGCATCACAAAGTTTTGTTTGTGCTAATGGTGAAAATCCAAAGACTTCCCTGCATGTACTAATATGAAATAAGGCTTCATTGCATCTGGTAAGAATGATTGGACCATGGCCATTGACTTGGCTAGGTGGGGTTGGGGAGTCATTCTAACCTAATTCCTGAAACAGGTCAAAAGTGGGTCAAATTCACATTTTTTTCAAAAGTGATAGGCAACCAATTACTCTCCTGACATTGCTGAACTACCTAGGAAGTATAGGCGATGGTGATGGATGCTAAGAATTGTAATTCAGCAATTTCTGGTGTACCACAGATTGCCTTCCAATGGTTTAGACCTTCAGCGTTTTAGTGCTTTCTGAATGTCCATCTTTATTCAGTATTACTGTATTTATTATATTTTTAATTTGCTTAATTACCAGATTACTTTGAGTGGCTCACACATATTTCTGCTGGGTTCTAAACTAGAAATTCAGAGTTGTTTTGTCAAATACCCCTACCACTTTTTTATTAGATTTATGTTGTATATACAGCTAATGTGCAGAATAAGGTATGGTTCTTTGGGGAGTCAAACTGTGTGCAAATCTCTTTGCATGTGCAGAGCATCCCTGTTCTTAAAATGAATGGATACACTAGGTGATACAGCTACTGTATTCCACTCTGTAACACAGAGCAAAATAGCTGTGAAGTTAAACAAAGAATGTTGGTTTATATGAAGTCCAGCCAAAAGACATATACACACATGTACAATCTCCATTTCATGCAGATAAGGAGTGTAGAGTTCACAAAGCTAAGCATACCATTATTATTGATATTTACATGGAACCTTTTCAAAGAATTCTGTTTTTAATTTACCAGATCTGATTGAACTTGAAGGGTTCATTTGGCTGCACAAATCAGTTAACCAAGATCTCAAGCATCCCAAAATTATAATAAAAATACAGTATGTGGTGTATGCCAACAGCTTATAATATAGAGTCTTTTTTTTCCTTCCCTCTGGCATTCCCTTTTTCTTCTCTTCTCAAAAAGCAAGAGATCCTGGCCAGGACAACCACATGAAGTTCATTCTGAAAGATCAAAAGAGACTGACAATATTATAATAAGTTGAAAACTGACTTGCTTAAGGGGTCATTATAAATAACAAACAAATGTACAAAACACCTTATGCAGCCAAAATTAAAACTACCCAGATCAAACTGGTCATGTGAAGAATGCAAGGAAACTCACCCTAAATGAGAAAACATTTGTTGTTTTCAGTTGTTTTTCTTAATGTCTAAACTCAATATCTAAACTCTTTCTAAATTTGATTTGTGTAGGAAGCTGACTTCTATTTTAAAAAAGATACTGGATCCTAAAAAAGATATTGGATCCTAAGTCTCAGTGGTATGCATTTTTTTTTCTTGTCCATGGCCATACTAATTTTTTGAGAGATACCAGTAAATTGTGGGTAGGGCTAGACAAAAACTAAATTTCATTTCATTTACATTTAACTGAAATTACATACATTTACTCTTCCCCTATATTTAAAGATGGGTATGCAACATCTAGACATACTCAGTGAGGAACAGCCCCACTCACTATCATCCTCATCATCAGTCCCACCAACAACACACCATAATGAAATCAATGCTTTCTTAAAGAAAGTAATTTAAATACTGGCTGGTTGTTTTGCTATTATTAGGCGTAGCATGTTATTATTAACCAAGCCAGATAGAAAATGAATGTACTGTGATACATTCTAAAGGCAAACTGCAGGTATTTCAAAGAGGTATGAAATGGAGGATTTAAATTATCCTGACATATGTTAGAGGACAAATTCTTCCAAGCATAGTCCCTCCAGGAAATTTCTCACTTGTCTTGCTCAAATAATCAACAGGGAAGACTTAATCAGTGAAATGGAAGTAGCAGGAACATAATGGGTAAGTGGCCATTTAATAATGGAGTTCTGGATTTTAAGGGAAATGAAAGCTGAGCATACTTTAATGCATATATTGGACTTCACAGAAGTGGATTTTAATAAACTTAGAACAATGATAAGTAGGATTCCATGGCAAGAAAAGCTATGGGAAGAGGATATCAAAATGGGTTCAATTTTCTAAAAAAGCAGACACTAAATCACATTTCGAATAATTCATGTGCATTAAAAACAGGTCATTAAAGAAGAGTTCTTACAGGTAAGCTGGAATTCTGGAGATGGTGTCAGAAAAACTAACACTCAGAAAGTGATGAGGACAAGCTACTCATTTCCTAAAATGCCTTTGTCTTCTATGAGAAGATAAATTTTCCACCAGGCAATTGCACAGAGCAGGAGGGAAGGGCAGGACTAAAGAATGAGATTGCTAGAAACAAGGGCAAGGAATACTTGTTTTCCTTGAATGAAAATTAAATCTCCTGGCTCAGATGAATTTCATCCTAAGGTACTGGAGTAACTTACTCATGGTTTGGCCCAACATCCATAATTACCTTTCAGAAATGTTAGAGAATGGGAAAAACACCAGATAATGTAGACAGGGTAAATGTCCATATCTGTGAAATTCCAGTTAAATACAACATAATGCATCTGAATTTTGTATATACCTACAATATACCTATTCACATCTAGTGTATGTTCTACTCCCAGGTTCAGCCAAGTAGACTCATGTGCATAGACAGGCTTCTGTTTTTGCATAACAAACTTAACCGGATCAGTTACAAACTAGCAGCTGCGTGGGCTAATTCAGTAACTGAGTTAAGTGTGTTGTACAAATGCAGTCCATGAGTAACATTTGCTGACCATAGCCTTCGGCATAAATCGAATGTACATCCATATTGTAGCTGTCTAGCCACACTTCACTACATTTCTTGAGTTGAACATTCTAAACGTAAATCATTTTCACATTCTGGTATAACCAGTTGTATGTTTCATATATCTTTGAAAGGTATCTATGGTTGAATTAGGATAGAATGTTCCATAGGTAACAACTTCTTCAATCAGTTCTAGTCAGACTTTGACTTGCTGCAGGGCTCCATGCTCATGAAAGCATCCTTATTTTTGACACCCCCTTTTCTCTCTCTCAAGCTTACGTAAAAAGGAATCTCCGCTCTTTCCAGAGATCTGAAGTGATCATTTAGTGATGACTCTTGAAATTAGGCCAAGTAATGCATGAGGTTTTAGGACTGCCTACACCAACATTATGATGAAACCAACTATTTTTAGTCACTAGACAGTTATATTGAGATAGATATCACTTCTCTAGAATAAGTATTTCAAATAGAGATACTTCTGTATAGCTATTCATAGGTGTAGGTCTTCAGCTATCATCAGGAAGAGCACTGTTTTACCAATTATATACCCAGAGTCACTTGTTGAGATGGGCAGCCATACAAATTGAACAACCAAATAAATGAGCAAATATTCTTTAGACATAATTGTACCCACCCAGTTCTTTTCATTCCTCTTTCTTGTCTCAGAAAAAAACTGGAAAATGCTGACTAATTCATGGCATCTCCTCCAATACTCGTATGTGGGGAATAACTCCAAGTGAATCCAATTATTTTAAAAACCAAGAATTTGGCTTGGGTTTAATATATTATTTTTTGTTAGCATTGTTACTAAGGGGGACTGGGTGGAAAAATAAGAAAATAGCTTCATGAAAATCAATCTGTCAAGAACTGAAATGTATTATTGTACAAAACAAAGCATGTTTTTAACTGATTCTCAGCTGCAAGTATCAAGCTGTAAAAATGCCAACTTGGTAATATACTTCAACCTCAAAAGCATCCACGTGTCCATTTTAAGTGATAGTTATTTATGCAAGGTGACTAAAAGGCTCAAGAGTGCTTAATTTTGAGTATGCATATATAGCATAAAATTGTAAGTTAGGGCTATGCAAAACTTCAATAGGATGATTTAGTTTGAAGTTTATTCAAAGCAGATCTGAAAAACAATGCAGCATGTGCTTGACTTACAATATTGGACGGGCTGAATCACTCAGCCAGATATCAGAAATCTTCTGCTCATGCACAGATGCCATTTCTCTCAGAGGAAAGCAGTTGCTTGAGATTAATTAGGCCCACATCACCTGTTCCCCTGGTGGTGCATGCTGCTTCCAGGGCTGCAACTAGGGTCTGTGTCACCCAGGGCAAACATGGATTCTGCACCCATTTTGGTGCCCCCCCCCCCTCATTTTGGCACCTCCAGTGCTCATTTTGGCACCCCACCAGCACAGTGCCTGGGGCACATGCCCCGGTTGTCCCCCCCTAGTTGTGGGCCTGGCTGCTTCTAGTGTCTCCCTTTGAGTGTCTGCTTTCCACAGGTGTTTATTTTGTATATGCTGAATGTAAATATGTGTCTGTGAATGGCTTTGCATCTTATGCTAAACCATCCTTTGCTTTTTGGCTGAGGGGGCCACGTAAACCCAGTCATCATGGCTTATAAACCTGGTTGATGGTGAATTTTATGTAAGAAGCAGATAGCTATAGTATGTTGAACAAACTATGGCTTAGCATGAAATAAGACTCAAGTTTAGCCTTGTTCAACTGAGGTGCTTACATATATGTTCAGACTGCAACTCCCAATCATTGCTATGAGAGAGAGAAAGAGGAGAGAATGGTTTTTGGATACCCCAGGTGGGGAGGAATTTAAAAGTAAGATATAGGGCACTTCCAGCAATACTTCTGATTCAACAAAACATTATAATGAGCCCTCTACAGTACTAATCTGATGGTTTTGTTGCTGACACCTTGCAAAATCCATCTCTTTCCTTCCCTTTTCTTCTGATCTATTCTTCTCTTTTATTCCCCACCCCCACCCCTTATTCAGGTAACAGAAGTAACAAAGACCAAAAGTAACCAAATGCCTTGGTTATACATTCTGCCTCTGAGGTGGTGGTGGGTATAAACCCACTCTTCTTTGTAGAGTATCCAGCTCACCCATTTCCTACCTCCCCACCCTAGCAAGGAACACTGGCTTGCAAAGGAACCTGGAGTCTTGCAAGTACATAGGAAAATGGAATGATACCACAGAAACACCACAATAGTATTCTGCTTTTTGTTTAAGAGAGGGAAGAGATGGGAAGGAAGGAAGGAAGGAAGGAAGGAAGGAAGGAAGGAAGGAAGGAAGGAAGGAAGGAAGGAAGGAAGACCAGCAGCAGAGTTCTTTGCATGGAAACAGGTTGTCTTCAATTTTCCCAATTTCTGAGAACATTGCAGATGGTTGGAACAGTCCAGAGCAACACTGCTTGGACTTTTTAAATTCAAAATAGAAAGCTTTGCAGATGGAAAGTACAATGGAGCTTCCTATATTCCAAGACAGTTTTAAAAATCACAATTGTATTCCATTTTGTTATTGGCATAAAGAGTGCTTGGCGGTATCTGATAGTTGATATGTAATGATAATTCATATTTGACAGTTGACAGCTTATGAAGATTTGTTATCTGAAGTTTGCCAAAATCAAAACTCAAGTTCTCAGAGAGGTGATAATAAGCTGCAAGCATTTGACCTCTCCAGTTAAAATGTCACATTCAGAGCATGAAGCTGACATTTCTTATTGAAATTTGGAATAGTGAAGTTTGAGGGAACATTATACAATTAATTTCAGCTGTGGCTTTTTAAAGAGATAAACCAAGCTGTGCAATCAAAACTGTTGTGAAAACCATGACCTCTCATGATCCGTACCATCCAATTAGCAATATAAATCTAAGGACATGATATTTGAAAAATATAATATACTGAATTTGACAGAAATATTGATTGATTGATTGATTGATCGAATTTATATGGCCACCCATCTCAAATGTATGCCTCTGTGTGGCTAACAATAATTAGGTGAGTAAAAATTAAATTAATTAACAAAACAAAACAAAACAAAACAAAACAAAACAAAACAATAAAATCATAAATAACAGGAATGGTGGCCGGGAAAACAGCCAACAACACAGCTTGTGACCACTCACAACAGCTATCACAACCAAACAATGGGTTCCCCCACACCATCAGTGCCCCAGGTCAAAACATGCCTCTCCTGCTGGAGCTCATACCATTGTCTCCATCCAAAGGAGAAGCAAAACTTTCATATTCCTTTCTGTGTTTCTAAATACTGTGTCTCCTAGTAAAAAGAATTCAGGTCTTTCGCAGTAAACTTGAGTTACTTTATCTGTTTCGTGTGAAAAAGAATTGGATAAAGTGCAAGTGTTTAATGAAGGAAACAAGAAAGACTGTCACCAGAGGCCAGTGACCTTCCTACTGATATGACTACAATAGTGTTTTCCTGATGAATTATGCATAGCACTATTTATGCTTCAATTTAAATATTATTTAATATTTAACTTGTTATGAAACATTCATACTATTATAGTCCCTTGATGTTTACCAGCACTACAACTTCCAGGGCACAGCTCAGATTTCTAAGTCCCCCTATACATTTCACTGTAAATCTACTGAGCACTTCAAGTTCTTGCCAGTGCCACACTGGAAACATTCTGAAAATGGTAGTAGAGCTACCTTTTAATTCTGAAGAAAGGCTCAACCATCTGTTGTCTTTAGAAGGTGGGAAAAGCGATCCAGAGGTGGGAATAGAATAAATGGTTGCACTCTGGAATCCCTTAGATTCATTTAGCTATTCAGCTATGCCTGGGGTACAGGTCTGGCCACTTCATTTCAAAAATATATTGTAGAGTTAGAAAACATGAAGGAAAGGACAACCAAAATGACCAGGGAGCTACAGCCACTTCCCAATGAGGCATTTGGTGAGGTTTTTGCTTAAAAGAACCTGGGGAATGTGATAGACATATTGTCATGTTCACTGATTCAATGTAGTTTATACATCGTAATGTTTCACATGCCATGGTGCTGACGCGCGTTTCTGTTTGGGAGGGAGCTGCTGTGAGACCTTGTACCAAGCTCTGTATGTGAAATCAGTACAATGGAATGTGTTTGGGTTATGTTATCTGTTCAAGGACTTTTCCTGCAGACCATCAGAAACGTTAGGAGCACCTGGGATTGTGAACTTGAGAAGATTCTACGGGGGGAGGGATTTCATTTGCACCAAGGGTTTTTAGTTTGAATTTGGTGCGGTTTCATCATTCTCAGTTTTCTCTGTGATCCTGCATACTATTCTTTAATAAATCAGATATCTTTGAATTCACACTCATGAGTCTGATGGTGTTTTAGAATAGGCAACCATTACATAAAGCTGAGAATCCCCAAAGTTGCACCGTTAGCTCCTACCAAGATCAGTCTCTTGTGAGGGAAAATAGTTAACAATGTCTGAGTCAAAATCCATGACTGGGGGACTCGAGGAGATGGCTAGCTTGATGCCCGAGTCAACGGTCAAGAGCGGAGAACTGAATCTCACCACAGAACCTTCAGAATCCGGAGACCTGTCAAGGGATAAATCAAATTCCAGTTCTGATGCAGAGGAATCTGACAACAGGGAAGAGCCAAAGCAACCGGCACCTAGCAAATTGCTCGCAGAGTTGATCACCTTGGATGAAGTGGGGGAACCCCAACCAGGGACGTTGGGGACGTCCTGGAAGTATCGGTTCCAGCTAACCCCAGACAAAGAATCTACTATGGTGTCAACTGAGAGGAAACCAGGCACACGAAGGAGAGGGGACTCTCGAACTCCTGAGAGACTAAGAGTGGTGAAAGCCAAAATAGAATCGATGGAGTACATGTTGAAAAACCTGTCTTTGTCACTGGAAGGGCAGGGGAGGCCGGGAGGAGATCCCAGCTTCCCGCAACCATCCCCCATCCTCCCATCCAGACCGCCAGCGGAGCGGGGCTGGAGACAGCTCCAGGATGAATCTCCACCCCGCAGAGCCCAGCCATCAGTATCCCCACCCTGAAAAGGGAAAGCTACTGTAACCTGGGGCCCAACCACTCAAGCACCGGCTGGTTCCACTCCAACCAGAGGCAGAGTGAGAGACTTTTCTGTCAAATTCGATGGGGATCCAACAAAGTTATTTTTCTTTTTAACTAATGCTAAAAGTTATATGAGGCAGTTTGGGGCATGCTTCCCTTCCAAAGAAGCTAAAGTAACTACCATTGCCACCAAGTTGAAGGGTCGAGCGGCTGACTGGTATGTTCAATTAAGTGATGCTGACTCCCCTGCACTTGATTATTTTGATGATTTCATGTGGGCCTTAAAGCTGCATTTTGAAGATCCTCTAGCCAAGACAAGAGCTAAGAAGGCACTGAAAGATCTTACCCAGGGCCAAATGTCAGTAGCTGATTACGCCCTGGAGTTTAAAGCTCTGGCTGGGAAAATCACTGATTGGTCTGAGTCAACTCTAATAGAGAGTTTTAAAGAGGGACTCAACCGGGATGTCCTGCATTGGGTGTTGTGTAGAGACAACCCCGAGTCATTGTACGACTGGATCTGTCTGGCAGGAAAGGCTGAGCACGCTCAGCATACTTTCATGCAAACTAGAAAACTGAAAAACCACCCGCCATCATGAGAGGACCCCAAAGTGCTGCGACTGCTGCCCAGCCAAGCTATAGAGCCTGGGATGAGGAGAGAGATTGGCACTACGTAAGGGGTCAGTGTCTCCGATGCAGAAAGGAGGGCCATCGAGCAGCTGATTGCCCGAAAGCCAAGGCTGGAGATCGAACGGGGAAGCTGCCGGCCAAATCGCACCCCCACCCTCATGGCGAATGACAGCAGCCAAAGGGACAGCCCACACTGAAAAAGTAATCTACTTCTCAGGAGAGGCTGAAGACAACTCTAAGGAGCCGGCAGGAAATGCCAGCCACCTGCCATGAAGGGCGCCAGTGGGCAGGTGGAAGAGGATGGGCGCAAAGATGCTATGGTGAGTGCTGACTGTCCCACTTTAGCAGTAAAAGTGAAATTGGGTTCCTGCACAAAAACTACAGAGGTATGGGCTTTAGTTGACTCTGGGTGTTCCAGGTGTTTAATTCACCCTGATCTGGTTGCTGCTTTGGAACTGCCTAGTTTCCCCCTCCAGCATCCTTTGATCTTCACACAGTTGGATGGTTCAACAGTGGGGGGGGGGGGGCAACCCATTTCACTGGAACTGTGGCAATGCAAATGGGCAGCCACTGTGAGACTTTGAAATTCGTTGTAGCACCTGTTGGCAATCCCTTGGTAATCCTGGGGATCCCTTGGTTGACCTATCAAAGCCCCTATATAAACTGGGAGCACAGAACTGTGACTTTTAAAGATGGATTTTACCAAGCTCCTACAGCGGAGATAGTTGCACATGCGGGGGTTGGAAGGGCAGTGATCACCATGCCGTGCCCTGACTTGCCACATTTAGAAGGCTTGCCTGCTCAATACCAAGAATTTGCAGACGTATTTGGGGAGATGGAAGCAGATCAGTTACCCCCCCACTGGAAAACTGACTGTGCAATAGAGTTGGTCCCCAATGTTCAATTGCCCAAGCCAAAAATTTATCCGATGACTCAGAAGGAGCTCGAGGCATTATGGGACTTCATTGACAAAAATCTGTCAAGGGGGCTTATCGAACCTGCTAATTCCCCAGTTGGGGCCCCTGTGTTATTCCGGGAAAAGAAAGATGGCATGCTTCGACTCTGTATGGACTATCGAGGGTTAAATTCCATCTCTATTGTCAACAAGTACCTCCTGCCCCTCATGAAGGACATGTTAGCTCATTTGTCAAAGGGCAAGATTTTCTCCAAGCTCGATCTTCGCGAAGCCTATTTCCACATTCGCATAAAAGCTGGGGATGAGTGGAAAACTGCTTTTAATTGCCCATTAGGGTCATTTCAGTACAAAGTCCTCCCTTTTGGGTTGGCAGGGGCACCTGGAGTTTTCATGCAATTGATTAATGAAGTATTACATGATCATTTGTTTAAAGTGGTCCTGGTTTATTTAGATGATGTTCTCATTTACACTGAAACCAAGGAGGAACACAAATTCCTCAGACAGGTGTTACACAAACTTAGAGATGCCAAACTCTATGCCAAACTTTCCAAATGTGAGTTTCACAAAACCCAACTTGACTATCTGGGCTATTGAGTGTCTGACCGGGGTATAGAAATGGACCCTGCAAAAATTCAGGCAATTCTAAGTTGGGAATGTCCCTGCACCCGGAGGCAATTACAAAGTTTCCTAGGGTTCAGTAATTACTATCGGCAATTTATCCAGGGGTTCACTGAGATTGCTCTGCCCCTCAATGATTTACTCCATACCAAGGACTTGGGGGAGACACACAAAGTAAAAAAACCCTGGGGCAGTCTGAATTGGATGCCTGAATGCCAGGCAGCATTTGAGAAATTAAAAACCCTTTTCACTGCTGAGCCTATTCTACAGCACCCTGATCCTGAACGCCCCTTTGTGGTCCAAGTTGATGCTTCTGACTCCTCTGTTGGGGCTATTTTGTTACAAAGGGATTCAGAAAAGCGCTTAAAACCCTGCGCTTATCTATCCAGGAAATTTTCTGAAACAGAACACCATTGGCATGTTTGGGAAAAGGAGGTGTTTGCTGTAAAAGCAGCTTTAGAAACCTGGTGCCATCTCCTTGAAAGCGCTAAATGCCCTTTCAAGGTTTGGACCGATCACAGGAATTTGGAAGCCCTCCACACCCCACGACATCTCAGCCCTAAACAGATTTGCTGAGCTCAGTTTTTCAGTCCCTTTAACTTCCAGTTAAACTTTATTCTGGGAAAGAAAAACTTTCTGGCCGATGCTTTGTCATGGTTGCCTCAGGACTGTGACCAGGTGGCAGATGTGGTTGGGACTGTTCTCACTGAACCACAACTGGGCTTGGTTGCTGTCACTCGGAGCCAGACCCATGCACAGGCAACCCCACCCCCAGCCTAGTCTGGGAAGCGGAAAGTGCAAGTTCCTTGTCAGTTACAGAAGGATTTTCTCCAGGCACTGAAATCTGACACTTGGTTGCTAGCTAATAGAGACAATGTTTCTTTTGAAAACAGTCTGGTGTGGGTGGAACACCGCTTTTATGTGCCTGAAACTTTAAGAGCTGATGTTTTGCAGCGTTCCCATGATGATAAACTTGCTGGACACTTTGGCTTTGTCAAAACCTTGCATTTGGTTCACCATCAATTTTGGTGGCCAACCTTAAGACGTGATGTAAAAGACTATGTTGCTTCCTGTCCTGTTTGTGCCATGTCAAAACGAAAAGGGGGGAAACCACAGGGGCTTCTATAGCCAGTGGCCAGCCCATCCCGCCCCTGGGATGAGATTTCTATGGATTTCATTGTGGACCTACCTCCCAGTCAGAAGAAAACTGTTACTTGGGTTGTAAAGGATTTTTTCTCTAAAGAAGCTCATTTCATTCCATGTGCATCCATCCCATCAGCCCCACAATTAGCGTGCCTATTTCTCCACCACATCTACCACCTCCATGGTAGCCCCTCCCATTTAATCTCTGACTGCGGCACACAGTTTACTTCCCAGTTTTGGAAATCATTTTTAAAATTGATTGGCACTAAACAAGCACTGTCCACATCGTCCCATCCACAGACTGATGGTTCTACTGAGATTTTAAATGCCACTCTTGAACAGTTTCTTAGAGCATACATTAACTACCATCAAGACAATTGGGTCAACTTGTTACCTTTTGCTGAAGTTGCTTACAACAATGCTGTGCTTCAAAGTACCAGACAAACCCCTTTTCGCATGGTTTCTGGTCACAACTTTGTTCCCATCCCTGAACTGCCACAGCCCCCTTCCCAAACATGTTCTGCATCTGACTGGGCTGTTAAACTGTCTGATTCCTGGTCAGTAATTCAACAAGCTTTGGCTGATGCCCAGGCTACTTACAAGTCTCAAGCTGATAAGCATCGTTCTTTACAACATGACTTCAAAGTTGGGGATCAGGTGTATCTATCTACTAAGTTTATCAAATCACCTCAACCCTCTAAAAAACTTGCTCCCAAATTCACTGGCCCTTTTCCTGTTGTTCATCGTGTCAATCCAGTTACTGTTAAATTAGAACTGCCTCACAATTTGAAATGCTTGCACCCTGTTTTCCATTGCAGCTTGCTTAAGCCTGTGCACCACTCACCGTGTTGGCACCCTCAACCTCCTCCTCCTGCTCCAATTATGATTGACAGCCAGCAACACTTTGAAGTCAAGGACATCGTTGATTCTCGCAAGCTTCAAGGCACCCTGCAGTATCTGGTCCGATGGAAACACTTTCCACATCCTGAATGGGTGTCTGCCCACCATGTTCCTGCTCCTGATTTAATTAACCATTTCCACCTTGATTATCCTTTGAAGCCTGCTGCTTAATGTATTCTTCATTTCGGGGGGGCAGTATGTCATGTTCACTGATTCAATGTAGTTTATACATCGTAATGTTTCACATGCCATGGCGCTGACGCACGTTTCTGTTTGGGAAAGAGCTGCTGTGAGACCTTGTACCAAGCTCTGTATGTGAAATCAGTACAATGGAATGTGTTTGGGTTATTTTCTCTGTTCAACGGCTTTTCCCGCAGACCATCAGAAACCGTTAGGAGCACCTGGGATTGTGAACTTGAGAAGATTCTATGGGGGGAGGGATTTCATTTGCACCAAGGGTTTTTAGTTTGAATTTGGCGCGCTTTCATCATTCTCAGCTTTCTCTGTGATCCTGCATACTATTCTTTAATAAATCAGATATCTTTGAATTTACACTCATGAGTCTGATGGTGTTTTAGAGTAGGCAACCATTACACATATTTAAAATCATGCATAGTACACAGATATTTGTATGCTCCACTAATATTAAACTTGGAGTCATCCTCCCCAAAGAAATATAAGGAGATTAAGACTTGATCAAAGGACATACTTTTTTACACAGTGCAGCACTAAGGTGTTTTATAGAACTGATCAAGTTTCAGTTCCAGAAAAGGTATCTTGGATCCTAGGAAAGTAATGGATGCTTTAAGGAGCTATATACAGGTGTTATGTTTGGGCTCCTGTGTGACATAATTGAATCTGAAGCACTGTACATCCTTATTATATTATTCACTTTTAAAAGGAAACTGGAAAAATTCATGGAAAATGTGGTCACTGAACCAGGTTCCCCACAAAAAGAAGATTTATGGATAATTACAATAATTAGATAGAATGGAATGTTCCAATTGAGACTCCTTAAGAAGTGGCCTCAACTTCACATCTTTCAGGGTCATTATCGTAGGATAATATGGTTCTTGGATGAAGCAATATCCAGTCCTTTATACAGCACTCCTGTAGACAACCAAGTTCAACCAAAGGTCTAGAGATGGTAGCCTGGATCTCCCCATGGACAGTATCAGCATATTCAAGGGGAAACTACTGGAGCTATGACAAGCAAGTCCACTAAAATAGAGCTTTCTTCCCCTTTACTGCATTAACCTGAATTCCAATTGTACTTTATCTGAAGTTTGCTGAGCTAGCAAGTCACAGAAGAACACCAAGGATTCTTAACACTTGTAATATATATATTTTTTTAAAAATCCTGCCTTTTTTATTTTAAAAATAACTCAAGGCAAGGAACATACCTAATACTCCTTCCTCCTCCTTTTTTCCCCACAACACCAACCCTATGAGGTGAGGTGGGCTGAGAGAGAGTGATTGGCCCAAAGTCACCCAGCTGGCTTTCATGCCTAAGGAAGGACTAAAACTCACAGTCTCCTGGATTCTAGCCTGGTGTCTTAAGCACTAGACCAAACTGGCTGTATATCAAAATGACAAAGATTGGAGTGTTTCTAGTTGAAGTTCCAGGCAACCAGTTCTTTTTATTAGAAATGCAACTCCATTCTCTCTTCATCCAGTTTTCCATTTATTTATTTATTTATTTACTTACTTACTTACTTACTTACTCACTCTTGAACAGCAGTAGCCTCTGCCCCCACCTTCTTTAAGGATTTTTTGTACTTCTCCAAACCATACAGTTACCTTGAACCGGCTTCCACTTCCCTCTTATGTGTCAGTTACACATTCCTGGCTATGCAAAAATCCTCATTCAGGGAATGAATTCTTATTTAGTTTATGCAGGAATAAACATTGCTACATGTGAACATTGAACTTCAATGCGTTTAATGTATATTATCATTTGGGAATCCTTAGAACATCCTTCCCCAGCCTTGGTATTCTCCAGAGGCATGTACTTCAACTCCCCAAATTCTTAGCAATGGTCATCCTGGGTAGGGAAGTTGGGAAGCTGAAGCACACTCTGCCAGAGGGGATCCTGGTTGCCTTCTAATTTTCTTGTAAGGCAGTCACTCTTCTTAATAGGGGTGCTCAAGTATTCATTTTGCTGTCTTCAAAGGGTTTAACCTTTGTGAGATTTCCATTTACATGTCAAACACCTTTTCTGAATCAGAATTGCAAAACTGCATACTAATTAAAAACAGGCAGCATTGTGAAAAATTCTCCTTAAAAACATACACATACACAAATAATATTTATTGAAGATGGGGCATAAGAAGTGATGTCTTGTGCATTGTGACATTGCACAAACAACAGAAAATATGTAGTTACCTCACAGTAACAAAAGTATTTAATTCCCGTCAACTACACAATGAATTTCAACAATGTTAAGAAAATTATTTGCAACAACTGTTCCCCCCTCCCTGCATTTTTATGTTTGGAGAAATGTTCACCAAAACCCCTCACAAAGTTTAAGAGGATGTTTAAAATAGTTCACCAATCTGAAGAACTGACCTTTGCCAAACCAGAAGAACAAGAAATGGAAAAAAAAATTGAAATGGAGAAGTTGGTTCACTTCTAATGAATAGTATAGAGCAGTGTTTTTCAAACCTGGCAACCTCAAGATGAGCGGACTTCAACTCCTGGAATTCCCCAGCCAGTATGCTGGCTGGGGAATTCTGGGAGTTGAAGTCCGCTCATCTTAAAGTTGCCAAGTTTGAAAAAAACAGCTCTAGAGCACATGGCTTCTGCTATATGGAGAAAAATTGGCTAGCAACATTGAGAGTGTCCTAGGCAGATGCCATCTGAGGGGGCCATATATACTCATGAGTTCTCTATTTCCTCTCAATGACTATCTCCTGACATGCTGTTTATCTTCTCCGCCCAGCATTCTCTGTCTCCATTCCTTCTCTTCCCACGCCTTACATACCAAGCCACTGCATAAGCAAGCACCTTCCTCTCTCTCTTTTTCTTTCCACTTTTCAGGGGTAGGGCAATGATGGTCCACTTCCTGATTTTTGTTTCCCTTGGGGGGAAAAAAAATGACGTGTGGTAGTCAACTTGGAGCCTTTTAGAACAATAAGAACTGTGTTTGATCAATCCGTTCTAGCAGTATCACTGAGGAGAAGTGGCAATTTTGAGTAGAAGAAGAAAGTTGGAAGGGGAAAGAGTTAAAGCAGTTTCATCCTCTCCCATTCCTGGGCTAGAAGCCTCTGCAGGCTACTTTTGAGGGTGGTGGAAAAGCAGTAGAAAAATATCATGATTCTATTTCATGTCAAGTTTGGGCTCAACTATGTAATCTAGACGGGCTTTGCATCAGGAGTTAAACTACCTGTGTGGTTGTATACTTGAAATATCTTGGGCCCATTCTGACCTGCTGCCTTCTATATGGAAGCCCCTTGGTTTGACCTGGAGCTCTTTCAGCCTAAGGACAGAATTGCTTCCTATTGATCATTACTCCAAATCATTAGGAACCATTTGACTCAACCCTCAGTTCTTCGACCAAATGATACTTCCATCTCTATATAACCAAGCACCCCTGCTTACATTCTAATTGCAATCACCCTAACCTAAAGTATTCCTTTTCCCTAAAGTGTCCCTTTTATTTTCAAAATCAATTAGCCCAACAAGACCATGCAAACATACCATGCAGAGTGCTTGTCTGTATTTTGTCAGAACTAGAAAAAACAATTATATTTGGTAGCTTTTAATTAAATATTAAAGAAAAGCCTATCCTTTATCTTCTTTTATTTTTAATTAGCTATTATGCAAGTGCCAGAAGGTACATTCTGTCATTTTGGAAAACAAACTGCAGATTGTGGTTCTGGTTGCTCTAATGAGTTTGCAGGCCAGCATTTAAGGGTGATTTGTGCTTTTAACCCTGATGAGCTGTTTGGATTAGTTTTATTCTTAGACTCACTCTTACTGTATGTTTATTAATACAAGAAGACTTCTGTTGGATCCAACCAAAGGTCTTTTAAACCCACCAACCTCTTTCCCACAATGGCCAATTATATACCAGCCAACTATTCAAAAGATTGGGGCATGGACAATGGCTTACTCTCATTGCTAAAAACAGCAGATGGCATTTTGTGGCATCCTGCCTCTGAATGTGAGTCTGGAACACAAGGAATAGGATTATGCAAGATACCTTTTGAAGAAGAACTTTATACCATGGACATAATGCAATTCTCTTCATCAAGTTGAAGAGGTGATACAATTTGCCTTGACAGTGCTGTTCACATCACTTCTGCTGACTTGACCGGCACTTTCAAAGCTTCTGTACTGTGCCCCCTCCCCCAACCCACAAAGTCAGTCCAGAAGGATGCCATGATTGATAGTATTGAAGGCCACTGAGAAGTCAAGCAAACCAGGGATGGACGTACCACCCCCATCCCACTCTCACTAGAGATCACCTACATGTGCAACCAATGCCATTTCTGTCCCATACCCAGGCCTGAAACTTGACTGAAAAGGGTCCAGATAATTCTCTAAAAAGGGAAGTTTAGACAAAAGTTGTCCAATGTCTAACCTTCACTTTTTAGAGAATTATTTGGACTCTTTTGTCTAGTATGGTTGGGTCCAGTGATGATTTCTTGAGGAAGGTCCTTAAGAGGTGATGGAACAACCCCCTCACCCTAAGAAGAATTCACCACTACTAGATACTCACACAACACCCCCTTAGTTAGCCATGAGGGGCATGGATCTAAAAAGCTCACAATCATGAGGACCCTATCCACTTCCTCAGGCCCAACAGATTCAAACCATTCCCAGATAACAGGACAAGGCTCCACCCCTGGGCATTTCCTCAGGACCTGCAACCTAGGCTGGAGTCCAACTGCAAACGAATTTGGGTGACTTTGTCCAACAGATGCTGACCAACTTCTTATGACCCTGAAGGGCCATCTCCAAGCCCTTTTTACCCAAAAGGGTGCATGTCACCCTAACCAGGGCCACAAGACAGATATCTGTGGACCCAATAAGAGCAAAGAAATATTGTCACTTCACCGCCCTTACTGCCATTAGGTAGGCTTTAATAGCAGCTCTAACCTATGGTTTGTCAAGTTCATTTCTCACTGAGCACCAGCAACTCTATAGACATCTCTTCATCTATTTCATTTTCCTCTGTGAATCACGGAGAATGATGGGATCCATGAGTAATGGGATCCCTCTTGTTCCAAGCCACAACCAAGGGCTATGCAAATAAGGCCACAATCTAGAATTATGAAAGAGGGAAAGATTAACCTTTTTTCTATTCAAAATCAGGAATAATTACATTAATCCATGTCATAAACTTCTCCACCCTATTGGGACAAAATCCGGTGTCCTGCATAAAAAAGTCTGCTTGTGTAATAGGATTATGACTCTTCTCCCTGCACACATAATACCCCATACCTGAAGCAGCATTTAACTTGCTTCAGGTATGGGGGAGGGAATTGGAATATGTTTGGGAGGATGTGGAAATGTTTGAGTGGGTGGACACTAATTTCATGTAAAGTCTGGAGAATTATCCAGAAAGAAATGCAACGTTTGGTGTCAAATGTTTCCTACCCATTTGTGTAAGGAAAAACACAAGGAATTCTAAAGTTGGAAAAGCTAATGTTTTCTGTTCAATATTATTCACTAAATATCCAGCAAAAACTCATTTAGCAAGGAGAAAGAATGCATGCAATACTGCAAGTTGGCATCCAACAGGACCTGAAAAGCTGCATCACAGTTTCTCCCCTCTGCTTTGCAGAAATCAATCTGCAACCCAACTGATTTCCATTGACCCCACACTTTGTGACTTTAGCAAATTGTGGTGACCGATATCTGAAATGAAAGATTGTTGCATACCCAATCTAAAAGAAGAGAAAGCATGCTGTGCAAATGTGGCATTCTGCCCTTTGAACAGAGGAGTTACAACAGACAATTTTTTGAGATGACAGCCTATAAGAAACACTTGTATTTGCTATTCCCTAGCCTCTGGGGTTTTGACAATACTTAAGAAAGAAATAAAACCCTTCCATTGAAAAGACTTGCTCTACAATTGCCAAAGGCTAGGATTGTTCCAAGTAGAATGAAGGATTTAGACCACAATGCAGCTTTGCTCAATAAATGATTGATCACTGAGATGGTTGTAATTGATTTTTCAAGAACATTATTGAATTGGAAGGAGGCTATTGGTTTAAAGCAGAGAGGAGCCTCAGGACCTATTTTATGGCCTCCAAAGTATCCCCAGTCAAGGAATCCAAAATCTAGTAGTAAAGTAATTGACTTTACCATTTCCCCCCTTAAATAATAGGAAATGTAGATGTCTTAAATCTCTGTAAGGATTAATGCATCTCTCGGACTTCCCTCTCAACCTCCCCACCAAAAAGGAAAGAAATAGGACAGAAACTTCAACCATGCTTATTCTGCCAATGCTGTCACTTTACTAGTCATTCCCTCTCCAGCCTTTGAGGCCAAAACAAAAATTGACTCTCTGGGTCCTATCAATTAAAGAATGTCATCTTGCAGGACCCAGGAAGCTTGCCTATGGTATTGTAATCCCTGTCTTCTGGAATGATCTCTCCCTCCCGCCCAAGATTCATGTGGCTTTCCCCCTTATGCTATTCAAGAAATTATTTAGATCTGGTTGTTCTCCCAGGCCTTGGGGACAGTGTGATTGTGGAACCCCCTTCTTGTTTTCCTTGATTTTGTTTTATTGTGAACCAATTTGGTTTGGTCTTTTTAAAAATGTATTTTCTTTTGCTCTTCTGGTATGCTGTATTTCTTTTAATAGATTGATTTTTTAATTGTAAGCCACCCAGAGTCATTGAGGAGTTGGGCAGCCTATCAAATAAATAAATAAATAAATAAATAAATAAATAAATAAATAAATAAATAAATAAATAAATAAATAAATAAATAAATAGACAGACTCCAGCTGCAAAACATTTGCTTATCTCTGATGTAAAGGACTTAAAGTAGTGCTTGGTTTTTCTCTATATATCAGATTTTTGTGAGTTGGAATGAGGGGAAAGTTGCATTTGCCACAGGTGAAAGGTGAAAGTCCCCTGTGCAAGCACCGAGTCATATCTGACCCTTTGGAGGGATGCCGCTTTTGCGACTTTTTCTTGGCAGACTATAGCGGGGTGGTTTGCCATTGACTTCCCCCGTTGTACTTACCTTTCCCCCAGCGAGCTGGCAACTCATTTTACTGACCTCGGAAGGATGGAAGGCTGAGTCGACCTGAGCTGGCTAGCCAAGAATCCAGCTTCCACTGGGATCAAACTCAGGTCATGGAGAAAGTCTCGGTTGCAATCCTGCCACCTACCATTTGCCACAACTGCAACATATCTTTAATATATCTTTGTTATGAAATTGGTTCTTGGTGATTCACCAAATAGCAGTGGTAACCACTACTGGCAAATTCCTGACCACTGAGGCCACCTTATAAATACATATTTATAATTCAGCAAGCCTAACCCTAGTTCAAGAGTCCACAGGATTGGAGACTCCTATCAGTTTTTTAAATGCCCTTAGAATTTTGTTCAACTATTCATTTTTCAGCCTGCTCTTTCCCCCAGCAATTAAGGGCAAAACACTGGACATCAAAATCACTATGGTAATATTTCTAAGTCAATGTCTTGGTTCATAAATTGAGAATTCCTCTACACTGTAGAATGCCACTATAAAAATTGGTGGAACCCACCAGTAAGCTTGGAAACAAGCATTTGTCATGCTTGGTTGTTTGGCTTGTCTCACTCTGGTTTTGCTCTTGAATGCTCCTTTGCTAAGCTCCTCACCCACTTAAATCCACTTTCTAATTGAGAATATATCCATGATCTCATTGCCTTATGGGGTCTAAGGTACCTAGCAACTCTACAGCATGAAGTGCTTAAGGAGCTTGAGTTTCTTGTTGCCTTAATTTAAGGGGAGGAATGAAAGTGACCACACACAAGATTAGAACAGCTTATCTTGCAATCTTCCCATCCTCAGCAAATTGTTCCAACTATTTTCATTTTTAAATATTTCTGCAGCTACTGAGGATCCCAAAGTCAGCATAAAGATCTCAAAGCTGTAGCAGTATGTATTCTGATAATTAATTATCAACTAGAGATTTTTGGTCAAAGATTTTGGCTGGCTTGTCCTACAGTATAAATATGGGAAATCCATCTTCTTCCTTCCCTTTTGCTTCCTGGATTCCAAACCATGTTTTAAAAGTTCCCTTGCTTTTACTGACAGTAATAGCAATATTTGTTGAATATTACTGAGCAATAATATTCTCTTAAGCATTTAGGATATTTGTGAACATTCCGTGGCATCATAGAAGCCACATTAATGCCCAAATTCAACCTATTTAGTCTTCTATATGGCAACAGATGAGCCCACTTGTGATTTCTAGGACATGTTGTTTCATCAAATTTGGGAGAAATATTGATACTGGAAGAAAAAAGGTAGCCTCTGCATTACATAATGTTCCCCATCTTACCTTTCTGCACTGACTTATTGAGAAAACAGATGCATATTAATGAGGTCATCATTTCTACAGTTAGTTCTACATAGTTTTCTAAACTATAAGAATTTATGAAGTGTGGTGATCTTGAACAGTTTTGCAAAATTCCTTGGGACATACTGATGGTTATTAAGAGAAGGTGGACTGAGCAATCCTAACTGTAGATCAGAGGGCTCTAAATCAGGACCATTCTGAATTCTGATCTAGTGAATTGGATGAAAGTAAATAAATAAATAAATCCCAAAGCCTCGCCATTGAATCTGAAAAAAAGTTATGGCTATTTTGACAATCTAAAAGAGGAGATTTCCTGCATATTCTGAAGCACCCATTTTGAAAGGTTTTCAAAGTCCTACTAGACACTGCAGTGCTGGGATATTAATTTTAAGTAAATTTAACTTACACTGATTGTTTCTAAATTTGCATTTCTATATACCAATTAACACTGTTGTGTTTATGCAAATCTATCTTTTTTGGTGGGGAAGGGGCAGGCATAAAATGGCCATTCTAATTCAGCAGGTCATACTACACTACATGGTTTGAGTTTTGTACACCACTTTTTGGATCACATGGTTCTGAAGGCCTGTGCCAGCCCTAGGGACTTTGTTTTCTATTTATGTACCTGGTATTTATTTCCTATGTGTAATTATTTTCATTCTATATTACATTACATTTCTCATCCATATGACTCACTTACTCAAGCCATGGTAAACAATTTTTCTCATTATGCACTATTTCCAAGATCTATGCACTCTGCCAAACACATCAAGAATCTTATCTAGATGATCTTGAGGCTTTATTGTTTAAACATCATCTGTCTAGCTCAACTGCCTACAGTTTAACTTCCTTCAAATAAATACTTCAAATGCTATTCCTGAAATCATCCATCTTAAAAAAATCATAGTTTTTACTTGCATATCCTTTAGGTCAGCTACATCTTCACAACTAATGATTTCTATCTGACACAACAGAAGCTACAATTTTTATTCCAATCATTTCTCAACTCATTATTAGACAATTAATGTTATAGAAATATCAGTGCACAAATACACACACACACACATACACACACACATACATACATCAATCATTTATCATTATTGGACAATTATCAGTACATAAATATAATACACACACACACATACACACATCATACACAAAGGTAGGTAGGTAGGTGGGTAGGTAGATAGATAGAGATGGATAGATAGATAGATAGATAGATAGATAGATAGATAGATAGATAGCTGATAGATAATTTGTAGCATCAAATCTAATTTGACCAGGTTCCCTTCTTCTCCTTTATTTCTCAACAGTTGCAAGATGGAGTCTTACCTTATGGTTAAATACAAATTGAAATTGAACAGTGTGGTTGTTCAAATCCACATTGAAGTCTTTGGGATTTCAATAAGCTAATCTAATAATCTTTTCATTCCAGGTCAGAACTGAGTCCAAGCTGGTTTTAATAAAGACAAAACTTCTTGTGTCATTGCCTCTTCATAAATGAACATGGGTGCCTTTATGCAAGTTTACACAGAAGCTTATGCCATTGAATTCAACTGTGCAAAAGATTTACATTTATAAATAAAGAACTGCCTGCAAATGGGAAAGGGGAGAACATAAGGCCATCCTCAACATCTTGTATTCTTGACTCTTCTTCATACACTGAGCCCTAAAATGAGCTGGGTGGGAGTTTGTCAGCATAGTCAGTTCAATGCAGTTTCAAACTTCCAAGGGATTTGGGTTCTTGACCTTAACCAGGCTTGTATATTCAACTATTCCTGCTTGTAATTTCAGTATGCATCTTGGCACATGGGGAGGAAGGTCTTCAGAAGCATTCCTGCATCTAGAATTCTGGGGACAGAGCATGCATAAGCAACCTTCTTCAGTCTAGGTAGAATAAATTCTGCAGAAACCTTTAAAAGATAAGGCTCCCTTGAGTCAAGCTGGTGACATCATGGACACTTCCATGCAATTTTCTTGGCAACAGTACAGAAATGGTTTGCCTTTGCCTTCTTCTAAGATGTTTCTCAGCTTCCCAGTCTAACCTATAGGACAGGTATTCTCTGCAGGTCTCCCATTAAAATACTGACCTTGTTTAGCTTCCAGGTCCAAACAAAGTCAAGCAGGTGCTGCCACCTGCTTGCCACTCAAGTTTTAATTTCTCCAGTAAACAACAGCAAAAAAAAAAGTTGTATTAATTCCCCATCTGCCATTCGTTTCTGTCCAATTCTTCCATATTGCTCCATTAAACTCCAAACAGATAGTGGTAAGGAGAATTTATTATTTAGCTGGGAAAAGGTACAGAGTTGGGTGGGAAAATCAGCTGTATTATCTCAGCAGTTAAGTTCTTCCTTGAAAATTCACTTATCCCTAAACTGAGAAAGCAGCAGTCATTAATTACTTAGATAGCCCCTCGTACAACAACCTCTGTTAAACACTAGCTCTCTTGTAAGCAACAGGTGGATCCAGGGAACTTAAATTAAAATAATGTTTATACAATGTTGCTGATAAGGTCATCATGTTCTTCATTACTGTGGATTGGGGTAGGCATCCATGGAACACCCAAATTAAAATTATTTTTTATAGAATAAAACTTTGATGAAATTTCATGATATTGCAGAACCTTGCAAGATTTTCTTGTTCTTGAATGACAGCCTGCAGATTTATGCTAGGAATGTTGAGCCATTATGACGGGGGAGACTTAGGTTCAATCCCCTCCTTAGCTGTGGGAGCTCTCTTATAAGCCACAGCTGGATCCAGGGAAATTAAATTAGAACAATGCTTGTTGTGGTGAAAAATTGGAAATGGGAATGCCTTGAGGATAGGTTGAATAAGTAAATAATAAGTAAATAATAATAAGTAAATAATACCTAGTGCATCTTAATGGAGAAATGGACAGAAGTGATATATGAGTGGAAGGGATACTGGCCAGAAATAATTTGCCCATCCTACATATGCATCAGCATCTGGAAGCTCCTTAGTGACTTTGGGCCACTTGATCTCTCTCAGTCCAGTCTCTCTCAGAAGATTTTGTAGGGGTAAAATCAAGGGAAAATGAGTTATAAGCCCTCCTCCTCCTCCTCCTCCTCCCCCCCCCCTCCAGCATTCTCATGCAACACCAGGTAAACTTTTGCCATTTTCATATAACATCATATATGAGATATGGTATTGTCAAAAACTGTTGAACAGAGATAACAGCTCTGCTTTGTGGCAGACGTATAAACTAAGGCTGGATGGCCATCTGTCCAGGATGCTATAATAGTGAATTCCTGCACTGGACAGAAGGTAAACTTGGTAGATGACCTCCAAGGTACCTTCTAACTCTTCCAATCTATTATTCTATGAAAATCTCAGGACATTTGGCAAATCTGGCAGGATGTTGACATTTTTATTTTATTTACTGGCACTGAGCATCTGAAGAAGTTGCTGATCACTTCAGCTGCTGGCTTGGTTAACTGGCAAATTACGTACTTGAGAAATACCTGTTTGGCATCCTTTGAAAGCCAAAGAAAGCTGTGAATTAATTGCATGCAACTTGCAGATGAAAAGCTTCTCTCTGATCAACAGATGGAGTTTAGCAGATTTACTGCTTTCCTTGTATCTTAGTGTCCAGTGCTTCCTCATACAAATGAATCCATCCATCCAACATCTGTAACTACACCATTACTGAGAAAATCTGGGGCATTCCATTAATCAGTCAAATAATATTTTCATACCATCTTTTATATAAAAACTTCCCAAGGCCCCTTTCAATATAAAAATATTTGATATAAATATTTCAAAATCTATAAAACAATCATGTTGTAAAACACAGGAAAATCATAAATATGATTTTCAGTAAAAGCACTAAAATCCAAAAAAGAAAAAAAATAAGGTTAAGATTAACATCAGGTCAGTACTTATGGCTTAATCAAATCCGTTTAGAAAAAGCAGTGGAAAATAAGTCTATTTATGGAAAGAGGATAGGGACAATATTTTCAGCTGGGGGTGGGACACTGGGATTTTTCAAGGGTTGAAATTTCATACTTGAGATTGTACCACTGATAAGGACCTATTTAAACTCATAACGCTTTGGCCTATTTATTCCCATTGTACAGACCACAGACTTGAAGCATTTGTTGGTTGATACTACAGGATGGACTTTTTCTTAGATACCCTCAGAAGTATCAACATGTTCAATTTGGCCTATTGGCTCACAAGCACACACACAAAAAAACTTTGAGGAAAGATGTCACATGATCCAATTTACCTGCCCTACTTTACAGACTGTCATCTATATCTGTAATAGCTACAGCTTTCATGTCACTCTCAAAAGTAGGTTCATGTAGGGTACGTTTCAGTAATCTAGCCCTACTTTTTTTAGAGCCTGTAGAACTGAAGCTCTCTATTTTGCTCCAAGAAAGATATACCTGGAGAAGCAAATTAAGCTATAGGAACACCATATATTTAATATGAGTTATCTTATTGGCCACCATAGGCTTGTTGTATGATGAAGAACAAAGCTGAGATGAAATCTATAAGTAACTGGCAAAAAATCCTTTTTTCCTCCTTCTCATAACTAGTTAATCTCAATGACATATAAATTTTTATGGACTTCAGATTATTTCAGGAAGAGCCAGTTTGGTCTAGTGGTTAAGGCACCAGGCTAGAAACTGTGAAACCATGAATTCTAATCCCACCTTAGGCACACAGCCAGCTGGGTGGCCTTGGGCCAATCACTCTCTCTCAGCCCTAGGAAGGAGGCCATGGCAAACCACTTCTGAAAAACCTTGTCAAGAAAACTGTGGGAACTTGTCCAGGCAGTCTCTGAGAATCGGACACAATTGAATGGATTAAAAAAAAATAGTCAATTGAGACATAATTTGCCAACTGATCATGCCTCAATAATCCCTCTAAACGTAATAATACTAATTAAGCAAGTATGTTCTTTTCATGGAGCCCAACTGCTGAAGACCACATCCATATTGTTTACTTGGTGGTGTTATGGAAATAGCGTACAAGTGTGTTTTTCTGGATTTTTTTTCATTCCCAGTCTAGCCTGTAGAACTGGACTTTGCATATGGTTCTTCAATCAAGTACTAACCAGGTTTGTCCCTGCTTTGCTTCTGAGATTTGCCAAGGTCCATTAGGTGTTGTTACCTGTTGAGGTACTTAATTTTATGTAACAAATGCAAAACTGCCAGTGAGTGCTTTTTAAGGAGGACCCAGCAACTACTGATGAGCCTCAAACTAGTATGTATGTATGTATTAATGTATATGTTTGTGTGTGTATTTATATTTATATATTCAAATTTGAAACATCTATTTTTAGTATGCATTATTATTATTATTAACTTGAAAAATCTTGCATACACATAAAAGATTAACTATCTAAGAGGACATGACATTTTTCCACACTTTTCTCTTTGTGGTTGTCTTTCTTTCTTTCTTTCTTTCTTTCCTTTTTTTTTCAAGTTAAGGCCAAGTTGTGCGCTCATTTTTATGAAGCAATTTGCAAAGTAAAAGCTGATGTCTTCCTTTTTTTAAAAAAAATAAAAGTTTTCATGTCTCTGAAACAGAAGTTTCAGAGTTATGGAAAAAGCCATGCTGGCAGATTTGGGGGGCTTAATTTCCTCATAACAATAGATTTAAGAGAAAACACATTTTTTACTGTAACAGAAGACATAAAAGAAGCAAGATGCATTTGGAAACTGTGCCCCAAAAGGCTATGTTTGTTTATGTGAACATCTAATACCTTTTGCTTGTGTTATAGACCAAACTATCCATTAAAGAAATTTAACTTGCTAAAGAACTGTATAATCCTCCCCACTTTCAGTATATAACCCCAAACAATGCACATTTTGAAATGTGGGAGTTGCTCTGTGAAATTTATGCTGTATAATTCTATAGAGCAAATTTGGCACCAAAGGTGCCTGAGGCTGTTAATGTGATGTTTAAATAAAGAGGGGAAAAAAATCTATTAAGTAATACTGAAATGAATAGAAGCTTGTTCTTAAGAAAATAATTGAAATAAATGCAAGATGTTAGCACAAATGCCTGTTTGAGTTAACTTGGTTATATGGTTGGTTTATGTTCTGTGAGACCTACTTACTATCAAACTAAATATCTGCAGATTTCTGTCATTCCTCTATAGCAGTGGAATGACAGTGTCTAAAGCAGTGTTTCTCAACCTTGGCAACTTTAAGATGTGTGGACTTCAACTCCTAGAATCCCCCAGCCAGTATATTTCCATGATCCCAGGACTTTTTGTGGAGGGAGATGGACAATTTCTTCTTGCTCCAAACATCAAGGAATTCCATTAAAGTATGGTTCAGTATTTGAAATGATCAGATGGATCAGTATGTTGAATTCAAGGCAATAAACTAATTAAAATAAACTACAATCATGAGTTATTTTGGTATCTCAGGTTTCCCATTCACCTATATTGATTGTACCATTAACTTCAAAGGGTAAAATACAGGGGAGGGGATGGGGACATTTACATGGGATGCAGTGAGAAGAAAGAAGAGGGAACTTTTAGATCTTTCTAACAGTACACTGGTGTACACTGTTGTGAAGAAATCTTCCTAAAACGAGCACTTCCCTAAATCAAGGTATTTGACCCACTGGAAAGGTCTGAGTGTCACAGGAAACCAGCATTTCCATGAATTCTAGCTGACCATAAGTGAGCCAGAATGCTCTTTGTCTTGCTCATTTTTGCCTGCATGGTTCTTCCTACCAGTAGCAGCAGACCTTGATGGTTTGATTATCACGGCTTTCAAACTGAGATCTATAACTTGTTCCTTTCCAGTAAAGCAGAACTGGAAACCATGATTTGTTCTTAGGTTCTGAGAACTGGTTTGTTTTGAGGAATCCTTGTTCAGATAATAAACCAGATGTAGGCAGCCTTTTTTTTTTTACTGTCAAGAATCAATTTCCCTTGGAAATACAGTAATTTGTTGAGTGGTTCATATCTGTGATGGGTGGTCCTTAAGAAAATATTGGGTGGAGTCAGAGCCAAAAGTGGATCGGGCCACTGTCCTCCTTTCCTTTCCCTTTTTGTTTTCCCATCTCTTTCCGCAATCTCATTTGGCCTTTGTTGCATTTTCTCTCTTCCTATTCACGAAGCAGGCTTGGGCAAATTATTCTTACCAGAGTTGTGCATTGTTTAAATTACTGTGAAATTTGTTTAAACCCTTCGAACTTCAGGTTGCCCCTACTTGTGATAAATATTTTATAGCAAAAGCTTCCAAGTGAGCCAATGTATGTATTTACTTGTGTGTTTACTTTATTTACTTGCTCTTATAAGCCATTGCAATCTTGGGACTCTGAGCAGCTAACAATTCCCCAATACAGTAGTAAGATTAAAATAAAATACAATCGTAAAATAAAAGATTAGGATTAAAATGAGCACAGTTCATTCATAGTAATTTCTTTAAAAAAAGTCTGCCTAATTGTTTTATGTGAGCATAGCCACACTGTCCATATCTTCCACACTAGTAGTTTGGAGAGGAACCTACCAATACAATGTTGTTATGAAGCCCGTCTGCCTAGTGATACCTTGTCATAGTAATGGTTTCTGTTGTCTTAGTTATCATTAGCCTTTGGGTTGCTTAGCTCATACAGGTAGTCCTCACTTAACAACCATTTGTTCAGTCACAGTTTGGACTTACAATGGTGCTGGAAAAACTGACTTGAGACCGGTCCTTGGACTTAATACCGTTGCAGCGTGCATGTGCCCCCCCCCCCCACATTCATGTGATCACAATTTGGGCACTTGGCAACCAGTTCACATTTATGACCATCGCAGCAACCCGTGGCCACATGATCGCCATTGTTGACCTTCCCAGCTGGCTTCTGGCAAGCAAAATCAATGGAGACCCATGTGATTTGCTTAACAGCCATGTGGTTTGCTTAATGCCTGTGATTCGCTTAATGGCCACTGCAAAAAAGGTTGTAAAATCAGGTCAGATTTGTTTAATAACTGCTTTGCTTAGCAACTGAAATTCATGTCCCAATTGTGGTTGTTAAGCGAGGACTACCTGTATATCACCAAGACTTGGGAAAAACTAGAAAATACCTGCAGCAGGGTGTGACAACAATGCAACAGCTTTCTAAATTAGGAAACTGTCTGAAATTGGTTTTGTTACACACATTTGAGATTAAAATGTGTACGGTTTAATCTAGTGACTTAGATTTCAGACCAATTTGGGGAAGGAGCTTAGCTCTGTGGTTGAACACATCATTTGAATATGGAAAACTTCTTATTCCCCCCCCCCCCAGCATCTCCAGTTTAAACGATTTAGTAGCCAAATGTTACAAAAAATGTCTACCTGAAGAGGTCCTTCTTGTCACAGTAGAAATCTCATGTCAGACAGATTAAAACCCTGGCCTGGCATAAGTAGCTTTATATGTCCCTAACCAATATTATGAACCCATTTGGAAATCTTGGGAGTGGTCCATAAAATTTCTCTAACAATAGCATGCTTGTAATTCATGACTCATTAACTGAGCAGACTGGAAGAAATTTGTCCATCATTGTTTAGGATTCTTTAAAATATACAGCAGTTTATCCACACTGTGAGTCAGGCTGAATCCTACTTTAAGAACATAAGGATACTTTTGTTGGATCAGGCCATGGTCCATTTTAGCCCAGCATTTTGTTTCTTACAATGGCAAAGCAGATGCCTCTGGGGAATTGACAAGCATACCCTTCCTGCCAATGTTCCCCTGAAACTGGTACTTGGAGGCAAGCTGCTCCCAAACCAGAGGTAACACTGTGCTTTGAGGTCTACTAGCTCTCGATAAACCTCTCCTTTATGTATTTATTTTAGTGACCATTATCACATCTTATGGTGGTGAATTCCACAGGATAATTTCATGCTGCATGAAGAATACTGGTTATATGAAATAATGAATTCTTGGAAAGCCTTAAATCACCAGAAGACAGAGCTCCACTGGAAGAGGGACAAACTGTTTGATGACAAGCATGCCCAGGCATATCCTCAGTTTGGTCACAGGATCTTGCAGCCTGAATGAAGTGCAAAGGGAAAAAGAAAAATGCCTATACGCTTCCTTGTATAAGGCTATTTTAAGAAAGTCCTGCTGCTAACCCACTAAGTTAATGAGAATGTCTGCCATCAGTCTTCAACACCAATTGCTCTTCTGCTCTAATGAGGCAATTTCGTGAAAGGCTCAGAAAGATTTGATTGCTTTTTCTATAATTTGCTTTAATAACATTACAATGAGTCTAAAATAAGGACATTTTACACAGCAGTCTTTATTTAACTTTGTAACTAATGCAAAGCTTAGGGGAAATCACTAAAGTGCATTCTGTGCAATTCTTGATGAGGAAAAGATCTTTTGAAAAGTATGTTCTTCAGATAATTCTCCGGGCCACAATTTGGAGGATTAGCATCTTTCCCAGAGCTTCCATTTTAACTTTATCCCTCTCTCCTACTCTTTAAGGATCCTTCATTCTATATTCTGCTATTCTTTGCTGATCAATTGCCACATTGTCCAATTCAGCAAGGCAAGATTTCAAATTATGTACTGAAATGATTTCTAATGGAGTTGGAAACCATGTCAACCTAGGAGTAAAAGAAATCAGAAACTGGAATAAGAGGGTATTTGATAAAGAAGAGGAAGAGCCATTAATTAATTAATTCACCAAATAATGGTGAATCATATTTGTGCCTTTTGAATTTGTCTAGTGATAATAGCCCTCTTCACATGTTCCTCAAAATGAATGGGGGCTTAAAATGCTGAGGGGAATAGGACTGCTATCTCCACCCCATTTCTAGTCCTTTCTACAAAACAAAACAAAATAAAACAAACAGGTATGTTCACAGGGGGAGTCAAAACAGGCAAGATGGCAGTTGTGGTACCATTATCCAAGCCCTGCCCCTTTTGTGCATGCATCAATGTCATATAAACCTACAAAGAAGCAGGGCTTGGATCAAAGTGCTGGATATTTTGACACCAAGATATAACTGGAGGAATGAAAGCTGAATATCACTAGAACAGACCTTAATAAAGCATGCCCCATGATCACAAGGACCTTTTAGACCTTAGAAGTGAACCTGGGTACAGCCCATGTCTTTGGGTTCTCATACTTTCCATAGAACTAGGGAGTTTGACAATCTAATAAAGAAAAGAGTTTAGTCTATCTCTCTAGCAACTCTTCTCCCCTTTCCACCACTGAAGCAGCAACAGCAGCATTTAGAAAATAGCCCTGAAGGATTCTGATGTAAATTGCACTGGGAAAAGAAAAGAAAGCAGAACATATTGCTATGGTTTCCTATGAAAATATTGGTGAGAAATGTGGCACATGTACCTGATTTGATGAAAGACCATTAATAATACCTTGTATCCAGAAAAAAAGTAATTACAAAGACTTTGTCCTTAACTTTTCCAAGTGCTTTGCAGGTACTTGAAAGAGGCAAAAAACATAATTTCCCCACTCCCAGCTAGGGATGATGAAAATGACAGTGATGATGAGGATGATGAGGGTTTCAATTTGCACTCCACCTTTCTGCCCAGATGGCACTTTTTTTTAAAAAAAAGTTAAAATATAATAGAACATTTGTTTAAATGTATTCAAAACAATGTCTGTTTTTAAATTCACATTTACTGAGATTTTTTTCATAGAATAAAAGACAAATCAAAAGAAAAGGAAAAGGGAGAGAAAGTACAAGAAACAAAGAAGAGAGAAAAAACTAAAGAAATATATGAATGACTTCCAACCTTCTTTTTAAAAGATAATTACAATTGTCCCTCCTCCCTCTTAGACATTATACAAGTCCCTTCAGTCTGTCATTCAATCCACATTTTTATTTATTTATTTATTTATTTATTATTTAAATTTATATCACTGCCCATCTCCCCCAACAAGGGACTCTGGGTGGTTTACAATAAAAGATAACAAAAACATATAAACCTAAATTACAGTCTAAAAATATAAATAAGATAAATAGATATAAAACCCAAGAGGAGATGGAATCACAATCAATAAGGGGTGCTATGGTGCCAACCATCCCCAGGTGGAGCTTTTACCTTTCCCATCCCAAGCAAGGCAGCAGAACCAGGTCTTCACATTCTTCCGGAAGGCCGGGAGTGAGGAAACCCGTCTCAACTCCAGGGGCAAGATGTTCCAAAGGGTGGGCGCCACTGCAGGGAAGGCCTGCCTCCTGGACCCCACTAAATGGAATTCCTTTGCTGATGGGGTCCGTAACATGCCCTCTCTGCCTGACGGGCAAATGATGATTTATGGATTTGAAGATTAAGATCTTCTTAAATCCATAAATCATCATTTCATTTCATTTCTCTCTTCTTTTAACAAAAAGTCCATATAAGGTTTCCAATCTTTCAGAAAAGTTTTTGCTAGTGTTTTCTCTGACCAAACAGGTCAGTTTGGTCAGAGAAAACTGACCATTTCTGCTAATTGTGACATTTTCATAATCCATTCTTCTACTGTAGAGATTTCATTATTCATTATTCTTCCATCGTTGTGCATACAATAATCTTGCTCAAAACAATGTCAACTATCAAATAGTTCCCGTGTAAAAGAAATGGTTAGAGCAGTGTTTCTCAACCTTGACTGCTTGAAGATGTGTGGACTTCAACTCCCAGAATTCCCCAGCCAGCCATGCTTGGGAGCAACACAGGAGAAGTCTCTGTCCTATGTACTCAATAAGTAGACTTCAGAATATAAGGGCAATTATGAGGATCACTTCTGCTGAGATGAGGGCCCTCAGGTGGTCAGGGTTTAAAGGTCAAAATCAACTGCTTGACTTGTGCTCAGAAAACCAAATGGCAATCAGTCTATGCCTTTGAACATGGATGGCTTTACAACCTGTACTATGAATTAGTCTGCAGTCTTGGTACTGAATTTTGCAGCAACTAAAGCAATATTACAGTCTAGGTATTTGTGAAGGAAACAAAGGATGGAGTACAGTTTGAGGCAGAGTGAGAGAGAAAGGAGTGGGGGTGGGGGGCAGCTTCATTCCCCCAATCCAGAGTGCAAAAGCAAATACAACAAAGAGAAAGGGTGGGTGCTATATGAGGTGCCAATTTTTCTGTGCCCTCATTGGTCTTCTGGAGAAAGAGAGCTGGAGAGAGTGCTGATCAAATTGCTGAGGACACTCTTGGGATAGGGTGAGTGTATTTCTGAGTGTCTGGTTTCTAAACATACTAATTGTGTTGAATATGTCTGATGTGCAATGCATGAGCAAAGGGAATATGAAGGGCTGAAGTGAATTAAAAGAATCCTGCACAGCTCTGAACCTGCCAAATGGACTGGAAACCACCAACTGTATATGGGTACTATGTTTTGGCTGCTTCCCAACATATGTGGAAAAACTAAATCTAGAAGGACAATAAAACATTTGAAAAGAAACAGCAGGTGCAAATTTCCCTTAGCCTACTCTAGTTCAGCAGTATCCGCTGTTCTAGAACTTGAAAAAAAACCCTGATAATATTCATTATTCATCCTGCAGTGTAGAAGAGGTAACAACATGCAGAAGTTCCCATGTTAAAATGGTAGAGTATCCAAATAGGTCTGGAAAAATTCCTAACTAAAACTCTGGAGAGCTGTTGATCATCTGTGTCAGTATAAACATTTTTTTCTATACAGCAAATTTAGGCTTGCATTGTAGTAAATAGGTGCCATCAAGTTGGGCCATTCCCTAATTGGACAAATGCCTCCATTTCATTCTTCTTCAGTGATGATCCATAGGTCTTCCAATTACATTCCAGTAATTTCTTTGATTCTGTCCATCTGCTTTACACAATTCTTCTACTTCCCTTAATCTTGACAAGCAGAGTAATTTTCTCTAGTCCTTCATTGTTCACATAACATGGAGAAAGCTTGTGAGGTTTTGCTTACTAAACATCACCTAAAGAAAATAGTCAGCATTTATTTGGTATAGGACTGAGAGACTGATTCTTCTTATAGTCCATGGTACTTGCTACAAGCAAAATCAGATCCATAATTCAAAGGTGTCACTTGTGCTTTCTCAGTATAAGCATTATTTTCTCATTTTAAAAAATCCTTTGCAATTGTTAATAACCCTGTACAAGCCAGGAGACAGGTTTCTTGTGGTTAAATACTAGTGAGAAGGGAGGAGGTTGAAAGAGCCAAATATCATCACTGGGTGTAGACTCTGAGATAGATGATACACATGGTAAAGGCAATGTTTAACTCCAAATCTGTCATAAGCAAGGGATGCACTGCAATGTGTATATGATGCCCCACCTGGATGTAAAGAATTGGTCTGAGAGTTTTCCTGGGTGTGAACTGAGACTTCAGTATAGAAGAGTTCTTTATTCAGAACTTGAAAATCAGGTTGTCTATAATCTTGTCTGATGTCATCTCTTGGGAAAAGTTGGCGGTACATGGATGGCATGGAAGAGATTAATGAAAAGAAAAAGAAGATCCATGGGGAGATTACAGATTTCTGTAACTGTCCCAAGATAGCAGGAAGTGAATCCAGAAGAAGAATTATGTCTGTCTGATCTCCCGAGATGATGTCCTCCAAGGAAAAAGAACATTCAAAAAAAGTTGTGACCTGCTCAGCTTGACTGGCAAGTCCAGCTTGTTTTTTCTTATTACTTAATCTGCAATGTAACACTTTTTTTTCTGGCAAGATCTAATGAATAAAGTTGGGGCCAAGGTTCAGTGATGATGCATGCCATGAAAGGAAGGTGAAACCTTTGGATGCTGGCATGATTAAGTAACTTGTTTGAAGGGATTTACCCTTTTTTGTTCACTCTCTCTTTTCATTTATTTATTTTATTTATTTTCTATCTCACCTTTATTATTTTTATAAAAAAACTCAGTGTGGTGAACATACCTCATCCTTCCCTCTCCTATTTATTCAATGTGGAGACTTTGGTTGATAAGGAAGCATCCAGAAAAGGAGATCCAGATTTTATGAAAATTCAGTGAGAGGTCCTTTTCTATTTGGTTCAGAAAATAACAAAAGAGATAGCACGAGGGATTTACTTTTCCACCCAGGATGAATGGGAAGTGCATGTTCTGCCCTTTATGTTAAGATCCTCTTGCTGCTTCAGGTGAGGTCTAATGAGCAATAGAAGCACAAGTCACCCATACTTCCTTTTTCAGCTTTCCTAGGAAGCAGCCAGCAAAGCCTCTTATGCACATTTATTCTTCCTTTCATCATGATGCATCTTGTATTGCAATTTGTTTAAGTGCATAGCAATTATGCTATAATGTAGCACTTATGAAGGAATTCCCCAGTTTTCAATAATAATAAAAAATAAAGTCAGCAGGCCCAGTGGCACCAACTCCCTGATTCCCCAAGGCAGCAAAGCTATTGATCTGTATGTTGATTCTAGGCATTTGTCATCATATTAAAATGCTTGGTTCTTAATTCAAAAGGCAGTTCTTGGAATAAGTTTCCCAGACTGAAAATGCCATTGTGTTTCTACTTTTCCACACCCGCTCCCAAGAGGTGCAGGCACACAATGGGTGACGTGCCAATGAAACAACAACAACAATAAAAGTGGTCCTGACAAATAATGGAAGAACAATAGCAACAAGGTGGCACAGGCTCTCTGAGAACACCATGATGATTATGTGGAGACAACTGTGCTCACTAGAGGGTTTCTGGCCTATTGCTGCTTAAGTTAGAAGCCCCAGATTTGGCACAACAGCGGGCGATGTGGAGAAATGCCAGTTGCCTGGGGATATAGTCTCATTCCAACATAACAGTTGTAGTTTCTCAGATGGAGATGTGACCTGCAGATATCCTAGCTTTGGAATAGCACTGGACAAATTCATGGAAGTATGTCTGACTCCTGGCAGGTACGAGCTATTCCACATTTATTGATGCTGAGGGGTAACACTTGTCACCAGCATCATTCATTTATTCCTTTTATACACTGCCTTTCACTCTGGGGACTCAGAGTTACTGCTTTAGTTTTACAACTCTCTAAATCAGATGGAATGGAGAATTGCAGTCATAATAACAAAGCGCTCTGAGGAACCTAAAAGATTAATGCATTTGTTCAACAGACTAAATGGCTATCCTTCTAAGCTTAGATTTGTACATCCAAGTCCAATACAGTATAAGTGTTTCCATGAGAATACACAAAAATCAAAATCCTGCCTCTTTACTGTCCTCCTTGAGAGTCTGGCACTTTTTTCATGTGTATGTGTGTGTGTGTGTGTGTGCATGCCATTTGCTTTCATAACAGCTAATAATATAGGCTCGCTATGCATTGTCTCTCATTTCAGTAACTTTACATAAATGGTCCAACCACTTTGTAGGTTTTCTTTTTCATTATTTGCACAAAATTTTAAATGCCATATGAAGGGGATGGGGGTGGATTTTTGAACCAGGAAAGATTGCTTCTAAGGGATTCTAATGCAACATTCACTCCATTGCAAAAGATCGTTGGAACAGAATACTAAAGTCATTTCTGGAAGAATTACTGCTGGACTTCCCTATGTATTTCTAGTCATACTTTGCAGGTATGAGACTCCAAAAAATTAGAGCTGAACTGGAGCAACATAATTTAACTTAACTATCTGGATCTTTTATTCAAATAGTCATTGAGCTATGGGGCAGGAAACAATGAAAAGCAGAGACCACGCATGACTCACATGACAATTGGATAAGTGTGACCTGAGCTTGAGCATTATGGATGTGATGCACGCCTATATGTGTTCAGGGTCATCGCTTCCTACCTTTATTCAGAAGCATACAGTAAGATGTCCTCTGCAGATGTTGCCAGTGGCTTATACCAGCTGAGTTTAGAATTAGATTCTAAACTGCAGGCCAGAACTGACTGTAACTGCTCCAAACCACTGCAGCATACTGTGAAGAAGTTGCAGTTCACAATTTAGTCACAACTTGGACAAGTGGCTGTGAGACTATAGTATCTCACAGCCACTAGTATTAGTTCTGTGAGGCCCTTGGCTTTGCAACTGTATTGAAATGGGTATTGTTAGCACTATAGGGTTTAAGAGTTATTTGTCTATATTATGTTCAATGACATAATGCCTGGGAACGCTGCTTGTCAATTTCCTGAGAGGACAGGAAATTGAACAGGGACTGGAATGGCAGGATAACTGTTTGAGCTTAGAGAAAATGGCAGGCTCTTGTAAAATAAAAAGGCTCACACTGTACATTGGCACATGATGCTTCCCTTTGCAAGTATATTCAGGCAGAAAGATAGGGATTAAACAAGTTCCTTTGTTTCGTCTTCCAGTCTTGGTGCACAGACATGGATTTTTAATATATTGGGTCTTTATGGGAATGACAGAAGGTCTGTTCATATCTTCAGTGCCCTTTTCCCTCTGCTCAGAGAATGCTGGGTGGGAGGCTGAAGAAAGGAAAATCACATAAACGTTTGTTCCTTCAAATGAGCTCTCTTTCAAATGATTCTCCATTCTATTTCAGGTTCAAACTATAACGCATTTCCATAAATCAGTATTATTAGCAAGCTGCACCATGTTGCACGGAACATATAATAGTTCACAATAAAAATGGGAAGGAATTCTGTTCCAAAATTTCTAGAGGCAATATGGAAATTCCCCATGATAAAACTTTCTAAGGAATGAGAAACATTAAGAAAGGATGCTGCAAATAGCAAACATATGATTTGCTTGGCTCGGTTCTATTTTAAAACACTGAAATATATATTGTTCATTTCATGCAGAGGGGAAAATTCTTTAAAAGCTAATCTTTGCATAGATGTTCATGCATAACCACAAAGTATCCACAGAAAGTTATAACATATGCTATTTTAAACATTAGCATTACAACAGAGTTTCTTTCAGGGAAATTACTGAAAGTAAACCTCAATCTTTCTAAGTGACATTTAATGAATCCCAAGAAATCACTAGTGCCCTAAAATCCAGGCTTAATCTAGGATAGAATGAGAGGAATAGTAGTTCTATAATTATAATAGTGACCAGCATATACATATAGTATCATGGCAGTAGTGTAAGCCCTACACAATTAATTACCAGAATTGTTCTTAAGAGTATGTGAATTAAGTGTTCACCATTAGTGACAAATAGAGTTTGCTGAATGTATTCTATATTTATTTATTTATATTTCAAATTTCTGTCACCGGCCATCTTCCCCAAAGGGGGACTCTGGATGGTTTACAACAAAATAAGCAAATTAAAACCATAAAATATAAATTACAATACAAAACATCATTATAAATAGATAAATATAAGATCCTTGTGGCAAAAAGCTCTCATTCAATGGGGAGGGCACTATGGCACCAGCCACCCCCAGAAAGACCTGTTTCTCTTCCCATCCCAGGCGAGGCGGCAGAACCAGGTCTTCAAATACCTGCCTCACCTCAGGGGGCAGAATGTTCCAAAGGGCGGGTGCCACTGCAGAGAAGGCCTGCCTCCTGGACCCTGCCAAGTGAAACTCCCTCACTGACGGGGTCCGTAGCATGCCCTCTCTGCATGATATACAGTGATCAAAGAGTAAAAAAAACCAAAAGCAAAAAGCAATAACCATCTTTAATTACTTTTTGTTTTATTTTTAAGGTTGAGTATGAATAGGAATTTCCATCAAATGGCTTTAAAGATTTTCTCCCCCAATTTCATCTGGCATCATTTGTTTTATATTGTATGGATCACCTTTTGGTGTCTGGTGGCCAGAGTTAATATTTTTGGATCATGGAAGCTGGGACAATTATGACATGTTCATGGAGATATCATAAGTACTTAGACATGAAGACAGATTTGTTGGGGGGGGGGGGTTTCCTGACTTTCAGAGGGTTTCTTTATTTTTGAAACTAGGCTGGGTCTATTTTAGGCCCTACTGAACGATTTCAATGTGTCTACTGACTCAGAAGGGCAACAATTTTGACTAATTGTGATCAGATAGAGATCTGTAGTCCAAGGAAAGAGGTTGGGCAAGCCACATGCTTGGGGCTAATATTATCTTCATAAAAATCAGTGGAACATGGTTTTACATGGAGGTAACATTACCAGGTTCTGTAAAGTTACAGATAGTATAAACTCTATATATGACAACATTGCAAAACTGACCAGAAAGGGATGTTCCATACATGCATCTTTACCAGGACATTATTTATTCTGGTATTTGCCCTGGTTGTACCCCATCACACTAATAGGAACAGGGCCAAAGACTTCTCTTCTTACTGGGCAGTGTTGGACTTCAGGATTCAGACAAGATGACCACTGTTGTATAAACCACGATCACTAAACCCTGAAGCTCAGCATTGCCCAACAGATACCAGCCATGATACCAATGGTTCTCTTTTTAGGTGGTCAGTGTATATGACACAGGAATCTGCAAGGGGTGGGAAGGAAAGCAGAAAGGTGCATGACCTGACACCATCATACAAATAATGCAAGTTACATAATTCCACCAGACCTTACGATTCATTCCATTAATAGCATTGTTTGAGTCACGACATAATGTTGTATATGACAACATTTTGAAGTTTTTGTGGCTTGTTTTGGATCCTGCTGGCATATATAAGAATAGTGTACAACTTTTTCCAACTAAGAATTATCAGTGGCCTTTAAGAGGTGCTGGGAACCCATTCCCAAAAAGTTGTGGATGAGGACAGGCCAAAAAAAAAAGTCCTCTGATTTTATTTACAGTTACATTTCATTAAAATTAGAGTTAATGTTTAAGATGCCTCAGTCCCATATTTCATAATCTTTTTCACATTTGTCACACTGAAAACTAGAACCTGGGGACAATGTGGGGGATATTTATTTATTGTTTGTTCCAAGGGAACAATCAAACCAAGAAATAATGAACTTTTGGAGGTATCTGAATTTTAACTGGTACAAACATAGTCTCTAAGGAAGGCAACCAGCAGTAAAGGTTGCCCTGATAAAAGTGTAGAGCAGGACAAGCCTGGCTTTGAGGTAAAAGTCTGAGAAATTCACCAGATTTTGTGAAAGATGCTCTCTAGGAAATGGTGCTTTGCTTCTCTGACTACCTGTGAGATAGCAATGCTGTAAATATTTGTGAGGAATGCACAGCTGCCTCTTTTAATTCATAGTGAAATTGAAAACAGATTTTTCTCACCACATTTTGATTAAAGCTTTCAAGAATGCTGAAGCCAAACCAGAAACAGTGTCTTGGTCATCCATGTCCTAAATAATTATTTAACCTGGAATGAGGCACAGACAGCTACAGTTTGCTTCAGGACATCCTGCAGTGTATCCTGTAGAGTAATATGGAGTACTCCTGTCAAATTACTTTTTAATTAAGAGAAACTCTTTTTCATACTCTGATCCCCAAAGTGCTCTGCTAGTTTCAAAGATTGGAGATAACCTACATTCTTCCACTGTCAGCAAAGCAGCACATAATTAGTTAGTAAGAAATCATCTAATCAAGTTATCAACCAACTGTGGGGCTGCAAAATGTGTAAACATAGACAGGTAGAAATTATGTAATATTAGGATTAGATACCTAAACACACATCATAATTATTTTCAGCCATACGAAAGCAGCCACGGTCTACTTATTTATCTCTTTCCCCCACTTCACTGGATAATACTTGCTATCTGCATTATAAAGGTCCAGCCCCAATTTCCTTGCATTAATTATAGCATGGTCATATGTTAATTGTGACTGCATAAATATTTCTTCAGCCGTACATCAGAAATAGACTGTTATATAATGTGTCCTCCATGGGATAATGCCTTGAAATTTAATTAGCCTCATGTCTGTAAAGCTCAAAGGGGTATCATTACTATAATTGCAGACTTAAATATGTTTGAAAAAGACAGATTTATAGATTTTATGTATGTACAGCAGTGCCTCCCACAGGACCATGCAGAAGCTGATGGGCTTTATGTGTAAACCTGTACAATTCAATGTAGCCGACATGAGCTTGATCGTCTTAAATTCTGTAAACAATAATATTATCCTGCAGCAAGAAATCACCAATGTTATAGGACAGTTTTCCCCCAACCTGTGTCCTCAGATGTGTTGGAATTATAATTCCCAGAATTCTCAGCTTGATCTGGAGTCAAACAAGTTGGAGAAGGCTGGTGTTAGATGATTAAAAATGCCTATGTAAATTCTTGGAAAAATCATTAAGGTCAATTGAATTCACATGAGAGGGCAGAGATGTCAGTGATGTCAATAACCAACAATCACTAGGGTAGGGCAAAATTTTAAACCATGGGAAAAGTGGAAGAAAAAAGCAATGAAATTAAACTACAATGAGTATAAAGAGAGAATTCCATCTTTGGGTTGGCAGGAGGCAATCACCTATTTTGTGGCTTCTTTCTAATATGCAATAAGGATTCTTACATAGGGGTGCCTTCCTTATTCTAGGTACAAGCCTAGAAGGCAATGGCACTTCCATATTGATGCCAACAGAACTCCATGAAGTCACCCATAATCGGCCTCAGCTTGAAGGGGACTCCATCTGGGCTCTGCAGACATTTAGATTCAAAAAAAGGAAATGTAGTTCAGAGCATAGGAGAACATACACAAAGAGCTTCTTGGGAACAGATGTTCTCAAATAGATGTTGTAAGCACATCCACATGTGCAACCAATCATACTTTGACTTTTAAATCCCTGCATGTTAGGGTTACTTGAAGAGTCAAAGGAGCAGGACTCTCAGCAAGGTGGTGAAAATAAAACAAGATGGCGGTCATGCCCATGCAATCAAAGCCCCACCTATTTTTACATCCATCATACATTTCGGTGGGATTTTAATTGCATGGCCAATGGCTGCCACCTTGCCATCTCACTCCAAACTGAATGGAACTAAAAATCCTTGAAAATTGGAATTCACCAACTTTAGCAGCAGCCCTTCCCATGTTTTCTCTTCCTGTTCCCAAACAAACATATCCTTGGTAAGAAAGGAGTGGAAAATGAAAGGGAGTGGAAAGGTGAAGAAGAGGCATTGATGATACTGAAGACTACTATTTCCTGCTAGGTTGGATGAAGCATTTTGCTTTTTGTGGCTTGATGAATGAAGTTGGGATGCAGAGGAAACTACTAAACTCATGTCAGGCAACAGGAAATGATAATCCTGAGAACATCCAACCCTTATTCTCCTTTATTCTCCAATTCAGAAGGGCAAGTGTGATCTGGAAGAAGAAGATTGACAGGAAAAATAAAGGAAGGTTTCTGAAGCTTAATCTCCTGAAAGGTATTGGTGAAAAATTGGAAAGATGGGACATATTTAAAAAACAAAAACAAAAACAAGAAACTTTAACAAAACAACATTCAGAGAATGTAACATTGAGTTTCCTGTTCTATTGGGTTCTTGCATATTTATTACTGTATGACAATATCTGCTGATGCTGTCACTGAAACAGCATCCCAGATCAACAGCCCTAATCTATAGAATGCTTGGGGCTGATCTACATGACCAGATTACCTCCTGGATCAAGGGTCACTAGCCATTTTTCAAAGGCAGGAATACATGTTCTCATTGTTTACCACCCCCGTCCCACCAGAGGCAACCTCCACCTGTCTTCTTCTGTTTGGTATCAAAAGTAATGTTTTCTGACTTGGACTGGCCCAAGCAGCGCTGTGCAGTTTTCCTGTTGTGCTTCATTCCATTCTACTCTACTGCATTGGACAAAGGCTGAACTTTATAAGTTCACCAGTGGAATAGTGAAAGGTTAGGTTTTCTTCTTCTTTTCTTCTTTCTTCTGTTACAAATTATCTAATGGAAGGGTAAAAGGGTGTACCCTCCCTCCCTTCCTTCCTTCCTTCCTTCCCCCAAATTGGCAAGAATTCTGCCTGTTGCCTTTTCCACTTCAAGTGACAGGATGAATACTAAAATGGTAGGACAGCTTAAAGCTGCAGCACAGAAAAGCCTTTGATCATACTGGTTGGAGAAAATAGGAGTCTGTCTTCATTACATTCATCCTTGCTAAGATACATACTGTACATGAAAGAGGATAACAGGGCTTTGGATTCAGAAGTTATCCACTCCTCCAATTAAAGTAGGAAAGGGCCATCATGATATGTGAGTCATATGCAGCCTGAGCACACCCCAAGACTGCCAGTGTGATGTAGTGGCTAAGAGGTTGAGCTAGGACCAAGAGATCTAAAGGTACAATTTCTCAGACCACCTTACTCACAGGACTGCTGTGGAAGTAAAAACAAATGAAGGAAAGAGTGTTCTGTATTCTATCTTGAACTCCCAGAAGGAAGAAAGCACATAAATCTAATAAAGACATAAAATAAATAATTAGTTAATCCCTAAATCAGCATACACACCCTCTGTGGCACTACTGTTGTATAAAGCATTTTGCTTCCATGTCATTTAAACACTTGTACCACCACCACCCTGTCTGTCTATCTGATGGCTATACGGATGCTTCTGATTATTGTTGTTGTTCTTGTTGTTCTTATTATTATTCAATTTTTATTACCACCCATCTCCCCCAAAAGAGGGACTCTGGGCAACTAATATCCTCTCACAGTCCTCACTACTGGACATGAAAAGGTCCATATTGCATTATTCAAATTTGTTTCTATTATGGTTTTATAGAACGTTGCTTTATCACTGATTGTTTTACAAGAAGGCAAAATAAAATGTCATGAATGAATGAATGAATGAATGAATGAATGAATGAATGAATGAAATGAAATGAAATGAAATGAAATGAAATGAAATGATAGAGAGAATGCATGTGGTAAGCACCGCTGTAATTCTAATGACCTGCAGCTTGGGGCACTGACTCTTTCTTTGAGGTGATTTGAATGAGTTACAAGACTGTCATTTCAGATTTCAATTGGAGAGTTTGTTCTGGCAAAAAATGAGATTTTCTGTAAGGGCTATAAGGCTATTTTTGGATCTTGTCTAGCAGCAAATGTCTTCTGCATTTTTTCAGCCAGTCGGTTTGCATTCAATGAAAAAAGGAAGTGCTTTGAAAATACCTTTCAAAGGTGCTGAAAATATCTGTAAAGTTCTTATGGAAGTTAAATTATTGTGCTTACTTTAGTTCTGATTTGCCAATGGCTTATGTCTGTATGTCCCGACTTTTATTGTTACACCTCTCCAGCAATCTGCAACCTCTCTGTTGCCCACATCTGAATTAAATCCCAAAGAACCCTTTATGATATAATTACCCAAGGTGGGGTTTCTCATGGCTGGCTGGGGAATTCTGGGAATTGAAGTCAACACATCTTAAAGTTGCCAAGGTTAAGAAACATTGACCCATGGGTCTATTCAGACAAGACCCATCAGACAGCTATGAAAGCTTCAGAGCAATAGGACAAAGATGACAAACAGGAAAAACAGCATCACATTCACTCATCTTCTGATGATAATGTAAATTTCAGAATCCTGCCAGATCTAGAGCAGAACACATGAGATAGAGGTGTAGAAAAAAAGCTTTTTTCCAAAGAAAGAAATGTTTTTTTTTTAAAAAAATGGAAATTTCAGCAGAGTATATTCAAGTTTAAATAAAGAGATGGGGGAGGAGAGAGGGAGAAAGAGAATATTTTAAGGGTATTTGTGGTGATGATGATTTTACTATCCCATCATCACAATAACAACATTATGGTCAAATGCCACCCTTTTTTAATCCAAGGGATTAACAATATGTAGAGCAGGTACATAATACTTATAATTGTTTAAAATAATAATCACTCCACATATAGGAACCTGTGAATGCTTTTGAAGAGTAATCATGGATGGCCTGAAGCATAATGGCATATGATATCCCCACTGTGTCCTCCTTAAATAGCTTGATGATGTACCTATATCTATGCATCAGTCTGTGTGTGATCACCACCACAAATTGTCATGGCTTTATCTTTACAGGGGAAGGAAACCTGGCAAGCCCTAAACAAGTTTCTAAGTTTTCTGAAGCAGATGGATTATTATAATTCTGTATGTTGTGACTTTTTATATATATATCAAGGTTTGTTACAATGAAGAAGTGGGTGATAATGCACAGCTCTTTAACTGAAAGTCTTGTTAAGATTCAGATAATTACTGTAGCATCAACAATGTTCTAAGCAGTTTATCAAATGGTGATGTGAACCTTCCCCAAAGGGTCCAATCATATAATTAATTTTAAAGAAAACATGTATATCTAGAGGTTTTTTTGATGGCTGCAGATATCATACAAATCTGTGCTAAAATATTCATAAATATGTAAATAATAAGAATCACCATATCACAATTTCTTCTATTCTTAAATATATTATGATTCCTAAGTATTTATTTTCTTAAGATCTGGTGTTATTGTTCATGATTCTGTGGTTATTATTATACAAACAAGATTATGATTTTAAAAGATCCAAGCACTGGTTATCTCATGGTAATTTCACCTTGTCCATAAGTAAAGGAAATGCAAATAATTCATACTTGGTTCAGTCTCTTTCATATAAACTATAAGGCTGACCTGCAGAACACAAATTTGGAGAATCTCCTTGATTGGATCTTAGTTTCCAGCTCAAGTGAACTTAATCCCCATCCATGATTGGTTCAAGGAGATTTGCTGATGGTACCTTCCCTTTCCTAGCATTGGTTCCTTTGGGTACCTACAGGGAGGAGGAAGTATAGCAAGCAGATGTGGCTCCTTTTCCAAAGCAATCCTTCTTCCTCTCTTCCCAATACCCCAGCCCTGATGAATAAGCTGGATTTATTTTCTGAATTTAGACAATATCCACATGAATTAAGATAAAACCTTTTCAATTATACAGGTTGCAATAAGATGGTCAAATACACCATCAAGACCTTCAAATAAACCTGATGGTCATCTTCCTTTTACTTATAACTTATCTGAAACAGAGCTCAAATTCCAAACTGAACCATGATTGAGGGGAAAAACAGCGAAGATTGACTCAGTCTACTTACGTTCTCCTTGTGGGTGGGGATGAAACCATATCCTTTTATTATTATTATTATGCTCTTTAGCCACTGGGACTCTTTAATTCCCCCAAATGAATGGCTCAGCCAGAATTAATTTCATTAGTTATTAAGTTGTGACCTGCTGCTGAACTAGTACAGGTCACAAATGAAGTTTTGAAATTCTTCATTCCCTTTTCTGGATAAAGAATGTGAGTGGATTCTTTCCCTGAATTCCTCCAGGGGAAGGATAATATATTTAACAATAATGCAAGGGCAGGATTCCTTCTTAGCAATTATAGCTAAACAGCTACTGAAAAGCTCAATCTCTTGGTAGCTTTACTGGGGGTTTAAAAGAAACCTGGGAAGCCAAGAGGGCACTTGGAGACCATCACAGACTTTACTGTACAATGCAAGATGGGACATCCACTTTGTAGTTTAAAAAGTGCAAGAACACCACATTCCAATCATGAGGATTCCACAGAAATTCTCCTCTTTTCTGAAATAAATTTTGAAAATCAAAGTCTTGTTCATTGAATTGAATGAGGACAGGTAGTGGGGGGAAAAAAGGAAAGATTATCTGCCCAGAAGAGAAGACAGGATTCATTCATTCATTCATTCATTCATTCATTCATTCATTCATTCATTCAATGTATAGGCCACTCCAATCTGCTACAATTATGGGCAGCTTACAAAATACAACCACGCAATATTAGAAAATGCAGAAATCCTCAAAAGTCTGGGAAAAACAATAATTTTAAAATCAGAACACTATATAAGGGGACCAGAACCCACATTAATCCAAGCCCTTATTCAATCTATAGTAATCTTTGGTTACCATTCACACTTGAGAGTGACATAGTTTGGTAGGTTATGGATTTTGTTGTCATAAGAGATATAATAGAGATACAATAATACAAGATACATAAGAGATACAATAGCCATTGGGTGCAATAGCCATTGGATACAATGGCTATTGGGCTAGAGCAGTCTTTCTCAACCTTTTGACCCTGGAGGAACCACTGAAATATTTTTCAGGCCTCAGGGAATCCCTGCACATTCAGGCTCAAATATAGGCCAGAAGTTGCAAAATTATTATATTTGTTTCATGTGTAGGCCTGCATATGTGCATTAACAGTGTTCTTAAACTAAAAATAAAAAATGAAACTTACCTCTTTAATGTGAAGTTGCCCAAATTTGAAATAATCCATTAAATAAATCATGATCTCCCAGGGAACCCCTAGTGACCTCTCGCAGAACCCTAGGGTGCCATGGAACCCTGGTAGAGAAACCCTGGTCTACCAGTGGTAGCTTGCTACCTACTCAAATATTTACTACATTGCAGCAGTTCCAGTTTAAGTGTGCCAAGAGAGCGAGGTAATACAGGAGCACCTATGATGACCTCTCATGGAACCCTAGGGTGCCACGGAACCCTGGTAGAGAAACCCTGGGCTAGATGATTTAAGAAGGAATCAGGCACCTCTATTGTCATGAGTAAGGATGGGAGCAGGGGGCTCCCATCCAGACTGTTAAGCGCATGCGTAGCACTGAGGAATTAGGTAGCCATTCAAAGAGACACAGATCGGAACCGCCTTAACCTTTGGGGTTTATATGTCTGGGTTTTTCCCACGCTTCTTCAGTTTGTTAGGATTCATGTTATGTACAAGCAATAAAACATTAGAGACTAGTTCCTTGTCTCAGCGTGTTTCCTGGCAGTTAGGACATCTATGGAAGGCAAATCTATCATTTGTTTTAAATCATGAAGAGTATATGAAAACTTGATAAACATAGGGAACTCTTGGAAAGAAAATTCTGGGAAGGTCTTTTAGTTTGGAGCTTCCTAAAGAAATCTGGGTAGTTGTTAGATAAAGCAGTGGGTGGATGTTCCACAACTTAGTGCTCTTCTGATGTATTGGGATTTAGCAGTACATCTGTAGAACATAAGGTTGTAGAAAGTTGGTACAAATTAAGCAGACAATGATCCAGAGGCGAATTTTAGATCTTTGGTCTGATACAACAAGGCTCTTCCTATATATATGAAGGCATGTTTGGTTTTATTTAGGCATGCTTGAGAAAATTATGAATAATATTGAAGTGTATTCATGAGATCAGATCGATCTATACATAAATCAACTTTTAATGAAGATTTGAAATAATGAGAGGACTTGCTAAGGTGCCCCTGGTTTTCAGAAGCAACTAGAAGAAAAGAAATCCTGGTGCAATTAAAGTTTTGATTCAGAAAGCTTTCAAATAAATGGATTTTGCATGCCCCCATCCCCAAATCTTTATTTGATAATCTAGTTGAGATGGAAACGCTGAAATCAACCATATAGTACCCATGAATTTTCATGAGAATTAAGCTGGGAGTGGAGTTGGGGACTCATGTGTCCTAATTAACTTTCACAAAGCTAATCCTATTCCTCAACAAGCTGAAAGAGAAAGCTTTGATCTTTTCAGATACTGGATGAGGAAGGGAAGTGACAAGACAGATGTTACCATACCAGGCTACTTAAATACATCCATACCATGATGGTTTTGCCTATATTTGTTAAAATATTGATTTATTATGAATAAGGTATTTGATAACAGTAACTGCTGGTTTCAAACTTAAATCTACAAAAATACTATTACTTTCTACTTTCTACTTTTGAGAAATCTTATGAATGGAAAGTTTAGGTGCACTGAGTTTTCTAGAAAGAATGAAACTAGTTTAATACTTTAATACTACTTTAATGCTCCTGTTTATACTTATTCAGAAACTGGACCAAATTCCAACCCAGTATATAAAAGAACATTTTATACAATGTCAGACTCACTCTGCTAATCTATGTTAAATAATTAAAAATCCATAACTATGTAGTAATATCTGTTATCCTATTAATATATTAATTAATTAATAATTAATAAATTAATAAATACAATTCCTGGAGGGTTGTTTAGTTCCTTTTCCCCTACAAAATGCAACTTGTGTAATATGCTTTAATATAAGACACACTGGAGACCCAGCTTGAGTGAATAGGCATGTGTGTTGTGAGAGGCAGAGAAAGACTGGAGTTACACATCTCACTAATAGTTTGTTTTAGCTGTAGCTTGTTGAACAAGCTGTAACTCCCAGTTCGTGCATCACACTAAGTCATAGATGATAGTTTACACATCATTACGATTAGCTTCACACATCAAGCTAAGGTGAAACCCTTTCCACTAAAAAAATACATTACATCATCCCATGATGTGAAAACCAGTCACTAAATAAGCAAGAGAAGGAGGTAAAAGAGGGAATAGCCACCATCCAATGGATTAGAGGTCATGCAATTAAGGAGTAACTAGATCTGAGCTGTGTGGTAATAAGATCTGAGTTCTGTATTACTATCTAAAAGAGATTAGTTGGAGTCTCTCTGGCTTTTAACAGCTTGCTATAAATCATTCAGATATATACAGTAGTGCCTTAGTGCCTTTCCATTTGTTCCTACTGAAGAATATAGAAGGTTAGGCTCAAATCTAATCAGAAGGACGTTTCTTTAAATGTGGTGGGACATTCACAAATAAACCTGCTGATGAATCAGCTAAATAATTTGGAGGTCCAAAATTGGCTGAACCACTATTTTCTCCTTGCCAGTTTAGAAAGGAAGTTCCTTTAATGCCAAATACTATTTTTTTTCCTTGAAAAATACTATACATCTTGAGATTCATTAGTGGAAAGACTCAACGTTCATGTAATTTCATCAGTCAAGTGAACTGATGCACTTCGTTTTCTTTAGTCAAAGTGGCCTTGCTCATCTGCAAATAGTGATGTGGTGCACTATGGAGAGGACCATAGGTTTCAGGATGTGTAATGATGAAATTTAAATTCCAAGTGGACAGTTAGTGGCCATGGATTGCCTGTGGCCCCTGAAAGACTTGAGTGCTCTCTCAATAATATTTATTTGGTCAATGACCAGCAAAATTTAAAAGGAGAAAAACAAAGTAAAACAAAGAAATACAATAATATACTACCAACTAATAAAATAGATCACATAATAATATAGCATTCACTCCTCTATTACTATATTAATATATTTGTTACCCAGGTAGCGTGAATCTAAAACATTGCTAAGTATAAAATAATATATACATACATACATACATATATATTCCCTAACAATTTATTATTTAAGATATTTCAATTTAAAAGTAATATTTAAAACAAAGGTAATTACTTTTTTAGCCGGTTTTGCCTTATTTTCATTGCGGCAACACAAAATTTGGCTACTGCACACATAATGCATAGTTTTAGATTCTGAAGAAGATGGTTCATGTAAAAATTATCTGGATTCCAGGGAATTTATCTATTAGGGGCAAAATGTAGATTGACCTGAAATACTTGTGTGCAGCATCAAAATTGCTATCAGATTGTAGTTTTTAATATGACAGCAGGGTGAAATTGGTAAATGCACGATGGAAGAAATTAGTTTCTAAATTGTTTTTTAAATACTTTTTGAGTTTAAAATTTAAATACAAAGAAATCAAAGGAAATTTCATTTTGTCCTAACCTGTCCTATACATTTTGGAATGTAGTCCCGAAAAAGGTAAAAATGCGTCTCTTATTTCAAAAAGATAACGAGTGGAGAGCTATACAAGCCTGGGACAAATGTAGAAAAGAAATTGGGGAGATGAGCTTGCTGATTTCAAAGATGGTTTAACAACTAAACACTAAAAGTGAAACAGGAACAGGCACAGAAACTTTGAATTAATGAAAGCTAAGTGCAGTGAATTACCGTGAGCTCAACATTTAAGCAACATGGGATAACAATAGCAATAAACGGAAGGCTACAGTGAGTAGCCAACCTAGCAGTTCGAAAACATGCAAATGTGAGTAGATAAATAGGTACCGCTTCGGCGGGCAGGTAACGGCATTCTGTGTAGTCATGCCGGCCACATGACCACAGAAGTGTCTACGGACAAATGCCGGCTCTTCGGCTTTGAAACGGAGATGAGCACCTCCCCCTAGAGTTGGACACGACTGGACTTAATGTCAAGGGAAACCCTTACCTTTACCTTACAGTGACTGTAATGATGCTAGTCAAGTGAGGATTATAACAAATTAGATAAAGCACCTTTTGCCTGGACAAACTGTAAGATAGCCCTTCTTGCATATAGGTAGGATTGCATCAAATATAATCAGTAATAATTGCAACTATATACCTATGTTTTCTTTTGTTTTGTTCCCAGACTGACATTCCTGAAAAATAAGGGGAAACCCCATTTCCAGAGTTCCTTTTATCTCTTTAGAAAAGAATAATCGAACTCTGCACCGAAGTACTTGACTGGGACCACCCTCCATCTATTCAGAAGAGCTCAGTTAGATCCAGTTTCCCCTGGGGTGTATTTATTAAATATACAAGAAAGAAAGAAGTTCAAAGATGATCAGCTGTCTTTAAAATGAAAGGAAATATAGGAGTAGCCACCTACCATTTATCAGAACTTCTGTTCTTCTTTGCAGCAAGGCCGGATCAGAATGATTTGCCAGGTTTTTAAAGACCAGGGCAACATTCACAAATTAAATGTATTTCTGTGGAAGGAAGGATAACTTCCAGAGAGAGAAACAAACTGGTTTATTCACAAATGATTGAAGTGGAAGACAGTACATACTGTAATCATCCACTAAAATTTCAGGCTGTTCATTATTGACACTTAAAGACTAATAAGCCAGAAACTGAACAAAGATGCCATAATATGGCACAGCACCAAAACAAATCAATTCTCTTTGGACATAATTTACCTGTAAAAGAGGAAGTGCCTGGAGCATGTTTTCCAAAGATCTAAGGAAGCATTCTAATAGCGATGATCTCCCTTCAAAATTTGGTTGATTGATTAGTTGAAAACCCAGGAAATTAATTACATTTTTAAAAACCATTTCTTCTTTCTTGAAAGACACTCAAACTCAAGAATATTGAGCTATTTTATTTGGCCTGTGCTTGCAAACCTATCAAATCTGCTTTTTTTGAACTAACAGGCAGATTGGAAAGTGGGTATTCTTCAAATTTCAAATTTGTTCTTTTGCTGAATTCTGTGATATAGTTACTGGATTAAAAATGCATATAAGTGTGTGCATTTTAAGGGAAAGCTACAAAGGCATATATTGCTAACTTCAAAAATAAAAAATGGTGAGATGTTTGTTGTGATCTCCCAGTGCAAACTCTACTCTTCATTTGACTCAAGTATCTAGGCCATGGGGTTTGTGTTGTTGTCACAACACACATTTCGTCACTTGGCCACTGTGTGGTACTGGTTATTAGAACTGTCATATAAATAATGTTAACAATGGGTGCCACCTCCCAGTTTAATTGTTGATGGAAGGGTGCTAAAAACAGAGGGATTTGGGGATGTCTGGGTAAAAGGATGAATCTGAGTCCTAGCCGAAGGAAATCCTGCAACTGTCAGCATGACAGTTTTGGAAATATACCATAGTGCCAGGGAAGACAAAGATCAACAGTTTATAGATACTTTGTACAATATAATTACTAGGAGTCATCTTACTGGAAAGCTAGGAGAGTATTTTGAAGAAGCTAATGTAAATTGTAATCTTAACAGGGACTGTTTACAACTTTTTTTAATAAAAAGTATTTGATTATTTGATCAAATATTATATATAAAAAGGTGGCTGTGCTCTTCCCCAATACCCACCAAATCACTTTACCTCCTGTACGAAGAGAAGCCAGGTTGGTCCAGTGGTTAAGGTGCTGAACTAGAAATCTGGGAACTGTGATTTCTACTCCCCTTTCAGCATGAAAACCAGCTGGGTGACTTTGGGCCAGCTGTAGTCTCTCAATCCAAGTGACCCCACAGGGTTGTTGTTATGTGGAAAATAGGAGGCAGGAATATTATCTACACTGCCTTAGTTGTACAAAATAATGGCAGGATATACATCTAATAATAAATAGTTAGGAGAAACAGAATAGAATTTCTAAACTAGGAAAGGGTTTGGTGATGGCAGCAGAAGATTTTGGAGATTTTTCAGAGCTCTCCCTAAATTATCAGTTTTATACAGGTAGTCCTCGCTTAACAACCATTCATTTAGCGATGGTTCAGACTTACAACAGTGCTGAAAAGGCCAACTTTCGGCCGGTCCTCACACTTATGGCCGTCACAGCATCCCCACAGTCATGTAATCACAATGAGGGTGCTTGGCAGCCAGTTCACATTTATGACCGTTGAAGCATCCCATGGTCACGTGATTGCCATTTTTGACCTTCCTGGCCTGCTTTGGGCAAGCAAAATCAATGGGCAACCACATGGTTCACTTAACACCTGCTGGGATTCACTTCACGACCGCCGCAAAAAGTTGTAAAATCAGGTCAGATTTGCTTAATGACCGCCTCACTAGCATCTAAAATTCTTGTCCCAATTGTGGTCATTAGGCTAGCACTACTGTCCTAACAAGCAGGAACCATGCCGAGACGAGGAATAGGTCTCTAGTGTTTTATTACTGCTACAGTAGACAGGAAATCCTACCAAACTGAAGAAGCGTGAGAAAACCCATACAGATAAACCCCAGAGGTTAAGGCGGGTCTGTTCTGTGTCTCTTTGAATGGCTGCTCAACTCCTCACTACTATGCATGCATTTTCCCCCCTGGATAGGGGCCCCCTCCTGCTCACCATCAGTACTCATGACAACTACCTGTACTTTGATTGTGAAAAACAGCCCCCAAAAAACATCCACAAAAGTCAGAGTGCACCAGCCAGTCACCCATGGACACCTATGGAAATATATAAATGTATATGAAGTGCATATACTGTATAGGAGAAGAAAGGCATATGGAATGCATATTTTAGATAAATTATGAATAATTTGAATGTAAAAATGGGGGGCGTATCATAAAAATTGTTGGAATAGACTTAGAATATACAGTATGTAAAACTGAGGAAGCTGTGCAAAGAATTTGAAAAGGGCATTTTACACATCGGCACAAGCGAACCTCAGAATGTTTCAGCAGCCAGGTTGACTCCACATCTGCGTGTGTGTGCTGCCACTTCACTTTCCTGGCAGTCCCAGTGGAATATTATCAGTGGATGTACACAAATGTACAGATGAACCAAGAAAGCCCTTGGAGCAGCCAACCAAGCCTTCCAGGAGATACAGCTGTTTCAGTCTTTTGAGATAAGATCCTTTGCCTGTCCTCGTATGCTTGGCAAACTGCAGCCTACCTTCAAAATTGGCACAGACCAAACAGGGCTGCTCCACTCACCTTTTTCAAGATGGTCAGCCCTGTTCCTCCAAGCATCCTGTGTGAATTAAGCTGGAGGACATCCAGTGTTATGGAAGAACCGGTACACGAGCCAAAACTTTCCAGTCTAAGAGCTATTTTCATAGTGGGACATCTCTACACAACTAGTGCTTGTGATGGACAATTTTGATGGTAATATTTGAAAGACTGAAAGAGCTTGTTAAACAGTTAAACGTACAAACCACAAAAAGCTGGATCAGTGCCTTCTCATGTGGACATCTTTCATGAAGTAATATGTGCAGAACTTTTAGATTAAATTGTTTGTTTGCAACCTTTTATTACTGAAAGTTTACTTTGCCAAGATGATTTAAAGCAACATGAAGTAGATATGAAAAAATGAAATGAAATGAAAGGATATAATCCCGTCTTATGTTCTTCTCATACTTTTTTGCCCAGAAAGTCTTAATGTCATGCCAGTGGTTTCATCTTAACCATAATTCATTCAGAGCTCTAATTTAGCTTGATAACTTTATTTTAAAAAAAAATTGGAATGGAAAACACAGATAATATTGTGGAAGCAAAATTCCACTTTCATAACTCTTTCCTTCCATATTAAATTTATTTTAAAATATCATACAGTTAACCCCCTCAAGAATTGATATGATGGGTGAAATAAAGCCAAAATATTTTACTTTTTATGGCATATCTAAACCACTTATTAATAAGAATAAATAAGGATTATTTATTCAGCAATTCTACAGTTATCTGAGGGAAAAGATTTGGAATGATGGTACCTTTTTAATCACAGGATCATCATAAAAGCTCTATTCAGATGATGCATTTTCACAAGTCACACTGGAGACATCACTCAAGAGTTGGTTTCCATAGTTACAGCACAATTGTCAATAATGGGGAGGCTTTCTTTTTTACACCAACTGTTCCTCATTTAAGCTGAAATCCTTCTCTATTATGTGTCTTGCTCACATAAAAAAACCTTACTGTATATGTGAAGGTTCTTAGCTGCAGATAGTTGCCTTCTACCTATGAATAACCACCAGGTCACGAGCACCATAGAATGATTTAGAGAAAAGAAAAGCTGCTCACTGCTGTCTTACATGAACCTGAAAATATATCCCTAAACAGGGCATGTACCACAGAATCATAAAGCTGGAAAGAGGCAGGTAGGCCTTCAAGTCCAATCCTCTACCCAGAATTCAAATCTAAAAAATCCCCTTTTGATGGCTATCTAGCCTCTGCTTTAACACATTCAGCAAAGGGAGTTAATACCTCTCACAGTAATTAATTGCTATACCTAACTGTTCCCACTTTTAGGAATATTTTTGTAAGATTCTAGCACAATCTGACTTTCCTTGCTTAAGACCCTCATTTTGCATCCTGTGTGATAAAATAGAGGTTTTGACCTTCTCTGAATATTTCTTCAGGTACTTGAAAAGTGCTGTCATACTGGCCCCTCAGTAATCTTTTCTCATGGTTAAGCATAGACAGCTCCATTAGTTTCTCCTCATAAGACTTAATTTGCTGGTCCCTGATGATCATCCTCTTTGCCCTTCTCTGCAACTGGTCCACTTTCTCTGAATCTTACAGTGTGGTACCCAGAAGCAGATATGGTACTTGAGATCTACTATTACTGCCCAAGCTTTGGAAAGCATATTTCTGAAACTGCAATTGCCTTTTTAGCTGGCACATCACTCTGCTGACTTAGATTTGGCTTGTGACCGATTAGAACCCCATGCTATATCTATCTGAATAATTTTTACTAAATAAAGACTTTTGTATTTCTCTCTATTAATTTTTTTCTGTTATTTTCTGCCTACTTTCCTAATCTATGAGTACTGTTTTTAATTGAATTTCTTTCAGGGTACAAGCTATCCTGTAGAATTTTGATCATCTGCAAATTGGAGGAACATTCCTTCCATTTCTTTATCCATGCCATATATAAAAATGCTGAAGAGACAGGGGCCCAAGACCAGATGGCAGAGAAGACAGGTTCTCACATTGGCCCCTGAACCAGATTGGGTAGTTCCTGCACATATCTAGTGAGCAGTCTTGGGCATAATTGTTCTGCCTCATCTGCTTCAAAGGATTGTTGTGACAATCACATTGGAGTAAAGGAGAAATACACATTTTAAAAAGTAATGAAAAACAGTTCTCCAAGATTTGCTGTAGGAATTTCTCTGCGCCTTTCAAAAATCACAGAACATATGTAGAATATTTCCTGTACAGCTGGGTTTGGATAATAACCCAGTTTCTCTTCTCTGTATGATAGAACCAAACCTCTCCTCTATGGGGTGCTGAAAACTTGGAATTAAATCCTAAAATAATTCTTTCTCCTTTTAAAAAAGCATTATCCTTTTTAAAAAGCATTATTTTCTTTCTATATATATTCATGACAAAAGAACAAGTAATAAAATTTAATTGGTGGGGGAGACTGCAATTGGTGATGGAAACCTGTTGTCATTTTCTTGAAGAATTGAATGCTTTTAGAGTTTTTTTAAAATAAATCCAAGTACGAAGAGAGAGAATATGTGTGGTACTTGGCTTCAGCTACACTATTACTAAAGGCAAAAATATATAATATGTTTTTCTTCTTTCCCTCTAATGATAATATATCAAACCAGTTTCTAAACTAATGAGATGTTATTTTATATACATGTATAAGTAAACCTTCCCTTTTCCTAGTAAGCTGTCATGATATCTGTCTGGAAAACTGTATTTGGTCAAGTGAAGAAATCTACCTTCTTTTTCTAGATATGGGAGTGCAAATCCAGTAGTTGGATTTATAGTGATATTCTGCTAGAGTATGTCCTCAGATTCCTCGACATGTTGTTTCTATCTCCTTTCAAGGTAATCTTAAATTTTCCTTAGGATTTCTTTTGATGGTAGTTCCTAGCTAACTTTATTGTTATAAGGCAGTAACTGTTTTCTTGTTACACATCTCACAGCCTCTGTTCTCCAGATTTCCTGATCTATGTAAAAATGGAGAATTATATTACAGTTTATGCTTCATGTGTAGTTGAAATGTGAGAAGTCAGAGAGACTACAGGCCCCTTGGAGAGAAGATTGTACAATGAATCCTTGGACATTTCTTAATTACACAAAGTTCAAGAATCCATACCCATGAGAATTACACCAACACTTTATTGCCTTCTGGAAATAAATGAATAAATAAACCAAAATCATTCCCAGCAAACTGAATTATAATAGTCGCCATAAAAGAAGACTAGAGCATAATTCATGTTTTATTAGATTGGGACAATTTTCTACCTATCACAGATACATACATTTTTGTTTCATGTACAGTATTTCAAACTATGCAGATATCTTTAGAGTAATTCACCCATCCACCTTGGTAAATGACCAATGTGAATGGCAAATTGATTAACAGTGGGAGGTAAATGGAACTTAGTACTCTAGCAAATGATTATGATTTATAATATCAATAACAATATTTTGGATAGCTATTTTTAGCATAAAGTCTTTGTAATAGTCTCTACTCCACATTGCTACATAGTTTAAAATGAAGAAAGTTAGACTTCTGGTTTGCCATGGCAACATTCAAGTTCTTTACCATTTGAAGGGGCTAGCTCTTCATTCTTTGACTACCATATCATTTAATTGGTAAGCAGAAAGCTCCTGTTACCTTTCTTCACTTAAGTTATTGTTCTGTGTTGATCAATTATGAGTCCAATATCCAAAGCTTGAGAAGACAGAAAAAGCAAGAATCACCCTCTTCTACATCTGAGGGGAAGTCTTTTTTTTAGAGCTGAAACTGTCAAGCTGATAAATTTATTTCTGAGCCACAAGAGAAATCGGTAACACAGAAAGAAAGTTATGTGGACATGCTTGAAAGTTTAAAGCTCCTACTCATTATATATATTCCTTAAAATCACTGAACTTTTGCAGAAGGAAAATGCAATCAATGATTTGAAACAGAATCATTTGGTGATGAAGCAGATGATTCTCTGCATCAAAAAAATAAGAGAGTAAGAATACTTAGTTATTAACTCACATGAAAAAAAATTACTGAAAAAACAAGGTTGAAAGTATATAAGAATGTTTAAGGTTGGCTTCATACAAATAATAATCAATGTTTAAATATTCCTTTCAGTGCTGAGCAAGGTCATTCTATGGCTGTTTTATGGAGAATGATGTGGGCTGAAACCTCATAAAAGATTTCTTTCACAGCAATTGGAATACACTTTGGAAATTTAAAATTGCATATCACATGGGTTTCCATTTCCTTTCAGCAGAGAATTGCAGTCCTATTGTAATTAGATTTTTAAGATCCATAGCATGATATCATATCTTCAGTTATCTCCCCAAGTGAGATCATTGAAATGAAATTCCAAAGGAGGATTCTCTTTTTTCCCCTGCATTTTTTTTTCCTGTCTCTGGATTCTCATGTAAGGTGCCACATTCTGATACTATATAAAGAAGGTCAAAATACTCCCAGGAAAAGATAATGGGGTGATAATCAGCGATTGCAGAAATAGTTTAGCTCCTGTTATTCATTTTACGCTAAAAAAGGGACTATTTTTCAACTTGCTTTGGCTGCTCTCCATGTTAAATATTGTTTATGATTGTAGCAGGTCTGGATTTCAATCAACAGGTCTGTCTCAGAGATGGACAGCTGTCAGTCAGCAAATTCTTCAAATTGCTTTATTTTGTCACTGAAAATTTATGCCATTCTTAAAGCCCTATGAGACGTGGGGTGTCTTATGTCACTTAACTTGGACTTTCAAGGCCTAGCAGGTGCCTTTATCCAGTGTTCATTAGTACTAACTCTCTAGGGCAAAGCTTCCTAAACTCTTTGCCATCACACGTCCCTTTAGTGTAATCTTAATGTACACACCTCCCCTAAAAATCCAAAGACCAAAATGAACACAAATGAACAGTGAAAACAATACAATGAAACTTTGGGAAAGGTGGATTTACTGTAACAATGTAACTAAAAGGCTCTTCACACCTCCCCTGCACCTTTCTGCACCTCCCCAAGAGAGATACACCTCACAGTTTGGGAAACCCTGTTATTTTTCCTTCCCTTGTATGCTGCAAACCCAGGAAGTGGGCTAACTCTCTCCAACATGTTGGTGAACCCAGTCACTACATTCCATTAAGCCCTTGAGCCTGAGTTCTTTTACATTCGTAGGTTCAAAATCAGATCCTGAGATGATAATAATTAGTACCACAATCATTTGTGCTGCTTTTGGGAAGGAGACCAAAGACTAAGACTAAGACAGGCCTTGTCTACTTTTACAGGAGACATGAAAGGGAGAATTCTGACCAGTTTAGCTTTTCCCATGACATTTCTACAGCGGTTGGAAAAGCTTGCCTCAACCTTGCACTTTTTCCAACGGTAGAAAGAAGCCAACTCTGCCACCATTCCCTTTGATTCTGTTTACCCTATTAATTTGAGTCTAACCAGTTCCTTTCCCCCAGATATATCTGAAAACAGTTGTGCTGAATGAAGAGAAGGCTACTCTAAGCAGTAATATAACTGGGAACACTCTGTGTAGTTACAGTTGCTGGGAAACCAGGACAAATCCTTTTCAGAGATTCCTTAGTGCTTCAGTGACAAATTTTGTACTGGAATTAGGGAGGAAAATACAGATTGGAAAAAACCAAATGAGAGATGTTTAAGCCTAGTGGGGTTCCTTGTGCTCTGCTGGGGTGTGGATAGTTTTGGCGAAGAATAGGCATTTATTTCCTCTGAACGACAGATTCTCTGTCTATTGATCCTGCTGCAGAAGTACCAATTGCTTCAAAATGAAATCACCAACTTGAATGTGTTTAATTTTAATTATTAGGCCCAAATGTTGGAAAGCTATTTATTAGGCTTTATAAAGCTCTTTCAAAAGCACAGGCTACTTAAAAAAGATTGCCAAATGTCAGCTTTGGCTACTTTGTCTTGAAATACAGCTCTGCTTCCAGGAGAACAATTGCAATAATAGCTGTTTCACTGGACTTTCTTTGTCTACTGGGTGCTTTAAAAAAACACACACATCTGGGCCAACCTTCCAATGATCAGTTCCACTAGTTACATTTATAAACCTGAGTGCTGGGATTTTATTTAGTGCTACAATGGCTAATTTGGCACTGAACAGCTGTGGCAGTAACTAACTCTCTGCCTTGCATGGCCGAGTAACTTTTTCTTGGGATGGAATTGCTTGGTATGCGTGTGCATGTGTTTGAGAAAAGAACATTTACTTATCAGTGTATGTATTGTAGATAAGATTACCACACTTAAAAAAAAAATTGGCTACGTTTCCATAATTCTGCTGATGGCTAAAGCAATGTGGACCCAGCACATGTGGACCTTTACTTATATCATCTGATTTTTCTATCCCTCATCTCCATGGCAACTCCATATACTTCCTGAGTAGCTCTAGGCAGTAGGGGAGTATTCAGAGCACTGGTCTAGGCCTTCATTGTGAGGATGGTGGGGGGGAATGATTTCCAAATGACCACCCAAAGTATCACAGAGGTTTGTAACATCAGCAAACATCCCCAATATCAACTGCTTTCCAAGACATGGTACCATCGCCTAGTATATCTTTAGCTTTCTCTTTCTCCATTTTTTCAAAGAATATTTTCTAAATGGGAAGCAGCTTCCCCTCTTTTTTCTCCACTTTCTAAATTGCACTAGAGAAAAAGAAAGTGCAATCAGGTAGTAAGAGTTAGAGAGTTTGGGGAATTGAAGGTTATCAAAAAATCTTTTGACTGTGTAACAGTCAAGGGTCTGAGCTGAGTGAAAAAGGACAGTAGGTAATGAAAAAGTAATAATGGAAGTGGAAGAAACAGAGTAAGATTGCACTGACCTGGCTAATGGTAGAGCTGGACAAGATGTGCGCTGGCTGGAGAGATGAGGAGGTTGCATAGTGGTACCATGTCAGTAGACAGTGAGAGCAGCAGCAGAGTGGAAAAGGAGGAGATCGTAGTCCATAAATTAAGGTTACCTGAGCTGCCATTTATGGGTGAGTCTACGAGTTCGGTCAATAAGATTCAGCCACCTGGAAAGTGATGGAGGACTGATGGGCAGACTGGAAGAGAAGGCAGAAGACTGGTTGCCATCAAACTCTAGAGTGTCATCCAGAGGGGGGGAAAAAAAGGATTGTGGAAAGTTGAATAGTACTGTGATATACCAAAGCAGATGAAGCAGGGAGAGAGACAAACTTAAGAGTGGGACTAAATCAAAGGAGATTTGGGGAAATGTCTGTTAGAATTAGAGGACCAGAGGAAAAGAAGAAGACTAGAACAGAAGCTGTGTTGGAAAGATGGAGAATGGGTAGAAGGATGTAAAGACATTCTGGTCCGGATCAAGAGAGGGACTGAGAGAAGATGGATAGCTGCAGTTGGAAGATGAAAGAACAAAGAAAAACTAGAATAGAGAACTGTTTAGAAATGTTGGAGTGAAGAACTGTGTGAGTTGAGGAGTGTGAGAGAAAAGATAGGAGAGTAGGTGAAGGATTTCATAAGGGTTAGCGGCTGCCTCTGTATCTGGGAATGGTAAAGGTCTGGATGGGGAGAAAAAAATAAGACTTAACCTTAGCAAAACAGAGTCCTAGTGGGTTCATAGGTCAACTGACTCCAGGATAATGAATTTCACCCTGGGTGTGACTATGCTTCTCCAGAAACAGTCGGTGCACAATCTAAGAGTAGCCCTGAACTCTCAGCTCCTGTTGAAATACCTATTGGAAGCTATAGCCTGGTAGTCCTTTGGCCAGCTTCAGTGGTTATGGGCTGCCTTCTTATATGATCTATATTAGTAAATCACATTTTATTGTTTTCACTGTGATGATAATGATAGTGATCATCATCATCATCATCATTTCTTGGTGCTGAAGATTTTTATCTTTGTGTTGCTATTGTTATGGTAAACTGTCTAAAGTCTCTGGAGTGGACAGTGTAGAATTTTTGCATGGGGGGAAAAGTACGCAAGAATACTGACACCCCAAACACCTTCCTAGGTTTCCCAGTGCAGAAGGTGAGAAGAATTCTTTTTTGGTAGCTCATAGAAGAGCATGACAAGCAGTCAGATTCACATGGGAGATAGATATTTCAATGCTAGAACATTTAAGGTACCATGGTCAAAAGAAGTGCTATTAACTGTAGTGCAGGAAGAAGCAGGTACAGTAGCTACATAATTCAGATAGTTAAATGCTGGTGAAATAATTTCCCATGCATAAATGTGTCATGGCAATGGGAAAATATACTTCAGTGCTTCCAGAAAATCAAAGACCTAAAAATAGAAGAAGATGAAATTATGGTGTCATTCGATGTCACAGCATTCTTTACATCCATAGACCCAGCACTAGTGAAAGAATCCATGGCAGCAGTTCTACACAACACACACGACCTAGCCAAATACACAAAGATAGAAATACCCACAGTCATGGATCTTATCAACCTCTGCCTCGCTACCTACTTTCAGTTTGATGGACAAATATACCAACAAATCAAAGAAACACCCATGGGATCACCATTCTCAGGATTCATAGCAGAGATTGTAATGCAGCATCTTGAAAAGATAGCACTCCCAGGTGCCCAAAGTATGGATCCGGTATGTAGATGATACCTTCATAATAATAAAAAAGGAACAACTGGAGGAAACACATGAAACCATCAACAACATTTTCAATGGGATAAAATTCACAAGGGAAGAAGAAAACAACAACACACTACCCTTCTTGGACATCCTCATCAGTAGAGGAAATGATGGCATTCTAGAAACACAAGTCTACCAGAAAGCTACCCACACTAACCAAGTGCTCCATTACCAAAGCAACAACCAACCTCCCACAAGAGGAGCTGTGTAAGAACATTATTCAGATGAGCACTAATGCAGTGCAGCAGCCCAGAACACTAGAAAAAGGAAACAGGTCAGCTATACAGCATCTTTCAGCAAAATGGATACCCTCTCAACTTTAGCAAAAGTGTCTTACCATTCAACCCACTACAACCCAACCAACAGAAGCTATGAAAAGGATTACCACCATACATCAGAAACATCTCAGAAACTACCAACAGACTGTTACAACCACATGGCATCATCATAGCACATAAACCAACTAAAGTCCTCCAAAACATCTTAAGTAACCCAAAAGACCCAGTAGCCCAAGAAGAAAAAGCAGGAGTTATCTACAACATACAGTGTAAGGACTGTAGCAGCCACTATGTAGGACAGACAGGCAGAAAACTAGCAGAGCACATCCATGAACACCAACTAGCAGTCAGAATACATGATGAAAACTCCTTAATCTCACAACACATGGACAGACTCAACCATACTTTCAACTGGGAAACTGTGAGCATCCTAAACTAAGCCAAATCCAAAAACACTGGAGAATTCCGGGAAGCCTGGCACTCAGACAAAGCAGCCATCAACAGACACATAGAGGTAAACAACATTTACATACCATTCAGAAGAGACAATAGAAAAGCCAAAAGACCAGAACACCACCTCACCAGCAATCAACACCCTGATGTGCAAAGATTAACACCAGGGTTAACACCAGATGAACAATCAAACAGTACAATATACCTTAATCAAGCAAGACCCTTCTTCAGTACTACAAACATTGATGGAAGTTGGTATATGCTGCTCAATAAATTGAACATCTCTCAATAAGGTGGAAATGAAAGCCCAAGCAAACTGCAAATCTGTTTTCCTAAACAGAAGATGCAGGCTTTTTCAGAATTTTCTGAGCTTTACTTTCTTTTCCCCACTGAACTGCTGATATTTTTCTTATTGGTCATCAGCTGTATCTGTGGCCAGCATTTGCTACTCCATGATGGTTCAGAGAAATGAGTCAGATAAGGAAGGAAACTGACTATGATGGAAGGAATGACTAACACAGGGTTTGCTTAAGCACTGGGGGTCACCACTTTGGACTGTCACTCTGGTGGGCATTGTTCCAACTGCTGGTGTGGCAACATGCCATTAATAATATCTAAGTTTGTATAAATGCCAGTTTCCTTCATTAAGCCCATGGAGTAAAGAGGTGGTTTATTTGGTGAAAAAGCACAAAATCACAAACGCCTCTCTAGAATGCAGGACATCAGTACGATTTCACATGCTACATAACAGCTCTGTTTCAGATATCATATGTGTCACCAAGTAGAAATAAATGTACTTTCCAAATATAGCTACCAACATGCAACTCCTGGTAAGTTTCATGTCACTTTTTATTCTTGCTATAGATTTAAGTTAGCATATTATTTACTTCCCTTTACAATGAAGTTTATGATGCTGCTCATGAGGAACCTCAGCCATTCAACTACTGTATATGCAAAACCATGTGAGGTAGATTGACTGAGGAATAATGACTCACCCAAAGTCACCATAGTCAAGTGGAGTTTTGAATCTGGAACTCATCACTCCCAGTGTAAAACATACACACACAAACATACATACATATCCATATGCATATACTGTACATGCATGCTTTGGAGGAAACGTGAATCTTCAGCCTTCAAAGTAGAGCATTACATCACGGCTTCAGCTATAAATACATTTGAGCTTTCTAAGCAAAGTATTCATTGCTGCCAAAGGATAATAATATGTGAGACATTCTAATTATTAGGAGAAAGGGGCTAATCATCAGCTATAGTTACAGAAAAAAAGTTACTCAGGACATAAGGAGGGTATAGTCATCTGAGACAAGGCAGAGGGTAGTAAACTGCCCAAAGAACAGGGAGGGGTGCATTTCTCTCTTAATCATAGTGATCCAATACAACTGGCCAGTCTCCAGCTGCCTTCATATCAGGAGATGCTTATATGCTGAAGCATCTCTCCTGAAACTATATAGATAGATATATTTAGAAAGTACATTTAGTTCTACTTGGTGACACATATGATGTCTGGAACAGATCTGTTTTGTAGCATGTCAAATCGTACTGATGTTAGAACACTTCAACATCCAAAAATGCTGATCTAATATGTGAATTGATGGAGTTCTAACTTTTAAAAAATACCATAATTGTATAATTATACATAATTGTATAATTCTGAACCCATAGCACAAAGGTCCTTTCATCCCTTCTCCAACAGTTGCCTTCTAGCTAACATGGGAACTGTAGCACTTTTCTCGTGACATCAGGATAATGGGATATCAGAAAGATTAGATTGGGGGTGGTCAGCCTTAGGATCTACAGATGTTGCTGAACTGTAAATCCCAGCATGCTTCACCTTTGCCTATATTAGTTCCAGTAGACAGATGTTATTATTCAGTAATATCTGGACCATCACATTTTCCCCACACTTACATAAGAATGGTGATTCAGCACATGCCATAATTCTTGTCCTTGTTTTTGAACTTCCTGAATAAACTTCTTCCATCTAGAATAGTGGACTAGATGGGCTGTTCATTTGGTCCTGCAGGTTGTTCATTTTGTTTTATAGGATCTTAACAACTTTCTACATTTTTTCATCAACAGTCCAGAAAGGACTTGAGTTTTTAAATGTCAAATAGGGACTGATTTGCCTATTCAGGAAGAGAAGTTTGAATGCTGAAAACTGAAATGTCTGAATGCAATGTGGTGTTTTCCACCTTATTTGTGACCACTTATTTTATTTCATGTCTCCTCAATGATTTTTACGATTTTTTTAAGCTAATGGTGATGGGCAAGAATTTCATTTTGTTAATGATTCGATAACAATGTCACTTCTTGGGATCATAAAAGGGATGAAAGGAATCTGAGACAAATGAAAAAATGAATGACAGAGAAACAATAAAATTGATGGTTCCTTTCCAGCCTAGTATCATCACTTGGATAATTGGATCAATGATGGTGTGATGAGTACCAATGAGGTTTGAGTTTATCTCTTTACCTTACCAATGGTCTATGGCTCATAATTACCTGGGTAAAGTAAGTACTGATTCTATGAGAGAAGAATGCCATCTGCTGGATAACTTCCTTCTTCTTGGTAACATTGATGGTTCCATTTTCCTTACACCATTTTTTTATCTCTTGTATTAGGCAGACCTATTTTCTGCTTTGACCAGGCATTCCTTAGTAACCACTGGATTTTAGATTTCCAAGGAAAAGCAAATGTATCAAAGGAGATCAACAGGGACTTCATCAATTTTGGAATAAGCTATTACTCTGGTCATCAATATATTTTTTAATTACATTAAGATTTTTTTTTTTCATATTCTAGCTTAAAAAGGGAAAATTGTGTGTTTGCTGTTAAAAAAAAAGTCAGAATGACAATATACAGAATATTTTAAAAAACAGTTGATGCAGATCTTTTCACTTGCTGTGCTGGATTTCAATTTAGTTTTAGCAAACTGAATGAGAGGTTCCCAAGGCCCGTAGAAAAGAATTAGCAGCCTTTCGAGAAAGAACTTCTTAGCAGTATAAAAGCAAAAACTGCAAGTTTCCTGAAGATAACACTCCATTGTTTGAAAAGGTAGCTATCCATTGTTGCACATAGTGGCTGAAACTCAACATATATGAGGATATTTGTGCTCCAGTTACATGATCGTGTTGTGTGCCAGTTACACCCTTTCCTGGACCAAGAGGCCCTTCGAATGGTCACTCATGCCCTGGTCATCTCCCACATAGACTACTGTAATGCGCTGTACATGGGGCTACCCTTGAAGAATATCTGGAAGCTTCAACTGGTCCAGAATGCAGCTGCACAGACAATCTTGGGTATTCCAAGATTTGCACACATAACGCCTTTGTTGCGTGAGCTGCACTGGGTTCCAGTTTGCTTCCAGGTCCAATTCAAGGTGTTGGTCATTACCTTTAAAGCCCTACATGGCATGGGACCAGGATATCTGAGGGACCATCTCATCCCTATTACATCGACCTGTCCCACCCAGTCATGCTGGGAGGGCATGTTACGGACCCCATCTATAAAAGAATTCCATCTAGTGGGGTCTCAGAAGTGTGCCTTTTCTGCTGTAGCTCCCACCCTTTGGAACATCCTCCCCCCAGAGGTAAAACAGGCCCCCTCGCTCCTGGACTTCCAAAAAAGATTAAAGACCTGGTTTTTTCAGCAGGCTTGGAATGGGAGGGGGAATAGTTATACCTGGGGATGGCTAGCACCCTAAGTGATTTTGAGGGGCCTATTACACTCATGGACTAATTAAAATCTTTTGCCATTTAGATTTTATTGTATTTCTATTTTATTGCATTATTGTACTTGGAATGGTTTTAAATTGTAACCTTGTTTTATTGTAAACCGCCCAGAGTCCCCCCGTGAGGGGGAGATGGGCGGTGAATAAGTGTATAAATAAATAAATAAAAATATTTCTAGACAACAGTCTGGATCATCTGGTCAGAAGACCTCCATTTGGGAAAGCCCTGATTTGGCACTGTTGTAGGCAACTTTTCTGAAATAATCTTCATGGCATGGGTGTTGCTGCCACATGTCTCTCATCCCATAAAAGTATTATCCCCAGAGCTATACCATGGAATCGAGCATACAGAACATACAAAACGGTATGTTCCTAGGCCATGTAGTAGGTGCTGGTGGAAAAGACAGATCATTATCCTTCCCTTCCCTTCCCTTCCCCTCCCCTCCCCTCCCCTTCCCTCTTTTATTTTATGGAATATATATATATATATATATATATATATATATATATATATATACATACATACACACATACATATACATACACACACACACACACACACACACACATACACATACATACATACATACATACATACACAAACACAAACATACACATACATACATACACACACACACACACATACATACAGTATATATATAGTATATATCAGAACAGCAGTTTAAGCAGTGTTTGAAAATCAAATCTAAAAATGTTTTTTAGTACTTCAGTCAACTGGTGGAAGGAAGAAAAGACAATGAGATGGACATCACTGTTGAAAAAAATACTTCTAGATGTTGAATACACGCCTCCCTTGAAATTCTATTAACGGAAATTAAATGGTTAAGGAGGGAACAGTCCAATTCAGGAAGACTTTTTGTATCCTTTTTGTATTCTATTTTCCTTTTTTTGGGGAACTGGAGTGCTTATTAAATGTGTTAATTTAGTTTTGTTAATTTGTGTTCCTACAGTTATTATCTTTTCTCTCTCTTTTTTTCCAGTGAAGCTCCAGTTTGCCAATTTTTAAAGTCATTCAGAAGACTGAAGAGAGATGCAGCTGTTCTGCTGCGCCTGGAAGTTCTGGTATGTTTGCAAATGTTATCTTGTTTATGTTATCTAAGCTCTGTTAATTACCTTAATTAACCTGCTGAGCAGTTTAATTTATGTATAAACTAATGATGGCCAAGCCTTTCCCCTTCCCAGCCTGAGTTGGAATGCACTTAAACAAAATTACTATTTTTCCATATGAATGGAACTATAATGGACAGAATTAGGGCTTACAGTCTTCTTTATTACCTTCCCATTACAGGTGCCAACTTCCACAGCACACTTTTTTTTAATACTCATGAGTCCCTTTCCTCAATTTTCTTGGCAATAGCTAGGAGTGATCTTGCTTATATGGTCCCACTTTGCCCAGGTGAATCAGGAATCAGATATTCTGAAATTCCAGAGCAGTTGCACTTATGGCCATCTGACTCACAGTCACTGCTGGGTAGGTTTTAGTTAACACCTAAGCATGCCCATTCCAAGTGGGTTAGCTTAAGCAAGACAGGCTTGAAAGATGCTCAAAACTTCCTATTTCATCCCTTTTCAAGATCTGGAACAGCAGTATGAAGGAGCTCTCACCCATTCTAGCTCAGCCATTGCAAGGTTTATTTTTTTATAGGCTTTAATTCAGGAATGCTTATATTCTACAGGCAGAATTCTGTTTTTCTGACTTCGAGAAGCAAAAAGACTGCTTTTTGGAGACAACAGTCCTAAGTATCGCCATAATGTGATTCTTCAAATGCCAAATGACTGTGTGCATATGACTGAACCAAGGTTAAGAACACCATAACTCCTCCATACTTTTAATAAATTCACATGAAGAAAGGGGGTGATAGGAAAGAGCTACATAAATTTCACATATATAGGTGTTGATAAGCAAACAGAAAGAAATAGTGTGATGGCATGCATGTATGAACCAGCCCCCAGACAAGATCCAGAGTGAAATGAGGATCATGGCGATGATTTGTCATAAAAAGGTACATCATTTGTATCCCTAAAAATATCTGCAAAAAAAGTTGAGACTTTAGATGATCAAGATTTTAGATTTACAAACTGAGTCCATCTAGAATGCTTAGCTACCATTGTATCTTTCAGCAGATTGTTGGAGACTACAGAACCCAACCAGTGCCTGGGCTTCTTTTGCTGATAAACTGTTGACTTCTTTAGTTCCAATATGAAAAAAAAAAGGTTAAAACTTTGATGATAACTTTAATTGTTGTTTCTTAGTCCCTTGGATTTCTTTCACAAACAAACAACTAAACTTTGGCATCTTGTGGATCCTTCTCCTTCAGCGCTTATATTGCATACTTTTTTCATTACAGTATTTCTGCCAGGGCAAAGGGAGCAGGTCAAAGCATGTGTCTTCACATGTACAGGCCTGCAGGAAATGCAAGACAATCCTTTAAATACAGTTGATTAAAATGTACCAAGGTGCATTTTGATCAACTGTACCTTTCTTGAGATATCGTCAACTGCCGGCTATGTGCAAGGATTCTTTCTCTATTTATTTCTTACCTGAGATGCCCAATCAGGTCAACCCCCATCCTGTCTTCTACTGCTCTGAGCTGCTTTTTTTATTAATTACAACAGTAATTATGGCATTAGGTTTCAGAATGTAATTTTAATAAGTAGGTCAAACAAAAATAGCACCATCTTGTCAAAAACATGTTTCAAAGGCCTGGCTATTGTAATTTTCTAGGAGGGGTTAGTACCAAAAAATAGCTAATAGCAGAAAACCAGAAACAAAGTTGGAAAGAAATATTGGGGGATAAACCTGTGTACCCCTAAACAAGTTCTTGTATAGATATCCTTTTTGGTTATTTCTTCGGCAAACACAGAAGATGTTTTCCCCTAATGGCATTCCAGTGGTCATGGCTTGGAGTAGATAGAGGTGTAGTGGATGGTCTCACTTCTTTAAAAGGCTACAATCAACACTTCCTTTTGTGCCCAGAAATGCACTAGCAGCTTTTCTAATTGATATAATATTTCCACAGCATACATCGATCCTCTATTCTGCTCTAGATTGAGGTTTTCCAACCATCTATCAAGGCAGACCACCTGCACAGCCACAGAGAAATCCACGTTCAAAAGAGTTCTTGGAATTTGCTCACTAGGGAAGAATGCAGTTCAGTCTAGATCACCCAGTGTCACCACCCATGCTTTATTGGGGTAGTGCTTCACACCGTTAATCCTCATTCATTTTCAAAACTCTTCCCAGGTTGAGTTTGACAGCTTTTCTACGATAAGCAACTGGAAATGAGAGACAGAATGATGTTATTTCTCGTGACTTGCCCCAATATATACATTTAGCATTAAAAAGGATGCAAGACAAGCTGAGGCATCTTGTTAGTTCTCTGTAATCTTGCTATAGCCACCATAACATTGGACTTCTGAAGCCAATATGGCCAAATGATCAAGAAGAATTCCATGTTCAGTAGAAAATAATGTGAAAAAATATATTACATAATAAACTATTACATGGATTTATTTTATTTTATTTGTGCCTTTGGGTCCATGTTGACTCCTGGCAACTGCCTGGACATGTCCCTGCAGTTTTCTTGGCAAGATTTCAGAAGTAGCTTGCCATTGCCCGCTTCCTAGGGCTGAGAGGGAGTGACTGGCCCAAGGTCACCCAGCTAGCTTTGTGCCTAAGGCAGGACTAGAACTCACAGTCTCCTGGTTTCTAGCCTGATGCCTTAACTAGTACACCAGACTGGTTCCTGCATGGATTTTAGAGCTCCTTGATATATAGGAGAATGTGCATACCAAAATCCACACTTTTCAGAATTCTGGACTCAAAAGACACAAAATAAATGGTGTATGTTGTCTAAACATGCATATTTTATTGAAACACATGGGCAAGTTTTCCATTTTACTGTGGAAAAAATTGCTTGCAAAAAGTACACACACCAGAAAGGATGTGTAAAGGATTGCATAAAAATGAGGTTCTGCTTGTAATTGGCAAAATGAGATACTGGCCACAAAAAAACAAAGAGGCCTAATTTCCCATTCCTAATCAGCTGAATCTCAAAATTATTAAGAGATTCATGAGCACCAGTAGCGCTGAACTCCAACCTGCCCCTCAACCCATTCATTTGCCATTATGTCATCCACGAAAGCCATCAAGATTGCTCCTGTCCCAGACAGTCAATATTGTCCCAAACTACATGGGATTGAAATGTCACCAAATCCATTTAACTGTACCTTGTAAAGGTACATAGAAGAAAGACAGAATCTATTCCACATTCTCTGTATTGGTTAACATTTTATTATTTCATAGGGAGATCTGTAAACATGTTGGGCTTTTCATAATATTTACTGTACTGCAGATTTAACTTTTATTTTCAGAATCAACATATAACTTTTTAAATATGTCTTTCAGGATCAGAACAAATCTCAAATAGTACTGCATTTAGTTTCAAATAGTAACTAACCAGTAGTTAAACTGCTGAGGTATACAAGAAGTTGCTTTCATTGAAATCAGAGGTACACTGCTGCCTATTGTGCTAGTTTCCATTTTGATTTTATATGGTTTTGTAATAAACTGTTTTAATTGATTTGCATACTGTATAGAAATATATTTATTAGGCAGCCTAAAAGTGCAGTTAGTCAATCAATGATATGGTGATTCCATTTAACTAAGTTAGTGAATAGTCTTTGACAGATTCTCCACAAATTTATTTTCAAGAAGTCACTTTTAGTAATACTGAGCCAAATCATGGAATTTGATACAAGTTGTAATGATAGTCGCCATTATAGGCGGATGATACACTTTCATTGGGGTGGACTATCAGTAGCTACTAGTCATGATGACCATGTATTTACTATAAAATGAGAGCCAAAATTCTTCTTAACATCAGTTTCTGAGCAACAAAGGCAGGAAAAGGCTTCTTTTCTTAGCCCTGCTTGCAAGCTTCTGGTTGGCCACTGGGGGAACAGAATGATGGTTAGATGCAACTTTGGTACTCATTCTTCACTACTCTTCTTTAGTTGAAACCAAAGTCTTCATCTCAGCTTGCAATATTTCCTGTCTTCACCAGCTCTGCAGTACCTCATTTCTGCCCACATCTGATTTGTGCAAAACTGTGGCATTATTCAGCATTGACCTGCTGCAGTCTATATCTGTGAAGACTACAAACATGACATTCATTTCCTAAAGCAAAAGAGTCCTTCAGCCTTTTCCATTGTACAGGAGGTACAGTGAGGCCCCCAGTTTGAATCAGAAACCCTCTCAGCTTGTCCTGAGAGACTCTTACCCCTGGAAATCCCAATCTTGCACCATTTTAAACATACAGGAAGAAAACCCTGGAAGAGTTGTTGATGGGCAATGCTGGTAAGAAATCTTCCTTCCCTTATTTCCTCCCCTTTTATATGGACACACACAAACACACATTAGAAGACGTGACCACTTGCTTGGGATTCATGCCAGTGCTGCCTAGCATGGAAAACTACAACAGCTGGATGGGTGGCTGTGAGCTTGTCCCTCCTTTGCAAGCCTTTGTTGAGCTCAGGGTGAAACCTCCTTGAGCCATTTGGGACAAGGTCTCCTTAACAGACTGGAATGGAGCTCCAGGTATACAGAGGCCTACTGGGATCCTTCAGTGATCTGGATTTTTCTTTACAGCCCCAGGGAACCTGCCAGACTTCTAAGGACTGGACTTAATTTAGCACATTCCCTTAGACCTCAGAAGCAGAACCAGCTTAAATCCCTGCTGAATTGAGTTCCTCATTCTGGAAGAACCAGATAGTTTTGCCTGATATATGGGTCCAGATCAGATAAAGCAAGCTGACGCAGCCCCAAAGCACTGGAGAACAGCTTCCTGCCTTCCTCTCCTATCACAGAGGTTCTCTCTGCCCCTAAGCCTTAAAAACCAAGAATTATGCAATGGAAAGATAGACCAGTCCTCCTTTCTCTCGTCCACCTCCTGCTTGTCTTTACATACAAGTTGGTTTCTCAATCTCCTCTCCCTTTTCTTCTTTGTCCTTTCACACATACCCCTCCTCATCTATCTGGCTTTTCAGTTCCCCTTTTCCTTTTCTCTCCTCCTTCCACTGAACTGCCATCTCCCAAAGCTAAGCTATGTTTGCCAGGATCCCCCATTCCTGCTTACCCAAAACTAGCCGTTTTTCTCTCAAGCAAAAAAGGGGGCTTGTGCAAAGCATAAAAACTGCAGTGTGCATTCTGAGCCATCACTAGCCCTCAGGGATTATTCAATGCTATTTCCTCTGTACTGCTTAAATGCTATTTCCACAATGATTGCCGTGGGCACCTTCATTGCTATTTCCCATTAACATGCTTTCATAAGATTCTTCCTCACAGCTGAGTTAAAGTCCTTGACCAAGCAGAAAACTAAACCAGCATAAAATTTGCTCCCTTCATTAGTAATGCCTATCCTGCTATAGGCAAGATGATAACAAATGATGTTGCCCTTGTTTAAAGCGTACAGTCTAATAAGGACAGGAAATGGTCCCCAAGATTTATTTCTCTCTGCTCCCACCAAATGTCACCTGCTACTGGGAAAACATCAACCAATTACTTTCCTGAACATGAGATGATATTGGGGCTGGGGAAGGAGGCAAATTTTGACAGATGGCTATAGTCAATCAGACGGTTCAACCATCTGTCAAAACACTTTGGTTTGGCACAGCTGTTTTGGGCAAGCTCATTCAAAGGAAGCCTGATCATCTGTTGATATTAGGAGATAACTGGCCTCCTTTTGGACAGGGAGTCCTGGAATAGCACTAAACATAGGCCCAAAAGTTGTCCAATGTTGCCAGCTGATCTCAGGTTCTCTTTGAGTGCAAGATGTTTGCACCAAACACAGCTGATAAAAAGAGCTGATCACTGGACTCCTTTTGGAAATGGGCAAGGCACTGTTCTAGAAAAACTTTTGGGTCTAGCAGCTCAACCCAAAAACTTTTGAGTCTAGCAGCTCAACCATGGAAAAGCAGCTCAACCATGGTTACATAAGAACATAAGCAGTGCCTGTTGCAATGGCGCCTTGGCCCATCTAGTCCAGCAGTCAGTTCTCACAGTGGCCAACCAACTGTACATGGAAACCAGCAGTCTCCCAGCAGATGGCCTTCAGAGGCAGTCACAGAAACAGGGAGAGTTGTGCCATGAAAAGGAGGGTGAAAACCATCTTTTTTTGAAGTTGTGGCTGGTATAGAGGAAGGGTTTGCCATTGCCTTCTTCCTAGGCCTGATAGAGAGTGATTGTCCCAAGGTCACCCAGCTGGCTTGATGTCTAAGGTGGGAATAGAACTCAGGGTTTCCCAGTTTCCAGACTGTTGCCTTAAACCACTACACCAATCTGGCTCTATGCAGGGGAAGGAACCAGTACAAAAGAAGTGGACTGTCCTGCTGCCCAGTGCAAAATGGTCTTGGAAGACATTGGTCAAGGGTCAAAGGAGATGCATCTATACCAGTTTAAAGTTGTCAGTAGATTCTGGTTGATTCCAAGCACCAAGGGTTCCCCTGACTGCAACCCTGACCAAATGGTCAGTGAAGGTCATCACACTGCACCTACAGCAAAATTGCAGTGGCTTGTTGCTTGTTTGAAGGGAAAACACCACTTTAACATTAGAAGAGTTAAGAATGACTTTAAGCTGCCCCAGATATGGGTTGAGGATGAAACCAAAGCAACCTCATGAGAACACAGCAGAAAAAAAGGTTGCCAGGGCACATTCATGTTGTTCCACAATAAAATCCAACTCCTTTTTCTAAAGTATGTGTGGTCACCATTTTTGAAGTCCATATTTGTTCTGGGATCCATAGTTTTTAATCCTCTTTAGTTCAAAGATCTCATCTGCATACTGAGACCTGCTGGGTAGTCAGTCCCTTTCTAACTGAGGCTATAACAGTCACTAGGAGTCAGGCGGCATGTAAAATTAATAAATTATTAAGAGCAATTTCAAGCAATTTCTAAATTTGTGTAAGACGTGCTTGGTGAAGCAGAACCTTGGATTTCTTGCTGGTGTTTTAAAAGCATCTTTAAAGACTCCCTAATTTCCACAGTACAGATCCTGATTCAGGGAAAGGGGGGGGGGTCTGCTTAACTTTCCACCCCCACCTCCCCTTGACAGGAATGAAGTGACATTGCTTTTGGCTAAATGCATCTAACCCCATTCAAACCTGTGTGTGGTCTTATCTTGTGATTCTCATATCAGAAAGCCCATCCAAGAGATCTGGTGTGTGTATGTTTCCTCTCTCCAATACAATCCACATAAATCTTACAAGTCAACAAAACGTATGATGATGGAGCACCCTTGATTTATCAAAAGGTGGTGAAACACAGTTATCTGCAGCCTGTCAAATACTTTATTCCATATATCTAATTTTCAGACATGCTTGGAAAGAACAGCGAAACACAAAACAGGCTCTGAAATAATGGGAACACCAGGCAGCCCTCGGTTTCTGTATCCTCCACCCTTCCCCCCACCTCCACCATCTGTGTTAAACAGAAAACTGCCTTCCACTGTGGCTGTCTTCTCTACAGCTTTGATGACAGTTGAAAATATAAATGATTGATTTTTACCTACACAGGGAGTGGTGGACGAAAGGGAAAGCTGGCTGGTTGTTAGTCTGGGGATGCAGAGGAGCAGATGTGATTGGGCAAAAGTTGCAATTTCCTTGCTGACTGTTTTGCCACTGACTTGGATCACCCTAGGAAGAATATACCTTTTTGGTATAATAAATGACGTTGTTCCAAATTCATGACAGATATGAATGCTAATACAGCAGGAGTCTGATCAGAGGGCAAAGACATTTATCAGGATGAGTCCAATGCTTGTTGGCATCCCAGTTCAGTTGTTGCATTGTTATTTACTGGTTTGGTGGGCAAAGCAGTGTCATGTGATCCATTTACTTTCCTGGAGGGTCTCATGATTGTAGAAGAAGACAGCAAAAGTACTCCAAAAGATGGAGAGTTGTGGGGAGGGAGGCAGAGTTGGATCTATCAAGTTTATAATATTTATGAGCCAGTTTGGTCTAGTGGTTAAGGCACTGGGCTAGAAACCAGGAGACTGAGTTCTAGTCCCACCTTAGGCAGGAAAGCCGATTGGGTGACCTTGGGCCAGTCGCTCTCTGTTAGCCCAACTCACCTCACAGGGTTGTTGTTGTGGGGAAAATAGGAGTAGTATTAGGTATGTTCCCCGCCTTGAGTCATTTGTAAAAATAAGAAAGTCGGGATAGAACATAAATAAAATAGAAATAAAAAAATAAATTATTCTTCTCGGTTTCTTGTTTTTTGCAAATCTATTGAGTTCGTCAAATCTGACACTTATTGGTTTCTTAAGTGTGGGCTAAAATTTGCATGTATTTTAGGGGATATGTCCCCAAACACATTGTCATGTTCATCGTTCCAATGGTTTGCATACATCGTAACGTTTTGCATGTCATGTTTCTGATCCGTGTCTATCATCTGCGGGGTGGGAAATTCCAGCCCTGCCAGGGTGTTATCTCTGTGCTGCCCTGAAGGAATGTGTGTTTGGGTTATGACATGTATTCAAGGTTACTTTCCCAGGCAGATGTGTGACGCTTGCCAATGCTGGGAGGGAGTGGTTGCGATGTTGGGGTGGGGGGCGGGATTGGCTTGGAGGCGAGGGTTTTTAGTTTGTATTTGGCGCACTTTTGCTTATTCTCAGCTTTCTTCGTATTTTGCATACTATCCTTTCAATAAATCAGTTTTATTCACTAATCCCTGGTGAGACTGACTTCGTTGGGATAAGGCAATCATTACATAAAGCTGAGAATCATCGAAAAATTTACCCCGCTAGCCCCTAGCCAGGTTTCCTGTGATGGGGAGCGCTAGCAATGTCTGTACTACGAGAAGCCGAGTGGATTGAAGAGGAGCCGGACACCACGACAGTGCGGGTGGCCCGGAGCGCCCACGCGGAGAGGGCGGCATGCCGAGAACAGCTGGGTCTACAACCTGGCGAGCAGTTGGTAACGTCGGAAACGACGGGCACGTCAAGGGCCGAATATAGAACGGGGGATGAGGACGAGGACTCCGCTGTAGGGGACGCCCAAGAGGTCCGGAAACCAGGACCTCCGTTGTCACCTACAGTGGTAGTGGTAACCGGTGCGGCCGAAGAATCGGTCACCCCCGCGCGAATGAAGGCTTTAGAGGAGAAGCTGGAGTCTTTGGCGGTGATGCTAAAGGAAAGCCGTAGGAAGTCGGGGTCGGCTGAGGGAAGACGAAAGGGTGCTAGGGATCAGAGCGCCAACCCTGAGTCACCACCCCCATCTCTGCAGGGAAGAGGTCAGACTCGGTTCCGACACTCAGCGAAAGGGAGGAGGACCCTAGATGTTACTGGAAAAGCCAAACATCTGGAGGCGGCGAGACCCCCCCCCCTTTCCGGTGAAGTTTGATGGCGACCCTACGAAGCTGTCTTTCTTCATTACCAATGCTAATAGCTACATGGAGGACTGGGAGCAGAGCTTCCGCTCCGAGAGGGGGAAAATCAATGCCATTGAAAATAGGCTGAAGGGGAGGGCGGCGGATTGGTACGTCCAGCTGTGTCAAGCAGAGGCCCCAGAGCTGGAGGACGTCGATGAGTTCCTGTGGGCGCTAAAACAACACTTTGAGGACCCTCTGGCACAAGAAAGGGTGAAACAGGCTCTGAAGAATCTTGCCCAAGGGTCGCTTTCAGTGGCAGACTACGCATTAGAATTCAAAGCACTGGCCGGAAAAGTTGAGGATTGGTCCCAGTCTACCCTAGTAGAGCTGTTTAAAGATGGGCTAGAAACTGAGGTCCTTCGGTGGGCTCTGGGGCGTGATGACCCAAAGACTTTGTATGGGTGGATTCAACTAGCGGGCAGTGCTGAAAACGCTCTGGAAACCTTTGCACACCGCAAGGCGGTAAAGCAAGGCAAAACAATCAAAAGCGCCCGCGCTCCAATCTCTTCAGGACGACCCAGCCAGCGTTCATGGGAAGAGGAGAGGGAGTATCACTTTGCTAAGGGGCAGTGTCTGCGCTGCGGGGAGGAAGGGCACTGAGTGGCGGCATGCCCAAAAAGACGAGCCGAGGATTGCCCAGCTAAACCAGCTGGGAAATCGCCATCCCTACCAAGGAAGATGAAAGCCGCCCTGGCCGAGGCGGAACCTGAAGGCATCCCCTTTTTTGGAGAAGAGAGGGGACAGGAGACCGAGGAGCCGGCGGGAAACGCCAGCCACCTGCTTTGAAGGGCGCCGTGGGGCAGGTGGAAGAAGAAGAAGATGGGTATGACCATGTTTCGGTGAGTGGGGATTTCCCTACCCTGACCGTTAGGGTGAAGTTGGGGTCCAGCACCCGAACTATAGAACTGTGGGCCATGATTGATTCGGGGTGTTCACAGTCCTTGATGCACCCCGACGTGGTTACTGCATTGGGGTTACCCACGTTCCCTTTAAAGCGGCCAATGATTTTTACCCAGTTGGACAGGACCATGGCAGGGGGGAAACCAGTTACCCACTCTACCGGGATAGTTGCATTGCAAATGGGCAGCCATTGGGAAAAATTACCATTTATTGTGGCACTGGTAGGGGGACCTTTGGTCATCTTAGGGATGCCCTGGTTTGTACGGCAAAATCCCTCCATAAACTGGGTGCATCGAATGGTGACATTCGCAGATGGATTTTATAAAGCCCCTGCTAAAGACCAACTAGACGACAACGAGGTGGGACGGGCAGCAACCACTTCTCTGCAAGTCCTCGAGCTGCTGGAAGGGCTGCCGGAGCAATACCAGGACTTTGCAGATGTGTTTGGTGAAAAAGAGGCAGACTGGCTGCTGCCTCATCGCAAAACTGACTGTGCCATAGAATTTGTTCCTACTGTGAAATTGCCTAGTCCTAAAATTTATTCTATGACCCAGAAGGAGCTGGCAACACTACGAGAGTTCATTGACAAAAATCTAGCTAGGGGTTTCATTGAACCAGCCAGCTCTCCAGTAGGTGCACCTGTACTGTTTCGACCAAAGAAGGATGGCACTTTGAGACTGTGTACAGATTTCCATGGGCTCAATGCAGTATCGATATTAAATAAATATCCTTTGCCCCTGATAAAAGATATGCTAACACATCTGGCAAAGGGGAAAATATTCTCTAAGATGGACTTGAGGGAGGCGTATTTCCGTATTCGCATACGGGAGGGGGATGAATGGAAAACTGTGTTTAATTGTCCTTTGGGTGCTTTTCAATATAAAGTGCTACCATTTGGATTGGCGGGAGCGCCAGGAGTTTTTATGCAACTGATCAATGAGGTCTTGCATGACCACCTATTTAAAGGGGTGTTGGTGTATTTAGATGATGTTTTAATATATACTGAAACAATGGAAGAACATGTATATCTAGTCAGACAAGTACTGAGCAAACTGAGAAAGGCAGAATTGTATGCTAAACTGTCTAAATGTGCATTTCATAAATTGCAAATTGATTATCCGATAAGGATTTAGGATTTCCGATAAGGGAATTGAAATGGATCCCGCTAAAATTGAAGCCATTTTGGCATGGGAGCCGCCACGCACGCGTAGGCAGCTACAAAGTCTCCTTGGATTCGCGAATTTCTATCAGCCCTTCATCCAGGGGTTCGCGGAAATAGCGCTACCCTTCACTGAGTTGCTCAAAACTAAAGGTTTGGGAGATACACGGAGGGTGAAAAATCCGGGAGCGCTGCTAAAATGGACACCCGCATGCCAGAGGGCTTTTGAGACCTGTAAACAACTGTTTACGTCCGAACCCATTCTGCAGCATCCTGATCCTGACAAACCATTTGTGGTACAGGTGGACACTTCTGATTTCTCAATTGGAGCTCTGTTAATGCAAAAGGACAACCTCGGACAGTTAAAGCCATGTGCCTACCTCTCCTGTAAATTTTCAGAGACAGAAAGGAGATGGCACATTTGGGAGAAAGAGGCTTTTGCTGTTAAAGCTGCTTTGGAAAGCTGGCGTCACTTATTGGAGGGAGCTACCCACCCTTTCGAGGTTTGGACTGATCATAAAAACCTGGAGGCACTGACTGCGTCTTGTAAACTGAGCCCAAAACAAATTAGGTGGGCTCAATTCTTTAGTCGTTTTGACTTTACACTGAAATTTATACCTGGGAAAACCAAGTTCCTGGCTGATGCCCTTTCGCGCCAGCCTCAGGATGCCAGTACGGTGCCAGATGTAGTGGGAACTCTCTGGACAGAGCCCCAAATGAGTCTGGCAGCTGTGACTCGCAGCCAAACTCGAGCGCAGCGAACAGACGCTTCAGTTTCACCTTGCTTGCCTGTTCCCTCAGACTTGCAACAACAGTTTCTTTCCGAGCTGAAAACTGACACTTGGTTGCAAGCAAACCTCAACGAGGTCACTTTTAAGCAGGCTTTTGCATGGAAGCATGATCGTCTCTATGTGCCTGAGACATTACGCAAAACCATTCTGTCACGATCCCATGATGACAGAGTGGCTGGGCATTTTGGGTTGGGAAGACCCTTCATCTGGTTAGGCGCCAGTTCTGGTGGCCAACGCTCTGGCGCGACATCAAAGAATATGTCAGTTCCTGCCCAGTATGTGCTGCTTCTAAACGAAAAGTGGGAAAACCCCAGGGCTTGTTACAACCGGTGGCTAATCCTTCCCGCCCCTGGGAGGAAATCTCTATGGACTTCATCGTTGATTTACCTCCTAGCCAGAGGAAAACTGTCATTTGGGTGGTAAAAGATTTTTTCTCTAAACAAGCCCATTTCATCCCATGTACCTCCATCCCATCTGTGCAACAGCTGGCCCGCCTCTTCATTGTACACATGTACAAAATTCATGGATGCCCCACCTGCTTGGTGACGGACAGGGGCACACAATTCACATCCAAGTTTTGGCGGGAATTTATGAAACTACTGGGTACTAACCAGGCATTGTCAACTGCGTCGCACCTGGAGACTGACGGAAATATGGAGGCGGTCAATTCTACACTTGAACAATATTTGCGTGCTTTTGTCAATTATCAGCAGGATGATTGGGTTGACCTTCTACCATTTGCTGAAGTTGCCTACAACAATGCTGTTCATCAAAGCACTGGCCAGGTGCCATTCCATACCGTTTTTGGCCGTGACTTTGTCCCGATTCCAGAACTGCCTCAGCCAGCCTCCCCCCACTCTTCACCTGCTGATTGGGCTGCACGCCTGGCAGCTGCCTGGCCAACAATATAACAGGCACTTACTGATGCCCAAGCCACTTATAAATGGCATGCAGATTCCAAACGGTCCACCTCACCACCTTTCCAAGTGGGTGATAAAGTATATCTTTCCACCAAATTCATCAAGTCTACACAACCTTCCAAAAAGTTGGCACCTAAATTTATTGGTCCTTTCCCTATTGTTGCTCAAATTAATCCTGTTACTTTTAAATTGGATTTGCCTGCAAATCTTAAACGCTTGCACCCTGTGTTTCATTGCAGCCTCCTTAAGTCTTTCAACGAATCAGCCCGCTGGCATCCACAACCTCCTCCTCCTGCGCCTATCATGATTGATGGTCAGCAACACTTTGAAGTCAGAGAAATCCTGGATTCCCGATGATGTCGTTCTGTCTTACAATACCTGGTTCGCTGGAAGCATTTCCCCCATCCTGAGTGGGTTGCTGCCCACGATGTTCACTCCCCTATTCTGGTTGCCCATTTCCACGCTGCTTATCCCGATAAACCTGCTCCTTAATTTCTTTTCGTTTCTTTAAGGGGGGCGATATGTCATGTTCATCGTTCCAATGGTTTGCATACATCGTAACGTTTCACATGTCATGTTTCTGATCCGTGTCTATCATCTGTGGGGTGGGGAATTCCAGCCCTGCCAGGGTGTTATCTCTGTGCTGCCCTGAAGGAATGTGTGTTTGGGTTATGACATGTATTCAAGGTTACTTTCCCAGGCAGACGTGTGACGCTTGCCAATGCTGGGAGGGAGTGGTTGCGATGTTGGGGTGGGGGGCGGGATTGGCTTGGAGGCAAGGGTTTTTAGTTTGTATTTGGCGCGCTTTTGCTTATTCTCAGCTTTCTTCGTATTTTGCATACTATCCTTTCAATAAATCAGTTTTATTCACTAATCCCTGGTGAGACTGACTTCGTTGGGATAAGGCAATCATTACACACATGTAGTTTTCTTTTCAACCTTACCTGACATACTGGTTTGCAAACCATTTTGCCCATTGTGTATATTATTTTTACAAAGATCTGAGCCTGTTTGTACACTTTTCCATCATACACTTCTGAAATACTTGGTGTACTACATTGCAAAATGCAACAAAATGCAAATATAGAATGCTAACTAAGTTTCAGATTGTCATTTATTTAATGAGCTGATATTAAATAAGTTCATTCCAATGTGTATTAAACATGGTTCTTAAATTGTTATTAGCAGTTGCCATCTAAATCTCCTGCAATGGTCCAAGGATAATTCAAATTGCAGCAAATCCTTCAAAAGGAGCACTGGGCAGGGGAAAAGAGTTAAAAAGTCCCAGAAGAAATGGGTCCTCCCAGAACTCCATGCCCCTTCCATCTCCTTGTTTACTACAGGTAGTCCTCACTTAGTGACCACAATTGGGACTGGCAACTATGTTGCTAAGTGAAACATCAGTGTGACTGCTACAGACTTACAACATTACTTCCCATTCAGTCATTAAGTTAGTCACTGCAGATCATTAAGTGAGATATCATGTAACTGCAACTTGCAATTTTACTGCCAGCTTCTCCATTGACTCTGCTGGTTGGAAGCCAGTTGTGAAGCACACAAATGGCAATCACGTTACTGCAGGATGCTGTGACGGTCGTAAATGCCCGCTGGTTGCAAAATGCCCAAATGTCGATCATGTGAGTGCAGGGACGCTGTGATGGTCGTAAGTGCGAAGACCGGTAAAGTTACTTTTTCAGTGCCATCATAACTTCAAACAGTTGCTAAACAGGCAGTCATTAAGCAAGGACTACCTGTGCCAAGAACTAGTGCATCTGCATACAATCCCTTTGTCCAATTATCCCTAAGCTGTCATTCAAATGCCAGCACATAGGTATCCAACAGCGTTCACACATATCTGTGAACATACTTGGGACATATTTTCCACTAAGTTCAAGGAAGTTTACCTCCAAATAAGTACACCTATGGCTGCAACTTTTAAAATTGTTGATATGATCCCATCTTTATCAATCCATCAGAGGAAATCCTGTAATGATTTGTCAAGAGCAGGGACATCCACAGCAAAAAAAGTCAAGGTCAGCTATCAGCTGTGTGACCACCATCTTGACTTTTCTAACCCTGCCCCCTGGATGGATGCCCATGGTCAAGTGTGTTGCATGTGACAATGGTCTCTGCTTCACAAGTTTTGCAGATTATATTACAATATTCCTTGAAAAATCTGTGCAACATATCTGAGTAGAATTGACAGTGCAACCAAAGAAATCCTGGCATAGACAGGGATGCCTCAATCCAGGTGGAAGCATTGATAGGATGCTGCATTGAGCCCCCCTAAACCCTTTGTAGGCTGCACAAGTGGATATGGATGGAGGTATGGATCCAAGACAAGCCTGCATTCATTCAGACATAGAAAATTCCCACTAAAAGACAGGTTTTAATCTTAATACCACGCCAACCCTAAAAATAATCAATACTTCAATAATCAATCATCATTATTTCTCAGGCGTGACTCCAGGTAATACAGGGGTTGCAGTTAAACCCCCTACCTTGCTTTTCTAGTGAGGATGATCATGGGTTCTAGCTGTTTATAGCAATCTATTTTGCATTGCCATCTGAGAAATAATTTCGGCAGTAGGGGAGGATGGGTGAGTTTCCTAAACACTATGGGAATCCACAGGCCCTCTGTTGCTTCCATTTCCTCAATAAACGTATCCATTTTCAGAAAGCCCTGCCCCAAATGTTGTGATGCTGGTGGTGTTCCATTTCACGGCTGAACAAACCAGCCAGGTCTCTTCCTTCTCTTCCTTCTGCTCACTTTTGCTTTTTATTCTTTAAAAAAAAAAAAAAACTCTAGAGAGAATTCTTATATAAATCACTCTTTGGAAAAGAGGGAGGATGGTTGACCTGGTGAAGGAGCAGAATTCTTTATTTTGATTTCCTCATTTCTCAGGGGGACCTTTGATGGAGATTTTTGCACACAAGGGGAAATGTGGGATTTAGTAAACAGAAGAGAGGTGAGAATGTAAGTGATTTTTGGCAGGTCCTCTTCTGCAAATGTTAGTTTTCTCCCTGCACGGGGTGTGCAACCCTAAGTGAATCAGCCCTTCCGTATTTCATTTGGTTGCAGACTTAATACTATGTTGTACAGTGTCTGAAGGCTTAAGATTAAAATGATATATCTCTGGTGGAAGAACTAAGATAATCCCCACCAGCTGGAATACAGGCAAGAGAAGCCGTTCATCCCTGAAAGAAGTTTGAACTAGCTGTAAAGTCTTCTCCTGAAAATAGAAATGTTTTGAAGAAGTGAAGACATGCTGCAAAAGAAAGGGTGCAAAGCAATAGTATTCGAAGAAAACATATTTTTCTTCAGAATCTACTGAAATTTAAACAAGTTTGGGGTTGGAGGGGAGGGAAGAAGACAACTGTGAAGAAAAAAAAATCAAGCCAACTGCCTGCTATAATTTTGGTCAACAGCTGTTTCTGCATCCTCCACCTTTTTTTTTTTTAATCCTTTTTCCAAATTTGGAAAGAAGCATTACTTTTGGAACACGGCGCTTTCCAAAATATACGAGGGATGTGTATGCTTGTGTGTGTGCCTGTATATGTGATCTAGTTGTTGTGCTGTTGTTTTCATTCAGTCCTCTTTTTGCCAGAAGCACACAGAACTTTTGCTTACTTTACATTTTTTCCTGGGATATATTTGAAAATGTACTCTAGTTGAAAATTAACCCCCCCCCCCCCAAGAAATATAAGCACACACATGTGAACACGCCCTTCACTGAAATTTTTCCTCTCAATGATACGTTTTCGTTCAGGACAAAGTGAGCAGGAGGCAGCTCCATCAGTGCTGCCTTGAACGCCTCTTTTGCACCTCTTTTTCTAAAGCATAAATATGGATGAGGTCCAGTTTTCCCATTCTGTACAGTTTTGGCTGGGGGAACTTGGTATGGAAGTCATTTCCCTTGTAGGTGCAGTAGCTGCTTTTCACAGACTCAACAAAGACATGAAATATCATTAACATCTGATTCCGAAAGGCTGACAACCACTTCTTTGTTTTAACACAGCCATCCGGGGAAAGCTGTTACATATTACTATATCACTAGCAAAATTGTACTTATTGGACTGCAATAGAGGCCATGGAAGGGTTTTGCTCATTTGTGCTGGCACAGGGATCTCTGAATACGACTATTGTTTTTCCTGAGGCTTCAATCCTGCTCCACTGAAATCTTGGGAGTTTTGCTGTTGGCTTCAACTGGAGCAGAACTGCAGGAACCCCAGGGTGGGATTTCATCTTATTTTCCAAGTTAAGGATAACAAACCACCCCACCACAACCACCACCACTCCACCTGAAGAATGAGCAACTTGGTGCCCTTAAGCAACATTTGCTGTGAATTCTGGAAGTTGAGGTCCAACATATCTGGAGTGGAATATGTGAAAGATGGCCAGGCAATGAGATTCTTTATCACACCTTAGGGCACGGACTAACTAAAAAACTCCAGATGGGCTATGTGCCACAACCAGCTATGTTTTCCAACAAAGGAAAATGAATGAATATCTCAAGAAGGTCTGTTGGAACTGCTATCACTACTGCCTTTGGAGATCTACTCTATCACCTGAAGCAGTTGTTTACCTCCACCTAAGGAAAGGACCCGCTCTGTTTAGCCATTTAGCTCAGCTACAGGAAGTGTGGTACAATGGCAAACAGGTGTTTAACATCTAGCTAAGTCTACCATGGCTGCCATTCTGAGAAAGTGGCAGACTTACCATGCAAGCCCTTTTGGGATACAACTCACAGAATCCCAAATGTGCCCACTGGCCCCCAAATTACTTTCTGCTTCACTACTCAAAATGTCCTAAATGGGAAAAATCAGTAATTGAACATGGGCTCTTCAGTGTGTACATCATCAGGTCTGTCATACGGCCATATTATTCTCTCTACTCTAGGCATTTTTCTGCATTTCCTCCCCCACCTTTCCCTTTAAAAAATATCTATCTATCTATCTATCTATCTATCTATCTATCTATCATCTATCTATCTATCATCTATCTCTCAGCATTTGGGGAGGCATAAAGGTGGGGGGGAATATTGGGGACAGAGTATTCTGACCAGCTTGTCCCAGAGAAATTAGCCTGCTTCAATCTGGCACTCATGAGTGAATTTGACTTTGATTGTTGTTGATTGGTTAATAAGTTTTGAATAAATAAAACAACTCAAAACTTGTGTCTTGTTTTTGTTTGCTGTTCTGCTATTTTGCATTGACTCAAGGTGCCCTTTGGCTTTTTACCAATGTCGTCCTGACCATTAAACTGCTACCTGCAGCCTCAAGGAGGAGGCAGAAAAAAGGCTAACTGGAGGGTGTTGCTGAATTAAGCCAAGAATTCACCTCCACCTTTTCCAAATGATCCAAATGTTTCTGCAGGCTTCAGCAGGGCTCTTCTGATGCATGGTGGAAGAAAAAGCAAGATAAAAGTCTTGCCCAGGGCACTTTTAATTCCAAAGCTTATGGGGAGGGAAAGAAGGGAAGAACATAAAAGACAAAAATGACACTTTAAAAAAATGTGTTCTAATTTCTAAGGCAGTCAAGGCCTTTCTCTAAATGTTTCTGAAAGAGGAATGTGTGTGTGTATATATATATATTGATTATTGAATATATATTATTGAATATATATATATATATATATATATATATCTTCAGCAAAGGATCGTTACCTTGTCGTGGTGCTGGAGCTTGAGCACCTCAATGATGCCATGAGCTAAACCGTGAAGGGCCACCCAAGACGGGAAGGTCATGACAGAGAGGTCAGACTAAATGCGATCCCTGGGGAAGGTAATGGCAACCCACCCCAGTATTCTTGCCGTGAAAACTAAATGGATCAGTACAACCAGAGATATGTCGGTATACCATCGGAAGGTGAGACCCCCAGGTCGGAAGATGGTCAAAATGCTACTGGGGAGGAACAGAGGATGAGCTCAACTAGCCCCAGACGTGATGACGCAGCTAGTTCAAAGCCGAAAGGACGGCTAGCGGCCGACGGTGCTGGTGGTGAACGGCGAATCCGATGTTCTAAGGATCAACACACCATTGGAACCTGGAATGTAAGATCTATGAGCCAGGGCAAATTGGATGTGGTTATTGGTGAGATGTCAAGATTAAAGATAGACATTCTGGGCGTCAGTGAACTGAAATGGACTGGAATGGGCCACTTCACATCAAATGACCACCAGATCTACTACTGTGGACAAGAGGACCACAGAAGAAATGGAGTAGCCTTCATAATTAATAGTAAAGTGGCTAAAGCAGTGCTTGGATACAACCCAAAAAACGACAGAATGATCTCAATTCGAATTCAGGGCAAGCCATCTAACATCACAGTGATCCAAATATACGCCCCAACCACAAATGCTGAAGAAGCTGAAGTAGAGCAGTTCTATGAGGATCTGCAGCACCTTCTGGACAACATGCCTCAAAGAGATGTTATTTTCATCACAGGAGACTGGAATGCTAAGGTGGGCAGTCAAATGACACCTCGAATTACAGGTAAGTATGGCCTGGGAGAAGAAAATGAAGCAGGACATAGGCTGATAGAATTTTGCCAAGACAATTCACTCTGCATAACAAACACTCTCTTCCAGCAACCTAAGAGACGGCTTTATACATGGACTTCACCAGATGGACAACACCGAAATCAGATTGATTACATCCTTTGCAGCCAAAGGTGGCGGACATCTGTACAGTCGGTAAAAACAAGGCCTGGAGCTGACTGTAGTTCAGATCACGAACTTCTTCTTGCACAATTTAGGATCAGACTAAAGAGATTAGGGAAGACCCACAGATCAGCTAGATATGAGCTCACTAATATTCCTAAGGAATATGCAGTGGAGGTGAAGAATAGATTTAAGGGACTGGACTTAGTAGATAGGGTCCCGGAAGAACTCTGGACAGAAGTTGGCAGCATTGTTCAGGAGGCAGCAACAAAATACATCCCAAAGAAAGAGAAAACCAAGAAGGCAAAATGGCTGTCTGCTGAGACACTAGAAGTAGCCCAAGAAAGAAGGAAAGCAAAAGGCAACAGTGATAGGGGGAGATATGCCCAATTAAATGCAAAATTCCAGAGGTTAGCCAGAAGAGATAAGGAATTATTTTTAAACAAGCAATGCGCGGAAGTGGAAGAAGACAATAGAATAGGAAGGACAAGAGACCTCTTCCAGAAAATTAGAAACATTGGAGGTAAATTCCAGGCAAAAATGGGTATGATCAAAAACAAAGATGGCAAGGACCTAACAGAAGAAAAAGAGATCAAGAAAAGGTGGCAAGAATATACAGAAGACCTGTATAGGAAGGATAACAATATCGGGGATAGCTTTGATGGTGTGGTCAGTGAGCTAGAGCCAGACATCCTGAAGAGTGAGGTCGAATGGGCCTTAAGAAGCATTGCTAATAACAAGGCAACAGGAGACGATGGCATCCCAGCTGAACTGTTCAAAATCTTGCAAGATGATGCTGTCAAGGTAATGCATGCTATATGCCAGCAAATTTGGAAAACACAAGAATGGCCATCAGACTGGAAAAAATCAACTTATATCCCCATACCAAAAAAGGGAAACACTAAAGAATGTTCAAACTATCGAACAGTGGCACTCATTTCACATGCCAAGGTAATGCTCAAGATCCTGCAAGGTAGACTTCAGCAGTTCATGGAGCGAGAATTGCCAGATGTACAAGCTGGGTTTAGAAAAGGCAGAGGAACTAGAGACCAAATTGCCAATATCCGCTGGATAATGGAAAAAGCCAGGGAGTTTCAGAAAAACATCTATTTCTGTTTTATTGACTATTCTAAAGCCTTTGACTGTGTGGACCATAACAAATTGTGGCAAGTTCTTAGTGGTATGGGGATACCAAGTCATCTTGTCTGCCTCCTGAAGAATCTGTATAACGACCAAGTAGCAACAGTAAGAACAGACCACGGAACAACAGACTGGTTTAAGATTGGGAAAGGAGTACGGCAGGGCTGTATCCTCTCACCCTACCTATTCAACTTGTACGCAGAACACATCATGCGACAAGCTGGCCTTGAGGAATCCAAGGCTGGAGTTAAAATCTCTGGAAGAAACATTAACAATCTCAGATATGCAGATGATACCACTTTGATGGCTGAAAGCGAAGAGGAACTGAGGAGCCTTATGATGAAGGTGAAAGAAGAAAGTGCAAAAGCTGGTTTGCAGCTAAACCTCAAAAAAACCAAGATTATGGCAACCAGCTTGATTGATAACTGGCAAATAGAGGGAGAAAATGTAGAAGCAGTGAAAGACTTTGTATTCCTAGGTGCAAAGATTACTGCAGATGCTGACTGCAGTCAGGAAATCAGAAGACGCTTAATCCTTGGAAGAAGAGCAATGAAAAATCTCGATAAAATAGTTAAGAGCAGAGACATCACACTGACAACAAAGGTCCGCATAGTTAAAGCAATGGTGTTCCCCGTAGTAACATATGGCTGCGAGAGCTGGACCATAAGGAAGGCTGAGCGAAGGAAGATAGATGCTTTTGAACTGTGGTGTTGGAGGAAAATTCTGAGAGTGCCTTGGACTGCAAGAAGATCAAACCAGTCCATCCTCCAGGAAATAAAGTCAGACTGCTCACTTGAGGGAATGATATTAAAGGCCAAACTGAAATACTTTGGCCACATAATGAGAAGACAGGACACCCTGGAGAAGATGCTGATGCTAGGGAGAGTGGAAGGCAAAAGGAAGAGGGGCCGACCAAGGGCAAGGTGGATGGATGATATTCTAGAGGTGACGGAATCGTCCCTGAGGGAGCTGGAGGTGTTGACGACCGACAGGAAGCTCTGGCGTGGGCTGGTCCATGAAGTCACGAAGAGTCGGAAGCGACTAAACGAATAAACAACAAAATATATATATATATATATATATATATGGTGACAGGAAGTAGGGAATATTTTATATATATATATATATTTATATTTATATTTATATTTATTTATTTATTTTCCCTACTTCCTGTCACCATTTATTGGGAATGAACTGGAGATGGGCAAAAAAAAAAAAACCTTAAGCAAAAGAAAATGCTCTGGTGTGCAGGAACATAAAACATGTTCGCAATATGCCCTGCATCTGGAAAAACAAAGAAGGGAGAAATGGCAAAAAGTGGGATTGAGGTGAGAAGCATAGAAATCTGAGTACATCTTATTCTGATGTGAGGAAGTATAGGGCAAGTTATTCTGATGCAAAACACATACAGGTAGTCCTTGACTTACGACCCCAACTGGAACTGGAACTTTGGTTGCTAAGCTAAGTGGTTAAGTGAGGCATCACGTGACTGTGCCTGATATTATGACCTTTTTGCCGCAGTTAAGCGGATTTCATGGTCGCTAAGGCGATCCAACTTCCCCCATTGATTTTGCTTGCTAGAAGGTCGCAAATGGAGATCACATGACCCCAGGACGCTGCAACCATTGTAAATACATGCTGGTTGCCAAGTGCCTGAATTTTGATCGTGTGATTGTGGGGATGCTGCAATGGTCGTAAGGATGAGGACAGGTTGTAAGTCACTTTTTTCAGCACCTCATAACTTCAAACAGTTGCTAAACGAATGGTTGTAAGTCAACCATTCATACCTGTAACAGGAATGAATGTGCGGATGTCCTGGGACAGGCCTGCAACAAGAAAACACAAAAAGTCAGTGCTATAACATGAAAGAAGGCACATGCCTAGGACACAGACTGACACAGGGCAAGCTGACTTGCTACATTCTCAGTTACATTGCAGCATATCACTTTCCTGGTTACATGGGACATACATCAGGCTGACCCACACCCAGATTATGAAGCAGAATAGAATAATTTGGTTATCTGGGGCATAGCAGGCAGGTCTGAATCAATTCATTCCAATATGGATGGGGCCTTCACAAGGTTCTGTTCCCAATCTGTTTCTCCAGAGCTCTATTATGATGTGAAAGGCAAACTTGCAGCAACTACACATAAATCCACATGCACATACAATAACACAAACATTTTGTTAGGTTACAAAAAAAAAGGAGTGGTATGGAGAAAGGAGAGTATTGGGTTGAGGAACACATGGTTCTCTCCTTAAATCAGAATGATTTCTGCAATAAGTTAAACATCTATTACTCAGGCAGGCATCTTGAGAAGGCAAGTAGAATTATCTTTTTTTTTTTTGGTAAAGTTTTATTATTTTTAAGATAAAATTAAAAGACAAAATACAGAATATAGAACAGAAAGAAGTCTAAAAAAGAAACAAGAGAAACTAAAACAGTATAGGAATAGATAGAAAAACATAAAAGACAGGTGACTTCCGACTTTCCCCAACACAGATATAAAAGTACATAAAAGTTATCTCTTGCTATTAATTAAACATTTAGTAACATTATTTCTCTAAAATCAAAGCATTTAATCATCAAAACCCAAAATCAGAACTTCATTTTTTTCCATTATAAGCAAATAGTCCAAAAGTGGCTTCCAAATAGAAACAAATCCAGTTACAGTATTTTCTCTTATCAATGTTGTCAGTTTAGCCATTTGCACCAATTCCATTAACTTAATCATCCAATCCTCCATTGAGGGAATTTGTACATCCTTCCATCTTTGAGCTTATGAGTCTTGCTGCTGTTATCATATATAAGAACAGAGTTCCGTGTTGCTTTTCAAACTGTTGGTCCAACAAACCCAAGAGAAACAGCTCCGGTTTCAATTGTAAGTCCACTTCAAGAATCTTTTGAATAATAATACATATTTGATTCCAAAATTTCTTAGCTTTTCCACAAGTCCACCATGAATGATAGAAAGTTCCATCACTCCGTAAACATTTTCAACAAATATTTGATACCGCATTATACATTTTGGACAACTTACCAGGAGTTAAATATCAATGGTACATCATTTTATAAAAATTCTCTTTCAAATTAGAATTCAGAGTAAATTTCATACCTTTGTTCCACATATTCTCCCATTGTGTAAGCATAATGTTATACTCAAAATTCTTAGCCCATTTAATCATACAGTCTTTAACATATTCATCTTCTAAATTCAATTGCAACAACATTTTATACATTTTCTTAATAAGATGCTCATTGTTTGTACAAAATTCCATTTCAAATTGTGTTTTTTCATGAACAAAATTATATACTTTCTTATCCAAATTAAACCATTCTGACAACTGTGCATAATTAAACCAGAGACAAATATGACTTTCCAATTCTAGTTGTTCCCTTATTTTAAGTTTAGGTATCCCTTCTTCAAAACTCAGGAAACCTTTGTATCTCAACTAGCTTGGTTTGCCTACCATCTCTGTTCTAAAGAAAGCTTCTTGAGGGGACAACCATATAGGTACATTAGGAGACAATATTGGTTTATATTTATTCCAAACCCTCAGTCTGGCACACCTAACAAAATGATTTTTAAAATCTTTATTAACTTTAACTTTATCATATCACAAGTAGGCGGGCCATCCAAATTGGAGATCATGTCCTTCTAATTCCAATAATTTCATGTCCTTCAAGGTCACCCAATCCTTCATCCATAGCAAACAGCAGGCAACAAAATACAATTTCAAATCAGGCAAACCTAGACCTCCTTGTTCTTTGGCATCTTGTAACAATTTATACCTGATTCTTGCCAAATGAACTTAGAGGTATCTTTCTGCCATTGTTTAAATGGTAGGTCTGTTGTCAAAATTGTTATTGTCTGGAACAAAAACAACATTCTGGGCAAAACATTCATCTTAATCATAGATATCCAACCCATCATTGACAGTTGTAATTTTTCCCACTTTAACAAGTCTTTCTTAACATCACTCCACAATTTAGTTATTCTGAAACAACATACAATTCATGTTTGATAATGTCACCCCCAAGTATCTGACCTTTTTTTCAATTATAAAACCAGTCTTACCCATCAACATTCCTTGATTGTGTGTAGTCATATTCTTGATCAACATCTTTGTTTTTTGTTTATTTACTTTAAGTCCAGCTAATGACCCAAATTCCTTTAATTTCTTTATCAAATGTTCAACAACTTTCAAAGGGTCTTGTAATATTAAAACTAAATAATCAGCAAAGGCCTTCAGTTTGAAGACCTCCTTCTTAATCTTCAAACCCTTTGTCAGGTTGTTAAGCAAACATGGCACCACTAAGACCAGCAAGGTCATAGGGAGCGCTTTGAAGTATGGGGTGACACTCTGACACTTTGAAGTGAAATGGCCAGGTATGTGAATTGCAAAGCCTGCAGGCAATACAACCAGGAAACTGTGCTGAACACTTCAGCACCTCGGACAGATCAAAGGGCACTATAATCAATGCAAAGGATTCAACCTGGGAAGAGAGGCGTGGGAAGAGAGGTGGGGGCTGCAAGTCCCATTGATTTAAACCCTTGATTGTCATTACACCCTTTATTTGATTGTCTTGCCTAATATCTCTATTCAGGACTTCCAAAACTAGGATAAAGAGTAAAGGTGACAAAGGACACCCTTGCCTTGTTCCTTTCTCTATATGACAAGGCTCAGTTAAATTGCCATTTACAATAATACATGCTTTTTGAGGCACATAAATTGATTTAATTCCTTGAAAAAAATTATCTCCAAAGTCCATATTTTCCAAAACTTTGAACATAAAAGTCCAGTTCAAATTGTCAAAGGCCTTCTCTGTATCTAAGAAGATAAGAGCTGCTGGCTGTTCATTGTGGTGTTGTAGATATTGTATAACATACAAAACTATTCAAAATAGTTAAGAGCAGAGACATCACACTGACAACAAAGGCCCACATAGTTAAAGCAATGGTGTTCCCCGTAGTAACATATGGCTGCGAGAGCTGGACCATAAGGAAGGCTGAGAGAAGGAAGATCGATGCTTTTGAACTGTGGTGTTGGAGGAAAATTCTGAGAGTGCCTTGGACTGCAAGAAGATCAAACCAGTCCACACTCCAGGAAATAAAGCCAGACTGCTCACTTGAGGGAATGATATTAAAGGCAAAACTGAAATACTTTGGCCACATAATGAGAAGACAGGACAGCCTGGAGAAGATGCTGATGCTAGGGAGAGAGGAGGGCAAAAGGAAGAGGGGCCGACCAAGGGCAAGATGGATGGATGATATTCTAGAGGTGACAGACTCGTCCCTGGGGGAGCTGGGGGTGTCAACGACCGACAGGAAGCTCTGGCGTGGGCTGGTCCATGAAGTCACGAAGAGTCGGAAGCGACTAAACGAATAAACAACAACAACAAAACTATTCTCACATTGTCTCTTAATTGCCTTTTGGGTAGAAACCCACATTGATCTTGGGGAATAAAGTCCTGTAAAATTTTCTTCATCTTTCAGCCAATATTGAAGCAAATATTTTATAATCATTGTTCAACAATGAAATTGGTCTCTCATTCTTAGTTAGAGTAATATCTTGGCCTTCTTTTGATAAAAGTGCAATGTTGGCTTCTTTCTAAGAGTCAGACATTGCAGAGCCCTGCAAAAAAGAATTCATCAGTCTTTGAAAGGGCTGAAGAAGCTGATCCTCAAAGCACCTATAATAAAATGCTGGCAAACCATCTGGACCTGGTGCTTTCCCCAGGATGGTTCTTTTTATAGTTCCACTATTTCAAAAGTAGTTATAGGATTGTTCATTAATAATTTCTGTGATTGTGACAGTTCTGGTAATTTTTGTTTCTCCAAATACTCACCTATCTTTTCCAGAGAAACTTCTTGCCTTTTATACAAATTGGAAAACAGGTTGTAAAACAATTTCTTAATCCCTTCATTATCCATTAATTCAATACTTCCTTCTTGAATTTTTAATATCATTTTCTTCTTCCTTCCTTCCTTAATTTATAGGCCAACCATCTTCCAGGTTTATTGGCAAACTCAAAATGTCTCTATTTAACATAATTCACTTTTGTCTTAATTTCCTTCACAGTCAACAAAGATAATTGTTGGTGTATAATTTAAGTTGGTGTAAAATACTAGTATCCACTGGGTTTTTCTGTAACTCAATTTCTTTTACTTTAATTTGATCCAAGATAGTTTGCATTTTTTGTTGACACTTCTTTTTATATTGTAGTTACGGTAGATAAAGTGACCTCTCATAACTGCCTTACTGGTGTCCCAAACAGTTTTTAGGTCAGTCCCTTTTTCGAAATTGATGCCAAAAAAATCTTTTAAACTCCTTTTGTAATCAACAAAAATGACTTTCTCCGATCACAATCCAGTAAGTTTGAAAATAAAGAGATCTTCTATGGCTTTTTGATGGAGATTGAATGGAGCTATTTTACAGCAAGTAGAATTATCTTTGAGGATGATTAAAAATCTCTCTCTCTCTCTTTGTTCCATCTCATTGTCAGTCAGCAGTGGATGATTGTGTGATAATGATGTTTTGTGAGCTGCCTTAGCTAGTTGACTTCACCTAATACACTTGGAAAAGTCCAGTGAATTAACCCATTTCCACCCATTGGAAAATCAGCTCCATTGTATTCAGGCAAGGAGGTGAACACCCTTTTTCCTTCCCCCCACCCCAAAACCCCTCAATCTATCTGACAGAAATTTGGCACAATTGTTCCCCTCTGTAGAGGTTATTACTTTTGTAAATTTCATCCAGTTATATCTCAGATCAACAGTTCTGGGCACTTAAAGGAAAAAAACAGGAATGTCGCTTGAAAATGCTTGAACAAATTTAAGTGAAATTTGGCAACTCATCACCTCATAACAAGATAGAGTGCCAATAAATTTCATCCAATTTCACTGAAAAAAAAAGGTTACAGCTCTTTGTGATTATTTCCATGGTGTGCTTGGAGAGAATGGAGCCTCCATTTTCTGAACAGATTTCCAGGTCCATATATTGCATCAGATGAGGATATTTTCCAGAGCGATCCAAACTTGATTTATCAATTTCTAGAGCTGTGGATGGAGCCTCTGAATTGGATCTCCCCACATACTTCATATGTATACTTAACAAACCAATGATTTTTTTTATTAAATGGTTTCTCCCCAGGCCTCTTGAGCAATTTAATTCAGTGGTATATCTAGAGATCCTTAGCTGCTTTCATGGTCAACATTCCTTGGAAAAAGGAATAGTGCCAATCAAACCATATGCCTATTTCACCCCTCTCCTGGGGATAAAACTATATTATATAGTGGACACTTTTATTTTGAAGAAAATACAGCTGAAGGACCTCAAACCCAGAACATGCTTCACTTCTGATTTGGCTAAAGTGTGTGTCTATCTGTGTGTACACATTTATAAGCTCTTCCAACCAACTGTTGGGTTGCAATATTTGTGTATGGATTTTCTTGAAGATCACACAGAAATCGGTGAGGTTCCCCAGTGATTTCAGCAGACTTCCGTTCCTATTGGCATATAGCCTCATAATCTTATAACTTGTTTTGCAAATGTGCAGCCTAGCCATAGGCTTCAAATCAAAGAACTCCCATTTAGTTCAATGGGATAGACTTCCCAATAAAAAGGATAAAATTGCAGGTTTACTCCTCCAATTAATTGATTAAATAACTAAGGCTCATATGATATTGTGAACTGCATGGGGTCTTCTTGTTCTCTGCCACTTTTACACTCTGTTACATATTTGTTTGCTGCCACTTTCTCAGGTTCTTCACAGTGGGATATTTTGCTCTTTCATGATTTAACTATTAGCTATTTTTTCAAGCAGAGGATAGGTGTGTGACAGAAAAGCAGAATATAAACTTTATGAAAAGAGTTCTAAACTCTTGAGCCGTTTGTTTTTCTGTCAAGTGAGGACAGAGGATGTTGTGTCTCTCACACCTGTTTCATCAATAGAAGTTCCACACATTTTTTTGCAATGGGAGAAAAACAATATCTAACTCTAGGGCTGATGTAAATCTTCCCCTGGTTGTAGGCTTGATGGAACCCTAAGAAGTCTTTGAAGCTAACAGATTCACAGCTTTTTGTAGCCAATGCCCAGCATGACTCTTTTCCATTCCAAGGACTCACTCTATGTTCTTGCGTGTGGAACTCAGAGTTATCCTATGATATCTGATCCTTGATACTCCCTTCCAGGCATGATCGGGTTTCAGCCTTATTGAATAACTACAAATAAATCACATGCAGTCAATTGACCCTGATTTCTTTAATGGAATGACAGAAGGATGCCCAGTCCTTTAGTTTAAATATGTGTGGTACTTGTTATTGGAAAACAACAACAACAACAACAACAACAACAAATATTGTGTGGATTTTTACAAAAGAATCCACATTTTTAGAGTGAAATATATAAAGAATTTCATATTGCTACAAGCAGGAGACAGAAGCTATATATCAGAAAAGAAGTTATAACAGCAAAGCTGTTATAGAAAGTTTATTTTCTCAGATTGAATATCCAAGCGCCTGAGGTGAAACAGTAATGAATGACATCTCACTGACTGCTCAGGCAGATCTCATTTTGCACTCCTAGATAATATACAGTAATTGGATCGCAGAAAACATAAAACTGTATTTTAAACAATGTTCATGGAGACTGAAGGAAAAGAAACCACTTTGCCCAAGTTAGTTTTCAAGCTTGGAAGATGAATGTTGAGTTTTCTACATGTTTTACTCTCTTTCTCTCTCCCATGCTCATGTTCCGCCCCCCCTCCGCCTTCCTTTTTTCTTCTTTTTTATATTCATAGAGGTGGAATGGGCTATGGAAGGACTCAGTGTATATATATATCAGTTTCCTAAAGGTTTGATCCCTGTAGCCCATTTCTTCTGAACCTGTATTGAAATTCTAGGTGCCCTTCATGCTTATTGTCAAAAAGATGCATAGCATATCTTATTGATTACCTCTGAGAAGAATGAGCAGGTATCTTCCTGCTAAAAAACTCTAATTAATTTCACCATTCCAGGGTTTTGTCTTTCCTATACTCATCCAATCAGATCTTAGACATAAAGAGATCATGCCTTCTTGACCACAGAGATTCTCCTACACTTTTCACTAGAATTGATGAGCTGAGTGGACTAGGTCCATGCTCTCAATATGATCTATCGATCATGTAGAGATTATGTTATTTTCTTTGCATACATTCCAGCTCCTTATTTCCAGCTCATATCACTACCCCCATTTTGGCAGACTCAGGAGAAAAATCAAGTGAAAATGTTGTCTCCCCATTCCAGTGTTATAAAATAATTAATACATCCAAGATGGTGATTTTCAAGGCATATTTCAGGCACGCCTTGAACAAAACAGTGGATACTCACAATATGCCACTTGAGCATTATTGATTTATCATTAGATCATCCTTCCTTATAGCTAGGGATGATGTCGGTTGCCATCCAACCCATTTGGAAAGCTCTAAATTGGAATATGCTGGTGTATATATACCAAACAAACATTGTCTGAATATAAATCCTATGGCTGCCAAAACAGAATATCCAAAACAAGGAGGGAAATTTGGCAGATTTAGGAAAACACTAACAACCCAGATAATTTGGTGAGGAATATCTGAAATATTTGTTGAGAGAAAAGGGGAGGGAAGTAGGAAGAAAAGGAATAGAATATCCTAGAACATGAATGGCTAGTGGTGGGAACTATAAACAGAAGCATTCTGCTGTGCAAATTTTTTGTCATTGCTCCTGTTTTCTGTTTCCTAATTTTTAAAACTGATATCTGAAAATGCAAATGATTTTCAAGTCAAGGAGCACAATGAAAAGAAAATGGGACTAAGATTGTATATAAAGAAGTCCTCCTGACAATAGCTACAGCAACCAGCCTTAGAATTGACACTGAAGTGGTAGATAACTTCTCTCATTTAGGATCGACTATCAACACTAAAGAGAGCCAGTTTGGTGTAGTGGTTAGGCATCAGGCTAGAAACCAGGAGACTGTGAGTTCTAGCCTTACCTTAGGCTCAAAGCTAGATCGGTGACCTTGGGCCAGTCACTTTCTTTCAGCCCTAGGAAGGAGGCAATGGCAAACCACTTCTGAAATCTTGCCAAGAAAATTGCAGGGATTTGTCAAGGCAGTCTCTGAGAATCGGACACAATTGAATGGATTAAAAAAAATCAACATTAAAAGAATCATCATTCTTGAAATATGCTGCAGACTAAGACTTGGTAGAGTATCAATGAAGACCTTGGAAAAGATCTTCAGTTGCTGGGGTGTGTCTATATATACACAGATTAGAATGGTGAAGGCAATGGTTTTCCCTGTGACACTATATGAAAGCAAAAGTTGAAGAAGCAGGATAGAAAAAGTATTGATGCTTTTTAATTTTGGCATTGGACAAGACTCCTGAGAATACCATGGACAGCCAAGAAAACAAACAGATGGATCATTAAATAAATCAACCCAGAGTTCTCACTCGAGACACAAATGACCAGGCTCAAATTATCCTATTTTGGACACATTATGCAAAGACCTAGTTCTCTGGAGAAGTCTCTATTGCTGGGAGAGGTAGAAGGAAAGAGAAGGACAGGATGACCAGCAGCAAAGTAGATGGACTTAATTACAGCAGTGATGGTGCAGCACTGGAAGACCTGAAGGGCCAGGTTGGGGACAGATCATCAGGCAAGAAGTCTATCCATGTGGTCACTGACAATTGACACCAACTTGGTGGCACATAATAAATCAAATTGTGCAAACACTAATTATTTCTAAATTGATAATCAAAGGAAATCTGATATGAGAAGTAACCATTGATAGCCATTTTTTCATAAAGATGTCTAACTTGTTACAGCTGTCCCAGTTTGAGGCCTTCACTACATATATTAATGATTAGTAAGTACATTTTGCATAAAGTTGTTGGTTTTTTCTTAATCTGACCTGAATCTTCTATGGCTAGCTTCCCCTGATAATTCCAATTTTAAGAAAGGAAGAGTAGGTCTTCCTATTTTTTTTTCTGCATCATGCCTACATTCAAATAAGGATGATATTGTGTAATACGTTTATAAATAAAAAGATAGCTGCAAGAAAGGTAGTCAAAGGCTGCAAGGAAAGGTTAATATTTTTTTTAAAAAGTCAGATAAAATGCATATTTTGATGGGGAGGGGGGGGAATGAAAATGTCAAAGAACACTAAACAAGATGCCCCCAGGAGAGCAGATGGAATTAAAACTAAAAGTGGTAACATGATTTGGAATGAAATTGAAGTGAAGGAATACTGGAAGGAATATTTTAGAGATTTGTAAGGGAATGTAGGGATATGTCAAACAGTGCAATTGAAATCAATGCTTTAAATAGTAGTGTTAAAAAAATGATGAAAAGCAAGTCAGAAATGCTGTGAAAAGGTTGAAAAACAGTAAGGCTGCAGATTTTGATTATGTACCTCAAGAGATGTTAAATATTCATGAGGTTTACTTATGTGTCATATGGTTAACATCTGTGTGAAGACTCCATATTTGTGCAACGATTGGAGGAATACTGATATTGTTCCACTATGCAGAGAAAGGTAGTAACAGGGGATGCCAGAACCACAGAAAGGTTCATGTTTAAGTGTGTCAGGGAAGGCATTTGTCAGACTTTTGACTGAAACAACAACAAAAAACTGGGGGTAACGGATCAGGTATTTTCTATTTAGTACGTCATTGAGAAGAATATGAGTTTGAGGGAGAAAATTTATTGTTGATTTACAGAAATCATATGGATAGTCTTGAATTATGGAAAGTTTTTTTGTGAACATGGAGTTAAAGGTTGGTTGCTGAACACTATATGAATTATACAAGATGGGAGTAAAGCATGTGTGAGCAGGGAGTAAGGCAAGGCTATATGATGCCCTCTTTGTTGTTTAATATATTTATGAATAAATGTATAAGGAATGTTTGTGATTGTGTTAGAGATGTGTTCATCCGAGACTGAATTTGCATATGTTTTTGTTTGCTGATGAAGCCAGGTGATTGGCTGAGAATCCAAATATTTGCAGCAAAGGTTAGAAAGACTGTATCAAGGAAACAGGAGTATGGATCTGAAAATTAATATATCACAGACAAAGGTAGTTGCAAGTTATACCTAAATGGCCAGAAACTAGAGTAAGTAGATGAATTCGTACATCTAAATAGAAAGTTTACTAAAGATAGGGAAATGGATGGAGAAATTTCAAAATGTGCAAAGATTGGAAGAAAAGCAGTAGGTAATATAGAAGAATGAGTGCTTGTGAAAAGAAGTGCAAATGGTGGTGTATAAGGGAATGCTTCTGCCCAGTTTTTACGTATGAGAGTTGGAATGTCACAAAGAACATACAAGTAAGTTGAATGCAATGGGCAAGGGCTACCTAAGAAGCATGTATGCTAAAACAAGAAGAGTTTTAAGAATGAACAGTCAAGAACAGTTAAGAATGAATGGTCAAGAATGACTAGATGCTGATTGAATATAGATTGTATACAAAAGTATACAAAAATGTAAGAAAGCAGGGCACTGAGGTTGCTTGGTGATATTAAAAAATGAATGAAAAGTCAATTGAAAATCAAATATATAAAGGAAATTGAAAGAAAGGCGAAGACTGAGGAAGTTGGGATTCAGTGAAGTTACTGAGGTCCACAAAAACAGGGGAGAAATTTAAACAACAAAAGGCATGAATGAATTGGTATATGGGTTTGGTGGAAGCCAGGATGGTTTACAAAGATAGTGTAAAAAAGATAGAAGGGTAAAAAAAGGTATAGTGAATCTTGTTGGTATAAACTGGATTTAGTTACATTTCCTTTTACTTTCTCTTATTTCATATACTTAATTTATTTCGCTTACTATTTCTTATTCCATTTCTGCCCTTTGCATAATATTGCTTTCCTCAAAAGGGAATAGCAGAAGGAATATGCATGTATGTATATATGTATGTAGAAATATGTTATGATGACTGTAATAGACTCTCTTTGTAAATGGCATTTTGTATCTCTAAAAGCATCTTTCTGTCTATCTGCCTAGCTGTTTACCTACCTACCTATTAATTAAATATCTTTTTATCTTCCTTTGAAAAAAGCTAAAACTGATATGCAACATTAATAATAATAATAACTCATATGTATACAATGTTACATCAAAGGATAGTATTTTTTAACCAAAGAGATATGCAGATCCATTCACAATCTAAAGCAACATTATGCATATTTTCAGCAAAGCTACAAGTGCAATCCAATCTTAGTGTGATGCAGCAACTCTAGTGCTGAAGAAGTGGGTCACTTCTCAACTGAATTCAGTTTGTCTTTTTTGAAAATGGGATCTAATTTTGCACAATTATTGTTATAAAATATCCCTTACATATATGGATGTATATATTTTGCTTCATATTTCAGCATATGTTTTTCCTGAGTAATCATTATTACTCATTTTTTCATACTGTATGATACTAGAATAAAGCTCTTTTATATAAAGCTTAAAACTATACTTACAAAAAAACAATCTTGGCATATATCTGGCTGAAAGCTATGGTCTTATGGGCCCTGAAATCTTTTGCATGCAGTAGAATAATAAATTATTTTTATTTTGCAACACATAGGGAAAATGGATTATAAATGTGTAGCTTTCTGTCAATTTATAACAGGTTATTTTTCAGCAGACACCCATATTTTTTTTCCATTTAGTGGTCACAAAACTATTGCAATTATAGTAACTCTTAGCCCATTAATACATAACAGTTTTGCTCTATACTTCATAATTATTGAAGCCAAATCAGACAAAAAAAGTCAGTTAAAATAGAAGAAAATTCAGGCCCGCAACCAGGGCAAACATGGATTCCACAACCATTTCAGCGACACCCCCCCCCCAGCGTGGCACCCAGGGCACATGCCCCGCTTGCCCCCCCCCCCCAGTTGCAGCCCTGAGAAGACCTATCACATAATTTTTCTATTTATTTAATTATCTACTAACTGGAGTGCCTATCTGATGAAATAAAAATGGTTACACATATAGAAACAAGGGGTCCATTGGAGTTTGGCAGCTAATAAATTTAAATGAATGAATGAATGAATGAATGAATGAATGAATGAATGAATACATTTGGAAGCAGACATGTAGGCCATCATGTCTGACTTCCTGCCTCAAAGCAGGAATCCAGCATAAAGCATCTCAGAGAGATGGTTGTCTTGCCTGTCCTTGAGCACACTGAATGAAAGTGAGTCCATCACCTCTCTGGGTAAGCGGTTCTACTGTTAAACTGCACCTACTATCAGGACCTTTTTCCCCTAACAGGGAGTATCTTGCCCTCTTAAATCTTTTATTCCACATCCTACAGATCTTTTGGGTGGGACGCGGTGGCGCTGCGGGTTAAACCGCTGAGCTGCCAATCGGAAGGTCAGCGGTTCGAAACCGTGCGGCGGGGTGAGCTCCCGTTGCTAGTCCCAGCTCCTGCTTACCTAGCAGTTCGAAAACATGCAAATGTGAGTAGATCAATAGGTACCGCTTCAGCGGGAAGGTAACAGCGTTCCGTGTTGTCATGCTGGCCACATGACCCGGAAGTGTCTACGGACAACGCCGGCTCTAAGGCTTAGAAACGGAGATGAGCACCGCCCCCTAGAGTCGGACACGACTGGACTTTACGTCAAGGGAAACCTTTACCTTTACCTTTACCTACAGATCTTTTAATCTCCCATATTACTGCCAACTATTCAAGTTGCATCTAAAGAAATTTCAGGAGATAGGATGACCAAGCCTCTCTTTGAAAGGCTATCGAGAGGCAATATCTGAAGGCTTGGTGTATTTGTAGGACTGTCCAATCTACTTTTGGTTATTTTTGTTTGTTTGTTTGAAGGATAGAAGAACATGACCCAGGCTTCAGGTTGCCCATCAACAATTATGATAATCTGGACAGCAAACTTGCAGACATTCATGTACATCTTGTCACCACCTTTCCCACTATGGTGAAAAGTATCTTACCTTACCCTCCATCTATTTGATAAATGGGTACGGTGAATTATAAAGGGACGCAGTGTCACTGCAGGTTAAACCTCTGAGCTGCTGAGCTTGCCAATCAGAAGGTCAGCGGTTTGAATCCTCATGACAGGGTGAGCTCCCGTTGCTAGTCCCAGCTCCTGCCAACCTAGCAGTTCGAAAACATGCAAATGTGAGTAGATTAATAGGTACCGCTTTGGCAGGCAGGTAATGGCGTTCTGTTTAATCATGCCGGCCACATGACCACGGAAGTGTCTACAGACAAACGCCGGCTCTTTGTCTTGAAACAGAGATGAGCATCGCCCCCTAGAGTCGGACACGACTGGACTTAATGTCAAGGGAAACCTTTACCTTTACTTACAGTGAATTATGTGCAAATTTGCATCCTTTGGGGAAAATATAGTTTGGGTTTTTTTGACAATATGTTAAGTGATACCTCTACATGGGGTGCACCAAGTAGAGTGGTTCTGAAGTGGTTTTTGCACAGTGGAAGGAACATGGCATGCTGTTTCCTGTGACCTCTTATTTTCCCCTCCCCTACCTCCCCACTCCCCATAATCAGAAGAAAGGTGAAGTTTCATTATTCATGATAGAAATTAAGGAAAAAAAGGGGGGGGAGGGAGAAAGACAACCTAGCTTGGTACTACTGATCTGGTCACATTCATTTATAACCAAAGAGCCAACTTTTGTCTCTTTCTTGTCTGCTATATTAAATGCACTTCCACTTTTGTTTCTTCTCCTTCCACTACACCAAATCCATTTCCATACATACCACTTCCTTGTCTATTACATTGAATCCTTTTCTGTCTTGCCTCTCTTCTCTGTGCCCAATTTGATCCTCAGGCTGTTCACAAACCTCCCATGCTTATTCCCTTCCTGCTGCATTCCTTATGTGAGATCTTTCACTATAAAACAACACCCTGAGGAAAAGGACGCCATTTGTAGCTGTGCTGTTTGCACGTCCTTGACGTTAGTTCCAAGGGAAGATGGAATATTGGATATCATTTTGTCCAGCCTGAAATGAGAGTTCATTACAGACTTGGCTTCCAACTGCTTGTCTTGGCAAGGTACTTGGTTGAGTGTTAAAATCATTATGGGGTTGCCTAAATCTAAACAAACACCCACCTTTTCCATTTATTGCCAGGATGAAATGACTTGTTTTGTGTAATATCTTGAGTTGTCAAGTTCTTCTTCTGCTATTGAGACTACAGTTTTCTACCTCCTGGCAAGATCTATATTACATTTACAAAAGAACCTGCATCCTAACTTATGGCATGCATATCATATCATTAATTCTTTCTGAAATGTTCAGGGATGTCTTTATTCATTGTTCATAATAATTGTTAATTCAAATAATTGTTAATTCAGATAATTCATATAGTCTCATATGAAAAACATTAAAGATAAAAGAAAGATAAAAGAAAGAAATTTGTCTTATTTTGTAACATAATTTCTTTATGGAAAGTATGATTATATCTGACTTTCAAGCTGGAAGCAGACAGTGGCCATATAGTAGAATTGCCTTATCAAAATTACAATATAGACAGACTTAACACTGGTTAGAGCAGTGGATTTGGTTTGTAATGCCCTCACCTCTTCATTAGAAAACATTCTGTTCAAATCCCCCTCTGACCTCTGCAAAATGTGATTCTGCAAGTTTGCAGCACACCTCACACTACACAGCTCTGATTGGATAGCACTCATATAGTCCTGACACTACCTTCCATCTCAGTCGTAGGCAGTTCCACAACACTTTTTTACAACTACATATTTTTAATCTCTGTATAGTCAAGAACAAATAAAAAGCATTGCATACATACCGTGTTTGAAATGTTAAAACATGTTAATGGTGGTTTCATTTGGGAAATAGTGCAGAATTAATTATTGACTGGTGTTGGATTTGGTGGACCATACATTACCCAAATGAGAGAAAAATTATTTGCACAAAATTTGCAAATGCTAATTTAGAGTTATAGGAGAAAATTCAGAAATTATTAAAATCAGCTGGAATCTATATGGGCATGTCCTTATAGTTTTATTGGCAATCGTACAGAAATGCCTTGCCATTGCTTTATTCTTCCCAGTCTATCTTACAGCCCTGGAATTTCCTGGTGATGTCCCATCCAAACACACACCAGGTCTTTCCCAACTTAGCTTTCACAATCAGCCAAAGTTGGCTAGGTGCTGCCATCTACTGTGACTCTGAAATGATTACCTACATCTTTATTGGACCCAGTGTTGTCTAACTATTTCTAAACAACCTGGAGTTACAGGTTACCAGTGTAATGGCCAAATCTGCTGATGACACCAAACTGTATTACAAAGAGCAGTAAAAGCTAAAAGAGATTGGGAATAATGACAAGTTCTCTATACTGGATGAATAGCTTTAAAATAGCAAATACAGTTCAGTACAGGTGCAAGATGATGCAATGTAAAGCACAAAATCCAGACCTCACATACACAAACTGGGTTTGGGCTCCCTGGAAAGTGATTTTGCAGTCATAGTGGACAGTAGGTGGAAATGACAAATCAGGGTATTTATTTTATTTACTTATTTATCACTTTTGTATGGTACAAAAGATGAAAATAGAACAATCTGTAGACTCCATGAACAGAGATTGTATGCCTGAAACACATTCCATCTTTCTACTGAAATATTCAAGGAGACTCTCAAATTAGTTAAAGCAATAACAGTTGTCTAAAATAAAAACAGTGTTTGAAACATTTATATCCCATTTTTCTATTGAAATTCTCAAGGCAGCTCACAGATAAGTTAAAGGAATACAAATGATCTAAAATAAAACTCAAGCAAAAACATGCCATATAGGCTGAATAATCAGGTTGTCTACTCCTTTCTCATTTTAACCATTCAGTCTTTCATAAATGGCTATTACCATGCCATTAAGTTCAGCCATTTTGTGCTGAAATCCTGGAGTGTTCTGGGGGATGAAAGTGGGGGAAGTCTGGACATTTACAGCCATGAATTTCCCAGCCTTGGTATAGAATAAGACCTCTCTAGATGAGCACAATGCATAGGTTGTTATAGATATCAGCATACTGTTAGAAAAGTGTAAAAGTGATTGAGGACCTCCACACTCAATGCTCCTCAAAATAATATAGATCTCTTGCATTTGTTCCCAACATTTTAACATTAACATCTGCTCATAGGAGGGAGCTTAGTCCTGTCAAAACTGAAACCAGGGAAGACATGGCTGGAAGCAAGTCCAGAAAGCAATATTGAGGAAATAACAATAGCACGAAACAGTGGACAGCAATTGAGGCTCTATAGATGTATGGAATGGTAGAGTCATCTAAAGTGAGCAACCTCTAATGATCCAGGTTGGAAGACTGCACCAACTGCCCTTGGCTTGGGACCCCAACACATTATTAGAGGGGCTTTTGACATTGTCTAATATCACTGAAATAGAATACAGATTATTCAATGACTCCCAAAGGTTAAACATATAATAGTGTGGAGATTATTTATATTAATTATTACACTCTTCCTTTTTTCTAAATAATATTATGAGCCCATATTCTACTTATAGAATTACAAACATACCAAAGGACCTAATATTCCTTATTCAAAAAAATCAAACCAAGGCAAGCTGTCTTGCAATATTTGAGGTTTATTTTACTGTATATCTTCATTTGTCAACATAATGTCCTTTATATATGTTGGGTTGTTTATTTAGGAGGCTGAGAATTGTAGTCCAGTCTCTGTTGGGCCCTTGATTAGGGAAAACTGTATAAAGGGAATGCCTACATCCAGTAAACTATGTTTTTGTTGTTTATTCGTTTAGTCGCTTCCGACTCTTCGTGACTTCATGGACCAGCCCACGCCAGAGCTTCCTGTCGGTCGTCAACACCCCCAGCTCCCCCAGGGACGAGTCCGTCACCTCTAGAATATCATCCATCCATCTTGCCCTTGGTCGGCCCCTCTTCCTTTTGCCTTCCACTCTCCCTAGCATCAGCATCTTCTCCAGGGTGTCCTGTCTTCTCATGATGTGGCCAAAGTATTTCAGTTTTGCCTTTAATTTCATTCCCTCAAGTGAGCAGTCTGGCTTTATTTCCTGGAGGATGGACTGGTTGGATCTTCTTGCAGTCCAAGGCACTCTCAGAATTTTCCTCCAACACCACAGTTCAAAAGCATCGATCTTCCTTCGCTCAGCCTTCCTTATGGTCCAGCTCTCGCAGCCATATGTTACTACAGGGAACACCATTGCTTTAACTATGCGGGCCTTTGTTGTCAGTGTGATGTCTCTGCTCTTAACTATTTTATCGAGATTTGTCATTGCTCTTCTTCCAAGGATTAAGCGTCTTCTGATTTCCTGACTGCAGTCAGCATCTGCAGTAATCTTTGCACCTAGGAATACAAAGTCTTTCACTGCTTCTACATTTTCTCCCTCTATTTGCCAGTTATCAATCAAGCTGGTTGCCATAATCTTGGTTTTTTTGAGGTTTAGCTGCAAACCAGCTTTTGCACTTTCTTCTTTCACCTTCATCATAAGGCTCCTCAGTTCCTCTTCGCTTTCAGCCATCAAAGTGGTATCATCTGCATATCTGAGATTGTTAATGTTTCTTCCAGAGATTTTAACTCCAGCCTTGGATTCCTCAAGGCCAGCTTGTCGCATGATGTGTTCTGCGTACAAGTTGAATAGGTAGGGTGAGAGGATACAGCCCTGCCGTACTCCTTTCCCAATCTTAAACCAGTCTGTTGTTCCGTGGTCTGTTCTTACTGTTGCTACTTGGTCGTTATACAGATTCTTCAGGAGGCAGACAAGATGACTTGGTATCCCCATACCACTAAGAACTTGCCACAATTTGTTATGGTCCACACAGTCAAAGGCTTTAGAATAGTCAATAAAACAGAAATAGATGTTTTTCTGAAACTCCCTGGCTTTTTCCATTATCCAGCGGATATTGGCAATTTGGTCTCTAGTTCCTCTGCCTTTTCTAAACCCAGCTTGTACATCTGGCAATTCTCGCTCCATGAACTGCTGAAGTCTACCTTGCAGGATCTTGAGCATTACCTTACTGGCATGTGAAATGAGTGCCACTGTTCGATAGTTTGAACATTCTTTAGTGTTTCCCTTTTTTGGTATGGGGATATAAGTTGATTTTTTCCAGTCTGATGGCCATTCTTGTGTTTTCCAAATTTGCTGGCATATAGCATGCATTACCTTGACAGCATCATCTTGCAAGATTTTGAACAGTTCAGCTGGGATGCCGTCGTCTCCTGTTGCCTTGTTATTAGCAATGCTTCTTAAGGCCCACTCAACCTCACTCTTCAGGATGTCTGGCTCTAGCTCACCGACCACACCGTCAAAGTTATCCCCGATATTGTTATCCTTCCTATACAGGTTTTCTGTATATTCTTGCCACCTTTTCTTGATCTCTTCTTCTTCTGTTAGGTCCTTGCCATCTTTGTTTTTGATCATACCCATTTTTGCCTGGAATTTACCTCCAATGTTTCTAATTTTCTGGAAGAGGTCTCTTGTCCTTCCTATTCTATTGTCTTCTTCCACTTCCGCGCATTGCTTGTTTAAAAATAATTCCTTATCTCTTCTGGCTAACCTCTGGAATTTTGCATTTAATTGGGCATATCTGCCCCTATCACTGTTGCCTTTTGCTTTCCTTCTTTCTTGGGCTACTTCTAGTGTCTCAGCAGACAGCCATTTTGCCTTCTTGGTTTTCTCTTTCTTTGGGATGTATTTTGTTGCCGCCTCCTGAACAATGCTGCCAACTTCTGTCCAGAGTTCTTCCGGGACCCTATCTACTAAGTCCAGTCCCTTAAATCTATTCTTCACCTCCACTGCATATTCCTTAGGAATATTAGTGAGCTCATATCTAGCTGATCTGTGGGTCTTCCCTAATCTCTTTAGTCTGATCCTAAATTGTGCAAGAAGAAGTTCGTGATCTGAACTACAGTCAGCTCCAGGCCTTGTTTTTACCAACTGTACAGATGTCCGCCACCTTTGGCTGCAAAGGATGTAATCAATCTGATTTCGGTGTTGTCCATCTGGTGAAGTCCATGTATAAAGCCGTCTCTTAGGTTGTTGGAAGAGAGTGTTTGTTATGCAGAGTGAATTGTCTTGGCAAAATTCTATCAGCCTGTGTCCTGCTTCGTTTTGTTCTCCCAGGCCATACTTACCTGTAATTCGAGGTGTCATTTGACTGCCCACCTTAGCATTCCAGTCTCCTGTGATGAAAATAACATCTCTTTTAGGCGTGTTGTCCAGTAGGTGCTGCAGATCCTCATAGAACTGCTCTACTTCAGCTTCTTCAGCATTTGTGGTTGGGGCGTATATTTGGATCACTGTGATGTTAGATGGCTTGCCCTGAATTCGAATTGAGATCATTCTGTCGTTTTTTGGGTTGTATCCAAGCACTGCTTTAGCCACTTTACTATTAATTATGAAGGCTACTCCATTTCTTCTGTGGTCCTCTTGTCCGCAGTAGTAGATCTGGTGGTCATTTGATGTGAAGTGGCCCATTCCAGTCCATTTCAGTTCACTGATGCCCAGAATGTCTATCTTTAATCTTGACATCTCACCAATAACCACATCCAATATGCCCTGGCTCATAGATCTTACATTCCAGGTTCCGATGGTGTGTTGATCCTTAGAACATCGGATTCGCCGTTCACCACCAGCACCGTCGGCCGCTAGCCGTCCTTTCGGCTTTGAGCTAGCTGCGTCATCACGTCTGGGGCTAGTTGAGCTCATCCTCTGTTCCTCCCCAGTAGCATTTTGACCATCTTCCGACCTGGGGGTCTCATCTTCCGATGGTATACCGACATATCTCTGGTTGTACTGATCCATTTAGTTTTCACGGCAAGAATACTGAGGTGGGTTGCCATTACCTTCCCCAGGGATCGCATTTAGTCTGACCTCTCTGTCATGACCTTCCCGTCTTGGGTGGCCCTTCACGGTTTAGCTCATGGCATCATTGAGGTGCTCAAGCTCCAGCACCACGACAAGGTAACGATCCTTTGCTGAAGAGTAAACTATATAACCTAGAATAAATGTTCCCCATTTCATAAACGTTGTGCCAGACAGACTGAATTTTAACAAGATAAAAGATGGGTTGATATTTTTCTCTAAAACATCTTCAATTTTTTATTCTTTATTTTTACTAAACAGGAAACACACACAGTCCAACATGCTGGACAAATGAGTAGTGTTTAAATAATTAACACCTGCCACTCTAGAGGCCATACTGCTGATATTAAATCATTACCTTTAACATCTGAAACAGATGACAGTAAGTAATTCCAAAACAGCCAAGACAGGAAACCCATTTTTAGTTCTTGGAAAATTGAATCAATTTCAACCAAGCTGATAAAAAATCTGTTTTGATTCTCATATAGGAGAGAAGTGGTTTTGCATTATTTTTTTTTCTTGAATGATTTGGAATCTGGATTTCAAAGGAAAGTCATTATGCGGTAAACTAATGATGTGTGTTCTACCTGCAAAATCCTGTACAGAGTGAAAACTTTAAGTAACTTTAAGCATCAAAGCTTTGCCAAGTTTCCAACTGACTATAACAGACCAGATAGGAAAACAAGGATATCCTTCAATGGAAGAGAAACCTCAGCAAAGATGGGAGGAAGTCCTGTTGAATAGCTCCTGTTTCATATCCAATTTTTTCAGCTGAACTCCACTGTTACAATCAATGCAAAAACTGCTTGAGGAAAAGTGTCTGGGGATTAAAACCTTAACTTTTTGTATAAACCAGTGCTTTTCAAACTTGGCAACCTTAAGATGTGTGAACTACAACTGGCTCCCAGAATTCTTGGAGTTGAGGTCCACACATCCTAAAGTTGCCAAGTTTGAAAAACACTGGTTTAAATTGCTGTTCCCCATGTTTTGGTAAGCTAAAGCCACAGCTGAGCAAAAAATTTCTCAGAAGATTTTTTTTGGAAATACTGTAATTTCTAAAACTTTTCTGTATGGTGCCCATGTAGTTGAGCAAGCCAAGGAAATAGCACCGTTTTTCTTGGATTTTGTGGAGTAATTGAGGAAGGGTCTCCTCATTTTTAATTTTTTAAATTATGTTATGCCTATTTTATACTTTTAGCAAGCTTCCTGACTCATACAAGTGGTACCTTTGATATTATGGCAGCTTTGAATCTGCACCTTAGTCAGACCTAAGTTCTGCACCATCTTTTCACAATCCAACATCCCCACCTGGTTTCCAAGTGATGTGGTAGTCTACATTATTACAATTACTGACCAGCAAAGAGTGATGTGCCAAGAGCTGCAATCCAAAAAGTGGGTGGGGCAAACTTTCATGACAATATCCCTTCATTTTGTCACCATAGCAACAACCTTGTGACTTATGCTGGGCCAAGCAGAGCAACTAGCCTAAAGTCACCCAGTGAGTTTCCATTGTTGAAAGTAGACTTAAAGCGGGGATTTCCAGGTCAGAGTCCAACACCTTACCCACTATAGCACCCTGGATCTTGTATATAATGACTCAGTGCACTTAATCTTCCATTTTTATCATAGTAGAAATATCAGGGCTGAAATAAATTCAAGGCCATGAGGGGTCACATGTAGTATATGTTCTGTCCAGTGGTGTCCGTGGGGTAGTCAACATAGACAGGATAGTGGAAGCATCATCACAATGCAAGCCCTGCCTATTGGGTACATGCATGCAACATCAATGCACACACAAAAGGATCCTTGCGACACCACATCTGCCATCTTGCCCATTTTGATGCTTCCTGTGAATGCCAATTGTTCTATCTCTAACTGTCATCCATCAGATGTGTTGGAAAAGAAAGTTCATAGTGTTTGGAATTCTGGGAGCTGCAATTCTAACAGATGTGGAGAGTTCCAGCTTGGCAAATGCTGCTAGACACAGAATAATTTACTTGTCTGTGGTCTGGAAGCAGGTGCTTTTCTGAGTAACTGTCAAGGAAAGAAGTTTGACTTGAATAAAATGTGTTTCCCTTTGGTCTCAGAAAAGACTATAATCCTCTAGATATCAGTTTGTGTGGAACTTGCTTAATGACAAATACAGTTTTCCTTGAAAACTGCAAAGTGAAATATCTTGAAATATTCTCAAACTGGCAGCCAAGAACACCCAAGCAGATCTCAGCAAATAGTTATTTCTAATTTTGTTGTTAACCTGCAGGGAGCTTATTTGATACAAATGCTCCACCCAGACGGAGGTCTAACTTTCTATAAATTTCTGAACAAAACTGGATTATTTAGCCGTAAAGAACTGATAAAAATCCTTTGGAAGGAATTTGTACTGTGTTTGGTGAGGATTTGCTGTATCAGTGGGTATCTAGTTTCATTTTAGCAGCTGTAATTAATCAGATGGCCAGAATCAGAGGTAGTTCAGCAGAAGAAATGCAATTTGTGTCCCACCAGAGAGAAGAAATATCTGCTATTTATGTACTGTGAATTAAAGGGCCAATAACAACAATTCCAGTTTAAATATCTCAAAGTACCTTTGCAATATGGTAATCTAATACGTGCCCAGTATTCAGTTTCAAACTCTTACCCTGTGTTGAAGCTCAGTTGTGATACACAAGGAAAATAATACATTGATTCTGAACAAGTGCTGAGAATCTTCTCTAAGTAGAAATAGCATGTGGAGAAGGGTTTTCATGTTAGGGGAAAACAGCTTATTCATAATTGTAGTTGCATGTAATTCTGAAACTATTCATCTGATCATTTGCTCTTGCTTGAAGCATGGTGAGGCACTTCTAATGCAAAGAATCATTCTGCCCAGTGCAGTTTTTTCATCACAAGCTAAAAATAAAGCCTCTTACCTGTAAGTTTCAAATTACAAGTCAAGGCACTCCTAACATAAAAATTAAGCCTCTGGGTAAAACATGAGCCAATTTCTCTTGCTTGCCCATTTTCCATCCAAATTCTTTAATGTATACTTCTATATTCACTCACACAATACTTGATATTGGGGGTGTTCTGAGTGAAGGGCAACCATTGTACTTTTCTTACTTCAAACTTGCGTCATGCTTTGATAGCATCTGGAAAAGCTGCAGCTATGGTCATAAGTATTTGTGGTCTGTTAAGCCAAATATAATTCTTTTTAACCCTGTATCATTTGACAGAGGACAGATTACATCAAAGACTCTCAAATGCATGCGATTATCAAAGGATATCCTTGGTGCACACAAACAGTCTTATAATCTGCTAAATTCATTAGTCTTCAAAGAGACAAATACTCCTGCCATGTTCAAATATGATAACATATGAAGTCAAGAATTAATAGGTTGTCTGAATCAAACTACTCTGAGAGATTTTGTTGAAGTCTGACATTGCACAGCTGGGTAGAAACTTTTTATGGTTTATCTTGTATTTTGGAGATTCCCTTGCACCTATGGTATGTCTTCTTCTGCATTTATACACATTTACACACATCTACCCCAAAACTTACTTTGGGACTTTGAAACAAAACTTTCATTATGAGATAGCAAGGATTGCCACAAGGGGGGAATTAGCAATACGACAACACATGAGAAGGTATGAGAATTTTTACAGAAACAGAAACTGGACTGCCTTGTGCCCTGTCACCAGGCTACTATTTCCAGAGTGGAGAAATGGGCAACGTTGTCCTTTATCAATCTCCTATCTGTCTTCAAAGTGACCTCAGGTCACATTTTTATGCTCCACTCCAGAAGTACATTTTTCCCGGCTAAATTACCTCAAAAAAGATCCTGTCTGTCTGGCCTAGAATGCTTCAGTTTGTTTTAGGCTAATCTCAGCAGTTCACTTTGCAGAAGAATGGCCACCCCTCTCAGCTGAGCCAATGCTTACCATGCATCATAAATGGTCCTAGATTTCCCCTTAACAGCAGAGGTGAAATAGCACAAGACTATTATCTTTACTTACCATAGAGAAAATTCCTAGTTTGAAACCCATCAGAAGTGTTTATTTAAAGTTTGACTTTTCTTTTCCCAAGTATCTAATTTTCCTCTTCTGCTTTTTCAAAATCTAGAAGTCCACCATTTTACAATTTCACCGATCACCTGACATAAAAAAGGGTTTCACGCACAGAAAGAAAGATAACTCTCAGGTAGTCAACAGAGAGAAGTTGGAGAGAAGTAAGCAGGCTGGAGGGAAAAGAAATGGGCAGGGGAGGCAGCAAGAGAGGTTACTGAAAATAGCAATCGTGTGAATACCTTGTATGAGGTCACTATTCTGCCTGAGCCTAAAATGAAAGAAAATGTTGGTTGCTGGCAAAGTTCTGTGTTCTCTTGCAGCCAAACCAGAAATGGACATAGAGGCACAGAACTCTATAGCTGGCTGGGAAGAGGCCATTCTGCAGCAGGTCAGTTGAAGCCCTTCAGATTACCAACCTCTCTCAAAGTCCTCCCCCATGCAAATCAGAAAGTCAACATAAAGAAGGGCTTGCACAGTTTTTCATTACTACTTTCCTGCTGATTCATCTTAATCCAGGTTCAGCCTCCCTCAGCAGCAGACTGTGGTGGTGGAGGTGCCAATGTGAGGACACGTTCTCAGTGGTTGGTATGCAAGCCATTTCAGAGCTGAGGTAGGGAGGGTGAGGGATGAACTCTAAGATCTACAACATGGATTATCCCTAATTTCATATGTGGTTTTGCCTTATCCTGATTCAGTCTCATTATTATTCAGATATTGTTTCCATCATTGTCTATGGGAGAGAGAAGGAGGGCCAGACTGATGAAAGCAGTGTTGTGGCATTGTGTTACAAACCTCATATTTTCTACATGTGTTGCCATGCCATGTATGCCCCAAAGGGGTGGAGCTTGCAGCACAACAATGCTTTTGTCCCTCTGAGTAGAGTAACAGGATCCTACAGACACCAGTGTGTATTACAATGATCAATTTTTGGATTTCCTTTGGATGTTAGCGCCCAGAGTCTCTGGTCAGAATAAAAGGTTAGCAGATCATTAAATAAGTATTATATTTTATTCATGACTGGTTTAAATGCTTTCCCAGTGGGGCAGGGACTTCAATAAACTACGCAAAGGGAGTAAAGTCCTTTTTGGATGGCTCTTGTATTAATCAAAGCTAATAGTACAACGCCATTAAGAGAAGCAGATTAAGCAATGCTCATGTCCTTTCCCCTATTTGGTCTCAAAAGTTGCAGCTCTCTGTGACTCTAGTGACTTTCTACAAGACAGGAGCTAAGAAAAAAGTTATATTCAACATATCATATACAGTACACCTGATGCTACCAATACACCCTTTCCTATCCACAGCGCCCCATGAGAAATCCTCTTGATAAATGGTAAAGAGAAAGGCAAGCCCAAGCATAACGTGGACAAATATTAGAGGTAAATACACCACAGGGCATGTTAAACTGTCTCTGTTTTCCTTTTATTTTGCCTTTGTAAAGTATGTCCCCTTTCAGTAACCTGGTATTTATTCTTTTTAAGATAGCCACAAACCCTTCCTTTGGCATATTTGTGTGTGTGTGTCGTTTAGGGGACAAAGATATTACACATTCCTAAACTCCACATAAAGCATGGATAATCCAGGAAAATAACAGGTATGAATGAACTAGGGATCAGTCTTTGCTAGGTGATTTTATTGCAGAGGATTCATAAGATAAAAACAAAATCTGATTCTCAGATTCATTTTGCTATCTGTTTAATTCTTTTTTATAGCTACTCTGGAGACAGTATAAACTTAAAGATGGTCTATTAAGGGTGTGTGTGTGTGTGTGTGTGTGTGTTTATGCATGTACATATCTCTACGTGGATTTTTAAAAAAAGACTTGGCATGGAACTTCCGGGGAAGAAATGGCAGACTGAAGACGGCGCCACAAAAAGAGACACTGACCATCACGGTGGAATGAAGAGCCAGAGAACAGACTGGCTCTTTGTAATTCCTCTCCCGACAAGGAGAGGACTTGAGATTGCCCACAATGCTGCATGCAGTTGCTCTTCATGAGGAGACCAGAAGACAGCAGTCTCCAGTGGGTTTAGAGCTCTGGAAAACAAGGAAATAACCATCTCGCTGAAACTGCAGTTGGCGCCTTTGAAAGGACACTAAGTTTGCACACTTCCATTTCTTATCACTTTTGGATATTACTTGTCAACTGCTTTTCAGCTCTTAGGAACCTTTGGATCAACAGGTTTTACAGTGTCAGATGAGTTTCCTTCAATTCTAAGCAAAAGGAGTTTTAAATACAAGTTTTAAGAACTTTGAAAAAAATTATTTTGGAATAACCAGAGAAAGAGTGATTAGAACTCTGATTTTGGAAAGTTACAAGTGGACTAAGAATCCACATGGATTTGAAATACAATTTTGGAAATAATCATAAGAATCCTTTCCATGGGAAAATGCTTTTGTTTTGAATTCTTTTTTTCTAAAAAAATGATAGGATGAGACTTTGAAGGTTGGACATTAGAGGGAACCAGAAGGAATGAACGATTACAATTAAAAGAGAGGAGAAGGACACTTAAATTGGACTTATTACTACAGAATGAAGCAAAATATTTTAACATTGGAAATATTGAAGGACTCAGAAGTTAATTTTAAGAGAGTCTGCCTCTATAGATACTGTAGACTGTGTTTAAAAGATGTTATGAAAGAGGAACAAGTTATATCTGACAAGATTGATACTTATCTGAAAGTGGGTTTAAAAATGACAGGCTACAAGAATGATATGGAAAAGGATGCTACACTGGACAAACAAAAGAAGCTGGCTGATGTCTTAGTAATTAAAAGGGATATACAAATAACAAGCCAAGAGAGTGACCTAGATAATTTTCCTGGATTGGATTTACAAAAGAGGTTTGTTAAAGCTTTGAAGAATTTTGTGAGAACGGACAAAGAAAAAATGAAAAGAAATCAAGTTCTAGGACATTATTGGAAAGGACTAAAGAATAAGATTCTTAGAAGTAAAAGGAAGGAATATAAAGTTGGTTTATTTGATCAAGGTTAAAATAGATATGTTGTTATCTCTGGTAACCTTTAATGGACTTTTGCTGATCAGGACTGAAACAATGAGGCTTTAAGGATTTGTTTATAGATAAGAGATGGGATATGGGAAGAGGAGATCATTTGTTGTATTTTAAGAGAAGGTGATAAGTTACTAAAATTGTTTATACTTGTTGTGGTGAAAGGGCAAGTTATTTCTTTCTATATTTCTTTCCTTTTTCTTTCCTATATTCTTATTTTTTCTTTCTTTTCTATTTTTCTTTCTATTTTTTTCTTTTCCGCACTTTCTTTTTTTCTTTCTTTTCTTTTCTTTTTTTAGTTTGTTTTTACTTTTGAATTATAATTTTTAATAAAATCACTATGAAAAAAGACTTGGCCTGTCTTGCTTCGGACCTCAGATAAGCTTTCTTGACTACATGCCAAATTATTTCAGGACAGGACTATACTTTAAATGCTGTACAGACTGCAGTTAAGTGCCAGAGATGGCTAAATTTTCCAGTATGCCGTACATACTCCAACTAATTCTTTCTTCTCTTTTAGAGGAGGTTAATGAAGCTAAAGAGAAGAGGCAGATTAAATGTTCAATCAAATCACAACATATGGAAAATTCTGCCTGGCGCTGCACTCTGCAGAAACGCTCAGACTTCCATTCTAGTGAGACTACTATTAATAATAATTTATCCATCTGTTGCAGCTTTTCATGGCAGATTCTGAGTCTTTTATGGATACTAATAATTAACCCTCATGCCGCTTACTGCAGAAATATATCATGTTATTCAGATTTTGTAAAAAGGGATGAAACAAAGCGAAAACAACAACCTTCGAGTCCAGACAGTTAATCTTCCAAAGGAACCTACAAACCAGGAGCATGGAATATGGGCCCTCTAGCCATTAATGTCTCTGCAGATGCCATCTTTGCAATCTACCAGGCTTTGGGCCCCATCACAACTTTGAATCCTTTAAAGATTATTTTATTTAGAAAGAAATAAACTGCTTTGCAAAGCAAAACGTCACCTTCTAGCATTACTTTTATTTACAATAAGGCCTTTATGCCCCATGTAGTTCCTTTACGCATTCTTAGAAAATAAAAATGAAGGGTCACTGCCAGGAGTGACTGCAGGAGTGACTCCAGAAAGTCAAGATGGAGGCTGTGATGCCCATAAAAAACAGGCAGAGTTGTGATTGCACCATTGCAGTCGCCATCTTGATTTTTTGGGACATACCGTGTAGACACCCCTGGCAGCTGCAGTCCAGAACTTTGTTTGAAATTATGCCCCCCTGCCCTGAAAAAAGACAAAAGGAAGCTAGTTAGTAGAGAGCATCTGGGGGACCTAGAACAGTTGGAAGAAAGGAAGTTCACATTCTGCTTTCTGGTCACTTGATATTTTGGGACTGGCCACACCCACCATAGTAGACCTGTTGTGAAAGTGCCCACAAGATGCTTGAAAAATTCCAGTTGAATTCCCTGCACAAAGATATTGCCCATTGCTGCTTCAAGTTATGTCTTCCCATCTGCAATATTTGTAGCTTATTGTTTACTTGTTCTCAAGGTTTTGTCTTATTCCATGCCTGCAGGCTTAAGGAAAGGAGAAAAGCCATAGGTGGAGTGCATTTTGTGGAAAAACCCAAGAGTTGAAAGAAGGGAAACAAGAGCAGTGATTGCCCAGGAGGCTGGGCACAAGAACAAGTGGGCAGGCATGTCCTGGTCATTGAAATTAGAAGCAGAGGGACAAAGATCGACTACAGATATTGCACAATCCCAAAGACACGGTTGCTTTGAACAGTTGCAGACAGGTGCTATAGTTGCCCCCTCACTCACTCCAAAGCAAATTTTTGGAACTGAATCTGAAGCATTGCACAGCCCTAATGGCTATGACTTTACCTATTGCAAAATGTCACAATACAGGTCTGAGGCATTTGGACCCCTCAGAAATTCTTCTGAGCAGGGCTCTGGATGTGTGAACCAAAGTCCTGCCTTGACATTATGACTGGCTGGAAGAGAGCATTAGCGCAGGTTGATTTTTTGAGGGAAAGGTCCTAAATGGCTGTTATTTTTAAATAAATACTACCAGCCTTGTTTCGCCCCTGCTCAGCCTGTATATTTTAAAAAAGAGACGATTTTGCCCAAAGCATTAAAGTACCCGACACGCATTCTCATCCAAATGCTAACTGATTTCCTAAGACGTTGCCTTGGAAAGTCTGCACTGCTTGGCGAATATAGAATGCACAACAATGCATCTCCAGCCTGGAGAATATAACCAGATTAGAAAACAAAAAGCCATTAAATGCAATGTTATTTTTATGTTCCTCTATGACAGAAAAGGCCACCCTCTGCAAATACAGCATTTTCCATAACTCAGCCCTTCCATAGTACTCTTGTACTTTCCTTTTTGTATCTGGGGGAGGGTGTTTTCAAACTGCTGTAAATCCAGCAGTAAGTCCAGCAGTAAATAAGGCATGCCTAAGCCTGCATCTAAATCCTCTTATGTTAAACGTTCTTTCCAGTCACTGAAATTAGAGGCAGAGGAGTACTCTTTGACCAGCCAACCCCTTTGACTACTTTGCTAGTACATTTAGAAGGATTTTTTAACAACTAGGTTTTGAATGACTTCAGGGTGCTCTTAAATGACTTCAGAACGGAGCATCAATTCCTTCCTGAAGAAAGCTGCTCCTAATTGCTTAATGGGCATGCTTGCCTAATGAGTCATAATGAGTCAGGCTTAGATGATAGGTTTCTTCTCATGTGAAAGTGGAAAGCGCTGAGTTTCTTTAGATTCAAAGGCTCTGGTGGCTAATGACGCTGCTTGAATTGAGAAGGGTGGCTGGCATTTGGCAGGCATTCTTCTGATTTTTTAAAGAAAAGGTTTATAGTGCTAAATTTTAAGGTCTCTGCAAGTCCTGGAGACCTGGATCTGCACCTAGTAGTCATGTCCTAATAGTATCACTACTAATGCCCAGTGAAAATTCCTAGATGGGAAAGTGTTAATGGATAGGACTGTAGAGAGTAAGGAAGATGACTCTGATGGGGAAATATGCAGGAATCATTATCTATGCAAAAGGGGTTGAAATATTTTTAAGTCCAGAGCAACAAGATAACATTCGGAAGTGGCTGAAGCAGAGCCCCTCCGCCCAATTCACTGGAATGTAAGGAGGAGAAGCTGGTTCAACACAATCAGACACACAAGATTCTGTGACTATAGCCAATTTCAATGAAAGTAGTTTTAGCCTTCCTGTGGAGTTGATTTCTTGGTCTGGTCAACCTAGTGGGGCTGACAAGGACTTGTTCACAGCCTGCTCATCTGTTATCAATGCTCTTATCCCAACCCACATCTTTATTTTATCCTTCTTCATCTCCTGGTCAACATTTTTTCAGCCTTCATTGGAGAAGCTGAGTTTCTAAACTTTGTTGAAAACCAAAGTTCTTTCATACTTAAAAAAAATGCTAGTTTCAAAAGGGCATAACTAGGGAGAGCTGTTGAAATTATGTCTAGCTTATATGACCCCCAGAACAATATAGTTGGAATTAATCAGATCCATTTTTCAGCCAGCATGCATAGCAGTGCTGATGAATGCACTCAGAAAATATGGAACTGGGTTCAAAAACTGGATGGGACAGAGTGGCAACAAAATCAATAGAAGAGAAGGCACCTGGAGGTGCCACATTAGCTTGGAAAAGTGGGACGTTGCTACCATAGAGCAATATCTGGCAACTGTTCTCTGCCAGTTGGTTGACTGAAGAAAAGGATCTGACACCCTATTTGATTATTTCCTGTTAAATATGGATACTTTGCTATAGAACAGGGTTTGTGGAGTCCTTGGTGCTCTCTGAGCTTGGTTGTTTGCTTGCAGACTAGGTAACATCGTCAGCAGTTACCTAGTTGGGTAACGAAACATCTGCAAGCAAACAACCAAGCTCAGAGAACACCAAGAACTCCACAGCTCATCCCTGAGCTACAGATATTCTCTTCTATGAGATCAAGATTTTCCTGTTTCTGCAGAATCCTAGGGTTCTGTAAGAACCTGATGGAGTTCTGTGAGAAACTAAGGGCAAGAAAATGAAGTTCATTCAGATTCAGCAAGGGCATCCATGTAATATTTCTAAAGTTCAGTGGAAGGGATGGCATTTGTCAGCCAACCTTCAGACACACATACACTCATGGGGCCATTTGTGTTCATGATGATTCATCACTCTGCCTATGTCTGAGAAGCAAGCAGCAGCAGGGCAAAAATACTGTCCATGGTCTTTGCCTAGGAAATGCTTCATCCACACAGTATTTCCATAGAAGAGAATATCTGTAGCTCAGGGTTGAACTGTGGAGTCCTTGGTGCTCTCTGAGCTTGGTTGTTCACTCGCAGATGTTTCATTACCCAACTGGGTAACGTCATCAGTACTGAGTTGGGTAATAAAACTGCAAGCAAACAGCCAAGCTCAGAGAGCACCAAGGACTCCACATAGTATTCTCCCACAAAAAAATGCTCCAGCCACCATTTTGTCCATGCCTGCCCTGCCTCCTGAAAAGTCATCCTGCCCCAGCCCCATTTCTCTTCTTGTCCCACAAGCAAGGTCACATAGAAGGTTCTGAATGATAGGAGAGAGCTTCTCGCCTGGCAGTGATTTCTAATGGTAATTCCTAATACAATCAGCCCTCTAGGATAGCGACAATTAGCAGCTGCCACCACCTGTCCATAACCAAAGGTGACAGCATTAACTGTCAAGGACCATTTTAATTGCTGTTAATTGCCAACTGTCTTCCCATTAACAGAGGAAGTTCAGAAGTTCAGGCTGCACACACTGTCAACTTCCTGTTTCTGGTTGACAAAAAAAAAAAAAAGAATTCCCACTCATACATATTTGCCCCCTCTGTTTGCATGCTGATCTTGAAAGAGGTGGTGGTGCTGTGCCTCTTGCTTATCTTACCCCACTGACTTCAATGGTCAATTTAAAATTCTTTTTATGCATTAGGCTGAATAAAAGAGAATAAATAGGTTCTTCCTCTGTGTGTTCTAAATATTAATTTTTCCCCTTTTAGCATCATTTGAAGTCTTCCCAACTACATGACCTTTGGGGGCAATGTTACATATAATTATTACTAGAAAAACGTAAATACAGGATATCCTCTTTTTTTTTAAAGAAAGCTTTGTTTTATAACTGTGGATAATAAGAACTCAAGATTTTTAAAGTATCACATCATGTACATTGTCATTCTGAATAGCAGAAGCAGTCATCGTTGGTAGGAGCTGATATACATCTCTCTCATACATCCAAGCTTTGCAATGCAAAAAGTCTGATTTAATTTTCTCTTTTAATCCATAAATTCTATATTCTTATGCTGCATGTTCTGTTTATGTACACTAGGCCTTCGGCATTCCTAAGTAAGGGACTCATTCTAAATGACATCCCAAATGTTGAATTTCTTGCATAATGTCATGTTCACTGTTTCAACGTTCTGTTAACATCGTAACGTTTCACATGTCACCTGTCTGATCCATGTATTGCAGGCTTGCAGGCTTGCTGGTATTTTTCTGTTTCTCTTTGTTTCTTATCTTGCTGCTTAGGAATGTATGTTTGGGTTTGTAACTCTGTTCAAGGTTACTTTCTCAGGCCGATGTAACGGTTGCTAGCACCTGGGAGGGGGTGGTTGCTAAGGGGGGATAGGGGCGGGATTGGTTTGGAAGCGAGGGTTTTTAGTTTGTATTTGGCATGCTTTTGCTCATTCTCAGCTTTCTCTGTATTTGCACACTATTCTTATAATAAATCAGTTATCTTTAAGCTCTGGCTTGTGAGACTGAGTATTTTGGAGTAGGCAACCATTACATAAAGCTGAGAATCTATAAGTATATTTTCCGCTAGCCCCATCCAAGTCTTTGGTGAAAGGGAGCGCTAGCGATGACAGAACCTGGGGTGCGAGAGAGCGAAGGGAGCGAAGAAGAACCTGATACCTCAAAGGCTATTGTGACCCCGAGCTCCCGAGCTCAGAGGGCAGCCCTCCGGGATAAGCGGGGTATCCAGATGGAAGACCGAGGTTTACCGTCCGAAGTGAGGGGCGCTACAGGGGATGGCTATCGAACCAGGGAGGAAGAAGACTCCGAGGTCGAATCGCCCCAAGCGTCCTGGGAACTGGAGATTCCGTTGTCACCTACGGTCTTGGTGACCACGGGACCCTTGGAAGAACCTGTTACCCCCGCCCGCATAAAAGCACTAGAGGAGAAAATCGAATCTCTAGTGGCCATGTTAAAAGAAAACCCCAGGGGGTCGGGGTCCCTGTGAGAGGGTCCGGAGGAAACTCCAACCTGATGGCCCAACCCGGTGGCGAGATCCCCATCACCCAGGGGAAGAAGTAGGACTCGGGTTCTCCGGCAATCGAAGGGAAAAGCATCGGGAGTGACCAGGGAAGGGTCACAGCTGGTGGGCAGGTGTTCGTTGGCATTCGCGGAGCCCCCTGAGGTGCACGAATCAACAAGAACCCCTCCACCTTTTATGGTAAAGTTTGATGGCGATCCCACAAAGTTGTCCTTCTTTATTACTAATGCTCGGAATTATATGGAGGACTGGGGGCGAAGTTTTCGCTCAGAACATGGCAAAATTAATGCCCTTGCCAATAAGCTGAAGGGGAGGGCAGCAGATTGGTATGTCCAATTATGCCAAGCCGAAGCCATGGAGTTAGAAGACTGTGAGGAGTTCCTGTGGGCATTAAAGCAGCACTTTGAAGATCCCTTGGCACAGGAACGAGCGAAACGGGCACTGAAGAAACTTTCCCAGGGGTCTCTCAGTCACGGATTACACCTTAGAGTTCAAAGCCCTGGCTGGAAAGGTGGAGGACTGGTCCCAGTCAACTCTAGTGGAAATGTTCAAACAGGGACTGGAGACGGAGGTCCTCCGATGGGCTTTGGGACGGGATGATCCGAAAACGTTGTATGGGTGGATTCAGCTGGCTGGCAGTGCTGAAAACACCCTAGAGACTTTCGCACATAACAAGGAATTGAAGCAAGGGAAGTCAGGTAAAAGTGCCCATGCCCTGGGATTCTCAACTTGCCCCAAACCAAAAAGTTGGGAGGAAGAACGAGAACGGTGTTTCGCCAAGGGCCAGTGCCTGAGATGCGGGAAAGAAGGACATCGAGCAGCTTCGTGCCCAAAAAAGAGATCCGAGGAGCGGCCAGGGAAGTCGTCCGGGAAGTCTCCTTCGGTACCGAGGAAGATGAGGGCTGCCCGCGCGGAGGACGATCCTAACGACAACCCTTTCGGGGGAGAGGAAGAGGAACTGGATTTCGTACAGCCGGCGGGAAAAGGCAACCACCTGCTCTGAAGGGTGCTGTGGGGCAGGTGGAGGAAGATGGGCGCGACCATGATTCGGTGAGTGGGAATTTTCCTACCCTGACGGTCAAAGTGAAATTGGGATCCAGTACCCGAATGGTGGAGGTGTGGGCCATGCTTGACTCAGGCTGCTCACGTTCCTTAATGCACCCTGACCTAGTAGCCGCCTTAGAACTCCCTAGGTTCCCTTTGAAGCGGCCAATGATTTTTACACAATTGGATGGGACTATGGCTGGGGGTAAACCGGTCACTCACTCTACAGGACTGGTGGCGCTGCAAATGGGTACTCATTGGGAGAAATTACCCTTTGTCATAGTGCCGGTGGGGGGCCCATTGGTCATTTTAGGGATGCCCTGGTTTGTCAAGCAAAATCCTTTTATCAACTGGATGCATAGGACTGTGACATTCACTGATGGATTTTATAAAGTGCCAGAAAAGGATTTACTGGGAGACAAGGAGGGTGGACGGGCAGCCACAACGACTGTACAAACTCTGGAACCACTAGAAGGGCTGCCCGCACAATATCAAGACTTTGCAGATGTGTTTGGAGAAAAGGAGGCGGATCGCTTGCCGCCTCACCGAAAGACAGACTGCGCTATTGAATTTCTACCCAATGTGAAATTGCCTAACCCAAAGATCTATGCTATGTCCCCAAAGGAGTTGGCTACACTGAGGGAGTTCATTGACAAAAACCTAGCCAGGGGTTTTATTGAGCCAGCCAACTCCCCGGTGGGGGCACCTGTCCTCTTTAGACCAAAAAAGGACGGTTCTTTGAGGCTATGTACAGATTTCCGCGGGCTCAATGCAGTGTCAATTTTAAATAAATATCCTTTGCCCTTAATCAAAGATATGTTGTCACATCTGGCCAGAGGTAAAATCTTCTCAAAATTGGACTTGAGGGAAGCCTATTTTCGTATTCGTATACGGGAAGGGGATGAGTGGAAAACAGCATTTAACTGTCCTCTGGGGGCTTTCCAATATAAAGTGTTACCCTTTGGTTTGTCGGGAGCGCCTGGTGTTTTTATGCAACTAATTAATGAGGTCTTGCATGACCACCTGTTCAAAGGGGTGTTGGTATATTTGGATGATGTATTGATTTATACTGAAACAATGGCAGAACATGTTCACTTGGTGCGTCAAGTGCTCGCTAAACTGAGAAAGGCTGAGTTGTATGCTAAATTGTCAAAATGTGCTTTTCATCAGTCGGAAATTGACTATCTGGGCTACAGGATTTCAGAAGAGGCCATTGAAATGGACTCCTCAAAAGTTGAAGCCATAGTCTCATGGGAACCCCCACGCACGTGGCGCCAATTACAAAGTTTCCTTGGCTTCACCAATTTCTTTCGGGCATTTGCCCAAAATTTCGCAGAAATTGCCCTCCCCCTCACTGACTTACTCAAAACTAAAGCTCAGGGGGATACGCAGCATTCAAGAAATCCAGGGGCGCTACTTAAGTGGACCCCAGCCTGCCAGCAGGCGTTTGACGTGCTCAAACAGCTGTTTACAACAGAACCTATCCTGAGGCATCCCGATCCAACTAAGCCATTTGTGGTGCAGGTCGATGCCTCCGATTTCTCCATCGGAGCCCTTCTACTCCAAGCAGATCAGTCTGGCCACTTGAAACCCTGCGCGTACCTATCTCGTAAGTTCACGGAAACTGAGAGGAGGTGGCATGTCTGGGAAAAGGAGGCGTTCGCTGTAAAAGCAGCGTTGGAAACCTGGCGCCACTTATTAGAGGGGGCTTCTCAACCTTTTGAAGTTTGGACTGACCATAAAAACCTGGAGGCACTAAGCACCAGTCGAAAACTCAGCCCTAAACAAATTAGATGGGCTGAATTCTTTAGCCGCTTTGATTTTTCCCTCAAATTCATTCCGGGAAAGAAAAACTTTTTGGCCGACGCCTTATCCCACAGACCCCAAGATTCTGGCCCTGGGCCAATCATTCAGGGTACTGTGTGGACTGAAAAGCAATTGGGCTTTGCAGCTGTGACGCGTAGTCAGACGCGTACCCAGCAAGCTCAACGGACAGCCACTCCTCCTCCCTCCAGTCCGGGACGTTTGCCAATTCCTTCACACTTGCAACAACAATTTATTTTCCATCTGAAATCTGATACTTGGTTGCAGGCAAACTTAAACAATGTTACTTTTGACAGGGATTTTGCCTGGAAGAACGATCGTCTTTACGTACCTGAGGCTTTACGAAAGACGATCCTGCTACGCTCTCATGATGATAAACAGGCTGGTCATTTTGGGTACCTTAAGACTCTCCATCTCATCAGACGACAGTTTTGGTGGCCGGCTCTCATGAGGGATATAAAAGCTTATGTGGCTGCTTGTCCTGTTTGTGCGGCGACCAAGCGCAAGGCAGGAAAACCCCAAGGCTTTCTGCAACCTGTGGCTAACCCTTCCTATCCTTGGCAAGAAATCTCCATGGACTTTATAGTTGACCTACCACCCAGTCAACGTAAAATGGTGATTTTGGTGGTGAAAGACTTTTTCTCTAAACAAGCGCATTTCATCCCCTGCGCTTCCATTCCCACCGCACAACAGTTAGCCCGCCTATTTCTAGTACACGTGTACCATCTCCACAGGAGCCCCTCCCGCTTGGTGAGTGACAGGGGCTCACAATTTACGTCACAATTTTGGCGGGCATTTATGAAATTGGTTGGCACCGAACAAGCCCTCTCTACGGCGTGGCATCCTGAGACGGATGGATCTACTGAGGCTGTTAATTCCACATTGGAACAATATTTACGTGCTTTTGTTAATTATCAACAAGACAACTGGGTGGATCTTCTTCCCTTTACTGAGGTTGCTTATAACAACACGGTACATCAAAGCACTGGCTAAGTTCCTTTTAAGACGGTGTTTGGCCGTGATTTTGTCCCGATACCGGAACTCCCACACCCGCAATCTCTGCCTTCCTCTCTGACCGATTGGGCCCAAAATCTAACGGACTCCTGGCAGAAGATTCAACAAGCCCTCCACCATGCCCAAGCCTCTTATAAAAAACATGCGGATGCAAAGCGCTCCCTGCAGCCTACATTTACGGTGGGAGATAAAGTCTATCTCTCCACGAAGTTCCTCAAATCACCACAACCGTCCAAGAAACTTGGTCCCAAATTTGTCGGTTCTTTTCCTATTGTTGCACAAATAAATCCTGTGACTTTCAAATTGGATCTGCCACATAATCTTAAACGTTTGCATCCTGTTTTTCATTGCAGCTTACTTAAGCCGTTTCTCCGATCCGACCGATGGCATCCCCAACCATCACCACCCCCACCCATTATGATTGATAACCAACAACACTTTGAAGTCAAAGAGGTGCTTGATTCCCGCCGCCGACGCTCTACCTTACAATATCTCATTCGTTGGAAGCATTTCTCCCATCCTGAATGGGTCGCCGCTCCCGATGTCCGATCCCCTGACCTGGTTGCTAGATTTCATGCTGCCTATCCAGCCAAGCCGGCCCCTTAGCATTTCCCTTTTGAATTTTTTTTTTTCAGGGGGGCGATATGTCATGTTCATCGTTTCAACGTTCTGTTAACATCATAACATTTCACATGTCACCTGTCTGATCCGTGTATTGCAGGCTTGCAGGCTTGCTGATATTATTCCGTTTCTCTTTGTTTCTTATCTTGCTGCTTAGGAATGTATGTTTGGGTTTGTAGCTCTGTTCAAGTTTACTTTCTCAGGCCGATGTAACGGTTGCTAGCACCTGGGAGGGGGTGGTTGCTAAGGGGGGATAGGGGCAGGATTGGTTTTGAAGCGAGGGTTTTTAGTTTGTATTTGGCGCGCTTTTGCTCATTCTCAGCTTTCTCTGTATTTGCACACTATTCTTATAATAAATCAGTTATCTTTAAGCTCTGGCTTGTGAGACTGAGTATTTTGGAGTAGGCAACCATTACACATAATATATTCACTTCTCTGAATGATATTAATGTTTCATTGCAAGGCACATTAGCTAGATTCAAATGTCAAAGTAAAATAGATGCAGTTCCACTAAATGTGTGGAGTAAGTACGTTTCTATAAATAATCCTGAGTGCTTAAGGAATATTAAGGAATATTACTTAGGGAATCTCCCCCTCCAAAAGAAGTATTTGATTAGATCCCAAATCCTTATACTGCAACTATTAATGTATCCAAATGAACATTAAAGGATAAAGAAAAATGTACAGACATTTTCCATTGCATGCAACACTTCCTGACATAAGAATTTGAATTTCTAGATGCAGTTTTTAAAAGAATACCCTGCAATTGCCAATCCAGCACTGAAAGACCTGATGCCACTTGCAGCCATGTACCAATGAGAAAGAACCTTCTCTCTACATGCAGCGACAAAAATCATAGACAGAAATAGGCTAAATATAGAAGTTGATTTCTGCTTACAAGTACTTTGCAGTAGCATCAAGTGCTCCAAATATTGAACTCTTATCCAAGGAAAAGCAGTCACATCCCAGCACCCAAATGTCGATTTGTTTGGTTAAAACATTTAACCTTCCAAATAATTAGGAAATTCGCCTTTTCATTTTTGCACCAGAGAAACATTACTGTTGCATTCACAATAAACAAGTTACTAATTTATATTCACATAAGTGGAGGAACTTTTTGGAACAGTAATCGAGACATCCATTTTGGTGCAATTCAAATATGTTTAATAGAATATAATTTTATATAAATAAATTACAACAGGCACAAGTTGTATTTTACTGCCAATTTTCTAGCACTGCAGATTTACCCCTTGATCAGAGGTTCCAGGAATGTTTTATTTTAACAGGTTCTATGGCTTGAAAATGTTTGAAAATTCCTGTGATGGATCACAATCTTAACCCCTGCTACTAACATTCAGTGGCATATTGGAGAGACGGTCTTTGGGACCACATGTGGCTTGCTGGGCACAAGTTGTCTAGCCCTCAGCTAGAAAGTTCAGCCCAGTACTTTTTAGCAACACAACTGATAATTAATCCTGTTCTGAAAAATGAGCAAAGGAAATGAAGCAAGGAGCCACTGCCCAAAGAATTATTGTTGAAAGAAAGAGGTAATATAGTTCATCTGTTGCATATTTACGTTTGTTTAGAATCCAATGCTTTTTGATGCCGAAAAGTGGCTTAAAACAAGCCTTCTTAACCTATAAAGTCTTCAAATTTAATTTCCAGCACCAAAGCAACATATAGATACATCTAAGAAAGTGGGTGGAGTGGAAAAACAACAAAGAGCTGTACTGTATGAGAGGTTTTTTTTTTTTCCTCCCTCACATCCCATAATAACAACAGCAAGAAGATCAACAGCCAGTTGAAACAAGTGGAATGAGAGTGACACTCAATGGCAGCTTCAAATATAAAATCCCTTTCTTCAAAAGAGCTGGTTCTCAGGAGAATTGCGGTGCGTTTGTTGAACAGCCTGAAGGATATCATTGTAATTTTGGAAATGGAAATTTAGATTTTCTTTAATTATTATTTCTTTAAAAAGCTACAGCAACATATGCACGATGCTATTAGCATAACTATTTTTGTGTGTGCCACTCACCCTTTCTGCAGGTTTAGGCATTTTATTTTGTTCTCTTTTTCTAAGAATTTTATTGTATTCTTCTGGTGCTTTATCCAACAACTTTGGTCTTTTTCTAAAAAAACAAAAAACCACACTGATGCAATTATCATGCTAATGAAAATTATCAATAAGCAATATTGCCTGGGTCCTCAACGGCAGCATTTGCAGCCGCCGTAGGCAATGCCATGCTGGAAACTATGTTTTGGATTAAGATGTTGGCTAATCTAACTCCATTTTTACTCATGGATTTTCTCACACACAAAGATGTCTTTGTTCAGGGCTTCTAAAATGATGCTGAAGTACGCCTTCACTTGATGGATACTGTATTTGTTTCTTACTTAACTGAGGTCTTCTTAAATTTTCTACATTTAAATTTAAGTACGGTTGTTAAATTTTCTGTCTGTATTTATTATCGTTACCTACCCTCAGTAGGAAGAATGTTATAGAATGAAAATAATTGACATTAATATTAATACTTGGCATAGGAAGTATTATTTGATTTCTTTATTTGAATGTTCTTTTCAGAGTTTGGTGGACTTCAGTTTTCATCATCCTTATCTTAAAATAGCAAGGGATGAGGGATCCAAACGAGGTGGGGAGGATGCAGGCGCATCTAAAGGGGGTCAAAAAAGTCAAGATGGTGGCTGTGACCACACAATCAAAGCCCTGCCCCTTCTTTCATATTTCACATGCTCAATGTACATAAAAAGGGGTGGAGCTTTGATTGTGCATTTGCTGCTGTCATCTATACATTTCTAATGTACCCTCCATGGATGTCCCTGGGAGGCTAAAAGGCCAGCTGTCCCTTATGTTGAGCCCCTCCATGTGCTTTAAAACACCTTTTCCCATCCAGATCCAAAGACCAGCCATAATGTATATATATTTTATGGATGCATTTGTCCTAGGCAAGCAAGAAGTGATCCAGCTATGACCATATCAGAAGAACGTTAATTATTTTTGATGCCACTTTCCCTCACCTTCTTTTGAGGAAACACTATTGCAAAGCAGCTAATTGGTTGAGCAATTTCCGGTGATGTTAAATTTGCTGGTAGACATGGCAGAGTCTTTCTGAAGTAGAAGGAATGGAATGATTGCAGAATGAGAGAGAAACAAGTGCTTTGGGAATCTGCTGAAAGCTCAGCAGTTTTGCTGCCTACAGGGGCATCTGTAGGAAAGGATCAAAAAAGTCAAGATGGTAGCCACAACAGTGTTATTCAAGCCCCACCCCTTTTGTACCTGTGTCTTGCTTTGATCACATGGTCACAGCCTCCATCTTGACTTCTTTGAATCCTTCCTTGCAGATGCCATTGCTACTAAAGGAACTTATTTGCTTCCCTTATGGTCAGTGTTTGTAAATGCATTTGTAAAGAAAACAGATACTAGAAAAATTTATCCAGTGTGCTCTCTCTCTCTTGCAAATACAATAAATGTTGCACCCTCAGCTTCTCCTCTCTCCAGCATTGGGGGCAATTGGGGGCCTTTAATAATGTATTTTTTAACATCTGTCTGACATTCAAGATGAAAAACAAAAATGTAGTTTCAGGCCATGTCTTCTGCTGCCTCTGTTTGCAGAGTAATAAAGCTTCATCTATCTGCAGTTCATAATTCAAAAATAAAAATGACAGCCAGCAACAGGCATTATTGAGACCCCATGTTGCAGAGAGTTTTATTTCTCTTCCTTACAAAATATATGGCTCTACTAAGATTTGCACCAATAGCATTCTCGTTACCATTGTAAATAATTCAGTGACATTAACTATCCAAATTTGTACTGCTTCATGGAACATTTTTGCTCTCTTCTTTGTAAAGAGGAGAGGTGACATTGAAATCCAGGACATGGACCCTGATTATGTAGGAAACCTCAAATAAATAATTTTCTCATTCTATATAATACTGCTGGAGTAAAATACGCTCTATCCCATCCTGGAAACCACAATTTGCCAAATATAAACTAGCAGTATGTTCCATACAGCGTCAAAAGTCTTAGATGCAGCCACCCAAAACCTCCAAAAATGGCTAGCAAAGGCAGTTGTGGTGTTGTTGTTGCTGTTATTATTTTATGATTATTAATACTATGCTTAAAAACTAATATAATGTTTAATAAGTCTGGAGAAAATCATGACTGAAGGGTAATCATATTCATTATATTTAATTTTAATTACTGCCAAAAATCAATGAAATAAAATCAGATTTAGCTTTCATTCCAGGCCAATCTGCTACATTTGCGGGGGCAGCCCTGAGCAGGACCTTAGCAGGCCAAGAGCAACCCTTAGTTTAATACAAATCTGGCACTTCCCATATAGAGAGACTGGAGCAGATTCAGAAAACAGCCAAAGTTAGGCAAAATTATGGTAAACAAGTCTTTTAAGGAATTATAGAAAACAAGTTTTTTAAGGAAAACTTCAAAGAACTGGGCATGTTTGATGTGGAGAATAAAGGACTCAAGATATAAGAAAATATTCTTCTAGTGACTCAGGGATTGTCATTTTAGGCAAAAGACATTATTCTCTGCTGCCCAGTGTCAAGGATTACATTTCACTGGCTTATGTTACATTATAATACACATTTCAAATCAGCCTATGGAAAAATATCAGAGCACTAACATACTGACAGCGGAAGCAATTCCTTAGTGGAATTGAGGACTTTCCTATGCTGGTGGCCTTCTAACAGTGGCTAAGCTATGTGCAAATATTCAGTTTAGAATTTTACTCTGAAGGAGATTTGATCAAATATCAGACTCAAATAAGATGCTGCCAAATTGATAGGATTGATTTGGGTGGGGCATCTCGGTCTATGAGCAGAAATCAATTTTTCTAAACCATTTCAGAAATTCAAACTGAATAAACCTGATTGGACAATTCTAATCAAAGATCTGGATTACTTCAAATCTGATTTTCCCAATTCACACAGTCCTACTGAGCATCCATCTGTTTCTTTTTAATCTGTTCAATCATGTCCAATTCTTGGAAACTGCCTGGACAAGTCTTTGCAGTTTTCCTGGCAAGGTTTTTCAGAAGTGGTTTGCCATTGCCTCCTTCCTAGGGCTGAGAGAAAGTAACTGGCCCAAGGTACCCAGCTGGCTTTGTGCTTATGGGGGGACTAGAAGTCACCGTCTCCCGATTTCTAGCCTGGTGCCTTAACCACTACACCAAACTGGCTCTCTATCCATCTGTTAGGAATGCTCTAACTTAGGATTCCTCTCTGCAACAGGAGATACCATTACAGTAGATCAATGTTTTTCAAACTTGGCAACTGTAAGATGTGTGGACATCAACTCTCAGAATGGTGGCTGGGGAATTCTGGGAGTTGAAGTCCACACATCTTAAAGTTGCCAAGTTTGAAAAATACTGCATTAGATGGCCACGAGTCCACTCTAAGTTAACAATTGTAGGTGGTGGCTTATACTGGTGGTTTTGACATTGAGGGATGTTCCATCCTGGGGACAGGACACAAGGAATATTATATTATTTATCTGATGGAATGCTCTCTTAATCTTGTCTCTCATTTTGCTTCAGAACCAGTATTATGCAGTATAATTTCTATTCAGTTGGGTGAAAGACAATTTGCCTACATTTTTTTTCCAGTGGTGAAATTCTTGCAGGTAGAGTGTGATATTTCTGAACTTCTTTAATTACATGATGGACAAAGTATGTATGTAAATGTCCTGTTTTCATATCAATCATCTCTCCAGGAACCTCCAGCTCCTTGGTATTCCAACACCAGTATATCAGGTGGCAATTTCTCTTGTGAGTTTTCCTCCCCATATTCAGAAGTCTGAATAGACAAGAAGGCTCCCAAGTGTTTGAAAGATGGGAAACAATATTAGCAGTAGCCCCCTTCACCCCTGCCAACAATGAAATACATTACAAAATGCTGGGAGGAGAACTTTGAAAGAAATTGTCAAGTAGCCTAAGACTAGAATAGAAAAAAGAAGTATTTATTCACACATACATGATTAACTATGGAACCCACTTGCTCACAGACATTGATAGCTACGTAATAAGACAACTGTCACAAGAAATGGACAAATTTGTGGAGGAAAATCTTAGGGGCAACTGTCACAAGTTATGGTGAAAGTATAAATTCTTTAAAATGCCACAAGTGGGAAAGAATTATTATCTTTATGTCCTACTTTTATGTTCCCAGGGACATCTGGTTGGCTACTGAGGGAAACAGGATGTGGGAATACCTATCCTGTCTTAGACACCAAGTTCCCCATGGCCAGTCCCTTGCCTCTGCCCTTGATTGCCCTGTGTCAAGCTAAGGGTGGTCTGGTTGGCCAGCTTGCCCCAGTGTGACTATAGGCCACTAAACATTTTTCAAGGGCAGGAATGCACAGTGTCATCCTCTACCCACACCCAACCCATCGGGAAGAAAACCTTTGCTCATCTTCTTCTGCTGCACATCAAAAGTAGGGTTTTTTACTTGACCCAGCTTAAATGGTACTGTCTGGTTCAGCTGCTCCATTTCATTTCATTGTACTGTAAGTAGATGTAATGGTGTGTGGGAATGATGAAGAGATGCTGCCTAGGGAATGGTCAGATAAGAGGGAACATAGCCCATGGCCACATAGTGGGAGGAGCAAGAGGCTCAGGAAGGACTCTCCCTAAGTTATCAGGCTGTAAAAGTGACGGCGGGAGAATTGTACTTTCAGACTTGCAAGATTCTGTTAATGTAGCCTTACAATAAAGTAGAATTAGCTCATCTGGTTGTGTTTCCTGTCTGATGTACCTGGAAGGCTGACAGTAGATACCTCCTGTTTGCCTACTGTGGTAGATGGCTACTTTTTATATATATATAATTTTACTGAAAGTTTTAAAAAACAAGAGTAAAAATTAAGACAAACTAAAATAAAGAAGGGAGAAAAAGGAAGAAATAAAAAAGAAAGCAAAATTGCAAAAATAAAGAAGAAAGAAAAGAAAAGAAGAGAAGGGTAGAAGAAAAATAGTAAAGAAAACAGATATGAAAAAGTGGCTTCCGATCTTTTTTACAGTTGTAAAGTACAATTGTAGATTTACCTCTTTCTCTAAAGTTACATCATGATGCTCTTCTTTCTATAGTCTGTCCTATCTAATTGTCAAACCTATAGATCATTAATTCATTTTTTTCTGTTTTATGCAAAAAGTCCATAAGGAGTTTCCAGTTAGCAATAAATGTAGATACTGCTTTTTATCTAATCAAACAGGTCAATTTGGCCATCTCAACAAGTTCTATCATCTTTACCAACCATTCCTCCATTGTAGGTATTGCCAAATCTTCCCATTTTTGTGCATACAATAAACTTGCTGCAATTATCATGTATATAAAAAAAGTTCCATTACTTTTTTTCAACTGTTTATCCATCAGTCCCAAGTGGAAAGGTTCTAGTGTCAGTTGTATATTAATCTTTAAAATGTATGCATTTGAACCCAAGATCTTCTAGCTTTTTCGCACATCCAGCAAGCATAGTAAAATTACCCTTCTTGTTGTTCATATTTCCAACATAGTTTTGAAGTACCTTTATACATTCTAGATATTTTTTCTGGTGTCATATACCAATGGTACATCATTTTATAAAAGTTCTCTTTCAGATTATAACATAGTATAAATTTCAATCCTTTCAACCACATATTTTCCCATTATTCCATCTGTATATTATAACCTAAATTTTTAGCCCACTTTATCATACATTCTTTCATTTGTTCTTCTTTTGTTTCAAATTTCAATAAAGGTTTATACATTTTAGCAATCACATGTTCATCATTTGTACACAATTCCATTTCAAAGTCAGTCTTAGAATATTCAATACCATAAATTCTTTTGTCTACTTTGAATCTTTCTGATAACTGTAAATCAGAAAACCATTGACAATTATGTCCCTCTGCCATCAGTTGTTCCCTCATTTTTATTTTGTATTCCCCTTGATAGAATTCTAGTATGTCACGGTATGTTAACCATTTGTGTTTGCTTTCTTTATTTCTCGCCTATAAAGCCATAAAGCCACAAAGGTATTTTGGGGCACAACCTGGATTTGTATCTATTCCATGTTCTCAGTATGGCACATTTAACATAGTGATTTTTAAGATCAACATTATCTTTAACTTTATTGTACCACAAAGATACCCTAATCTCAGGTCATGTCCTTCTAACTCTAAAAGTCTTCAATTTCTCAGCAACACCTACTCTTTCATCCAAACCAACAGCAAGCTGCAAAATACAAGTTCAAGTCAGGTAAACCCAACCCTCCTCTTTCCTTTGCATCTTGTAACACCTTATATTTAACTTGTGGCTTTTTCCCTCGCCATACAAACTTAGATATATGCTTTTGCCATTGTTTAAATGGTGCATCAGTTGCCAAAACCAGTATTGTCACAAACAAAGACATCATTCTAGGCAAAACATTCATTTTTATCATAGAAATTCTCCTCAGCAATGACAGTTGTAATTTCTCTCATCTTAACATATCTTTTATAACTTCATTCCATGTCTTAGCATAATTATTCTGAAATAACATACAATTCATATTTGTCATGGTGATACTTTTTTCTCAATCTTAAAACCCATTTTCTTCATCAGTTCTGTTTGATTCTCTATTTTCATACTTTTTGTTAAAATCTTCATATATTGATTATTAATCTTAAAACCTGCTGATGTATCAAATTATTTTAATTTTCCCATTAAAGTCTTTATTCCCTTTAGTTGACCAACACCAAGTCATCACCATTCCCTCCAGAATCAACACCAAGTCATCAGCAAATGCCCTTAACTTATAAGTTTCTTTTTAATCTTTACTCCCACAATTCTCTCATCTTGCCTTATATCTCTATTCAATATTTAAAGAACTAAAATAAACAAGAAAGGAGGCAACACACATCCCTGTCTTGTCCATTTTTGTATCTCACAGGGTTTTGTTAGATCTCCATTAACAATTATTTGTGCTTTCTGCAAAGTGTAGATCCATCTTACCCATTTAATAAAATTCCCTCCAAAGTTCATATCTTCCAAAACTTTAAACAGGAAGGCCCTTATGGTAGATGGCTAGTGTGCACTGTGACAGGAAGGCCCCAAATTGGCACTGGTCACTATCCTCCATGGCATGTTTTTTTGTGTGTGTTTTCAAGTTTACCAATGGAACAGTGAAAGGATGTTCCTTTCCTTTCCTTTCCTTTCCTTAAACCAGGTTAAACTGACAAGAGTTTTGCTACTTTCCCCTAGCTCAAGTGAGTGGCAAAATGGTAACATTGTGGTGGTATTCCACTGTGTTTTTTAGCAACTAGGACATTATGTCTCATTTTTCTTTTCCTCTTCCTATTACCAAGAGGCTGATTTTCATGCTTCTTTGTTTACAACAGAAATTACAAGGGTTTGTGCCATTACCACATGCTGCTTATGGAGTTTTAAGTACACAGCACCTAATGAGGATAATATGTATGTTTTCCTCACATAAAAGAATCACATTTGAATACTTGTGGATACAGGTTTCATGTGAGCTACTAATTTTCTGAATTATTCAAAGTTCGCTTGCTCAGGACTGTTGGAAAATGTGTTACATTAGCTGATTTTTGGATAACATTCACCTCTAAAATATCCCAAAACTACTGTTGTTCTGAGGCTTTCATTTCCATTCATTTGAAGATGCAGGATGTGTTAACATGTGGGGGCAGAGAAATGTAGAAGTTATGGGGCAGGCAAAATGTTGAATATTCAGAAGGGATGGCTTATTAGCAAAGGTCAAGGAGAAATATCTGTTTCTTTTTAAATTTCATTTTATTTTTAACTAGGCAGTAAAATTGCCATCTCTTTTTCAGACAAAAATATCAGGAACAAAGGAGAAACTTTTGTTTCAAATATGAACCAAAATAGCATTGTGGGAAAACATGGTGCTCCAAAGGGGCCCAAACTGCAGCTTTAGGTTTGTGGGAAATTTTAAAAGAACTACATTTTTAATGTTATCTTTTAATGATTAACAAGAAAAAAAAAATGTCCTCTAAGAATGAAAGAAGACCAGAGGCTGCAAAAACTGTAGGGACAGAATTCTTTGGGGAAGTTGCCTAAATTAACAAAATTTGATTTTCATTTCCATGAAGGGGTAAAAAAAGTCAATATGCTGGTCATGGCAGTGGAATGCAAGACCCACCCCTTTGTATTGTGACATCAGTGATTGCACAAAATGGGTGGGGCTTTGATCATCGCCATCTTGATTTTTTTGGCCATACCTGCAGGTGCTGCTGTTCAGCAGAGAGCTATAAAAATAAGATTTTCTCTCTTTTTAATCAAGATGGCATATAGGGTTCCTCTCAGTTTCTCTTCATATAAATTGGAGACAGCAAAGAACTGGAATAATATGCTTTCTTAGCTCTCCAGAAACTAGTTTAGTTGTGACTCAAACATCTCTTCTCAGATTTTTTTTTTTAATCCAATCAAAGTTAATTTTTATTTCCTTTATTTCATCACAGAGACCAAAAAGCCCTGCAAAAAAGTCAATGTGAACGTTCTTCCAAGTCTTCAGGCTTTTACCCTTAAAAGTCTCCAAACTAAGAATGAATGAGTATTCCACAAATAAAGAAAAAAAATCCCCATATTTTACTTTTTAAATAATTTTAGAGTTCTTAACATGATTACTGGCATGATTTATGTGAATCACTAAACACTTAAAAGCAATGTGTTGTTTTTTTTAAATTATTTATACAGCACTATGGCCAACCTTGTCACACTTGGTGCTCTCCAGATGTTGTATTATAACTGCCATTGTCCTCATCTACTGGGAATTATGGGATTTGTAACCAAACACAAATGAAGAACAAGTTAAATTTAACCTAACATATACAGGTAAAGCAAGAGAAGATGATTTTTGCATCATCTACAAAAATCTTAAGTAACAGAGAGAAAGAAAATTATTTGTTTTTTTCCCCCTAAGCTGGTAAATACTGATAACCAGTTCATGAAATAGTATGATGAGTTTTCTGTAATGCCATCAAATTGTATATGCATAAAAAACAGGAGGAAAACCTCACCATTTATATGCACCCAGCCAAAAACCCAGCAAAATGCTCTATTTAATTACAAGTATATAAAATAAGGTCTGCTCTGACACATATTAAATGCTTAATCAGCCATTCCATTTTTTTTTCTTCAGTGTTAACCATGGTGCAGCCAGAGTGTAATATTGCTTTTTTAAAACAAAACAAAACCTCACAGTGGAAAGATAAGAATCACTATTTTTCCTTCTACATTTCTGTAACACTAGCTGGTAAGCATTTTAATTTTCCTTGATTATGTCCAGACTATGAGTGCTGCAAGAAGAAGCTTCCCTTAAGCAGAATATGTTCTTTAGACGTTCCAGATAATAGAAAGAAGTACTGACACGCCAGGGAAAGGTGGAGGAGTCAGCCAGACATCTCAAAATATCATAAACGGTTCTGGTTCAAGAAAATTCCAGCTGGCTAATAGTTAATTCAAACCTGTTTCCCATCCTTCGTTGGAGATGCAACAGGAGAAAACAGCAGTCTAGAAATGCTGATGCAAAATATCTCTTGGACTAGTGAGAGAGAACTGTCCCAGCCTTCCACTGCCAAATTATCAGGAAGAAGGATCTGGGACATGCATGGTGGAAGTCTGGATGTAAAGACTCAGAAAACAAGGTCATCCCTGTTTATAGGAGGCAGATGGGACTTGTCATTGTTCATTAGGAACAAGAGGATATTATTAGAAGCAGCACCAATGAAAGGGAGGCCTACGGAGTGGCGCTTGCTGAGCTTCACTGCTTGGCCAGTGCCCACTCCTACTGCATCACCATTCTGACTGTGAATGGAAGGTCACATGAGAACATCCAAGTAATTTCTCCAAGCAAAGTGGCACCCTTGCCCAAAGACCTCCAAAATGTAGTTTCTCGTTACTTCTGCTGGTGTTCTCCTGGAAAACCGCAACGCAAGGGCTGTGCAAAAGCCTTTGAAAAAGTGTGCTTGGCAAAGCATGTTGGCATGAGGAAAGCACTCCTCAGAGCATTAAGGTTGCTGCGTCCTCCAGAAAGGCTGGTTCAATCACTTCAAAGGCTTTCCTGGGTTGTGTGCACATCTGTGTTTACCCACAGCTGTTTTACTGGCAAATACACATGCAGAGACAGCTAAGGAAAGACTTCAAAGGAGATCTGCTAACCCTTTCAGAGGACACATAATTGCTTTAAGCTTTAAGGATGCTTCATAAGTGCCAATGGGCTTTGTAAAGCGCCCACTTTGCATGCTTTGCACAGCAAGGCCCTGCAGTACAATAACAATGGGCCTTTCTTATCTTGAGTATGGCCTCCCTTGGACTTCACCTTGCACCTCCTACCTTGCCAATTGATATTATTCTGCTGCTTGGAAATTCGTTATCTCCATTCTGAAGAACTAAACAAGCTTTTAGCCTGGCTGCCTGTGATGTTGAAAGCAAGATTTGCATTTTCTTCTTTGGAAAAAAAAATGGTTCTGGTTTTAACTGTTGGGATTAATTTAGACCATATGTGCTCAACCTTATGATGGCTAAGGAGTTCTAACTCAGGAAAATGTAAAAATCAAAACCTTTGCCAGTTTCTTTCCAGTTTAGCCCCATAGTATCTCCATGAAGTAGAAGTTATACTGATCTTCCCTAAAGTTTTATCTATAGGATGGGAGGAACCCAGGTTCAAGTCCACAATCAGCCATTAAAACTTACAAGATGACTTTGAGCCAGTCATTCATTCTCCACCCAGCCCACCTCATAGGGTTGTTGTTATTAGAACAGTGGGAGGAGGGAGCACCATACAGCAGCTTAAGCTCCTGGAGGAATGGCAAGATATACCTCTTTCAAATAAATTTATAAAGAACTCCTGGTTAACTGTGCCCTATTGAGAGGGGGCCTATAGGTCCATACAAGATTACTTGCTAAGAGAGGATAGGCGAGCTTTTGGGTTGGATGGGCAAATCTGAAATATTCAAAGAATGCTGAGGATGCTCTCACAACAGTTGCCATATTGGGTATGGCCAATAACACAACAATTTCATTTTTAAAAAAATGTTCTGTAATTTGAATGCCTCCCAACTCCAACAGACTCACAGAAAGTCAACTGGCAAAATCACTTTAGCCTCCCCTTAGAATCCCTACTGGCACCCCCTCTTATTTTTAACTTTCTCATCTGAACATGGGTCCACTTCCAAACAAAGCATGGGGTGTTGCCTGCTGATTATTTTCTTCTAAAAATGACTATAAGGCCTGTGAGACACCCACCCACCCCAATTTGGAGGGGGTACCCACAGAATCCTTTTTTTTTTTTGCCAAAAAAGGAAGATGGAGGTTTGGTAATAATGACTAACATGGAAAGCCATTTTCACAACAACTACTACAGCATGTTGTTGGAGCCCAGCTATTTTCTAGCATATTGTCTGACAAAGGAGTCAGGGTTTAGGGGCTCAAATGTTGAAACCAGTATTGCACCAATTCTATGCAAGCTCTACCTCTTTTGTTAAGTGTGTTATGTTATAAGGGGGGGGGAGTGCAATGGCACAGTGCTGGTTTCATTATTTATTTATTTTATTTATTTATTATTCAAATTTAATTACTTAATTATTGATGAAATAATGGATACCTCTGTTTCTCTTAGGTCCAATTAGGATTCCTTTGTTTGAGCATAGTATGTCCGGTGCACCAGGAACTGAGTTTTCCTAATCTGAATTTAAAAGTAGCATGTTGCTTGAAGCCAATCACTGGGCTATTCACTGCCACCATCTAATCACTTTTGAGAGAGCTCATTCTGAGTTTGGAGTGGAGTTTCCATGAAGTTTAGGATTCCTCTTCGTCCCCAAATGCATTACCTCTACTTCCACCTTTTTCTTTGTCTTTTTTGAGCCAGATCTCAAAACATGTTGTTGATGTTGTTGTTATTTTCTATTATTCCTTTTAGTTGTTACATTTACTTCCCATCTTTCCTCCAAGATCTTCAGTCAGTGCACATAGTGTTTCCTCCTCCAGCTTTACCCACAACAACCCTGTGAGAACTTCCACATTTCAGGGTGGACCCCAACTGAGGTCTCTTCAGTCTTCATCCAGCACCTTAACACTAGACCATAATGGCACCACATTCTGTTGCATTTCCCCCAGTTTGGAAAAAGCCCTTTAAAACAATATGTAGCTTCTTTTTGTTCCAGCCTCCCTTTTTTCTAAAACTGTCTCAGGTAATCTATTTAAAGTTGTGGAGAGCCTGCTTGATTTAGGGAGGCAATACCGATTTAGATGGACCAGTGGAAAGAAAAAGGTTTCTATGTTTACATGCTCTCGACAGCTGTTTGGAAGTATTGTGGAATGAGTGGGACTTAGTCCCTGTTAAAAATAGATGCAATTGCATTCCCTTTCATGTTGGTTCTGCACCATAAGTAATAGCACTCTAGCCAATTTGTGTGTACAAGGACAGGGCCTCTGTACTGACAAAGGGTTCCACATAATACACACTCACAGTTATGCTGTGCTCTGTGTTATAATGCACATTCAATACATGATGTTAATAAGTTCTAGTTCTCCATAAATTGCACTGATGGAAGTGCTTTTCCTATTTATTCTCAATGGCCAATACAAGCCATTAATAGAGGCTTTGCCTACAAGGACCACCACTTTGAGCTATTTGCATTCCTCCCATTCAAAATCCACATGTGAGATGCTATACCCCACCATGAACAATTTAAATCACAAATAATGTCATCACTCAGCACTAATGGATTTGTGGCTCATGGGTCTGGAAAGAGTTAGTGGGGGAGGGGGGAGGAGATGTTTCATTTTAATATATTTCCTTTGATTTTCATATTGTATTTCTGACCTGCAACAGACCAGATATGGTTCAAATATAAATTCCTTTTTCCCAAATCATGAAAAAAAAACCTCCAGGAGATTTATGAAGGTCTTATGATTTAATTTAAAAAAAAGATTTTTATTTTATAAATTATAAATTATATGATGTAAATTCCTGCCATTTCCAATATAATTGCATTATATACATTCCTGCCATTTCCAATAATTACTGATGCCTATAAATTAAATTAAATATAAATTAGAGGACTGGAGTGGTTCCGCTTCAATATTTTGATTGAGGACTGAGCTCATGCCATAAAAGAAAACTTGTAGAGAGCTGGTCTTGAAGTGATGCATTGTGGATAAGATAGTAAGAGGCTACAGAGGATCTCATACATTCATCCAAGTGCAGAGAGAAAAAAGGACTGACCCAACCAGCCATACCAAACTGATAAACCAGATACTTCTGACAGCCAAGCACTGTGTTTTAATACTGCCTGGGTCAGACTCCATCTCAAGTGTTATGGACAGTTTGGGGGCACCACACTTGAAAAAGTATTTGGAGAAACTGGAACAAGGGTTTAAAAATGGCAGTTGGGAAGACTCAAGGTGCTTCAAACGTTAGCCTTAGAAAAGACAATGGGATTGTTTTAATTGTTTAAAATTATTTTTGTATTTATTTATTAAGCTCATACCCCGCCCCAGTTCAACAGCTCTCGGTGGCTTACATGTACAGGTACAGTATATAACGTAACAAGAGTAAACAACCACAGTCCAATTAAAACGTCATGAACCCCACCCCACCCTGACAGAAATCACACACAAATCCTGAAGAACAGTAGAAAGTGGGGTAGAATGACACCATAGCCCCTTCTAAGTTTCTGAAGATACGTCACACCAGGAGAAACAGTGAATTGGCAGATAACTGGAGGAGGACAAACATTGTCCCTATCTTAAAAAGTGGGTGGGAGCACTGTGTACAACGCCTTGAGTTCCTGAATGAAAGTCAGGATATTAATTGAACAAATGAACAAACATCTGTTGCATATCCAAATGTGATTTTAAATAAAGGGGTTAGTGTTGGAGCAATAGCTCCAGCAAAACATGGTTACAACGAGGGTCCCCAATTTGTAAATCCTTTGAATATACAAAACAACAGCATGTCTTAACTCTCTAATAAACATGTTTGGTAAACGTGCTCAAAAATCCCTTACTCTTTAGTAAACAGGACTGGCATTTCACTTTAGACTGAAACTGGAATGACCATATAATTCAGGCTCTCTCTTATTCTCCCCCAATCCTTTTTTCACTCTGTTGATAAACAAACACTTACTGGTTACTGAATTAAATATTTAGACACTTACCGTTAAAATTACTGTTTTAATTACGGGTACTACATGAGAGAAAACAAGCCATCATTAAATTGCATTTTTATTTACTCTGTTCTTTTATTTTCCTACGAATCCTTTAAATACTATGCTCCTTAATCTGCTAGCCATATTTTACTCTCGCAGTCTCCTTTTCTTCCTTTTTCCCTGCCCCACCCCCATGTAAAATTCAATTTGCAACCTGCTCCAGTCTTCCTCTGCTTTTTGTATGGGTTACATCTTGAAATCACATTAATCTAACTCCCATTACTTTGTTCTAATTTCACCTACCATCATCTAGGGTAACTAAATTCATTTGTTTAGAAATGGTCACCCGAGGGTTGCTTAATGAAGCATGGCAGAGTCTTGCCAGACTAACAAAGCAGGGGGGGTGGGGAGCAGAACAAACCAAAAATCCAAGTGTTAGTTCTTATTGAGGGAGATGCTGTCTCCTGAGGAAAGACAGCATCTTCTCAGACTACTCATATCATTTCACTATACACCAACACAGTGGTGAGGAAAAGGCCTCACAGACATGTTGAGGAGACAACAACATTTTGTACTGTGGGGAGTTCCTATTCATTCCATGCATTCTTCCTCCAGCCACATTTTACTGACTGTTCCCCAGTACACAGTTCAGAATTACATGGTCCCTGAGCAATCTCAGACTTCAGGAGGCTATTGGGAGGATGGAAGTTCACCCCATAGTTTCTTAATTTTTATTCTGCTAGAAATTCTGATATTCATCATAAACTGTTGATGAACATCTCCATACTTACAATTGCAAGCCAAAACTGTCCTTAGCTTGCCAGCCTCAGGCAGGGGCATCAATATGTGAAGACAGGGAAGGGAGGCAGCCATGTTGGAGCCTTAGACACAAGGGGATGCTGGGCTCCGCCTTGGCACTCAGTCCTCACCCCAGGCTTCCAACAAACCTGATTATGCAGTATGGGACTAGAATATTTGGGCTGCAAAAGTCCAGACAATATCTAGATGGCAGAGAAGAGTTAGAGCTTTCTGTAACTCTTTGCTATCATCTGTCGTCATTGTCTGGATGTGTGAAGCCTAAACATGCAGCCCAGGTCTGGAAGTGAAAGTTGGACTCTGAAGAAGCAGGAAAGGAAGAGTACTGATGCTTTTGAACTTTGGTCTCGGACAACACTCCTGAGAATACTATGGACAGCCAAGAAAACAAACAAATGGACCATTGAACAAATCAACCCAGAGTTCTCACTCAAGGCACAAATGACCAGCCTCAAATTATCCTACTTCGGACACATTATGTGAATACCCAGCTCTCTGGAGAAGGCTGTAATGCTGGGGAAGGTGGAAGGAAAGAGAAGAGGATGACCAGTTGCAAGGTGGATGAACTTGGTTACAGTGGTGATGAGTGCACCATTGGAAGACCTGAAATACCAGGTTAGGGATAGATTGTCATGGAGAAAATCTATCTGGTGGTTGCTAGGAATCAACAACAACTTGATGTCATGTAATCAATCAATCAATCAATCAATCAATCAATCCTACTATTAACACACAGTCTACCAGAAAGTTCTGGCTGGTCTTAGTACTTTTGACTACTAGATCCTCCCTAAGGATCTAGGATTGCTGAGTTGAGGTTCCATCTAATCTTATTGTGCCCAAGTATTTTTCCAAATATTTCAGTATGGCAGTCAGTGTACCAACCATTTTTTCTTTCTTTTTCCACATTCACTTAATCTGTATCTGAAGGTCTTTATATTTCTCTATTTTTTCTAGATGATGATGATGATGTTTCTTTCCTAGATAGCAACACCAAACCAATTTTAGTTGACCTCAAAAAACCAAGCAGAGTTTAATACAGTTGATGGGAGACTACCAAGGAACCCTAGCTATAGGATACACTAGGGGATAAAACAGCAACAACAACAATTCAGAAGTCAGCAATGGCAGACTGGCTCCATATTGTTTCTAAGAAAACTTCATGGCCATGGCCATGAAGAAATGAAGAGTAAAACTTGACTCTCAAAAGATTTTCCCTAATATTATATAAAGTACCTAAATTAAAAGATAACCCCAGCCCTGTCCATAGGAATAGAATGTAATCGATTACACACAAAATGGGAAGTGATGGGGGAAGGATGAGAAAGAAGGATTGGTGCATCTGTCGCTATACTGAGTTCTGGGAAGGCCAAGTTGGTCTCCCCTTTGTTGTGGTTTATTTCTTGAGAGGCAAAAGGAAGAGTCTCCCAGCAGGCCTTGGTTTCTAAAGAAAGAAAAACATCATTTCATTCATTCTTGTTGTCCTATGAGAAACACCACCAAGAAACGATTGGTGCATTTGCTCAGGCTGCTTTGCAAATGCGGAGGGGAAGCAAAAGGTTTCAGAGGAAAGAATCATGTGCATGAGCTTAGGCATCTATGAGCACTGGGGGTCTCTACTGGAACAAATAAAGACCCTGCTTATTTATTTATTTGTTGGATGCACATTCTGCCTTTTGTCCAGGAGCTCAAGATAGTATCTATAGCTTTTTCTTCTCCCGTTTTCCCTACAATCACCCTGTGAAGAAGGTTGGAATGATAGAGAATGGCTGGACCCCAAAGTCGCCTCCATGGCTGAGAGTGGACTGGGATCTGGGTTCTCAGGGCCCATCTAACTGTTGGAAGTCCTGGCAAATCCAGCATGCCTCATTAGCATGTGAATTAGCATGTAAATTGAGTTGTCCCACAATGCAACTCTGAGGAAGCTGTTTGTTGCCACTCCCACTTCCTCTCACTCTCTTTCCCATTCTTCCACCCAGGGAAAAGGAAGCATGCTGCTCTGCTCTCCATTCATCAGGGCCATGTGCTCAGGCCTTGATGAAGGATTCTGCCCCTTTCTTCCACACAGCCCTTGGCAGCAAAACAGGGTCGAGGGTTTAGGGCAAAACTAAGTATTTAGAAAGAACAGGAGAACAAAGGAACTTCATCTTTTCCACCAAGATGGATTTAACAGAAGAAACAATAAAGTCAGTAAGAAATTCTTTTACTTATCTTAACCTAATCTGTCTAAGCGTGTGATTCTTTATGCTTGGGAGGGCTGAATGTTTAAGATTAATAACCTGTGTTTCTCTGATATACTCATTGAAGGTATCTAAGATAATTTTCTTTTTTTCTGTGCCAGCTTCTCAGCTGTGTTATAAGCTCTGCTCCATTTCAGTGGTTCTAGCAGGCCACTAAATTGGCTTCACTAACAATCCAACCACTACACCACCTCAGGCTCCCTGCTTATGCACTGGAGTGAAATGGGAACAGTCCTAGAGTCCCCCTTTTTGGGGGGAGATGGGCGGTAATAGAAATTTGAGTAATGAATAAATAAAATAAATAGTGCAGGCAAATGAGTAAATGAAGTTGTAGGGGAGCCAGCCTACATCCCATTGTCTTCCAAAACCTTTTATGCATTATTTTTCTGGGTAGAATTTCCACTAATATCAAGATGGGAATTTGGGGGGGTTCCTGGGAGGGTGGATAAATATGAAAGAGCTGTGGCATAATTGACATCTGCACTGAGGATAGAAGAGGGAAATTTTAAACTGAAATTAAAATGTGCAGCATTCCAGGCATTGTTGTGATCCTTTGCATGGCCCAAACATACAAAGGAAAGAAAGCTCTTTTGATGTCTGATAATGAGAAATGTGGTTTAGCAGGAACTTGTTCTAATGAAAGCCAGTTTGGTCCAGTGGTTAAGGTGCTGGGCTAGAAACCAGGAGACTGTGAGTTCTGGTCCTGCCTGAGGCATGAAAGCCAGCTGGGTGACCTTGGGCCAGTCTCTCTCTCTCTCTCAGCCCAACTCACCTCACAGGGTTGTTGTTGTGGGGAAAATAGGAGGAGGAAGGAGTGTGAGGTATTTTCACTGCCTTGAGTTATTTATAAAACAAATAATAAAGACAGGATAAAAATATAAATAAATAAATAAATACATACATTGGTATAAAACATTAATAACTCAAAAGAATTTGGAATGAAATTAGGGGAGGAGGGAATTGCCTAGGAAGGCATGAAGTAAATTGGGGATCACATCTATAACATGTCAGCTTGCAAAGAAAGAAAGGTCATAATTAGTTTTTTATTAAGTAAATTTAAAAATTGGAGGAGGAGGAGGAGGAAGGAAGGAGGGATGAAGGAGAAGGAGGAGGAAATATGTTCCAATCCCCATGTTTAGGTCTCAAGGCTCATTGACACTGTTTACAATTAAGCATTCAATTGGGAATTTAAAAAATAAATAAATAAATAAGAAGTAGTTTCGCTCTTCCATGAAAAACCACATCAGAGTCCCCCAGACATAAATCTTTTATAATATCTTCAAGAAAGCAACTGGAAATGGTGCAAGAAGGCGCCACTGATAAAATGTAAGAATTCCCTTGGTATCATCTGGATGAGCTCAGTGCTGGTGGGAGATAACGGAGTATGTCATGGATACAAAACACTAATTCTGCTCTTGCAGTTTGTGGCAAAGAAACTCAATACAACAAGAACACATTCCACAGCTCTATAGATAACACATGCACAATTCTGTCAACCCATAGACCATTCCAGAAGTTAACTTTATTTTCTGGCTTGTAGCACTGGTACCATAGCATATGAGGCTTGGCCACAAGAAAGCATGAATTGTTCTTTTTCATCTGGTTGTAGGTCAGAGAAGAAAACAGAACAAAGGACACTCTGGAGAGCTGGTTCATGTGTTTTGATTGCTTTTCTCCACATGATTGCTTATGACAGTCTCTGGTCTTTGGAGGGAACATGGAAAAAACTTTGTGCAGGGATAGACTATATACCTTTTGCAGAAATGCAAGAAGAGGGAAGCCACAGCAGAAGAAAACCTGCATACTGGCTTTATCTCTGTTATTCCACAGATAAAATCACTATAACCATGTTTCTCCATGCTTCCCAATTTTATGTCTAACCTACTAGCGACATCAGGCCAGTTCAGAAGTTTAATGTGTTTATTGACGAGATCAAGTGGTGAATGGTCCATAAATATTTGGAATGGGTAGAAGAGATTGGCAGGAGATAAAAGAGACCTCTTTTCTCATAACACTCTTCTCTTACTCATTTCCCCTTTTTTTCTTTGCTCTCCTCTACACCCACATGCATGCATCTGTATACACATGCACATATTTACAGAGCATGTGGCTTGTTTCATGCTGTGTTACTCCAGTAATTGTTTGCAAACCTTTATGGTATAGTATGTTCTGCAAATCCAGGTGATATTGTTTAGTCAATAAACTGGGACTAAATATGGTTCCCTATGATATGTAAAGAGGCCTCTCTCTTGTGTTGCATTATGTGTGTGTGTGTGTGTGTGTGTGTGTGTGTGCATGATGGTTGCAGCCGTACAACATGCTTGAATAAAATGTAGTTGGGTAGCTTTTGGCTCAACATGTCGTGTGAAACTACTAACTAGGCCTGAAGCTGGTTATCTGCCCAAGTCCAGACAAGATTGGCCAGGTGCTACCACCAGGACCTAACTAGTGGCAAATGATCCCCTCGTTCTCCATCTCTTATTCCTGTTGACAAAAGTTGCAAACTGCCCTGAAACAGACCAAGCTCAAGACGAGGGCTCCCAATTAGGAGGGGCAGAAAACTGAAAATGCCTCCATGGCTGGCTGGGGAATTCTGGGAGTTGAAATCCACACAGCTTAAAGATGCTAAAGTGGAGAAACACTGGTGTAGAGCATCAGTGTAACAGGTGAGGTAGAGAGAAAGAGGGTCAGCCAGATTATCTGCCTGGGGAAGAATGTATGTACATTGGGAGTAATAGTTCTAGCTAACTTCTAAAAGAGTGTGAGGCCATTGCATTCATGCATCCTGGAACTATTACTTTTGCTTCAGCATCAGCTGACCAAACACTGCATTAATAACCAAATCAGAGTCCAGACAAACTCATCCGGCCTTTTAAGACCCTGTAATTAAGGAAAAATAAACTTCTGGGCTGCACTTCAAAAGATACTCTTATCACTCCTATATCGATCAATATATCTACTGGTGTTGATTTAGTTTTGGCTTAACACATTGGAGGTGTTTCTGTCTAGGAATTCCTCCCACTTTCTCTCTGCTATGGTGGCCATGTGTCCTTTGCTACAACTGGCAACAGGTCTCTTTTAAAAGTACCTGCTATTCCAGCAAATATCAACGGAGTATCTTCAGGTTGAGAGCCAGTTTGGTGTAGTGGTTAAGGCATCAGGCCAGAAACTGGGAGACTGAGAGTTCTAGTCCCACCTTAGGCACAAAGCCAGATGGGTTACCTCAGCCCTAGGAAGCAGGCAATGGCAAACCACTTCTGAAAAACCTTGCCAAGAAAACTGCAGGGACTTGTCCAGGCAGTCTCCAAGTATCAAACACAATTGAATGGTTAAAAAAAAATCTTCAGGATAGCCATATTGGCTGGGATGATGGAAATGGTAGATTCTACAAATTTTGCAAACCTAATACAGTGAACTTGCACAATCACATATTTTTGTAGAGGGCTCTTCAGAATACCCAATCATTGTTTTTTTTTTTGGTAAAGGATCCTTCAGAATGTACTTTTAAAAACAATATTCAGGCAAAAAAAAAATAGAACCACTATTCTGCTGAGTTAAGAAATAAACATGAAGCAATTGACTGAAAGATGAAATTGATGGATTAAAATACACAGAGAAAAGACAAGCTTTTTCTGTGAAAAAGAGCTGGGATAGAAAGACTAAAAAAGTTTTACTCAACAAAACTGGCCAAACCAGTTGTACTCTCTCTAATCTCCATTCAGGTTAACACTTTATCTGCTAAATAGCATAAGATGGTTGACAGTTCCCCCTCCCTCCTCAGTTAGCAAATAAACAAACCTAGACTCTGTAATCACCACAACATGTGTAATTACCAGAGTAAAATTACAGGGTACTGTCTTCTAAAAATGAGTACATATTCATTGGCAGAGATAAGGTTATGAAAGTATGTCCAGTTTAAATTCATATTCTAATTCATGTTAGAAATCATGATAGTTCCAGCCAGCCTCTATCAGAGTAAATAATGGGGAGAGGGGGGAAGCAGATTTAAAGTACCAGAATGGGATGGAAATGTAGCTTCATTCTGGTGGAAATATAATCCTCCAAGTTAAAAACAGGTTTTGAAACAAGAGATGGAAGCAAGAAGTTCAGAACATGGCTTTTCCCATAATTTCATTATAAAGAAGGCTTTCAAATTTGGGGTACAAACATCTGAACATCCATTAGATGGCATCAAGGAGTTAAAGTCTGCTGACATGCAATGTTCATCCAGAGTTTTGCAGCCTAGAACTAGTGGCCTTAATGATAAAGGGCAATGCTGGAATAGTCAATTTTATTTCCTCAAAGAAATAGTCAGTGATTGTATTTCAAAATGCCCATGGCAGGATCAGGCAAACAATTATCTGTGGCTAAAACCACATTACTGATTAGTCTTTTATGGCAGAAAAGAGGAATCCAGGTATAACTGTGATGAGAACATTTTTAAAATCTGAGTCTGCAAGCTTTGATTGGTTCACTTGATGGTTATTCAATTTATTTAGTTGATTAATTAGCAAGGGACACATTTAATCTAAAGGGACACATTTTGGGTCTACCTGAACTCCATTAAAAGGAACCACAGAGCTCTGTCACTCATAGGTGTGATTCTTCATTTAATACACACCCTGCTCCCAGTATAAAGTTTGCTATATCAGCATAAAATGTTACTACACTTCAAGATGAATTACACTATAGCAAAAATTAATTCCAGAGTTTTCATGTACTTGTTTTCTAATCTGATCTCCTTTGTTTTCAACACACATGGGCAAATATGTGTTGCATATAATGTGCAGGCCACATGGATTCATTGTGTTGCTGGCAACCGCCATTCTCAAAGAGAGTGGAAGAGATTTTTAGAAGATTTGTGTGGCTGGTCTGGGGTTTTATAATACAGAAAACAGGTAGTAAAGGGCAAGAACAGATACCAGAGAGGTGTCCCAGATGTCAGTGGAAAGTAGCCTCTACTCTTTACTGGGGATAAATGAGAACAAAAATAAACTAAAATGGAACATAAGGAACAATCAAACAAAAAGACTAGGTGAACTGCTATTTCCAATCACCAGTATGGCTCTGGGTCTGATCCCCAAGATGTGGTAGATTCATTGTCATCCAAAAGAAGCCATGATGGTGTCACAAATGTATGTCATTTGCACTATAATATCATAACATGTGTGGGATTGCTGCCCCCCAGTGGGTGCCCTGGCTGTACTTCAACTTCCGTAAACCCCAGCCAGAAGTCAGAATCATCAATGATTATACATGACTACAGCACATATCTAGAGTTGGATAGGGGCTAGGACAAGGAAGTATTTTCCAACTTTATCTTATTCATTTAGTTTTGTCTAAATTCTTTTAATCATCCTTTTAATCATCTCTCTACTTTCAGATGTGTGTGAAATTTCATTTCAGCTCCTTTCAGAGCAGCAGCACTAGAGCGAAATTGCAGCAGTAAAACATTAGTTGTCCAATATATAAAGTTGGATTTGGACAGTAAACTCATTGAAATGACTTCATTTTATTATGACTAACTTCTCCCATTTATTTCAGGGTCTGTTCTAGACATGACTAAGCTATATTCCAACCAACTGCTATTAAAAGAAGGTAAAAGAAAAGTTTCATTGATTTCAATAAATTTGGTATATAAATGGATAAGCTGATTTCATCAAAACAAGGGAAGAGAAAACATCCAATCAACCTACTGTATGATGCTGAAACAGCAACTGAAATTAATGATGAAGTCTGCATTAGTTGGAATTTGTGATTTTTCAGGAAGGATTTTTGCATTTGCCTTTATTTTAAAAATACCTTAAACATCTGCATAAATGATGTTAGATCCCTTGGGGATTTGGAAAGAGAAGCAATTTCAGGAAACTGCAGCCAAATATTACAGCTTCTCAGACAGTCCATCTGATCCTGCTGACTAACTGATAGGAAAGGTTGGCCATGATAGCAGATGGAAGTGAACAATTAATAGCTGATAGCAAAACTCACTGCTGCCAAAGAGGCACACAAACCATCTTGGTCTGTGAGGAAAATATGTTAAACAGTTACATATAATAACATAGCAAAATATCCAGAACAGGAGTGATACAATTTGGGCAAGGAAACTCAGTCAACAGAGACTGTTTTATTGAGCCAAACCACTGGCCCATTTGTCTGCAGGCAGCAATTCTAAATTTTTCACCCCATTTCTCTTTAAGCAATTTCTTAGATCTGAGGATCTACAGAATTCATGCAGGGCATAAACCAAGCATGATAAGCCTTCACACAACCTTCCAGAACTGTGATCTTATCCAGGAATACACCGCTCACTCTTATGCAGCTCCCCAATATGAATGAAGGTCGATACTATGAGAGCATAATCTGGAAGAGAAGATAATTCACCATTACTGAATTAGATAATGATGGAAGAAAAAGATCTAGAACTTTGATTTGTATAAATTATTCCTTTCCTTTTTATATAGTGGCATCCATGGCTTTTCATATTAATTTCCCAACAACCAGTGAAATGGAAGAAGCTAAAAAGCTGTGGCGTGCCCAAGATCATCTACAATGTATGCTTCATAGCAAACTGGGGATTTCTCAGTCCTAGAAGACATGGAGAATGCCATGTAAAAAAGTTTCTTGCATTTCTTCCTACCACATTAATTTAATGAAAGAGAAGTTGCTTCAGAAATGATTTTAAAGGAGAAAACAGTCATAAAGAAATTGTCAACAGGGTGATTCCTTGCACTTGTTAAGATACCAGATATGTAACTGGCTTGTCTTTTATTATACAGTCCTTTCTCCAGCAGTTTGCAGGCTCCCTGCATCCCAATTAAATCCCAAGAGAAGGTCCTCCCAGTAAGCTTTTGAGATTGAAGAAATGTGGTCAGGCAGAGAGCTTCCAAGTGACAGAAAGATGTATAACCGAAGAAACAGCACCAGCATTAGCATCCTCTATCATTTCCAACAAGTCAGCTAAAAAAAAATCTGCCAATTTCTCTCTGCCAAGAGAAATTGAAAACAAATCCTCAAGCACTCTGAGAAAAACAAAACCCACTTTTGCAGAAAAGTGAAAGAAAAAAATGAGAAAATGCAATACGCAGTATTAGTTACAGTCTTATTTTGGATAGCAGGAAACAGGGGAGAAGCTATCAGCAAACTCCTTCTTCTCCTTATCACAGCAAAGTAGGAAGATGATTGATTATGTACCATCAAGTCAATATTAACTCTAAGTGAACACATAGATAGATTTTCTCCATGTCCCTAACTTAGTCCTTCAGGTCTTCCAACAGGGCACTCTTTGCCACTGTAGCTGAGTCCATCCATCTTGCTGCTGGTCATCCTGTTCTTCTCTTTCCTTCCATCTTTCCCAGCATTAGAGCTTTCTCCAGAGAGCTAGGTATTCGCACAATGTGTCTGAAGTAGGATAATTTCACTCTGATCATTTGTACCTTGAGTGAGAACTCTGGGTGGATTTGTTCAAAGATCCATTTGTTAGTTTTCATGGCTGTCCACAGTATTCTCAGGAGTCTTCTCCAACACCAAAGTTCAGAAGCATCAATACTCTATGACATAAAATTTGCCAGCAGTTTCTATTCCTTCATGGTAACCCTGACCTCTAGAACTTATGCTGATTGTTCTGTGTTTTTATTGTGGCTGTTTGACTTTAGTTTTTTAAAGTTGTTTTTTATTTACTCTTTGACTGCTTCATTCATTTCGTAAACTATTTTGAGAATATGCTGGAAGGATAGTTGGAAAATATTTCACAAAACAAAAAGGAGTAATATCTCCAAAGGTTGTAATGGATAATAAAGATAAAGACTTAATCTTAAGTTCCATGGGAAAGTATTTTTGGAACCCTTGTCATGATGGGAAACAGATTACTACTTGATGCAAAACATTTTGAATAAACACCCAAATGTTGCAGCATGGAATGGTCCTTCTCAGGGTTCCAGCCAGAAGTTATCTTTTGCTAGGATACCTTTTAGCCTCCAGCCTCACCTCAGATAATGGACACACTTGTAAGGTGCTTCCCAATAAATAACTTAACATTTGGATAATGTTCCAGAAAAAGAAAGTACATCACCAAAAAAGAAGAAGGTGGACATATATGTGTATAAAATCTGCACATATTGGTTTATATGTTCAAGTACATGTTTAGAAATAATTACTATAATTTAAATTTTGCAAACCATCACCCCTTAACGAGGAATAAGATAATGAAGGGATCTGTCTGTTCTAATGCTAATAGACAAGAATCTTTACGTCTCCCTTTTCATGGTTCATCAACTTGGCTACATTTTAAATAGAAGTCTATCCCATGTAAATTGGAGCACCATGCCACCTAACAGAGCAACGTGATTCCTCAATTACTTGTGAACAGAAGCCATTACAGGTTTTATCTAGCAGTCTGTGTGATGGGCTCCAGATGCTCACGATGTCAAGTCCGACTGATTAGGCAAGCAGTCCTGCTCAGAGCTAACTCTGAACCATCTTCAGAAGCAGCCCCACAGAAGGTGCCAAGTGACTGCAGTGCTGACCAAACATATGGAACATTAGGCAAGTGCTCCTTATTTGTAATGTCTTTGAACATGAGAAAAAGGTGCAAACAAGACATGGTGAATATGAAATTAGCTGGAGCATTAAAGGACTTGCATGGCTAAATATGTCTCCAATATTCAGGAGTGGGGAACCTAAAGGAAACAATATCTTTGCCCAGAAAAAATAGGGGGTAACCTAAATAGTCCACTGGAGTTGGGCAGCCAATCAATCAATCAATCAATCAACTGAGTTGAGATTGCAATTCTGTTTTTTTCCATGAACTATGCTGAGCTCATAGGTTTCAAGCAAAGCAAAACAAGGAAACTACCAAATAAATCTTCCAGTTCTAAACATGAAGGAGCCATGGTGCAGAAAAGGAACACCAACTATCAGGCAGCATTAACTATTTTCCCTAAGATTTTGGTCAAGGGCAGTGTTTCTCGACCTTAGCAGCTTTAAGATGTGTGGACTTTAATTCCACAGCATGCTGGCTGGGGAATTCTGGGAGCTGAAGTCCACACATCTTAAAATTTCTAAGGTTGAGAAACACTAGTTTAGAGGGGGGAAAGCAGGTAAATAAGAGTTTGAAAATGGTGTTGGCAAAATGGATTGAGTTTGGCAGTAGTTTCAGACAGAAAGACAGAAGAAAATACTTTTGGTCACATAATCCAGATTGAATTGCATGCAGCCTGTCCTGTGCTTCCCAGTGCACACAGAAAAACAGAGAGCCAACATTAGGGAAGAAACAGAAATGCATACAAACACCTAAATGCAAAAGCCAAAAATGGGCAAGGCTGATCCTACCAGCCATTGAAGTGAGATGGTTGCTTCAGGTACAGTAGCAGATGCTGGCAATAGACAATATGTTGGAGAAGAAGCCATATGCCATCTGGCTTGCTCCTATGTAGAGTTTACCTTCCATTAAGTTCTCAGGATAGAGAGAGATATGGATGTGACATTATCCTGTATGGTGTTTTCAGTTACATTAATCAGCAGGAGTCAGGCACCATGTGATCTCTTTCATCCTACCTGGGATTCATCAGACGTAGGTAGCCAGATATTATTCTATTGGGTTCAAACCCTCTCCCAGGAATTGAACTCACAGACATTCAGATTTTAGATGACTATATACAGTACATTAGCTTTAGGGGCTCAGTGGTTGCAAGAAGGGACATATAGAATCTATTAGAAAATAATAATAATAATAATAACAACAACAACAACAACAACAAGAAGACAACCCTCTGACCCATTGGGTCATCCTTTGAGAGAAAAGTAGTGCAGTCTGATATGACCAGAATGAACATTAAATTTTAGGCTGACCGTATTTTTTTTCCCCCAGTGCTGGATGGTCCCATGAACATCTAAGAAGGGTATATATCATAAATAGAAAAATAATTGTAATGGCAAATTAACTTCAATAGTAAGTCAATATTCACTTACCTAAACAGAAAAACAGAATGACCATGGGTCAGTGGGAGTGGGAGTGACTTCTGACTTCCTGCCAGCTTCCCCATTGACTTGCTTGTGGGAAGCTGGCAGGGAGCATTGGAAATCATGATCACATGACCGTGGGGATGCTGCAACAGCCACAACTTTGTGAATTAAATTGGTCTGAACATTGTGGAAATGTGTCCCAGATGTTGTATGCATTCTTTAAGTTAGAGGACTTTAGGTACCTTGATTCAAAAATTGTTGTGGTATAATGCACCATTTGGGATAACTTGAGGGTACAAACAGACAAATAGATGAACACAATGAGAGTTTTAGTAGTATATAGATAATAACAACAACTCTGGGCAGTTACATAGTGCATAAGGGTAAATAACATTACTCTAAGATCAATGTAGTACAAATTTTTACCCCATTGCCAGTTCAATAAACTTTTGAAGGTGGAATAGGAGAGATAGCATTTTCTTTCTTACCCCAGGCAACAAAAAATATCTTGGATCATTCTTTAAGAAAAGAAACAACTATGTCACTACTGAATCATTAAAAACTGTCTCCAATATGAAACAGCCTACACTTTTGAATGTAGTTTAAGGACATGAGAAAGAAGAAAGCCTCTAACCTAATCAACTGTTTTCTGTTGTTTCTTAAGGGTGCATTTCCTGTTAATTTCCTTTCATCGTACCGGGTAATAGCACACCACTGAGGGCAAAGAAAGGACTCTCAGCAGTGATAAAACAAGGTTGTAGTTATAAAATATATCACGCTTCCCTTTGGCATTTAAGCATCTATGAAAGCCATTTCTTTCTTCATATACTCCTCTCTGTCTACTTTCTGCCTCCTAATTATCTGGTAAGAGAAAAGTAATAAATGGCTAATGATGTGCAAAGTGGCAAAGTTATAAAAATTTATTTGAACACCTTGAGTATTATGGCCGGTTTTACATTGTTTATGTTGACTGCTTGCCCATATTTGAAAAACAATATATCTAGCTTTTAGCAAATGAAATGTTTTGAGGGGGGAGCCCTGTGGCAAAATAAATGTTAGAAGGGGATGTATTTAACCATTTATACTTAAGATTAAGTATAATCATGGTAGGGACTCAGACCAAGCATTTTATCTGAAAGAATAACTATTGGAAAAGAAGGAGAGCTGGTGTATTCCCTGATCTGCATTACCATTTGGTAGATGATCTGAGAAAGAGCATCTTGGAATTGGCAAAACAAATATGTAACTTCTGGAGCTGCCTCACAAGGCCTTGGAGAAACACAAAATGAAGCAAAACAACTCCTCTGGTTGATTTTAGAAGCAGGGGGTGGGGTGTTGTGTTTCTTTGTAAAACAGTTTCAAATGGATGCACCATGTGAAAGTGTATGGAAGCAAAGCACCCCATCAAAGCTGTGCACATCCCTAATATATAACACAGCAGGTGATAGTGCCTGGTGGACATGGTCTGGGCTTGGAAATAAGTAGGATTTGATTAGGCTAGTACTTGGTTGAAAGGCTACCAGGGAAATCAATGCTGTAGGCTAGACCTAGAAGCCAAAAAATATTCCAGAAGACAATGGTAAGCCACTTGCATTGCCATGGAGAAAACTACATGGGTCTGCCCATGAAGTCACCAAAATCCAAGTTCAGCTTGAAGGAAGCTCTACTTCTTTTTATATATGTACTACATTGGGAGCAAAATATATAATATTATCAACAAATAAAATAAAAGTTCATAGGAAAAGCAAAGATACCTCCTTTACAAAGTTTTAATCTTATATTCTATAATGCTGTTAATACCACTCAACAGTTTCCATTGTTTACATCCATCACTTACAATCCCAAGTCCTAGCTGGGCAATGTGCAGCCCCCATCAGTCCATTGACACCTCTCCACACACAGACACATACATTTTAATGTCAAATTGGAATATGGGGTAATTTTAAGAATAAGAATGGAATATTTTACCTCTAAGAGAACACCTGTTCCTGTTAAGTACATTGTTGTCATTCTTGTTATAAGCAGAAATCAAATCTGATTGGAATGCCATCTGCTAAAACCAAATCCTCAGCCCCCAAGGAGGCACTTGGTTATAATGATTGAGTGCCTAGACAGTTTAATGGACACCAAGATGCCCAGAAGCAGGACAGTGGTGGAATATAGTGATTTATATGTGATACATACATCCAGTTATGAATACTGTAGCTAGCTATAGTTAAAAGCATGTACACTGAAGCTCCCTGGATAAATTCTGGTCAAAAACTAAAGTTTATCAGCCTACAAAATTACACAGAAACTGCTGCATGGTTTATAAGTACACATGCCCCAATTCTCTAATCCACCCATTTGATCTTCTCAGGTCTGTAGAAATCACACAACAGGAGCTCCTAGGCTTGACAGTTAACTTCTCATTGGCCTTTTTGATCAGCAGGAAAAAAAAGGAGGTTTATCCCTTTTCTCTTGCATCTTGAGGCACAACAGATGGGCTGCACTTGATGAGACCTAAGCTGCACAGGTGTGCAGGAAGAGGAAACTGTGGCCCAGATTCTTCTCAGCAATTGTGTCATGCAACAGCTGTTGTACACCTGCATTTGAATAGCCTGTCCATTTTCTTTATTATGCTGCTAGACAAAGGAAGCACAGTATACAAAACAAAGCTCTTTATGTGTAAAGGAGGGGGAGTATTACCTTTTCTTTCTATCTAAGTGTTCTCTTTTCTTCCTATCTAAATTCTACCTTTTCTTTCTATCTAAACAGCAGGAATGGGGGGAAGTTGCTATTTAGACAGCAGTCACCCTTTTACCTAAAACCAGCACTCACCTCTCATTCCAACTCAGAATACTAAGCTATTTCCATATACAGCATTCATAAATCATACTTAGGTTTAATTTTTAAAAAATGGTTCAGCTACATTGCTCTTGCTGCATGGGGAGATATGGAACTTATTAAGCTGGAATTTGACATGATCAGCAAATGAATGAGAACACGTGCTCATTAAGGCTGAAACAGTCTCTTTTTTGTGCATATTTAAAGACCGAAATAAAAAGAATTGATGTGGGACTATTGATGGGAGAGAAATTCTTTCTGCCACTCTTAACATGGAGTCAAGAAACAAGGCATGGAGATATTTTCTACAGAGAACCACTCCTGATTTTGCTAACTTTATAGGAAAACAACAAAAAAGCTTCATTAAAGGAAAAGGAATCATTTAGAATCATATATGCATCCCTCATTTTTCTTTGTGTTTACTTAAGAACATAGGAAGTCATCTAGTTTGGCTCATAGTTTTCCTAATAGCTAGTCAGAAGCTCACCCAAAGGAAATAAATGCCACAGATTACAGAAGTCACTTTTTCCCCCCAGCAATTGCCATTCAGTTGCCTACTGGAGAGTTCAATTAAGGTAACACACAGCCACCCACAGCCCTATTTATAAACCTGGAGTGCTGAAATTGGAACAAGGTGATGAATCAGCTTGGCTCTTGATGTCATATGTTACTATCTGTAAAGCAGGTGTATGCAAAATTGCAGCTGAGAGACTATAAATGGCCCACCATCTTCCCTTTTATGGCCCCTAAAATTTTCCCAGAGTTGGTGGGCTCACTAATTTAAACTATAGTCTATTATGAGAGCTCAGGAAGGGGCAATGTATGGAAGTCACTGCTCTGTTGCTGCCTCCATAATGAATACTTTCCTCAGTCCATACATTTACCTGAGCAGCACTGATATGTGGGAGCTGGAGATGGCAGGGGTTATTGCATGGAAGCTATCTCCATCACACAGGATTGGAGAAGGAGGCTTTTTCTTCTAACAGGCTGTGTTTTAGCGGATTGATCCCTCCTTTGTTCCAGGTGTTCTTGAAATGTACACACATGGAGAAGAACTTAAGGAAACCTAGGCATTGTGGTTTTGCTCCAAGCATAAATGTAAAAGACAGAATCATCTACAGCTGATACAAGGCTAAGGCAGAGAAGTATGTCTGTGTGTAGGCAGAATGAATTTTTTTTTCATATGAGACATATTTTTGCCAGTGCCTTTTCTATATTAACTATCTTAGTCCAGGTCTACAGCAGATCTCTGCCAGCTTTTGCAGACACAGAGCCCATCTGGGAAGGCTTCCCAGATGTTGGGGTTGAGGGGGGTGGCTGCTTCAGGATAGTGATTGTTCTTCTCCCCTTTACATGTGTATACCAAGCTCATTTTAAAGCACTTGAGTTAAAGCCAATCATGCTTATGAACTCTGTAATTTTTGTAAATCTATGCAGGCTGTGCTAGTTGAGCACTTATCATTACTTTCAGCCTGCATTTGGAGTCAAAATCCCTGGACATAAAGCATGGAATGCACATCAGATACTTCTTGTTGGCACAGGTTCACCACTAAGACAGTTATAAAGGCTGCAACAAGTTCTCACTGCATTATGAGATGCCCCATTCAAAAGAATATGGGCAGGGGTCACATTCATTCCTGTGCAACCATGGCCATCTTTTTCTGCCTTCCCTCATCGTACCACTTTTGCTATGGACAATTTCATATTTGCTTTAAAGGGTTTCCTCATTTAAGTTAAGTTCCTGTCGAAGTGTGGCTGAAAAACTATACCAATTCATTCTTGAGACCTATCATAGAATGATGCTTGTTCAGCCCTAAGATTTGCACCAGGAAGTTTGGTGTTCATGCTTAGAGCATAATTCTCCATTAAAAGCTTGAGTGAGCACCATGCAGGAAGAAATAAGATGTACCATGATGAGACATCTAAAGCAAAACCTCTTAAATGCTGTGCTGAATTAATGAATTGCTTCTGTCCTGTTACGTATTATTATTGCTAATAGATTATTTATTAATTTCCTTAATCCTTCCAGCATGAAGAATAAAATTAAAAGAGAACCACACATTGTCTATATCTAATCTGTTGTAAAGAAGAAAGCTAAATCATGATATGCTGAGGTGAAGCAAAGGCATTTTATGAGGAATTATTTATTTACTTATTTATTTGAATCTGCCCAATAACTGAAATCCAGTGGGAAGATTTTAAAGTTAGAAGGCAAGTGGGAGCCAGGGGGTGAGAATTAAAGAGTATACCAAAATAAATCAGGAGCAGGAAAGCCACTGTTGCTTAGACAAAACCCCAGTCCAAATAGAGGACCCTTGATAGATCTCTCTGTCTGGTCAATATCCAGAAGAAGTCCATAAAAACTCCATATTCATCTGTGGTGCCTCCCAGTGAAAAGGAAACTAAATCCAGCAACAGCCAGAAGTTCCTAATAGTAGTTAAGCAACAGAACTATAACCCAAGTAGCTCCCAGTTTATATGACACTTCTTCCCTAAACTTCTTAGAAAACTTGAATCCAGTCATCATCCATATATTGTCCTGTGGGTAACTGTGTATGTGTGAGGGTGTGTGAGTGGATGGAGGGACCTCTACTCCAAGCGGGAGACTCCAGAAGTGCTGGAATGGGGCTAGGTGGATTTGGAGTCTCTGGGGGCTGCAGGGTGGGCCATACTATTGAGGTGGTGACGGGTAGGGGATGTTATGGCAGGAGCCAGAGGGCAGGCCATCTTCGGGGAAGACGCCCCCAGTATTTGTTGCCGGTGGCGTGTTCCGGCCCTCTGCACTCAGACCCAGGCCCTGGTCAGCAGACCCACAAGGGCCCTGGTCTTCGGCTGTTGCTACTTAATGCCAGGTCTGTTAACAACAAAGCCTCCCTCATAAGTGACTTGATCACTGAGGAGCAGGCAGACCTGGCATGTATTACTGAAACCTGGCTGGGCCCCAAAGGGGGGGTGCCCCTTTCGGAAATGTGCCCGGCCGTGTTTACAGTATGGCACCAGCCGAGATTCCAGGGCAGGAGGGGAGGGGTGGCAGTTGTCATCCAGGAGTCTCTGGTGGCCTTCAGTGGCCCTGCCCCCAAGTGGCTGATTGTGAGACCCTGTTTTTCAAGTTCAGTGCACGAGAGCAGTTGGGAGTGTTGCTGCTGTACCAGCCCCCCTGCTGCATGGCTACCTCCCTGCCTGAGCTGCTGGAGTCCGTCTCAGGGTTGGCGGTGGAGTTCCCCAGGCTTATGGTTCTGTGGGACTTCAACCTGCCTTCCCTGGGGCGGGCCTCTGAGGCAGCTCGGGAATTCATGTCTACCATGGCAGCCATGGGCCTGACTCAGATTATTCGTGACCCAACTCGAGACAGTGGCCTCACCCCGGATTTAGTTTTCTTGTCGGAGCAGTGGCAATGTGACCTGAGGGGAGAGTTACAGCTATCCCCATTGTCATGGTCAGATCACGCCCTGGTGGCCTTGAGATTCTCTTATGCTGCCCCCTTCCGCAGGGAGGCAGGACCCATTTGATTGGTCCACACCCGGCAACTGATGGACCCAGTAGGGTTTCAGAGGGAGCTGGGGGTTATACCCGGGGATCTGCTGCATGGTCCAGCGGAGGCCCTGGCCACTGACTGGAATAGGGAGGCGGCTGGGGCCTTGGACAGGATCGTGCCTGTGCAACCTCTCTTGCCTCATTATACTCGATGCTCCCTGTGGTTTACGGAGGAGCTGAAGGTTTTGAAGAGGATTAAGAGACATCTAGAGCACCGCTGGAAGAAGACAAAGACCGAATCTGACCGAACACTGGTTAGAGCCGCTATTAAGGCCTACCTGGTGGCGATAAAAGCGGCGAAGCATCAATACTTCTCTGCTCTTATTGCGTCTGCAGAATGCCGCCCAACAGCCCTATTTAAAATCACTCAATCCCTTTTGGGGAAGGGATTCTGGAGGAAACGGATTATCTAGACCCCTTTCAGTCAGGTTTCAGGCCTGGATATGGGACAGAAATGGCATTGGTCACACTTATGGATGATCTCTGGCAGGAGAGGGATGGGGGTAGTGCATCCATCCTGGCTCTTCTTGACCTCTCAGCGGCTTTTGATACCATCGACCATGGTATCCTTTTGGGTCGGCTCAGGGAGTTGGGGGTTGGCGGTGTAGTTTTGCGCTGGTTCACCTCCTTCCTCCAGGGCCGGTCCCAATCGGTGGTGATAGGCGGGGAGAGATCCGACCCTCGACCTCTCCTTTGTGGGGTGCCACAGGATTCGGTCCTCTCTCCTCTCCTATTTAACATCTACGTGAAACCACTGGGTGAGATCATCCGTCACCACGGGATGAGGTATCATCAGTATGCTGATGATACTCAATTGTATATCTCCATCCCGGGTGAGGTAAGTGATGCTGTGACTGCCCTCTCTTGGTGCCTGGGGGCTGTAGGGGTCTGGATGGGGAACGACAGGCTTCGGCTGAACCCTGGTAAGACGGAGTGGCTGTGGGTTAATGGCCCCTCGGTTCCCAGGAATTTACCATCTTTAGTTCTGGATGGGGTTGCACTGCCCCAGACAGACCTGGTACATAATCTGGGGGTCCTCATGGACTCACGGCTCCTGCTCAAAGAGCAGGTGGCAGCCATGGCCGGAAGGGCCTTTGCACGGCTTCATGTGCACCAGTTGTGCCCTTTCCTGGATCGGGAAGCCCTTCGGACGGTCACTCATGCCCTTGTTATCTCCCATATAGACTACTGCAATGTGTTCTACATGGGGCTACCTTTGAAGAGTATCCGGAAGCTTCAGCTGGTCCAGAATGCGGCAGCGCGGGCTATTTTTGGCGCCCCTAGAAGGGCGCACATAACACCTTTGCTACGTGAGCTGCCTTGGATGCCAGTTTGCTTCCAGGTCCAATTCAAAGTGTTGGTTATCACCTTTAAAGCCCTACATGGCATGGGACTGGGTTACCTGAGGGACCGCCTCTTGCCCGTATCATCAGCCCATCCCACCCACTAATGCAGAGAGGGCATGCTGCCGACACTGTCAATAAGAGAATTCCATCTGGTGGGGTCCAGGAGGCGGGCCTTCTCGGCAGTAGTGCCCGCCCTTTGGAACATCTTGCCCCCAGAGGTGAGATTAGCCCCATCGCTCCTAGCCTTCCGGAGGAAGTTGAAGACCTGGCTCTGCCACCAGGCTTGGAGCAGGGAGGAGAATTGACATATTTGGGGTTGGCTAGTGCCTTAAAGCTTCAGCAAAGGATCGTTACCTTGTCATGGTGCTGGAGCTTGAGCACCTCAATGATGCCATGAGCTAAACCGTGAAGGGCCACCCAAGACGGGAAGGTCATGACAGAGAGGTCAGACTAAATGCGATCCCTGGGGAAGGTAATGGCAACCCACCTCAGTATTCTTGCCGTGAAAACTAAATGGATCAGTACAACCAGAGATATGTCGGTATACCATCGGAAGATGAGACCCCCAGGTCGGAAGATGGTCAAAATGCTACTGGGGAGGAACAGAGGATGAGCTCAACTAGCCCCAGACGTGATGACGCAGCTAGCTCAAAGCCGAAAGGACGGCTAGCGGCCGACGGTGCTGGTGGTGAACGGCGAATCCGATGTTCTAAGGATCAACACACCATTGGAACCTGGAATGTAAGATCTATGAGCCAGGGCAAATTGGATGTGGTTATTGGTGAGATGTCAAGATTAAAGATAGACATTCTGGGCGTCAGTGAACTGAAATGGACTGGAATGGGCCACTTCACATCAAATGACCACCAGATCTACTACTGTGGACAAGAGGACCACAGAAGAAATGGAGTAGCCTTCATAATTAATAGTAAAGTGGCTAAAGCAGTGCTTGGATACAACCCAAAAAACGACAGAATGATCTCAATTCGAATTCAGGGCAAGCCATCTAACATCACAGTGATCCAAATATACGCCCCAACCACAAATGCTGAAGAAGCTGAAGTAGAGCAGTTCTATGAGGATCTGCAGCACCTACTGGACAACACGCCTAAAAGAGATGTTATTTTCATCACAGGAGACTGGAATGCTAAGGTGGGCAGTCAAATGACACCTCGAATTACAGGTAAGTATGGCCTGGGAGAACAAAACGAAGCAGGACATAGGCTGATAGAATTTTGCCAAGACAATTCACTCTGCATAACAAACACTCTCTTCCAACAACCTAAGAGACGGCTTTATACATGGACTTCACCAGATGGACAACACCGAAATCAGATTGATTACATCCTTTGCAGCCAAAGGTGGCGGACATCTGTACAGTCGGTAAAAACAAGGCCTGGAGCTGACTGTAGTTCAGATCACGAACTTCTTCTTGCACAATTTAGGATCAGACTAAAGAGATTAGGGAAGACCCACAGATCAGCTAGATATGAGCTCACTAATATTCCTAAGGAATATGCAGTGGAGGTGAAGAATAGATTTAAGGGACTGGACTTAGTAGATAGGGTCCCGGAAGAACTATGGACAGAAGTTTGCAGCATTGTTCAGGAGGCGGCAACAAAATACATCCCAAAGAAAGAGAAAACCAAGAAGGCAAAATGGCTGTCTGCTGAGACACTAGAAGTAGCCCAAGAAAGAAGGAAAGCAAAAGGCAACAGTGATAGGGGGAGATATGCCCAATTAAATGCAAAATTCCAGAGGTTAGCCAGAAGAGATAAGGAATTATTTTTAAACAAGCAATGCGCGGAAGTGGAAGAAGACAATAGAATAGGAAGGACAAGAGACCTCTTCCAGAAAATTAGAAACATTGGAGGTAAATTCCAGGCAAAAATGGGTATGATCAAAAACAAAGATGGCAAGGACCTAACAGAAGAAGAGGAGATCAAGAAAAGGTGGCAAGAATATACAGAAAACCTGTATAGGAAGGATAACAATATCGGGGATAGCTTTGACAGTGTGGTCGGTGAGCTAGAGCCAGACATCCTGAAGAGTGAGGTTGAGTGGGCCTTAAGAAGCATTGCTAATAACAAGGCAACAGGAGATGACGGCATCCCAGCTGAACTGTTCAAAATCTTGCAAGATGATGCTGTCAAGGTAATGCATGCTATATGCCAGCAAATTTGGAAAACACAAGAATGGCCATCAGACTGGAAAAAATCAACTTATATCCCCATACCAAAAAAGGGAAACACTAAAGAATGTTCAAACTATCGAACAGTGGCACTCATTTCACATGCCAGTAAGGTAATGCTCAAGATCCTGCAAGGTAGACTTCAGCAGTTCATGGAGCGAGAATTGCCAGATGTACAAGCTGGGTTTAGAAAAGGCAGAGGAACTAGAGACCAAATTGCCAATATCCGCTGGATAATGGAAAAAGCCAGGGAGTTTCAGAAAAACATATATTTCTGTTTTATTGACTATTCTAAAGCCTTTGACTGTGTGGACCATAACAAATTGTGGCACGTTCTTAGTGGTATGGGGATACCAAGTCATCTTGTCTGCCTCCTGAAGAATCTGTATAACGACCAAGTAGCAACAGTAAGAACAGACCACGGAACAACAGACTGGTTTAAGATTGGGAAAGGAGTACGGCAGGGCTGTATACTCTCACCCTACCTATTCAACTTGTATGCAGAACACATCATGCGACAAGCTGGCCTTGAGGAATCCAAGGCTGGAGTTAAAATCTCTGGAAGAAACATTAACAATCTCAGATATGCAGATGATACCACTTTGATGGCTGAAAGTGAAGAGGAACTGAGGAGCCTTATGATGAAGGTGAAAGAAGAAAGTGCAAAAGCTGGTTTGCAGCTAAACCTCAAAAAAACCAAGATTATGGCAACCAGCTTGATTGATAACTGGCAAATAGAGGGAGAAAATGTAGAAGCAGTGAAAGACTTTGTATTCCTAGGTGCAAAGATTACTGCAGATGCTGACTGCAGTCAGGAAATCAGAAGACGCTTAATCCTTGGGAGAAGAGCAATGACAAATCTCGATAAAATAGTTAAGAGCAGAGACATCACACTGACAACAAAGGCCCGCATAGTTAAAGCAATCGTGTTCCCTGTAGTAACATATGGCTGCGAGAGCTGGACCATAAGGAAGGCTGAGCGAAGGAAGATCGATGCTTTTGAACTGTGGTGTTGGAGGAAAATTCTGAGAGTGCCTTGGACTGCAAGAAGATCCAACCAGTCCATCCTCCAGGAAATAAAGCCAGACTGCTCACTTGAGGGAATGATATTAAAGGCAAAACTGAAATACTTTGGCCACATAATGAGAAGACAGGACACCCTGGAGAAGATGCTGATGCTAGGGAGAGTGGAAGGCAAAAGGAAGAGGGGCCGACCAAGGGCAAGATGGATGGATGATATTCTAGAGGTGACGGACTCGTCCCTGGGGGAGCTGGGGGTGTTGACGACCGACAGGAAGCTCTGGCGTGGGCTGGTCCATGAAGTCACGAAGAGTCGGAAGCGACTAAACGAATAAACAACAACAGTGCCTTAAAGTGCCCCTCCTACATAATGATTGAAGAGATCATAGCCATCTGGATTTTATGAACTGGGGTAGTTAAGAAATTGTTTTAGTTTTAATGGGGTTTTATTAGAATTTTATTGTATATTTATTCAAATTTTTATTGTATATTTATTCTATATTGTAAACCGCCCAGAGTCCCTCCGGTCAGAGGAGATGGGCGGTGATAATTTGATAAATAAATAAATAAATGTGGTATTTGCCTTGATTCTATGTTTTTCTTATCTCACTCCCATCTATTACATGGCGGATTCCTCCCTAGCATTCTCAGACAGCAACAGCACACCACTTGGCCTACAAATTGTTATGTACTTCTGCCCTATAGCATTTCACATTCTGGCTGATGAATAAAGATGCAGGTTCTCCTTAATCCAGTTGATTCGTACAGCAGCCATTTTGGAATCCAACATCTTCCTGTAGGATGGAGGGTGATCAATATGGATTCAGTAGGTAGAGTTAAAGGAAAGTATGCCTTCAGCATTTTCCCCTGCTACAAATTCTTGCTTCTTTTCATTGTATGATCAATTCATCTAAGATTACCTAAAAAGCATCTCTATATTTCAAATTCAGCTACTGTATCATTATCTGTATTAATGACATGGACCATCATATCCCTGGGAGGTACCTTTAAATGTTTCAGATGCAGACTTTCATTAATGAATGGTTATAACTATTGAAATGGATTATTTCATTAACATGTGGTATAAATGACTTGCCTCTTTGACAATATGGGAAGTACAGTGAAAACTCTTTCTACTTCATCATTTTCCTAAGCTGCTTTAATTGTGTTCACAAAGACCACTTGGAAGAACAACAAGGGTTCTTGATGATCTCCTGATCGCAAGTTAACAATTACTACTTTGCCAAAAACCCAAACAGTAGCAAACTTGCAATGACAAGACAAGGATTCCTAGCTATTAGGAAAAATCAGCAAAAGAAAATACAGTTCCAGATAAAGCATCAGTCAAAGAATGCTCAGGAAAGTTCAAAACTGCCATAAATGAAAGAGTTAATGAGAGTATTAATGGAGATTTAAGGCAAGCTAACTATGGAAGTTGTCTAGCAGATGTTAATGGCTTTACTGGCTGATGCTAATATGCAGTCCTTTAGCAAAGACCTATTGCTTTTTTGATAAGCCCAATTGTATTGTTTGAGATTAAGAAAGCATTCATTCAAATGGGAATTAAATAAAGGCAGAGTAGCAGGCAACCTTGACATCAAACTATTTAAAATAATTGCTTTGTCCATAAAAAAATTAAATTGTTGATTAATGCTACCTATCTTTCTTGGTTGGTGAATTATAATAATCACTTCATCATAAAATGTGCAGGAACAGAGGCAGAGAACAAAAAAAAAAATAGCTCTCTGTTCCAATTATCCCCAGAAGAGTGATTATTTCACAAGCCATGTTGCTTCTATTCTACTAGGTTTAGTAACACAAGGGTGTTTTTAAGGTTATGGGACTTCCCACTGTGTTAATGTTATACAGGTCCTCATCATGGAAAGCTTTCACCCTAAAAGCATGAGGGAAGTAAGGCTTTGAGACTTGTTACACATCACAAAGTGAAAAACCTCTGAATCCTCTCTTCAGGCAGATCATTTTCACATGGGCTTTGTTATCCATTTTGTTTTTAATTTTCCAACATATTTTTCTGCCAGTTCTAATTCAGTTTGGTGAAACAGAATCTGATGCCAATATTTGTTGAAAATGAGGAAAAGATTTCAGCAAAATTCTCATGAGTGGTTAGTGTGTGGTGTTCTTATAGCGGTGGCCAAGAAGCAGATGTGAATGTCCACTCTTGAATTGTTAAATCATCTCTTTAGAAGTCTGGAACTTCTCACCCTTCAGTTAAATCCAAAGGGAAATTTCTCCCATAGTGGTAGTGGTGTTGTTTTCAGCCTGGCTAATATGGGGAGCCAGGAAGGTTTCAGAATGATGGAAAGACCGGTAGTAATACTGGTCGTCATCTCCAAAAAAAAGTATGCTCAAAAAAAAAAAAACACCAAAAGAAATGCAAAATAAAATCTCAAGTATTCTGATGTAGGTTTAGTTTGGAGAGGCAGTATAACTCATGTGAACAAAGTCTTTCCATTATCAAAAAGTTCCCAGATAAAGGTTTGAAAGTAAAATTGAGATTCCAGCCTCTTTCCTTCCAGACTTTTCCCTACATTTGCTTATTTTAAAAGCTCCACTCTGTTTTCTGTCCTCCTTATCATTTTCACCTAACACAGTCATGTGCTGTCCTATTTACTTTATGGTTCTATTTTCTATTTTGAAGCTTTATCTTATCACCACTTCTACATCCTCTTCCTTAACTTATACCTTAAACTACACCTTTTATTTTAACTTATGTTTCTTTTCCTACCTGCCCCTTGCCCAGCCCTGCCAATTCAGACCCAGGGAACTAGTGTACCCAACTTGCATGGCCTTGAAGGAGTTGGATCTCTGATTGGAGGCTGATGCTTGGGCTCACAGCTGGGTGGAAGCATTGAGGTGTTGGCAAATTCTATTTTTCTGGACTGGTACTTCATGTTCAAAGACCACTTTCTGGTGGCTGCTGGCACCCTGAGTCTCCAATCATTTATTGCCAGAACCCTAGACCTCTAATTGCTTCTAGCCAACACCCTCACCATCTTCAGGGTACCTGGCAGTGTCCCACACTCCAGTGTATCATGGCTGGTGCTCTGAACTCACTGATTCAGTTGATGACTTCTCAGCTTCCTGGAACATTGCCATTGGTGCCATTCTTTCCCAGCTTCCATGGCCAGTCTTGATTCCTGCTGCCACTTGTTCCTCAAACTGTCCATCACTGTTGTCCAATTGCTATTACTCTGCCCCACCTCTGGGGCATATCTCTCTGCTCCAGCCTGCCACTACTGCCTAAGCTGGTACACTTCTTACCTCACTGCTCAGCAATATTGCAGTCTGTCAACCTCCCATCTTCCCTGGTGCCTTCAGAACTTCAACTAGATATCTCATTTCTTTATTCTTCACTCCTTTCATTCCAGCTCTCTTCTTTTTCCTTCCAGTCTTCCAATGACAATATCATTCTGTACTGCAACCAAGCCCCTTTTAAAAGGTCTGCGTTCTTTTTTTCATCAAGGCAAGACCTTTCAAAGGTGCCAGTTAGAGGAAGGACATTGGTGCTTTTGCCACCATGTCTGTGTCGTCCCACATTCCTTGAGAATAAGGTAGAAAAATGGAAGCCTCTTTTGCAAGAGTAGAAAATTTTTGAGAAATTCCAATTCAGCACAGCATTAGTTTTGAAACATGAGATATTACCACTTCTGGGAGTTGTATTTTAAGAAAGACATTAGTCTTGTTAGATTGTTATTAAAGCTGAAATTTTCATCTCATGAACCTTCCAGAGAAGCTCTACCTCCTGCCAACATTGCTCAAATGTAGGTGGGCTGCTGGAAAATTGTGCCCCTGTTCCTCTGCAACTGTATTTAGAGGCATACTCACCCAACCTGAATGTAAAATTTTGAGTCTTTAAGACCAATATCCCTTGATATACCTGAATTTAAAACTATCAACGTTAGTGCCATCACTCATATCTTGCAGTAATGGATTCCACAGGTTAATGTGAAGAATTATGAAGAAGTGCTTCATGTTATCTGTTTTAAATCTCTTTCCCCTTAGCTTAACTATATGGCCCTTGGTCCTACTATATTTGAGAAAGGAAGAAAAACATCTCCCTGTCCATTTTCTCCATATTTCTCATGGTTTTGTACACCCTGGTCATTGTAGAGAGAATGGAAGATTACCTTGATGGAGATATGCAGGAACTGTTACCTAGGCAAAAGGAACTGAAGCATTTTTTAAAGTCCAGAACGAGATAGCAGCTCAGGCAGACACCTCCCTAATTCACTGAACTATAAGGAGGAGGAGGATGTACTGTATAGTACAATCAGACTTACAAGATTCTATTATTATAGCCAATCTCAGTAAAAGTAGTTTTTGCCTTCCTGTGGAGTTGATTTCCTGGTCTGGTCAACCTAGTGGGGCTGACATCAATCTTGCAAACCTGATTGTGCTGCACTTTCTCTTCCTTCTTATAGTTCAGTGAATTAGGGGCTTAGGAGATCAAAACTATTTTCAAATATTTATACTACATGCTGCATACATGCTGCTGTACCCATGCAAATAAAAACATTTCCACTGGATATCAAAATTATATCAAAGTCACTTTGCATTTTATAGTATAACTTAGTGTTAAGTCAGGATTTTACAATGAGAACATTTGTAAATAAAAATAGATAGGGCTGTCTGCATTTTGAAAAACCTTTAGTGGGTTGATTGGTTATATTCACTGATTCTGTTGTGCTCTGAAAATTATGCATTAAATATTGGTCTGTTAAATATAATCCATCAATTATTATTTGTATTTATATAATTGCCATGGAATATTAGAGTAATTACTAATGAATAAAAACAATCTGCTTTAAAAAAAAAACAATGGTAGCATCATATACAGGTTAGTTTAAGGTTATAAACACACATAATTTTCATATAACCTTAATTCCAAAATGCTGGTAGTGCTATAGTCCAGTTCTCATCAGTACGGTATTTTCCTAAAGAAAAGGAGAGAGCATAAATACATCTACCCTATAGCACTGAAGATCATAATAAAGCCACAAATTCTGCTGCTGGGGAAGTTTCTCTTCCAGAAGATACAATTTCTTTCATAATACAATTTTGTGGCTGGGATATATTTCTTAGAAGCAACTGATCCTTGTGTAACATGGCTTAACAGCTAGCCTTGTTACTGTGTTTGTCTTTAAAACAATTAAAATCCTTTGCATAAATAATATTATATTGAAGATCCTATGAACCTTGGACAGTGTTTCTCAGGCAACAGAAAATCAGGAGTGATGCTGAGGGACTGTCAACATTTTCATCTTTGAGTAAGAACCACAGCTATAAACATCAGGGGGAAAAAGGCTGATAGTTTGCAAGAACAAATAGAAGAAAAAGAACCTACCAGATCTTTGTGGTGGCATTTTCAGAAGTTACTATGGGAATCATTCACCAGTACCATTTTTGCATTATATGGCTCACATCTTTAACATCACAGCTTACTGTTCATTTGTTGGCTTTTAAGAATCTGATGAATAACAGAATGGCTCCTAAGAGCAATTCCACATGCAGTTTAAAAAGATTGTCCTCCCTCACTGTGCAATAACATGCAAAGCAGCTTCTCTCAATAATGCATTTTCATAACTACCCAGTTTCCCTTGGGAAGGAGGGCTGGAGAAAACCCATTCCATTTAATAGAACTCTGAGTACTAAAAACTAAACTCCAGGAATACTGCAAGACTTTTGAGTACTTAAGATTTAAAAAACATATATTTCCTTCCCCTCACAGGGAAGAAAAAAACCCACACAGACAACATTACATCCAACTAACCATGAAGTCACCTCTATCAAAGAAAAGGTTATGCTTAAATTCGTCTTCCAGTTCATCTTTCCCTATGACAGGATGCTTTTGGTGGAGTTTTTCAGCTTTGTTATGGGAAGATGGCAGAATGTTAGGGATCCCCTGTTCCGTTAAGATTCCTGTGTGGACCCTCTCTGACTCTTTTGTGGTTTACATTGAACAGTGTCTGATAGCATGCAATGCCTCTACCCAGCAGGAGATGCTATGGGATCAATTGCCCTTCCCTTACTCCCTGGAGAATTCAGTGAAAAATAGAAGTCCATTATCTCGTTCCTTAAGGCTTCAAAAAAGTTTTCAGTCCCCTTTGCCTAGGTAAGGGTTCCCGCATAATTCCATCAAGGTCATCTTATTTTCTACACCAGTTCTCCCCTACAGATTGGGCAGTCTTAAAGGCCCAGCAGAGATTAAAAGCACAGTAGAAATTAGACAAGCTTCCTTGGCCGAACACCACCAAACCGTTCTTGAACTGGATCCTTCATGTGTCTCCTCATGAAGCGGAGAAGTCTCCAAGTCACCAACCACATGCCTGGCATTGCCAGCTCTGAATTCTGTTTCCTCCATTCTCCAGTCCTACTTCTCTGTGCCCTAGTTGGTCCTCCTTTCTTTCACTTCAAAGAGGGAAATCCCTGATTGTCTTGTTTCTCCTTTTCTTCTTCTGCTTGCTCATGAGTTGCCTTTCCTTCTCTCCCACTTCAGAAAATGTTCTTTTTTTTCCCCACTGCTGATAGGCTCCTGGTCAAATAGGCATCATGAGCAGAGAGAAAAATGATGTATTTTTTTCATTCCTGATTTTTCTGTGTAGTGTTTCAAAACTAATCAAAGGTAAGACTAAGTTATGAGGAGAGCAAGGGCGTGGGCTTCCTTAAACAAAAGGGGAAGGGATGCGGAAGGGATGTTGGCCTACCAACTAATTTCAGTGTGCAAAAATAGGCTTATGATTGTGTATTGCAACCACGTAGCTGGGATCTCTAGGTTTCTTCTTCCAATGAGTGTAATCTCAAGAAGCAATGGGCCAGATTCCTAGTGAGACAAAGTCACATTCCTGAGAGCTTATATCACTAGTTAGCACATCAGTCCCAATAACTGATTCAAGCAACTACATTGATTTGGGACACCAGCCATGAATGCTGAAATAATCATAAACGCCTTTCTTTAAAAATAATGCAAAAGAGAAGACAATAGCTCTTACAAATGATCTGAACCCACATTTCATTTCAGATGTATGTATAGCCAAGCCTTCAGAACTTGCCCTGAATTTTCTCCTGCCCTTCCAGAAAATTTGAAATAGATCTTCTTGTTGGGATCTCAGACGCAGAAGATCTAAAATGTGTGTTTGTCAGTTTTACAATGAGCTGAAAAATGATTGTTGCCATGTTTGTTTTTGTTCGTACCCATTTTTGCCTGGAATTTACCTCTGAAGTTTCTAATTTTCTGGAAGAGGTCTCTTGTCCGTCCTATTCTATTGTCTTCTTCCACTTCCACACATTGCTTGTTTAAAAATAATTCCTTATCTCTTCTGGCTAACCTCTGGAATTTTGCATTTAATTGGGCATATCTCCCCCTATCGCTGTTGCCTTTTGCTTTCCTTCTTTCTTGGGCTACTTCTAGTGTCTCAGCAGACAGCCATTTTGCCTTCTTGGTTTTCTCTTTCTTTGGGATGTATTTTGTTGCCGCCTCCTGAACAATGTTGCGAACTTCTGTCCATAGTTCTTCCGGGACCCTATCTACTAAGTCCAGTCCCTTAAATCTATTCTTCACCTCCACTGCATATTCCTTAGGAATATTAGTGAGCTCATCTCTAGCTGATCTGTGGGTCTTCCCTAATCTCTTTAGTCTGATCCTAAATTGTGCAAGAAGAAGTTCGTGATCTGAACTACAGTCAGCTCCAGGCCTTGTTTTTACCGACTGTACAGATGTCCGCCACCTTTGGCTGCAAAGGATGTAATCAATCTGATTTCGGTGTTGTCCATCTGGTGAAGTCCATGTATAAAGCCGTCTCTTAGGTTGTTGGAAGAGAGTGTTTGTTATGCACATTGAGTTGTCTTGGCAAAATTCTATCAGCCTATGTCCTGCTTTGTTTTGTTCTCCCAGGCCATGCTTACCTGTAATTCCAGGTGTCATCTGACTGCCCACCTTAGCACTCCAGCCTCCTGTGATGAAAATAACATCTCTTTTAGGCGTGTTGTCCAGTAGGTGCTGCAGATCCTCATAGAACTGCTCTACTTCAGATTCTTCAGCATCTGTGGTTGGGGGTATATTTGGATCATTGTGATGTTAAATGGCTTACCCTGAATTCAAATTGAGATCATTCTATCATTTTTTGGATTGTATCCAAGTACTGCTTTATGTTGGCAGAATGCTGGGAAAGCCTTTAGCCCAGGAGAGATCAGAAAAGTCACACACCAAGCATTTCTATAAAAATAAATTATTTACAGAAAGCAAAACAAAATTTAAAGGACTTAGCTCTCCTGGCTTGCTACATATCGGCAGAGAGAAAAAGAGGAAGTAAGAAACAAGTCCGGGCAGGATCCTCCCCCCAGGCGATTTGCATGAAGCACGTGAAAGGAGACAATCAAATACAACCTCTTCACCAGGCCAAAATGATTAGGTACAATAGCAGTCTTAATCGTTAGTAGGAAAACCTCAACACTCCCCTTTTTACACTATAGACTAAGATGCAAACCAATCTTCTCTGACAACTTTATATGTCTTTCCATTCACATTACTTTACCATTATCTCCCCTTTGGTTTAACAGAAAGCTACCATTCTTCTTCCTGTGTTTTTCCAAACCTAGGTTGTTATAATTCCAATACTTTTTTTTTGATGTGAAATGGCTTTCCATGCAGGCTTCAAAATCAAGCCTTTGTTTTTCTGTTGATGTGAACAGCAGCAAATCATCAACATAAATGCACAGATACATACAGCCTTGTTTGTCCTTCTTCATATATACACAGGGATCTGCTTTTCCTTTTTCAAAACCAAAATTCTGCAGTTTTTCATCTACTTTTTGGTTCCAGGATCTAGCAGCTTGTTTTAACCCATAGATTGACTTCTGCAGTTCACAGACTAGATTCTCCCCTTTTTCATAGCCAGGGGGTTGCTGCATGTATAATTTGTGATCTAAATCTCCATAGAGAAATGTAGTTTGAATGTCATAGTGGTTAACTGACATTCCTTTTAGTGCAGCAACTTTTAACAGTAATCTAATTGATTCATCTTTAGTAACTGGTGCAAAAGTCTTGTCAAAGTCTAAATCTTTCCTTTGAGTGAACCCTTTTGCAACCAACCTTGCTTTATATTTTTGGATTTTGCCATCAGCATCCCTTTTCAGTTTGAAAACCCACCTACAACCCAGATAGCGTTCATTGGGAGGTAGATTTACCAGTTTCCATGTTTTATTTTCTTTCAAGGATGCTAATTCCTGTTGCATGGCAGAATGCCAATTTTGTGCAATCTCTGGTGGTAAAGCATTCACTTGTTCTAAAGACTCAGGTTCTGTGAATATGTGAAAAGCCTTTACTGTTTCAGCCTGAAAACGTGATGGAGGAACGCCTTTATTACTCCTCTGAGATCTGCGAGGTAATACAGGGCTTAAAGTTTGACTCCTATCACTTTCCTGAGAAGCATCTGTCTCATCAGACAGATCTTCAGTTTGCTTTTCTGGTTTAATGTCCTCATCAGGCAAAAGATCACCATCAGCAAGTCCTTGCTGTTCTCTTGTGGTGGTCAGATCAACTGGAGAGCTAGAGTTTAATCTCCCCCAGTTTTGTTCAGCAAAAGAAGCGCTTTTGCTAATTATTTAATTAAGCTACATTATGAACCTGTAGCTCCTTTGGCTTTGTTCATAGCCAACAAAGATGGCTTTCTTTGTTGTGGGGCCTCCTTTCCTTCTCTGTTGTTTTGGAATGTGAACCCATGCAGTGCTACCAAACACTCTAAGATGGCTTACCTTTGGTTTCACACCATAAAGCAAATGGAATGGAGTGTCCTGAATCACAGAGTTATACAACCTGTTCTGTACATAACAAGCAGTCGATAAAGCTTCTCCCCAGAACTTAAAACATAATCGTGAATCTTTTAACATGCATTCCATCGCATTTTGCAAGGTTCTGCCCTTTCTTTCCGCAATACCATTTTGCTGAGGGGTGTAAGGGTTAGAAAGAATTTGTTCTATCCCCTTTTCCACTAGGAACCTTCTGAATTTGTGAGAAAGGTATTCTCCTCCTCTATCACATTGGAGTGCAGATACAGGCCTAGGGAATTTTCCATTTGCCCATGTCACAAAACTTTTAAATTTCTCAAATGCCTCATCTTTATGTTTTAAGATGTAGATAAATGTGTATCTTGAGAAATCATCAATGATGGTCATTGCATACCTTGCTTGTCCAAGACTTGGAGCAAAAGGACCAATAATGTCAGAGTGTACAATTTCCAAAGGTCTAGTTGTAACTCTGTCACTGTGCTTACTCACAGGAGCTTTTAGTGTTTTGCATTCTTTGCAAACTACACAGTCTAAGTATTTATCACAGGGTTTTATCTTTAGGTCAGCACACAGCTGTGGCATTTGTGCTATATACTTGAAATTAGTATGACCAAATCTCCTGTGCATCAGGTGTACACATTGGTCATGATATGGAGTGTTGCCAACTGCAGCCTTGCAGCTTGGCTTCCTTGCATTTTGCACAATGTACAAGGAGTCTTTTAACATACCAGTAGCACACAATTTCCCATTTTTTCGTATCTCACAACCATTTTTCTTAAATGTTATGATATATCCTGTTGCAGCCAATTGTGCCACAGATAAAAGGTTTGATTGTAAATTTGGCACATACAACACACCTTTTACAGTTTCTCCTAAGCAGGATAAATACAAGTCACCTTGTCCCATAATTTTGGTCACAGACCCATCAGCCAAAGATACACTTTGTCTTTCAGTTTTAGACAGTGACACAAAAGAGCTTTTACAATTACATAAATGACAACTGGCCCCAGAATCTAACACCCATACATCAGAATTACCCTTCTCAGCAACCTGTGCAATCTGGGTTGTCTGAAGAGCCTTCTTCTGTGTTGCCCTTGTGTTCTTCTGCTCTGTCTTTCTACTCTTGGGTCTCAAGGCACAGTCTCTTTGCAAATGTCCAGCTGAACCACAAGTGAAGCATCGCTGGCTTGCTAGCGCTGTGGCCTCAGGTTCCTTTCCCTTCTTTTCCCTCATTTTCTGGTATTGCAGCTTTCCAGAAGAGATGGGGGGGGATCTTTCCTCTCTCTTCTCCCATTCAGCGAGTAAGTGCTGTGTAACATACGATGGGGTGAGGTCTGCTTCAGGCATAACCTCCAGGGTACAAATCAGCGTGTCCCATGTTTCATTCAGTGAGGACAGGAGGATATATGATTTTGTGAGAGGTGTAAATTCCATTCCTCTCTCCTGCAACTCAACAAACAGCTGCTGAATATAATGCAGGTGCTCAGGAAGGCTTTCTCCTTCTGCAAGGTAGGCTCTGTACAGCTTTTTCATCAGAGTAACTTTACTCCCTGCTGTTGCCTTTACATATAAGTCTCTCAAAGCGTCCCAAAGTTGCTTTGCAGACTGCATGCCTCGCACGTGGACTAGCTGATTGTCCTCAACTCCCAAGATAATGGTGGCTCTAGCCCGCTCATCCTGTCTCAGCCATTCAGCACTGGGATTTGGGGGGTTTTGCTCACCAATTGGCAGCCAAAGATTCTCTCTGCGAAGATACATCTCCATCTTCAGGGCCCAATTCAAATAGTTGGTCTCTGATAGGCGCTCCAGAGGCATCGCTGAGGGCTGGGAAGTAGCCATGGCTTCTTCCTTCTTTTGCAAGTCACCTCAGCTAGCTTCTTTGTCCTGTAGACTGGAAGTTGCTGGAAAATCTCCAGGCGGCTCCAAAGAAAATCTTCACAGGTCTTTGCTACCTGCCTTTAAATTGTGCATGAGGTGTGGAGCTGATCTCTCTTTTCTCTCTGGGTTTTACTGGGCTTACTGGGTTGCTCACTGGGCACATAACCTGTTGGCAGAATGCTAGGAAAGCCTTTAGCCCAGGAGGGATCAGAAAAGTCACACACCAAGCATTTCTATAAAAATAATTTATTTACAGAAAGCAAAACAAAATTTAAAGGACTTAGCTCTCCTGGCTTGCTACATATCAGCAGAGAGAAAAAGAGGAAGTAAGAAACAAGTCTGGGCAGGATCCTCCCCCCAGGCAATTTGCATGAAGCACGTGAAAGGAGACAATCAAATACAACCTCTTCACCGGGCCAAAATGATTAGGTACAATAGCAGTCTTAATCGTTAGTAGGAAAACCTCAACACTTTAGCCACTTTACTATTAGTTATGAAGGCTACTCCATTTCTTCTGTGGTCCTCTTGTCCACAGTAGTAGATCTGGTGGTCATCTGATGTGATGTGGCTCATTCCAGTCCATTTCAGTTCACTGACACCCAAAATGTCTATCTTTAATCTTGACACCTCATAATTTGCCCTGGCTCATAGATCTTACATTCCAGGTTCCAATGGTGTGTTGATCCTTAGAACATCAGATTCCCCATTCACCACCAGCACCATCAGCCGCTAGCAATCCTTTTGACTTTGAGCTAGCTGCGTCATCACATCTGGGGCTAGTTGAACATATCCCGTTCTTCCCCAGTAGCATTTTGACCATCTTCTGACCTGGGAGTCTCATCTTCCAATGGCATACTGACATATCTCTGGTTGTACTGATCCATTTAGTTTTCACGGCAAGAATACTGGGGTGGGTTGCCGTTACCTTCCCCAGGGATCATATTTAGTCTGACCTCTCTGTTGTGACCTTCCTATCTTGGGTGGCCCTTCATGGTTTTGCTCATGGTGTCTTTGAGGTGCGATCCTTTGTTGGAGGCTATGAGGAATAGACGGCCCTAAATGTTTGCAGTGGCATCATGTCAGGTATTACCTCCTTCTAGCCAACTCAGTGTTGCCTGTTCCCAAGCTCAAAAGACTAGAAGAAAATTAGAACTGTGCAGAAAAATTCTACTGCATAATTTCCTACCAATGTGATTAAATAGAACTTGTTTTCAAAATTTCTTTCAAAGAAGAAGACAATTTCACTGAAATTCTTGTGGATGGAGTGTTGCATTCTTGAACTTACTAATTATGAGTTGCCCAAGAGATGCCTGTGAATGTTCTATGTCTCACTGTTCATTTCCCTCTCCAGAGATTTCCAGACTTTCTGCCTTTCCACTCTTCCTTTAAATCCCAAGAGAAAATTTCATGAAGAAACTCCTCACATGAAACTTTTTCAGATAGGGAAAAGGGCAACATCTGACCAAAGGCTGTTTCACCAGAAGTGAAAGCAGAAGTGTTGATGGAACATGAGTATGCATGCATGGAGGGTTGTGAAAGGCCTTGAAGTAGCTAGTTCATGGTGGCTGATCCACATCAAGTCTTCAGTAAATACTGGGTGCGGATTCATTTTGCAGAGTACCCTCAAAAAGAATGCTTTAATCAAAGCAAAACACAACTTAGCGACTTTGCACAGTTCTAGATTCTAATGCAATATATTTGAAAAATTATCAGGTTGAAATAGGCCAGCTTTGGGCAAATAGCTATATAATCTAGATGTCATTTCTGGTACATCTTCAGCTTTGTGCCAATGTGCTCCTCATAGAAATTCTTATGAATTTAACTGTTAAATTGCTCAGCACTCAAGACCATTTCCATTGTGTATTCTTTTAGGCACTGTGATACCATGTGTAGCTCACTCTATGTTTTGAGAATCAGCTGGTCCCTTAAAGGGACTCTCATAAACCTAAATTCATTAAATTAAAAACAATAATTAACATTAAAATTTAGCTGAACTGCTTCAAAAAAACCCACCTGTTATTAGATAAAACCTTTTGCCACTGAAATGATTTCAAGGTCAGTGCCAGGCAAGCGCATCTTGCACTGACCTTGAAACTGAAAGCTCACCATTGCTGAACTTAGATAGAATTTGGACTTGGAAGATACCTACATGATTGATACTGGACTAAGGAATGGTCATAAGTTTATTTATGAAATTTAGAAGTTACCCAAAGCAACTTACATTAAAAATAATTGAACATGAGTTGGAAAAATTTTAAGATACTTAGGTCTTAAGCCATTCAGTATTATAACTTTGGACCAGAAGAATCATGTTGAAGATCTGCTTAACCATGATCTAGGTGACTTTGGGGCAATCAGCACTAGGTTCTCACCCTGAGAAAAGTAATAAAGTGCTTTCTTTAGTTGATACCTTAGCACATTATTTAAATCAGATTTTTTTTTTCAAGTAAACTATATTCTAGAAAACCAAGGCTTAGCATAATCTGTGAATCCAGTCTCAAATCTTTTCAACCCAACCCATTTCATAGGACTACTGTGGTGAAGCAAAAAATGAAGAGACTTCCATGTCTCTTCATGTGTGCCATCTTCAGCTCTCACAAAAAATGTAGGATATAAACATAATAAGAGCTAATGAAAGAACTCTAAAACACTGCAACTCTGGGGGAGGGAGAGAACCATAAGAAATATCCCAAGTTGGTTATCTATAGGATCTGAAACTGAAAGAATTATAGCTTGCCTCTGATTATCTAGAAATGAATTGATGTTTAAAAAAAAGATACTGACAAACAGAAGTGTATCCAAGGAGCATGATCACAATAGTAAGAGGTCTGATGGAGCACTGAAAGAGCTGAGTAGATGCATTTAGTCTGAAAAATAGTTGATTAAGGGGAGTTATGAATTGTGGCTTTGAGCTCTGTGAAGATGTTTCCCATGTTCTCAGCTGCTCGAGAAGGCAGGACTGGAACCGATAACTGGAAACTGCAGGAAGCAATTTTTGGATAAACAGGAGAAGTAATTTACTAGCAGCAAGAGTGGTTTGATAGTGGAAAGTATCAAACTGGGCTGCTGGACGCTCCTTAACTTGATCTATGTAAGTCAAGGGTTGGTGGTCATCTGATAGGAATACTCCATTAGTATTCTGCATTGAGTAGAAGACAAGGTAGCTATCAAAGGTCTATTCTACCTCTAGGATTATATGAAGTTTGTGAGGCAAGAGCTCTTGTTCTTTGTGTCTTCACTTCTAATACATGTTCAGTTTTACAGAAATTTGTAGAGTTGTCCCCCAGAATTCCCCTCAGAACCAAGTTAAACATCGCTTGCCATTTACATATGTTTTCACTTGATAGAAGAGTTTTAAAGTCCCCACATTTCATTTCATTCCATTCCAGCAATAAACAATAAACAGAGTCACATATATCTCCTGGGTCTGGCTGCAAAATGCCTCTACTACAGATCTCGGGGCCTTTAAAAAAACTGATATGTTTTCAATGTTGAAGGGTTAAAAGAGGACACTCTGGGATCATCTGGAAATCATTAACGTTACAAAGCTCCGAGAAGATAAAAGTTTCCATTTTCTAAAATGTAAATCAAAAACATATTCATTAGTATTGCAAAATAAACATGCAAATCTTTGCCACTTCAAGAGCCTGGCTAAATATGTACAAGGGCAAAACCCAAAAATACATCTGGTCCTCGGTTAAGAAACTTGCCTTTTCGGTTTTATCTAAAGAGCTTGTCTGTCTTCCACGGCTGGTTTCTTGGAATATAACAGTTCATAATAAGCATTTGAACAAAATGATGGAATAAACAATGATAAAGTCTGTGTCCTGGTATATGTGCATGCTTGCTTTTCTTTTCTTTTCAACAGTCCCAATGAGATTATTCTTCCATCATATACTCATATACTCCAAATGTTTATGAAACATCTCCTGCAGCATTTCTGACAGTCTCCAGAGGATAAGATATATGGTTTGTGTATAATTACCACACACCTTTTTAATCTTGCATTAGGCCAACGTTCGACTTGTGAGCATGTTATAAGGCGAAGACGTTTCCCCCAACTGTGCCCAAATTTGGATACAATATCGGGCATAGGGAATGTCTTACATCATAACAATGACAATAAGAGGAAGGGTTGGCAGCACTTGACTCGTTCCCTTTACAATGATTTACTTACTGTCTGCAATCAGCTCCTTGCATAATGTTTGCTTCTCATAAACAGTTTCAACACGAAGGACTATGGTGTCAAGATAACAGGAATCTCATCCATCAGGGCAGAACACCAACCCAAGCTGGCAAGAATGCAAGACTGCCTTGGCTTTTTATTTATTTATTTATTTATATTTCAAATTTCTATCACCGCCCATCTCTCCCGAAAAGGGGACTTTTCAGTCAGTGTCAATAAGAACAAATGTTTCTTTACATCTGAATGTCACCTTTTAGGTCAGAGGGCACAATATTTTGAGGCCAAAGACCACACTGAACTTTGAATAACCTAGTGCAGAAAAACATGCCAAGAAATGGGCAAAGCTAAGATAATGTAGTGAAGAGGGACAGGGCAAGAGTTGTGCATGATTTAGTTCTAACCTTAATTGAAGCTTCATTAGAATTAAATGCAGTTAATTGTGATTTATTATTTTTGTAGTTAACCATTTCCCCTTTGACCTCACTAGCAACTTGAGCAAGTATTCAGCCTGCAACCTAGAATCTCCACTCCAGCCTGGCCTTTTCACAGACAGAGGAGAGCTTGGCTTGCTTCTAGTTTTTAAAATAATAATAGTAACTACTACTACTACAATAAATCAAGATACAATTTGAACATTAATAAACAAAATTGCAAGAGACTAAACTTGGGGGATGCTTTGAGCGTATGACCCAAGCCAAATGAATGTCCTGGCTCATCCTCTGTTTGGCTTCCTGTTGCTGTAAGAGACTAGTGCTAATATGAGAGGTGACCAAAAAAAAAAAAAGCAGAAATAATCCAATAGTTCTCAAAATGATGAGATGGCTGGCATTAGAACTAGCTAGGAGGAAGCATCCTCTGGGATATGTAAGTGTGTATTGCTATTTTTGTGAACTTGATGTTGTGTTATACACATACTTTTGGCTTTGACCGGAGCCATCTGCAGCCCAGCATGTTTTACAAGATGGACATGTAGCTGTTGAATCAAAAAAACTTGATTAGTCTAACCATTTATTGATATTGCACTGGGTGCAATATACCATTAATGTTAAATACATTTGAAGTATAGTATGTCTAATTTCCAAGACAAAAGAACTTCAGGAACTGGAAACAGTCAGCAACAGTAGCCATGGAGGTGGTCTCCCTATTCATTGTTGATATGTGAACATGATTATTGGCAACTAATCTTGGCCAACTGTTTCAGGGTCTAAGGGGAGCTGAGGACAATTCTATTCAAATCTTGACTTTAAAAGTATAGTCTTCAACCAAGGCTCTTTTTGTTGACAGGGCAAAAAATAAAACAGATTCCTGGCCAATGCAAAGGATTTAGATGGTCTTCCAATCAGAGAGATTGATATTTTGCAGAATGATTTCTTTTGTATCTAAGGATTCCAAGGGCTGAGCTCCTACCCTCAGCAACTTTAGTTAGGCCAGATTTTATGTCTGAGGACCACTGGAAACTGTGGTATTCTAGATCATCTCTTTGTTTACCAAACCCATCTGGCGCTATCATTAGCAGAGTAGGACAGTGGACACACAGTAGATGCTAGGTATCAAGAAAGATTATTATTGGTGGTTATTGCATTTGGATTGATGGTTAGAGAGAAGTGCTTGTCAGATTTGTTTCTTCAGGTGCCAAAGTAATTTGTCTGGCTTCAGAAATATTACACCTCAACTTTGATGTCATTTTTTTTTTTTTTTGCTCCACTGCAAGTATCAATATGTCTCAAATCTTTTTGACTGGCAATGATTTTCCAACTTCATGGCAAATATTTCTTCCATATCCTCCAGCTTCGTGGCAGATGTTTCTTCCACATCACCAGCTACCTATTCTTTATAGAAGAGTTGTCAAGATTGAGTCTGGGACCTTTTGTGTGGGGGAAGAAAATAAGTGTTCTGCCTTTGAGTTGCAAATCCTGCTCCTCTAGGCACATCTAATTGCATATTGCTACATATGCAGAAAGATCCAAGTAATTATCCCACTCTACCTTGGTCATGCTTCACATAGAGTACTCTGTTTAGTTCTAAATGTAAAAAATGAATTGATAAAATGAAGCAAGTTCAGAGAAGGTCTACCAGGATGGTGAAAGAATAGGAAACCAAGTCCTAGGAGGAACAGTTAAAAGACCTAGGTATGTTTAGTTAGCAGAAGAGAAGGTTGAGATGGGACATGATAGCTATCTTCAAATAACTGAAGGGCAGTCACATTGTAGAGGGTTCAGATTTGTTCTCACTTGCTCCAGACGGTAAGACTAGATAAAGATGAAACTTCAGGATGTGGGTACAGATTAGAAATGATGGAGAACTTCTTGACAGTAACAGCTATCAGTCAGGAAAGCAGGTTACTGCATGGAGTGGTTTCTTCCCCTTCACTGTTTTCAAACAGATGGTAGATAGTCATCTATCAGGGATGGTTTAGTGGATCTTGCAGTATGCAGGGTGTTGGACTTAATGACCTCTTAGGTCCCTTCCAATTCTATGTTTCTATTATTTCCACTAGAAATAACAAAGAGAATGAGGCAGAAAATAAGATTTCTCCAACCTGGTAGATATCAGATATAATCTTAACATGAGACAACATGGACAACATCATGTTAATTAGAAATCTTGGGAGTGAACCAGGTTGGAGAAAGCTATTTTTGGTAAGCTTATGAGAAATCCATGGTTACAAATATCTGTGTAAACCCGGGTGGTCTTGCCATTCTTCTGAAAAGAGCTCCTGATGTTCATGTTCCCTGCTAGTTTAGGGTTTGAAAGAGGAAAACTATGGAATAGAATCATTCAGTGTGTGTGTGTGTGTGTGGAGAGAGAGAGAGAGAGAGAAAGAGAATCTCAGCCATGGATTACGACAAAGTGCCCACAGAAGACCATATGTGCACACAGTTTTAATTTAATGTAATTTAATCAAGTTTTTTTTTTTTTGTTTTTTGTTTTTTTTTAGGAACAGACTGCCCAATCATTTGGGGACTTTTGACATTTCTCCTTAAAATTCCTTGGCAACATCATGCCATCACAATTTACTTCATAAATCCTCATAATGTTTCCCAGGGACTAAATATCTAAGCCTCATGGGGTTCTGAATACGATAGCTTCAAGTATGACAGCCAGTAACACTTTTTGCAACAGAAAAGGGGGAGAGACAGCTCACATCTTTGAAAAAATTAAAAGGTGAGTGAAAATAATAGAAATGTGAAATATTTCTGTTTAATTCTTCTTCATGAAGGTGATGCCAACATTTTGAATTGGACCTATCTATCAACGGCCAATGCAGCAATCTCAGCAGAAAAGTTAGATGGTACAGCACATTACAGTAATCTAAGCACAAGATGATAAAAGCATGAGTCGCTGTCATAAGAGCTTTTGGTTCAAAATGTGCCACAGCTGGAGAAACCAGCAAAGCTGGGCAAAAGCCCGCTCCCCCGCCCACCCATGGCTTCCATCTGGCATTCTAGCAGAAGCAACAAGTCCAGGAGAACCTCCAGGTCTTGGGCCAGCTCCTTCAGGGAAAGTGCAACCCCATCCAGAAGTAACCTTGGACCTGGGAGATAGATAGATTAGGTATGAATAATACCTCCATTTTGTTACAGTTCAATATGACCACACAGCTTTTCATGTGACCAGCATGTGCACTTAAAGATGGTAAGAACAGCCTAGAAGCTACCAGTGGTAGAATATACTGTTCCCAAGAATATTTATATTTCTTTCCAGTCCAAACATATCAGACAGAAAGAAGGAAATTCTCAGGATCAAAGATAGATACAAGGAGTAAATATTTCACAGGCTAAATATGATATTTACTCTGCAAGGTCTAACAATGGCCACAAGCTTGGATGGCTGTAGAAGGAATGAGGCCAGGAGTGGGCAACCTTCTGTAATCAGGAAGCTGGGGTCTGCAATATGGATGGGTCATATCAGACATGTAAGCATGGTTTATTTTTCATGGGGTTTGAGGATTTTTTTAAACTATGCTATTTTTTTGTGCTTCTACCACAATTTGCATCTGTTACCCACATCCAAAAGGTAGGAAACTTTGCCGTTATTTTTCAACAATTGTGGGATGTAACACCATGTGCAGCCTGGAGGCCACAGGATACATGGAGGATAAAGTTACTAACAGCTGCTATTTGATGGCTATCTATTATCTCCAGTATCAGATGCAGCATACAGTACCTTTCAATACCTATTGTTGGGACACAATGAAATAAGCTACCGGTCTGGCCAAGCATGATTCTTCTTATGTCCCTGTGATGGAAATTGAAGTGCATATATTTTAAGGGCTAAGAATAAGAATCCCTGACACTTTCTATAATCTCCTCTTTGCAGTTTTACATGTTATTGCTACATGTTCTTGATTTACATTAAAAAGTTAGTCTTCTTCAAGACAAGTTCAATTCCTAGTGACTTCATGGACACATCCATGTAGTCTTCCTGGCAACAATATAATAATCAAACATAGCAGGTCAATTAATACCCATCACATAAAGCAATGCTCTTCCTTTAAATACTTAGGTTTTTTTCCACCAGCCCCTTGGCTGAAAAATATGCATATCCACTGCTTTAGCAATTGCAAAACACATAGTGGGGCTTATCCTGAAGGTTTTTTTTTTAACTGCAAAGGGGTGCAGTTAGTAGCAGCTCATTCATAATATTTCTACTAAGGTGATAGCTCAGATCTTATATGGGACTGAGATGTGAGGGTGGAATGAGAAGGTCATTATCCAGTTGGAAGTACTCCAGAACCATTTTTGAGGAAGATTCTGGGCCTCCCACAAGGCATTCTTGCTGCCTATCAGGATGGACGTGGGGTGATCCTTAATCATCTTGTATTGCTAGGGAAATTTAAGAAATTAGAAAGCCCCCAAGATCTCCACTGTTTGTTTTTTTTCCTATTATATGAGTGGATATCATTGGAGCAAATTCCTGTCTCCTATCCTACCACTGTATTTCTTCCTCCTCTGGAGGAACTTACTTCTTGGAACAGTGATTTTTTTTTGCCTGGGATGCCTATAGAGATGCTAATGTGGTGCATTCTTCAAAGTTTTCATCTTGGTACCTCCATTATAAGAAACTTCGAAGCCCCTCCCAATATCTGGCTAAGATTGCTAATGCTTCACCAAGGAAGGCTTTTACATCTCTCCACTTTCAGACCATACCTGCTTCATACTTTGAAGGGAGATTTTGTGGATGCCCAGTGGGACAATGCCTCTGTCCTTGTGGTGTTGGCCAAATGGAGGACATTATTCTTTATATCCCCTACTGTCCTGTCTACAATGAAATTGGGGAAAATATTGTCAATAAATTTAAGGGGGTCAGATGCTGAACAGCTGAACTACCTCCTTTATCCATAAACATATTAAACAATCAAGAGGACATCACACATCCTTGTCTTTCTCCCCACTAAATGCTGAACCATTCACTAAGCATTACATTTATCTTTACACAAGTTCCATCATATATACAGTTCATATCACATTCAGCAATAAACTTCAATTTCATATTCCTGCAAAACATTCCATAACTGAAGCCAGTTCAATTTATCATATACTCTCCCTAGATCAACAAATATGTAATCAATTTTCTTCCTTATGTTCATATATTTCTCAATTATATAATCTATGAGATCAGAGGGATCTCTGATCTTTTAGCCTTCTGGAGGGCTGTGAAGACCTGGCTCTTTTCCCAAGCATTGGGCTAGGGTGGAGGTTGAGCTGTGAGGATATTTGATCTGGCATTATGGGGGAAGGGTATCTTTGTTTTTAACCATGTTTTATGGATTGTTGTGAGCCGTCTAGAGTCATTGTATGAGACAGGCAGCCATATAAGTCCCATAAATAAATAACCTGCTGAAAATAAAAATTTAAAAAATCTGCACAAATCCCTACCTGTATTTCAGTTCCCAAATGTTGCTCATTGTCACTTCTTGTATCCTTTTAATCAGAATTCTGCAGAATTTTCCAGGCCCCCTTAATAAACTTAGAGATTTGCATTGATTCTTACTATTTTTTTCCCCTTTGTACAGGGAGACAATAACAACAACAGTATTTTTCCAGTCCTTAGGGACTGATACAGTCTTCACACACACATTAAACAAGTCACATGGCCATTTCATAAGGCAATCACATCTATATTTTAACATTTCTCCAATTACACCAACTAAACTTGCAGCCTGATCATCTTCAACATTCTTACAACACTTGTGACTTCCTTTTCACCATTTTTTTTTCTTGGTCCCTTCATTGCTGGCTTTTGTTTCAGTTCAGCCCTTCAACATATGCATATCATTCCCATACATATTTATAAAATACTTCTTCAAGGATTTTCACTTTAGTTTCATCCCAATTAATGTCATTACTTTTATTTTTAATTCTATTCACTTTGCTGGAGGCTCCTTGTTTAGCCCTTTTTATTCATGTCCAACACTAAAAAAAAAATCAACAAAATCACTTTACATTTTCTCTACTCCTTTAATCTTAATTGTTCTTTGCTTACTTTGATTGCATTCTTTGCAACTCTTTTTCTCTCTAGACACATTGTATAGTAGCTTTCTCTTACCAGCCATCATTCTTGTAAATGGATTTTTCAGCAGTCATTCTTGTATATGGATTTTTCTCATCCATACCCTCTTTCACATCATCATTCCATCAAATACCCTTTTTCATACTTCCCATTAGAATAATTCCACACACTGCTGTGGCACTCTGTAATATTATTTTTACCCTGTTCCAAGCATATTCCATATCTTTTTTCCTTATATTCATACATTCTGTTGGGAGATTAATTTGTGTTCCATACCCATTCATACAGGTCTCATATTTTCTCTTCTTTGAGCTCTTTTATTTTCACTCTAATTTATTTCACTTCTTTTCCTTTCTTGCTGGTCCATTTATTCCCAAAATCCATCCTGGGCACTATGAAAAAATGGTTTGTCTCATGTTCATAACCTTGTATTTTTCACGTATTATCTCAGTCTTTCATCATAAACAATCAAATCAATCATGCTTTTAGATTAATATTCATTCCTTTCCCATGTGTATGTATGATTAGATTTATGTTTAAACCAGATATTTGAAAAAGCAGACCTTTTCTAAGCACATATTCACCAAACAGTCACTATTCTTATATGTTCCTGGGCCTCTGAAAAAGAATCATTTTCTGTTCCCACTCATCCATTCATGTCATCTAGAAGAATAATTTTTCCCTGGATTACATATATTCAGAATGTAGCACAATTTTTCACAAATCTCATCTCTTATCCCTGTTCACTGGAATGTAATATGCTGCTATCACCAAATAATGAATTTCTACTTTCAAACACATTTACAACAACCTAGATGACATCAATTTATCCTTTCTGACATACATTTTAGCCCTTTCATTCATAATTAAGACTACACCTTCACTTCCCTGCATGTATTCATGAATTCTGCTCTATAAAATAACCAGATTATCTTCATTCAGGCCTATTACATCCTTTCTCTTATTTTAACGGACTAGCAAAGTTCCTATTTGCATTTTCATTAATTAAGATTTTTATGAATTACTGCTGTTATGTTTCAAGTCACAATCGTCATATGCCATGGACATCACCAGATGGTCATGGGTTACATGGAGATATAGAACATAATATCTGTCATGAGTAAGGATGGCGAGCAGGGGGCTCCCATCCAGACTGTTAAGCGCATGCGTAGCACTGAGGAATTGGGCAGCCATTCAAAGAGACACAGATCGGGACCGCCTTAACCTTTGGATTTTATATGTCTGGGTTTTTCCCACGCTTCTTCAGTTTGTTAGGACTCCTGTTATGTACTAGCAATAAAGCATTAGAGACCAGTTCCTTGTCTCAGTGTGTTTCCTGGTTGTTAGGACAATATCCTATGGAGTCTAATTTTCCATGTAAAGCATAACTTTCAAATCTCATTGTTCCCAGCCCAAATCATACAAACCTACATTCTAATATGCAACCTGTAATCTGCACATCTTAAATTTAATGCTAGCCCTCTGATGCTTGGCCAAAGAAATGTTTCCTTTAGGCAACCATGCCTTTATTTTTGACTTGAATGAATCTCACTCTATTCATTCCTTCCTGCCAATAATATCTCCAATTTAAAGCATATCTGATTGCTATCAGGAACAATTGTCAGTTTGCGTGCAATCTGGGCTTTTAGTGTTGCTGCTGGAGTACAGAATAATCCCTGCAGCATCCTTAGATTAATAATAAGCAGAAGCAGCTACTCTTTCTCAAATAAGATCAGTAAACTTCCCTTCCCCCCAATTATGCTGCTATGGGGCTCATAAGCCTTCCTTCTTACTCTTTCCCAGATAGAGATTCCACCATGACTCTGAAGGCATATTTCTATTATGACCCCATCCTTTCCCAGCTTGGTGCACTCCAGGTGTCTTGGACTTGATCTCCCATAATCTCTAGTTAGCATAAATACTGTCCATGTTGGCTAGAGATTCTAAGAATTGAAGTGTAATATATCTGTCCAAGTTGGGGAGCTCTGCAGTAACTCAATGTAAAGCATCTAATTGAACTTTCCCCTCAATCACAAACGCATATACCATATCATCCATCCATCATCTCTCTCTATCTCAACAAGTGACAAGTGTAATGGCCTTGCCTCCTTTTTCCCAGAGAACTCTGGTAACCATGGTTCTGAAAATTATTTTACTTATTTAATCTGAATGAGAATGAGATGTCTCCTTTAGACACCAAACTATAATTCCCTGAGTTCTATCAGGCTCAGGAGCCATAACGTTGGTATCTATGTGAGGTCACTTTTGATTCCTGGTGATGGCATGTACAAATCCATGCAGTTTTCTTGGCAAGATTTCAGAAATGGTTTGCCCTTGCCCTCTTCCTGGGGCTGAGAGAGAGGGACTGGCCCAAGGCCACCCAGTTGGCTTCCATGCCTGAGGCAAGATGGGAACTCATGGTCTCTCAGCTTCTCCACTAGCACCTTTGCTAGTGGAGCAAACTGACTTTCTTAACAGGTATACATGCCTGCATATTGGCAAATGATCTATATAGTATTTGTGCTGAAGACACTTCCTCTGCTAAGCTGTCACTATTTACCATCTTACTAAGTATGGAAGTGATATTATCCCCACTCAAAAAAACGAAGTAGATGAAGCCTCCCTGCCAACTTACTGGCCACTTTCTAATGTTAGCTTTATGGTACAAGTGTAAGTCAGGCACAGGAGGCTTCTGGCAATCATGGGACATACTGAATATTTAGGAGAAAGGGCTAAGGAATGAGCTATATGTGGATGTTGCTGACTCTTCGGAGGGATTTTCTCCCTTTGGTTTTCATAAAGATATATATATATACAAACACACACGCATACATACATACACACATACTGTATGTGTGTGTGTGTGTATATATATACACATACATATACACACACATACTGTGTGTGTATATATATATATATATGTGTGTGTGTGTGTATGTATGATATGATATGCATATTTTAAGGCTTACAATACAGTTTTAAGGTACTTCCCAGCTTGAAATAGCAGGAAATCATGCTGTCAGTTTTTAGCAATACTTTGAAGGGTTCCAAAGTACAGGAAAAGGATGTTTGTGTCCATGGGTAGCCTACATTTGTAAATAATACACCTCAGGAAAACAGATGAATGATGTTGTGGTCCAGAAACTTCTAAAACAGGTTTGAGTGGCTCTACACTAGCATTCCTTTGCCTTCCATATGTATCAACTTCATCTCCCAGAATTTCCCAACAAGCATAGCTGTTGTTCAGAATTTGAGGAGTAATGTTCTCACATCTGGAGAGCATTCAGGTTTGGAGAGGGTCTTTTTCTATGTCAGCCACTGTGGAAAAGCTGATCTAAGGATTTTTCGTTTAACCTGAGGCCTAAACCAAGGTTAGTTCCTCTTCTTCCCACTCCAGGTATAAAAGCAAACTATCCCAGCACTTGAATCTTACCTGAAAGTTGGCAATTCCTTCATGATAGCTTTCCTTGTATTTTAACAGAAGCATAGGAAGTCACAGACCTTTGAAAAAATTATTCACATCTTTACCACTTCCTATCTAAACAGTTGCAACAGTATGACGTGCCACCCATGAGAATTTCAGCCATGCTCTGTGCTCCACTGAAAGGCTTCTCTTTCATCAAACTGGCAGGAAAAATTACAGCAGAACTTCTCTGCCAAAAACTAGTTAAGGTTGGACTAGAACTAAGGAGATTCAGATTCCAATCCCTGCTCAGTCACAAGACTCAGTAGGTCAATTACTTAGCCAAATCTATCTTGGAGTATATGGGTAAATGGGAAGGAGGGAAAGAATCATGCACATTGACCTGTCTTCCTTTGTGGAAAGATGGAAGCAAAATATTAATTGGGGGAAGGAGGAAAGCATCCAATTTCAGATGTTTTCATTCTTGCTTGCCTAGAAGAAATCCTTACTTGTCTATGTTACAAAGCAAAAGTTCCTCTCAAGTTGAGCTTGACTTTTGGCAACTACATGGGTTCATCCATGTTGTTTTCTTGGTAACAGTACAAAATGCTACTGCCTTCTTTTGGGATGTTTTTCAAACTTCCTAGTCTAGCCAGCAGCCCTGGGATTTCCTGGTCCTCTTTGTTCCAAGTGTTTAGCAGATCCAGTCCTGCTGAATCTCAAAATTCATAAAGGTCTGTACACAGATTCATTCTGTGTCTATGTTTTCAATCTATTTTCATGCAACCTTTCACGGTCAAGGACACCATTGAAAGCAATTCACAACTAAAACATAAGATAAACATAATTAAGAACATAAAACAATTATCCCTCTAATGTAGTATTGTACATAAAGCAGTCACAGGATACAACACTATCAATTCTTTACTCTGTTAAAAGCAGCTTAAAGGGGAAAAAACAGGCTATTTTGTAAATAGGGCATAGCCACCCCTAAAAAAACTGACTCTTGTTTCTGCCAGCCTATAGATCATATTAAGATAGCTCTTAAGAGCAGTTTTCTTAATCTGTTCTTGAATCTAGGCATTAGTGGCGTAGAAGGAACAATATTTAAGACTGAATGTGTGCAGGTAGGGAATAAGCAAATAAATCAACAAAGATAAGTTTGGAGGTGCTTTGTTAAAATGAGAAAAATACTGTAGATGACAAGGTTCAAAGCTTTGGGGAAAAAGAGCAAATGGATAAAAATATAGGCTTTTTGAGAAATCTTGTTTTGCAGTATTCTTGACTATGAAGTTTTTGTAGGAACTGCCCCCATTTTTTCCAACCATAAAACAAATGGCTATTTTTAATTTTCAGAATGCTTCAGAATAGCCTTTGAGTTTATTCTGATGCCACCCTGAACCTATGTTGCCACTGTGAGGAAGAAGAGGGCCACTGTTCCCCTATCTGCCAAGAGTTTCTCCTTGGCATCTTCTCTTGGGCCTGAATGAAGGGATGGGAAGGCAGGACAGCTGCAGACTGCTTGGGTTAAAAGAAACTAGGTGCTCCCAAGCATCCCTTGGTCCCCTTGTAAGTTCAAAAACCACCTGCAAGACTTGAACAAAGAAAAAACTTAATCAAACTTAAAGAAAATGGAGGGGGGCGTTGACCAATGCATAAAAAATGCTTGGTAAATGAAGATTTTTTTCAATATAGAAAAGCAGTTGTAACTAAAGGAGAAGAGAAGCTTTGCAAATGAAGAAGGCTAAGAAATAAAGAAGAAAACCAAAACACATTCCTTGGAACTCAGAGAGTGGACAATCCTCCTAGGAAGAAGCCACTCACAATCTCTCTAGATTTAAATGTAATTCATGTACAGATCATTTTGAAATATACAGTAGATCTTAACAGACTTGCTGCTAAACAAGATAATCTATCTGCCTGTGTGCTGTATGGACAGTGAATTAAGGCCCACTATAGCACAGGCTGATACGGTGGGCAACACCGCTGACCTGAAGTTGTGATGGGCATACAGTTTCCAAATCTATCCAGGTAGTGAAGGGTCCATTTCTTCAGCAGTGGCCCCAAACAGACTTTGAATCCCCACAATTGGTGTTTCCAATGAGTCAAGCAGACAGCCAACTTCCAGCCATAGATGCTACATTACAACACATGTGTTCAGATATGCACTACTGCATATAGGTCGCAGTCATGCTCTGATATGCATAAGTGTAAATCCTGCCCCTCCCAGTCAATAGATCAGAGCAGAATATGAAACAACTATGAAGAATCTTAAATGTCCTAATGGCAATGGTGTGGTGGGGAGTGCAGAACAGAGAATAATGTCAGCCGTGATGCAGACCATATGATCTGCCTGTGGAAAAAGGGGTTTCCTTTAAGGAGGTACAGCAGTAATGCAAAACATGTTCTTCCCCATCCCGATGGTTAATGAACTAACCACAAAAATACCAAGATTTTTGTTTCCCCCTCATTAATATTCTATTAGTTAAATGTAGACCAGAGACAGGCACTTTGGAAGATTCCTCCCAACACCCCTGCGGCCTCTTGAAATGAATACAACCCCAGAGATACCATAGTCAGTGGCAAGTATACATTTTGCAAATACAAGGCCCTGGCTTTGCATTGGCTGCAAAGAGTTGCCATCACTCAAATGGCAACTGAAGTAGATGTTCAAGGAGTGTTCATGCAACATCCTAAATGGACTTGAATGAGGTAGGAAAGGTTGTGGGAACTCAGCCATTGTCACAGCATGCTGTCTGAACCAGGCTTTCATATTTTGCCCTAAGTTCATTTGTTTGGCCATAGTGTCTCATATAAACACAGGACCTGTGTTTTGATAACCAGGATTTAGAGTATGGTGTGGTATGAACCAGCTAGTATGGGGCAGCCTTGCAGGTTCAAACATGAAAAAGTTGGTGTTGCCCTGTGTTTAATTCAGAGCCTTGCAGATATTAGATGGAATTTGCACATCCCACCTCACCAAACTGGGTCAAATTTTATTTCATGTATTCAATAACCATACAACCAATGCATGAAAAGAAAGAATGACCGTCTCTAACCTGGTCCCTTCTGGAGAGGTTTGGATTAGAATTCCCAGGATTCCTAATGAACCTAATGGCCTTTGACCTTTGGCTGTGCAGGCTGAGAGTTGTCGCACTACCAACATATGTGGAGTGGACCCAGTTGGTGGAGGCCAAAATCAGGTTTACCTACAATAAAAAAAACTTTTCTTTGATGTCATCTAGTGTATATGCAGATATAGTACCCCTATCCTCAAGGAACCTTGGAAATTATAATTTAGGTGCAAAGTAATTTTTAAATTCCTAGCACTGTTATTACAAATTCCAGGATTCTTAGAAGGAAGCTCAAAAGTACAGCTGGCATATCTATACAAAATCATGAAATATGGGAATGCATACAAAGGCAAAGTAACTAGTGAGCCCAGAGCCTTATTCAGGTACTATACTTCTGAGTAAGTCCAGCATACGAGTAGAGTTACATTAGGTATCCTCACCACTAACATTACACTGCTCATTAGATCTTTCCCATACTGTAAAAATTCTCACCAAAGGCTCAGATGTTCAGAGAGGAACTCCTTGACTCATACAACGTGAATCATAGAATGTATTGTAAAAGTTGGAAGAGATCTTGAAGATCATTTCATCCAATCTCATGCCCAGTGCAGGAATCCACTATTACAGTATCCTTGAAGGATGGCCATCCAACCTCTTTTTAAATAGTTCCAGTGAATGATCTCTCAAGGAAGACTGTCCCGTTATTGAACCGTTCCTATTGTTAGGATTTTTTTTTCCTAAGGTCCAACCAAAATCAGCATCCTTGGAATTTAAATCCATTGTTTCTTGTTCTGTGAAACAATTCTGAACAATTCTGCCAATCTTTACAAGACAGTCCTTCAGATATTTGAAGATAGCTGTCACATCTCCCCACAATCTTCTCTCCAAGCTAAACAAATCCAGGGTCTCTGGCCATTCCTCATAATTTTTTCCTTCTGGTTCTCCTTATTATCTTGGTTGCTCTCTTCTGGACATGCTCTAATTTGTCTATGCTTTTCCTAAAATGCAGTGCCCACACCTGGTTGCAATATGCTAGTTGTAGTATAACCATTCTAGAACAGAAAGATCTTTCTTTATCTTGACATGAGAAAGAAACAGAGAGAGAAAGAGATTAGGGTCACAGCAAATTAAACAGTTGACTTCTTAAAGGAATAAAAGGATAGAGTACAAGTGGTCATGGCATAGGAAGAAAAAACGTCATCTAGAAAAAATAGTAAAATCCCCAAAATGTAAAATGTTTCTAAAACATCAATCAGTGCATATAGCAATTTATTGCAATGAAGCGAGTCCAAGAATAGATCCTAGGTAATAGAAACAAAGTGACAAATTAATTAATAGAAAAATACTGAAGTTCTGCCTATGAGAGATTGAGCCATTAAGAGTATGTGTGTGCATTTACATAAGTTTATCTGAGTGTAAATGCATATACATAAAATTATATATTGGCCAGTGGCAAATAAAATACAAGAGGAGAAATAAAACCTACACGCAATAAAAGAGACTTAAAAGAACAGAATGAAATTACATATTAATAAAATCAGAAAAAAGTATTAAGGGACTAGTTTCTGCATAGAGCAAAGGCAGCTAAAATAAATTTTGTGGCTCTCCTGGTAGTGTTAGGGTTCTGGTCTGACAACAAGAAACAAATAAGGTTGTCCTCAGGACAAAAGGAACTTCTGCTATGGATGTAGGAGGATGGGGTATAAGTTACTCTAAAAAGAGCATCAAAGGAACATCTGGGCTGGAATCTTGGGGTGTGCAAAAGGGATATTATTCAATCTTGTCTTCAGTATTGCAGAAGGCAAGGCATTAAAGGGGGCAAAAGAAAAAGCTCTGTTGTGTGATGGGCAGGTGATGTTGAGTAAATTGAATAAATTTGCTGGCATGAAAAGTCTATTTATATACCCCCAATTTTGGGGGACTGATATACATGAAGAACTGTCTTGATTGTGACACTGTAGGTCTGTCAATGCAGCCAAGGACTGAATCTGCATTTTTTGCAGATGCTTTAAACTGTTGGCTCATGTTAAGCTTGTGATCTACCAAGACACCCAGACCTTTTAACATGTACTGCTACCCAGTAAGTTTCCTCCATCCTATATTCAAATTTTGACTTTTCCTACCCATATGTAAGAATTTACATTTGTCCCTATTGAAATCAATCATGCTAGTTTTTGCCCAATAATCCAGCTTTCAAGCTCTACCTGAATCTTGATAGTGTCCTCTAAGATGTTTGATATCCCATCAATGTGTCATCTGCACATTTATAATCATATTTTCTAACTTCTCATCCAAGTTCTGTCATAAATAGAGCCTTGCAGTAAGCCAATCAGTACTTCCTTCCAGTTTGACCTGGAGCCATTGAAGTTCATTCACTCAGAACGGTTGTTCAAAAACAGCTCTGCATCCATCTAATAGTAGCTTTGTCCAACCCACATTTTGCCAACTTGTGTACTAAAATCTCATGGGAGAGGTCTCTGAATGCTTTGCTGAAGTCAAGGAACACTCTGTCACATTCCCATAGAAAACTAAACTGGTCATTCTGTCAAAAAGACAAAAATAAAAGCAACCAAGATGGTTTGGCACGGTTTATTCCTGATAAATCCATACAAGCTGTTCCTGCCAAGCAATGCATTCTTTTTTAAATGCTTACAAACTGACTGCTTAATAATCTGTTCCAGAGTTTTGTACCCTGTACTAACATTAAGCTGAATAGCTTTTAGTTACTGTGGTCCTTTTTTTCTCCTTTTTGAAGATAGGAACAATATCTGCCTTTCTCCAGTCCTTTGGCACTCTGCCTATCCTCTATGATTTCTCAGAGATCACAGAAAGGTCCTCTGAAATGACCTTAGCAGGCTCCTTCAAGGCTCTGGATACAGTTGATCCAGTCTTGGAGATTTAAGACTTATTCATAGTAGCCAGGTGCTCCCTATCCATTTCTGTACTAACCATGGGTTATAACTCTCTCCTTTTGTCAGTTCTACTAAGTTTAATCTGAACACAGTTCCTCTTTGGGGAGAAGGCAGAAGCACAGTAGGAGTTGAAGAGTTCTACCCCCTCCACATCACCTATTACTATCCTGACCTCTTTTCTCAACAGCAGAACACCTTCCTTTTTTTTTTTTTACTGACAAAGTCAAAAAAGCCTCTTTTGTTGCTTTTAACTTCCCTTGCAAGTCTAAATACCTTCTACACTTTAGCTATGTGTGCTTTCTGTTGGCATTAGGTACTAACTTTTTGATAATTACACCCATCCTCCATTTCCCTTTTAACTCTTAACTGAGTCAAAATCTCCCCATGCATATATCTTTTACATTCCTCACTGAAATGGGTTTGCAATTGTATTTCCATATTTTTCAGAAATTCCCCAGCCACACCTGTTCTGCCTTTGACCCAAGGATTTCTGTCCATGGGATTCCACCTAGTACTTATCTAAGGTTCTTGAAATCGGCTTTCCTGAAACCTAGTGTGTGGGCATTACTAAACTTCAGTTTCTCTTTTTGTAGTATCTTGAACCACAAGATGATATGGTTACTTTCTCCCAAAGTGCTCACACCTTTTACCTCTTCAACCAGCAGTTCTCTGTTGGTTGGGATAAGATCTCAAAGAGTTGATTCCATTATCTCTTCAACTTTCTGGAAAATGAAATAGTCAGCAAGACCAATGAGGAATATTGGGGAAATTGCTTCATGGTTGAACAGGTTTTCATCAGTTGTCTGGGGAGTTAAAGCCTTCCATTATTACTATGTTTTCCTTGAAAGTTCTGTAATCTGTCCCTGGAAAGCACCATACAGATCTTGGCGATCTTTAGCACAACTCCACAATACTATATATTTGTTGTTTCTCCTGGTGTTCTTCTCCTGATGTTGTTAACTGGACCTTTGTGCTCATGAGGGCCCAGTCAATGGTGGGCCTATTAACATAACCTCACTCCTGTCAGATTTAATTATAGATATAATACCTAAATACAGTCAATGTGAGTGGCTGAGGATGCGCCCTGAGGATGCGGACAATCCAGCAAAGTGGCATTTCAGGATCTGAAAAACAGACCCAATAGTGGGAAAATGCTAGGAAGAAGAAGAAGAGCCAATGTGAGTGGCTGAACTGTGAATACCAAAATAAACAGTGAGAGATCAGTAGTTAGCTACTGAAGAGAGGCTACCTCTTAAGTTTCCTCTGTTAGTTTGAAACAGGTGCTGCAGATTTTTCTTGTCTTGAAGTAAAAGAATTGAATGAGTTTAACAGTTCTTTTTTTAAGGATTGTGTGTATGTGGATCTAGGGAGAGAGATGCACACATACACGCACAACCCATAAATTCGCACACATAGTGAGCAATTTCATGGTTGGGGTGGAGGAAAAATGTTCTCTCCTCTGAGAATCAGGATGGTGAATATTTCCATTCAAAACATACCCATTTTAATGAAAAAAGAAAAACCCTTACTTCCAACAAGCTCTTCAGCAATTTCACATTGGCACCAGGCCACAGATCACATTTTAGCAAATCACTGTGAAGTATTTTTTAAATGAAACCTGCATGCAGCTTTTCTCTCTGAGAAAGACCAATGTTCCAGACTAATACATCAGTTCAAAAGGAAAATGAAATGTGGAAACAAATGCTTGGTTAAGACAGCAGTGGGAAATTACAAATAGTATAGAGGAAGGGAAAGGGGGGAATGGGAAGTAATTCTTGAGTTAATGTTAATAAAACTCTGTTGCTTGAGCTTTCAAAGGGTGCCCACTCAGGATCACATAACATGCATTAATTATCACATAGCACATTTGAACACACACACAGGCCTCCTTCTAGCCACAAAATCTTGTTATAGATGATGATCCTTACATACAGTTCTATACAAATGGAGTGGGGTGAAGGGAACGTTGAGGTCTCTTTGACCTTAGTAATCATCTACTGGCATGAGAAGAAAGGGAACATCTGGGATTAGTCCTTGGCATGGGAAGAAGTGAACACATCTGGAATGCAACAATCTAGCTGTTAGCAGAGCACGGAGTACTGTGGACAAACTATATCTGGAAAGAGAAGCAGATTGCACACAACAGTTGGAAGGCATTTCATGGCCCTCTAGTGACAAAGCAGGATCAATCTTTGCCCTCAACCTGAAAACTGATTCTTTGTGGAGGAGACATCTATTGTCAATTACCTCCATCTTCTTTAGAGTGGCCTCTCTAAAGGTTCCCAGAACACAGACAGTTTATCCTGTCCTTAAAGGGGGAGCAGAAAACATTTAAGGGATCAGAGACTACAGCTCAGCTTCCCAAGCTTGCAAAAAGCTGCAAGAGAATCAGGTGAACTTGTGTGATGTCCCCAGAAGGGTCACAGCTGGAAATTTTTGGCCCTTTCTTTGCCCTTCTTCATTAAGGGGGTGGGATAGAAGCAATTTGGGAAACTCATCATCATCATCATCTCCAAAATCCAACTTCAATCTGTTTCAGCAGCATGCTCAGATGCTGAAGTCACAAATGGAGTGTCGGGGACCATAAATTTGGCACAGGACCATGGGTTTCCTTCAGAGATAAGCAATTTGGTCCCCCTCAAAGTTTTTGGACTTCAACTCCCATCAGCTTGTACCAAAATAGACAAGGGCAAGAAACTGTGGGATCAGAAGTCCAAAATATCTGAAGGGGATCAGATGACCTATTTGTAGTTTCCCTCCCCTGCTTTAAAGGACTACCCAATCCACATGTCATTTAAAGATAAAGAGCCATAAGAAAGAATTAGGCCATCACCAGCTAATGCTTTAACAGCAGATAGAGCAGACACACCAGTTACTTATCAGTCTTTCCGATTATGCATTTTATGTCTATTCATTATTTTTTAATTTCTATGTAACCATATAATTGGCATGTGCATCTTTTATGTACAATTTCTGAAGAGACCCTACTGAGTTCTAGCAAATGGCAATTCAGACTTGATTAGACTTATTTTCAGGATGGGCTTTTCCCTTTTAGCACCATCAAATGTATTAGAAAAGAAAAACTTTATCAAATAGGAAGTTAAAAGGGTGATATTTGGGCTCAAATGTTGCATAGGACCTGGGGGCTAATTATCATCTCAATGTGTTCTACCTTGCCCTCTGCAAAAATAATAATGCCCTTGAACTGTGCCAGAGCACTGTTCCTTCCATCTCTAACAAGAAAAATATGGATACATTATTTAGGAGTTATGAAAGATGCAGCCCAGCTGAGTTGGTAGAAGCTGGTGCACCCAGTTACCTAGGAAGTAAAGTTACTTACTTCTGAAAAGAGATACATGTATATAGGAGTTGTCATGATAATAAGTCCTCACAAGAAAAAATACAGACAGTCCTTTTCTTCTTGTTCTGTATACAGTCTATTTACAAATACATGTATACAGCAGGTTAACTTACAAAACAATGTGCAGCAAGTAACAGACACAGCAGAGAGAGAGAGCTTCTAGACTCTCCCATTTATATTAACCCTATCCAATCCCAACGAGGATTGCATCATGAATGACTCAGCTACTTCTTCATACACCTGTGTGTTAAGTATTCATCCTTAACACCTGTGTGTTAATTGTTCTCTCTGCTTCAGCTCTAAATTTAAATTTAATTCCCTGACAGGAGTGCACTGTTAAAAGCTCATGTTTATAGCTTTGTGTCCTCCACCACTTCAGCAAGGCCTACTTCTATACAGAGCAGAAGTAGATGCTTGCCTTGTCCCAATGTATCTCTGAGGATCAGTTGGCCGGCTGGCTGGCTGAGGGTGTTAGGAATTGTAGTGCAACAAGACTCTGTTCAACCAGCTATTATGAGTATCTTAAATTTCATACTGCAATGGTGGTAGCCTTCCCATCTTCTTTTCCTTCTCCTCTCCACACCAGGTCTTTTCCTAGAAGAGAGATGAAAAGGGAACAGCACTGATTTTCCCTTGCTGGCCCCACCTTCCTGTGTGTCAGAGAATGCTATGAATATCAAGCTCGATTGAGGCTTTGATGGATGGAAAGAAAAGGTCATTTTTGTGCACACTGCCACTGAAATATGAGCTTCAGAGAGCATAGGTTATTTTATCAGGAAATAAATCAAAGCTCTCTTTCACTACTAGAGTGATGGAATTTTTTTTCCCTAACTCATCTTTGTGATGATTAGGGTGTGTGTTTAGACCACAGGAATCTGAGAAGTCACCCAACCTTTCCACTCATGCTTACCAGGCTCATGGTTGAAATAGTACCATATCCTCCAGAAGATTCCCTCCCCCCCACATTTGGTCTTCGGATATTCTCTGATTTTTTTATAACCTGGGTGATTACAGCTTTCTTTAAAAAACTTAGAGCCAAGATATCCCTGGTTTTCCTTCCGACACTCCCTGTTGCTAAAATGGGCACAACTAGCATTCTGAGTTTCTTTTGGCTTGTTCACTGGGGCCGAACATACATAGACAGTTGGCAATTTTGAGATCCCTTGTTTCTGCTTCCTAAGTAGTCTTGATCATGTTATCTGTATATAGTAGGGCTGTCCTCTATTACTGAGCCATCTGATTAATTTAATGCAGAGCAACACAGTCTATGAGGCACAGATTGAATGCAGCTCCCTAAAATCTATAATCTAAGTCCCCTCAAAAAATGCTGCAAATTCTGGCAGTGGGCACCATCAGATTGAAGTGGTATAAATCAGGTCAACTGGTTTCTCACCTCTGCCTTTCTTTCCTCCTCTCCCCATGACCAGATTCTACTACTGTGGGATATTATCACAAAACCATGGGTAAACGCCTATATTTCCTTGCAAAATCCCACTTGTACTGCCATTCTTGGGGGAGAGTAATCTCTGATTCAGCCTAGTTAAGTAATGAATGATACAAATGTCCAGTAAACACCCTTTATGGTATGAGAGAGGCTGTCCTCCTTTGTTCTCCAGCAGAAACATACAACGGCACAGCCAAACAGATGCATTCAATGCTATGCCCCAGGCCATGAGCCAGAAAAAGTCCATCTTTGTTCTAATGAGGCTGGCAAGTGACACTCTCTCCTTATTCTTTTAATGTAGGACAAGTTAAGGAAAGCATTTGCTTCATCTCCCACTGAAGTGGCACCTGTCATCAGTTGCTGTTCTTAATATGTGATAGAGCAGGAGTGGGCAAGCACAGGCAGGTGCTTAGTCTGGCTGTTCATCCACCTGTCAAGTTGCCCAACTAACACACTGCAGGAGCACTGGTACTCTGCCATTCTTACTTGTCAGCCAAGATATTTCTGAACATGGGTCTAATGCTCTTCTGAAAAAGTGCTAAACGTGTGTTCAAAAATAGCCTAACAAGTCACAGGCATGGATAAGGAGCTCAAGATGGAGGAGGAAGTAATCGAGAATGAGTAAGGCTCAGTTTAGTTCTGCAAAGGAATGAAAGGGTTGTGGGAAGAATCAACTGGAAGTAGCCAAAATGGCATAGGAGTAAACAAAATGGTGCCACCCTCCCTCCAAGTAATAAAAACAATAAAATGTATGGTCACGGATAACTCCTTGTTGGCAGAAGCAGCAGAGAGACCCACAGTGCACTTATGAGTGACAAAAGTAGTGACACATCAAGGGAAAAACTGAGCCCTGTTCCTCAATTTTAATTTGGGCTGTGCAGCACACAACTGTTTTCAAGCCCACATATAGAACTCTTTCAGAAGCATGCTAAACCTTTGTATATATGGAGCATTTGGAAAGTACTGGTCAACATTCCACAGGCAGATGCCTCTGCAGAAACCAGGTGTCTGGTCTGTCCTGCAGCCCAAGCCAGAAGGACCATGGAAGGTAACTCCCATTAACCACAAAAAGGGTGTATATGTGAGCCGCAGCCCACTGTGACCAATAGGAGCCAGACAGATCCCACCCCTGACCATATTAGCAACCAAGTTGTTGATGAAGCATGCTAGATTGTATTCGGAAAAGAGGGAATATGCTACTTTAAAACTAACAGCTAAAGATGATTTTAAGCTGCCTCAGCTGTGAGTTGAGGATGCAATGAAATAAACAATATGAGGATTTGTTCTATAAAAATAGTTATTGGGTATATACATGGCTTGGGTAATGACACTGAATTTCACAATCAAGTCCTAACCTGGCAATAAAGTTGGTAACTCTCTTTTTGAAAAAGATTATGTACAGATTTATGCTGATCTCATTAACTACATTATTAGATGTAATCAAGTGACACAGGCTACTAACATTTAACCTACACTAGCCTTGGGCAGTGGATGGTTATACTAAGGTTGTGAGGCACCAATGTTGGGTTGATTTGAAAATGGGTCCAATCTGCTACTGATTGCTTCCAAGGTCATCTGGTTTGGCTCAGGGGTCTGAACCTGAGCAACGTTTAGAAAACAGAATCCTCCTTTGCATAGCTTAGCATAGAAGAACTATAAATGTCTGCAACATACTGGGTTGGAAGAACTTTACAAAGAGATCAAACAAGTTAGTTTCATAGGCATGTCAGAGGTGCAGGTGTTTTTTAAACAATTTTCCTTTAAAAATCTATTGTCTTATGGGTTTTTCTTTTAAAAAAAGTTCCTTTGATTTGTTGTTTGGGACAAAAGCTGGCAATAATGAGGCCAAACTATGTGAAGTAAATAGTAAAACCAAGAAGAAGTATTTATACTAGGATACTAGTTCTTCTTTCCCAAGGTGCTATGACTGGAGTGACCTATGGGGCTGATCACAGGAAGCACACGGATTTGTGGGTATACCTATCATTCTTTGAATCCAATGTTCTGCCTCCCCCTCCTTCCATGATATTTTACATAAATGGTAGAAGTGTTCTCTCCTTGGGGGGCTACAACCACTGCACATGGCTATGTCTGTCAAGCTGCCTCCATCAAAACTTGGCAGTAAATCTCAGTCCCCTGACTTTACAACTTGGCTTAACTTGGCTGCTAGACCTCGACCTAGTCTAAAAGACACAACCAAGTCCAGCTTAGTAAGAATCTTCATTGTAAACTAGAATGCTGTTACATCTCATACCTCACAGCAGATTTAACCCACTGCTTTTTTCCTAAATTTCTCTGCACTGGTACCCCTGACCTTTATGGCCTTGAAGCTGAGTAGTTGCTGGATGTTGATGTAGCAGATGTTTCTGCCTTGAGAACTGCTGGCTTGCAACTTATCCCTCACAATGCCCATATCATCGCCAAGAGTTGAGCCCCTTTTGAGGGACAACTTTTGCTACATTGCCAACCTATGCAGTGCTCTGAAGCAACAGAGAAACAGATTAGGACCAATTTATTCCTCTCTGAGAAAGGGAACTGCACTCAGTCTGGTAGACCATGCAGCGCCCACAGCAAAGCTGCAACATGGCAGTAATGACACTGTGGAGCCCTTGGTGCTCTCTGAGCTTCATTGTTTGCTTGCAGATATTTCATTACCCAACTAGGTAATGAAACTTCTGCAAGCAAATGTTGCTTGCAGACTTTTCATTAGCAAACGTTTCACCACATTGCATCAGTGCAGGTGGGTGTGGGGTTTGCTTCCTGTTTATATGAAGTATCTTGCCCTGCCAGGTTTGGTGGGCATGTGGTTTTCTCCTTGGTGGCAGTAATCAAACTGCCTGAGAAGTACGTAGGACACTTGAAACCAGAACTCTTCTTGTTGGGACTAATGGATAGACAATTAGAAAAAGAGTGATGGAAGATTGTTTTTACATTTGATGACAGCAGCGAGGTGATTGTATGCACAAAAATGGAAGGACTCTGAAATACCCACAATGGAGGAATGAATGGTGAAGATGACAGAATTAGCAGAGATGGCAAAATTGACTTGTCTGATTAGGGAAAGGACAATAACTTCATTTATTAGTGACTCGAAACCCATTAAGGACTTTTTGCTAAAGAAAGAAAAATTGAACTTGTGATTTATGGGTTTGATGATTAGAAAGGGTAGAGTATGCAAAAAAGGAAATTATGCTGTAACCTTAGAGTAAAGCATAAGTGTTCTTCTTAACTGCTGTTGAGAAGACCGGAAGTGGCTTCTTTATAACCTTTTCTTTTCCTCTTCTCATTTCTTTCTTCGTACTTTTTTTTTTCACTTCCTTATTACTCCTCTTTCCTTTACTCCTCTTTCCTTTCCTTACTTTTCTTTCAAAATTTGAATTGTTGTTATTCTTTTAAAAATTTCTTTAATAAAAATTATATTTTTTTAAAAAAAAGGAAGTACACAAGGCATTGATTTTGCACCAGCTGAAATTTCCAAGTAGATTTCAGCAGCAGCCCTGGGTAAAGCAAATGACAGTGATTCCTTTGGTTCTTCTGCAATTTGCATAAGTTACTTATCCTGAAATAGAATCATGTGATGGGTATGTACGTATTTACATGTGTATTATCTTTCCTCATGTTGGGGTCCTGGGCTTAACCAAATCCAGTGCTCATGCCCAAATAACACTGAATGTAGTCTAAGATGATTGATCAAAATGACTGGTATCCATGTTAGAAAGACTGTGTGGAATCAATTTCTGGTCTGCCATGAGGTGAATTGCTTTGGTTGGTAGAACCAGGAAGAGTCACTGGAGCAGGTTTTGGGAGCACAGATGGTGTAGACGCAACAAGGAGTAACCCCTTATTGCTGGCACTGACAGAAGCCAATACATTAATGGAAATATAACTAGCGATTCTATTTTGTTTTTCTACTTACAAGAACATACATAAATCTACCATTGCATAGACAACCCCTTTTCATCTTAGCATAACAAGCCATGGAAAGAAAACATATCAAGACTGTTCACTTTGTTTTTCAAAACAGAGTTTCAATTACCAGCAGCAGGAAGCACAGAAGCGCTCTGTGCAACTATTCTGTGAATAATGCTCTGGAAAGAGTGTGTAACTGTTACTGCCTCAGTTTTAGAGTTTTCTCTTCAACCCAGAGTCATATTTAAGGTGAATTAATCTTAATTCTTGGGAATGCAGAGCTGGGAATTAGAAAAGTCAATAGATTTCCTCTGTGCTGTGCCCAGGCACGCAGCATCAGCGGAAACCCTGGAATAAACGTGGATGCTACACCTTCCAGAAAAGATACAGCTATTTATGGACTTTCCAGCATTCACTCTGAAGCTATTTCAAACCCATAAGATATAATTTACTTTAGGGGTGAAAAAAAATGAAAGTAAATGAGAGAGAGTGGGAGAAAAAAAAATCCGTAGGCTCACAAACAAGACCAAAGTCATATGATTATATTTGATCACTGTAGCAAATTCCAAAAGCCAGTTCTTTCTCAGGCACCTCAGTGAATAATTCTTCTGCATTTCAAGCAACAATGCTCTGATTTCTCAGGAAAACTTAAAATAGATTTTTGTGAACAGATGACTTTTACAGAATTTTCTTTAAAACAAAATAAAACATGGACTTTGTTGAGCATTAAGCTTTGGAACAATAGCTGTCTATCTCTGCATTTTATGTTATATTTTCAGTGCTCTGATTTCTTACAAAAACTTGAAATGGTTTTCTGAGTAGGTGTATTTTAAAGAAGTTTCTTTACAACCAAACCAAACATTGAATTTAGGAGCATTAAGCTTTGGAACAATAGCTCTATATCTGCCACCACAGCCCTGGTTTTCTTCCAATGTGTTTGGTCATAACTCACCAACAGTAATGCGTGTGCGGTTTGGAATTATGGGAGTTGTAGTTCAAACAAATTGGACAACTAAAGCTGGGGAAGATGGCTTTATGCAGCTAATGGACACACACATCTTTTATCATTAAATGCTTAGGCTTTGAGGGCCCATACTTAACTATCTTGGAAGACAATATCAGAAGCAGTTTGTGAAGGGGAAAAACTTTCCAAAAATAAATGAGGTGTACTAGTCTGTTTCAGGTCACTAAAACCATAGATCTTTCGTGCAAACATTTTCCCCAGGCTAAATGGTGTATGCTTTAACTACAGAATCCTTACTTCCCAATAAGGATTAGGATGTCTCAACTTTCCAAAACTATTCCAGAAAAAGCACCATCTATTTTAGCAAATGGCACACACAGAATATTTTTCTTGTCAATTCTCATTCAATGTGATGAATGAAAATGTGTTTTGGAATTTCAATGAAATTCCCATTTGTGGAACATAAAGTTCTCACATGTACTTAGTTCCAAAATAGCCAAAGGATGTGTGAGAATATCTTCTCTTTCCTTGCCCAATCATCTCTCTAGCAGTCTACAGCCTCCCTGGCTTCCCACACTTCAATTAAAAACCAGAGGAATTCACTATGAGAAAATCACTAACACTAACAAAAACATCAGTAGGGTGGCCACTGAAATTCTCTAAGTTGGCAGTGCTCTAAGGAAAGAGGATACAGTGAAAGAAAGAAAAATGATAAGTAGTCTCTTTTTTCCCCAACTCAGTGTATCTCCCACTAAAAAAAGCATGGTTAGTTGTGTACTCACTAAACCTAAACAGCCGAATGTTGATATTTGCATCCTTTCCTGGCACTATTGTCTAGCAAAGTTTCAAAGAGAAAACTTACCCTTGTTGTTAACATCTGGATCACAGTGCCACAGGATGCCTCCTGCTCATATACACACCCATAACTTCTTTTCTGTTTGGTTTTCCCTCTCCCCTTCTTCTCCCCTGCTCTCTTTCTCTCTCTCACACACACACACTGTATACAGGGTTTGGGCCTTTTCTTACTAGGTCTATCATACATCAGTTGCAAAAATCCACACCACGCTAGATGACAGCAAAAAGTTAGTTTTCTGTGTCTTTTTACTGATACCTTTTTACTGATATCTAGAGGCTGCCTGGGTTTTTGCAGCCCAGATAGAGGAGGTCTATCTCCAAGTTCTGACCCAGATCTCACAAGAGGAGTAGGCTAAAAGGGCAGACCAAAGTTGTGTCCACCAGAGAGTAGAGGGAGATAGGGGTAACGTTACAAAATGCAGACTCTCGGGCATAATTTTGAACATCTACACTCTAGGGCATTTTTAGCAGTGATTCTGCAGTTTCTGCTTACAATTCCTGCCTTGAGAAAGGGTTGGATAAGTCCTTCTTCCCCTAGAGAACATAAGAAAAATAGCACTTGCCAAGCTCCTCTGCCCACAAATTTCCAAAGGAGAATTTCAAATGGCCATTTATGCCCAGGTTTATATTTTGTCCCTTTTGCCACCTAGAGAAGAAGTAAGGAACCTAGGACTATGTAGATGTGTCTGAAGTGTCTCATGTTTCTGGCCATGCAACATCTGGAGGTCCTGGAAGTCCAAAGGTTTTCTACTTCTGGTCAAGAGAGTATCTAGAGATAGGACCCAGTAAGAATGCCTGATATCAGCTTGTGTTCTTTAACTGGGAGGGATGCTGTATTGAGAAGTGAAATGTTTTATATAAATAATGCTTACTATATTTTAAATTGGAGTAAGATTGATACTGATTTATGTATATCTTTGCTGTAGGAAGTCAGAAGTCACTCTGTAGTAGTTTTGTTTATCTTTCCACACTTTTCAGTTTTTTCTTCATAGGTCTCTTTATTTCATTCTTGTTAGTTTTTATCTATATGTTGAAAAAAATTAATACAGTTCTTTAAAAAAAAAGAATGCCTGATATTGGTTCAGCTAATGGGTGGGAAGGAGCACAATTCACTAGGTACACTGGACTACAATTTCCATTATCCCATGCTGGTTGAAGCTGAGTGAAGTTGGAATCTACATGTTTGAATATGGGATTGGGGAAAGGTAGCCTCTAGAAATAGATATTACTGCTTTCAGAGTTACAGTAACAGGCAGTGTTGAACGATCAAGCAGTAAACAATACCCTAATTAAAGAACTACCAACTCAGACATACAATCAAGCAGTAAACAACAGCCTAACCAAGGATCTACCAAAGGTAGAACTACACCCCACCAACACTGGCAGGGCAAACCACTGTATATAAACAGAGCAAATCCCACTCCCTTCTAGCACTGAAGATGTTGCCTAGTTGGGCAGTGAAATGTCTGCAAGCAAACAAAGCACCAAGGACTCCACAGTGTGCAACAAATATAAATAAATGAAATACTAGCTAATACTTTTTTCCTGAAAAGATTCCAACCACAGAGTCTGTGGTAAATGATATTCTAGTCTCTGTAGGCTAAAGCATCTGAAAAGTGCCAAACCAGGGGAGGCTGCCATAGAAAATCTGGGAGTCCAACTTCCTCTCCTCATCTTCTGCAGACAGTGTAAAAATAATCCAACATCTTACTAAACTTCCATATTTTATCCATGAAGAGAGGCTAAGAAATGCCTTAAGACTTAAGAAAAGTCCAAAAATCAATTAAAACTGGCTTTTCCTCCAAGCCCTGGGATAAGGTGAGGTTGGCATGAGATGAATCAGGAGGTTTTGGAGGCTGTGTCAGAAAGTTTAGCTGTGGTGCCAGGTCCTTTTTTATTGTTTGTTTTACTGTTTTTCTTTCATTGATGGTTTTATCCTTGAGTTGTGAGCCACCCAGAGTTTAGTTTAAGATGGGTGGCCATATAAACATAAATAAATAAGAAATGGCCTTTGTCTTCAGTTCTACCAATGATTGTTTTTATCCTCTATAATATGGAGGACTGTTAAACTTGACCTAGATTCTGGATGAAGAGCATGGGGCTATGTGAAATTACCTGTTGTAATTCCTCCACCCAACAAGAGGTGCTAATGGGTTGTTTCCCCCCTCTCCATCAACAAAATTAAATTCAAACAACCACCACCACCTAAAAGCCTCAGTTGTTAACATTTTTATAACTATCCCAAATTTATCAGGATTGTGGCAATAGATAATTGTATAAATAAAATAAGAAGCAACAACTCTAAAGAAGGCCATATCTTGAGAACCAAAGTTGTGGAAGGATGGTGGATCAAAATGGGTATGGCTGCCTCACAGCTATAAATTTTAGCTAGGAAGGTTTTTCTCCCCCCTCCTTTTGAGAAGTCTCATTGCATTGTTGTGTTTTAGACAAACTTACACCAGACCTTTCACTACAGTATCCCCCCCCCCTCCATCACCACCACCCTAACATGATGAGAAACCAATCTGCCAGTTTCTGGCAACCATACCACCAACATTTAGTCCTACGCTTAGAGAAGCTTCACACTGTGTGTCAGCAAAAATGAGATTTTGGGACTACCTGCATCCCTGGACTGCATGTTGACATGTTCTACTGGGACCAATTGCACTGAGTCCCCAGTGTGTCCAAGCCATTTGAAACTCTACTGCTGTAGTACAGAAGCTGGATAACAATGGGGAAGATGGTGTTCTGCTCTCCTCCCCTACGTTAACACCTAAACCCACTACTAATTAAATAGGCCAGTTGCCAGTTATTTCCTAGCCATGCTAATTAAGCTAGTAGGGAGACAGATGTATTCTGCTGCAAGAGCTTTATTCTACCATCAGTGAATAAATAATGGATCTAATCATTTTTCTCATCATACTGGCTGTGTTCACATACATAATCTGATTATTGAATTAACCCCTTTTCTGGCGTTGCACTGTAACCTGAACCAAAACTAATAAACTGGGTTGGGTTCAGTTCACGGAGCATACAAATCCCTAAACAAACCAGACAAACAAATCAAGCTTAACACGTTGTGTAAATGCATCTGCTCGATCTCTCCAGGATTTGGTTAAGGCTGCGACATGAATCTAGCCAGAAAACTAACTCTTCCCGGTGTATTAAAGGTACCACAAGGAGTAGCAACAGTCCAATTATTTTTTATTTAAAAAAGGATCCAAAGCAACATAATATTTCTTCCCCACACCAGCGTCTGGTATTTAATCATTCTAAGCACTATATTTTATTCCTATTAGCCAGAAGCAAGGGAGTGTGGAGCATCCTGTGCCACTACTACATTGTTCTGTATACATTGGCTGGTAAGTAGAAGGATTAAAATCTGACATGCTGGGAGGGATTAGGAAGTGCTAGTTTTCATAACTGCTATAATTTGTAAAGACCAAAACGGAGGGGGGAAATCCTAGTGGAATTAATCTATTTCTTATACTCTTTCCAGCTGTATCTAATTTATCCATGGTTATTTCTGTTTCCTGATCAAGGGATATTCTGCTTACACTGATTTTCCTCTTGCTCTGATCCCCCCTGTTGAGCTGAGCTTTTAATAATTGGTTTAATATGCAACATTCCCAAGCAAGGGACCCACTATGACAGGATGGCTCTTTTTTTCGCTCCCCTTCTTCTGTCTCAAGGTCCAGCTAATATACACTATGGTGTATTTCATTATAATGTTGGGATTGCTTTAAAAAAAACAAAAAGAAAAGAAAAAACTTTGTTTAATCTGCATGCCTGCTTGCTTAAAAAAAGAAAAGCCAAATTGCTCATCTTTTCATTTCATGCTTTGCCTTCTCGCTTGCTAAAAGGGTAAAATAGCTCTCCTTTTGATTAATTTGTTTGTTAGCTAGCTAAAGAGGAGAGGTCCTCCTGAGCTAGCTATCAAACAAATTAATCAAAAGAAGAGAGAGGTCCTCTTTAGCTAGCTCTCGACCCTTTCCCATGCCGTTACGATCACATTGGTTTCAATGTGTAGAAGAGCAAACAGCTTAGTCTCTTGAACTCTCTTCCTCTCCAATCTCTCTGCACTTCGAGGTGGGGGGAAAGGGTTCAGCAAAGGAGAGATTGCCTACAGAAATTGATTGGTTTTTTTTCTCCTCACCCCCTTGCAGAGTGGAGAGATTGGAGAGGAAGAGAGTTCAAGAGAATACTGTAAATTGTTTGCGAAGTGCACCCACAGCTCCCAGCTCCTGGCTGCCAGCGCAATCACATTGCTTTTGATGCGTAGAAAAACAAAAAGCTTACTCTACTGCAATCCCTTCCTCTCCAATCTCTGCTCTGCAAGGGTGCAGGAGAAAAAACCACAGGTCAGGCACAGGACAAGACATACTGACTGCAATGGTGATCACGTGACTGAGGGGTGCTGTGAAGGTCATAAAGGGTCATAAAAAATAACTAAAGTTATTTTTTAGCAATTTTGTAACTTCAAATGTTTCCTGAACAAATGGTGGGTAAGTGAGGACAACCTGTATACTAGAAACATTATTTTTTAAAAAAAAATGAAGGAACTTTTGCAAAACTTTCCTGCTTGGAAATAATTTCTTTGTACTAGACAGAGAGCTATTATAAGTGAATCTTCATCTGATTTTCAGCTACTTGTAATTGCTCACTATAAACAACTGAGTGAGGGGCTTAATCTTCTAAGGAAAGTACTTTCCGATCTGTTTGCAAAAGGTTTTCTTTTTTAATGAACTCCTGGTGAATATGGCAAACCTTTTCTGCCCGAGTAATCCCACTTTGCTGTCTGTTTTTGGGGTGGGTGGGAGAAATGATCAATTCTTAATATTTTTTGTACATCAATCAATCTTTATTACGGTCACAGACCAGAATTACAAATTCAAAAAAAAAAAAAATACATTGAAATACATTAAAAATACATTAAATGAAATGAACAAAACATGATAATATGTTTACAGATTAATAGAGTCATCAATGGGCAGTTGAGGTCTGCCTAATTTGCAGACAGTATAGCAAAATTTATCTACATTCAGGGAAACTAAGTCATTCTGATCAGTTAGCAACAACTGAACATAAAAGAGATCAGAATTTCCTGGATATTTTATCAAATGAGGGGTTATTAAATGGGTTTGTGAATCCTTATAAAGAAGGATTCTTTATAAGGATTTTTGTACATATTGTAATCTTTTGGAAAGAAGAATGGTTTTTGCTTCCACAGTCTCCTGTCATTATCACTTAGCCCATTGTTACCTTCTCCTACCAAGCTGAGCAATGCCATAATATTTAATATTAACTAAGCTGAGATATCTCAGAAGAGATTCTTCTTTTGTCCATCTTCTTGTTGAAGATCCCTCATTACCCCAGAGCTCTTTTAGTTAAGTGGCTTCTTCAATTTTATTGTACATAAATAGAGTGGAATGATGGTATATTGCAGCATGGACTAATAATAATGTATCTGAGGGCATTAATATTCTAAGCCAAGGATAAACTGTGTGGTGCCCATGGGTATTTCAATCCCTACTGACATTTCCTTTTGTGCCTGGCCCATCTGACTTTATTCATTTATTTAAACTCTTTTTAACTTAAGATGGAAGAGAAGAGAAGAAGACAACCAGCAGCAAGGTGGATGGACTCAGGTTACAGTGGCAACAGATGCACCATTGGAAGACCTGAAGGACCAGGTTAGGAACAGATCATCATGGAGAAGATCTATCTGTGTGATCACTAAGAGTCAACACTGACTTGATGACATATAATTAAAGCAATCAATTTTAACTTAAGGAAAGGCCAACTCAATGACCATCTAGCTTACCTTGTGTGAGCTAGAAAGTTAAGAGGACCGTCCCTGATTCATTTTGTTTGGGAGATTAAGAAGACCAATTCCATCCTGTTGCCAATGAAATTACTTGTATATGTCCATAAAACTATCATGAGAAGCTGGACTTCAGGGTGACTTCCTGAAGTGGTACAAACCCCAGCGATCAGTTCCTAACATTAAGTTTATTTATTAAAATAGTTCTGAGATTAACACAGGCTCCATAAGAGTTATTAGAAAATAAAAATGATGGGTGAATGTGGTCCAGTGGTATGTTTGGAAATGGAGAAAACATCCACTAGAAAAAAGAAAGGAGCATCAGGGGAAGGAAGAAAAGAGATGGTAGCAAAGAAACGACCTCACCAATTGCCTTTCAGTAAACTGGTGTTTTCTGGCTGTCCAAGCTCACTATTGTATGCTGCCCAGAGTCACTTTTTGTGAGATGGGTGGCTATATAAATTTGATTAATATAAATAAATAAATAAATAAATAAATAAATAAATAACTTTTCAGCCATTTTCTAAACAGGCAAGGTCTTCTTATTTGAGAGCATGTTAGGGTCTTGTTCTACAAATGCCTTTGATGTGCCCCCAAGATGCCAAATGAACCAACCCTAGTTTGGGCCTACTATAGCTCAGCAGGAAGTGTTCCACGCTATGAAACTATTTTGAAGAAATTGTTCAAGGCCAAGCAAAAAAATTCTTGAAAATTCTTGGGAAAACAGTAATATGTGCTGATGGAAGCCAATTAATAAATAATTTGCAAATTATCAGAGAAAGTAAAGAGAACCAATGGGATAGAGTCATCCTTACATATAAGCCTGCAAGAAGGACAGCCATATGGCAAGTGTGTCACTAAAATAGTGTGTCACACTAAAAGTGGTTCGAACAAAGAGGGTTCTTGCTAAAGCAGACATAAAAATGTCAAATGCAGATCCGTGTAAGCAGTATTACAGAAAAGTATATTGAACACCTCCCATACCACCTGGGAAATATTTACTTACTTATTATTTCTATTTATATGGTACTTCATTTCTGGAGATTCCGAGTAGCTTGCAATATATATACAACTAGACAACCTTGTGACCTGTTGGGTCATCCTTTGAGAGAAAGGTGGTACATCTGATGTGACCAGAATGAACATTAAATTTTAGGCTGACCATGCTTTTTTTTACTCCAATGCTGGACAGTCCCATGATCATCTAGGAAGAGTATATATCATAAATAGGAAAAATAACTGTAGTGGCAAATGAACTGTGTTTTCGTAGTACATAGATAAGGTTAAATGCAAAACAACAAAAACTAGTGTTCAGCTGATGCAGCACAATGTGGAAGTAGTCTGATCACATGATTTCTATCTAAATAGGGGATCCTGTGATGGTGGCCAAGAATGCAATGAAAACATCGATTCAGTGTGTAGTGGCACAAAAAAAAACAACCCATATCCCTTCCTAGGGATCATTAGAAAGGAGCAAAAACTAAACTACTGATAATGCCTCTAGCTATGATCTTTCTGTTGTCTTGTAAAGAATATTGCAGAGGAATATTCCATCAATCATCTAAGTAAATGAAATAAATTAAAATATCCACAGGAGGAAAACCAACCAGCTTTGCAAAACTTTCCTGCCTGGAGGCATTCCTTCCTTCCAATAGATAGCCAACCACTGCAAAATTGTTCCACCATCTGGCCTTAAGCAAAAAAACCCTTTCACCTGAACTAGCATTATATCATCACATTTTTTTAACGCAATATCCTTTTAAAAAATCCTTTAAAAAAGGACAAACACAAAGTGTCTCTACTTCCCAGCTTGAAGGGGGGGGGGTGTCCCCTTCATGTTGAATTAACAAACAGAGAGCAATGTTGCTTCTGTCAGAGGCTGCCCCACCCAAATGCCCATCAATGCCACAATGCCCACGATCAGGCCAATGCCGGCTTCCCGTCTCCTTTGGCCACAGGTATGTTTCACCACCGTCTGGCTGGCTGCAGCTATTTATTCCGAGCTGTTCTAAAATTGTGCCGTTGAGGCTGTAAGCCAAATCCACTGCCAGACCCCTTGCTTTATTAAAAGTAACAACTCCGAGTGATTGAAAAATCACCAGCCATTTGGAAGCCTGCGGAATTCTTTACAGGAGGGGGAAATAATCACATAGACAAGCTGTTGTTAGTTGAAAGCCTTAATTTTTAGACACCCTTCGTGACTTAAGAGTACTTCCTGCTCTAGAATTCCAGCAGGGATACAGGTGGTCTCTGTTCCCTATCTCTGTCTACTGTAAATTTAAAAATGCGTTTCTGACTACGCTTAAACATTTCTGAGATCTCCAGTTTATGTCTAGACTATTTTAATCAGCTAAATGTCATAATAAGCCATATGCTGCTCTTGATGGCTTACATACCCCAGCCCTGCTCATAAAACATAAAGAGCAGGGGGGTTTTTTTCCTCTCCCTCTTTTTTAAAAGGAGGCAGTGTTTGCCTGGCCATGAAAATGGTGCTTTTGCCCTATAATATCAAACATGTAAGTGGAATTGGACAGCTCCTTATGTAACAGCTGGCAATCAGCCCAAATTGGAAATGAATCAACCTGTCCCAGTTTAGGCTCTGGGGCTCACACAGGCTATACAAGTGCTTTAAGGTATAAGGGGAGCTCTGCTGGAGCAGAAGGAAGAATTATGTTCAGTTCAACGTCTTGTTTTCCACAAGGGCTAACTAGGAGTTCCACAAGTCCTGTCTGCCAGTGCTATTATTCCCCTGCACCTGGAAAGTACAGGCATGACTCCCTTGATTCATGGAAGTAGTATACCATGATTATAGCTAACCCTGGATACCTTCTTGTTCCATGGATTCATCTCATCTTTTAAAGCCATTGCAAACTCTGCTTAGGCCACTGCGTTGGCAACATCTGCCTTACTATTTCTCAAAAGTCTTCTCCTTCTGTTAACTGCTTTATTCTTAGGGTACTTGAGAATTTATTTCAATTTATCTTGTTAGTGATTTGAGCTTACTTTATTGTTGGAGAACTTACACATTTCTACCACTAGTAGTGTTTTTTGTTACACATCTCTCCATCTGGAGCCTCTTAGTTGTTCCTCTTCTTCTTGTTCTTGATCATGGTGTACCAAGACCAGAAGGTCCCACCAACGTAATTCACTAGAAAACAGCAGCTAAAATTGCAATATATCATGGAGATGGGTTGATCAAAGAAATTTGGTTGCCCATCTTCCTAACCTGAACAAAGATTTAAGAAGACTCCCTCCTGCAACTTTTCCCAGGGATTTTTCTTAAGTATGGGAAGTTCTACATGCTTTGCTATAATCTCTGTCTTCTCTGATAAATATAAAGATAGCAAACCTGAGTTCCTGAAACTGTTTTTGTGCCTATGTGCCTTTGGGGTGATAGGAGCTAGAATTCAACACATTTGGAAGATACAGGTAAGATAAAGGAAGGCTACACCAAACCATAATTTATTTGATGCAGTAAGAACAACCATGAAGGACGCGGTGGCGCTGCGGGTTAAACCGCTGAGCTGCTGAGCTTGCCGATCAGAAGGTCAGTGGTTCAAATCTGTGGGACGGGGTGAGCTCCCATTGCTAGTCCCAGCTCCTGCCAACCTAGCAGTTCGAAAACATGCAAATGTGAGTAGATTAATAGGTACCGCTTCGGCGGGCAGGTAATGGCATTCCGTTTAGTCATGCCGGCCACATGACCACGGAAGTGTTTACAGACAAACGCCGGCTCTTCGGCTTTGAAACGGAGATGAGCACCGCCCCCTAGAGTCGGACACGACTGGACTTAATATCAAGGGAAACCTTTACCTTTACCTAAGAACAACCATAGTGAGCCTCAAGATGATGCATTCTGCTTCCCCCTCTTCTTCTGATGGCACCATTAGGAGTTAGTAGCTATTGTTTCCATTTTTTTAATCTGCAATCCTATATGATATCATCCAAACTCAATAAACTATGGGTTTGCTAGAAACCAGCCAATTTCAAATCATGGGATCAGAAGCAGGCATTGTAAAGGAAACATAGATGACATTAACCACTGTTCAAGGCTTGAACAACTTGCTGAAGTGTGAGTGGTTTAAAAAAAAAAGGTCATCTGATATCTTACTTGGAGGTGAAAGGAGGGAGGGAAGAAAGAACATGAGTGATCAAATGTGGAACCTGCTTTAGGTTGCACAATGATCCCAGTTTGATGCATGAATTCCCCATTTTATCCTGGACCACAATTTTCATCAATAAGGCAAAATCCCTAAATATTGACAACAGAATAATTATAGTCCTTTCATTCCTTTTGCAAAGAAGTTGGCTTTTTGCTAACATCACTCAGCTAAAAAATCTGCCCATAGCTACCTTGGTAAGACTTTACACATTTTTTTCCCCTTCTTAAACAAATACAGTAGAATACCATACGGTATTCTCATCTAAACTGAAGAATGTAAGGGGTGGAATTTCTGTTTTGACTCTGAAATTAGATGTGCTTATTAATTTAAAAGACTGGTAATATAATCTGCCAGAAATGTTAAATATATATTTAAGCATTTGTAAATCCCTCTGGTTTCCTGTTTCATAAGAATGAATTTTCTAATATTGCTAAAAGAACAAATTTTATGCAGTACAATCCTCATTTTCTACTGGATCATCCATATATATGAAGTTACTGTTCTTCAGAGATTGCAATGTAATATCCAAAGTTATATAACATTTAATGTTTTAATATTCTATGTTTCCCTTGCAGCTGCAACATCTTTGGCAGGATAGTTTCAGTGGAGGGATGAAGTCGTTGGCCTTACCAAAGACTGATGGAAAAATTAAATATAAAATACTTATGAACAGAGCATTGAACTCATTGAACATTCTATATTTAATTTAGATGCATAGTCTTATATTCCTAGTCTCTCCCAAGTACCTGCAGATACTTTGCTTGGTGCCCACCAAGCTCCTTCACCCCACATGGCTTTTTACACTTCTTTAAAAATATTTATTTATTTATTTAAAAATGGAAAACTGGTATGTTGTAGACAGAAGCATCGGTTTCCAACATCATTTTCCAAACATGCCTCTAAGCCCCTTATGCTTTTATAGATAATGAAAATGATGGGTGGATCTACTCAGAGTTTTCTTTATAAATGTGTGTGTGCTGTTAAATCAGTACTTTGCAACTAGTTATGTCTCTTTGACGTTTTATGAATGGACAAGTCCTCTTCCAGCAATCATTTGGTTAGTGTGCCCACATGTTCCAAAAATTCCAGATGTGGTACCCACTTTCCCTAATGAATACATTTTTGCAAGCACTTTTCCCAAATATGAGTTTTTTTTTTCTTTTCTACTTTCTCAAAGATACACATGTTGTATACCTACTCCAATGGACACATTTTTGTAATATATTTTCATACTATATACAGTTTTGCTGCACACAATTTTAGGTTAGTATTTTTGAGTCCATTACTTTTGTACACTTTCCCCTAATATGTCTTTGTCTATGCCTTTATTTTTTTAATTGCAAACTGCATTCCAGAATCCAGAAAATTGTATTTGTATATAATTGTATATATTTGCATTCTGATTGAGATGCAACTTAAGATATCTTTGCAAGGTCACATTAACATAAAAACCATACAACAGCCCAGTTTTACTCCAATCAGTTTGCATTTAAAAGATAAAAAGCCCAAACATTCATATACATTTTGGTGTACATTTCTCCTAAGGTGTGCATTTGAGGCACATACTTTGCTCAATATGTGAATTTCAGCAGGCATTTTTGATTGCAAATTATTTCACATAATTTTTAAAAGGCTGGACTTGTGACATTAATGTGTTCTGATTTGTATAGAAGCACAGGACTTGCAAACTAAGTAAATCTCCCTTCATTACCTCTTCATGTTCATCTGTGAAACGCTGCTCTGTGTTCACTAGCATTGCAATGAAACTGACAACACTTCACAATTTCATATCTTCTGGCGAGTGTTCATGATGTTCAGCTGAGCTGGCCGTTAGAATCGTTTGAGGTTCAACTGTTTCTTGTCCTGAGGGATAAATCTCATCTCTTGCACTGCATGTAGGGCTTTAATTGTGCACATCCTATTAGAGCTAATGGAACTTATGCACCTAAAAGTCCTCTGTGTGAAATGAGTCTAATAAATCCAGGGTTACAACCTCATTAAAGACCGATGACTTGTTTCATGGGGAGAAGGCCTTCAGCCTCCATGATCTGGTAATTCATGGTTTCATTTATGCCTAAGTTAGAATTCTTCACTAATAAGGTTTTTTTTTTCCTTTGCATTTCTTCCAAATGCGGTCAATCTTACCCCATTCTAGCTTGACAATGCTTGCACCAGCTAATATAAATGGCTTCCATTGGGTCAGCCCACAATTTGCAGTATCAGGTCTGAGGGATAGCTCAGCATCAAGCATCACCAACTTCTAATTTCTCCTTTGAAATGGTTGGGAAGCCACTGAATCATTCAATGCAACTGATGGAGGGGGCCCTAAAGGTCATTCACCTGTCTCCCCCCCCCCTTTTTTTAAGTCCTCTAGTGCTATTAGTTACCACCCTTGAAAATCTTCAGCATTTCACTACTTTGCAGAGACGTTGAAGTAAAACTTCATCTTCTTAGAGAAGGAATGGATTAAATCAGGAAGCAAAAAATCCCAACTGTCTCTGCAAAGATAGAAAGCAGCAATGCAAATGTAAATTGGGACCAAAATGAAGAATGAAAAATGTACAGGAAAAGCAATGGTCTCCTTTTGGGTTCATTACCAAAGAAGATGTCTACTTCCACAGTGTCTACTTCCATTCTGAATACTGAGTTGCCCACTTCAGCAAACCACAAGATGGTGGGACGTGTTCAAAACAGCTGCTGGAAGAAAAGCAGGACATGTGCAGAACATGGCAGAATAACCTCAGAGATGTTCAATTCTGTTCCAATCCTCCATTTTCCATTAGGAATTATGGATTTTAAGCAAAAGATGAAGCTCAGCATTTATGGCTGCCTGGCATACTACCACTCAGAGTAGGGTAAAACTTTAGCAGAAGAAACTGAGTGATAAAGTGAATCCTTTAGGGCTGGCCAAAGCAATGACAGAAGTTTAAATGTGGAAAAGATGACCAGATCAGTTCTTTATGATGGTATTAAAGGCACATCATTGTGTCAAATGAAACAAACAAAAGATTAAAATATATTGGTTGACTAAAAACAAAGTGAAAGGGTATTAGCTTGTAATTTGCCATCTCAAAGCAAGTGTCTGAACTAAGAATTTATATTTTGACTTTTCTTTTCAATGGGCTCCATTTCCAAGTTCCTTATTATGCACAACCACTCAGACTTCATCTGATGCATTAGACCTTCAAATACTGTAAATGCTTCCCTCATAATACAAGTCCTGATCCATTAACATTAGGCCAAGCTGTGCAGTGTTTCCAACAATCAATGGATGGATTTCATTTCCAGAAGTTTTATAAAACTGACAAGAATGGATTTAATTGCCCTAATGCTGAAAACTGAGTTAGTACTTTGGGTCTTTGGAAGACTACGGTAGCATGCATACCCTTCCATTCTCACCTGTATGCAGCCACATGGTGTCATGTTCCCCGTTGCAAGGCATAAGTGCATCACAACGGGGAACATGCCCATCAGGAAAGAGGAAGGGATAACCATTATCCTTTAAACACACACATCATCCCTTAAGCACACAAACCCCTAAAACAATCACCAGGACAATAGAAGCACACCTCGGCCCGGACCTAGAAACCATTAACAGATTGGGGGAACTCCCACACATTACCCCGGGGGACGCACCTGCACCGGACGAAGGCAAAAGGACAAAGGAAACCATCGGAGGTTACCCAAATCGCCCATCGGCAGACCCATACCAATTCTGATCGCCCATCCGGACCTGGCTTGTGGGACAATGGGGGGTGGAGGAGGACAAGGTCCGCCACCAGGGTATAAACGGGGTACCCCACTACCACGTCCGCATTCCCGTCTTTTTTCTCTGTATGCATTCTGCTTTCAATAAACCGGAAATCCTTAGACCCTCTAAGTGAGTCCGTGTCTTATTGGGAGTAAGGCTACCCTGACACATGGTCTAGGCAATCCAGTGTTCTTGCATTTGGAAACTATATTAATACTGGCATAATACACTTCAGATGCTATGCACATTTAGAAGCAAAATAATCCTTTAAAATATGAATGTACCTCTGTCAGTATCTATGGGGACTCCATTAACACCTGCCAGTCATTGCATAATATGCCAACAGTACATCCACAGACCATTTCCATGCACCTTAGCAATCTTCCTGATGCCTGACTCATAAAACTCAGCTATATGAATCACAATCAAGTGGATGGGGAGCTTAAGTTATGGAACTGTAATACCATTGAGGAGCTCAAGTTTAGCATGTCTAAAATCAAAATTCAGCCTGGGAGTTGGTATCTTACTAGATAGCACTGGAGCCCTTTACTCTTTCCTACTTGTTAGAGAAGCGGGAAACCTTGCTAATTTTATATTTCCCCTACCCATCTAATGTAACCTGTGTGGTTTCTCAAAGAAGTATGGGGTGTATGTGAGATCTTACTTACCTAGATTCCTTCATCTGGGCATTCTCTAAATACAGGGATTCAATGCTTAGAATTCTCAGCAAAAGTTGAATTCTGCAAACTGAAGTCCACATTCTGGAGGCCACTTGCTATAAACGTGACTGGAAAAGTGTATATCAAACTATAAATGTTACGCAGTTTGGATGTCTCTTCCCTGGAAGTGCTGCAGCTGATGTCACAGGCAGGGAGGGAGGAACACTTTATTTCAAGGTTTAACTCTCCCTTTCTGAAGTGCATTGTCTCATTGTTGGTACATTGCAATGTTGGTACATTGTACAGCATGACAGGGTTTGTGGTACATGTGGTTGTGGCAGCCTACCGAGTTCAAATGTGCTTTAAATTTGCACTATTTTACCAGTGGAAATTTTATACCTTTACTAAAGAGAAGACTCGCCTATGTTGGAAACTAATAACATTTCCAAACTTCCTTATGTTTATGCCTGCATATATTACAGGTATGCTAACTGTTGGACTATACATCTTCTTTACCTCTAAGGTCTTGTTATCCTAGCTAGTCCTACCTCTGTTCATAAGGCTTCCTTCCTACTTTCATTGCCTCCTTGACTGTGACATACAGTATTGCAGTTTTTAAGTATGCCAGGTCCATATAAACACAAAAAACCCACAACAGATCAATGGCCATTTAACAATGTATCTCAAGCTGGGGGTCCACAGTGCTTTTCTTTCAATGGGGAAAATCATCTTCATTTGAGATAACTTATTAGATGTATATTCTGCCTTTCAGGGGCTCAAGTTGGCTCATCCTAGATATAAACTAATGCCACCTTGATTTTATTTTATTATGGTCTATAGTAGTTGATGTCTATCTTAAATATACTTGAAGGAGTAAAGCCCCCTGTGCATAGGACTGCAGTATAGATCTAGACAAGCTCCAAAGTGGGCATCACATAATTCCTCCCAAATTCTTTACATTCTAATCAAACTAAAGATAATAGGAATAAAACCTATTTTTGATTTGCTGCCTTAGAGAAACCCTCAATCTGGCCAACAGTTGCTTATTTGGATGGCACAATGACTTTGATCACTCTTAAACCTGAAGATGTGGAGAGACAAGTCTTAGATCTTAAAATTCTTAAACTTGAGGACACAGAGGAAATGGACAGATCTTATAAATAGTTTTCTGGAACCCTTCCTTGCCACTGTCTTCATTGCTCTGCTGTTGGTTAAGCTCTGCAGATAATCAGCTTTGAATTAATACATTTCTCTGGATTACTTTGGTTAATTCAAACCTCCTTATAACTTCCTAATAAGGACTGCTCCAGACATTACTTTGCTCCTATGTGGACTGCAAGACTTGTGAAGCTGGAGCAGGATGCATGAGAATTTCAGATCAGTGCCTGTGTGATATATAATGGTTTTTTGGAGTTGGGTCTCAAAAGCAAAGTTTCTTTTAAAGCCAAAACAAAACCTCTCCACACAGATCCTAGAACACAGTTTTGCTATCACAATAAAATGTTTTTATTCCTTTCTAGATAAAAAGCAAGTTAGTTCAAGATTTCTAGATGTGTTTTTCTGCAGAATATGGCACTCAAACTGGTGCATCCTGCAATGCTACAGGATACATCAGATTCAAGAGTTTAAATAAGGAGATTATAGGAGTAATTCACAAAAGAGCATAGTGCAGTTGGAAATGCCATGGCTGGGTTTGATACTTGCCAAATGCCTGAGGTTTGCAAACCATCTGCATATTCATTTACATAATGTGACCAATATCTAAAGTAGGGGCTGGGGAGAAAGAGGGAGGAAAATGTTTCCATTCTGACAACTGTATTTCACACACTTGTAATTTCATCTCTTAATCCCCCCCACAATCTCTTTTCAATCAAACTGTTTCCCCACCCAAGGATAATTTTTACATTTTCAACTGAACATAATACTCTTAATTTCCCAGTTTAAAAGACATCTGTCCTCATAGAAAATAATGCAGTTGCAAACACACACTAATTCTTTCCCCTAATAGAACTGGTTCTTTTGCAGATGTGTGTGAGGCACCTCTAATTATAGTCAATTCATTTTTGTTAATTTGTCACCTTAATTATTTGAGAAGATTTTTCCCAAATAGAGATTCTCGAATGTTCAATACCCTTTTGCCATTTAGCTTATTCGTATTTTTAAAAATAGTTTTGGGGAAGAGCTAGCAAAAAAGCTAAGCGTGAATCTCCCTATCTATCGGAAATCTCCCATCTCAGGGGAAACTCAGACATGATCAGAAGATCAGAATGATAAACACAACTGCAGATACATAGGGCTGGCAATGAAGACTGGAGCCATCTACTATCAAAACAGCCAGTCACCTTCCTCTTCTAGTGCTATAGCACTGATTCAAACTGGACTTTGTCTATTGTTTGAAAATAATTTTAGAAAATACAACAGATGGAAGAATCAATTCTGCAATCTTTCTTGGTAGTACAAGGGATTTGCCCCTGTGCATCACTACAGAAAACATAGGCCATTTTAGGATAGATTTCCTATGTGTTTTTAAAAGGCAACATGGGAAATGCAGTTTAGCCTCAACTGAGTAATTCTTAGAAGAGGCTCTGCATTGTGTGTGTTTGAAAACAAAACAAAACAAAAAACAAAAGCCTCTCCATGTAGGGAGGCCTTTTTTAATTATTTGAAATGGTAAGTTGAGGTCTTTTGAGGGGGTGATCCGTTAGATCAAACACTTGTGTGCAAGTTGGTGTTCGTGGCAAATAACAATCTGGAGATAGCTGTCCAGTGGTCAATAAGCACATGCTAAAAAGTTTTAGAACTTTTATTATGCTTTTCTCCTTTTCAAAGAGGGATAATTCTACCGAAAACACACAACAGTCTAATTCATGGTTCATTTTGCGATGAACAGTAGAAGTAAAAATGTGCTGAGATTCCAAGCATCTGTGCTCTTTGGGCAGGCAAGAAGCAGCACTTTATTTTCCTCCCTAATTGTTGTGTTCTTGAAGTGACTGAGCCATGAAAAGCTTGCCCAGATTCTGGGCTGTGAATTCCTTGATGTTCCGGCTGTAAGTGTTAATTTGACCTACAAAGAAAATTAAAAAAAAAAAAGGGTGGGGGGAGGAAAAAAACAAAATACTTCAATGAGAAATTGAACATGTTAATATAAAATTATCAGCCTAAAAGGTGGTTTTTGATTCAATTTTTTCCACATTGGTGAGGTTCATATAATACACTAAGCCCAAACAAGTAAACAGTTTAATTTGATAATTTGACTGATTCACCCACAATTCATATTGCTAACCAAGCAGCCAGGTTCTCACAATGCATTGAACCTCCAACTACCTAATCCTTACTTAGCCTAGTATAGTGAGTTGTGTGAAGTGAGTGTGTGAGTTGTGTGAACACAGCCACTTCATTACCCTTTGGCACAGAGGTGTACAATCCGAAGCATTCTTACCCCCAAAAGGTTTGGTTTTACAATGCCCCTCCAAATGTTGCTAGCAAGTTGCAATGCTTTATGAGACAGAACAGGGAAATTATTAAATAAATCAGGAATAATCATGCAATGAAAATTTAATTGCATTTCAGCTTTGCTTAAACTAAATCCATTTTACTTGTGTACTTGCCCCACCTGGCTTATCAAGGCCGCCAAAGTTACACAATCCTACTTCAGTGTGAGAGCAGCATGCATTTTGTCAGGACAAAGACCTTGAAATCTGGGAGCCTTCTGCAACATTTTGTACAGCCTTTCCTTCTTCCCACTCTAAGTGGTTAATAAGCATTTGTGAATCAGGCAAAATGTGATGTGAATTGTTAATGTGATTTGAAAAATGGATCCAATTTTCAACGGCTTTTCCCAAATTGGTTTGGAAAAAGCCGTATCTGCACAAACATGGAGCAGTCTTTTCATTCTTCTGATTAAATTGGGAAAGTTGATTTGATTTTGCATTCTGAGTTTATTTAAAAAATAAAATTAGGTTTAGCCATTCAGGCCATGAATTACATCAGCACAAAATTAAGTGAAACCCTGTTTAGCTTTAGGAACTTGTATATTGCTCCTGGCTTGTACATTTCAAGCCTGTTTTAGAAGTTGTATGGAAATCAACTTCTGAAAATCTGTGACAGATAAATCCTATAAAGACAGAGAAAAAGGAGGACTAGGGACGATACTATGGTATATTCACAGGGCTATATCATTTCTAAATTATGCACTATATATCTTATTTCTAATTTCTGGAAGGCCAACAGAAATATACACCCCCATCTCTTCTGCTCTGTCTTTAACAATGCTGCTTTCCTCAGCCAGCTGACATTTTATAGGTCATGTTTTTGTTAGCTACCTCATGTTATTAGCAATTTTTCAAGCCAGCAGTCTGTGAAGGGTTTGTCTGAAGTGTTATACAAATCAAAAAAGTGTCACATCGCCCCTGCCCCCTCTTTTTGTACATAGTCTATTCTTAAAATTTATTTCCTCTACTAATCAGAAAGAGCAAAAAGACAAAGCCAGATTATCAAAATTAAAATTGCTTAGCAGACCAATACATTTCCATTTTCACGATCCACTTCAAAAAGTGTTTTTAAATGCCTCTGAGACAAAAGTAGCCACATTTCAGCTTTGATCTGCAACTTAATTCTGCATGAATTAAAAAAGTGAAGGCTTTTAGTCCTTTCCCAGACTGCAGGAAAAAAAAAATTGGCTGAAGGCTGTTGCAGTATAAATCAGTTGTCCTTTCTCCTAACTGAAGTATAATATATTAGAGCAGAAGTGGATGGAAAGATAATTGAAAAAAGTGAAAAAAGTTTAACTAGGGGGTTTCCCCTTCAAAAAGCACTGAGTTGCTGGAGAATGATCAGAATTCAAGCCATACCTATTTGCAGCTAGCCAAAGAGGCTAACATTTATTCGGTTATATATCCATCTACAACTTATTTGAAGAGTTGCATTTTCAGGGAACTTTAAATTATTATCTGCCCGGTAGGGCAGAGAGGGCACGCTACAGACCCCATCAGTAAAGGAATTCCATCTAGCGGGGTCCAGGAGGCGGGCCTTCTCTGCAGTGGCACCCGCCCTTTGGAACATCTTGCCCGGCAAAATTTGCTGTTCAACGTTCCACCTAATTTACAGTATCTCCTTAAAATCCCTGAAAGTAAAGTTCAAAATGGCAGCAAAAGCAAAACAGGGCATCTAGGAGGCCTTTATTTTTCTTGCTTCCACATCACACTGAAAGCAAGCAGCAGAGACATAAAAAGGGATGGATGTTCCCTTTGGATCATTACCTGCAATCAAGAGGGAGTCCATCCTGGGAGGAGGTTGTGGCGGCTTGAAGAGTTTATTCAAGTCCTCCTCAGGAAGGGGAGGCTCCCCTCTACTCTGACGCTGTAGGTTTTCTTGCTGGCGTCTCTGCTGGTACTGAAGAAGAAAGGGAGAAAGACGCGGGGTTCAAGTGAGGGCCTGATCCAAAGGCCATCCTTGGAAATCATCCAAAGAAAATGTAGGAATGTCCTTTATGGAGCTTAAACTATGTTATGAGGCTGATCTGGTCCAAAACATTGAATGATTTGTGATCCAGCCAAGCCTTTTTAAACTGCCAAAAGGTCCAGCAACTGACCATTAATTTGAGCTGTGCCTTCCTGCTCCTTTCTTCTCAATGAATTCTACGATCAATATAATTCCACCCGCCCGTTATTATTTGTCCACTGAAGTCAATAGTCCAATAATGGGAATATGTGGGAGAACCTTTAATCCAGTTGTAATTTGGGGGTTTAATCTTACGTGATTAATATTCTTGTTTTGAATGATAAGGTATTGATTCATCCAAAGGCCTCATTAGCTTGCTACGTGACGCAAGAGTGGCTCTGACTGTGACAGCTTTCTTGATGCGTGTTAAAACATGGCTTTTCCAAAGGCCTTTGGAGGCTGAATTGGAGTTACTGGTATCAGAGGAGGTGTATATGATAGGTTGTTTTCTTCCTCACAGTCTTTTATTACTGTATTATTCCCTATACTGTATTTTTATACATTATGATTCATTCTATACACGGCTCAGAGCTTTTTAGCACTGAAGCAGTATACAAATTCTATCAATCCCCCACCCCCAATCTTGATCCATGCTTTAAATGGATGGCCTCCAGTGTAAGGGTCCTGGAGCAATCAATAGAGAGGTAGTCCTCGCTTAATGACCCTAATTAGGACTGGCAACTCCACCGCTAAGCAAAGCAGTCGCCAAGTGGGAAAACATGTGACCGCGACTGTGCTTTCCAGCTGGAAAGAGACAAGATAATCAGTTTCACACCTAACTCCCCCACCCTTTGGAATGCTCAAGTGCCTGCTTACTGTCTGGTACACATCGAAAGCAATGTGACTGCACCGGCAGTCCACGGCTGGGAGCTGCAGGTGTGTTACCCAAACAGCCTACTCTCTTGAAATCCCTCCAGACTCTCCTTTGCCTGACCTCGCCCCTCACAGAGAGATTAGAGAGGGATTTCAAGAGAGTAAGCTGTTTGTTCTTCTACACATCAGGCAAAGGAGAGAGTGCCTACAAAAATTGCTTGCTCTCCCTCCCTTACTGACTGTAATGGCGATCACATGACTGAAGGATGCTGCAAAGGTCATAAATGGGCTGTAAAGTTATTTTTTCAGCATTGTCGTAACTTTGGACAGTCACTGAACGAATGATTGGTAAGTGAGGACCACCTATAACCTCTTTCTTTCTAGCCTAACAAGGGTTCTGAGTTTAGCAAAGGAAATGCTACATTTTATGTAGTACATCTGGATTTCAAAATGCAGTTATATTCCTTAGGAGGGAAAAAATATGCTTTAATCCACCCATCTCCTTTTAACACTATGCAACCTGAAGCCACTATTAAAAACCATACTGTGACCCACAGATCTATAACTGCTCATAGAAAAATGGATGTCCTCAGACTTAAAGGAGAGAATGTGGGGAGATTCCAAATCTTACATTTGAATTGTCCAGCAGATAATTTCTTAAGAGAAATTGACATAGTTTGAGAGACCACTTTGAGGTGGAAAACATGAAAATTATAGTGTAAGCTCTAAAGTAGGCTTAGCATAGTATGTGATGCAATCCCAATCATTTGGCATCACATCCTGCCTACTGTAGCTCTCTCCTTCCACTGAAATGTTGTCACTTTGAGTGTCTAACAGCAAACTGCCCACTCTTGCTCTTCATGAAGTTCCCCAAGATCTTCACATCTCAACAGCCATAGTGTCATGTTCACTGATTCAATGTAGTTTATACATCGTAACGTTTCACATGCCATGGTGCTGACGCGTGTTTCTGTTTGGGAGGGAGCTGCTGTGAGACCTTGTACCAAGCTCTGTATGTGAAATCAGTACAATGGAATGTGTTTGGGTTATGTTCTCTGCTCAAGGACATTTCCTGCAGACCATCAGAAGCCGTTAGGAACACCTGGGACTGTGAACTTGAGAAGACTCTATGGGGGGAGGGATCTCATTTGCACCGAGGGTTTTTAGTTTGAATTTGGCGCGCTTTCATCATTCTCAGTTTTCTCTGTGATCCTGCATACTATTCTTTAATAAATCAGATATCTCTGAATTCCTGCTCATGAGTCTGATGGTGTTTTAGAATAGGCAACCATTACACATAGTGACTAAACGGCTTATTTGTACAAGTGTAAGTAAATCAGTCAAGGACTTCATTGCTATATTCACATATGTTAATGGTTGAGGGGCGGGTGAGCTGGCTTAGCTTGCTGTGGAAATCTCTCCCATTATCTTAGTTTATGACTTTATGGACCCAGAGGCTATGTTAAGTCAGTGAACAATTTCATCTTTTGTTGTACAAAGTCAGAAAGGGCACAGGGAAAAAAAAGGAGAAGCATGGCTAGGTTATAACATTAATTTAAAATGAATGCAGCTTCATTTTCAATACAGCTAAAGCTTAGTAAAAGAGAGAAGGCAGTCTGCAAATATTCCCAACATTCTCACCTTTAAGAGAAAGTTCCATATTATTATGAGTTACACAGACAAGCAAGAGGTGTATACAATTTTAAATGGACCACACAATCTTAAAGTGGAAAAACAGCATGTTTCATTCTCTTCCCCCTTACTCAAATGGCAAACATTCAAAACTTCAGTAGTATAGGTTTTAAGCTTCTGACTGGTGAGTCAAGAAACGTCTGGTGACATTTTGCTGCTTGACAGCAGAACACAAAGTGCATCCAGATTTAGAAAATATTAGTGAATAAGAGCATAAAGCTCTGTATGTCAGAGAGAATGAAAGTGGAAAGAAATGGGAAGGCGGGGGGGGGGGGGTAGCTGAGAAGGAAACAGAAAAAGAGGGGGAAAAGATATCCAGTAAATGTATTTTTATACTTCATATCAAATGGGTACGTTTCTTCCCAATATTGCTTGCTCTTGCATTCAACTATACAGCTAAATAAAATGAGCAGGTCTGGCAATGGTGCATGAAACCCAGCTACAGCAATTAGAAGTTGAGCAAGAACCAGTAGGTAACAATCCTGGATTCCCCATCCCACTGCCTTTCAAATCAGTTTTTCCATCTTTAAAATCGTCTCATAAATCTGCCTTTGCAGATTTATATTGGCAAGCCAAGGAGTGCTCAGCAGCAAAGCCCATGCTTTACATGTAACAAATGCCAAGGATAGAAAGATCAGCTTTCTGAACTGGCTTGCATATTTAGGAGATGCAACTGAAAAAAAAGTTCCTGCAATTGCCATCTTGTTATCAAAATCACATCATGAACTGCTTCACCCTCAAACAGGTGAGAGGCAGCCTGCCCCAAAAACCTTACTTGGTGTTTTTGCTGTTGCTGCTTGCTGGTATTCCTTAGGTAGGTGTTGTATTTTACAATATCCTGACTCATTTCATCCACTCGGTCCATCAGTAGTTGCAGGGTCTTGCCAAGGTGATTACTGAAACAGACAAGGAGATGCCCTGGATAAAGATATGCAACTTTTCTGTAGAAAGAAGGTGCTGTCTATTGATCAAATTGAGCTGAACCTTCTTTATGAACTCACAATGTCTCTATTTCCTTAAAATTCACTGTTCTTGTACCTACTGGCTACATGTCTCTTGTTGTAATGAAAAGGAGTTGAGAATCACAGAGAGAAATAATCTGATGTTACCAAACTGGTCAATCTCCATTCTAGCTAACACCATACATCAATTATTGGGCGCAGAAACCAGTAGAAACCTTCAATCATCACTATCTTGTTAATACTATGGAGACATGTCTATAACATGACACCTCCCAGACTGTTCTCCACATATTTCCAAAGGCACTATTTCATATTACTTAGGGCAGCACTACAATCAGGTTTAAACATTAGGGCCAGTTTGGAGTAAATCAGGTCTAGGAGACCAGGGATAGACAACCTTATTTGGAATTCTGAGGCATTTGACTAACATTATCACAAAAGGTTTGACATGGGAGATTCATTCAAAACACAGCCGCAATACACATTTATCAGAAAGCAAGCTTGCTTCTCCAGAAGTTTTCTACTGTTTTTCAGTAGGGCCACTGTGGGACCCAAAGCCATTTCAGTAAATAAATAGGATGATGCTAGCGGCTGGTGTTTGGTGCTGCAGCATGCCAAATTTTTAAAATATCAAGTGGGACAGGGAGCCTGGTGGGCATCAAGGCATCAGAGAACTCATGGGCACATGGTACCTACTTCCCGAGGTAGACCTTTCACAGTACTTTATGTGTGTATGGGATCCTAACCCTAATCCTAACCTCTTTTAAGAAGACAAACTCTTCTAAACCAAAGTGAGGTCCTGCCTAGTTCAGCAGCCTTCTTTTAAAAGCAGCTAACCAGTTACTTTTTAGGGAGGGCACAAATGTTGCAGCCTTCTGCCACAGCTAGAGCAGTGAGCACCAGATCGGTGAGGCAACACTTCTTTTCTCTTTAGCACCTATGGGCTGCAGTGGGAGGGCAGCAATCCCATGTCATCTACAAAGGCGACAGGGACAGGATTTGGGGCCTATTTACAGTGTGTACATTTTTCACAATTTTCAGGATGTATTCGTTTTCTTAGTTACCAGGCAGCCGGAAATTGTGCCACCATTTTGGCAGATGGATCTTAGAGGGCTCTGTGGGTGAAAATGGAGCCAAGGGTTGCAGGCAACTGCAGATTGTAAATTCCTGCTCTTGTCTGTATGATTCAGCACAAACCTTGGCACCAAGAGATTCCATGTTGCTAAGAACCACCCCAGAGTCCTAACATTCTATGAATTTATCTCACCTCTATTTAAAGGAATCTAGGCCACTGCCCTCTTTCAATCACAAATTCTACCTTAATTATCTCTTCCTGACGCTCCTTGGTTCTTGAGAACAGCTTTCTCCAATGTGGGTCTCTCTGAAGAGACAGTATAGTTTACTTACCCTATCTCCATACAGTAGGGTCTACTTACCAATGTGTGTGTGTGTATGCATACTCATGCATTTAATAACAACACAATCACTTTCTTACTCCCAAATGAACTTACCTTTCCTACACAGCAGTACTCAGATACAACTGCCATGATCAGAACTAGCATTGAGCATTATCGCTGTTTCAAAGGTGAAACGCCAGGCAATGCTATAAATGCCTGGTGTTTCACCTTTGCTCTGCACCCATTCCCTCACAAACGGGTCTATTTCTTTTCTGGTTCTCTCTCCCTTTTCATGGTAAGGGAAACAGTACTTTTGAGCACAGTTATCTAGCAGGGGAACTGCTGTCACCAGGAGGAATGAAGAAACTAAATGAATTGAAATGGGACAAAATAATGTTTCAAAATCAAAAACTTAATCCAAGGTACTACTTTGTATCAACATGACTATTTTATCTGATTTTAGTCTGTGCTTCTGCTAGGATTTGGAGGGACAGAAAAAATAAAGCAACCAGAAAAAAATAAATTAGCTGTTGGAAATTTAAGAACCAGCCTGGAAAAAAAAATACTGATAAACTGAAGTACACGATTACGTCTGTCCTTCTGAAATCAGTATGACCTGGAAGTTTTTAACTTTGTGTTGACCCTACTCTAGGTTTAGGCTGCTGGACTGGGAACTAAGGGTTTTTGGTGGTGAAACAGAGCACAGTACACAATAACCCTGTGCAAACTCTCATTGTTTTTTAATGGAAGTAATCTGAAGGTAGGAGACAATTTCCTATTCAATCATTTGAGAATTTGTGACACTGCTTAAGCTAAGAATGGATTTTCTAATAACAATTCTAATCTCAGGAAGATGCAAGTGAACAGCAAACCTTCAATAAAACAAAATTCCCATGTAGAATTCTCTACACAAAGCATCAGTTTCTTGGATAACATTTCCCATTCTTAACTGCTGTTTATTTCCTTAACAAAACAGATATGATTATGGGTAGGGCTTCTCCTGTACAGCTGGAACAGGATGGTATGAAGTTGAATTCTGCATGAATTCCTATTAGCCCCAACCACAATGGCCAAGCAGTAGAGATGCAAGCCATAGCTCCCTGCTGTACACTATTCAAGGCAAGCATGCTGAACAATTAATGCCGTTTTGAAACAAAAGGTCAAAGAGATCGTTCTCTCTTGTATTGCATTACAGACCTTTCTCAAAGAACTCTTCTTAGAACGAAACGCAATGGGTGCTACAAGACAGAAGGTCTTCCCAGTTAGGGGGCTGTGACTTTCAGAAAACCTTCCGGGGCAGCCAGCCTTTCCTGGTACCCACTCATTTATTTTTGTAATGCCAAAGAAGGGGATTGTAGGATGTAGAGTATTAGATTTCACAGACAAATTGGAATTGAATTTAATGGAATTTTTTAATAGGTCTATTTCTCGTGTTGCTTATTATATTTGCAATTGATTATTTTTAAAATATGGGCTTATACATATGCAACTCAAGGGAACATGTGTTATTCAACGAATTCAAAATACCAATAAATAGCAGATATAGTATACTGATGGGGTGTCCCAAATCATCAGGATGTACATTGGATCAACACTGATTTCAATGAGTAACTATACGCATGATTAAATCTGTAAGTAATCTATGATTATGATGATGGATTAATAATTTTAAGGGACATATCTAAGAATTTATAGAGATAGCCACTACCATTCTAGAGTGGAACTTAAGGCAACCCACTTGTTTATAATACTGGAGTCTCTTTGTGAGGGTCAATGTATTTCATAGACAGTATTGTTGAGAAAAAGGTTTGGTAATAAACAATCTTTCCATAGGATTTTCTCTGGGACGGGTTTTGGAATGCAACAATGTAGACTGGAGTACTATACCTTAAAACTACATACCTCTTGCAAGGAAAGCAAATAATAAAACCTGAAAAGGCAGCATTGTGGAGATAATGGGATAAGAAGGTATTAACTACGAAAAGAGGCTTTTAATAGGTTTCCCAACAGGCCCATTTCTCTGGTTTCCTTCCTTCTAAGAATAGAAATGGGTTGACAAGAGCTAATGTATATGGAATGGATGTTAAGCCAAGATTTGCATACATTACTCAAGTTCTTCTGTAAAACAGTTTTCCCCATACTGGTGACCTCTATATGTATTGGACTTTCTCATAGTTCACAGTTAGCACGGCCAATGGCCAAGCTGTTTGAGTGATTATCTAACTGGAAATCCATCACATATGGACACACAAAATTGAAGAAAGTTGCCATAGAATAGTCCCCAAATCTTGTTTCTTATAAAAAATATGGAAACATGAGAAAGGCAAGAAAACTATTTATCTTCAATGAAAAGATCTCTCGTATAGAAACTGATTTGAAAGCCTGTGATCTTAAAAAAAAAAAGTATTTTAGCGATTCTGTTATAGAAGTGGTAGGACAAACATTGAAGCAATCTTTGTCAATCTGAAGGAAAATGAATGTGTTGAGAAGGATAGAAAGGCACAACTAATATAAATGGAAGATAGAGAAACTGCAGCCTAAGGTGTGAGTTGAATTGTTTTGAGCATAAACAAACCCGACTGGACACAAGCTAGAGCCACGATTAAGGCCTACCTTGTGGCAGTAAGAGCAGCGAAATGTCAGTATTTCTCCACTCTTATTGCATCCGCAGAATGCTGCCCAGCAGCCCTGTTTAGGATCACCCAATCCCTGTTGGGGAAAGTGGACCCAGAAAATCATCTACAGGGCCGTGCTGAGGAGTTTTCGGAGCATCTGCAGGATAAAATTGCTCAGATTCACTCTAAGTTGGACTCCAAGCGTGTGATGAGTCTGGGGAGATGCCTGGGGAGTGTATTTACCCAATTATCTGGGAACAGTTTGATCCTGTTGGACCTGAGGAAGTGGATAAGATCCTCCGGACTGTAAATGCCACCACCTGTCAATTAGACCCGTGTCCTTCCTGGCTGGTGAAGGCAGCTCGGGAGGTGACATGTGGTTGGGCCCAGTCGATAGTAAATACATCCTTGCGGGAGGGGGTGTTTCTGGTGGCCTTCAAGGAACCATCAAGTAACCTCAAGTAACCATCAAGTAACCTCAAGTAACCTCAAGTAACCATCGCTGGACCCTACCATGCTGGATAATTTTCACCCAGTCTCCCACCTCCCCTTTATGAGGAAGGTGGTTGAGAAGGTGGTGGCACTGCAGCTCCAGAGGATCCTGGAGGAAGTGGATTATTTAGACCCCTTTCAGTCAGGTTTCAGGCCCGGATATGGGACAGAAACAACATTGGTTGCACTTATGGATGATCTCTGGCAGGAGTGGGATGGAGGCAGTGCATCCATCCTGGCTCTCCTTGACCTCTCAGCGGCTTTCGATACCATTGAACATCGTATCCTTTTGGGTCGGCTCAGGGAGTTGGGGGTGGGTGGCGTAGTCTTACGCTGGTTCACCTCCTTCCTCCAGGGCCGGTCCCAGTCAGTGTTAATAGGGGAGGAGAGATCAGGCTCACAGCCCCTCCTTTGTGGGGTGCCACAGGGGTCGGTACTCTCTCCTCTCCTTTTTAACATCTACATGAAACCATTGGGTGAGATCATCCGTCTCCACGGAATGAGGTATCGTCAAGATGCTGATGATACTCAGTTATACATCTCCATCCCGGGGGAAGTAAGTGATGCTGTGATTGCCCTCTCCAGGTGCCTGGGGGCTGTGGGGGTCTGGATGGGGAACGACAGGCTGTGGCTGAACCCTGGTAAGATGGAGTGGCTGTGGGTTAATGGCCCCTCTGCTCCGAGGAATTTGCCATCTTTAGTCTTGGATGGGGTTGCACTGCCCCAGACAGACCCAGTGCATAACTTGGGGGTCCTCCTGGACTCATGACTCCTGCTCAAAGAGCAGGTGGCAGTTGTGGCCAGAAGGGCCTTTGCGCAACTTTGTGCTGTGCACCAGTTATGCCCCTTCCTGGAGCAAGAGGCCCTTCAAACAGTCATTCATGCCCTGGTCATCTCCCATATAGACTACTGTAATGCGCTCTACATGGGGCTACCCTTGAACAGTATCCAGAAGCTACAGCTGGTCCAAAATGCAGCTGTGCGGGTGATTTTGTGTGCTTCACGATCAGCACATATTACTGTGTTGCTGCACGAGCTGCATTGGGTACCAGTTTGCTTCTGGGTCCAATTCAAGATGTTAGTTATCACCTTTAAAGCCTTACATGGCATGGGTCCAGGTTACCTAAGGGACCATCTCATCCCTGTTACATCAACCCGTCCCACCTGCTCATGCAGAGAGGGCATGCTGCGGACCCCGTCTGCAAGATAACTCCATCTGGCGGGGTCCAGGAGGGGGGCCTTCTCTGCAGCAGCTCCCACCCTTTGGAACACCATTCCCCTGGAAGTAAGGCTAGCCTCCTCTCTTTTGGACTTCAGGGAACGATTGAAGACCTGGTTTTGTCACCACGCCTGGAGTGGGGAGAGGAAGAGCCACTCTTGGGGTTGGTTGGCTCCCTAGTCCTGCCGAGGCCGGTCTTGTTCCCCTTTGGGTGGTATTAGATCTGCCATTACTTGGATCTCATTACATTTTATATTTATTTATTGATATTGATATTTATGGATTAATGATACTATTTATGATTTTATTGAATTTTAAACTGTTTTATTGTGAACCGCCCAGAGTCCCCCATATGAGGGAGATGGGCGGTGATAAAAATATGACAAAATAAATAAATAAATAAACAAATAATTCTTTCACATACAAAGGCCATCTTGAATTTGAAAATCCTAAATGATGTGTTACCCCATCTTTTAAATCAAGCTGAAGTCAAATCAGCTTCCCCCAATTTGCTACCCTCTGGGAGTGTTGGATGACAAATCCATCTCTGAGTTAGTATGAAACTGATGGAAAATGTAGTCCAAACGCTTCTTTTGCAATAGCCTGGTGCCTTCCTGGCATTTGGACTAATTTTCCATCAATTTCATACTAACTCAAAATGATGAAATTGTTGAAATTATTATTTTCTCATTTCTACAATGATTTCCAACTGAAGTCTAGAAGCACACACCACATTTTGATTTCAAAGCAGTACTTACTTGCTTGCGAGGCTGAGCAATTCATGTCTACCTGCTATTGCTGACTTCTTTTCTAGCTCCCAAAGAAGAACATTGATCAGGTAGGAATTCCTGATGTTAATCGGGACTTCCTCAAACATATTTTCAAAGGCAATTCCTGCTTTTTTCAACCTGAAAAGAGAAGCACATTTATGTTTCCTACAGTTTCACCAGGAACTAGCAAAATTCTCAGCTAGTTATTATGGAGACTACACTGCCCCATTCTTCCAATTCATGGAAGACAAATGTTTGTACCAGACTGAGATCCAGGATAGAAAACTATTTCATTCCAAGACCTTCTGAAATTTTTAGGCAAAAACTGACTAAAATAAACTGACTTAGGTTACAAGTCTGTAGAGTCAGGAAGCAATCATTATTTCAAGATCTGGAGAACTTTGTGGTTCATTTTAAGCTTAACAAGGGTCTCTTACTGAAAAAGATAGAGGGACAAGCAGCACACCTAATAATATGAAGAAACATTGATGTCTTTGGCATGCAGGAGGTGACAGTTACTGTCAATATGGAAAACAGTAAAGTAGACCCAGCAGAGCCAGTTTGGTCTAGGGGTTAAGGCACTGGGCTAGAACCCAGAAGACCATGACTTCAAGTCCTGCTTTAGGCACAAAGCCAGCTGAATGACTTTAAGCCAGTCACTCTCTCAGCCCTAGGAAGGAGGCAATGGCAAACCACTTCCAAAAAACTTTGCCAAGAAAACTAAACAGACTGTCCAGGCAGGAGTCAAAAACTGATTTGAAGGTGTGCATGCATGCATTCATGCATGCATACACACACACACACAAACACAGAGAGAGAGAGAGAGAGAGAGAGAAGACCAGGACTAGCCAGTACTAATTATGTCCCCATGCCTTACAATACACCACAATAGTGGTGCTGCCTTCATTTCTGAACTCCCTCTACAAAGAACTCCACTGGTTTGCTTCTGTGCAAAAAGCACATCTATCATCTAAACCAGAGTTTCTCAGCCAGGGTTCCGCAAGAGGTCACTAGGGATTCCCTGGGAGATTTATTTAAAAAAATATTTCAAATTTGGGCAACTTCACGCCAAAGAGATACGTTTCATTCTTTATTTTTAGTTTAAGAACACTGTTAATGCATATATACAGACTTACACATGAAATGAATATAATAATTTGGTAACTTCTGGCCTGTATTTGAGCCTGAATGTACAGAGGTTCCTTGAGGCAAATATTTCAACGGTTCCTCCAGGGTCAAAAGGTTGAAAAAGGCTGTCCTAAACTTTTCAAAGCATGAATTAAAGTTGGCTTTTCTCCAGGGAAGTTTACTACACCAGTTACTTTTAAATAATTATTTATGCATTAGAAACTACATGGGAAAATACCAGAACAATAATTTTTTGAAAGTCCTACATGCTTAAATCAGTATAAAAAGAATAGTCATAATCCTGGCAGTTGTCCTTTGACCAAAGAATTATTGGCTAGATCATACAACATTCTAACCATTAAAGTAACCCATACTGGCTGGGTTCAATGACACAGTGAACTATTATTGTTTACAAGCCATAATGGCTGGACACGCTAAATCAAAACCAAGCAACTATATTATGATGTCATCTGTTCTGGGAATTAGATCAATACAGAATGGGATTCTTGGATTTTCGATGTTGGTATACTGCAATGTACCATTGTGGTCCTTCATCGTTCTTTACCAATTACCATGTTCTCATTTATAATTTAAAACTATGGGTGAGTTTTAAAGGCTTCCAAATTACTTGTTGCATCTGTCCTTTGTGACCACAATTCAACAAAAAACATATGGCATGCAGGTACTGTGTGTGTGTGTGAGGGGGGCAGAGTACTTAACAGAGTACTTTGCTCTTAGCCCTGTTGAAGAAAAGAACTTTTCCACTGTAACTTTCTATTTATATACACACACACACACAAACACATACATGCATACACACACATACACACACACAAACACATATACATATATACAGATACAGAAATGCAGATACTGAAAAGCCCTGTTGGCTATCCAGTGTACAATTCTAACTTTAAGTTCTTCCACTGGCAAGCAGCAGGGACACTTCTCTCTTAAACCAGTCTTCTCCAGACTGAAGTCCTCCAGACGTGTTAGAACTTCAACTTCCAAAATATGCAGTCAGCAGGATCATCAGCCATATTGACTAGAAATTCTAGGAACTGAAGTCAACCATATCTGGAGGGGCTGAGCCTGAGAAGATGTAGACAGTGGTAATGCAGAAGGACAGGCTGTCCCATTACACCATCATAGAGCAGGATCATTGTTTCCAGTAATACAGGTGCCTACCATATTCATTATTCATTGTTTGGAAGGGATAGGAATAATTTTTAAGTGGGTGGATGCTCTACCTTTTGAGCATCTTTTCCAGGAAAATACAGGCTTCAGCACCCCTGTGTTAAAATGTAGAAGGGCATTCTTGAAGGTTCTTCTCTTTTCAATCAGTTTCCTGCCTTAGGGTGCACAGAATGAGCTAAACATTAGAGGCAAAATGAAACCCTTCATCTTAAGAAAAAATACTGAAAAATAAATCCCATGCAAACTGTGTTTGCAAGTATGGGGTCTAACACATTTCCCTCCTTCCACAAAAAACAGGGCAAAATCTAAGGAGCATAACCTAAGGAGTTTTTGTTCTTCCTGTTTCATATCCTTTACTGTTAGATGCAGCTTTTGACTTAAAAAGTGACATTTTCCTTCTTAACTTTGTTTTGCTCAAACTTTCAAAGGGATCTCTTTCAGTTTCACAAGGAAACCCAATTATTATTCTTGCTGCTTACTCTCTAAATATATTTTCCTTCTTCAAATACAAACTGATGATTTTTGCAGTTTTTCAAAAGATGGAACCAACACTTCATTCTCCAAATTGTGAAATAAATATTTACACAGCACCCTGCCCACCTCCACGTCCAACAGACTGTCCCCTTCTTTCCTAGTCTAAGCATTACCCAGGGATTTCTTTTTATTTTTTAACAAAATTGAAAAGCTGATTTTTTTTTAAAAAAAAAGCAAATGGCAAAAGAGGAAAGAAAGGATCATTTAGAGAAAGTGTTTCTTTTTTACTCTGCAGTTTTAGGAAGAAACTGTGCCACCTAGAATTTCTTTCCCCCAAACTTTAGTTGATCTTGATACAAATGTTATAGAAAAAACACAGATGAAACTCCTAGGAAATAGCTTGTGCAACTCAGAATTTACTTGATATCCATAGCTACAACCTGGAGCCCAATAAACCAACAAAAGCCAATTGAACTTACTGGGTCTTGAATATAGTGGACTGCAACTTATATCTATGTCACAAATAAAATGTAGTCCAATGAATACCTAGATCTTCTCCTCTAGCTGCCACCTGGAGTGGGGATTATATCAACACCTCCTAGAGAATAGGGTGTCATAATTTTGATCACTCATTTCAACTCCATCTTTCAATTGGATCTTCAGAGAACAAGCTGCTAATCAAGTTATGTGCACCATACATTCTGGTGCTCAATGGTTTTCTTTAATTATTTGATACCTGTGGATATGAAACACAGGAAGAAATGGAGAATGTGCCCAGCTAATCTTGTTCTCTAGATGCAGATGTGTGTGCTATGATTAGCATCAAACTGAATGCAAAGAAGGTTGGTTTAACTAAATGCATTCTTAGACGCTCTTCACATCTTCAGTGCCCATGGATATAATTTTTTTTTCCAGGGGAAGATGGGGAATTCAGCCCAACCTAGTACACAGCCACAGGCTATCCTTGTAAGAATTTAACCCTCAGACCATGAGCAGTGGCTCTCAACCACTGATTTTATGCAGACCACCAAAGTGTCACTGAAAGATTTTGTAGGCCACAATGTGGGCTGCAGGTTGGCAACATCTTGGTACCATACTGCAAATTAAGCCACCCAGATGGCATTTGTGAGATCCCAAAATTAAATAAAAATTAGTTCTTTTCCTATTGTTAAAACAAATGGCAATCTGATGTCTGCAAATCTAATGAAATGTCAATCTTCTTTATCTTCTCCTTTTGGACACACCAAAATCTCATGACATTTTGAGTGAGAATGCCGAAGTCTCAGTATCACTGACTTCCTGCAGTATTCTCACAGACCACCAACGATCCATGGTTCAGTGGTTGGGCTACAGCATCTATACTGAATACCTGTGAATTGCTGGCTTGTATGCTACATACATTTCACCTTTTTCTAATACAATTCATCTATTTTCATAGAAACAAGGAATTGTTCTTTATAATTAGCTTAGATCTACCTCCCAGTTGCTCACTTGTTAGTAATTTCATCATAATCTAAAGCACAACCAGGACTTTCATATATCTTCATCTGTGTATGACTTAATATGCAACAGTGCAAGCTATTTTTTGTTAATAACATTTATTAAGTTTCAAGAGAAGAATAAAAACTACAAAAAAACAAAAAACTACACAGAAAGAAAAAAGAATTTAAAAAGTGCAAAAACGCAAGATAATTTTTTTTTCAGATTTACAAAAAGATGTGGCTTCCGACTTTTAACAGCAAGGATATACAAAAATTTCCATAATCAATCTCTTACTCTATATTAAACCAAAATAACAAATTATTTCTATAAATCATTCCACTTCAGCACATAATAAAAGTCACTCAGTATAGTTACTCCTCACTATTATATTAAAATAAAGAAAAAAAAATTCATATAAACCTCCTAAACACCTTTCTCCCCTCCAAAAGGTAACACCTGTTTAATTATTCCCTTCCTACCACTATCCTGTACATTTCTGTCTACTATAATAAAAATCAAATTAAAAAGCACATAGGTTGTTTGCTATTATACTTGATAATACAACAGTTTTAATAATCTTAATAAACCCCCCAAAAAACAAAGCTTGAAGCAATAAATCCAAATCTTTAAAAGCAAGTAACTTCAATCAAATCCTTAAAGCAAACCAGATAAATTCTTTAAGCCTTATCCTACTTCAAAATAAACCAAAGCATTTACATATCCCCACAATGTGCACAGAGCTTTTCTCTTGAAAGAATCAAACAGTCCAACTGCCCCCCTCAAAGATTCTAGGTTCTTTTCATGACATTCCACCAGAAAGTCAATTTCACTTGTGACTTGCAGATCTCTCCCTCCGTTAAATTTCTCCAACTCCACTATCCAATCTTCATCCAGCATCTCAATAAAAATCCCAACGTCACTCTTAAAAGAAACATTTCTATTGCCATTAAATTCCTCAATTTCATCCACTACATCCCCAATCTGATGGCACATTTTAAATCTCACATTTTCCACAATGTCCTGAATATCTTGCATAAAAGCTTGATAGAAGTCAGAAGAAATGTTTAAAATCTTGATGGAAGTCAGAATCTGAAATCCCCCATGTCTCACGCAGTACATTATGGCGCCTCCTACGAACTTGCCCAGAGAAAGTTGAAGCTATGGAAAAGTTCCGGAGTGTGTTCATACAAAGTGAAAGTGATATAGGCAGACAGTCCCCAAGGGAAAGTGAAAACAGAAAGCTGAAGGTTCAAATCAGCCAATTCAATGTGTAGGAAAATGCTAATATCTTTAAATTTAATACAAAAATAATAACAGGAAGACAATTGTTTACTCTCAATCCTTTATATTGGGAAGGAAAAGGGAATCCAAAACTTAAAAAAAAAATTAAAAAGCAATCCCAAAAATAACGATAAGCACCGAGAGAACCAGCTTCTCCTTGCTGTAGAAAGCCTCTCTTGCGGTAATATACTTTAAAAAACATATACAAATTGGTGATTTAGAAATGGGGTGGCTGGTCTTAGTGTCCCTTTAAGGCTACAGCATGGCTTGGAAAGTGATGATGTTCCCGCCTCCCAGCTAGCTCTTACCAGTCGAACGAGAATGCTGTTTGCGATCTTCTGGCCGCAAGCAGCCGTCCGGAGGACAGATGGGCTGATTCCAGGTGTTCTCCTTTATCCGGAGAACATGTTTGGGCTTCAGGAGAACCTGCCTGAGCCCGAAAAAACCTGCCACGTTGTCAGCTCCACCTGCTTAGCTCGTGGGCAAAGTCGTTCAGTCCACCATTCCCCACCAGAAGCTACTGCAAGCTATTTTTTAAAGTAACAGCACTTCAACGTGGTGTATCACATAGCACTGGAAACCCTGGATTAAAGTTCTGCTTAAGCCAACATGCAGGCTTAGGGTTTATCATCTAGGACAGCTTTTTCCAGTTGGTATACTATAGATACCTTGGATCTAAATTCTCAGAATTGCCGACTGCTTTACTGAATCAGAATGTAACACTTTCTCATATACCTTGAGGACAGGACCTTTGTTTTTTTTTATCCAAAATCCTTTTAAACAATGAGGACCTGTCAGATTATTCTATCTTAAAAAATTTATTCTTATACTAAACATATTCAGTAGTTTCTAGGCTCACCGGATCTCCTGTGCTTATTCTTGAATCATGAAAGGCATCATTCTATAATAAGGTGCCCTTGGTTGACTAGAGATGATCAGAGGAGAAACACATTGCTTTGGGCTCAGGCAATTTAGGGGGGAAAATTCCTTCATTGCTCTGGACCAGAGTTCAATTCAATTTTGTTAATGTTCATGTCAAAAGCTATCTCATGGCAAATCAAGATGAAATACATATTCAAAGACATTCAAAGAAAATCCTGCTAGTTCTGATACAGATTTACAGAGCCATGGCTCTAAAACACGTTAAAAAAGGTTAATCAATATTTGTCCCAAACACAGCCTTAAGATAATTTTGTTCTGCAGCTAGAACAAGTGCGGCAATCCTTGTCATCTAAAAGATGCTCATTTTTTGCTCTGGTACCCACAGAAACAATTTGCTGATAATGGAAGGGGGTCCCTTCATTCTGAAGACTAGATAAGGGATAGGCCTACAGATTAGTACATTCTCAATATTTTCAGAATAAGAGTCTGGATTTATATACCAAGCTAAGCATAATATTGTTTGTTTGGTATATTATGCTAACTTATGTATTTGTTATTCAAATTTTGTTACCACCATCTCCCCCAAAAGAGGGACTCTGGGCGGTTTATAATAAAATTAATACTATAACAATAAACATTAAAATCCCATAAAAATAAAAACAAGTTACAAATATAAACACAGTATAAATGAATATAAAATCCAAGTGGCTCTAAGATTCCTTGGTCACAGTGGTTTTCAAAACATGGTCTACAATTTAACATAGAGGTATGTAACCTTAGGCAACAAATACAGCCTCTAGAGACCTCTAAAACGTGTTGTAACTGATAATGTGACAGAACAGAAAACACAAAACTAGGGAGTATTGGTATTATAAAGTCAAGTTTCAACTCCCAATGACTTCAGGGCACATTCATGCAGTTCTACAGTAGTAATGAATGAACACTCCTAATTTGTTTTTAGATGTTTTTATCATACCTTTATAATTTTTATAAATAACTCAAGGTGGCAAACATGCCTAGTACTCCTTCCTCCTCCTATTTTCCCCACAACAACCACCCTGTGAGGTGACTTGGGCTGAGACAGAGTGACTGGCCCAAGGTCACCCAGCTGGCTTTCATGCCGGAGGCAGGACTAGAACTCACAGCATCCTGGTTTCTAGCCCATTGCCTTGCCCACTAGACCAAACTGGCTCAAAATTCCCTGAAATTCTATCATCCCAGTACTAACTAGGTCTGACCTTGCTTACCTTCTGAGCCCAAACAAAATCAGCCAGATGCTGCTAACATACTACATATGCTTAATTTTAATACAAGGTAAACATAATCAAAGAGCCAGTTTGATGTAGTGAGTAAGGCACCAGGCTAGAAACCAGGAGGCTGTGAGTTCTAGTCCTTCCTTAGTCATGAAGCTGGCTGGGTGACCTTGGGCCAGTCACTCTCTCTCAGCCCTAGGCAATGGGAAATCACTACTAAAACCTAGAAGAAATCTTTAAAAAAAAAACTGCAGGGACTAATCCAGGAAGCTGCCAGGAGTCCTGACTCAAAGGCACAAAAAGAAAACAAACAAAAAAATAATAAAGCAAATCAAATGGGTTGATTTAGTGCTTTCTGGAGCACTAAAACAATTGTCAACTTCAGACCAGAAAAGGTATGAAGCTGTGCCTTAGTGTATGAGCCCAGACTACTGTGTTTTATTCAATAAACAAATAATGGCTTAGCACATTGTGAACATTAGACCATGAATACTCAAGGTTACATTTCTGGATTGTGGTCTTCAAGCTCTTATCTATGTAGGCCTTGTTAGTTGTATTAAGAATTGAAAAAGGGGCCCTTATATGCAAGGGAATACTCAGAAGGAAAACAGTTAAGAAGAGATTCTTGATATTCACATTTTTATAGCTGAGGAATTCAAGTCTTACATTTTCTGTCTATTCTGCTCAATTTCATTTGTCTTTAGCACTTGTCCTCTGTCTGAATGATAGAGGCAACAAATCTTTCCTCAGTGAAGCAAATGTTGCTTCTATCAGTTGTGAAGGCTCTCAGTATTTTCAGCTATTGAGAAAGCACATCCATCATTCCTCTGTTTCACAGCAATGATTTGACTATTTTATGCCTTCTATCTATCTGCCACCCACATTCTAAAATTTCCCCTTGCACTTACACTTCTGGAGAGAAATCCTTCTCTTTGCACACCTCCATCAATTTAGGTGTCAGACGGTAAGCTTTTAGGGAGAGATAGCCCTGAGCAGTTTTTATAGGATCTGAGAGTAAACAAGAAGAAAGCAATGAATTTTTGTCTGAGCACTTTATACTGGGCAATTTTTTGTATGCGTTTTAATTTTCAGCAAAAAAAAGTCTGTATCGTTTTGTTTAAAACTATCATTTGATGAAACCACAATTTGTGGAGCAAAGAAACACAAACTGCATGCATTATTACTGTTAGCATTCGCATTATTAAGCTTTTTAAAGGCTGCATATCAAAATATTATGCAATAATGAAAATAGATTCTCTCTAAAGGAACGTCTTATTGATTTAATTTCAAAATAATATGCAGTAGTGGAAATAAGATCCTCTCTAAAAAACATCTTATTGATTTAATTCCATGTCTGTATGGAGCTCAGTAACAAAAAATTCTGGGCTATTTAGAGAGGTAAGAATGTAACAGCTTAGAAGGTTCAATCTAGAATTCTATCCCCATAGCCCACAAAAAGGATATGAGGTAACTGAGAATGTTTTATTCTGTTGCTCAAAAGTGTAGGAAGAAATCAAAACACTGTAACAAGGATGTATTTGGGAAGACAGTTCCACGGAAGGGGGGTGCCTTAATTATAAAAAGCTTAGTTTTTTAAATTTTTGCCCCCCCTTTTTGGCAGGGGTTAAAAGGTAAATATTGACATGTGAGTTCTCTTAAAGGAGCTGAAAATAACCAGTTGCATGATTTCAGACCCTCAGATGTGGGGTAGGTGTTTAAGGGTAGAAACAGTAGATTTGCTTCCGAGCGGCTTCATGTTCCTATTCTTATTTTTGGAAGAAGAGACAAAAACAACTCCATTGTCAAAAATTGCCTATTTTATTGCCATATTTCAAGGGTGTGATCTTAAGCTGCTGGAAAGCCACATACAGTCCACATACAGTCCATTCTGGACTAGGGTTTCAAAAAGTGACAGCCAATATTTTGAAATCGTCCCAGAAACAAACTGAGAATCAACACAGAAGGGAAAGAGGGAATCAAATTTCTGAAATAATACTAGAAAAATGGACTTTGAAAACTGTTATTTCATTTTTTGATGATATCCAAGGCAAGTAAACCAGAATCAGGGTCCACATACTCATCAACAGCATTACATCTTACCACATTTAAGGCTCAAGGGAGCTATGTGATGCAGCAGTGTGCAGACTCAGTATTGAAAAAAAAATACATTCGTTTAAGTAAATGTTTCAAGTCGCCTTAGTCTTTTTTAATATGTACATACTTTTCATGTTGACAAGCTATCATTAAGAATGGAAAATTTTATGAATTTAAAAAAGAAAAAAACTATTTACTCTCTAGGACAAAGGAGCTTAACATCTGTGGCAAGATAACAGCTGAGGCAGACTTGCGAAACAGCAATAAAAAAAAATCAAACAAAAATACTTTGTTGTTGTCTAAAACCAAACCCAGCAAAACCTTTAGCAATCAGTGATAAAATGAAAACCCAAATAGAGTGAAACAAGTGGAAAATTCATCAAGATCTGATGATGCAATGTTTCCAGCCAGAGTAAGTATACTTTAACAACTTGTTCTTTACTGTAATCCAATTGTTAACATACTGAAACAATTTGGGGGCAGCTTGTAAGATTGATCGTATTCATTAGTACTTTTTCTGACAGACACTCAGGACGTTACATTTACTTCTCAGCTGGAAACTATACGTGAGCTTGCCAGATATGGCAAAACTGTGAGTGTTCAGGGAGGGGACAGCTATAAAGCTGTTAAATTGCCTACGGTTCTGATACAGCGCAGAACATCTGTTCTGGAGAGCTTAGGAAACGCCATTTTAAAAAATCAGCAGAAAAAAAACTGGAGGGGGAATCTTCGTGCAACGAAACAGTCCAGGTTTTGTATGCTTCTGTCAGAGGCATAAAAATGGGGGGGGGAATACTTGGCAAACTGCTTCATGATTGGTCAGTCTTATGCTGAGCCAGACGCTCCAGCAAGCTGGGCTTGTTAAGACATCTGGTGTAGTTCCACTAGCCCCTTCCATGAGGGATGGGAATTGGGAGGAATAAAAATGAAGCAGCTACTCTGGCATTCCAAAACATACACATCAGGGCTCTGATAGCAAGAAAAATAAACAAAAAGAAGGAAACCCTGTCTAGACTTTGCTGCTGCTGAGGCTGCTGCAGACACAGAGTTGGTATTTACTTGGAAAAGGTCTGCCAAGGCAGCTCTTGAGGCAGGGAGTTCATAGGCGATGTATATAATATTGAGGGATTGGGGCGGGGGGGAGGAATAATACAGAAAGCCACACAAACTAACCATAAATGAGAACGACAGATTCCTCTATTGCGTGCTGGTAACTGAACTGGGAATCCAGGAGAGCGCGGGTAACAAAGGAGCCGTAGTACGTAGACTGATACCAGCCGACATGGAGATGGTCAATATTGACATGGCGAAGACTACGCATCATTTCCATCTGATATTGAACTGGAGAGGAGAGAAAAAGGGAGAGAGGCAATAAGCATTTTGTAGGATAAGCTTACCTCCAAATCATGGCCATTTCTGATGGATGCCCCCAGTGAATTAAGGGTGAGAATCTGCTGTTGCTATTTGGATCTGAGGAATCTCTTGAGGTTGCAGGGCTCAGAGACAGGAAGCAGAGTCATTCGAGTCATTCTTGAAGTCTTTGAAGGCAAACCTTTCCAGGTTTTGAAGAGGGTCTGAGCATGTCTACTGCCTTGACTTTGGAGATACCACCACAATGGATGTTGGTTTTAAAGCTTGTGAGTCTAAAAGGGAGGGATTAATGAAGTTTGCAAAGCTTTGCCTGCAGGAAGTCCCAGGTTCTCTGGTATGTTCAGGTAAAGGCAGCAGGTAAAGAGAAAAGGGTTCTACTTCTCTCAGGAGAGCCTGCTGCCAGATTACAAATTACCAACCTTTTGCAAATTACCCAACCTTTGAATAAGGCAGTCATTCTCACTGGCTGTAGCAGTGGAAGAGATGGGACGCTGGGCAGCTCCATTCTTCAAGTATCACTTTTTCACAAGTACTGTCGCCGAGCTAAATATTCCCCACTCTATATCTGTACATCTGATTGTTATTTCTCAATGAAGAACTTAGTAACTGTTTCTCTTAAATACCATACCGTTTCTCTAAACGATTAAGATTGGTTAGGATTGGCTTGGATGTTATTATCAATCTTCTAAGGGTCGTCCAATTATGTGTCATCTGCAAATCTGATAAGCAACCCCTTCATCTTTTCATTCAAATGACTTGTAAGAAGTTGAACAGTACAAGAACCAGAATTGAATTGTTTGCTTTGCTTTTAAAATGTTTATAGATCAATTGCTTTATGGTCTCTCTCGAATGTCTTAAATATTGATGCCAAAATCACTGATCAATAGTTCTCTGGATCCTTTCCCCTCCCCCATTATCATTTTTTAACATACAGATAACATTTGCTCTCCTCCAGTAATCTGGCACTTCACTTGTTCTCCAGGACTTCACAAAGATAGTATGTAAGAATTTGGCCAGACCACCAGCTAATTCCTTCAGTTCCTAGGATGCAATTCACCCGGCCCTGAATATTTAAGCTCATTCAGAGTAAAAAGATATTCACTGTCCCTATGAATATTAAACTGCAACCGTGTCCCTTTATCCTGCACTTCACAGTTGCCTGGTGGAACATATATTCTTGTTAAAGGCTGAGACCAAATAGAATTAGAGTAGTTCTGCCTTTTCCTTGTTGCCTGTTAACATTTTCCGCCTTCACTTAGCAGTTGGCGTACAAATTCATTTCTCTTTTTATAATGTATTGGAGGACATTCTTTTTGTTGTTCTTACCCCCTTCATCAGCCTCAGCACATTCTTTTAAAATAGATTTATTTTATCATGCTAAATTAATCAACCAAATAAAAATAAAAAATATGTATAACAGCATCAAAGGAGCTCAAAACTGATAAACAAATTAATCAAAACCAGAAAAGGGGGAAGAACCTGGACATTATGTTGCCAAAAGAACAACGCCAAAAAGTTTGATCATATTGTTTGCTTTTTTTATTCCTTACCCTTTAGTAAAACAAACCAACCAATATTAATTCTGATCTTTAGCCTAATAAGGCTATGCAGTACCTTGAATATGAACACAAAATTGTGCTTCTGTCAGTTTCTTCCCAGCAAGTTAGAGTGGAAAAGATAAAACAGCTACACAAGCTTACAAATAGCTCCGATTTATTGTAGAAAAGCTAAGAAGCCATTAGGAAAGAATTCCAGCAACTGCTGTGCATCAAATGGGAACTCCATACCGCAATCCCTGTTCAAATTGTACTCTTCCTTGGTGACCTTTCTTTTCTTTCTGCCTAGGAGCATTCGTTTTTATTCTGATTTTCACTGAGCTTTTTGTGCTTCTGCTTATCATACATTTTTCCCTCATTGAAATTGTTTGCAGCAGCTCATTTTTAGGAATACCCACCCACCTTGCGTTCCTTTTCCTATTATGTTCTTCTGCCTACTTATCACTGCTCCAAGCTTATTAAAATCTTTTTTCTTTAAAATCCAAGCTATGCATTTCAATATACACAACTTCACGTTGCCTTAAAATCACGAACTCTAACATTATATGACTTTCTCCCAGTGTTCCTGCTGTATTTACTACATTGACTAAGTCTTTTCTTTTGGTTAACAGTCAGTATAGCTGATCCTCTTGTGTTGTTCTGTAGTCTCTGAAAGAGAAAACTGTGAGTAAACATGTCAACTATTTCATGAAAAGCCTATGCTTAGCAGAATCTGTCTCTCAAAGGATGTTGGGAGTCCACCATCACTACTATCTCATGCTTTTCTTAATCTACAATATACAATTCTAAGATCTACAGTTAGGTTTGGTAAAGCATAATCCACATTTTCTCCTCCTGTTTTCATCCTTCCTTGTTATTTTGCAGCTTTGTTTCTAACTTAGCCCATCTGCCCTGGTTCCTCCCAAAAACCGGATTAACTCCCATTTCTCCCAAGACAAGGTTTACCTATTTATCTTTGCAACAGCAGGGCTCTAGATCTGCTGATATGGCTCTAAATCAGTCTTTCCCAACAACTGCTAATAAAACAACTTTTTATTTAGAAAATCGTATTTTGGATGCAGCTACTTATTCCAAACGTAACTCCTTCCAAGGTGAAATTGTGGTTAAGTGACCTCTATGTTACCCAAACTCACTGGCCCTTTCCAGTCAATCAAACTACAGTAATGCAGATAGTATCTAATTATTTATAGCATGCTTTCAAAAGTCGGAAGTGAACAAAAGAATCTTGCTGTATCATAGAAAAGGCCTACTTAGTTGGGACTCCTGTGTCACAGAGTGGCCAGCAAGATGCATTTGCGTAGCTTGCTACTGCTCACAAGAGGAGTTCATACATATATTTTACCTAAATACATCTTAAAATAAACATGTATGATAGGACTGCATTGAACCTTTATGTTCCTTGAGGGGGAAGGGAGGTGGCAGTTTCAAAACAGGCTGCATCCACTACCTAGGAGTTTCATTTCAGAGCAATATGCAGACTATCAATCCCTGATTTATCCTTAAAAGAGATGATGTGGAGAAGTAACAAGACATGGACCAATGCCACTGCATATGGAAAAGGATTTCAATCTGTCACCACTACTCCCAATGCTCTATTTCTACTTTTCCCCAACCTGGATGCTGACTCAGAATCCAGGGCAGTTGGAAAGCACTTCAGTCCATGAAAGTTATCCCATGTCACCCTTATAAAAGCAGCAGGGCGGGAATAAGGTGTGGGTTCAATGCGCTCTTCTCTTTCCAGCATATTTGTTGGCTTTACATTCAGCAACATGGAACAGAGCAAATTTCATTCTTTTGATGCAGTCATTGACTCAGTTCCCTTGCCAATGGCTTCTGAGTCTTCTTTCAGAGTGGACTGTACTTTTAACATTGAAATAAATACATTTACAGCAGAAACAAGAATGTGTGGCACAGGCCATCAGCTTCTTGCTGACATAAACAGGATCCAGACACAGAATGGAGACAATTAATACATTTTTATATAATCTTTGCATATACACATAGACATATACCCTTCCAAAAAGCTAATTGAATCATTGTTAACTATTTCCAGAGTACAAATGAATACAAGATTTTTTTGTGTTGTAAAATATGCCGAAAGTTAACCATGTTAAATATAGACCCTTAATGAAAAAAGTAGTTTATGAAGTAGTCTGTAGTACCAGAAAATACTTTTAAACTTTTGATTTTTTATATTTTACATAAAGGCATTTACAAAATAATAGGGGTGATAGGGGAAATTGGGGGTGATTTATTGTTGGCTCTTTAATTTATTTTGAGAGTGGCCTAGAGACCCAATGCCTCGAACACGCTGGGGGGGAAGGGAACACTTTTTCTCAAGATTTGACCTTTATTTTTACAGTTTATAAGCTAAGAGCAGATAGGGATGTCCAATTCTGACATTACAACAAAGACAAGAATTGGGATCAAGCCACAGGATCATACAGCACACTCTCACTGCTATACAAATTAAAAACTTCTGGAAACGTTGAAGCCATGAACATGGAAGCAGGGGAGTCCCTAGGGATTTTTCAGATATTTTGCGAGTAAGTGAAATATATGTAATGTGCATTTGAATCCTAATTTAATTTGGGACTCTAGTTGAATAGAAAGATTGATATAAATCAAGTAAATAAATAAGTAAATATTACTGTTTTTACTTTATCAGCTGAAAAAACACAATTTATAATATCATTTGGCATATTTAGCAATTTCATGTAGGTTTCCTCAGAAGAAAAACTCAGGTTAATGGAGTTGACTTATATGTAAAATCCCACATATAGGGGGGAAGGGGGGGATATGTTTTGAATTTTTTTCAAATAGCCATAGTTTTCTTGGCTATTTGTTTTAGTCAAAGGATGAGGCCCTCCAGATGCTGAGTTACAACCCAATATTTCTTACCATGATTTTGCCTCTCAGTACATCACAGAAGATCAATATTGTGAGGCACCACAGGCTAATAGATATTTTAGTAGGCTAGTCTTCTGCATACGCCAAATCTAAAATTCTTAGCTAATGCTATAGTATTGTGGCCAATTTTACAGAGGTCCACACATTTTTATTAACCAGATGAGATTTCTATTTACCTTGACCTTATCTTGAGAATGTAGGGTCTTCTTATTGGTACTGCGTTGAGCTTTAGGGGTGTGGGATGATCCAGAAGGTCTTTCCATCCCCAAAGTTTCAAACTTAGAAGAGAGAAAGTCTTCTCCTTGTGTTAAGCTTCTAGACGTCTTTAAAATCCCGTAGAACACCGCACATTCTTCCTCCAGGTTTGTTATTATGCCCCTGTTATAATTTTAACTCAATTTTCTCTCTGAGCTTGAAGGAGAGGAAGAGGGAAGAGGAAGAAGTTGTTTCTCTCCAGAGAGAGCATCAGAAGCCTTTTTGCATGCTGCCTATGTACAGATGGCACACCTGGATTGTAGCCTAGCTATGAATGTACCTGGGATTCTCCCCTTCTCAGTGGCTCTGATGCAAACCGCCAGTTCATTGCGTGCTTTGAGTTTGCTGCCTTATCCAAACAGGTGAGAAATAATATTCTGGCTAGAACAAGGGAAGAAACCCACAGTGTGTTTTGTTTATGGCTTTTGTTTGCGGGGAGGTTCATGGCTAACTATATTAAGGTTGCCATGTCATCCAAACACCATTCACTATATTATTATGAGAGGCCTTAATACTGTTTTATTTAATATGAAAATATGAAACACTGACAATCATATGTGTAAAATTTGGCTACGTAGTTCTTAAGAGAGATGGACTGATCAGACTATTTCCATTTTATTCAGTTTTTACACATGCTCCCATTTCTCTAGTCATCTATCATTTCTTCCAATCCTCATAAAAAAGGCATTTAGCATTTTTAACCACAAATTACACATTTCTAAATATATTTTATCTCAAAGTACATACTTCTCAGCATATTTTATTCCAAATGTATATTTTGTACACTCTTTAGTAGGTTTTCCTTGCCAAAAATCGCATCACAAAATTCAGAGATGTGTGTAATCCAAAAAAATATTGAGTTCCCATCCCTAGATTTGTCTGGGGGTGCAGATGAGCTTGGCTTGATCTGAACTGTGTGTTGGATTAAATTGTCCTATTTATCAGTAAACCATGATTGGCAGTGGTTTAATAACAGTACATTTCATGACAGAGCACCATCCTGCAGAAATTAAGCATTCTCAATCCTACTGATACCAATAGGTATATATCCTACTGATAATATAATATCCTACTGATAGGATAGAATTAAGGACAATATTAAGCAAAGGAGTAACTCTCCTTCTAAAATCCATCAAATATAATAGGATGGCTTGTGATCATTACACCTTTTCAAGGAACTATTTTTTTAAAAAATTGAACACAAATTTTAAGCTCACAACATCATACCTTCAGATAAAAAAATAGATTAACTTTTTTTATATAAACAACTCTTAAAAAGCTGTTCAAAAAAATCAAAACATGACCCTGTTTTCAACATGCCAAATGCTTATCAATCACTTCTATACAGGACTCATAATAATGATGATGTGCCATCAAGTTGGTGTCAACTCCTAGTAATTGCAATTTTTTCTGGGATGATCTATTCTCAACCTGGTCTTTCAGATGTTCCAATGTTGCATCCATTGCTACTGACTTTTTGACGATCTTGCTGCTGGTCATCCTCTGTTTCTCTTTCTTTATACCTGTACAAAATGCAGCCTGCCTTACCATCCTTGTGTGGCCTGGCAGTGTTTTTTATAAATTCCAACTTTCATTTCCATAAAGTGTCACAGGGAAAACTACTGCCTGCTGGATTTTGATCTTTGTAGACAGCCCAGATCTGGCAGTCCTATCTTATAACAAAATTTGATACAAAAATGCCTTGCAATAGAACAGCCATAGCACTGGCCTACGAACAGATGTTATAAGGAAAACTGCTGAATCAAATCAGCAACTGGTACATATTTGATGACTGCTTCAGGCCTTCTGTAGTTAGAGACCCATGCCTACTCTCCAGCTGTAACTCTGGCCAGTATTATTTCACAGCACTATCTATTTCCCAAACAACATTGAGATGTCGCGCAGGAACCTGGGAAACCTTGAGCTCAAATCCACGCTGAACCTTGAACCTTTCTCTGCTTGCCTTCACACATTGACTGTACTATGTTAAAAAGTCATTGTGTAAACAGCAGGGAATAGTGGACACCCTGAACATTTTTGAAAAAAAAGTGGGATATGATAAAAAGTCGATTTGAGCATGCCTACCTCAACTTAATGAATAAGGTGCAAACTTTTTGCCTGACCATATGCTGCCCTTTTCTTCTTCTCAGATGTTGTACATGACAAGTGGTACAGAAACATTTTAAATCAACAAAGAACATGTAGGAAATTTTCAGTTAACCACAGTGTCCTTTAAAAGAGTTAAGTTAATAAGCTGAAGTAGATACATCCAAATGCAGCCAGTGACCCTGTTCCACAGCATGCTTATCTCAATTAGTGAGGGGGTTAATGTGCTATGGAAACATCAAGAAAGTAATCTATATCCTGGGGATTAAAGTGAGTCCTACATTGCCCAATTATAAAGAGGGATAACTCTACCATGTTGGTCATATTGGAGAAAGATCTAAACCTGAGCTCACTGCCAAGCCCAGAAAGCACAGAACATACCTCCCAAACATTGATTGGCTGCTGGAGCCAAGCCATGCCTATTACTGTCTGCTTAGCCAATGGGGAAGGGGCTAGTGATGTCAGGAAGCCTTCTCAGTATTCTCCTGGTTCAAGAATCCATGGGATATTAAGCACTTCCTAGAGGAAGTAGGTGGGGATTTCATATTCCTTCGATTGCAGCTCTTAGCCCTGGTAATGTGATTGTGACCTGCAGGACCACCAGTGAGTAGATGTGACCAAGCCAGTGGTAATTAGAAGGCTGAGTTAGCTAAGCCTGTGTGGGAACAGGGTTACTGTGTCATCATGATACCCTCTCAACAGGTGAAATGGCTGTCATTGCTATCACTGAATGCAGAATAGCTAAAATATGTAGCTGATTAAATTAAAGAAATTTAGGTTTCAGAAATTAAATAAAGTCTAATCATTCAGATTTATAGTATATACAGACAGTATCAGAAAAGGTTAGGTAAAAAGCTGCCAAAATGCACCAACAGAACAGAGGGGGAAGGAGGCATTTAATAACATGGTACAAAATAATGGCTACCAAGAAAATCCACCAGGGACAAAATTGAGCTGAATTAGTGCAGTGCAGGGTACTTTTGTTTACATAACATTTAACATGTTTATTATTTTTAATAATTTCATTTTTTATTATTTTTAAAAATCAATTTATGTGACTGCTCACTAGACCTGTTTATAAAATGACAAAGATCGTAAATCTTTTACGTGCAAGGGTACACAAAGGGAAACATTTTACTTACATGCAAACTTCAGTGTACCTTGTATTCTCTTTTTTCCCCCACACCATTTAACATCTGGCAAAACACAATCTAGAACATCACAGCTGCTACTGCATTTAATTTCTCTGCTTTGTGGCTGCAAAGGTTGTTCACAACTCAAAACATATTTCTCAGTTTCAAAGAGGTTGGAGCCAAGGGGAGATTAAAAAGGCAGAGACAAAATAGGAGATGGGGGGTCTCTAACTAGGGGGATTTAGACAGGCAATGTCTTTATGCCCTGCCTTCTCACATAAAAAGGAATTAATCTTTTCCTGTTTACTCCACTGCTCTGATGAGTGCGAACTAGAATAAAAACATATCTCACAATCTAAAGCGTACCCACAGCTAAATTAAGTCACCATATAAAATGTACTAAAAAGGTCTTTCATTCTGTGTACACATTACTGTGTCAAAAGGAGGCAAGCTACCTTGTATCATAGTGACATCCGAGACTGCTGCATTAATGCAATCAAATACATTAAACATTTCTTATTATACATCTCATTTGAACATATTGTATTTTTAGGAATGATAAAAATAGGGGTTGCTTCATGCCTTAGACATGAAAGCCGGCTGGGTGACTTTGGGCCTGTCATTCTCTCTCAGCCCAACTCACCTCACAGGGTTGCAGTTGTTGTGGGGAAAATAAGAGGAGGAAGGAGCATGAGGTATGTTTGCCAACTTGAGTTTTTTTATAAAAATAATAAAGGTGGGATAAAATTTTTTTAAAAAAGTATCTTTGAATACATTTCTATACTGAGTAGACTAATTATGTGATATCAATCTAGAACTGTAGGCAAGATGTGTTCCTCTGGTTATCCTTGGAATGTAGTTCCCACTGGCCATGCAAGCTAAGGCTGGTGGGAATTGGAATTCAATAGTATCTGAAGGAACACACCATATCTATTCCTGTTGAACACAAGGAAAATCACAAAGGGGATTTATTATTCTGCTTATCCTTGCCTGGAAAACTGCTTTATGCTATGTTCCCTGCATTTACAACCTAGCACCCTACAGTGATATTAGGAGTTCAACTCCCAAAATTCCCAGCTACCACGGCCAAAGAATTTGCAGTCCTGACACATTGGGAGGTTGGAAAATATTGATGTAAGGAAGCTACTTCCGCCCACCCAACCACTGATCTTTTCCTCTGTTTTATTTTCCTTTAAAAAAAATGCAAATGGGAGAGCAAATAATTGAACAGAGTGTGGATATGTGTATGATCTAGATGATGTACTTAGTTAGGAAGATGCAGTACAGTCCTCTTGTACATTGGATTAAGGAAAGTGTGAGTAGGCTTCAATTCTACAGTTCAGTCAATGGCACAAAATTAATGCATTTAGCCAGCAGACAAAATCCTTGCCAACACAACAAAATTGTATTATTCATACATCATGTTAACTGTCAAAAACTTCTGGAAATGATAGTTTGGGAATGATGTTGAGAAATATGTTAGCAATTGTAGTGGATGGCTGAGCCTGTAAAGTAGAAGGCTGGAGGTTCCAAACCTCTCTTCCAGAAGGCCCCTGGGCCCCTATACCCTGCTCCTGCCTCCTGTTTTAGGGTACTAGCCTGGTCCTACTGCCATCACCTATCTTCCAGGGGTTGCTTCACTTGGTAGCCATCCCCTAACCTTGGTATGTGAGAGTGATGGAGCTCTCATAACCTGTGATGCTTTTCTGGCAATTAAAAGGTGAAGGGAAGGGAAGGGAAGGGAAGGGAAGGGAAGGGAAGGGAAGGGAAGGGAAGGAGGAATCTACCTCCCTACCTCTTGGTCTTGTAGCACATAGGCATTGTATCCAGAGCAGTGTTTCTCAATCTTGACAACTCTAAGATGTGTGGACTTCAACTCCCAGAATTCCCCAACAAGCATGGCTACCAAGGTTAGAGAAACACTGATCTAGAGGATTCAGCTCCTCTTTCCGTTCTTGGGATAAAGACTAATCTCACAACAAACAAACAAAAATCAAACTTTATTTAAAAAAAAAAAAGATAACATGTAAAAAAAACCCTTTAAATTTTATATATTAAAATGCAAACATTCAGTGTTGAGGGAGAAAGGTTAGCATGATGCCCAAGTCATGATCAGCTGGGTCCCAATTATTTTAAAGATGATCCAATGCACTGGTTAGATCACAATGGCACTGATCTGATACAAATAGAGATTTCATGGAGAATCTCCAGATAGATACTGGAGAAAGAGAGTTCCCAATATTATTATAAAGCAGAAGTAGATTCTAAAGAAAACATATATTTGAACCCAGGCTTACACACAAATTCTCTAATTTCTACAGAAGAATAAAAGCATGAGGCAATGAGACTTGACACCATACTGACAAGAGAAATAAAAGTCATATTGCAAATCTTTAACAAAACGTTTGCCTATTTCTATGTGATGACTCTTAAAACAGATGTTTTCTCTGCTTCAATTACCTGGACATCAACCAGATTTCTAGAAATGCCAAACTTTCATCAGACATTGTGGGGATTGATGGTAGTTCTGTACTTTTCCCACCCTAGGTACAAAAACTTCCATGGAGTTTTTCCTCCAAGTTTTACCTCCGTAGCCAGACCTTCTTCTATCTCCATCAGATAGAAGAATGAAGTTAATCTCATTCTGTACATGAACATGGACATCTCTCCCTCTTGAGGATGTGCATTACGATCGACCTGTAGTTTAGCAAGCAGGCTACAATCATAATGGTAATCTATAAACCCACACAGAACTTGAATTTTCAGAATTGTTTGTGTTGAGAAAAGAACTATAATCCTTGCTTTCAGATTAATTTTAAGTAACAATGGACTAAAAATAATTAAAAATAGCAAATTCACATATCCATTTGCCTATGATGTAACTTCCTCCTTGATATTAGAACCCAAGATTTTTTTTTATGGAAACAAAAAGTTTAGATTCTGACAGGTAGAATAGTGCTCAAGGTTCTTTCATGTGCACATGGGATTTACAAGAAATCAATTTAACATTTCTTTTCCATTTTCTGTCTAAAACACAAACACACACTGTAGCAAAAACATATCAAATTCTCAGTTCCTGGAGCAAGATAGTATCTAAAGTGATTCCCTGATCCATTTCCTGCTAATATGACCAAACTATATAATTGTGAGATTTTTCTTGTTGCTGTTGTGTGCCATGTCCAAATCCCTCTTAGAACCTCAAATGGAATCATGCATACACAAACATACTTTCTCTAGTATGCCTTTTAAAAACCTAAGACATAAACATGTTTCAGTTTTGAAAATTATCTGTATTTTCCCTTGAGTCAAATCAAGGGTTACCAGCCTATTTTTCTTAGCACATTTCTTCTCAAGAGATTACAACACAAGCCACCATTTTTCAGAACTCTGGCATATTGGCTCTCTCAGTAATAAATTACACATTGTTAGCAATTCAGCTACTTTTACTTCTTTTGTTCTTTATTAACTTGGATCAATGCCATCTGGTTCTACTGATTTATTACTAGTTACCTTCATTTTCACCTGTAAGGCCTCCTATATCAACCAGTCTGGACACCTGAACTTCTGCTTATATTCCTGGAAAAACAACCCAATAACCCACCCGGGGATGGAATCCAATTATGGTCCATTCTCTCAGAGTTTGGATTTCACCAGGTGCAATGAGAAGACCAACAGACTCTTTAAAGCCTACCTTCCAAATAAAGAACATTTACTTGGTGCTAATTCTAACAAATACTCCTCAATTGCTGAAGTAAATTGCCCCAAAATAAATTCAGCGTAATAAGAACACTGTGATAGAGGTGTGAAAATCTCTGCATATTCAATCATCTGAGCCTAAAGAAAATACAATTTGCAATGCTGTGAGCAGTAAAACATCTATCTCTGTTTTACCATTTCTTCTCTTTGAAACATCTATGTTTGGGGTTAACAGCTCCCAAACCTGGTGTATTTAATTACTTATTCTCTGAAAGCAGGAGCTGTGTTATACATGATACAGATCACCCCTCCCCCCAATAGCCCTGGACTGAATATGGCCTGCAGGGGTTCCCCATCTGACCCATGAAGCTTGTTCCCAAAAGTCTTCCCCTCCCACAGCCCAAAAAGGATAGGAAGGAAAGAAGAGCTGATCAATCTATTTTCTCAGCCTCTGCTTGCTATTCAGTGGTGGGAAGGGGGAAGGCAATTCCTATCTTTGTATGCCAAAGGAAGCCTGGGAGCAATTGCTCCTTCCTTATCCCACGGCTGTCTTTCTTGGCTCAGAAGATATTGTCCCCAGCCTCTGAATGACAATTGACTGGGATATGACAGGGAAGAGGGTTATGGAAAAAGGCAAGGCCTTCTCTTTGAACAATGCCAGGACATCACTGGCCAAGGGGGTGGGGGAGAAATCTGACTGTTGGCCTGCTGACTTCCTACAGGTCCTATTGCTTTTGAACCCCGGCTCTTTCTAAGCTCCACAGATGAGCATCTACTCTGTCACTTTTACTAGGAGGCATTTCTGTTTCTCTGACACCATCACATATGTGTGATTGCCCAAGGAAGGCACTTGCTGCCATTATTTCTTAAAATTTAAGAACATTTTTGACTGGATTAAGGCCTACCATAGGGCCCATTAAAAGGTTATTAGCTCCTGACACAAGTCTCTTTTCAAAGCAGTAGTTTTGTTTAACAATCCAGGGATTATGGAAGTAGAATCCAACAGGCCTGGGGAATATCAAAGTAGAGAAGCTACTAAATTCCACTTAATTCCAGCATACTGATTTTCAAAACTGGGGGGTGGCCTTATCATTCCCCTCTCCTATTAACATTTAAATGTGCCCACAGAAATCAGAAGCAGCTAATTCTTTACTCAGTGTGGTATTCACAGGCATTAAATTTAATAAAATGACCCCAATAAAAGTTAATCAGAAGCGTTTAAATGTATCGGCAATAAAACAAATTTTATGGCTAGCAGAGTCAGTTATCTTCTGTGACAAATTAACTGAGCACTCAAAATGAGATGCATCAGTACCATTTTAGTAATGAAAAATGAATGTGAGTCAAACATAACAGAAGGGACCAACTCATTACTTCCCAAATAGAAACCTCATTTGGACAGGGGAAGAATTTGTCTATTTTGATGGTCTGTCATGGCTTAGGAGCCTGCTTAATTCTCCCAGGGGATGGTGCTTTGCCCCTTGCACTGAATCAGGATTAATGCTCTGGTTTCGCTCTCCAAAATCAAGTTTCAAACATGTGCTGTTGCAGCACATTTCACAGATTTTGAAGGCCAGCCCAGTCTTTGGGAGATCTCCATCCTTTAGCTCCAAGAACTGAAACTAGAAACACAGTAGTGAAAAAAACCCAGTTGTCTCCAGCTCCAAGGAAAAGACCAAACTCTGCCAAATTTGGTCCTGCACTTCCTAAGCTCTTTGAATGTTTCAAAAATCCAGAAGCCAACTCATATGTATTTTTTCCATTCTAGGATTGATTTTAGTTCAGTTCTAATACTCAAAGCACATCTGGTCTCAGAATTTCTTCATTCTAACATGTGTCATTTGTGCCAGTCTCTGATTGGAGAAGCTTAAGCCTTTTGTGAAAAAGAAACTGAACCTGTCCATCCCTTATTTAACATAAAAACAAGCCTCCTCGTGAACATCTCCCACCTCCTATTTGAACAGGCCTATAAAATCTCACCTGGTTCTTAAACTTCTAATGATAAGCCAGCCTTTCCCAACCTGATGTCCTCCAGATGTGTTCTACTTGATCTTCCATAGCCAGCATGACCAGTTGAAGTTAAACCCTTCTAGAGGGCACCTGGTTGAAGAAGGGTATGGTAAACAATTTGACAGCTTCAAACAGCGCTTCATAATTAAAGGCAAAATGTGCTCTGGAGCATGCATATAACACTTGTTTGCAACTCCTTAAACTATATACATCTTTCCAACCATCTTTTCCAACGGTAGAAAGGGTTTCATAGGAAGAAACGTGATAGGTGTCCAAGAAGATTCCGATTTTATTTCTTGACTCTATGGAGTCTGTGACACATGGCACACATTTTTCTTTAAATCAATCCAAGCTCGCCTCTCCCAAAACCAGAAGCTGCCTCAATGAAAAGATAATCAAATGTAAAAAAAAATTATTTATTATATTAAAATTAATTATTGCTAATTTAGACATTCGTTACAGGTACTTGAAGTTAATTTAGTCATCACTTCCAAAGTCAACTATACTGCATCAGACACCTATTGTACCCTTATTCCAAGGAGTTCAAGGGAAACATACGGCACTTGCCCTCATTATCTCCTCACAAATACAGATAAATAGTGGGGGGACAGATTCTTCCGTGCCAGGCTGGCGTTTTGTGGCTCTTCTGATATCACCATAAGTCAACATCCATGAATTCCAGCTACAAGAGCTAAGAGATGGTGTGAGACTGGTCGTCCAACAACTTTCTGAGAGCACCTGATTCCCACCAGTCTATATTAAGCCAGAAAAGAACAGGAAAACACCCAAGTAATTTGAAAGGTAACTGATGTAAGAAGTAACTGGGAGATTCCAGCCAGCCTCTGACTCAGAAGACGAAACTCCTTCTGAGTCAGAGGGGGAAATAGAAACTTACCGGGCTGAAGCCAGGAAAGCAAAACCCAGAGATGAGTCGGCAGCACGGGAAAAGTCACAGATGCTGATTGGCCAGTCTTCAGAGGAGGATTTGATCCTTCAATCAGCATGCACCAACGAAGGGCAGAAAAGCACGCAAAGGAGAAGGCAGCTCGATTGGCTGAAGAAGGGAATAGGTGTGCAAAAGATCGGCATAAAAGGCAGACGCGCAAAGAGCAAGCTGCCGGAGAGAACCGATCCTTCGAGCTCACATTTCCAGCAGAAGAGTCCTTACCCGTGTCGGAAACAGTGTCCGTAACCAGAGAGGAATCAGCACCAGTGTTTCCTATCGGAGAGGATTTGGATCCTGTATCCACTGCCACCAAGGATCTTCTCCTCGCCAGACCCAGCAACCTTAGTCTTGCGTCCAGCTTCGGACCTCTGCGTCCTCCTTGTGCGTGTTCCAGGCGCACTTCCAGCCCTGCTTTGAGTTTCCAGCTGTGTCCAGAGTCTCCAGTCCAGTCTCGTTGTGCTTCAAGTCCTCAGCCTTGCCTCGAGTTTCCAGTTCAGCCTTGCCACACTTCCAGCTCCTAGCCTTGTCCAAAGTCTCCAGTACAGCTTCATTATGCCTTCAATCTCCAGCCTTGCCTTGGATCTCCAGCCCAGACTAGCCACACCCCAGTTGCACAACATTGTTCAGTAGCTTCACACCTAGCTTGTTGTGAAGCAGGTTTGCAAACTTGTCTAGAACTTGTGGTCCAGTCTGGTCATGTGTCAAGTCCCTTGCCTAGTCCAGAACTTCCAGTCCAGCCTTGTCGTGTGCCTAGCTTCCAGCCCAGCCAGGAATCTCCAGCCAAGTCCAGCCTTGTTTCAAGTTCTCAGCCCCGTTCCAAGCCTCCAGCCCAGAGTACCCAGTCCAGCCTGAGTCACTGAGCCCAGTCCAGTCCTGCCGCTAGAGTCAAGACTTGTCCAGTGGGTCCAGTTCAGTCTCGCCCAGCTTCTTGGTGCCAGCCTAGTTCCAGATCGTGGACATTTGTCTCCAGTTTCAGTAGTGCCACGTGTCCTAGCTTCTTCCAGCCTTCCATCCTCCGTCAGTGAATCCTGCTCCGCTGTTTTACCAGTTTCCTCCTGCAACCTTGCCAATTTCCTTGTTATTACCCAGTTAGTTTTGATCGGAACCAGTCTACCTCTTGACCGTAAGGACTAATTTATTGTAAATAGTTATTTAATAGTGTTTTGATAATAATTCTGCCTGGCTGCTTCTTAGTCTGATCAGGACAGTAACTGCCACAGCCACTGGGAAGTCCCAGTGATCCAGCTAAGATGTTTTGAAGCTCGTTCACAGGATGCATTAGGCCACAATATATTGTTTAGTTTTGAGCTTATCACAATGTGTAGAGCAACCATGGTAAGCCAGGTCACAGGTTCTGTCTAGTTCTTCCTTCTTGGAAAATATTGGACCGTGTAATTCACCCACCCACCAATTACAAATTCCATTAACAAAGGGGCAGCTTTGCATCTTTTGAGAACCCTTCATTTAAAACGGATTTTCACTGTCAAATTAACTACATATCACATTGTGCTAAGAACAGATCACAGGAGAAAAAATACACAACCCCAAATGAAAAACTAGTCACTTGCACATGCAATCTGATGATTACCCTTGGCAGCCTGATTTGCATCAATGCTTGACAAGAAACAAAGAAAACTCATTTCAGGAAGGGTGCAACAGTGGCCAAATTGAATTATTTAACCCAAATATCCATTGTCTCAAGTTTGCAGGATCTTTAAGGAAGGTTCCATTCATTTCCCCTCACTCTAGTCCTCAATTCCTACAGCACTTCTAAACTGAAAGTTAAAATTTAATTTTGAATAGACTGTGCATTCCAAGTGTGATTTGCCAATGTTTTCCTTTGCTCATCTTACATTAGAAACTCAAGCAGAAGAATTGGTATACAATTTATTTTAAAAAATTGTGAAAGATGAGGATTAGTTGTTACTCAGATTGAATTGTTCCAATAAAATTGCAATAAATATTTTTTCTCTGTATTAGGAATGCTCATGTCTCTTCCATTAGCATCTCCCAAATGAGAACATAGCCAATATCACAGACACATAAGAAGAATGAAAGTCTGTTTCACAAAATTATTACTTTTTCCATGGTACAGAAATCAACCAAATTGCTCAAATGCATTCCTTATTAAGGAGATTATTTATACCTAGCATCATCAAACAAAGATACTCATTGTAATACAACTTTATGGCTGGGCTTCTGTCAGCCGACTGTGCTAACGAAGTCTGTGCTAAAGCTCAGTTTCAGGGTGCTCTTCATGGGCACTCCCACATCAGACATGTTGAAGTAGTCCAACTTCATCATAACAAAGCATGCATAACTTCTAGGACCAGAATTCTCTAGAAATACCTGGGCAAAGGTACCCCAATTATAGTGTCTATCTGTGTATTCACTGAGAACATCCATATGCTTTTAAAAGAGGATCATATAAATCCATGAAGAACAGGCCTGTCAAGAGCTATTGGTTTTGAGGACTCATGTCTAGGTTGGAAGCAGCATACCTCCAAATACTAGGTGTAGGGGATCAATGGTGAGATAGAGGTATGTCTCTGTTTCCTGCTTGCAAGCACCCCAGAGGTTATCTGGTTGGCCAGATTGTGGGAAACAAAGTGCTGTACTAAGATGGGCTTGGTCTGATCCATCACAGCTGTTGTTATACCATCCACTCCCCATCTTCCAGTGATAGATGGGATTGTGCCCTTGAAGTTGTGTGTAAGTATCACTTACACCCACCAAGCTTTTGTACAAGAAAATTAATACTAAAACAATGTGCAACAGAAGTATGAAATATGTAGTGTTCCTGATGTTGCTGAATTACAATTGTGGAGTCCTTGGTGCTTTCTGAGCTTGGTTGTTTTCCTGCAGACATTTCATTGCCCCACTAGGCAACATCTTCAGTGCAAGAAGGGAATGGGGTTTGCTCTCTGTTTATATACAGTAGCTTGCCTTGCCTATGTTGGTGGGGGAGTTGTTCTCTCCTTGGTAGTTCCTTGATTAGGCTGATTTGTTTTACTGCTAAACAAGGAACTACCAAGAAGAGAACAATACCCCCACCAACACAGGCAAGGCAAGCTACTGTATATAAACAGAAAGCAAATCCCACTCCCTTCTCACACTGAAGATGTTGCCTAGTCGAGCAATGAAAAATCTGCAAGAAAACAACCAAGCTCAGAGAACACCAAGGACTCCACAGTTCAACCCTGAGCTACAGATACTCTCTTCAACTGAATTACAATTCCCAGTAACCTCATCCAGCCTGGCCACTTGAAGAATACTAGAAGACTATATGAAGACAGAAGGTCCCTCAAGCCAGGCCCTATATTATAAAGGGGTTTATAGGTGATATCCAGCACCTTGAATTGCACCTGGAAGCCAAATGGTAATCAGTGCAGCTCATGAAACAGTCGGGACATATGCAAATACTGTGACACTACTGTATTCTGGACCAGCTGTTGCTTCCAAGTGGTCTTCAAAGGGAGCCCCATGTAAAGCATAGAGCACATTACAGTAGTCCAATCGCAAGGTGATCAAGGCTTGAGTGACCATCTGAAGGGCCTCCTGGTGGAGGAACTGGTACCCATGCAAAGATCCTCTTGGCCGCAGCTGTCACCTGCTCTTCAAGCAGGAGCTGTGAGTCCAGGAGGATCCCCAGATTGCACACATAGCTTGCATGGGAAAGTGCAGCCCATTAAAGACTAAAGATGGAATGTCCCCAGAAGCAGGGGGAACACAAACAAACAAACAAACAAAGGCACTCAGTCTTCTCAAGGTCTGTTCCTCCCCATCCAGGCCTGCAAAGCCTCCAGGTCATGACTTCGACAGTGTCACATGACTAACCCAGGGTCAACCAAGTATAAGTGGGTATCATCATCATACTGATGATACCAGACCCAAACTTACGAATGTTCTCACCCAGCAGTTTCATGTAGATGTGAAACAGAAGGGGAGAAAGTTGTGCCCTGTGGCAGCCCACAAGTGAAGTGCTGCTTTCACAATATAAAAAGAGCTCTGAACTCAAACAGGCAAGAAATTAACCTGCCAAGGTACACATGCCACCCATGAGCAGGAAATAACAAGAACTTCTAGTATGGGTGGAAATATGCAAGAAATGTCATATCTTTTCAGCCTCAACACCAGGGGCATGCAAAATTTTCCAGGATGAAAGCTGAAGTTGCCTCTGAATAGTGTGTTTGGAACTATACTCCAAAATATAAATATAGCTAGGAGAAAAACAACACTTGATTTCATTTAAGCTGAAATTACATTAACTAAATTAAATGAAAGGATTACTTGCCCGCGTTGCATTTAATAATTTTCTCTTCTGTGTTAGAATTTGGTGCCCAGTTTAGGAGGGCCTCTGGGGGCAGCATTCAGAGTCCCCTTGTGGCCCTGGGTCTTCAGGCTTTGCATCATTGCTCAACACCAACTACAGTTACCATCTTCCTGTCTTAACAATTCAGTTTGTTCTGGGCTTAGCTCCACTGCTGAACTTGCACCTCATCAGTACATACATTGCCTTTAAAATATTACTTTGCCTTTCATGGGCCTCTGTTGAATTATATTAAACTAAGGTCTAAATCACAAGAATGACAACGAATTGTAGTAGTTTAACACAAACAAGTCTTGAAATAATATTGTGATCAAAGCAGAAGGCAGCTTAATAAAACCCAGGTGGTTCTGGCTTATCATATATGGTCCTCATTACTTCAATTGCTCAGTTTAATAGATTGCCTGGTGTCAGCAGAAGGAGGTCTCTGCTATTAATTCCTCCAGTTATAACCTTACATGTGTTTTCTGAAGCTCTCTGATAAATCAGTTTTGTCCAGGAAAAATGTAAAGGGAGAAAAGTCTATTTTAGAAGTCAAACCTTTTGCCACTGCTGGAAAAACCACAGAAACCACTGAGAGTTTGCTTTATTCACTATTAACATAGGACTAAACTAGTTTCTTGGGAGGTTCCAGATGACTCAAACTTACCAGAGTTTTGTGTGGGTTGATGTATTTCTCTCCTCCCATATCCCCCCAAAGCCACACAAAAATCTGAACTTTGTTGCATGACTTGTTTTATAAATTCCAGATAAAGGTGGTCTGTTATTTTCACTTTTTTCCTTTCATTAACTTTTCAGTTTTAGATAGCCACCAAATTACTTTGCAGCTATAAAAAGTCAAATCCAAAAAAAGCAAACCTTGATTTGTTTGCAGATATTCTTTAAAAAAATCACACTTGCCTATATTTTGCATCTAAACAATAAACAGATATTTTAAAAGTTGCATAAATAATTCACATTAAAATATTACAGCAGTCACAGTGAAAAACAAACATGTATATCTCTATACAAATGGATGAGGGAACTAATCAACCCAGAGTTCTCACTGGAGGCACAAACGACCAGGTTCAAATTATCATACTTTGAACACTTCATGTGGAAACCTAGCTCTCTGGAGAAGGCTCTAATGCTGGGAAAGGTGGAAGGAAAGAGAAGAGGACAATCTGCAGCAAGGTGGATGGACTCAGTTGCAGTGGTGATGGGTATACTGTTGGAAGGCCAGAATGACCAGAAAATCTATGTATTTGGTCACTAAGAGTCAACACCAACACCAATCTCCATATAATATAGATATAAAACAACATGATTGTCAAATTAAATGTGTGTGTGTATGTGTATACACACACACACACACATGCACACACACACAAAGTACCATCCATCACTAGAAGCACCACAACTGTACCAATGGGGTGGGGGCATTTTCTTCCACTTCCATCTTAGGATAGTGCAGTAGATCTATAGTATGGAACTGTATAAGTCATCTGACAATGACTTCAAACAGAAAACACTTTATCTAAGTTTGTATCATGCACTGACAGAACTAAGTAAGAGTTCAGATCAAATATTTTTGTCTCTTATTTCTGTTCTACACAAACCTGTATGCAAGATTTGATGGAGATGACACTGAGATCTGGGGCCTTTGGGGACATTGCTTAGCTACCAACATTCCCTGTACCCCACAACTTTATAAATACTTTTTCCCCCCAGCTAAGCATAACCACCATTTTCATGTCCCATAAGCAGTGGTTACCTTAGCAGAGCTCCTCTCTCTCCAAGTAATGTGGTGTTTTTTTAAAAAAAGTTCCAATGCACCTGAACAATTCCACATAGACTACTTTACAGCATGTAAGAAAGAAGTAATGAGATAAAATAAGAAGAGCTATCAAAAAACTGGAAGCTGGAAAACAAAATAAAAGAGACTGCCAAGACATGTAAGTCAACTGATCCAATTATTCCCTTCTGCGAATTCGTGGTTTATTATTATTTTTTCCAATCATGCATGGCACTGCACCCACAGATGAACCATTTCCAAAGTCTTCCAAATAACAAGGCTGCCATTTTCAAGGTTTTTCTTGCTAACAGTTGTAAAAGAGAAACTCTCAGCCTGGCTGAGAGCGTTTCAGGAGTGGCACCCAGCGTCCAAACAGATTCCTTACAACAGATTTACTTGCTCTGAACAACTCTTCCATTCTGTTCCAGCTTCTCTCACTACACTGCCTGCTAGAAACAAGGCTGCACAACAAATCTATATGTCCCGGAAAACAAATAATACTAGTTTTCACTCATGACAGGCAGTTGTAAGGAAGAAAGATTAAGTATTGGTTAGTTTAATTAATGAACTCCTGACTATTTTGCTTACAATGAGTTCAATATACTCCTAGCACTAAATTCAGGAATGAAGTAAACTTTTAACATTAACAAGCTAGCTCCTGTCCTTTGGAACATCCTTCCCCTGGAAATACGGTTGGCCCCCTCTCTTCTGGACTTCAGAAAACAGCTGAAAACCTGGTTCTGTCATCATGCTTGGAGTGGGGAGAGGAACAGCCATTCCTGGGGCTGGTTAGTTCCCTAGCCCTGCAGGGACCAGCCTTATCCCTTATGGGCTGAATTGATCTGCCCTTATTTGGATTTTATTGTATTTTATATTGTATTTTATATTTATTGGAATATTAGTATTATTTATAATTTTATTGAATTTTAAATTGTTTTTACTGTGAACCACCCAGGGTCCCCCATGTGGGGGAGATGAGCAATGATAAAAATCTGATAGATAGATAGATAGATAGATAGATAGATAGATAGATAGATAGATAGATAGATAGATATTCCCATATGTGAGTTACATACACTGATCTATGGATAAACCCATGTAGTTTCAACCTTCCCCAAACTGGGCCTTTCCAAGTTTGTTTGGACTGTAATTTCCATGTTCCTCAGCCAGAATAGATGATGCCAAGATGATGGGCATTCATGCTAATAAACGGGCATTCATGCTAATAAATATAAAATACATCCTACCAGTATCCCTAGGGTACTTTAAATGACAGTTGAAAATGATACCAACTTTTTTAAAAAAAAGAAAAGCCTGATAGGGACCCAAGTGTTAAATATGGCAGACTTTAGGAACACAATCTATTTTAACATCAGCCTTTCCCAAATCTTACACTTCTATTATATATCCACAAAGTCTATAGGCTCACAATAGACAAACTAGAAAGTTAAACAGGATGCTTTTGCCAAAATATAATTTCAAATTCCACAGCCAGATTGGGTCATGCATGAAAGATTCTACACTGAAACGGAAAGAATTAAATGAAATATTTCTTTGAGAAGAGAACATTAATAGATTTTTATTTTTCAAGACCTTTTTTGGCTTAACCTACTCACTTTGCTACAACTTTCTGGGGTAAGGCATAGTCATGTTAAAGTAGCAATCACACGGAATCAGCGTAGCCATGGATGGGATTAAAACATGGCAAAATCTAAATAAGAAGAGGGACCTGACATTTCACTTCTTAGGATACTCAGTCACTGACTTTAAGAACGCAGACCTGAGCAGAGAAATGGCAAAGGCTGATTTCAACCCTCAATTAGGTGAGCTAAAATTAATTAGGAGAATTAACACTATTTCTCACTGATTAAATAGGCACCAATGAATGGAGTAAGTTCTTCATGAAAAATGTCTAATACACTAAAGCTGTTGGGTTAATGGCCACTAGCTCCCTTTCAGTGTTTGTTTGGCTGTTGAAAGGCTTGAGCATGACCAGAGAAGAGAGAGTAAATATATTGCCTCTTTCCCTTATTCTGTCCAACCTCAACCTGTTGAGGTAGGAGGAGTAAAAGAAAGCTCCATTCACATTTATCTACCCTGAGTACAACTCTCTACATGACCAGTGACCCTGTTTCAGATTGTATAAGCTATACTTATATTCAAGCAAATTAAGTACATTTACCTTTAGACCCCCGGCTAAACCCCTTGCCACTACCATGGCCATGTATATATATATAAAACACTCATTTCTCAAGACTATATTTCATGCATCTGATGAATCAGACTGTGATTCGGGAATACTTATGCAATAAATAAATCTGTTGGTCTTCAAGGTGCAATAAAACTCTCTCGCTTTTGCAGCAACAGACTAACAAGGCCATATCCCTTGGTGTGCATGATTTACAGCCCAACCTTAAGCATGTTTGCTTAGAATTAAGCTCCACTGTGCCATATGAGGTTTATTCTTAGGTAACAATGCACAGGACTGAAGCCACACTGCTGAGCAAAGAGGAATCTGTTGTAACTGTATTAACACAACCCCTCACCAACTCAGAGGACAATGAGGGAAAGCTGTACTAAGGCAACAGAGAAAGATGCTCATGACAATGCAGTTAGAATTGCCTCTGCATACACAGAGAGACAAACCAAACAAACTGGTTACTGGCAAGTAGGAATTTAAGGACCATGCTTGAGATTTTTTTCCCCCAGAAGCCATGTGCAAAAGCCTATTCTCATACTAACCTATGTTAATAGAATCAAACTGAGTCTTGCACAAAGAGAAAAGCTAGTTAAAATAAACCTGATAACATCAAAATTACATGCTTAGAACCATTAGGGAGTACTCGAAACCTTATCGGCAAGCTGCCAGGTCAAGAATCGTCCTGCCAATTTTACACTCTCCATGTAGACTGTATTTGCTGGTATTTGATTTACCTCCAACATTCTATTAACTAGAATCAATACTGGCATTTACCTGCATAATCTGATTTTGTGTCTTATCCGAACACATTCAACTACTGCCTTGTTTATGTATAATGCATTTCTGCTTGTTGGCCTTGCTTTAAACAATATTGCTGACAACAGAAATGAATAGCTAGATGGAGTTGCGCAATGCTTTCTGCCAGGATCTGCCATCTTTTGCAACAATGAAAACATGACATCTCTGCCTTGGACACAACGAAGCACAGATAATGAAGGAAGACCAGCAGAAGTATTTTATTTTTTAAAGATAGATTGCAAGTTCTAAACCTTAATTACCTATTTGGAATTAGTTATTAAATGAGAGTTACTGCTGTATTTTGTAATATAGTGACTCACCAATATAGTAAAAGGAGTATACAAATATTGTGTGCTAGATCATTTTATTTAAAAAGAAAAAAGAAAGCTATGAGGTGCATACACAATTCCCTCTTGTCCCAAAGAGCTTGTTCCAAAAAGTTAACATTTGTATTAAAAAAAAACCAAAACAAACAAAAGTCTTTATAGATCATGACAAGCTATTTCCTTGATCGCTATGCTTGGCTAATTAAGGTTTTCTTCTGTTCAACTAAATTTCCCCTTCCCTAAATCCTAGAGATGTGCACAGAACAGCTAGTTTTGACTGGTCTGTGCCTGATCCAAAATGCGCATTTCAGATATTTTGTTCTTGACACAGACTAAGAAGGGGCCGTTATGTTGCAGATATGGACTGAAACGTAACTGTTCTTGGTAGAAGGGCTGAGGGTGTCCCAGTCTGTTGTAGTGACTGTCAGAGTTGGCTGTCTTGCTTCTTGCAACTGCGTGTTATCTTTTGGATTCTTCTGCCCTGTACACTGCCAGTCCTATAAGATAGGCCAGACTGAGAAACTAATGTCACATGGATCTAGAACTTATTTTATTGTAACAGTTACAGATAGTCCTCGCTTAACGACCACAATCGGGACCGGAATTGAGGTCGCTAAGCGATGTGGTCGTTAAGCGAACCCAGACCCGATATTACAACCATTTCTCCGGTGGCCATTAAGCAAATCACATGGCCATTAAGCAAACCATGTGGTTGTTAAGCCAATCACACGGTTCCCTATTGACTTTTGCTCATTGGAAGCTGGCTGGGAAGCACAAAAATGGCAATCACATGACTGCAGGACACTGCAACCATCTTAAGTGTGAGGAATGGTTGTAAGTCAGTTTTCCCTTTAGTCCCTGGGCAACCACTGAATGAGATCACACTGAAGATGGGTTACATGAGATCACATGGGTCCCCTTATTTACAACACAAGTTTATATGCCAGCTGATGCATTCACTATTCTCTCAATGGCTCCCCACCTTCCTTCAACCTGACTGCCATTGCTTAACTTCCTGGGCTCCTGACCCAGCTGGGTCAACCATGGTGTACTGGCTCTGAGGCCACATAGACCAATCTAACACACAGCTGCACCAGGAAGGTGAAACTCTAGCCATATCAGTTCAAACAGCCCAGGATGAAGAAAAAAGAGAGGTATCTTTGTATGAAAGTATGCCAACAGTGTGTTTTGTTAAAAAAAAAAAAATCCTGTGAGGAAGCTGGGCTTCATGAGGTAGGTTAACATTAATACTTTCAAAAGAAAAGCAGGTGAAACACTGGGGGCAACATGAAAGATGTGTACATGTGCACACACTACCATGCTTATGTTCACACAGAAGTGATGTAAATGCAAAAAGAACATGATGGTTTGGTTGATCTGTTGCTTATTTGTGCCTGTGGAAAGCACATGAACTTAGTTTCTGCTAATGGTGAGATTCAGGATGCCTTTTATATGCAGTGAGGGGTCTCCCTCCTCAAAGGCACTCTGAAAGCTACACAACCAGCAGGAAAACAGAGCGCTGCACACACTTCATCTCCACCCACCCACCCAAAATGATGGCTTGCTCCGGTTTGGCTATGCTCTGTCCACTGCCTTGTGTGTTTTGTATTTGTGGAGATCTTAAAGGGCATTTAAAATGCAAACAATTACGGGGTTGGCCTAATAAACTGGGGGCGGGGAGGAGATACATTCTGTTTTTGCTCTCATACAGCCCAAGAGTCCTCCTTGAACTTGTTGGTTTCACCTATTTTTCTGCAATCTTTCTCTCCCTTCAGTACAACAATAAAAAGAGCATAATGCAAGAACTTGAGCTTTTATTTTGTTTTTTGCTTTGTGTGCCATTGTATACTGTAGATGTAAATGATGAAAGCCAGGCAAAGGAGGACTTTTTCTGCTTCCCAGGATAAGGCCTCTCTCCTGGGCAGCTTTTCTTTCTCATTCTCTCAAGCAGAAACCATTTTTCCCCCACCCAACCAGGAAAAAAAATAAATAGGGGAGGGGGCAGCAAATCTGCAGGTTAGCCTTTAAATCCTGGTGTGAAGGGAGAGTCGGGCCATACCCCCGATTGTCTGCAAGGCTAAGCTTAGCCGTAGCAAACAGGTTTAGAAGAGTTTTGTTTTAAAACAATTTTAAAGTAACCCTTTAATGGACTGATTGGGATTAATTTAATGTTTTCTGCCAGGACGTCCTCATGCCTTGGGGGAGATAATTAATTAGAAGTGCAGTATCTCATGTGAGGGCTCAAAGCCAGCCTTCCTCCCCTCACTGTTCCTTCCCATCAAAATGCCTATGCCCTCCGAGTACATGAGTGCCCTAAAATCAAGGAAGGCTGGGATTAGGTCTATCTATGGGGACTGCAAAAATTTGGACAGCCACTAAATGGCTGGAAACAGTATTTCCTGTATCTCTTTGCTGCTATCTAGGTATTGTCCCAAAAGGCTTTTCCTGAATCCCCATGTTTCCCATGGCTAATCTAATCAACACTTGGGTTTTTATTTCAGCCAAGCTGCAGCTGATCAGAAAAACCTTCTAGAGTACAAAGTTCTGAGTTTGAAACAACACACATTTGTGCTTTATGCACACCACTATAAAATCCTAAAAAACCTATTTCCCTTAGTGCATAGTTTCAAAAGTGCCATCTCTTGCCACCTATAAATAAGCTAGCCATGCCAGAAACATTGACCTGTACATTTCCTCAATCTATTTTTTTGCAGAAACCAGGTGCTTTTCATTTGTTGGCTTTTTGGTATACTCTACTTCGCTTGCCACAAATTTTACAACATTTAAAAAGAAGATTGCCTTCATCACAGATTGCATGAGATATAGCTGGTCAGTACTTATTACTTTGGTTGCAGAGACCTAAGTGGAAACTGAATCCTTGGACCAATTCTGCACGGGCACCACATAATTTTTATTTCTGAATGCAAATGTGATTTTATTGTGAGTATTCTTTGTAAGTCTCTTTATGAGGTCTATGGAGCTATTTAAATGCTCTAAATAAGTCAGTCTTTAAGCTAACTGTTCAACCTGTATGTTTGATTGTAACTCCAGAATGAGCAGGCTACCAGCCTTTGGCCATGCTGACTGTACTTGGACTTGTAAGTAAACTAAGTATGGAAATGTTTGCTTAAACACCCAGATTATTCTACATAATAAAGTTCTTGTTTATCAAAATCTATAATCCTGATAGTTTCAGAAGCATACATGAAGATACAACTGCAATAAACATGGAAGATTTCACATAAATAAAAAGGGAAATGTGTGTATTGTAAATAGGAAGCTTACAGATCTAACAATATTACCTTGAAGCTAAGTAAAACCAATTTAATTTTTTTTAAATTGATGTCAAGCAATCAATAAGCAGATATTTTGTCTGATGAATATTCAAATTTTCTATCTAGCCACTGATGCAACTTCTCCCTTGCAATTCTTACATTTATTACATTTTAAAATCTTGGTCTTCCTCCAAGAAGGTAAATAAAGTTCTGGATCAATTCATTGCAATAGCTAAATCTCAGGTGAAACTCAACTGAAGGAGTGGGGGGAAAGGTACAAGGGTATTGGGAGAAAGAATACAGAGCAAGGACCACCTGAAAACAACAACAAAAGATTCACTTTTTATGAGACAGCTTGGGGAATATCTGTAACAATAAAGAAAAACTTGCTTGCGTACTGAGGCAGTACAGAACATCAAGTCTAATAAAATTGCTCGGCACTCCAAGAAGGCATTCCAAGCAAGTACAAAAGCAGAACTAAATCAAACCAAAAGCAGTCAGCAGTTTGAAATAAATGGAGAAAACATGGAACATTTTCAGCAACAAAAACAATCACTTAATTTAGGCTTGTTCCAACTGATATCAAAGTAAACTTACATTAAATTGATATAAAATTAAATTTCTTTAAGCTTCTTTTATATTAAAATTACTTTTTGTCAGTCATTAAATGGAGATCTGTTCTAGGTACAAACAATTGCCATCTAGAATTCACTGTTATCCTTGTTATATAACCTGATGCTGTATTTCTTCTAGAAAGGTTATTGTTGAAACCATCAGACCCATCCATTACAACCCCCCCCCCACTTTTGGACTTTAACCTTTGTATGCTAACTATATGCCAATGATGTCAAATATAAAAGAATTTTACATTAACTTAAAAAGAATTTTATATCAACTAAAAAACTGGATATTTCATACAATCTAATTTTAAACACTTCCTATATATGTTAAGTTTGAAAAAGACAGTACTTTATGAAAGAAAACAAATAAAATTTACCATATTATATATTATAAAAAAATCAGGACACTAAAACCATGTTTTGGAAAGAAAGTAATATTTTAATGTCCCTAATGTTTAAATAAATGTCAACTATATAAAAATTCACAACTCTTTTACCATATCCACAGCTCAAATATGAAGGAAGTTAAAAGTAAAGCTCTTAATTCTACTTTCAAATATCAGATTTTAGCTTTATTTCTCATACTTCAATTTCAAAGTTTTCTCAGCTGCCCAGGCTAAAAGGATTTTAATATATATAACCTTTGGTTAAGGCCTTTCCACAACTTATCAGAATAACTTACAAATGGAACATTCAGCACAATTACTACCACAAATATTTAAACTCTAGCTCAATGCGCTCTAACACGTTAGCATGTAAAAAACATCCTCATGCATATATAGAATACCTACATGCATCTGATTCATTCTTGAAAAAGAAAAGTTAAATTCTCCATTCTTGGACTTTTTTTCTCTAAGGAGACATCTTTTTCCAATTTAGGAAAGTTTTTTTTAAAGTAAAGATTAATAGCACATTATCCCGCCCCCGCCCCCCAACAACAGCCATTAAAAGTTGGTGATGGTTTGAATTAACATTTTAGGCCACAGGAAATAAAAGGATTGTTAAATACCTGTTTGTCTCATAAGTTATAAAATGTGTGTGTTTTCTCTCTTTCACTCTCTCTGTACAGTACATCAATCATAGGGTATACCACTGGCTTGCATGTAATTATGACTAATGGAGAGAAATTTAACTTAGTTGGGACAAGCAGGCTACTAAGGCAAGACTTACAGATGATTATTAGAGGAGAAACAAGCACACATTACAATGAAGGCAAAGAAAAGGTATCAAAAATAAGAAGGTGGAGGCCAGTGAATAACCTTTTTCAGGGCTACAATAATTTTTAGCCTTCTCAACTCAATCAACAAGGGCACTCTTTTGCTTGCTGAAAACAAATGTCATAATATTTTAGCACCCTCTTCAAAAAGAGACAGTGTAACATTCTACAGTTCCCCTCAGTTACATAAAGAAAGAGAATGAAAAGTGACAACCACAATTCAGTTATTGTAGATGTGCCCGCTAGCCTAAGTACCTAGTAGGGAAATTCTATTTTGTTTTCAAGACTCAAAGCGTTCCTTGGCATATAAACATAGCAATAAAATTAACAGAAATCAATTATAACACCATTGAACCTTTAACATAATCTTATAACAGGAATAAGTGTATTACGTAAATAGGCAAACCCTTTCCCTTATTTTAAACAAAGTATCACTTAATGGATTTCTACAATGAAATGTGACCTGGAAGTTAAATACCTATAAAGAAATAATAAGACAGATTGGGAGGAAAAAGAAGAAAAGAAAATTTGAATCATGAAAATTAAACTGAGCACAGCATGAAACACTGACTAAAAAAAAAAAAAAATCAGCAGGTCATATATAAAACTTTAAATCAAGAAAAACTAGATGCTTCTTCTCATGCAAACTTTTAAAGACAATTTTCATAAATAAGCTAACAATGTAAAACGATTATTAATTAGAATAATTTTATGCATTGCAGCTGTTAAATATGAGCTCTAAAAGGATTTAATTATATACATAATGTACCCGCATCCCATGATGTTTGCATTAAAGCATTAAAAGAAAAAACTGGAATTTTTATGCCATGTCAAATTGCTTTTATACCCTCCTCAAAAGCAATCTGTCATTTAGCTTAGAAACAGTGGTGAAAGAAAAAGGACAAAATTCTGGGCCTTGTCGCCCTGATTGCGGTATTTTCAATCCATAGGATATGAACAAACTGTGTTTATAAGTGTTCCTTTCCAAATAGACACAATTTCTTACTTTCAGATTTCAGTCTCTGAAGAGATTATCACATTCTTACTGCTACAGTTTAAACACACACTTTACATATTCTGGCAATATCCAGGAAGAAACTTTGGAAAATACATGCAGTCTAAAAAAGGGAAAAATGAAAAAGGGAAAATTAGCCAGCATGTCATAGAGAATAATAGGGATTAAATGTTAAAAGATAACTCTGAAGTTATTTCAAAGATACAATCTCATAATAAAATGTAATGTCATGGTAGATCTCCTCATAACATGAATTTCTTTTGTTTTTCCACAGTGAGAAAGTTGACAGAATTGCCAACTGTTCACCCCCAAATGTTATATAGGTAGAAAAACTGACAGGAGATCACGGGCACTGTTGTCTGCCTAAGACATCAGGAAGGCAAAGAGAGAAGTCTGACATAATGCATTATTTGAACTATTTGTTATTTATCTTTTTTTTAAAAAAAGAAAGATATGGGCAATAATAACAAAGCTCTCTAAACGATACAGAAGCCCTGCAACTTCTCCATCATAACAGCTGATATGTGATGTGACATCAGTCAACAATCAGGAAGTGGGAATAAGGACAGAAAAGTCTGTGTGATGTCATACTCGGGCTAACATTAAAGATTACAACTTGAAGGTGAGCTAATCCAATTCCCCAAGTCAACTTGACTTTCTATAATAAAAAAGTCAATCTGAAACGTCTGCAAACGCATGGAAACAGCTTTTTCCAAACTGAACTGGGAATCAAAGTCAATTGACTGAAATGTCAACTCTGAAGCAATTCTCCAAACTGACTTGAATCATCAAATTGATTTTCCAGACAAATTTAGATTGTACTTTGTCTAGATCTGCAGAGGCCAAAACCATTCATCCTTTGTCTAAATATTAGTGGAAAAAAATGGGTGGTTTTTTCCTGAGCTACAGCCTCCATCTCATTGAAAAGAGAACATCTTGAATTTGATATGGAAATCAGAGGAAACACATCCTGGTCAATAAAGCTTGTTTCTGTACTTTACCTTTAAAACTAGTGGAATCTACTTGAAGAGACTGACAATAAATTGTTAGATTTGAAGTGAATACAATGGGCTTATTATACTGTTTACTGAATGTGATAACATAAAACATGTCTGAACCTTAACAAACGAAAATAGCCTCTTCCTTCTGCATGGGTTAACAGCACAAATGAAGAGTACTGTAATTGCTTTTAAGCTGGGTAACAATGCCCCCTAATGGACATTTCAGTAACTACCTCACTTAAAAAATACGAATACTGTACTCAGTCTCGGTTATTGTAATTCTGTTACAGTCTTGCTCAATTACCTGAAACAGATTTATTTTGTACTTCATCAAGTAAAAGGTGTGCAGCGGATGAGCCCAACTCATAGAAGAAAATCTAATGGAAGTACATGAAAAAATAATTCCACTCAAAACCTTTTCCAGCCTAAAGGAACAACTAGAAAATTAAATGAGAATTTATTCCAGATGTATATTGCCTATTCTTTTTGAAGTAATTCAGAGTGGGTAAACATACACATTTTTTAAAAGTTCACAGTGAGAAATGAATCTTTGTTCCTTAAGGATTGCGACTAAATTCTTTATCTGTAGAAGTTGAAGGAGGAGAACAACAACCAAGCAGGTGGTATCCTGCCACGTGTTCTTATATTCAGGTTTATCTTTACTGGAACATTACATGCCACCTAATACCGTGTTAGGCTACTTATGTAACCAGCCCAGTATTGCCTATCAATGAGCAAGCTGTCTTGATTTTGGTGAGTTGCTCCATGCCATTTCCAGCATAGCTCAGCTCCACAACTGGCTCAGGTGTGCTGAAATGTTCTCAAATCTACAACATCATTGCTCATCTTGCCTATTACTGTTTTGCTTCTCAATCATTTGCAATAACTGCTGCTTGACTTTTTTGAATGGGTGAAATCTTTGTCATGTTAGGCATTTGCCCCATCACTAAGCTATGGCCACTTCTCCAACCAGTTCTTCTCTTCCCAATTCATGCAGAGCTAAGCAGATGACAGAGTATCACTAACACCTGTCTAAGGAACATGATAACAGATGTGAAAATGAGGAGAATATGACCCATCAATCACTCCCAAGAAGAGGCACGAAGAATCAGCAATAAGTCCTCAAAATCACTGTGCAAAGCATGCATGCTTGTTCAGAAGAGCCTGCCCGCAGAACCTATTAAGCATCATTTTCTTTTGAGAGCTATGAGGCAAGTTTCAACGAGATATACTGGGAAATGTCATACAGTGCTGAGATTCTTTTCCAGAGCAGTGTGAGAGAATGGACAGGCATACATCGAGGCGACTCTGCAAACTTACAAACAGGAACAAAGGTTAGGACAGATTACATGCTCAAAAACAGATTGCCTTTGATCATGGGAGTCTCACCCTGTTATCATGGCTAAGTAGCTGATGAGAGGCCTGTCCTCCATAAATAAAGTATTTCTTATTCAGCACATGGTATGCAGAGCATTTACAGGATACTAATTATTCGATGCCAGGAGCCGCTAAATGCATCACTGATCTCTGAAATCAAGAGTATATTTCACCAATTATCTGACACAGCATCTCTGTGTATATATACTTTGAGGTAAGTACTATCTTCAATGATGCTGATTCTCAGATAAATCATGTAAGACGATGCCTGAATGTACTAAAAAAGTGGCATTTGGGGTGTGGAGAGACTGTAATGGTGATGCTTTGTTCAATGTTCTATCAATCTAACCCTTATGTCGGAACTGCAAGGAATTGCAATTTGGCTGGGAATTCTAAGCTATGTTGCAATCGCGAAACAAGTGGAGGGCCCTGATAGTGGGAAGCTCATCAACACTGAAACAGTAACATCACAACACAAAGCATTTTCTGACGTCAACTTTGCGAATTGGAATTTACAGTATATCTAGTGATAATTATCAGGGACGCGGTGGCATTGCAGGTTAAACCGCTGAGCTGGCCGATCACAAGGTCGGCGGTTTGAATCCATGTGACGAGGTGGGCTCCCGTTGCTAGTCCCAACTCCTGCCAACCTAGCAGTTCGAAAACATGCAAATGTGAGTCGATTAATAGGTACCACTTCGGCGGGCAGGTAACGGCGTTCCGTGTAGTCATGCCGGCCACATGATCACGGAAGTGTCTACGGACAAACGCCGGCTCTTCGGCTTTGAAACGGAGATGAGCACCGCCCCCTAGAGTCGGACACGACTGGACTTAATGTCAAGGGAAACCTTTACCTTTACCTAGTGATAATTGCTGCTGCTTATTGCATTCCCTTTTTCAGGATGGTGGTATGGCAGAAACTTGATTTTACGAGAACACTTTTTCCTCACTGTCATACAGCTTGTTTGGTTTTTTTTAATTAATTGTGATTTTGGCAGTGATTTCGGTTTCCTACCTAAATCGGATTCAGAACAAACAAATCCTCATGAATCATCACCTCTTATTTCTTAAGTAAAACTAAGAAGCATAGTCATTATAGCTTCTGTACATGTATGTATAATGTACGTAGGTCTACTGGCATCACCCTGAACTTTTGTTGTAATGTATATTGCTGCTTAAAAACATTTTAGGTAGGTGGGAGACTCATACCAGTAAAGGTCCAAATACATCTCATTGACCAGTGTTCAATTTATGTAATTTATCTGAAGATATTGTCGTATGGTACTGCACAAAGATGGTGGATAAATTCAAATGTGATCCTAACAATTAAATCACTCTCAGCCATATAGTTCAAGAATCAGCCTTGGTAGAAAGCCAAGTCCAATCTTGAAGTATCTCCATCCCACAACGGACCAATGGATTACATCAGCACGGAGGCATCTTTCAGATTCTTTCTGCTTTGTCGTCATTGCCTCAATGACTTTTGGAAATACTGTGTCCTTAATAAAAGGTAAAGGTTTCCCTTGACGTAAAGTCCAGTCGAATCCGACTCTAGGGGGCGGTGCTCATCTCCGTTTCTAAGCCTTGGAGCCGGCGTTGTCATAGACACTTCCGGGTCATGTGGCCAGCATGACTCGGAACGCCGTTACCTTCCCGCCGAAGCGGTACCTATTGATCTACTCACATTTGCATGTTTTCGAACTGCTAGGTGAGCAGGAGCTGGGATTAACAACGGGAGCTCACCCCGCCGCGCGGTTTCGAACCGCCGACCTTCCGATCGACAGCTCAGCGGTTTAACCCACAGCGCCACCGCGTCCCTCGTGTCTTTAATAGGCTCACTTTAATTCAATCAACTTTCCTCAGTTCCCTCTCATTTCCAATAGTCAAGCTATGAATGTATAAAAGGAGTAACATAAATCGAGTTTTAAAAAATCCATCCATCGAGGGTTATTATCCGTTTTAGGACCTTGTATCTGTCCCAGAGTTCAAAATTTTTTTAAAACTATATTTTTTTAATCACAGAATTCCAAGAACTGCCTGGGATTGGCTTGGCTCTTAAGCCTGCTCTTTTAATCCTATCCAGGACATTCCCTCTTCTATTCTGGTAGGTAGCTTCACTTCCATAGCTGGTTTCCTTCTTTCCCTTTTGTTGGATGACACATTGCTTGTTCCCTTCTATGCCACAATAGAACATCACTTGCCAGTGAAGCACCCACCTCACTTTCTAGTCAGGTGCCCCTCAAGGTGTAGAGATCATCCTGCGAGCCCTTGTTCTTAGTTGTGTTTTTCCCATTTCATGGCAAAATCTGCAGTAAAAGATCTCCACAGATGCAGGCTGTTTTGAAATACACAGATTCATGAAAGCCCACATAGGTAAGCAAGGGCATGTGGCAAAACCAGAAGGGAGATGAAATAAGACACTATTGCATGGTCATGCAGATCAGTAAATACAAATTATGATCTCATTCTAGATCATGGTTGGATTGCTTTTTCAGACAAAGCAGCTTCTCCCTTTTAAAAAAAAAATACTGGGTTCAGAGAACAGCAAGAAGTAAGGCTATGATGCCATTAAAGGGAAGGGCTAGAATTTTCAACTGTTTTTGGTAAAAGTTGGAGGATTCCTTTTACTCAAATAGATGTACTACCAGAATTTTGACACACCCATGTTGCTGCTGAAAATCTTATTTATGCTGCAGAATTGCAGTGTTGATACTGCCATTAAGTGGATGCCATACTGAGTTACAGATGAGCAAGGAGACTGTGTTTAAGCAGCATACAAATGATACTTAGAGGGACTGTCATTTAAATATTTACAATTTGAAAGTAAAGGTGTCAACAACAACTTTTTTCCACTGAATTCCAATTGCTCTCAGGATATTTCTCAGGACAGATTTCTTTTTTTTTAAGGAGAGAAAAGCTGGAACTGTAATTTCTTCTAGGAATCTTCTAAAGTGTTGAAATTAGACGTACGCTCTCAATAATCATGTCAAGTTGGCTTTGTTGACCTGGACTGCATTGCCGGAGTATGATTAGTTGTTTCATTTCAATAGACGATTCATTTCTCAAAGATATTAGTTTTGACAGTACAGTGCCTAAAATAAATTATCAAACAGCAGAGGATTTTCCTTGCAAAGATTAATCTCCATTTAGATTCTAACTTCGCAGCTCTTTCTTAAAAGGGTAGCTTGAGTAGCATACACGTTGAATTTCAATTATCAAATTAGCACCATAAAGAATTTGTACTCACAAACAGTCAGGTCCACCACTGCTGATGTTTTGATAAGCTATGGGAGAGACAGGAAGGAGAGATTCGCAAATCTCAGCAGGACTTGGCAGGAATCTTGAGAGATTTATTAAGCTTCCCTGCCTTGGACCTGTCCCAGCAATTTCTGTCTTTCAGTCTTCTTTTGTAGAGCTCAAGTAAGGCTGAATCCTGGTATCTCCCTACTTCACATTCCCAAAGCAGAACTCAGGTGCCCTATACAACCTCACATTCCTCCCTTGATTTTTATCCCCTTTTCCTTGCTTCTCCTCCACTCAGCCCAGGTCTTTCAGGGATGGGAAGAAATGTTCCTACCAGAGATCTAAGTGAATCACTTCCAGAAATATCATGAAATTAGACTAAAAGCTGCTAGCAGCCCTAGGAGTTAATATCACAAGCAGCAAATATGCTGGTGTCATGACTCATTTTTCTATAAGTGCTATCTGTAAGTTTCATGCTAAGACCTTTCACTCATTTTCTATAATATCCTAAAGGTAGCATTAGGGTGACAGAGTAGGAGCTAAGCTAGCAGTTGGTTTCTTACCTAAAACAATAGGCCTGAAGTAAGATCACTGCTGAGAGGAGCTGAAAAGGGAGATCTGCAAAGGAAAGAACTGTATAGCAAGAACCAAAACAACAAGCAAATACCAGACTCCTCTATGTGTGCTATTCTCAGACCTGGACTGGGCTACCAAGAATGTCAGTCTCAAGAGAGAATGAATTAGGTGAAAGATGGCCTGCAATAATTCAGCCTGAACATTACATCCTTAGAAGAGGGATGCTCCTTCAGGAAGGTTCTAGAAGGAAAAAACCTGTAAGATTCTCCATCTTTTAAATGAACAAGAAGAAGAATCCATGGGCAACACTGATTCAGGCTAGGCTCTGATGCTCCCACTTCTCCAGCTATGGAATCTTTATGGCTCCAAACTTACCAATGGAATCAACCTCTTATAAGTCAAGAAGTAATTTATGTATGGATAAGGCAGTAATAGGAATTGGCTAATGTAACATCTAGATTTATTTAAACCTTTTTGAATTTCTTTCTGACATTGAGACGCAATTAAATTAAAGTCAATGTACATAAATAATGATTAAATATACTTCTAACCATCAACAATTTTCTTCTGTTTAGCACCCACATAAGTTACAGTAATGCACAGACTGTCCAACCATTTTCTGCTGGCCTAAACCGCTACTTAAATATAAGATGATCCTCTACAACACTTCCAAATCCATTTTCCCAGACAGATCCCTACCATTAATCCCTGCCTTGCCAGCTCTTTCTCCATTATTACATTTAAATCCCTCTTTAAGATGCATTTATTTACCAACAACTTTTCTTCTCCTTTTGACACCTTTAACTTAACACCTGTGCACTATTTCATTATTACTTGTACATAGTCCTTAGAGATGTAAGGCATCTTCACTTATTCCAAATTATTTACGAATAGAGAGATCACATCAAATATGCACAACAATCTGGAACACACACAAAAAAAGGATTTCCCAAACTATGACTAAGATATCTAAAGCGAAGCCTAGATAAATTATTTTGTATATGTTTCAGTGAAATTGGGAAGCAGGCTTGTGGCTCTTCAATTAGGCCTATAAATCCAACCTAGAATAGAGCTTTCATTTTTAAGATTTAAAAAGAGCCTCCTAAATGCAGATATACAGTGCATTTTAGGTAACTGCAAATTTTGTAGTATAATTCTCAGGATCAAAGAAGCTGACTAGCCCTAATTTTACGGTATTAATAGAAACCCTTTTTATACATATCTAGTTTCAGAATTTATTACAACCTAGGAGGAAAAAAAATCAAGATCTAGGACAGGGCACTGCTATGAAATTAGAATCACAATAATTATCTGTATATAGCAGGAGTTATCAGATCAAAATCCTTTATTACAGTCAATGACCAGATCTAGGTACAATTCAGCAACAATATTACAGGGGAAAAGAGGAGATACAGGTAAGTGTGCAATTTACAGAAAAAAGAGGAGAAAGTGGAGGAAAAGCTGGTAAGTGCTGGCATATCACAACTTATTTAAAGTATTTAGGGCAGCAGGAATTGCAAGAAGCGCTTAATTGTTAAGTAAGTACAATGCTATGTTAATGAATGACAGTAAAGTATTAAAATACTGATATATTAAAACATTTAGATAAATAAAAATGTGGTAATAAAATACAGAGGTATGCACTTCAGTAATAAAATTCTACCTAGAATACTTTGAATATAACTAATGATGCTTACTTAGTACCTACTTAGTTGTTTATTATAAGAGTCCCTCCGTTCGGAGGAGATGGGGGGGTGATAAATTTGATAAATAAATAAATATTACTGTTATTTACAGTTCTATAAAAGGAGGAGAGAAAGTAAGAGAAGGGAAACAAAAATAAACTGGTCCAAGGACTTTGAGTTATTAGGTTGAGTTTGAAGTTAACTGTTGCCTGGTTTTAACTGCTGCAGTGACAAATTTAGCTACTGTGTGGGTGAGGTCACAACTGGAGTCTGAAAGGAGGTAGCAGGTATAGAAATCATCTGTTCTCTGCAGCACCTGCAGTAAAAGTTACAGTGTTGTTTCAAAAGTCCTTGCAGAAGGTAAAGTAAAGGAGGACATATTTTATCATTTCAATTTTCCCAGAGCCGCAAGGGCACGTATGCTGGGATATGGGGAGGTTGGCATACCTGCCATATAAAAGTGCCAATCAGAGTACATTATGCCCTAGCCCTGAAAAATCTTTTTCTCAACTTAGAGGAAGTGAGAGGGTACAAGAAATTTGCTGGTCAGGAGTTGTCCAATTTTGTGGGTCCATGAGACCGTAAAAAGATAAATGACCCATAAGGATTTCACTGGGGTCAGAAGTGGGAAAGACACAAATAAAGCACTTTTATATATAAATATAAATATAAATATAAAGATTTTCAAACTTTGCAAGTACCAAATCTGACCACTGAGGCTTCCACAGGCAAAGCAAAGAGCAATTTTTCTTTAAAAAATCCTGCCTTTAACTAAACAAAACAAGGGGAAAAAGTAGAAAAATAAAGAAAAATTTAAAAGAATAGAACAATAACAACAACAATTTACATATAAAAGGGCTACTCATCCATCTATATACATCTATAAAATTTTACAGCAGTTTCAATAAGGGAGCACGTTGTTTGAAATCACTCCCAATGCCTGTGCAAAGCTGATTTTAAAAATTGTGACTGTCCCTTCTAAGTTCCCTGGGATCCCCTACAGTGGTCTTGATCCACAGTTTGCGAACTCTTGGTACAGGGATTAACATCAACTGAGACATTAAGAATATACTTTGCTATTGATACTTTGCAATATAGGCCCAAAATAAAGCATGCTAATTGTTTACATCAGGGAGGCATGCCCAACTTTCCCTTTGGGGTCATAGGTCAGCGATGAGGAAAGTGAAGCAAATGATGGTAGCACCAGAGCTCTAACCAGGAAGGGCTACCCATTCACTTTTTCCCCCCACTTTCCTTTTCTTTCTCTGACGTCCTCTTTTCCCATTCTTTCTCTCTTCCCCTCACCCTCTGCTCAGGAGGCAGCTAGAAAAGGGGTGTCCACTGATCACTTTCAGAGGGCTTTTGAAAAGGAACTGAAAGCTGCATGAAATCAAACCATGGTCCTCAGGTAAGCTGCCCACTCCAACATTAAATAACTGTCTAAAATAGCAAAATTTCAAAAAGACTATTTGTCCTTTTTAGACAAATATATGTCATTAACAAAGATGATATTGATGATAATGGGTACAGCACATTTATTTTCACACTCCAGTATAATCCCCATATTACAGATGGGAAGCAACAACCATTTAGATTTATTCAACACTACTGTGAGTTCACAGCTATTCTGGAATTTAAACCAAAGGCTTTATCAAGTTTTAAATTAACCTGGTTCCCTCTAAATGAGCTAGATTACAATTTCCACTATTCCAGGACAGGATGGACACTAGGTTGGAGAAGGAATTATTCAAAATTATTCAACAGATGAACTACAAACCACTGTGTTACTTTTACCAGGTGCATAATTAAGGGAGCCTACTTGGTAATGCCTCTCCCCTTCAAAGGCAGAATGTCCCCCCTAGGGCAGCTTGGGTAGCCTGTCTTGGTGCTTATGCTGATGTCATTTCAACATGAAAATGTAATCCTCAAAACATCATCTTTCACGGTGTGCTTTAATCCTTTTGTTTGAAATCCACTGTATTGCACATGTGTTTGTTTATTCTTATGAACTGTCCCCTTGATGAGTAAGATATAAATCCCTAAAATAAAATGTGCCCACAAGGCATTCCTTAAATGCCACCTAACTCTCTGCAGGAATCCCAGAAACTAGAAGGTACTCTAACAGATCATGACAATGGTACACCCACTGACAATAATCTACCTTCTCCCTAAGCCATACCTGTATTCCATGACACCATCTCTCATAGTAAAAGCCCAGGATATTGGACAGGGGCTGCTACAGATCCAAACCAAACATGCACAGGGGTAGATGCAGCTGTTGCCCTCCAGGTGTTTGGAGTGCAAAACTTCCAATTCTTTGCCATTGGCCAGGAGACCGGGGTTTGGCAAGGGCAATAGACTGTTTACCATTTTCGTACACAGCTTATCTTAAATGATTACCTTCATCAAAGTCAGCATCATCTTCTGTATGCTGAGGGAATGGGAAGCAGTTGGTGATTTCAAGTCTGTCATCCACCACCAAGCCTAGCAGCACACCTTGAACCACTTCACTGCCTTGGCCTTCTTCCTGATAATGCTTGATGATCTTCAGCACCACCTGAAATACAAACTTCAAGTTAGGAAAACCTCATTTAAGATGCAAGGGCTAGATCACCTAGCAGTCAGTTTTCACACAACGGTTTCAAACGAACTTGCTCAGGTGTGAACTATTGAATGTTATATTTTTCCAAGACTGGCCATTATCATAACGTGCTAAGATTAGTAATAAAAACAAGTTAGTGTTTTAAAAATCACCAAAATGTTGCTATGGAATCAGATGTATTTATTTCTGCATATCTGTATTGAAAAGACTTGGTACGGCACTTCTGGGGAAGAAATGGCAGACTGAAGACGGCTCCGCGAAAAGTGAAGCTGATGACCACGGTGGAATAAAGAGCCAGCGAGTAGACCGGCTCTTCAGTAATTCCTCCCTGGACAGGGAGAGGACTTGAGATTGCCCAGAAGTGCTCCAGACAGATGCTCCTCGCAAGGCCACAAGATAGTGGTTTGTGGTGGAATTAGAGCTCTGGGAAATGAGGGAATAACCATCTTGCTCAAACCACAGTCAGAACCTTTGAAAGAACACTAAGTTTGCATACTTCCTTTTCTAATCACTTTTGGAAATTGCCTGTTAACTGCTTTTCAGGTATTAGGAACCTTTGGATCGACAAGTTTTACAGCACCGGGTGAGTTTTCTGCAGTCTTTAGTGAATGAAGTATTAACTACAAGTTTAAGAACTTTAAAATATATTTTTTTTGTATAAACAGCAAAAGGGTGATTAAAACTTTGACTTTAGAAAGCTACAAATGGACTAAGGGTCCAGATAAATCTGAAATAAGATTTTGGGATTAATTATAAAGAATCCTTCCCATGCGAAAATGCTTTTGATTTTTTTTTTAAATAAGATTTTAAAAATTGGACACTAGGGGGAACTAAAGATTACAATTAAAGGAGAAGAACACTTAAATGTGACTTACAATTACAGAAGAAGCAAAATATTTTAACATTGGACATACTGAAGGATATTTTTAGACAATGGACCCAGAAGTTAATTTTAATAGTGTCTGCCTCTATAGATAGACTGTGTCCAAAAGATGTTATAGAAGAGGAACAAGTTCTACTTGATAAGATTGAGACTGATGTGGAAAAAGATGCTACATTGGACATGCAAAAGAAACCAGCTGATGTCTTAATAATTAAAAGGGATATACAAACAACAGACCAAGAAAGTGACCTGGATAATTTTCTTATATTGGATTTACAAAAGAGGCTTGTTAAAGTTTTGAAGAATTTTGTGAGATGGGACAAAGAAAAAAGTAAAAAAAATCAGCTTCTACAACATTATTTGAAGGGGCTAAAGATTAAGATCGTTAGAAGTAAAAGGAATATAAAGCTGGTTTATTTGATCAAGGTTAAAATAGGTATGTTGTTATCTCCGGTAGCCCTTAATGGACTTTCATGGACATCAGGAATGAAATGACGATGCTTTATGGATTTATTTGTAGATAAAGATGGGATATGAGAAGAAGACATCATTTGTTGTATTTCAAGAGAAGGTGATAACTTACTAAAATTGTTTATACTTGTGATGAAAGTGGGAAGTCGTTTCTTTATATATTTCTTTGCTTTTTTTTTTACTATATTCTTATTTTTCCTTTCCCATTTCTTTCTCTATTTTTTCTTTCTTTTCTGCACTTTCTACTCTTTTTATTCTTCTATTTTTTAATTTGTATTAGTTTTTACTGTTGTGATCATAATCTTTAATAAAATTACTACTAAAAAAAAGGAAAAAAATTGGCAGGGCAATTCTACATTTTCAAGGAGGGCGGAAAACATTTGAATATAAGTAACATTCAACTCAGCTTGCTCAGGAAATGGGGTAACAGTACCAGAAAATCTAATGTAACACCTACAAGCATCAGATATTAGAAGTGTAGCAATGGGTAATAGGACTTTTTCTCTAGCGACAACTCTCCACAAAAGCATTTGGCTTCCAATAATGGTTGTTTCTGTACTTGTATATTCGAACGAAAAAGTTTATTGTCAATTTAGCCAATAGCTTTAAATTATTCCACCTTGGTTTATTCCCCTTTACTAAATTTTGAGAAAATGAGAAAATGAAAGCAGCCAAGTAACACAAGTCTGTGTGTGCTGCAAAAAAGATCTCTCCATTGTCAGGAGACGTTGTTTTGCGCACCTGTGGACAAAACACATCCACGTGCAACAGAGGAATTCTGTAGTTACCAGGCTCAGGATCAAAACAAAAACACATCTAAAAAAGTGGGTACTGGAAATAAATACACTGGTGCTGAATATTCCTACTCAAGATTTAAGCTATGCCCAGGGCATTCTGGTTTTCCATTTTTTCATCCATTCAAAACAATCAAGAAGCATTCTGTATTCAAAAAGCATGCATTAGGCTGGTGGCTTTTAACATGTTTCCTTTAGATTTTTCTTCCTGAAATTTAAAGTTTTAATTTCCATTTCTGCATATCTTTCAGACCCCCATCCCCTTAGTCTGCTGAAGTGGAGTTTGGCAACATAAAACTTGACAAGCAACAATTTGAATTTGCTATTTAAATACATTTAGAGTAGTCAACCTGGTACCATCCAATCAACACCACCCAGTGTGGCCAGTAGATAGACAGCAGACGAACACTACTCCACCAATTCCAAAATTAATATTAAGAGCAAATCTAGAATCAGTTCACCTAATAGTATGTGTGGGGAGAGTTTTTTTCACACACACACACACAAATTATTTAGGGGCATGGTCTATATAGGTAAAAAAAAAACCCAACATATTATCTAAATGGAATTTAGGCCAAGAGAGACCCAAAACCAATAAGGGTGGGCAAAGCATTCGAAAATAATCAAGAGACTTCAGAGACAAAATTTCTGCTCAAGCAATTCAGAGACAAAGCAATTCATTAAGCAACTTCTTTCAGGATTTACCTTTTGCTCAGGCATTACCTATGTTGAACTGAAACATACAACAAATACGTCGGTCTATTATAGGATCTGTCCATGCATTGCAACACAAATACTGTGGCAAACCCTGGGCACATAACAGGGAAATATTGAAACATTCTAGTATACAGAACCACTAAGCACAATAAAAGACAAATTTGGCCAGCAGTAGTAAGAGTTTCCTTTCAGATATAATCCTATTTAAAAGAGGGAGAAATCAATACTCGCCCTGAAAACAAAATGTGGAAATGTCATAGCACATGTGCTAGAAAGGGAGGGAGGGAGGGAAGGAAGGAAGATCTTCTTCTGACACCAACCAGAAACTAAAACATACAGTAGTCTTACAGGTGAGTTTAGAGGATGGGAAGATAATCTCTTGTTTGGCTTAAAAAACATAGCCTAGCAGGGTTGAGGATTTGTATGTGCACCACCCTTACATTACCGGCAAATAAGAACAACATTCCCTCTAAGATCCTAAGAGTTAAGGTAGAACTAGATGAGGATGCATGTCTAACAGCCAATATATTCTGAGTTCAACCTCCTCTACACCCGCCACCCGCCCCCAGAACCTCAGGGTAGGGTGCAGTGTGCAGAGTAGGTTCACCTGGCTAGAAAAAAGGACTGGCTGTCCCACATATATGGGGAGGCCCTGCAGCTTCTTTTACTCAGAATGGGGGCAGATATAATGGGCAGAAGTAATAATAAGTTTTAGGAACCTGAGGAAGAGCCACCACTAAGGGTCTGATAAAAGAAATCTGAATCTGGGGCAGAAATGTAACTTGAGAAAGCCATCTCAGAATTCTCACAAAGATAAAGGGAGGAAGGGGGGAAGTGCAGTCAGATTTGCAAGTATAAAGTTACTAGAACTTTATAATAAAAGTAGTATTAGCATGCATGACTCTGAATTCCTAATGGGATCTACCTTGAAGGACTGATAGCAGCTGAGGACACCAGAAGGAACCAAGACTAGGCAATCTATGCATTGGAGATGGGAAAGAAGCAGCGTATCTTAATGCTGCACCTTTTTCCTGGTGCTCCATGAAAGGGGTTTTTTTTGGGGGGGGGAGGTTGCCCGAACTCTCTGCAAGCTGTACAACATGCAACATGATAGTAGTAAGGCAATTCTACATTCTCCAAGCTGCATTGCCATCGATCACTTTTACACATCCCCTGTAAGTATCCAGGTCTGCAGGAAACAAAGCTGAAGTATTGAGCTTTGTACCATTACAACATGTGCTATTAATCTTGGGTAAGCAGCAACACTGAAATCTTATTATCTATCACAGAAATGAGGTGCCTAGGAAGAAAGTTTTTTGGGCTTTTTTGTTTAATGACCTTAACACTGCACTATCATAACCTCTGACCTGTTAGAACAGCAATCTGTATTGTAAGTGGCATGGATGGTTAAACTCAAATGAAGTTCTGGATTTCAACAGGCAACACTGAAGTTATTTGACTTTAAGGGGAGAAAATGAGAGATGTCATAGTGCACATCCTGCAAGAGTTTAATCCTCACAGAAACTGCTGAAGATGTCCCTTACAGAAATGTTTCTGGAACGTGTGCCCTGGGAAGTTAGGTCTTTGAGCTGTTAGGAAAATGAGTATTCAATATCATTATCACACGGTCATCAAAATGAACAAGCTATAGCAGCGTTGTCCAACCTGATGCCACCAGATGGAAGGCACCAGAGAATTCTGCAATCACTGAACTGGAAGGAGCTATTAAATCCTCAAGCCCAACACCCTCCACCCCCAAGCAGTTATTCAGATTAACAACACATTACAGATGACCTTTAGGTTCTGTATGCATACATCCAGTGAGACTCTACCACCTTTCTAGGTAACTGGTTCCACCAATTATAATTCTCATTTACAGTCCCAATCATTCCCAGCTACATGTTTAGTGGAAGGCTAAGTCAGAACAGTGAAATTAAGAACTTCCTGTTGAACTAGACTTTTTTTGATTGCTTTTTTCTTTGTCACCTTGAACCCAACAGATTATAGAACCCAACAGACTATAGAATTACGAATTTGCGTTTTCAGTATTATTGTTTAAAATATTTGACAAATATTTACTGTACTGATTTACTATTCCCTATCTCTAAGAACTAGATTGGATATGTGATTATCCCATTCCACCATTTTAACCTCAAACATGTGTCTTAAATTAAGCTGACAAATAGGCTGTGGTCAGACAACTCTATCATATTCTCACATGGCAGTTGTCTGATGTAAGTCACAATAAATGTTCCAAAATTAACTAATTAGCACTGAAGTTCCAAGTCTAATAGTTTAACTGCTGGATCACGAGTCTCAGAACAAAACATGACAATACGTCCATCTCTATGATCAGGGACTCTCCATGGTACAGTAAATTTGCATAAACCCAGAGGAAAAACAATCCATTTTAATTTCTGAAATTAACAGGCAGACAACAAAGAAATATATAGCAAAGGCTCTTTTTATCACAAAGCTGAGGAATGCATACAGCCCACTTTGGCAACCTGTAGCTTTCAGAAAGTTTATAGCTGATATTTTTGCAGCGCACACTTCACTGCCAATTTTCCCTTGCTATCAGCTATCAGCCAGGCATGGAAGCTGAATAGGTCAGTCTCCTAGCATCTTGATAAGGACTGCCAGAGAGGCAGAGAGAGGTTTAACTTGGTTCCCCTTATCAAAATTTTCAGAGGCTGCACAAGTTCCTTAATGATTAATGCAGCCCTTCCAGAAGGGATCATAGCAAAAAGGAACCCATTAAGCATTCTGATATTAACCAGCAAATGTAAAAGGCTTGTAATGCGGTCGCAATAAAATGAGCTATTACACATGTTGGCAATGGCCAGCAAATATAAGAGGCTAGTATTTCAATATGTAATCAGCTGACCCATCTCCAATTAACTCTTGCTGCTTTTTACAATTTGTTACAATTTGCATCAGCCTATAATACCGCTAAAAGCTGGATGTGTACACGTTAGAGGAAAGGAGATTCCAATGTAATATCAGAATTTTTTCTTAACAGTAAGAGCAGTTTGACAGTGGATCCATTAACCCAAAGGAGTGGTGGGTTTCCCTTTGCTGAATGTGTTCAAGTAGAGGCTAGAGAACCATTCATCAGGGATGCTTTAATTCAGATTCCTGTACTTAACAGAGACCTGGATTTGATGACCTCAATGGCCCTTTCCAACTCTATGATGTCAGGAATTTTAAAAAATGGTTTAAGCAATAGAGATTTAGGAGATATCCTAAATGCTATCTCCAAGTAAGACTACAGCTTTGGGAGAAACAATTAAATTTAAACCTACCCAACTGCAGGACTCCAATGCTTTAAAGCATCTCTGAACTACAGGAGGAAGTGGTGCCAATGCAGTACATGTCTTAGTCAGCAAGCACCCATAAATAGATACATACATATTACCATGTCACTAGTCATGTCTGGAAATATTCAAGAAATCAGCATGGAATGTCTCTAACATACTCTGCCTCAAGTGCAGCAAAAAATGGCTAGCAACAAAGAGACAACTTACACTTCTTTCAAGATAGCGCTAATGTCCTTCCTAATCACCAGTATTCTTTTACAAGGCAGGGGGTTCTGTCCCATCCCCTTCCTCCACAATTATGGTTTGGGAATGTCTCCTCGTGATTATGCCAACTTATGCCTTGAGTTATTTATAAAAATGATAAAGGTGTGATAAAAAATTTAAAAAAACCCTAACAAGTAGGAATGATAGGAACTTGCTTTCCAAATTGAGGAAGCCCTTGGATAAATATTACTTATTAATAAAATATATACATACATAATTATGTGGTAGTCCGTTATTATCATGCTCATATTATGTAGGAAAGTTAAAGCCAAGAGAAGCTTGGTTCACCCACTTCACTACATGCTCTTTTGTTTTTAAGACTTGTTGAACAAACCTCAGTTAAGCTCATTTAAGGTTTAGACATCAAAGAAGGCATAAAATATAGTTTACAAATCACACACAAAGCCAAAAAACATTATTTTGGTTTAGGATGATATATGTGCCCAGCATGCTGGCTGAGGAGTTTGGGGAACTCCACGCATATTAAAGTTCCCAAGGTTGACAAACACTGAGTTAAACTATAATTGGAAATTCCTAGTTTGTATCCATAACTGCCAGGCTAAAGCAGCTATATCACCCAAGAGACACGAGCCACAGCATGGGCATCTCTTCAAGCCACCAAGTCTCTACTTTACCCTCTAATGAAGACATGCACAACATTTCAGTTGAGAGTAACACATTTCTACTTAGCAACAAAGAATTAGAATTTCAGCCATCAGCAGCTGCATTCGGTTATACTACTGGAGTGCCACATTCTGTATTCATGAGTTACTGCTATTTCCCCATTAAAACATTACTCTCCAGATTCCCAGCAACTCCATATGTAACTATTTCAAAAAGACATCTAAGTACAGTAGCAGTTAACCTTATCATCATTCAACAAGCCATTTTTCACATGGATTCTAGCTGAATTTCTAGTGTCATTTTAAATTTAGAGGAGAGAGCCTGAACAGGGGAATAATAAATCTTGTATAGGTATTTGATCTTCAGAAATTATTAGTCTGAGGGGGAATAAAAGCAAGTGACTATATCTGAAGCATCCACTTTATGATTCTTAAATGTGAATATCCCATCCTTATTGCAGGGATTTTTCAAAACTTGGAAAATATGGTTAAGACATTAGCTATGCTGTTCTTCTTTAAACCTAACTTCAGCCTAAATTCGGAAAAAGTCGCAAAAATATGTTAGGATGAAGCAACATGTCTTTTTAGTTTCTGTATTCAACCCTCTTCCCTAAATGGTCCTAAACCAGCATTCCCCGTCTAGATGCCCTCTAGATGTGTGAATTCCCCTCAGCACAAGAATTCTCTTCTTTTATTAACTAAAGCAAATAAATATCAACATACAGGCAGAAAGAATAGACACCTTAAGATTTAGTTCACATGCAGCACAAAAATCAGTATTTCGATGATGCACAGATATGCTGCAGTAATTTATCTAAAATATTTATAGTCTGCTTTTTAGAGTCAAACTCTACTGGCAGCTTCCAATACATGCAATTCAATGCAATTTTTAAAGTAATGCATCACAAAAGTACAGTTAAATAGGCAAGCATGATGAGCTATAATAAAAGGGTGATTAACTTTACAGTCAAATCAATCATTATAACCTATAATCATACCCTATGCAATAATCCAAGAAGATCCTCATCCAATATAAGGCAAATGTAAACAAATGGATCTTTACAGCCTGCTTAACTGCCTACAGTGTTGCAGCAATGTGCATGCCAACTATGGCCATTTCAGCACTAATGACCACAGCATCTTCCTAGCACAATCCAGCCATCATCGCTGTGATTTAAAGTCTGTCCTCAGTAATGGGTTTTTTTGTTTGTTTGTTTGTTTTTGTACAATGATAGCTGGGTGACTAGAAAGTGCTTACGTCACTAGGGGGGAAATGATGTAGAAAAAGGTCTAGAAATCAGTCTGAAAGTCTCTGTCTGTCATGCCCTGGCAGACTAAAAGGGAGCATTACTTCATCATTCTAACCAGTACGGTTAGACTGCCTTCTTCTATGTTTATATACAGAGCGATGGGCAATTTGTAATCTTACAGATATACACAGCCACTGAACCTCTTTTTTGTTGTCCACAGGACCTTCTATCATGCTGCTAAGTTGTAGCAGCACCACCACTGAAAATCAGGGCAATGGCTTCTTGCCATTTTAAGATAAGCAAACATGAAAGTGCACTCTAAGTGTTAGAAGAAGTTTAATATAGGAAAAAGAAACCTTAAACCTTCTCTCCAACAGAGAAACAATGGAAAATTCTGGCCCATCCCTCTATGTCTCCATCTATTTTGCATCATTATCATTTCACCAGCAGCAGCCTTTGGTGAAGGTGAAAGGTCCCCTGTGCAAGCACCGAGTCATGTCTGACCCTTTGGGGGGACGCTGCTTTCGTGACATTTTCTTGGCAGACTGTATCAGGGTGGTTTGCCATTGCCTTCCCCAGTCGTCACCTTCCCCAGCAAGCTGGGTACTCATTTTACCGACCTCGGAAGGGTGGAAGGCTGAGTCAACCTGAGTCAGCTCCCTGAGAATCCAGCTTCCGCTGGGATTGAACTCAGGTCATGGGAGAGTTTCAGTTGTAATACTGCCGCCTACCACTCCGCGCCACACGAAGCAGCAGACTTTACTCCCTTCCAAATGTGTAGTTTAGCCTATCCCCCCCACCCCCACCCAAAAAAGTTAACCAAATAATTGCTACGTTATCGCACAGCATCTTGCTTTTGGCTTAGCACGAAGTGTAACCAGACATGCAGCTTGTTCAGTAAACCACAGTTTAAAATTCCTGGCTTTGAATAATTGATGACACCCTTACAGTCACCCAGAGGGTTCAGTTACCAACTGAAAGACCAAATTAATTAATTCTAATCCTAAAATCCCTCTTACCACCATAATGGTCTTCTTATTATCAACAGCACACAAGTGAACAGCTTAGTGAAAACAGCATCCTTACAGAAGCATACTTCGCTTGAGTGACAGAGAGCACAATCTTATAAAGCTATGTTTTAACCAAACCATCCTATACATGGCTACCAAGAAGTTGTAGCATCCTAGTAGTATGGTCTACCTTTGCTGTATTTATACCTTTTTGTGTGTGTGTTAGAAGCACCTACCAAGAAGGCGCTTCTGTATTGAAAGGATTTCCCAGTGACGTCATCGTTGCCCAGGGGATGCCTGAGAGGGCTCCATTCATGTCCCTGTTATTTTCCCACTGACGTGGTACCTATTTATCTACTTGCATTTGCATGCTTTCAAACTGCTAGGTTAGCAGGAGCTGGGACAAATTGACAGGAGTTCTCTCTGTCACGTGGCTTGTGCTCTCGGGTTTCGAACTGCTGAGCTGCAGACCTTAATGGTCCTGACTCAGCACCTTAACCACTGAGCCACCGTGGCCCCTTATTTATACCTAAGACATTGTAATTCATACCCTCTTTCACCTATAGAATCCCCAAGTGGCTCTCAGCAATTTCCCTTGTTATATTCTGGTTTGGCACTGACTTATCTAGGCACCAATTAATGTATTTAACAACTTAACCCTATATACAGAGCTGGGTTTAAAGTCTAGTTAGGTTACAGGACTACAGGTGGGAAGACCTAGGTTCAAATCCAGTATCAGCCATGGAAACTGTTACATGGTTACATTTGACCAATCACTATTTTCATCTGGTGAGTGGGTGCCTGTATCAACTGAACAGAGAAATAAATAACTCAGCCAGTCTATCTCACAGGATTGCTGTTTTGACAATAACACTGGAGTAAGGAGTACTGCATACACCACTTTGAGCTCCTAGTGGAAATGCAGGATACAATTCTAAATTAATTGTTATGATCAGTCTAAAGGACATATTTTTCCCCACAATTAATTCTCTTTCTGTTAAAGGCAAGAGAGATAACAACTACTGTTAGGGAAAAATAAGTGCACTGCCTTTATTTCATGATGTCTGGAAATCCTACAGAATTACACCTCTGTTTTTGAGAAAGAAAACTAAACATTTTAAAGATTATAAATTTTGTACGAAATCCTGAAATCTGTATTTGTCAAACAGCAAAATGCTAATATTACTGTACTGTATATAAAATCCGATTAGTTCAACAGAAGCTCCAATGCTACTCACTGGGGCTGTGTGGTATTTCAGACTCAAAAGGCAAAAGGATGCTTTGGAGTGCCTTTTGCAACTCCTCAAAAACTGCTGTATCTTTTCCCAGCTGTCTTTTGCAACCACCGTACAAGCCCAGATAAACACATGTCTTTAAGAACTTGCATTCGTTAATACATATTTACTTTATAGAACCAAGTTCACACTAATGAACCTTTTGCCGGAGTTCCTCTTGCCAACACATACTTTCTTTGACATAGTTTACTGAGTAATCTATAACTGACTGAGTTCACACAACACTCTATGTCAATGTTTCTCAACCCTTGGCACTGGCTGGGGAATTCTGGGAGTTGAAGTCCACCCACCTTAAAGTCGCCTTGGGTTGGGAAACACTGCTCTATGTTATAAACTATGCTTAATAAGCTACAGTGGTTCACACAGTAGGCTACAGCGCAAAACAAGCACATCACATTTAGGCTTGGTGCGGCGGGTGAATCCTGCAGCTAAGTCAAAACCAAGAGCCCGATCGTGGCATCCCCTGTTAACGAACACCAACCGCTGGAAAGGAGGGCTGCTGCCTTTTAACCGAGTTAGTGGGGCTCTCAAACCAAGATGCTGAAGCAGATGGCTGAAACAAGGGAGCCGGGGAACTCCCCCGTAAAGCCGGTCCCATCCCTGCCTGGTTCCCCGTTTCGCTTACCAGCCCGTCGATCTGCACTTGCTTCACCGCGGAGTCCCCCGGGCCCGACTTGCCTTTGGCCTTCCCGCCACCGACTGCGGAACCCCCGGCGCCGGTTCCTTCCTTACGAGACGCCATGGCGAAAAGAGGCGGCGAGCACACCGTCCGGCAAGGAAAGAAGGTGGAAGCGTGCGCCGGATAGGATCTTCCGGGTGCTGGACCGGAAACACGATCCCCGGAAACAAGGTTCCACTTGCAGGAGCCCAAGCGTTAGTAAGCCGGTGCTCGAATCTACGGGGTAGGAGGGATTGTGACAACTGAAGGTGGCTGATTTCTCAGTAAACACGCGGTAGGATAGGGTTGCACGTGACAACTGGTAATATTAATGTGGAATGCGAGAAAATCTGCCTATGTGGTGGGTAAGAGTGGAAACTCACTTGTTGACGCTCGGTTTGGATTACAGCGTTTAGGTTACGTGATTCTGGTACTTCACTTAACCAGCAGTCCTTTGGCCCCGTAAGCGTTTTAAAACTGGTTATGAAATAAGATAAAGCTTCAAGGGACAGTCCATTGATTTCTCCAACTTGGTCCTTCCCCGTGTATTGAGATTCCAAGTCCCCGAATTCTCTTCTAGCATGGCCATAATTAGTTTATTCATTTTGGAAGTACACAAGACTCTTTACTTTTGCTGCAACAGGGGGTTGCCACTACTCTTCAGAAATGAATCCAACCGGTTATCCTTGCAATGTCACAGCCAAGTGAATAGTCTAGTTTGAAAAAACGTATCTGCTCCCAACTGCCTGGACGATAATGTACAATAGAATCAATGCCACCCACTATAAATAGCAAAATAAGAAGTGCTCTGCTTTCATTAACAGCAGAATTTTACTTTTTAAATTTTATTTTATTAAAGATAGGCTGCTTTGCGAATATTTTACGAGCATATTAAAACCTCCTGTATCCCACGGCTATTACCCGGATTTCTGCAGCCCAGTTCTTAATTATGTGTCACCAGAACTATCTCCCACGTGCTTCAAGCAGGCTCACTGCGCATGCGTCAACTTAGCTCCTTCCGTTAAACCAATCAAACTTCCGGTTAGGGGAAGAGTAGGGAGCCCTCTTTGTGAGGTATTTTGCCTTCGTATGTTTATTCTCCTCCGACCTCCGTTATGAAGATCACCCGGCAGAAGCACGCCAAGAAGAACATGGGCTTTTACAAGTACAATTTTGGCTTCCGGGAGCCCTTCCAGGTGCTGCTGGACGGCACTTTTTGCCAGGCTGCGCTGCGCAACAAGATCCAGATCCGCGAGCAGTTGCCGGGTTACTTGGCCGGAGCCACGCAGCTCTGCACGACGCGGTGAGGCGGGAAAGGGGGGGGAGTTGAGGTACCGTGCCTTGATTGGCTGTGCGGAGCAACTGACGGGAGCGCGAGGCCTTCTGCAGGAACGCTCACGCGCGTTCTCTTCCCTGGCTGCGTGGCCAGCAGGGGCGCGCGAGCCCTTCCAAGCAGCGTGGCCTGGGATTGGCTGATGGGAGAGTTCCGCGCGACAAGGGCGGGGCAGTGGTTGCCCACCAACGGTTAAAGGCGCGGGGGCCACTCGGAGAAGTCCCTGAAGACCGGGGAGGGTGGTCGTACGTTATGCTCTGGCCCAGTACCAGTCACCTTTGGGAGCCTGTGTTGCATTACAGCCCCACAGACCTTGATTAATAGGGTTAGAATAACAGCCCAACGTGATCTCAGTGGCTTAAGTCTAGAGAAGGCTCTCGCCTGGGGAGTTCTAAATCCAGATTGGCAAGCCAGTGATCAAATGTGCCCCAGCTGCTCCCTCAGAGGAACTTATTTAACTAGAATGGTAGAGAGGCTCTAAGGTGCTGGAAGATAGTGTAAGCAGCCTTGATTAGGGTTGGTGAAGGTGAAGGGTCCCCTGTGCAAGCACCGAGTCATGTCTGACTTTTGGGGGGGATGCTGCTTTCACAACGTTTTCTTGGCAGACTATAGCAGGGTGGTTTGCCATTGCCTTCCCCAGTCATCACCTTCCCCAGCAAGCTGGGTACTCATTTTACCGACCTCGGAAGGGTGGAAGGCTGAGTCAACCTGAGCCGGCTACCCAGGAATCCAGCTTCCGCTGGGATCGAACTCAGGTCGTGGGGAGAGTTTCGGCTGCAATATGCCTACCACTCCGCGCCACACAGGTTGCTCAATAGGCAGAGGAGGACATGGATGAAGAGGAGGAGAAATGGGGTGAAAGGAGGACGTATTAACTGTTTAACTTTCTTGGCATTCACATTAAAAATTACAGTGAAAAACTGCAAAAAAAGTGCTTAAGCCTACATGTATATGAAATAACTTCTTCCAGCATCAGAAAGACTACTTTTTCCATCTCAATATTTTTCCAACAAATCTTTATTTTCGAAAGCCTATGCTAGCGATGATATAGAATTTATGACAATGTGCTTTACAAATTTACTATAGAAAAATATGACAAATTGTGATCTACAGAATACAGTGGTCATAGATTTGGATGGATTGAAGCCAGTTGCTGAAATCAGGAAATAAATAGCGTAAATCTATTGGATGAGGGAAAGAAAGAAGCAGACAATTTACAAGGTCATAATACAAGAAAGTTTGAATGACTACTGTTGTGAAAACATTCCCCCCAAAACACTCAAAAAGTTGGACAATATTTGATTTTTAAGGGTTTGGCTGCCAGACAGAGGATATGAGGACAAAAAGGAGGGCGTGGTCTCTTTTTTGCCAGATGTCTGGTAACCCTAGCCTTGATTATCTTCAAGGGCAGGCAGAATATAGATGTAACAAAGGTGTCTATGATGGGGACAGGTGTCAAAACAGGCAAGATGGTGGAAGCAGTATCGGGATGCAAGCCATACCCGTTTGTGCAAAAGCAATGAGGCTTGCCCCCTGACACCACTACTACATTCTTGCCTGTTTTGACACCTGCTCCCCCCACCCCACATCCTCATGGAAATCGCAGGTCAGTAGTCTCCTCTTACTGTCCCATCCCTCTTTATGGAGCATAGTGGGAGTGGGTGGTATTTTGAATTTATTTATTGGATTTATATGCAACCATTCAGGAGCTCACTGTGGTATACAAACATTCCCTCCTCCCATTTTCCCCACAGCAAAAAACTTTGTCCTTACAACAAAAATCCTGTGAGGTAAGTTGGGCTGAAAGAGGGTGTCGGGCCCAAGTGATCAGTAGATAGTACCATGCTATGTTACTATCATACTGATTTCCTATCAATTACTTGATGTAATTGGACTTGGGTGGCTCGTAAATTCAAATAAATAAAGTATTTCTTGATACATTTAGTATTTATTTAAACATTTACATGCCACTTATCTTAAACCAAACTCTAGGTGGATCACAACTCAAGGATAAAAATATTATATACAAACAAAAGCAGTAAAACCAAAAACAGATGAAAGGGATTGCTTGATGTGATCATACTTGGTTTTTCAACTTGTATTTCTGTCTGCGGAGTCCTTGGTGCTTTCTGAGCCTTGTTTTCTTGCAGACGTTTCATTGCCAGACTAGGCAACATCTTCAGTGCGAAGAGGGAATGGGCCTTGCTCTCCTTTTGATTGGAGGTTTGTACCTGACAGCAGATACATGTATCTGAGAGCAAGGCCCACTCCCACTTTGCACTGAAGATGTTGCCTAGTCTGGCAATGAAACGTCTGCAAGAAAACAACAAGGCTCAGAGAGCACCAAGGACTCCACAGTTCAACCCTGAGCTACAAATATTTGCTTCGATTCAGTGTATGCGTATGTATTTAACTTCCAGGGAATATATTTAACTTCATTTGTATCTTAAGAAATTCCATTCCATCTTAAAGTGTAAGAAATGCAGATAATCTTTGCTTAGCGACCACTTGTTCAGGACCACTTGATGGTGCTGAACAAGGAGATTTACGGCCGATCCTTGAAGTTGTGGCTGTCGCAGTGTTCCCGTGGTCATGTGATCACAATTCGGGTGCTTGGCAGCCAGCACACGAGTCGGAGCATCCTGTGGTCACATGATCACCATTTGCAAGCTTCACTCCCTGCTTCCAACAAGCAATCAATGGGGAAGCTAGCGGAAAACTACAAGTTGCGGTCATCTGACATTGTGCTTAATGACCGCGGGTGATTTGCTCAACAACTGCAACCAGAACTGCCATTGTAAGTCAGCATGGTCATGTGATTTTTCACTTTACAACCACATCACTTAGCGGCAGAGTTCCTGGTCCCCATTATGGTTGTTAACTGAGGGCTACTTCTATTAGACTGTAATCCTCCTATTCATGCTTAATCACACTGAATTTAGTTGGACTTAATTCCAAATAGATATTGGATTCTTACGTCTCACCTCACCAATTCCATGTTCAATTTGGATATATCTGGGCTTCTTGTTAAAAATACAAAATAAGGTTTTGTGCTTCTTTTTCTTATTTTCCTTTAGATGTGTGTTAAAAGAATTGGAATGCTTGGGGAAGGAGCTGTATGGTGCAAAACTAATTGCACAGAGATTTCAAGTTCGCAACTGCTCTCATTTCAAAACACCAGTGAGTGGTTCAGGCTGCCTGTTGTCCATGGTTGAGGGTGGTAATCCACACCATTATTTCATAGCTACACAGGTAAATTTATTTCACTTGAACATATTTGAACAGAATGCTTCACTGGTGACCTGCACTAAAGATACTCATTTGTTAAGATCATTTGCAATACTACTTGTTAGTTTTACATACAGTGATGACTACTTTCCAGCTGTTACATTTACAATATTAGTTTAATTCTATATTTTTAAACAGTTTAATTACATTATAGCAAATCACGTGTTGAGGGAAGAGAATCGGTTATTGTTTTATGGGGTGTATTCTGTAGTCTGCACTTACCCACATTTTGTAACTGGCTTTTTGTTTTGTGTTTTACTTTCTAAAAAAATATAGGACCAGCATCTGGCAGCAAAAATAAAGAAAAGGCCTGGAATTCCTCTCCTGTTTATTATTCAGAATACAATGGTTCTGGACAAGCCTTCAGCCAAATCTTTGGCCTCAGTACAAGCAATGCAAACCAATCAGCTGATTCCAGAGTACCATAAACAGACCATTGCATTTCTCAAAGAGGAAAAGGGCCTTGTGAAAACTTCAGAACCCAAAAGAAGGAAGCGGAAAAGGGCTGCTGGGCCTAATCCTCTAAGCTGTCTGAAGAAAAAGAGAAAAACTGAAGATACCTTACATTCTTCGACATCTAAGAAAAAGGGAAACCGGAAGCTCAGTAAAAAGAAATCAGACACTATGACTGGGGCTGTCCAGTCAGGACTACAGGATCTGAAAGCATAGCATTGTTCCAGCAATTTTATGTGCATAACTCTTTAATGCTGTTGAAAAATCAATCATACTTCTTTAAAAAAATCTAGTTTTACATGTATGTCATGTTGGTGCCATAGGTGAAAAGACTAACTCTTCACAAATTTTTTGGCATCTCATTTCAAAGAAATTGTTTGTACATGTCTTTTGAAAAGATAACTGAATTATATATAAGAACAAACTTTATGTAAACAGGCTATGAGGCTAAAATGTTGTTTGGTACTTTTCAGAATAGACAATACTGTGAGGAGGATGGCAGAATAATCATGCAGATGCCACCCAGGTTAAACTCAGGATAGGCACATGCTACTAAGACTGCATTTGGACATAAGACAGGATTTAAAGAGTTCAGGGACAATTTTTAAAATCATCTTTAAGTAAAACAATAAAGCAAAAACAAGGAAAAAGGAGAATTCATTATATATATATATATATATATATGATCTTAGAACAAAAATTAAAATGTTATAAGCTTTTTTAAAAAGGACAAAGACAGAATTTAACCCCCTTTTTTTCCCCTATATATATGGTCTTAGAACAAAAATTAAAATGTTATAAAATAAGCTTTTTAAAAAAGGACAAAGACAGAATTTAACCCCCCCTTTTTTTCCCCTAGGAATTCAGCTGCAATTTCAAAGAAGGAGCTGCTTTGACTTTGTTGTTCTTTAAATGGGAGCAGCTAAAGAAACCTACATTATTCCATCTTTGATTTACTTTGTGTGAATCAGGAACTCCAACCATAACTTTTTATTCATGTATAACAGCTTTTTAGGTCTGCTGGCCAGAGGAGCCAAGCGGAAATGACTGAATAACACATTTCCAAATTAAGACACAACACTTTAGCTTTGCTTGTAGATAAGTGGAAATCTCTACATGCAACAGCCGCTCCATTGATTGATCAGGCTGTTCAATCCAAAACTTGGAAGTGAACTTCAGTTACATTTATGATCTAGGAAAAACATGCTTGTTTATAGTATCCAAGATGCTATATGGATGTCCCCATATGCTCTGAAGCACATTTCCCCCTTCAAATCCAGATTGTTACACAGCTTTGGTCTAGTTATTTATAAATCTAGTTGTCAGATCAATATCCCATTCCCCTGGACTGAAATAGCTTGTAAATGTGCTCTCTTCAGTGAAAGCATGTTTTCATGTGTCTGATACAACCTTCCTTTAACTTGTATTGATTCTTGGGCATAGAGAATATCCTACCTGGAATTAAGTAATATGGAGATTACTTCTCACAATATAGCTGGACAGAAACTAGAGATATTGGTACTATGTAATGGCTTAACACAACTTTTATTAGAAAAGTTATACATAAACAGCAACTATTTCCAAGAATATTAACCTTTAAAAGCAACAAAACATGGACTAACCATCTTTAACAAGAAACTAATGACCTTCTCTATAATTAAACATTCAAGTTATCTACAATGTCTCTTTGTACAAAGGGAGAAAATCATGGTTGTACAGGCACATCATGTCAAAAATAAAGCTGCAGTAACTATTTTATACAATTATCTTTTCTCAAGGGTTATTAAAACATCGCAAATTTTAAAACATTCACATAATTTTACACTTGGGCATATACTGAAATCTCAGTCCCAAAAGGTAATCATTTCACAAAAGTGCCAACATTTAAAATCAGAACCTTTAATTATTGTTTTATTTTTTTTGCTAAGAAATGTTAACATCCATTCATCCACATTCACATGATTTCTGGTTTGGCCTGATTCTAATAATAAAGCCTTTATTTTAAAAAAAAAAGTAGTAAAAAAACCAAATTGGGGGTTGTTTGAAAAGCTATTCAGCATCCATTATTGGAAAACACCCCATTACAAAAGCTGTAAAGGTAGCCAGGTCTATTAATACTTGTTACACAACAAGATTACATTTAATAAATGCAAGTTTACCTGCTTCTAAAATATACATCTGAAGCTTGCTGTCCCTTCAGGGCCAATGCCGTCCCACATAATAATTATTAGTTAATTTATACAAACGTATCTTGCTCAAACTCTGAGACCCACCTAGCTATCAACTTCCTAAATCAAATTGCTTATAATCTATGCTTATGACATTTAATAGACATACGATCCCCTAAGAAAGGTAAATGCTTAAAGAGGCTTAAATTCAAATGAGGAAAAGCTTAATGAAAGTAGCCTGCCCTCAAAGCTACCTGGTATCAGAAATGGACCACACTGAGAAGGAATGTGACGTCTACTACCAGATATGTTTTGCCCCTGCACTTGAAGCAAGTCCCAATTTTTTAAAATAGTTTACCCCACCCCCACCCCATGGGTACCTATCTGCATTTAAGTCCTAGGGCTGCTTCGGTCCTAATTCTATAGAAAACCTGGCACAGCAAGGACTCCTGCCTGCTAGGCACTAACACTCAACCTTACAGCTCCAAAAGCACCGCTGGTAGCAGGAAGATGACCAACACTGACAAAAATGGGGGGCAGGAAAGATCACTATTACAAGGAAGCGAGCTCAGAGTTTTAGGTCTATTTGGCAAATCGGTAATGAAACAAGTTGGCCATTATTGGGTCTTAAGTGATTAAAATAGCATCCTGGTTTACTAAGATACTGAAAAACAATTGATTAGTCATAGATGCACCAGTATTGCACACGTCTGCTTTGAATTGTTTGTTTAAAAAAACCACTCTTCATAAAGATCCTTGAGTTACTTTCTCATCTCTGCGACTGGAACTCAAGCCATCCAGTGCAGAAAGGTTACTAGAAATGCAAAAGTGGTAAAAGATAATAGAAATCCCTCCCCAAACACAAAAATCAATTAACTGTGCACAGACAATGAAACCTAAATTGCTTCTCTCATAGGCCCTGCACATGGGACATTGTGTGAGCACTAATGATGCTAACTATACAGTAAGCCAAACATTCAAATAATATGGAATCGGGGGCCAGGAGTTGCAATGATATCACTGTATGGTTCTTGCTGTGTCAGCTCTATAGCTTGTTGCTTTTTCAGTACCAAAAAACTGTAGAATTTTGCTGCCGCTTGTTTGCGGTTTGTATTCCGACACAACTCAAGCAAACTGATGGATTCTGCTCCAGTCTTGGCAAGAGCTCTCTGAAAATACAGAAAATAGTTAACCATTACCATTTCTGACTCTCATTCTGAACATTTGCTAATGTCAAGCAACCACAAGTGAACTTAAAAGATGCTCATTACTGGAAGAGCCCCTGCACCCACTTACAGACTGAAAAGCTTAGATCTTCAGGAGAAGATAATAAAACATTTAGTGATAGGAAAATATTGTGCCTTTATTTAAAAAAAAAAAAAAAAGTACCACCGAACCAGACATACACACTACAACTCTCAACCTAGGATACAATGCTACTCCGTGCAGGATGCATTCACAAGCTTCAATACAGAAAAATATAAGGAGTCCTGATGGACTTTTTATGAGTAAGGAAGTGCAGCTATGGCTTACTTAAGGCAATACCAACACAATACTAAGTGTCCCCACATCTCTCTGAAGCACCTTTTCCACTTTGGATCCAAATAGCCACCAATCACATTTGCCAAGTATCTGGGCAGTCTGAATTGATGGATTTAAAAAATGTCCAAAATCAGACGGATTTGTGTTCCTAACTCAATTAGGGGATTACTTCTCCATGTTAAATTTCCTACAACAGTGGCTGCAGGGCAACACACAAGGGAGTAACTTTATTTCTTACCAGATTATTGGTTCATCTACCTCAGTACTGTCGGTACTGACAGCAGTGGCCCTCCAGGGTTTCAGGCCAGTTTTTCTAACCATATCCAGAGCTCCATGTGTGCAAAACAAGAGCCCCAGTGAGGGATATTGTCTTTGCATTTTGTTTGTGGGCTGCCTGAAAACGACTAGCTAGCCACAATAGGAAGGTATAGGTTTGTTAGCAGACAAATGATATTCAGAAAGTACCTCTCATACATTACCAAAAATGAACTAATACCTGAAGACCATGAAGCATCTGCTGTGTTCTCTTGTTCCATCGCCGTTCCTCCTGATCCTGGTCACCTCCAGTACCATCTTCCTCCTGAAATGAATTGCATCGAAGAACAGATTCAGATAATATAAGTCTCCTAAAAAATGCTCAAGATTAAAAAACAGAACAAGCAAGCTACATAAGGAAACAATAATGGGATATTATTATTTGCATTGCTGTCCTATAACACTAGTGCTTGGATAGATGGTTCACACAGTTCGTAAGCAGAAAACTGAGGAGAGTACAAATGTAAAGAATTTATGATTAAATTGCAGTTATAAAACAAGGCAACAGTCACTAACTTGAGTCTTTATGAAGGAATTAAAAGACATTTATGGAGGACAGGCCTTAGCTACTATTAACTACATTGCTACTGTAGAGAAACATTCAGTCTCTAAATAGTGACTATTATAAGACACTACACATGTAGGAGCTGTGGTTTTTATGTCCACCTAACAGGCTCATTGAACACATCTGGCTGGCCACTGAGGGAAGTTCAAGTTCAAAGTTAAAAAAAAACCTCCCTCCCAAATTGAATGAGAGTAGCAATTATTAAGTGCAAATACGAGGCCCTCTTATTTTCACCTAAAATTTCTGAATTTAATATAAGCCAGTCTTCTCCAGCTTACACGTCATCCCGACAAGTAAAAATCAGCTCCCAGAATTCCCCAGCAAGCGTGCCTTTGCAAGACTTCTGGGAGGTGAACTCCATACAACAGGTGGACGCCCAGGCTCGGGAAGAATGATACAGGTTGTGATCACCAAATTGTTTAGACTGAGCCAATGGAAAACTTGTGATTAGGTTAGGTTAGGTTTCTTAGCTGAGGCAATATATTTGTGGTTTAATTTGGGCAGCCGTTTGCAAGTTATATCTATAAAACTATCTACATATGCTTTTTAATCTACAAAGCAAACTGTTGACTTTAGTTTCAATTAAAATGTAATGAGTAGCAAGTAATAATACACTCCTGAACTTAACTGCAAACTCAAAGGCATAAGTCAGTCTTTCATGGTGGACAAAACAAGTCCCTAGATGTAAATCTGTCTACAAAAACAGAGGGCTATTGCAAAAGTATTCGCTAACAAGATATTTACAGAGAACCGCCCACAGCTACAACATTTTAAACAACTCTTATAAATGCAGCTAAACAAATTTTAAAATGTCATTATCTTTTATATTCAGAAAAGTAATAAAGAAAAAAAATCACCATTAACATACAAGATCCTATTCATGTATTTTAGAGTCTAATGAAAGAATTAGATAATACAGTCTTTTGTTGAGACAGAGGGTAAACAAAATGTTATGTAGAAATATTCAATTACTACAGGATATTTAAGAATGGATCAGTGTTGCCCCTTCCTACCTGACTGCCCGCCTGCTACCTGACTCCAAACCAACTCAGGGAGGCTCACAATATAATAAACTATAAAAATGCAATACAAAACAAAACAAGATGGGATCCACTTGCTCAGTATAAAAACACACACAAGTGGATCTATCCATTTTAACTCAGGCCTGGGAGAACAATCAGATCTTCAACATATACCAATATTGTGGGAGCTGCATGGACTTCAAGGGGATCTCATTCCAGAGGGCAGGCAGTGCTTCCTGGGCCCCAATAGATGGCACACTTTAATCAAAGGAACCCAGAATGTGCTTGCATGGCTGGCATGTCCCAGCTGGGGAGAAACCATGGGAGATAGATGGTCCCTCAAATAACCAGGCCTGAAGCCATGCAGGGCTTCGTAGTATGACCAGCACCTTGAATCGCACCCAGAGGCACAGACAACCAGTGCCACTTATAAAACAGAGGGGCCCCATAGGCATACCAAGGCATGCCCATCACTGCCTGCGCCACTGCATTCTGGACCAGTTGAAGTTTCTGAGCAGGTTTCAAAGGCAGCTTCACATACAGCGCACTACAGTAGTTGAACCATGAGGTGACTAAGGCATGATTGACCATTATAAATCAATACCTACCTCTTCCTCCTCTTCCTCTTCCTTTTCCTTCTCTTTCTCTTTTTCTTTTTCAGGCAAAAGCTCAAGCTCTGGAATTAGCTGACAGATATTCTGAGGTTCTTCTGGAGGCAATTCCACTGGTGGCATTTCTATCTGTTGTAATGGTTGGGACTGACGAGAGGAACATTCAAGTTTAACAACTAAAACCAGACAGATAGTAACTAGACTTGGTAACACCTTATTTAAAAACATGTTTTTTTCAAAAGCCTCACATATAACCTTATTACTTTATACAAATATCTAGATATACCCATTTGTTCTGTTCAAGAATCTTGCTTGCATCCCACTCAATATTCAACTTCATTGGGAAGAAAATCTGGGATTATAGCATGTACAGACACAGCATTTACTTAAAATCAATTAAACAGTAAAAAAAATAGATGCACTCTGCTGATACATCCTGATTGTTAAAACCATTGAGCTAGTCATTATAAAGTCATCATATGGTTAAAAACTGATGAGCTTCTATTGTTAGCTTTTTCCTATTATAGGAGATATTAACCAATGGAAGGATAAGCAGATATTTGGTGAAACTGCTTAAGGTTCTTCTATTTGTGTCAACTCACAATACTGGAAATTGGATATGCTATTACCCTCAAACTGATCTATGTTATTTCCTTATGACATTTGGTACATACATATTGCTTGGAAGTTATACAGGGATACATGTGTTACAGTTTATAGTCAATGTATCTAGATGTCAAACACATTCTTTCACTCACGGGGAGCACAGGTTCTGGTTCCAATTGTACAGCCTTTCGCTTTACACCAGTCTGAGGTGGAGGTGGTGGCATGACTGATTCATCTAAGTTGGTCCTACTGCCTTCCATCATGGATTCCTGAAGGCGACTTGGCTCTTCTAAAATGGGTTCATCTGCAGTATTGCAAAATAATATTGATGAGTCACTATTTTTTTTCAATGCAAGCATTCCTTTCTATCTTTACAAAAGCACAAATTCTTCTCTTAACATAGAAGGTACCAATACACATGAAGCAGTTACACAGTTTGAACATTAAGCTGCACAGCTTTTTAAACACATTTACTGAACAATCTACCAGTCAAAAACCAAGCCATTAAAGACACAAACCAATAACATTGCGTTGCTGTTCTTCTCTAGGTACTTCTGGATTCTCAAAATCTTTAAGGAACTCGTCTAGGTTATCAGCTTCCCCACCTTTCCTCCTCTTTCTAAGATCTTCTGGTACAAGAGGTGTAAGACAGCGAGTAAAAAGCTTCAAATAAAAAAAGCAAATGATATATTCAGTTGGCAAATACTGCTTTTGTTATCTACCTCATGCACTTCAATGTTAGGTAGTCTAGCATCAGATTGTATCCATCTACCTGCTAAAATGGATAATACACACATATACCCAAACCATGAAATTAATTACTATCAATTGATTAGAGGTGCCTCACTTTAGGGAGCTGAGGGGTGCTGAGGTTTGGCATTGCTTTTTAGTAGCTGCACCAATCCTTTGGAATGGCTTCCCAATGAACACCCAGTTTGCTCCAATCCCAACTGCCTTCCAAAAGCTGCTCAAAATGGAGCACTTCAGGAGGGCATTTCGGCCTTCATCTTACTTTGATTATAGTTCAGTCTAGTTAATCTAATTTAATTCTATGCTGTCATTAGCTTATGGATCTTCCATTTGTATCCTTTTGTTTACTGTATATTGTTTGTTTATCTTTCTTGTAAACTGCTAAGAGTCCTTAGGGATTTGGCATTCTATAAGGGTAGCGAAGGAGAATACTTTATTTGCACAATGTATTATTAGAACATGTAATAGTCAGTTTCTGGCAGCCTTTCCCAAACTGATGCCATCCAAACTTTGTTATACTTGTTGGGGATTCTAAGAGTTGCGGTTCTGACACATCTTAGGTGACTAAATTGGGAAACGATGGCTTCAAATATCCACTATGCAGTGACTGTTCATTACAAAATAAAATTTCCAAAATTTAGATCACCTCACCTTCAGCAGCCTGTTATTCCACAGAGGCTGAGCAGGAAGGGAGAAAAGTTTTTCAACACCTCCAGTCTCTTTCCACATCATTAATTTCTTAGTAGGAGGCGCCAGATCCAGTGTGGTGACAATGTCAGAATAATCACTTAGTTGGGCTCTGATGGTCTTGCTGTCCAGTTCTTTCACACTGTCTACAATCAGCTTTCTCTTCCTCTTTGCTTTGGTTTCTTTGACTATTTAGGGAAAAATGTATTAGGCACTGAACATTACAATACTGTTCCTGTTTATAATTAAATTACAGTATTAACAATTTTAGTTTCTTTACAACAATTTTGCAATTTAAGCAAAGAGAAACACTTTCAAAGTCTGCTTAAAACTTTTTTACCTAAGAATGATCATATTAAGAATATATTATTCAGAAAAGGATATACTGCCACAATTCTGTTTAGAGTATGTAAACATGAAGTGTTTGTTAGAAATGCTTCAGTGAGACCATCTAAAAGAGTAGCACAACCTCAACCTTTCCTTAGATTTGTCATTTGCTCATGGAAAAATTCTGACTAAAATTATATATAAAAAAGGGAGAACTACAACCTCAGGAATCAGAGTAGATGCTTGTAGATTATCTGCTTGTAGATTATCCCTACAAGTCATCGAAGACTGGAATGAAGTTTGGAGCAGAGAACCATGTATACAGAAATGCATGTTGTATACTTGAGAATCAGGGACAGCACAAGAAGTCATTTTTAACAATGAAAAGAACACTACAGGTAATCCTCGAGTTACAACTACAGTTGGGACCGGGATTGCTGTCACTAAGTGCTATGGTCATAAAGCGCAACATCATGTGACTTGGCAATGGCAATCCGGGCAGCCCCAGTTGTCATAACCCAAGATGCACAGGTTGTTAAGAGGGATGCGAGGGGAGTCCCACGTAAGGAGCGCAGGGGTGCCACAGGGGGGTGGAGGGATCACTGGGAGACCCAGCACAGGCCACAGGAGAGTCGGGAACGGGGTGCTCATGTGGCACAAGCTCAGAAAGGCCAAGGAATGAGGGGCACAAGAGTGTGTGCGTGCAATCACAGGGAGGCCAAGGAAAGAGGGTGCAGGGTACATGTGCGCATTCATGCAATTACAGGGAGGTCATGGAAAGAGGGCATGGGGTATGTGTGTGCAAAGGCAAGGAGTCCAGGGAAAGAGGGTCCAGTGTGTGGGAGAGTGAAGAGGGGAAGGAAGCACGGTGCATTCGAGCAAAGAAAGGCTGTGGGATGGAGAGACTTACCTGACTTTGCTTGGGGGAAGCCAGCAAGGAAGGTCGCAAATGGCAATCATGTGACTGTGGGATGCTGCAACTGGTTGAGAGAGCTGGTTGCCGCGCACCCAAATTTTGTTCATGTGACTGTGGGGGTGCTGCAACAGCTGGAACTTTGACTACCGGTCTTAAGACCCTTCATTCAGCACCATCATAATTTCGAGCGGTCACTGAACAAATGGTTGTAACTCAAGGATTACCTGTATAAAATGTGCTTGTAAGTGGAACAATATGGACCAGAGAGGACTGCAACCAAAAGGTTTTCTTACTTCACAAGCAATCATTACCTTATCTTAAATGAATTCCAAATGAAGTTTTAAAACAGCTTCTGGCACTAATACTAATAAAGGAAGAGCCTCTTTTGACTTTGATTCCTGATGACTTCTTGTACGCATCTATGTAAGTCTTCTCAGAAATAAAATGGAATGGTTTGCCATTGCTTTCTTCCAAGATGCTCTATTTGACTTCCTGGTTTAGAATGTAATGCTGTGATTTTTTTGATGGTCTCCCATCCAAGTACTAACCAGATCTGAACCTGCTTAAGCTTCTGAGACCAGCCAAGGTTAACTAGACTCCATCTATTATTCCCTGCATCTATTAATGAATAGTTTAGAAAAGATTTATTGATCCCCTGACAATTTACGTGAGGGGGTAAACTACTAGAATGTGCAACTGGGATGTACCAATCTGCAAAGTATGTTTACGGACAAATTTACATTCAACATTGATTTCATGTGGAAGGTGAAAGCTGGTCAGCGTGTGTGACAATATCCATTCAAGAGGTCCATATTGTGGAACTTTGCTTAATGAATTCCTCATTAACTGTAGTTTCCCTGGACAGAGGAGGCATCTGCCGGTAGGTATCATCTCTATTACTTAATTGCAATGACTGATTTAAAATAGAAAACTTTAAAGCTCTATGTTAATTACCAAGTGATCAAAAAGTTTCAAATATAAAGCAACTAGAAAGGATTTGTGAGTGCAGATGCACACACATACTGATTACCTTTACAGGTGGACCTACTTAAATCACAAAGGATGTTCCTTTTTGAAATTAAGCCATCAGAAGAGCTTAGGGTATTGCTATGAGGAAAAAAAAAGGCAATAGGAGTGCCAGTAGGCATATTACATACAAAAACGAAACCATTAAAATTTACCAGTTATATCAATGGGCTCTAAAGCAAATGCTTCTTCTTCATTTGGAACCAGTGTGGTCTGATCAGTCATGGTTGGCAAGGGTTCCACTGGATCTACTGAGTCTGGGCTATCTGGTCCTCCCACTGTGAATTAAAGAGTCAAGTAAGTTTTCTAGAACATTTTATAGCCACAACATAAAATACAAGTGAGACCACCAAGAATATTTTCCATGGGTTAGAGTTAGAGGCTGCCCATTTGATTTTCCCTCTCTGGGTCCTTCCTGGCTACATTGCCCTCATTCTGTGCCAGCTGAGCATGCCCAGTTCTCACTGACTTGCTTCCAGAGGGTTTTTCTTTTCTTTTGGTAAAGGTTAGAGTGGATACATGAACGCCTGGAGTCAATTACATTTGTTTTCTCCAAGGCTCTCTATGGGCATGTTTTTTTTTCCCAACATGCTAGTATGAACCAAGATCTAATCAATTCAGGCAATAAGGTGTTAACTTTTCTATACTTTTCCAGTTCTTCCTATCTATTCTAACTTGCAATCTGGTTGATTTTTTCTCTCATTCAGTATTCCATGCCAGCGAGTTAAAATTAAACTGTTACATTTTTCTTCAGGACTTTTTTAAATGGCTCTTTTTTAATCTATGAAACCATGGCTGCTCCAAGATTTTCTTCTTTTGCATCCTAATGGGCTACTGGCTCCACCTCTACAAATGTGGGAAGATAAGCATACACAAAAATGGATGAAAATTCTCACAGCTACAACCATTTCTAGAGGCCTACACAAACACCACGCTAACCAACTTGTTCTGATAACACATCATTCAGCTTATTCTCATCTTCTCACTCAATGTGTCTGGTGCAGGCAATGCTGTAAAAGAAAGGCGTGTAATTGGCCTGGGATGGGTGACCCAAGCAAAGGTGAGCAATTGGCAAGCACCATTTTCCACTGATGAAATATTGATCATGAAAATCAGTTGGGCTGAGAAAAGGAGAGAAAAACAGGGAAGCTATTCCCTGCCTAGAAAAGCACCATCTTTTCATCTCTCAGCCTTGACTGATTATGTCTTGCCCATAGGTTGTACTTTAGCCGTTACTGCCACAATATTGATGAAGTACAAAATACAAGTGTGTCAAGCATGACATTCCATCTATGCAATGCTGGCTATCATTTACAATGCATCTCAAAAATAAAAAAAAACTGTTTAAATATTCACTTGAGACATTATCATCATCATCCATATCATCATGGGGAGGTTGCTCAGGCATCATTACTCCCCCTTCTGAAAGGGCAGGCGGGTCATCAAATATTCCTACTTCATTGTGGCTGAGAAGTTTGTCATCTGAAATAACAAATCAAGCAAATTAGGGTTAGAAGCATAAACCTTATACCAAAATGTAAGACTATCCTTACTACAACAGTATTAGAAGACAGATCTTTTTCAAGAGAAGAAAGTATTTGTAGCTTAGGGTTGAACTATGAAGTTCTTGGTGCTCTCTGAGCTTGTTTGTTTGCAGGCGTTACATTACCCAACTAGATAACACCAGTGCGAGTGTGTGTGCAGTCTGCTGCCTGTTTATATACAGCAGCTTGCCCTACCAGGTTTGGTGGAGGTGTGGTTTCCTCCTTGGTGGAAACTCAAGGCGGTGAACATACCTAATACTCCTTCCTCCTATTTTCCCCACAACAACAACCCTGTGAGGTGAGTTGGGCTGAGAGAGAGTGACTGGCCCAAGGTCACCCAGCCAGCTCTTCGGACTAAGGTGGGACTAGAACTCTCAGTGTCCTGGTGTTGAAAGAAGTTTAAATGGCTGTATATAACAGCATGTCCCTGCCTCTCTTATATGGGAGAACTGGGAATGTCAGTAGAAGCATAAACATAAGATGAGTATACAGGTAGTCCTCACTTACTAACACTTAATTGGGACTAGGAACTCCGTCGCTAAGTGACAGTTGGAAAGTGTGACGTCATGTGACCACATCTACTTGTAACAGCAGTTCCAGTTGCCATCATTAGGGAAATCCTGTGAGGTCACAGTGTCCCACTGTCATGTGATTGCCATTTACGACCTCCTTCCAGCTTCCCCATTGACTTTGCTTGTTGGAAGCCGGAAGTGAAGATCACGAATGGCAATCACATGGCTGTGGGACATCGCAACATTGCAACTGTGAGCCGGTTACCACACACCCAAATTGCAAAGAGGACCCATCACAAGTACCCTGTCCTAACTTTGAAAGGTCACTGGATGAGTAGATGTTAAATGAGGACTACCTGTAATATGAATGGAATCTTTAAGAGATAAGGGTATTTTATTTATTCAGCAAATTTATATGGCCACCCAACTCAAACATGGTGACTCCGGGCAGCTTACAGAATTAAAATTCACAATACAAAAACCCATCAACACCCCACCCCCTGCGGCAGCCACAAACCCAATCAAATCAGCCACCTGATCAGCTCCATCTCAACCTGGGATCCCCAGGCCCGCTGACAGAACCACATCTTCAGGGCCTTCCGGAAAAAGATCACGGTGGGGGTCAATCTTATCTTTGGGGGAATGATATTCCATAGGGAGGGAGCCACCATAGAGAAGACCTTTTTTCATGGTCCCATTTGATGTACTTCCCTCATAGATGGGACCCTCAACATACCCTGCCTCCCCACTGTGCTGTGCTGGGTAGATGTAAAGTTGGTCCTTCAGATAACTAGGCCACAAGCCATGCAGGGCTTTAACAATGATAACCAGCACCTTGAATTGGACCCAGAAGCAAATTGGCAACCAATGTAGCTCCCGCAAAAGAGGTGACACATGAGCAAATCTAGACTTGTGCAAAACTATGTGGGCTGCTGCATTTTGAACCAACTGAAGCTTCTGGATACCCTTCAAGGGCAGCCCCATGTAGAGCACATCACAATTGTCCAAATGGGGGGTGAATAGGGCTTGGGTGACTGTGAGAAGGGCACATTGGTCCAGGAATGGGCACAACTGTCGCACAATTTACAGAAAAGACGAGATAGATCAGGAATGAATAGGAAATGAACAAATGTAAATACAAAAGTGAGTGAGCAGTAGTCCTGTTATATAGACAAGATGAATGAGGATCTAATCTCAAAACAAATATATGAAGGAAGAGTAAATTGGCTGAGAAGAAGGGGAAGAATAAGAAATTCATGGCTGGAGTGGGTAAGATCCTCAAAAAGAAAAAGGTGAGAAGTTTTAAAAAAATGTATTTGAAGCAGTATATAGATGTGGTGGAAGTTTACAAGGATAGAAATGTCTAGAAATGTATAGTGAATGATGTTAGTGTATTAGGTGTATTTTCTTTCTTTTTTTATCTCAGACCTTTAATTTCTTTGGCTTACTGTTACTTATTCCATTTTTGCTCTTGTATAATGTCACCTACCAAGAAAGGGAATAGCATAACAGATATAAATGCAGTGAAAGTGTTCTAACTAATGATGCTGGAATTTTTTTTTCTCATGGGACAACACAGATAGCTTTTCACATCTATATTCAGAAAGGCAAATTTACTAAACAGAAAAACATAGTACAATGGAGTTTACTTATAGAGAGCTATTTAGAGGCCAAATGTAGTACCTGGAAACTTAATCTCCAGTATTGTAATCGGGTAAAGAATCCTTCATATGGGGAAATGTATAAATTGAGGATTGAGAGGAAGAATCTTTGCATTTGGGAACCAGGAAAATAAATCAGAAGACAACTTAGGAAAATTCACCCTTGCGCATCCCAGAAAACACATCCCATTACTTGCTGATCCCACTATATCCAATCATCCAACTCAACCCAGAATAGAGCCTCAGTGTCTTGAACATCAAGTTAATAGGGCAAGGTCTTACAAAATATGTGATAAATTCATACAAGCCCTAACATTTAGATACTATATGCCCCTTAAAGTCAACATGCATGTAGAATTACCTCATTAAATTATCTTGGGCAAGATACAAATTGATAACATACCCAGGATTCCACCATCATTTCCCTCTCCGAAATTGTCATCCTTGTACTGGTCTTCATACTCCAAGTGATTAGATTTCTCATTAAGATGACTGGTGCTCTGCTCTGGCTCCAGCAGAAGGTTTGAAGCACTATTGCTATCCAGCATGACATCTGGAAAAGCACTATCTTCTCTCATCATTTCACGATCATCCATCCCAAAGTCACCTTTAAGATTAAGAAAGAGATTGACAGATACCTTCAACTACCAATCCTATTTTAAATTGCAATATTATATAGTTCTATTTTTAGTTAGTACACAGAATACTTTTCTGAATTGCAACATTCAATACTTAAGCAATTCCCTTTTTCACCTCATTTATTATTACTCATGTTTCATGTATATTCCTTATTCTAATCATTTCACTAATATAGTCCTCTCATAAAATATTTTCCCAAGATTCATAAATTATTCATATTCTTTGTCCCTGATATTTTTCTCTGACCCACTCTAACCTCTTCTAATACACAATTATCAGAACACTGATATTACAATTAGAATAAGTATATCCATATTTGGGAGATGTGCAAGCTTTTGTTTACATACCAAAGTTTGTAACTTTGTGAATTTATCATTTCAGATTCTGACAAGACTTTATTGCAGAGGTTTTCCAACAGGCCCATGGACCACTAACTCCTTAAAACAGATGCAGAATAATGAAAATTACCCGTGCTTGGTGAGGCACTATATTTATGGATTTTTTTAAAAAAACAAGGGATGGATCACTGGACACATTAACAAACCCCTGGCCCAATGGCCACTGTTGTTTATTATTCTACATGTTGCTTTGGGAGATTTTAGACTAAAGGAGGAGAATGAATACCTTAAATAAATAATCATGACTTTCACAGAATTACATTCACTGTAAGAAATACATCCATTACATAACAAAAGAAAAAACTAACAAAGTTAATACTGTATGCAGTTTCAGCTGGAATAAAACACACTGAAACCTCCATTTAAAAGAACCCCACGTAGCAGACTTCAAATCTGATGGAGCCAATTTCCATCCTGACAACCCCCCGAGTGTTGTGAGATGGGCAGCTGTATATAAAAAACAAGAGCACTGCTTCTAAAGTAGTCTGGCAAGGCAGTCACACTTATACTCACTTTATCTTAACTTTATGACAAAGATGGTGATTAACACTATTTGCATAAAAATATAAACGTGAAAATCTCAACTTTCATAGTGATTTGCACATTTGCATAATGGCACCATTACACAATTGGACTATATTGATGCTAATGGCATGTTTTGCATCATGTGCATAATGATGTCATCACTCAAATGTCATAAATCGCTGTAATGTCATATTTTGGTATTTAATTCAGGTATAGCCAAAATCCCTCCCCACAACTGGGCCATTACATGAATTTTCGCTGTGAAGTTCAATTGTTCAAGACCCACAGCACTTTTTAAGCAATCCTGAATCCAAAGAGAGAGAGAAAGAAAAGCTATACTACTTATTTTTGGTTTATTAAAAATATCAAGGTATTACGATTATTTATACATCGTAACACCTATACCAACTGATTTTGTGAAAATATAGGAATCTAAGCTTAGTATTCCCAGTCCTATGAAAACAGGTATGCTTTACCGAAGTCGTTTTCCTGAAGTATGCTGATGTTTCCCACCTCCTCTCGCATTGTAATTTCTTCCACTCTGCTTTGGTTCAAACTGAACTGTTGAGCCACATCAATATCACTTTCAAAAGACATAAAGATTTTTAATTAGAAAGCATTCCAGAGGACAGTCAGGTATTATTCTTCAGTTAAATAAAGTCACTCTACTAATTTAATGAAAACTGAAAGGAATATGCCTTTGCTTAATATTTTAAAATGAACACGGAGTACAAAACTAAGAATGTAATTTATCGCATAGGTGTATTATTACAGCAAATTTTCTAAGCTGTGGAGTGAAAATTCTTTCACTGTTTGTTGTCACCCCCTAATAGAGCAATAAAAGGGATATGGGTAATCTACAAATATTGCAAGAATAACTATTTTAGCGGGGAATCAGAAAATAAATGCTTACTCTAAATCTGGCAAGGGTTGATCAAAATCGTGAAATTCTTCAGGTAAAGTGATAGCGTTGTAAGCAGCTTCTCTATTTTCCTCAGGCAAATCAACCACACCTAAAAAAATTACATGCTCTTAAGCTGATATTTTTAAAGAAAATATCTTGGCACATTTAAGATCACATTAACTGCAGCATAGGTCTTCACAGACAATAAACCATTCAGTAAAGTAGAACAGGATTCAGTCAGTATGTGTTGCGGCATCGTGTACTTAGACTGTACTTAGTGATAAAACTGATTTCAAAAATAATAAATGGGACGCCCTGACTTTATGTAGCAACTTCAAAATGGATTCAAGGGAAGCAACTACTCCAAAATAATTTTCAAGGTCCACTTAGGTCATGCTCCATTCATATAACAATATTCAATCATTAGGAGGTTACTAAGGGACCTAGGAGAAATCAGATGGTATATATTCCATTATATTTAAAAGGTCATACTCTCAAGGAAACAAAATTATACTGTTCATGAACTAGTAACAGCTTTATAAAAAGCAAGTACACATCAAGTACCTGGACGGAAAGCCATCTTAATCTTAATGAATGCCTCATTACAGTCTGCAAGGAGATATTTCGCTTTCCTGTGATAGATTCTAACAACTCCCAATAAAAGATGTCCTGAAGTTCGAAGTGCCATCTTCACCTGAAAAATTATTTATAGTACATAATAGTTAATTGTAACTAAGAAACAAGTAGGAAGAAAGGCAATTACTTAAACCCTCACATCATATTTAAAGTCTCAAATCAAAACATGTAATTTTATTGCCGTTCAGTTTATCAAATGGGCACTTCGCAATGCCAAACATACTGTACTATCAAAAACCATGAAATGACTCCTCTTAAAAATTAACTGAATTATGATAATTTGAAGTTTTATTTTAAATGTCTTTATCAATATTATTATTTTATCCTGCCTTTTATCCTATCACTGTCTCCTGGTTTCTGGGCTAGCATCTTAACCACTACACAAACTGGCTCTCTAAACGTATTTTTATTTAAACTATTTATAGAGCCACCCCTCTCCCAACACTGACTCTAGGCAGCATACAGATAAAAACTACCATAGCAGTATATAACCCTGGTTAGAACAGTAATCCTCACACTACCAGCAGAGCTCACTTAACCTCCTGACCCAAATGTCTGATGGGGAACAGCCAGGTCTTCAGAGCCTTTCAAAACACTAACAGAGTCAGGGCCCTCTAGATCCAACAAGATGGCATTGTTTGATGGAAGGGACCCAGAGAACACCCTCCCTGCTAAATTGGAGAGATAAAAGGTTATCCTTTCAGTCAAGATTCAGGCCTGGCCACAGTACTGAGATGACACTGACTGTATTGTGGATGACCTCTGGAGAGCAATTTTTTCTTCATATAGTCATTATGCAAATTTATTGGCTGTTTCAGAAACTTTTAAGCCATACAAATAAATCAATACTGGCGATATGTTTCACAGAAAAATAAAGTTAAGCAAAACCACATCAAAGAAAAAGTTGAGGAACTTTTATGATTGGGGGGGAGATGGGTGGTCTCTTTTTTCTTGTTTTCTCACTTACTACTTTTAGCTCTGTCTAAAAGTATAAATTTTATACATTCAGCCCAATCCTTTATCAAAGACTTCAGAAAATACTCAGTAGCAGGCTTATAAGAATAGCCACTATTTAAGAAAGCCAGTTTTTACTATTCTAGATCATGTTTTATTTAGTGCCACTTGCTAGCGGCATATGTGATACAATACGGAGCTGTATTCCCAGAGTTCTAAATATAAATCATTTTTTAAAAAAGCAATAATAAAAAATTAAAAGCAAAGCAAGAGCCAGTGTGTCTGGCTTTAAGGGTGTTTGTTAAATTCTGCATGGGAAAATATACAATAGCAACTCACCATGGTAACTAAATGGTATCTCATTGTAGGTGCAATGTAATTTCTCATTGCAGGACAAGAGATAAACAGGAGGAAGTTCTCTCATTCATATCTTAGTCCAAGCACTCAGATACATCCATTTGTTGCCAGTTTCAACAAAATCCTGGACTTATATATTGATTTAACACTAACAAAATAGTTCAGTAATGTGACATTTGGATGAATGTATGCTTTTATACCAATCTCTCACATATCACAAAGCGTAATCATAAAAATAATACCTTAGGTGAGATGATGCTCTCTACACTACTTTCCAAATTGCATTCAAACACATGGGCTTTGGTTAGCTTTTTATCCCAATGGGCCGCCAGCCATATTTTAGCTAGCGGCCCTCGTTTGCTCAGGACAAAGTGAGCATAAAACATTGTGCCAACACTCTATGCAGAACCTGTAAAAAACAGAGGTACATTAAATACAGTGTCACAGGGATACATAGGTAATTCCAGCAAAATAGTTCATACATAATATAGGTAGGTTTGTAGATATAGATGTGTGATATTTTTGTTATTTCTCACCAAGAGTTTGCTATGAGTTATCTATTTAAAGGCCAATTTATCCAATAGGATTTTCAGATTTTATTTATGCAAGTTTTATACCACTCCAAGCTGTTTGACTTTAAACAGTCAAGGGTACAGAATAAAATGGCAATACACTAAAACAGTAACAATAACAAAAAATATACTGGTATATTCTGATGCATACAATAATCCAATCCCTGAAGGCCTTCTGAAATAAATAGGTCTTCAGAAATTTTTAGAATGCATAAGGACACCACTCTGACCATACAAAGGGAACCCCTACAAATAATGTCCATTTCTGTGCTCCCTCCACCCGAACACACCAATTTGGGGACTTTTAGAAGACATTCTGTTTTGCATGTGGAAACAGATGTATAATGTGACTATAACGGGTCTGACTCATAAGCACAACAGCAGCTTCATTTAGCACAAGCTGAAGTTTCCAAGTGGTCTTCAAGGTCAGCTACATGTACTGCAACTTACAATTGTCCAGTTGATAGATAACAAGAGCATGACTATTACCAGTGTGTCCCCTTCCTATGAATGGTTTCCACCTGTTCTTCTAGAAAGAGCCATATGTTCAGGGATATCCAAGATTGAAGACCTGTTCTTTGAGAAGCAGCACAATCCTATTGAGGGACAAGATGGGTATGCTTCTCAAAGAACAGCCATTCCATCTTTGTTTGGCTTGGGTCTGTGCTTGTTTCTCCCCATTTAGCCTCTAACAACCTTCAAGCACCAGATCAGAATGTCCACATCTCCTAAATGAATCTGAGTTTATAGCCATGTCCTGTCACCCTCTCTCATCTTCTGTCAGCATTGTTGTAGGCATCTCTTCAGTTGCTTCATCTCCCAGACCTCTTCAATATACTAAGAACCCCTTGGGATTGGGAGCAATCCTGTCTAGTGCACTTGTTACTTCTGTATTCCAAAGGTTGACTAGATCTGATGGAACTATCCTCTAAATCTCTGAGTAACTCTCCAAGCACCATCTAAAAGACCAGGGGATCCATCAGTTAACTGGAGCATCTTCTTTGAGAAGGTTTTTGGCACAGCTCCATAGTCACAAGGAAGAGATCTGTCTAAGAGAGGAGACTAATAAAATGTCTCTGGCCACCAGATCACATCTCACCTCCTTCAAGGCAAAAAACAGATCTAAAATGTAGCTTGCAACATGGGTCACACTTGTGTTAAAGTTATATGGTATGTTTCACATCATTGCACTTTCTGCTGTGCTGCACCTCTCTATAAATCCTCTCCTCCATTCTGGCTTCTAAGATATGAAATGCTCGCAGACAATCTCCCTACTGCCACTTCCACTCCTCACTATATTTCTCACCAAATATGAGACTGAAATGGGGGCAACCACAAATACACACAATTGTGGGCAACTGCAATGCCCACAATTGCCACTCAACTTGGGCCATTCATCCAGCATAGCACAATGCAAAGACCACTCACTCTCTCCCCACTCCCTCTGTGGCATTATAGCGAACACCCCACCAAAACTTTTAGGGCTTCCTTCTTCTTTGTCTTTATCCAATTCTCTTTTTCAATCCCACCTTCTTCCTTAATCAATGTTTATTATTTATTTATTTTCTATCCTGCCTTTATTATTTTTATAAATAACTCAAGGCAGCGAACATACCTAATAGTCCTTCCTCCTCCTATTTCCCCCACAACCACCACCCTGTGAAGTGAGTTGGGCTGAGTGTGTGTGACTGGCCCAAGGTCACCCAGCCGGCTTTCATGCCTAAGGCAGGACTAGGACTCTCAATCCTACCCTATTAATAACATTAACAGTCGCTAACAAACCAAAACAGCATTAATAATTTAATACAGTATTAACATTTATTACTCCAATATTCTGTCTTTTCTCTGGGAGCTGAAGGCAGTTCCTATAGGCATTGCTCATGCTTTTCTCTTATAGCACCAGCCCTGTGAAGCAGGCTTAAAGGTGTCCAGTAGTGGTGTATAAAGCATTTCAAGCTCAGGACAGCTGCTTTGTGATCATGATGGGTCTTTGATCATTTTAAAAGACTTTTAAACATAGCTGTTTCAAGCTCAAAGCATTTCCAAAATGGTTAAAACACAGAACATAGAACTGACTAAAGCATAGAACACAAAGCATAGAACTGACTCAAATTTGTAATGTTCCAGTAAGCCCTGTTGGCATTATTTGTATTTTAAAAAATGCTAAATGACATTACTTCATCAGGACAATAAAATAAATAATTGCCTCCTCTATTTTCAGTCAGTTCAAGATTCAAATACAATTGTTCTGGGTGATTTTAACAATTCATGCTTAGACTGTGGGCCATGGGACTATCTCAATTAGAAATTGGTCTGACTAACAGCAGAAATATCCTTGATCTGCTCAGAGGATGAGGTAGATACTCTGGATATGGTCAGACCATTTACTGGTGAAAGGTGACTTCATAGCACTATTAAAGTAGTATGGTGTGGGAGACTCAAAGAATTTGATGGATTTCCATATCAAGAATTTAAAGATCTTTGAATAGTGAATCAGATCAGATGATGGATAAAGAATGGATAACCCATCGACAAGGCTGGTTGTGCACATGTTACAGTGCATAATCACACCTACTGCACAGCAGTGAAGGCAACAGAGAACTTACATTTCTGCCTCCACTGCATCTGCAAATATCTATACTTAGCAGACCTCTTTCAAATTATATAGGGATTAGCATTATCTATTCCAGAAAAGGTTATTTTTCAGTCCTCAGAGGCCTTTGCGATAAATTTGCAAAGTCCTAAGAAATTCTAATCCATTTTCTTCCTGTTTAAAAGTTAACAGAAGTTCAACCAAGAAACCTGTAAACCATTTTTTCTTGTTGTAGATATTTCTACACATTTGGGGCAGCATTATGCTCTTCTCCTATTTGCAGACAGCTTCCAAATAATATTGGAAAATTGGAAATTGGCCTCCTGGCCATCCTGACGTAGATGCCTCAAGGTATTATCCTGACTTAAGTGCTACAGATAGTTCTTTACGACAATTGGGACCAGAATTTCCATTGCTAAGCAATGCAGTCGTAAAGCGCAACTGTATCGCTTAGCAACAGCAATCCCTACAGTTCCGGTTGCCATCATTAACTGAATCCCAGTCATTAAGCAAGGCAACTTCCTGCCAGCTTCCCACAACCAACGCAGTAGGGAAGCTGGCAGGAAGTTGCAAGTCTCACGCTGGCAGGCAGGTAAGTGGCTGCCGCCAGATCGGGGAGGGAGTGAAAGGGTGTGCAGGGCTGAGGGAGAGAGTTGGAGAGGTTGTGCGGGGGTGTGCAAGAGGCACCACATGGGTCACAAAGGGTGCATGAGTGGCCGGTGTGAGTGCAGAGGGGCTGGGGAAGTTGTGTGGGTGTGGGAGACTTACCCCAGCGACTTGCAACCTTCCCTGCTGGCTTCCCCACTGACTTTCTAGGTAAGCTGGCAGGGAAGGTTGCAAATGGCGATCATGTGATTGTGGGGTGCTTGGCAACTGGTCATAAGTGTGAAGGGGTTCCCAAGCACCCAGATCACAATCACGTGACCGCAGGGCTGCTGGGACGACCACAATTCTGAGGACCCATTGTAACCACCATTTGTTCAGCACCACTGTAAATTTGAACGGTCACTGAATGAATGGTAGTAGGTTGAGGACTACCTGTATTTAATATCTATATGAAACCAACAGATGCAATCATAAAAATAAAAGATATAAAGTGTCACCCACCTTTATTTATCTGTTATGGATTCAGAAGAGGGAGTACAAAGTTTAAATTGGTGATGCAAAGCAAGAGAAGGACAATAAATTGAATCCTAATAAGATGGTAACAAATGGCTTACAGGTTTGGTAACCACTGGTATATGTGAAAACCCCTAGTTTTTGGTATGACACCAAAGTGGTCCTTACAGCATCTAATACATTGACTTCACAGAAAGACACCTGAACAGATAGAATTTAGCCTTTATTTCCTGAAAAAGCCTCTCACTTATACAGAGGCAGCATTGGTGAAAACCAGGCTGTACCTTTATAATTCCACCAAGAGTTATTAGAAATGGGTTAACCATGGATAATTTTTGATTTGCTGGCAGAGCAGAATTAAAGCAAATGTGGCACTCTTTCATTGGGCAAAGCAACAGCCTCTTGAAAGAGGCTGGCTTCTAGTTATTTATTCTACTTGTTTTCTTCTATTCTATATAAATGTAGAAGGTAGAAGACATATAAGGAAAAGAAAGGAGAGCCTGCCTACACAACCCAAACAGGTGGCTTGAATGATTTCTTTCAAATCATTCTTTCCATAATTAACACCTGCTGAAACCCAAGAGGTTATTTTAGGGAGTTCAGCAAGGCTGACCATATTAATTTTCTTTGGAATACTGTGTGAGATTTACTGGGCTAAGAACTCCCCAGATCATTTATGATGTGTCATGAGGTTCAGTATAACTGGTGGCAGCTGATCATCTTTCCTTGGGGGGAACATTTAGAGGATGGGGTCAATTATTTTTCCTCCTGGATTGTAAAAGTGGGGTTCACCTCCAAAGCTTGGCGTTATTCCTGAACCCATCTTCTTCCTTGGAGACAGAAATGATTCTGCTAGGAGTGCTGTTATCAACCTTGAATGGTGTAGCAGTTACACCAGATTCCTAGACAGCTTAGCTGCTGCAATTTATATATTTGATTAAGTGAGATGCCCATGGGAATAGTCTGGAAGATACAACTGGTATAGACTACTATGGCTAGGTTACTGGCTAGAGTACATACTGCATAAGTATTACACTTGTGCTAAAGATCTACACTGGTTACCAAGTTGCTACAAAGCAAGATTACTGCAAAGACCTAAGCAACCAGGTTACTTTTAAGAGTATCTCAGTTCATTTATCTGTATCTTGACTTCCCTCCAGAAACACAAGCCAGTGTAAACAGGACTCCCTCCTCTCTTTTTTCCCTTAAAACCACCACATTGTCTGGGGATGCCAGACTGAGATAAAACTAGACAAAATCTCAGTAAATTCCCATAGCTGTGGATGGAGTTGAACCTCGGCTTCCTCGGCACAAATCCAGCACTTTAACCGCTATATCATATTGGCTCATTTTTTTTAAGCCATTCAATCATGACTGATTCTTGGAGACTACCTGGACAAGTCCTTGGAGTTTTCTTGGCAAGGTTTTTCAGAAGTGGTTTGCCATTGCCTTCTTCCTAGGGCTGAGAGAGTATGACTGGCCCAAAGTCACCCAGCTAGCTTTGTGCCTAAGGCAGGTCTAGAACTCAGGGTCTCCCGGTTTATAGCCTGATGCCTTAACAACTACACCAAACTGGCTCTCATTGGCTCATTAGTAAAGGTAAAGGTTTCCCTTGACGTAAAGTCCAGTCGAATCCGACTCTAGGGGGCGGTGCTCATCTCCGTTTCTAAGCCTTGGAGCCGGCGTTGTCATAGACACTTCCGGGTCATGTGGCCAGCATGACGACTCGGAACGCCGTTACCTTCCCGCCGAAGCGGTACCTATTGATCTACTCACATTTGCATGTTTTCGAACTGCTAGGTGAGCAGGAGCTGGGATTAACAACGGGAGCTCACCCCGCCGCGCGGTTTCGAACCGCCGACCTTCCGATCGACAGCTCAGCGATTTAACCTGCAACGCCACCGCTCATTGGCTCATTAAATGTCTCTTAATGATTTGGAGGATGGGGGGCAGTTCTGTTCTCTATGATACAGCATGCACATTTTTACTTGGCAATGAAAAAAAGGGAGTTTTCTCCATGGCCAACTATCCTGATAAATGCCCCTCTCCACTGCAGCTTTTCATACCTTTTATGTTATCTTTCATCAGCCATTAACTCTCTGTTAAGATTTGTCCTTTAGCAGTCTGTGTTTATACCACTTTTGTTCCAAATGGTTTTATGTCTACAAAATCACCAGAAGTTAAGCTCTACTTTTCCAAATGCAAAGCCTCAAAGACATTGTGTAGGAAGATACTAACTTTAGGTGATTCCACTGCACCCGGAGGCTTTGTCTGCCAGTCTCTCTCCACATCTTAAGAAACTGGGCAGGGATTTGGCAGAAACATCAGCTTCAAGGCTCAGTCTTATAGAGAGCTAAGCCAGGCCCAAGCATCAGCCAAAAACAAAAGTTAGTCAAAGTGGCCTTAGACCTCCTTTAATGCCCCACATTCGTCAAAGCATGAGTCGATCTTTCTACAGGGGAAGGAACTCTCCCATTGAAACACGGGAAAATAACCCAAGCCCAGACAGGTCAATTTCGTCTCACACGCAATCCAGAGCTTTCCCGCAGGATATTCCCGAGGATATTCATATGGAAATAACTTCCACGGCATGGGCTGGGAAGGCTCCTGAACGTGCACCGGATCCCAGCCTCTCGCTGCCTTGCCTTAAGTCTTTAATCGCGTGGAAACAATGAATTTCCTGATGCAAAGGCAGAACCGGGAGAAATATTTCGAGAGGCTCTCTGGACCAACCGCACAAACCACAGCCCTTTTTCACAACCTCTTTTGGGGGGAGTCACTCCGGCTCCCCTTCGAGGAAGAGTTACAGCGAGGGATCGGGCAGCCCTTCCCGGCCACAGCTGTGTTTCGAAACCAGCAACGGCCGGGCGAGGTCCCCCAACGGAGAAGCTCAGAAACGACCAGGAGGCAAGGAGAAGCCCAGCCCCGAAGCCGGGGACCTCCCCCGCAGCTCCGGTCGAAAGCCGTTAACGAGCCGTTCCTCCCTCCGCCTTTCCCAGTGAGCGGGAGCCCAGAGGGACAGTTAGACCCAGGCCGAGGCCTAGCCGGGCTCCGGCTTCTACAGGAGCCGCCCCCGCTCTCCTCCCCCTCCAGCCCTCACCTCGAGTCCTGCGCAGCTGCCTGAGGAACCGGGCTCCAAGCGCCGCGGAGAGCCGCCGCCGCCGCCCGCGAGTCCCCCACCCCCCTGCCTGAGCCACTCAAACAAACAAGATGGCGGCCGCTCCTCTTCCTGCCGCCCAAACCAGCCGTTCAAAATTCGGCAGGATGTTTACCGTTTAAAAAAAAGGCAGAGGGGAGACAGGCCGTGGTGCGCCTGCGCCGACACTCGGGCGGGTAGGCTCTCCTACTCGAAGAAGAAAAAAAGCAATGCACAGGCCTAACGGCGCACGCGCCAGTCGCAGAATTGACGCTAACCAATAGGAAGGAAGAAAAGATGCTTTCGGCCGAGATTGGCTGAGGAAGGCGCAAGGGGTAAAAGTCATGGCGTGGGGCTAACGCAGGGCGGCGCGGGAGCGAAAGGAACGGGTTTTGGGGTTGAAATTGCACAGGGAGGAATTCGCGGAGGCATTTTTTTTGTTGGTGTTGCGAATATAGGATTATTTTTTTGTTGGTGTTTTGTTTTCTGGAAACAAATGTAGCACGGGATTTTTCATTAGATAAATAATTTGAGTTAGATAAGTATTTCCTTTAAGGGCATGCAGAGTGGCGCAGAGTTCTCCTGGTGGCACGAAGCTAACAGGGCAACTCAGCGAATGAAATTACTTCCAGGCATATGTGTTGTAGAAGAAAAAATTGCCTTTTTTGTTGTTTAGCAAACTTCACCCTAAATCTGCAGCTGAAGTAAATAATTGCTTAAGTGCTTATGATGAATTATCTTAAATTATTTCCAGTGTTAGGTGCCTTATGCAGTTTTTCCCAGTAGATTGCCTCATTATCTTGTTTTTCTACTTCTGAATCCAAGCAGCTAATTCACAATAGTGACCTCCGTAAAGCTGCTTCTGTGGGGATTCTTTGGGACTACAGTACATCTGCTGGCAAATAACAGGAAAAAGGGGTTGATAATGTAAAATGGAGAGAACGTAGATGCTTACACTTTCCCTTTATTGTTTAAAGAGGTAATCAGAAAGCTGGAAGTAGATGGAGTTTGTGTTTTAAAAATGACCATTTTGAGTCCAATAAGAAGTTGCCAGTATTTGGTTCACCTAACTATAAATTCAGGCTGATTGCTTTTTGGTGTAATGTGTTACACAAATCCAGACACTAGTTTCCTCAACCTGAATTTATGATGTAGCATGTTGAGTGAAACCTGAGTCAATGAAACTTGCAAATCACATCTCTTTACTCATATAAATTAATTTTATAAATTGCATTCTGTTTTCATAATGATTGAAAATGCATCTATCTTTAACGGCCAACTTGTTTTAAGAAACACAGAAGCTCATTGTTACGTGCTGCAGAAATTGTTTGGCAGTCCCATGCCAAACACTGTCTTCAGAATACATGCAGGTCTAATCTAGGGATACAGTGGACTAGAAATACAAAGATTTGATCACAAATGAAGCTAGAAGACACCAGCCAATCCTCACATATTCTGAATTACTTACATAAAGACTGCAAGTTTAGAACTGAAAGTTCAGTGATTCCTGTTTACCCCAGTCTCCCCCAAGGGGAGACCACATCCAGATGTGTTGAGACCACAGATCCAGAACTCATAACGTATACAAAATGCATATGTTTGTCTTGAATTGTTACTGTGCTATGGAAAGATTTTGCCTTCATGCTGAAGTATGTTGAGTTGCCTTTAGACATGTCCTTGTTGACACAAGATGCTTACAAATAAGGTTTTTCTTATTTAGTCTGCCTCTTCCATATCATTTGCTTTCCATTAAAGTTCATTAAGGAGAAAAGACTCATGTTATTGAGTAGGGCTTGAAGCTATCCATTTGTAAGCAGCCTCAGATAACAACTGTGAAGATTGCAACATTGTGTTTCTAATGAAAATCATTCTGATAGATTCTCTAATAAATTATTCTTAAACTCTTCCAAGAGTATCAAACTCTAAACAAGTTTGTTTGTTTGTTTTATGAAGAGAACCTATGCCTGGAAATGTAGAAACAAAATATATCCTGCTGCTACTGGGCATTCTACTGGCATATCCAAAAGAAGTTGGCCAGGGCTCCTTGTACCATGTATTTCTCCACAATGTGCTGCTGGCCATATGGCCAGTGATCATATCTTCGATGATAAATGAGGCTTCTGGCAGCTGATGTGCTGCCCTGTGACTGGCGCATTCAGAGTCATTATATAGTACAGTGCAGGAAACAATAACACAAGCTACATTCTCCTCTGTAATAGATAGCCTTGTGCTGACTCCCCCCCCCCCCCCATTGTTTCAGTCATCCAAAGGCATGCTATGATGTTCTGGCATGGGTTGAGTAAGTGGTTGTACACCGTTTCCCTGATAATTAGTCTCACAACAATTGGCTTCATAGCCAACAGGTAGGTACTATCTTCAAGAATTACTGGAGAAATAATGACTCTGATGTAAGTGATTGCTGAATTACTGGGGACAAGTTCCCCCACATCCATGAATGTGGAATTTGCAAAAATGCATCATGGTGCATCCTGCTGCGTTCTGCTGTGTCCAGTCACCACATAGATGAACTGGTCAGTGTGATTCACAGTGCCCTGCAGCAACATAAAGTAGAACTGCTTTCAGTTTATTACCTGCTCCCACAAGGCAGATGGTGCACAAATTGGAATAGGGCACCCATCCACAGTTCCAGTGCTGTGTTCTGTGGTGATCTGTGGACAAAAAGCCGTTTGTTACATATGCAGGCAGCTTTTACTATAGATTCAGGTTCTTTATTGCAGTCTTCAACTGAAATAAAACAGTTAAACATATTTGAGACTTAGTTTATTCACTTATCATTCTTACTGAACTTTATTTAAATCTTTCCTAAAACACAAGATGAAAAGATTTACAGTAGCCAAAAACATATGCATTATCTTGTACCTTTATAATACAATATCACTCTACAATCAAAGGAAGCTACGGAGGAATTTTAAGAAATTTCTCAACTGCAGCTTACATTGTTTAACCTTGGGGAGGTTTATTCTGGGCCTCGTAGGCCTCTGCTTGTCTAACCAGTTGAAAATATGTGCACAACGTAATACTGTTGATGTCTATTGTAGAAAATAAAAAGATGTTGATCTAGTAGCTCCCAATTAATTTCAGTACTAAACTCATTAACAATTTTATAAGCTTTTTGACTGCAAACAGATTGATCTTCTGATTCATTGTAAATCATTTATGATTCAATACTCACAAGCACTCAGCATCCTAATGAGACTACATCTAGCAATAGTTTAATATTTCAGTTTTTCTGTTGAAGGACATGGGATCCAGACCAAATAAATCTGATTTTCTGAAGCTTTAAACATTACAAAGAGAAACAAAAATTGTATGATAAGAGTCACAAATTCTTGGTAACATTCCAAACACAAGAAGCAAATGCTAAAATAGCTTGCCCCAAAATCTGATGTACAAAATTGGGGGAGGGGGGCGGTAATATAAATCTAATTAATAATAATAATAATAATAAAAGGTTTCCCATAAAAAATCAAAGAAGGAAAGGAGAGTGAAAGAATAAGGAAAGAAGAGAAAGAGTAAGTCTTATCTAAAAGTATTAGAAAACAGATCAACCTCTCAACAGAATGAATGAAAAGTAAGCATAAGGAAAGAAGATATGGAAGGCACTTGAAATAAAAAATAATTCAATTTCTGACAATGCTACAGTGGTGGTGGAGTTATGTTGATAGAATGGAAAAAAGGATGCTTGGTGGAATGATGGAGTAAAACGGCTTTGGATAATGACTCAACTTTAATTATAGAACTTTTATGTGGTTATACGTTTGGTTGCTAAATGTAATATATGTATGAAGTAGATAGAGCATAGGTGAGACTAAAGGGAATGTTTAGTGTGATGTCCCATTGCTTGTTCAATGTGTTTATGAATGAATGTATAAAAATGCTTGTGGTATTGTTAGAGGTGTTCTGGTCAGGGACGTGCAGGTATTCCTTGGTTAACCACTTGTTCAGTGACCGAAGTTGTGACAGCACTGACAAGTGGTATTTAAGATCAGTCCTCAAAGTTCTGGCTGTCACAGAGGCCCCACGGTCACGTGATTGTGATCTGGGTGCTTGGCAACTGGCTCCCTCTTTGGGGGGAGATGGTAGCAAATTTGTCACCGCCCATCTCCTCCCACTGGAGGGATTTAAACGGTTGCAGTGTCCCATGGTCACGTGATCACCACTTGCAACCTTCCCTGCCAGCTTCCCACAAGCCAAGTCACTGGGGAAGCTGGCAGGAAAGGTTGCAAGTTGCCCCCTCTGCTTTTTCTCCCTAACCCCTATGGAGTACGAGATCCCAGGGTTCTCATACTCCATAGCATGCTTGCTCTGCAGCACCCCTCCCCAGCCTGCATGCACTTGCCGCAGCACCCCCCTACCTCACTCTGTACTGCTCAGCCACCCTCTACCCTGCTCGTGAGCTGCCTGGGACTTGCAACTTCCAGACAGCTCCCCCAGTGACTTGGCTTGTGGGAAGCTGGCAGGAAGTCTCAAGTCGCAGTCACATGAGGTCCTTGCTTAATGATGGCAGCGGGATTTATATGACTGCCCATCTCACTTGCATGTGACTCTGGGCAGCATATACATTTAGAACAAAACTATTTTTTAATTTATTTATATTTATTTATATATCAAATTTAGTCACTGCCCATCTCACTCAGAGAGCGACTCTGGGCAGTTTACAATAAAATTCACAAAGTATCACAAAATTCAACCATTAAAACCAATTTTAAAAAGTTAAAAACTACAATAACAAAAAAAAATACAGGGGGGAGTGCAATCTAAACTTACATGCAGTGCAACCACTTAATGGGCTCCACACTTCCATGGGATCCCCAAGCCCAATGTTACATCCAGGTTTTGAGGGCCTTCCAGAAGGCCAACAGGATTGGGGCCAATCTCACCTCAGGGGAAATGATGTTCCAAAGGTCAGGTGCCATGGCAGAAAAGGCTCTCTTCCTGCATCCCACCAAATGAAGCTCCTTGACCAACAGGACCCACAACATGCCCCTCTGTCCAGACCTGATGGGGTGGGTAGATGAAATTGGGGAGAGGCAGTCCCTCAAATAACCTGGCCCCATGCCATGTAAGGCTTTAAAGGTCATAACCAGCACCTTGAATTGGATCCAGAAGCAAACTAGCAATCAATGCAGCACACAGGGTGGAGGTGTAACATGCAGTTCTAGGAGCACACATAACTGCTCGCACTGCCGTATTTTGCACCAGCTGAAGCTTCCCATTACCGCCCCTCTATAGTGCATTATAGTAATCCATTCAGGAGGTGACTAGGGCATGAGTGACTGAGAGCAGAGCCTCCCAATCCAGGCATGCATGCCATGGTGAAAGATAATGCCATGGTGTTGTCTGAAAACCTGAATATTTGCAGTGAATGTTATATCAACTGTATGATGCAACAAGGAGTATGAATCTGAAAAATAATCTATCAAAGCAAAGGAGGTTGTGTTTAACACGTCAACTGCTGGCCAGGGAATTCTGGGAGTTGAAGTCCACACATCTTAAAGTTGCCAAGGTTGAGAAACACTGCTTTACACTGGTATCTGTTGACATGCTGCACGAGGTACAAACATGAAGCCCAGACTTCTTTTCAGAGGCCTAGTTTTACAGAAACACAGGGCATATAAAAGGCTTCACATACAGGACTGTCCTCAATACCAAGAGAAAAGTCAAATCCAGTCTTCTTCAACCTGGTGCCCTTTAGATTTTGTTGGACTACAATACCCACCTTGGCTTGCAAATGATGGGCACTGTAATCCAATACAGCTGGAAGATACTGGGTTGGAGAGGCAGGTGTGATCCAATCTTTGCTTAGTCCAGCCTTTTTTAAAGAGCCATTCAGTAGAAGCAATCTGTTTACACAAGTTTCTAACTTCCTTTTCCCTCTCACACAAGATAAACCCACCAGCAGCTGCAAGAAGAAAAAAGTCTGCTGACATTAATAAAGATTTCCTGAAGAGCTCCTACAATTTGTGCCCTTCTTTTCTTCCAGTTTATAGTCTGGTACATTATCTTCAGTTCATTTCCACAACAAAAAGTCTTGCATTCTTGCCTTAATAGGTTTGACCTTTTATTCCAGCCTTGGCTTTTTGCATAATAATTGCACTTGTGTGCTTGTCAACCTTTTTATTCATTCCGGATTATTGTGGGTGCCCTTGAAAATGGACAAATGTATGACAAGTTCCTATAGTTTCTTTTGTGGCCTTGTAAGTTTTAAATTGCAAGGCATGGGGGTAAAAAATTACAATTTGGCCTATCTTAAATCATGGAGAGGAGACAGGGTGTGCATGTGATCTTGTTTACCTGTTTCTGCATAATAAGAGCCTGCTTAAAAAATGCACATTTTTCTCGATCTCTTTCTTTAACAACTGGTATGCTTAGTCACCCAATCAAATTGGCTTGGTACCCATATGTGTCTTGCATGAACCTCAGTTTAGGGATGTGACGATGAATTAGGACCAGACTTCAAAGCACCATTGACTTTCCTGGTATAAAGTACTCAGCAACCGCATCTGCAATATCTTAAATACAGAGCATCCTTCTGAACTGATGTGATTTCTAACTTGCCAAAGAAATACTTCTGTTGAAATGAATCAGTTGAAAATTCTTTGATTGCATGACACCAGAGCAAACGCCTACAGTTGTGGGATTAGGCTGCTGGCAAAAGTGTCAAGATATATACAGTGGTTTTAATACTGAATGCAGTTGATTTGGAAATTAAGAACACATGGCTTAGGAATGAACTTCAGTGGAAATGCTTCACCATAAGAAGACTTGAGTTTCTAGGTCTCAGAACTCAGGATTTTCAATTTTCACTGGGTATTCAGGGACCAAGCTGTTGAAAATTAGTTTGGGGCAACCGATTTTGTATTTATTGCTATGGATTTTCCTTGGGTTTGAGCAGGCTTGGTTTGGGAATTATCTTGCTGTGTTATGACTACAGTATGGTAAAGTATGCAGATGAGCTGGCTAAAAAGCACAATGGAAATGAGAGTAATCCATCCGAGAACAACAAACTATCATTGCACTTAGGAGTGAAATGTCCTAGATTGTGCTTTTCCTTCCAACTCAGCATGAGTGAAAGGGGTGGAGAGGGAGAGAGAAAGAGGAGAGATTGATTCCCACAGGGAGAGATGTTGCTCTTTGCCCCTGTCTACCTCCCACTTCTCTCCCACTTTCTTTGGAATGATATTCAGAGAGGGGAGGGGAGGATGGGCTTTCTGCACACAGGAGCCAGGGCAGCTCAAGGCTAGGAAACAATAAGCACAGGGAAGAGGAGAGTGTGGGAGGCAGGCTGGCAGAGATCTCTTCTTGAGGCTTTGCTGCGTCTCTCCACTTCTCCCCATCCCAGCCTTGCCCAATGAAACCAGAAGAGAATGAAGATACTTTTTCCAGCTTTTTGCTGGAGGACATAAAGCAGAGGCTGCTCCAAGCTTTCCAAGGGCAGACAACCAGGGTAGCAGCTAGTCCCCTGCTCCCTAGACCTGTTGAAGATACGGGCCATGGCAGAAGAGCTATGCCCACTCAAGAGGACCTGCACAGGAGGCACATAGAACAGGGCATAGCCTGGCTTCGTGTAGAATTGGTGAGTGATGTGGGCAAGGGAGATGGTTAGGCATCCTCTCTTGGGGGTATGAAGGGGTGATCTGTAGCCCCAGAGTTGTCCAATGTACTTGTTTTGCTGTTACAAACTTCTGAACCTTTTCTAAGCACTGTACAAATAATATAGTCCCTGCTTCTGTAGACATGGCATAAAAAGATGGGGAGGGAAAATGAACACCAGCAGTGGAACAACAGCCATTTTTAGCCAAAGGATGAATTCATTTGCTCTCCTCCTTGCTGCCTTATCCATGATGATGTTGATGATGATGGATATGAAGCTTTTATATCATCACCAGCATCCCAGCTTGTCAGCTCACTTTAAAGAAAAAAATTAACACAAGAAAAAACTAATGAGGGAAGAGACCACAAAGAATCTTGGTTAGTTAAAAACAGGACCTCTTATTTACTTTTATTTATTTATTTATTTATTTATTTATCGAATTTCTATTACCGCCCATCTCTCCCAAAAGGACCTCTTAGTTTTATCCACTGAAACAGGAACAGTTCAGAGAGGGGCTGGGTCAAATCGTGAAAGAAATACATGTATGTGATTTATCAGTAGAACAGCCTGCTGTAGTCAGAAGATGCACAAGTTGTATTGGGAAGATACTCAAGGTTCACCCATTTTGGCTTTGTAGCAGTGTACATTTTACTAGCTGGGCTCTAAGTTGGTGTATCCAGGTGAAACCACTTTGAAACTGTATATTTTTATGATCAAACTCAGGTGTGTGAAATAAGATTGGTAATAATGGTATTTCTTCCTGGTGTGTTGTCAGGACAAAATGTAAATTGCAGTTCAACTCCTGAGAATGGCCTCTGGTTTTGGGAATATCTATTCATCTTCTGGTGCCGTTTTTAAAGATGCAACAAAGCCCTTGATGCTAGAGAGGCGTTGCTGTGTGTTGACCAACTGACATCATTATTAAAACACACCTAGATATTGCCAAGTTGGTTTAAAAAAAATCTTACCTAGCTCCTTGACAGACCATGTTGTTACTTCTGCTTGAAATGTCACCCTAGTTTCAAAACAACAAGTAACAGCCCAGTGTACCCTCAGCTGCCATTGCTGCTGGCACAAATAGTAATCTATATTTCTTACACTTGTTTATAGTAGATGGACAAAATGTATAGGAAAGAAATCACTACTAGACTGAAATAAGGCTCCTTCAGGAATGTTTTGCTCTTGGCAAGTATTTAATTTTCTTGCAAATTAATTAAAGCAAACATTTACTAAATCCTTCTTTTTTGCTGAGATCTTTTGATTAAAACAATCAGCACCCCCACCCCCATATATCGGCTTAGCTTTTTACTCGGCCTTGAATCAAAGTACTTTCAAGGGTCTGTTTTTTTAGTGCAGGCTTAGAAATACGGCCTGAATAAAGGCAGATGTATGCCCTACTTTTCCTGTGTTTCAGTCTTCATTCTTGGAGAGTGGATTGGTTTCAGAATATTCCAGCTAGTATATTAGAGTTCCATGAATGAAGCAAGGACAATTCCATCATAAAAATAAAAACTCATCTGGAACTACCCAGAGTTTTTACATCAGCCTTTCCCAACCTGATGGTTTCCAGATAACTTGCTGGAAATTATGAAGTTCAAATCCAACACAGTGAAAAGACACCAGGTTGGGGATTCTCAATACTGTTCCAATTTTAATATATGTGCTGCTGAAGCAAGCACAGATTACCTGGTTGGGGCTGTTGATGCTAGGATGTTAAGAGAGCAGTCCTCTTCAGCAGCATCCGTGGGGTGAGTGTGTCAAAATCAGCAGGATGGTGGACAGAACATTGCAAGGCAAATCCTGCCCTTTCTGAGCAAGTGAGCAATGTTGACGTATATACAGAAGGGTTCCTTTTCTATTTTCTGTTCTGCACCTCTATTCCTTCTATGTCTCATACTTTTACTGTAATTTCTTTTTTCTTGTTTTTAATTTATACATTACGAAAATAAAAATAATTAAACAAGGTCATATACGTAGAAGGGGCAGAGCTTGTGCCATGATGCTCCATCCACCATACTGACAATTTTGACTCTCATGCGCATACACACATACCCCACAGTGTCTATTTGGCCTTACTTCTTCATGCTTTACTCCTTTAAATATGAGGGATAATAACTACTTCTGATTTTTAGCCAGGATAGTGTGAGAAGTAAGCTAAGAGCCAACAGCTTGAAGCCCAAGTCGGTAGTTCTTTGAAGAGTCAACACTTTAAGAACACCAAGCACCACACAGCATGTTTGCTACGTCATGGGATGCACAGGAAGACAAAGCTAAGGGGCTGAACCACTGTGGATATCAGAGGCATTTGCACATTCACATGGTTCATGGGAAATCAACCCTTTCATTTGGCTTCCTTCTTATTTTCAGTAAAGACCTTACTTAACCAAGGCATGTCTGGCACACCTTTGACATGTCCTAGACTAGGAGCTGTGTCAACTCAGTGATTTGTCTATGATTTATTGCTGAGACCTGAGTGAGGTGCCTGACAAATAGTTAGAAATCAGGTGTCCTACCTGTGGCCTTAGGATGTATGGAGGAGTAAAGACGCATCCTTGGGAAACTGCCCTTCCTTTACTAGAGGAACGTTAATCATTTGGTAGGATTAGAGAAACTAATTTTTTTCTAATCAAGCTCAGTGCCTGGGGACTGTACCCAGATTGTTTTCTTAGCAGGATCAAAGAAATGGTTTCCCATTGCTTTCTTCTGGCAAAGAGCAGCTATGCAATCCTAGGAAAAGAGGGAGGTGCTTTAAGAAGATGCAGATAGGGGTCACGATTGCAACCTTGAATGCTACAAAGCAAATTCTTGGAATCAAATCCAACTTTATATTTTAACTTTAAGCCCAAAAGTTACTTCAGCATTTTGCCAGTTGGTCACCAATGGATTCTCAGTCACCCTTGAAGTCAAGGGTGCTCAAGCTGTGGCTCAGGATCCATTGAGACTCATAAGTATTATAGTATATTTAGTGTTAGTTCATCCGATTATTAAATCATGCTTCGGATAGAGTCCCTTTACATGTGAGGGCTGGTACAATTGATTCTGGCTTATTAAATGCTGTGAAAAATACATTCTGCTCTTGCTTGAATGTTCTTTTATATGTATTTGCTTATAAACATTTCAGGACCAATAAAGCTTTTCTGGATAGTGATCATCTAGTTGAAAGCAATTACCGTCTTTTGTTTCTTTGTAGCTGGAGATGAAGTTCCAGAACCGGAAACTTGCCAAAACTCTGCTGGATTTAAGCATGGAAATTCAGAGGCTGAGAAATGAAACTGACCTGTCAGCAGCTCTAGAATCAAAAGCTCTAAGCACTGCTGGAAGCCCAGAGTAATAAATTGCATTATGAGACTTCAAATTTAGGATGCAACATGCATCCTTTCACTGGCTGAGAAAAAAATTGAAGACTGGGTTGTACATTTAACTTCAGTTAAATTTCAATATTAATAAGACTTCTGCTTACTCAATTTGATGTCTTCCCAGGAGTTTCAGCTGAAAGAAAGAGACCTACAAAGGATGAGATACCTGCCTCATCTTTCAAATGTAGTCATTGTTTTTATAATGACCAAAAGAGTCACCCCAGATTTGATTGTTGGAAAGATGGCAGGACAACTTAGAAAACTCTTTAAAATAATAGCAATGGTATTAGTTGAATTGTTTTTAATAAATGAATTACACCCATTTCAGAACATGTCCTATATCAACGATCATTTGATAAGCAGGTCACCTATGCATGTGTTCATGCGTTGAAAGTAAATGCGGCCTTAGTATAACTTATTAGTAGCTGCACATTTGCCTTGCAACTTCGGGAAAGAGTAGTTGTAATTAGAAATATGGTGTGTAGACAGAAAGTACTATAACCCTAATTCAAACTGGTGAGAGAGGAGTTGCCACAGCTGGCTTTTCCTTCTAAAAACTTGCAAGCAAACTCATCACAGATTTCCTACTATCTCACTGCAAACTCACACTCAATGTTCTAAGCTGCATGCATGCATACATAGCAGCCATCACATGCCCACGCACAAGACTCTCTGCCATCCCCATTAAAGACAATGAGAGCCGGTTTGGTCTAGCGGTTAAGGTGCTGGGCTAGAAACCAGGAGTCTGTGAGTTCTAGTCCCGCCTCAGGCATGAAAGCCAGCTGGGTGACCTTGGGCCAGTCCCTCTCTCTCCGTCCAGCTCACCTCACAGGGTTGTTATTGGGGGGAAAATAGGAGGAGGAAGGAGTATTAGGGATGTTCGCCACCTCGAGTTACTTATAAAAATAAGAAAGGCGAATAAATAAATAAATGTATTAGCAAAGTGCATTTCTGCAGAGGGGTAACCAAAGGAAGGAGAGAGTGAGAGAAACAATGCGGGAAGCGGGAATTTAAAGACTTGGTGAGGGGGAGAGATTTCCAGCCTGAAAGCTAGGCTGAAGACTGTGAGCCTTCTGCCAGACTCAGGCCAAAGGAGAATTGAACAGCAGTGGGAAAGAAAAGGTGAAGCAAAGAGGAAAGCAAAAGAGAGATGTAACTATTAATTAAAAAAAAACAAAACCACAATTTGGGAGCTTGTAAATCTAAAGTATGTGATGTGCTTTTTTTTCTAAAATATTGCCCCCCCCCCAGCCAACTTCGCTGCTCAGAAGACATCATGACTTTTGCATCTGCCTCCCTGGTTTAGAGGGAATGTTGCTTACACTGCTTTTGCCTTCACAATCTCTACCCACTGTATTAACTCACCCATCACATTAAGTTTTCAACTGTTGAACATGTTTCTTGTTGCACTGCACTCTGGACTTTTCTTTTAAAATAACAACAGCAACACATTTCTTGTAGTATTTTAGGTTTCTGTATTGAATTAACTGAAGGAGCAAAATGTTGAAGTTCAACAAGCTGATAATGTATATATAAAAATCAGTGACTTTTCCTGCCCTTAGTATATTATGTTCCTGTCATGAGTGAGGATGGCGAGCAGGGGGCTCCCATCCAGGCTGTAAAGCGCATGCGTAGTACTGAGGAATTAGGTAGCCATTCAAAGAGACACAGATCGGGCCCGCCTTAGTCTTTGGGGTTTATATGTCTGGGTTTTCCCACGCTTCTTCAGTTTGTTAGGATTCTCTGTTATGTAGCAGTAATAAAACACTAGAGACCTATTCCTTGTCTCAGCGTGGTTCCTAGCTGTTAGGACAGTTCCCAAGGTACTAAATTTTCAATCGTCGTGTAGATTTGTGGTTCTCAGTTGATGGTACATGTACCACAGGTGAGATTCAGAAGCTGTCTTGGTGCCATAAACTAAAGATAAAGGTTTCCCTTGACATTAAGTCCAGTCGTGTCTGACTCTAGGGGGCAGTGCTCATCTCCGTTTCAAAGCCGAAGAACCGGCATTTGTCCGTAGACACTTCCGTGGTCATGTGGCCGGCATGACTAAATGGAATGCCATTACCTGTCCGTCGAAGTCGTCCCTATTAATCTACTCACATTTGCATGTTTTCAAACTGCTAGGTTGGCAGAAGCTGGGACTAGCAATGGGAGCTCACCCCGTCACGCGGATTCAAACCGCCGACCTTCCGATTGGCAACCTCAGCAGCTCAGCAGTTTAGCCCGTGGCGCCACCGCGTCACTTTTTGGTGCCATACAAAGTAGATAATTGAAATTACAATTAAGTCTTTTAAGCTTACCTTAAATGATAAATATAACAACAAAATATCCATTAACATATAAGAATTTGATACCTCTCTAGAAGTTTAAGCTAAAGCAGAGAAAGGAATGTGATACCTACAAAGAATGAATGTCTCCATTATCTTCCAAATGTTATTGTGTTTAGCTTTTTTTTTAACCAAAAGACTCACCACAATCTGATCCCTGGCCAAACCAGAAAGATTTGAAAAACAATCATGAGTTTGTCTTTACTGTGTGGTAGATCCAGATTTTTTGAAATTAGTGATTGGCAAGATTTGATACATGGACGTTTGAGAACCAGTGGACCATGGACATCAGGTAGACACCACAAAGACATCAAAATGATGTTATATGCATCATGGTGTCATAATGATGTCAGGATACATCCCTTGTGTTCCCCAGAGGAAATCAATGCCCTGGATTTAAAATTTATTTTGGATTTCAGAAGCAATTCTGGAAGGGTTAACAAGCTGATGCTTAATTCAAATAAGATAGAAGGAATAGTTGGAGCTGAAGAAATCATAATCCCATATAATCCCATCACATGCAATTTAGGCCAGTAGGAGATACTTCTTCCCCTTGATTTCTTCCTAAAGATCTATAGCCATGTATGAAATAGTATAGTCATTTGTGTCTGATGCCTATGGTTGATCTTCACTCAATAAATAACAGTCTAGCCTCTGTTTGAACACATTCCATGAAGGGGAGCAGGTCCTAGAATCAGTGCTTCTCTCTTTTAAATAGTGTATTGCTTACAAAAAAGGAAATCTGCTAAATCTTCTGTCCATGGTTTTATACCAATGGACAGAATTTTGTCCCCAGCATTTGATTCATGTTGTCCCAATGCTTTTATTCAGAGACTTCTGAATAAAGAGGAAGCCAGAGGGCAAATGGCACCATTTGTCACATGTAAAACAGTGAAATATGTCTGCAGATAAACTTTTTTAATTAAAATAGTTATCTCACCCTCTGGCAGGTGTCAGAAATAAGGGTGAGAAATGACAGCTTTGCATCAGAAAGCTGTTTGCATCCTAAATGCTACAGATTCCAGATATTGTTAAATATGAGTGAAAACTAGCGTACAGTACTGTTACTTATCCTCGGATTATAAGTAAATGATATATTCTTTGCCGTCAAGCTCAAAAATGATTACGAGGCCAGCGAGGCTAATGGTTATCCATACACTTACATAAACTGGAAGCCTAAAATAATACTGCTTATAATTACATTGGCCGTATTTCAGAAATCAGGCAGCCTAATACATCCAGATTTGATACAGCTTGCAAAGTTCACTCGAGTGGCTGCTTTGCATGCTAATAGTCCAAGTATTTTTGTGTCTTGTGACTTTTTCCAGCAAGTGAATGGGCTGGATTCCAGCAGACCACCATGGTTCTTCTGCAGCTTGAGCCCCTAATATGATGCTTATTAAAATGTATAGCTGCATTTAACTCAAATTGGAAAGCTCAAGAAAACCCTCTTGTTAGAGGTTCACTTCCTCTTTTTAAAATAATTGGATTTAAACTCTGCTTTTCTCTTTAAATAACTTTAGAAGAACATATGGGCCGGATACTCCTACAGTGCCATTCTTTTGACCAGTGACTGAATGTGCAAGAATTATGGCTGAAAGCCCCACCCCTGCTAAATACACAGTGTATTTCTTTTTCTGCAATGTATGTATGTAAGAGGTAACCTCCTGGAAGGTGCAGAAGGTATAGACCTGATCTTCAGTCTCTTGAGCACCTAATTCAACTCGTACTAATTTTTAGTAAGTTAAAATTAAGCTTAGTGGTGTTAAGATGGGACAGGATGGATGAAGGTGTCAGCGGGTGAGAAAAAGGAACTTTCCAGATACACATACACAGTGCTTTTCTATTCTGAAGTCATATGTAATATATCCAGTACCCTTAGCTTAATGAACTATACATGCATAATATATTTCTATACAGACAGTTCCAAATGGAGCTTTTGACAATGGCTTATCTGTTTCACTTCCTCCCTCTCACAGCTTCTTTCCATGCCTTCACTTTTGGAGTTGTTTCAGTCTTGGGGAGCAGAATGGAAAGAGGAGAAAATAACTCTTTCCTTGGCTTCTTGGATTCCAGTACATTGTCAGCATGTCCTCCATGGCCTCTGGTCCTTTCTCCAAATACTGCAGTCCTTTCTACCAGTCAGTTCATTCAACAAATTGCTCTCTCAGCTCCTGCTTGCTCCTGTTTGGTCTCCAAATTCAGATTCCTCCTCCTTGATGCATAGTGTCACCAGTCCACGTGTAGCCAGCCATGGAGATGACCTTGGAAAAACAGTTCTGTTAAAATAGCTATCTCAATAAAGTATAGTTCTAGTCTTCTTGTAGAGTCTGTTTCCTGACCAGTCAGCCTTGAAGGGCTGATAGAACATCACAGCAAAACAACTCCAGGAATGTCCAACATTCTCCTCCTCCTCCATGGCTTAATGGTTCTGTCCTTTGATATGTTTACAGCTTTAAGATTAGGCACAAAAGCTTCTCCTATCTATGTGACACTGAGCCTGATTTTGGTCCACAGGGAAAAACTTTTCACCTTAAGACCATTGTGTCTTCCCAAGTCCATCAGGGCAACTCACCCTGCCAAAGAGGGTTAAGAAAAAAAAAGTATGCTTTTATTCTGCATATAATTACTTTTTCTATTCAAATGGAGCCTGGAGAACACTCTATAAAACTCATGATATGTAGACTTAACCCAAAAAAGGCTGTGTTCCCATAGTGTAGAAGACACATCTATTAGAACATTACACAAGTATGTTATTGTCTCTTTCCAACAAGAATATAGCCAGTCTGAGAAAGTCCTAACTCCACCTCAATAACATTCAGTCTAACACTACTAGTGACTAAGTCATTTAGTAAACAGTCCATGTGTTGTACAAATTCAGCGTTGTTCTCAGTGTTGGAATTATCAGAGGTCAACTCAGCATTGTCTCATAAGCATAAGGGGGTCTTTCTAGTAAACACATCTCTATTGTGCTTGTGGGATGCCACATGGGTCACCTGATTTCCACTTCCTCCTTCTTTTTGGGTTTGGGGATTAACAATCTCCATTACCTCTGGGCACACCTGCAAGCAGGAAGTGCTGCAGAATGCAGCTCTTGTCCTTTTATCTCACTTGCAGGCAGACATTTCTATTCCACATAGAAATGTGTCTACAAAGAACCAGTGACGAATAAGTGCTTTCTGCTATGAATCTATTTGTAACCAGATCTACTGAATAAATGTAAGCTATCTCTATTTTTTTCTTCATCTAACTACTGTGTGAAGACTGAATTTATTTATTCAGTCTTCACACAATTTATTCTCTGAAAGTAATTAAGCTTAATGTGCAAGTTTTGGTCCACACTTCTACTTTGCAAGATTGTTGTTAGCTGCTTGGAGTTCTTTTATTAACCTTTAAAAATTCCATCACTCAGAACCTAATAGCATATTCACTTCCTACATGCATAGGTACCCTGTGCAATTATGCAGTTTAATTAAAACATTTATCTGTATACCTGTACACATACAGGAACACAAAACTGGAGTTAGTTTATTCCCCCCTAAAAAAAAGCCAAAGGTTTTGCACCCAATCTCTACATCTCTCTGACATTTTGCAGATTTTATCAGGACACTTGAATGATAGATGCCATTTTCATATAAATTGCCCACTAAATAGCAGGGGGAAGCAAATCCCTTTTAAATCCCTTCAAACTGTAAATGTTGGTCTTGTACACAGGTCACTGATTCCATCTGTTTGAACTTGCCAGGTTTGACCTGTGACAGGCAGTTTCTTTTCCTAACATAAAAAACCATTTGCATTCATGCCAACAGAAGCTCCCTATTCCTATTGGTCTGACATTTATCAGGCTCCTTCAAAAGAGGCTGTAAATGTCATCTAGCTGTGAAAGGACAGAAGTTACAATTATTTGTTCGTTATTCTGTGATAGTCTGTGGGGAAGCAGGAAGATTTGGATAATCCGATTTGGCAATCTGCTTTGGATACAAGATGACGGATTTGCTAAAATGTCTCAAGACAAACCATTCCTCCCTTTCTAAATGAGTCAGTGTTGTGAAATGGGTGGACATATACATTATTTAAATAAAGTAGAAATGGAATGGAATGGAATGGAATGGAAGCCAAAGGGGTTTCCAAAGCGTTAGGCACATTGTTAGTTCTGGTCCTTACGGTTGCAAAGGTCTACTACACTGGATTTGGGCAATTTTCAGTGGTGTCTAGGATCAGAAAGGTTGTGAAATAAAATTTCCAGTAGCCAGAAAAGGAGCTTCGGTGCCTTGCTTAACTCTTTCCCACAGATTGGGATGTTAAGCAAGATGGTAAAGGTGAATGAATACATGTATTTCAAAACAAATTGTTTTGAATTAGTCAGCATTTAGAATAGTAGGCATGATGCTTTTCCATTTGATAGCCTGGTGTTGGCAAGATGGAGGCAGAAGTGTATCATTCTCTTTCTGTTGAGCAGAGCTGTCTGTTGTTATGAAGGCTATTAGCTAAAAAGCATTCCTCACTGGAGAGTTATTTGGTTAAAAACTTGCTGAAATCACTTGCATCAATGAATTGCAGTACTGGGCAAGTTCAGCATAAATAATTCAAGAAATTCACTAATAAGACAGGCAAAATAAAAAAACTCTTTCATTCTCTCGCTCTATGTTGATATTACATAGCTGTCTTTCCAAAGAAATGGAATCTGAATCTTAAATAAGCCAAAACAAAAAGAAATAATCCCCAAACTAATAAAAGTCTTAAATATTGATTTCAGACCTATGTATTGCAATAGTTTTAATACAGTACTACAGTATTGGGGATCAGTTCTCTTTTTCCTAATTTACCCCCCCCTTTCTGTTAAACATTACTTATCAGAGAAGCAAACTAAAAAGACAAGTCTGATTTTATTAAACTAATAACATTTCTTTGTACATGTGTTATGACGTTGCACCCATGTAGGAAATGGGGCAGGCTTGTATCGTGGTGATGCAATGCCACTTTTGTCATTTTGGCAAATGCTTACGAACCCGTGGATGCCTCTGGTTACTGATCACAGGTAGCCACTCAGGCACAGATAGTGGAGGAACAGTGATGACACCTGCTTTATGATCTTATCACAAAAATGCTGCATCCAGCATCAGGATGTAAGGATGTAATGGCGGTATTTGCATGAAGATGTCATCCAGTATCATGGTTTGTTACTGGCATTGCTGACATGGAACTAGAAGAAACAAATACTATACAGCTGGGTGCACTGAATAAAACCCAACCATAGACTTCAGCCTGCAAAGTATGGGTTTCACCATTGTGCTCCAGCACCTCTTGACCCTATTTCTACTAGGATGGCCATTCAAATTCCCAAGAAATGAATCAACAAAAAATAAGAAGAGGACAGAGAATAATGCAGCTTTGCATTAAATTTGTATATCTTAATTTCTATCCTGCAGATTTAAAAGTATTTAAATAGAAATATAATTCACATGACCACACTGGCTGGTGACCCAACCTCATGGTCTATTGGATCATGAGCAGCTGTAATAAGAAATATAGACATGAATAAATAATACTAAATGTAATTATGGTCCTTGAAAGGATGTCAGAGTTCATATTATGCACTAACACCACTATATGCAGGATCCAGAAGCAACTTGTGAATGCGAGCATTATGCTGATCTATAACTAATAAAGATTTGATTTGATTTGATTTGGCGTACATGTAGCCTGTATTGGAGAAGTGCTCGGCAAAGGGGGAAACAGCACTTAATGTACCAGCCTGTTCCACTGCATGACAGTTTCAACATTTGATAAGTGCCTTCTAAAGACTATCCTAAAGCTGCTTCCAGCAACTTTCAAGCCACTGTTTCTTGTAGTGCCCTGATGGGTAGTTGAGAAGATGTGCACTCCCTCTTCAGGCAAACAATCCTTAAAATTTTTGAATACAGCAACATGACCCCCTTTTATCTGTGCCATATGCCATACACAGCCATATCCTTCAATCTGCTCTGGAGAGCTCTTCCTTTCCATAACTTTAATCAAATTGGTTAAGATGGTTGTTTGAGTTCACAAAGATTTCTGACATATCATTTTTAACTCTGGTACCCAGCACGGGAACTTTTACTCCAATAGGGTTTTTAAGAAGGCATATTATTTTAAAAACATTGATATAAAATGTCAGTGGGTGGTTATGCCGCCTGCAATCCAATGGCAACATATAGTTCTGGAGAGTATACTCCAGCTCAGAAAGCATCTGTTGAGCAGAGGACATTCCTGTTGCCACACAAAACCGGCTTCCTTCACATGGCAATTCTGTGTGCTATTGAAAAGGTGAGGGTTGCAGCATTAGTGTTTTGTTACCACTGCCACTGCTACAAAGGGAAATATCAGGATCCAATTCAACATCTTCACTCTCCTCCTCTGGTCTTGAGAAGGGAGCACAGAAGATTAGCATGTGTTCTCCTGAGATTCACCCTTCCTCAGGATTACTGTCAGCAAAGAACCTGAAACTTTATCAGTTCCTCCCATGCCTTGATGATTCTGTGGGTCTTAGTGTGTGTCAGGGTCCACTTCCCCTTTATCTTTGTGCCTGTGGAAGCAGTGTGGGAAATAATGAAGCAGTTGTGATTTCACCGGGTTTTATTCTTGGGTCCCACATGCAGCATTCCCCATACTACAGTATGCAGGAGTCTCCTAGGTGGGAATAAGAAGGACGTTGAGGGTTTTAGCCTCTTTTTGTTTGGTGGGGAAACTAGTCATAAATTATCAGAAAACCAAAGTCCTCATTTTTTCAGGAACTGATAAAAAAAAATAATAATTGGCAAATTAATGGGAATGCCATCGAGGAGGTACATGCCAAAAATACCATGAAGCACTGAACCAGGCTTCACTGTCTTGGAGAGATCATTTCTTATACCTGGCAAATGTTCAGTGTAGCTCCTCAGCTGTCCTGAGATTTTTTTTTCCATTTGAAAAGAGCCCATTTTCTCTCTGCAGTTGTAAGGTCTTCGTAACCAAGGTCATCTCCCGGCTACAGTACGTTGTCCAAATCTGCACTTAAAAAAACTTGGCATTCTTGAAGCTATTCCATCTAAGTTCCTCAGAGCTATTCTTTCAGCCCCTAGAAGTGTTAAAACACCACACTTCACTTAGATATGGAAGTTAGAGCTTGATACCATCTTTTCTATATATGATTTTTATTAAAGATTTTTTTAAAGGAAGATAAAAACTAATACAAACTAACATAAAGTAAGAAAGAGAAAAGAAAAATCAAAGATAAAGCTAAAAGTTAAAGAAAAGAAAGAAAGAAAAGAAAAGAAAAGAAAAAAAAAAGATACAAAGAAGTAGCTTCCGATCTTCTTTACAGCAGTTATAAGTACAATTATAAATTTACCTCTTACTCTATGGTTACACCATAACTCTCAAGATATAAATTTGAAGTGCATTTATACATTCTAGACAACCTCTCTGGTGACATATACCAATGGTACATCATTTTATAAAAATTCTCTTTAAGATTATAACTGCTGCTGCTTTAGTCATTCAGTCGTGTCCGGCTCTTACTTACTTACTTATTTATATTTCAAATTTCCATCACCGCCCATCTCCCCCAAAAAGGTGACTTTATTATAACATAATGTATATTTCAATCCTTTTAGCCACATATTTTCCCGCTGTTCCATTTGTATATTATAACCAAAAATTTTAGCCCCTTTATCATATATTCTTTCACTTGTTCTTCTGTTTCAAAGTTCAATAAAAGGTTATACATTGTAGCAATCTGTACACAATTCTATTTCAAACTCAGTCTTTATAATGTTCAAAACCATAAATTCTTTTGTCTACTTTAAATCTTTCTAATAATTGTAAATAAGAGAACCACTGACAACTATATCCCCCTGCCAGCAGTTCTTCTCTTGATTTTATTTTGCATTCCACTTGACAAAATTCTAGTATCTCACAACAGGTTAGCCATTTGATACAATCTTTTAAAGCATTAGCTAAAGTTTTTCCTTGTGAGACCAGCCCTGCTGATTCATGGAGACTACCTGTGTTAAAAAAATATACTGGAAAGCTTCACTCCCTAGGATTCCTGACAAGGAGCCTCAACCTGTTAATTAATACTGAAAGTATTCTTAAACAGTGTATTGATTTTCAAATCACTTTAAGTGTGGTTCCAAGCCTTGTAGCACAAGAAGGTTTTTCAAAGGGGTATGTGTTATCCTTCCACCTTTCATCTACCAGTTCTGAAATTTCATCAGGTCTTCACTTTGCCCAGGCCTGGATGCTTTGCCCTCTGTCATCTTGTTGGGGTGCTACAAAAATATTACAAATTCTTCTGTGCTCAGTTGAATCTTTCACATAATACTTTTAAAGAGATATAGACCAGGTTGTTAATTTTAGTCATACGACATGTTGCATTCCCTGCTAATGTTAAGTCAGTTGTGGCGTATTTTGGCTGGTATGCAACCAAGACCCAGTTTCTCCCCAGCTGTGCTCAAACTATTCAATGCAAGTGAGGATCTCTAATCTGATACCACATGTCACCCTTCCCTCATCCCCACCTGCTAAATTTCTCCTTAACACAAATTCGTACTTACCTGATCCCATACAGCTACTGTACAAGTTCAAGAGAAGGCAAGCTTCTTTTAAGAGGAACATATACTGACAATAGAAGAGTGAACTATTAAAACAGTGGACTTAGCCCAAATGGCAAAGCTGACAGATTTGATGAAGGATAAAAGTTTGGCTGAATTTACAAAAATATGGCAACCATTTCTTAATTATATTATTAATAAGGAAAAAAAAAACAATGTAATGATTGTAGGTTTTATAGATTAAATGATTAATTATATAGAAATAGGGGTAGATAGATAAAATAAAGACAAGAGGTTAGGATATCATAGTTAATAATATAGTCACATTTGCAATAGTCAGAAACCATTTATTTGTGCTGTTTGATTTTTTGGTTCGTTAGTGTTTGATGTAAGCATTATATGTTTGTAATTTTGTAAGTGTAATACGTTTGTTTTCGTATTTTGTTTTTATTGTAAGATGAAATAAACAATGGATTTTTTTAAAAAAGAGAGAAGGCAAGCTTCTTTTAGGAGATTCATTAAGGTTGCCCTCACCAGTTCTGAAGCACCTGCCCACTCTGAATCCAAATTCTGCACACCTTTCATATATGCAATCTATTGACATACGTCCAGGATAAAATGCACTCGCACTAGAATTCATTATGATTGTTTTCCTTCTAGAAAGAAACAGCTTTCCATATGCCAGGTGCAGGTGTGATTTGTCCCAGGACAAGTCCCAGGGGTGGGGTGATAGCAGGGGTGCTTTTTATTCTTCAACCCCACCCTTCAAAACAGATTGCTCCAATCCATACCATGCATGAAGAAATAAGCTGCTGCTGCTTCCTTTCATGGGGAAGCATGGAACAGTCCAGCTGTGGATGGAGGGTTTTATAGACTAGATGCTTACCACATATCCTTGGATGAGAAAGACCTCCTGGGATTGTGTGATTCACTGATTAGTTCACATATTTCCCCAAAGGTTATATATATATAAGTCACCTCCATTGCTGTTTCCAACACTCTGTTTCCAACGTAGTGGAAGGGCCACTACTGTTTGATTGCTTTCTAATGAGGGTCAAACAAATTGAATTCTACCTTGAATTCTGAAAGCTGAATCAAAGGTATTATCTATTCATACACATATGGCAAGAGGTACACCTATTTGTTTCTTTTGGTTTTTGATTTTGCTCTTAAAGAAATCAAAAAACTATTCTGTATTTCTACAGAGAAAGATGAAAAAAAGTTACAGCCCTTTCATCAACTGCCTTCTTAGCAGATTTGACCAAAAAAAGCTCTCTCTCTCTCAAAACATAACTAACTCAGAAGTAGGGCCTCTTCAATTCAATGAGATTTACTTCCAAGAAACGGTATGTTGCATTCCAGCCTTAACTGAACTTGTTTGGAAAGATCAATATACCAGGATGCTTATTATCCAGGGACATAAAATATTCAAGCAAGAACCTGCATTCTTTCATGTGACAGATTTGCCACAAAGCAAATACATAACACATATAATGCCCAGGGGGAAATGGATGCCTGCCAAAATTTATAAATCACTTTAAAGCTGCTTTTTCTAACTTAGGATCCCCAAATATTTGCCTAAATTCCCATCATCCCAACCCAGGGCCAACCCTGATACTCAGCAGAGTAAATTGACCATTTAGTTCATGGACATAGAAAAGCAATGAAGAGTTGTGGTCAGATCTTGCTCTACCATGGCCCTCTGTCTGCTCTCAGTCTGACTCAGTCCTGCCTGTTCACAATCTAGAACCAGGGGTAGGCAATCTCTAAATCTCATAAGTAAGTATTTGTGGTGATGCTTTTGTTAGAGAGAGTGTGTTTGTGCAGACACACAGGATTTCTTTGTTGTTTTTTATTCTTTTCATTTTATTGTTCTTCTTTAGATGTAAGCCACCCAGTGCCATCTTGGAGTCAGGTGACCTCTAGATCTAAATCTCACAGATAAATAAACTTCTTTCTGGTTGGGGGTTGCAATTAGTAAGAGACAGGGGTGTCTGCAGGGCATAGTCAAAAAAGTCAATATGGTGGCCACAATGGTGCAACCAGTCTGTTTATAATGTGTGTCCCATGTGCCTCCATCTTGGCTTTTTTGACCACACTCTGTGGACACTCCTGCTAGGGGGACTGGGAGCTACAGAGGAAGGACTGATGATTCAGAAGGAATCAGAGCACCTCACAACTATGGGTGGCACCATTTTTCCATTTGGGGAAAGAGTTGTGGATGTAGGAAACTGCACTCCTAACTTTTGTTGATTGGAGGCTGAATCTTGGCACTTCCCTGGGAAAAAAAATTCTGAACCCACAAATAGGGGGGGCTGGTCTACAGACCATCCTGGAACACAGCTTCTTGTTGAAGTACCTTGGTAACATCCAGAACTGGAAATTAATTCACACCTTGAAACATTTCATTTGGCAGTCAATGTTCATCTCAGATTTTGACTGAGCCTGTTTTAAAATAATAAATACAACACAACTGTGACAGCATCTAAATTTCAATTCAGAGAGTCCTACAGGAAGAAGAAAGATTTAGAAACAAATAACTAGAATTTTACTGCTTTGTTTTTAATAGTTGCCATATTTACAACCCTTCATAAGCCTTACAGCAATAGCCTAGTAAATTCTGTATATTCTATCTGTCACAGACATAATCACATATGCTGCGCAGATGAAGCACTACATTTTTGAAATAATGAGCCTGCTTGTTTCAAAAATTAATAGCCTCAGGATCATCTAGCTTTGACATCCCCGATAATGAAATCTTCATGTGGAATCCATTTTTGCTTGTACCACCTTTCCCCAACTGGAGACATTCAAATCTATTGGTTTATTGCTCTGAGAATTAGCTAGGAATTCTGAAAGTCATAAGGCACCACCACAGGAAGTGTTGGCATGGGCCCAGGATTAGCAACACACTCTGTGATCCCACAACATCATCCCTGTTCAGTAGCTAAGCCAATTTATTTCCAGCTTAGCTGTCATGAAACCAAAACTGTGCAAATCTAGTTTTCCTGCTGAAATGCTGGAAGTCTACAGACTCTGGGGAGCTGGCCTCCCGTGTCTGAGTCTCTCCCCTTCTCTGTAGTGATCCATAGATAGATCACAGATAAAAGGGCAATTCTGCATAGCTCTCTAAGTCGCTTCTGTCCTGTGCTTCTCCCAACTGTTCCTGAAGATGGCTTTAAAAGTTCTAGATTGCAATGGCTTGGCAAAACAGCCAGGCTGGACTTCAGTCTAGACCAGTGTTTCCCAACCTTGGCCACTTTAAGATGCGTGGACTTCAACTCCCAGAATTCCAGCATGCTGACTAGGGAATTCTGGGAGTTGAAGTCCACATATCTTAAAGTGGCCAAGGTTGGGAAACACTGGTCAAGACTATGGCCATCACAGGTCCTAATTGGTGGTTCTGCTTCTTGCCCTTCCCATCCATGCAGAGAAGGTAAGCCTCTCTGGTTGGCCCTTTGTGAGCAGGTTTCCCAGTGCCTGCATTTTCCTTTTAGAGAGTGCTCCGTTCTCAGTAGTCCCTGTTCTTAATCAGGTCAATTGGTTAAGACAAATGGTGTAACTTTCAAATCACACAAAACAAATGACATGTTCACACTATGCAATAGTTAAAATATTGCATTGCTACCAGCTTTGACCAGCAGTGTTACTTCTCCTGTGGCAGGCCAGCTCAGTGGGGTGGTCAGGGGAATGTGATTTCTCTCTTTGATGGAGCTACAGCACCTTTTGGAATAGCTCTGTGTCCAACCTGATAGTTATTTTGTGAACAGCCACTGTCAAGAATGCAATTTGATTGCCCCCTAACCTCATTATTTACTATAGATTGATGTTAGCCTTTTGAGGTAGACCAGACAAGAAGCACACCCAGGAGTAGTAGCTCTGTCTTTATTATAAGGTTACATTAACAGAATCTTGCAAGTCTGAAAGTACATCTCTCCCTCCTTACCATTACAGTCCAAGAAACTAGGGAGGGTCCCTTCTGAAATGTTTGCCATGTTCCCATTTCTTTTGAGGGCTCAGCTGCCTCTTATCTGATCGCTGTTTAGTCTGCTGCTCTTCCTACTGTCTCCCAAGGTCACTCCCACATACAATTAGAGTATGAAACAAATGTTGTGAGTTCCATGAACAAAAAGATTGAATTGAGATATTAAAAAGTTTAGAACTGAAATGATAAATGCTGTTCCAAGCTGAAAGCAGTAGTGAGCATAGCCAATATTGCTTCATCAGCATTATTAGGTACTATGATGGTGAAGGCAATACCTTCTCTATTGCTCTTTCTGAGAGCAGTGTAAAATAGAAGGCTTTGCTAAGTTGCCAGTTAAATGTGGCAAAACACCTTACAGCCATGATGGCAGCAGTATCATTTATTCAACTTTTGAGCCAACAGTGAACAACAAAGCTCTGTCAAGGCTAAGTGAGCTTTACAAAATGATTCTGGATAGCCAAGAGGAAATGAAGGCAATAAAAGAAAATCCAAGAGGACCAGGCATCTTTATTCAAAACTGTGCTGCTTGTTGGCCACTTTCATGGCTCTCAAGGAACTCTAGAGAAAGGGGGAACATTACCATACCTTTTCTATTTCTAAACAAAGCAATATTGGGAAGAAGTACTATGTACACTGAGGTTTACTCTTGGAGGAAAGTCTGTTGTTTGTAAGTCTAAAGCTCAGTTGTCATCTTCATCATCACTGTTGATGCTGGGAAAGGTGGAAGGAAAAAGCAGGAGAGGATGACCAGCAGCAAGGTGGATGAACTCAGTTACAGTGGCAATGAGTGCACCATTGGGAGACTTGAAAGACCAGGTTAGGGATAGATCGTCATAGAGAAAATCTATCTATGTGGTCACTAGGAGTCAAAAATGACTTGATGGCACATAATCAATCAATCAATCATCATTGCTGACATTCATCATCCCAAGGGCATTGTGCAGTTCTAGGATATTGGGTTGCCCAGTTAGAAATGAAGTTAATCGGGTGCTACTCTTAAGAAAGGAATCTCCCGTATGAGGGAGATGGGTGGTGATAAAAATATGATAAATAAATAAATAAATTGTATGATTCACCAGGAAAATTGTTCATTCATTCATTCATTCATTCATTCATTCATTCATTCATTCATGTATGTATTAGATTTTAAGGCTGCCCAACTCAACCAGTGTGACTCTCTGTGGTGTACAGCATAAAAACAATAAATCGAAGTATGTATGTATATACAGTATATATGTGTGTGTGTATGTGTGTGTAAACATACACACACACACACACACACACACAGTGTAATGGTATGTGGGAAAGACCTTGGAAGATTGGGCAAAGAGACACTGCCAAGGGAATTGTCAGATAAGAGACAGCATAACCCGCAGCTGGATAGTGGGCAGAGCAAGAAGGGATCCTCCCTACTTCCTTGGCTATAAAGGAGACAGAGGGGGAGGGTTATTCTTTCCGACTTGCAAGACTCTCAATGTAGCTTTACAATAAAGTAGAATTAGCTCATCTGGTTGTGATTCCTATCTAGTTTACCCCATGTAGCTGACACATACATACATACATACATACATACATACATACATATATACAGTACATAGACATATTTGGGGGGCATCAGTAGCCTAAGTGGCCTAGGGTTACCAGATATTGAACAGGTGAAGGACATGGACAACTGGAATGGAGGACAAATGGGGTGGAAAGGAGGACACATTAACTGTTTAACTTTCTTGGCATCTACAACATCGATTACAATGCACTTTCCAAATTTCACCGTAGAAATGTATGACGAGTCATGTGAACTACAGAATACAGTGGTCATAGATTTGAAGGGAATGGATTGAAGCCAACTGCTGGAATCAGGAAATAAATTAAGTAACATAAATCTAGGCTGTCCAGTCTGTTGACAGACAAGGGAAAGAGAAAATCAGACCATTTACAAGGTGACAATACACAAAAGTTTGAATGACTACTGTTGTAAAAAGTCCATTAAAAAAAGACACTCAAAAAGCCAGACAATATTTGATTTTAAGGTTATGCCTGCTGGACAGAGGACATGAGGACAAAAAGAAGGATATGTCCTCCTTCTGGGGACATTGGGTAACCTTAAAGGGGCCCCTTCCAACTTCATGATTATGTGATGGAGCCAGAAGCCACAAAGCAAGTGTATCCTTTTCATGATGTCCTAGAGACACAACATACTTTATTTTGGTCTTTTTACAGGCTTGGTATATTAAGGACCATCACCATCACTTGCAGCATGAATTTTGGAATACAAGATATACATTTTATGTTGTACAAAGTCCTTTTGGCCCCATCCATGAAGATGTGGAAAAAAGGCTTGCTGAACAATTACTTTCTGTATGCCCCAACACTGGCCATGCTGGCTATGGTTGATGGGAGTTGGAATCAAAAAATGTCCCCCACTCCCCAGTTGCTTCTGTTCAGTCTGGCAGCTAGTCGTTCAGAGAGGGCTAGGCCATATCACTTTCCAGAATGAGAACTATGGTTCTTTAAAAGTCTCTGTAATTGGAAGCAAAGTTTATAAATTTTGTGCTTTCTGACTTCTGCTGGATTGCTTCTTTGGGAAGATATAATGTGTATTTTATTTAGTGCCTTCATTGTCCCTTTATTGCTTACATTCTGAGTGTAGATATCTGGAATATTGCCAGTGTAGGGGAATCACATTTCATGATGAATAATCCCTATGACATGAAAAATGAGATCAGAAGGCTACCTAAACTAATTAGAGGTTATTACAGTCTTCATTGCCAACTAATTCTCAGTTGCTTTGCTTCAGCTTTATAGGCAGAAATTTAAAGCCCTTGCTTTATATCATCTGTATCAGTCATCCTTCTCTTCCCCTGCCATTCCTTTCTAAAGGGAGTTTCACAACATTCTCCTTAATTTCCAGGAGAATGAATTCCACCTTTTGTAACACTCAAAGACAATTATGCTGTCTTCATGATGAATGATATTATCCTGGACCTGGCAATAAAAGTGAATGTACTAATGCCAATAAATTTTTGAACCATATCATTCATTTGGACTTACATTTCTTTTAAAGATCGTCATTCTGTATATGCAACAAGCAGCTGCTATTCAGTAGCCTTGTTATTCAGTAGTGTATTCTGTAGAACTTCATGCTTTTCTGCCCCCCCCTTTTTCTTTTTTTGTTTTGTTTTGGGTGCCTTCAAGTCAGTGTTGACTCCTGGTGACTGCCTGGACAAGTCCCTGCAGTTTTCTTGACAAGATTTCAGAAGTGCTTTTCCATTGCCTCCTTCCTAAGGCTGAGAGAGAGGGACTGGCCAAGGTCACCCAGCTGGCTTCATGTATCAGGTGGGACTAGAACTCCTGGTCTCCTGGTTTCTAGCCTGGTGCCTTAACCACTACATTAAACTGGCTCTCCCTAGAGGAACGCTAAAAATGGGTACATGCTGCAGTCCTGCCTAAGATGATGCCACTGTTAGATTCTGAGCCCTTGCTGTGTAACACAGCTCTTTTGCAGAGTGATGCACTTAGGCAAAGCTTTAAGGAGAAGCCTTTGTCTCCATCCTGATTATCAGAGGCCACTAACCATTGCTGCTTCCTATTTGAAGTAAGTGAAGAAATGTATCCTGCCATCTAAGTGGAATTCCTACTCTTTTTGTTGTTTATTCGTTTAGTCGCTTCCGACTCTTCGTGACTTCATGGACCAGCCCACACCAGAGCTTCCTGTCGGTCGTCAACACCCCCAGCTCCCCCAGGGACGAGTCCGTCACCTCTAGAATATCATCCATCCGCCTTGCCCTTGGTCGGCCCCTCTTCCTTTTGCCTTCCACTCTCCCTAGCATCAGCATCTTCTCCAGGGTGTCCTGTCTTCTCATTATGTGGCCAAAGTATTTCAGTTTTGCCTTTAATATCATTCCCTCAAGTGAGCAGTCTGGCTTTATTTCCTGGAGGATGGACTGGTCTGATCTTCTTGCAGTTCAAGGCACTCTCAGAATTTTCCTCCAACACCACAGTTCAAAAGCATCGATCTTCCTTCTCTCAGCCTTCCTTATGGTCCAGCTCTCGCAGCCATATGTTACTACAGGGAACACCATTGCTTTAACTATGCGGACCTTTGTTGTCAGTGTGATGTCTCTGCTCTTAACTATTTTATTGAGATTTGTCATTGCTCTTCTCCCAAGGATTAAGCATCTTCTGATTTCCTGACTGCAGTCAGCATCTGCAGTAATCTTCGCACCTAGAAATACAAAGTCTTTCACTGCTTCTACGTTTTCTCCCTCTATTTGCCAGTTATCAATCAAGCCGGTTGCCATAATCTTGGTTTTTTTGAGGTTTAGCTGCAAGCCAGCTTTTGCACTTTCTTCTTTCACCTTCATCATAAGGCTCCTCAGTTCCTCTTCGCTTTCAGCCATCAGTGGTATCATCTGCATATCTGAGATTGTTAATGTTTCCTCCAGCGATTTTAACTCCAGCCTTGGATTCCTCAAGCCCAGCATGTTGCATGATGTGTTCTGCATACAAGTTGAATAGGTAGGGTGAGAGTATAGAGCCCTGCCGTACTCCTTTCCCAATCTTAAACCAGTCCGTTGTTCCGTGGTCTGTTCTTACTGTTGCTCCTTGGTCATTATACAGATTCTTCAGGAGGCATACAAGATGACTTGGTATCCCCATACCACTAAGAACTTGCCACAATTTGTTATGGTCCACACAGTCAAAGGCTTTAGAATAGTCAATAAAACAGAAATAGATGTTTTTCTGAAACTCCCTGGCTTTTTTCCATTATCCATCAGATATTGGCAATTTGGTCCCTAGTTCCTCTGCCTTTTCTAAACCCAGCTTGTACATCTGGCAATTCTCGCTCCATGAATTGCTGAAGTCTACCTTGCAGGATCTTCAGCGTTACCTTACTGGCATGTGAAATGAGTGCCACTGTTCGATAGTTTGAACATTCTTTAGTGTTTCCCTTTTTTGGTATGGGGATATAAGTTGATTTTTTCCAATCTGATGGCCATTCTTGTGTTTTCCAAATTTGCTGGCATATAGCATGCATTACCTTGACAGCATCATCTTGCAAGATTTTGAACAGTTCAGCTGGGATGCCGTCGTCTCCTGCTGCCTTGTTATTAGCAATGCTTCTTAAGGCCCATTCAACCTCACTCTTCAGGATGTCTGGTTCTAGCTCACTGACCACACCATCAAAGCTATCCCTGATATTGTTATCCTTCCTATACAGGTCTTCCGTATATTCTTGCCACCTTTTCTTGATCTCTTCTTCTTCTGTTAGGTCCTTGCCATCTTTGTTTTGGATCATACCCATTTTTGCCTGGAATTTACCTCCGATGTTTCTAATTTTCTGGAAGAGGTCTCTTGTCCTTCCTATTCTATTGTCTTCTTCCACTTCCGCGCATTGCTTGTTTAAAAATAATTCCTTATCTCTTCTGGCTAACCTCTGGAATTTTGCATTTAATTGGGCATATCTCCCCCTATCACTGTTGCCTTTTGCTTTCCTTCTTTCTTGGGCTACTTCTAGTGTCTCAGCAGACAGCCATTTTGCCTTCTTGGTTTTCTCTTTCTTTGGGATGTATTTTGTTGCCGCCTCTTGAACAATGTTGTGGACTTCTGTCCATAGTTCTTCCGGGACCCTATCTACTAAGTCCAGTCCCTTAAATCTATTCTTCACCTCCACTGCATATTCCTTAGGAATATTAGTGAGCTCATATCTAGCTGATCTGTGGGTCTTCCCTAATCTCTTTAGTCTGATCCTAAATTGTGCAAGAAGAAGTTCATGATCGGAACTACAGTCAGCTCCAGGTCTTGTTTTTACCAACTGTATAGATGTCTGCCACCTTTGGCTGCAAAGGATGTAGTCAATCTGGCTTCGGTGTTGTCCATCTGGGGAAGTCCATGTATAAAGCCGTCTCTTAGGTTGCTGGAAGAGAGTGTTTGTTATGCACATTGAGTTGTCTTGGCAAAATTCTATCAGCCTATGTCCTGCTTCGTTTTGTTGTCCCAGGCCATGCTTACCTGTAATTCCAGGTGTCATTTGACTGCCCACCTTAGCATTCCAGTCTCCCGTGATGAAAATTACATCTCTTTTAGGCGTGTTGTGCAGTAGGTGCAGCAGATCCTCATAGAACTGCTCTACTTCAGCTTCTTCAGCATCTGTGGTTGGGGCGTATATTTGTATCACTGTGATGTTAGATGGCTTGCCCTGAATTTGAATTGAGATCATTCTATTGTTTTTTGGATTGTATCCAAGCACTGCTTTAGCCACTTTACTATTAATTATGAAGGCTGCTCCATTTCTTCTGTGGTCCTCTTGTCCACAGTAGTAGATCTGGTGGTCATTTGATGTGAAGTGGCCCATTCCAGTCCATTTCAGTTCACTGACGCCCAAAATGTCTATCTTGAATCTTGACATCTCACCAAGAACCACATCCAATTTGCCCTGGCTCATAGATCTTATATTCCAGGTTCCAATGGTGTGTTGATCCTTAGATCATCGGATTCGCCGTTCACCACCAGCACCGTCGGCCTCTAGCTGTCCTTTTAGCTTTGAGCTAGCTGCATCATCACGTCTGGGACTAGTTGAACCCATCCCCTGTTCCTCCCCAGTAACATTTTGACCATCTTCCGACCTGGGGGTCTCATCTTCCGATGGTATACCGACATATCTCTGGTTGTACTGATCCATTTAGTTTTCACGGCAAGAATACTGGGGTGGGTTGCCATTACCTTCCCCAGGGATCGCATTTAGTCTGACCTCTCTGTCATGACCTTCCCATCTTGGGTGGCCCTTCACGGTTTAGCTCATGGCATCATTGAGGTACTCAAGCTCCAGCACCACGACAAGGTAACGATTGTTTGCTGAAGAATTCCTACTCTACTGTAAGGTAATTAAAAAAAAAACTAATGTGCCTACACTGCTACTTTGCTCTTCAGAACTCTAGAATATCCTTTAATTTCATGCACATTTGCCTAGAACAGGATTTCCCAACCAGGGAAATCATTACACAGGGTTCTGTGAGAGGTCACTTGGGTTCCCTGGGAGGTCACAATTTATTTAAAAAATTAGTTCAAATTCAGACATCTTCACATTAAAGAAGTAAGCTTCATTCTTTATTTTTAATTTAAGAACACCGTTAATGCATATACCGCCCAGAGTCCCCTTTTCAGGAGAGATGGGCGGTGATAGAAATTTGAAAAATAAATAAATAAATAAATAAATGTGTGTATATATATATATATGCAGGCCTACCCATGAAAAGAATATAATAGTTTTGTGACTTCTGGCCAGTATTTGAGCATGAATGGGCAGGGGTTCCCTGAGGCCTGAAAAATATTTCAAGGGTTCCTCCAGGGCCAAAGGGTGAGAAAGGCTGGCCTAGAAGGAGGTACTGCACGAAGCAATTTGGAGATTACATTTGAATAAATTATATTTGGTAGCACTTTCTTGGAAATAGAGTGCATTGAAGTCAAGAGCCAACAAGGTGTGGTGCTGAACTAGGACAACCAGGCTGAAATCCACCTTCAGCCACAGGAGATCCCTGAATGAGTTTGGGCTAATCATTATCTCTCAGCCCAACTTAACTCACAAAGTTGTTGTTATAAGGAGAACCTGGAAGAGTAAACCTTATGTATACTATCTTGAACGTCTGGTTTCTGATAAAAATGTAGTACATCTATTGTTGTGGTTTTTATTGTTATTACTATGTAATCACTAGGTTGAGTCAAGTGGGAGAAGAAGGCTTTGTGAATATATTTTCATTAAAAAAGAAAAAGCATTCCCTCATTTTTTTTCCAAAGCCTACTGCAAAAGGCTTCAATGCCAGTATTACATTCCAAATAGCATCATTTTGCATTTTTATTTAATGAACACAAAGAAAAAAAGATACAAAAAAGTAAGCAGAAATCAAAACAATGACAAATACAATGCACATAAAATAGAGCTCAGTTTTTAAGCAGAGCATTAAACCTTAACTACGTGGAATAATATTGACTAATCTTTCCACAATACTGATAAAGTGCCAGAAAAGAAAGCAAATATGTCATCAATTTAATATGTAAATTGTAATAAGTAAATCTGAAGTAATCTTTTTTGCTGTACCATATGCTCAATAAATCTATAGTTCTTCATATAGTAATAAATTCCTGATTTGGCATGTCTAATTCAACTACATTCACGTCTTCAAACCATGTTACTCTTCCCAAAACCATATTAAGAAACCTATGGATATTAAGCCAAACAGAGTAGTGGGACAAGCTTATGTCCTATGTGGAAGTGTCTTCTCCATCATTTTACAATGGTGCTGTCCAGTTCTCCTGCCTATTCCAACTGGCTACTTATGCTATGCCACATATGACTCTCCTTTCAACTGGGTGCTACACTCCATGCCCATTTTATGTTGAGCTGCCTGCCCTCTTGTGAAGACACAGTGACACTGGTTTTTTCCCTTATTTTCATGGGTAGACAGATGAAACCCTGGGTTGTTTATCTATAACAATTCAAAAGTGCAAAAATGTACATTTCCTGAAGCATGATAGACATTGAAGCAAAAATGTCTTATTCTTTCTCATGGAATGAATGCAAATAAGGTCCTAAATGATTGTAATGAAGATAGATTGATAGAACCAAAACAAGTCTAAATTAAATCAATTGATGGAACGTGTCCTCAGTGTGGTTCTTCATGTTTATTCCCCATAGTTCTGTTTATTTTTTGTCTTCCTTATTAAACTATTGAGCCAGTTTGGTGTAATGGTTAAGGTTTCAGGTGGGAGACTGGGAGTTCTAGTCCACCTTAGGCACAAAGCCAGCTGGGTGACTTTGGGCCAGTCATTCTCTCTCAACCCTAGGAAGCAGACAATGGCAAACCACTTCCAAAAAACCTTGTCAAGAAAACTACAAGGACTTGTCCAGGCAGTCACCAAGAGTCAAAAACTGACTCGAAGGCGCATGCACACACACACCCCTATTACCACTGAAAATGAGTTGAAAAATAAAGCGTATTATTCAGTGATATCTAACAATGGTTTGTTTCTTTTGCAGACAAAGGAAACTGCTGGATTGTATATTGTAAAAATAAATGATAGCATGAAAATGATTATAGAAAACTCCCAAAAGAAAGTCTTTAGGAAGAAGAGGAAATGTTGCCTTAATAATACAGTGGAATTTGTTCCACTACAGCTGACTTGTTCCACTGCGAGGTCTCTGCTTTAGCATATGGCATATAAATATGAGGTTAACTTGTTGTTGTTCAGTCGTTAAGCCGTGTCCGACTCTTCGTGACCCCATGGACCCTAGCATGCTGCATGACAAAGTACGTCTGAGCTTCTCCAGCATTCCCATCCTGTAAACTCAAGCTCCCTTTGATGCCCACCTACTCAGGTATAGCCAATTTTGAACACTGCGCATTCCAAGCAAATCAAAAATAATATGGGAGAAGGAAAAGAATTTCTGTATCTTGTGTCTGTCTATTGATTGGAATCAAATCTCTTGGAATACACACTGCCACTGAAACATATTTTTTTTTTGCTGTGGCACATTTTGTAAGCAAGTGCTGCCATCTTCTGCTGAAATAAAAAGAGATCACCGCATCATGTCCTTATAGCATAGGCCAAAAAAGGCAAGGCAACCAGAAAACCAACAATCAAATATCTTCATTCATTTGGGGCATTTGGCCAAGCCCTTGTCTTCATCTTTGCCTGCTCTCCATTTCACTACTCCCTGCTGAGTCCAGATACCAGTTGCTCTTAGTCTGCAACTACACATACCATATGTTGCATGTTCACATCTTTTTAAATGCACATCTCTATCTCTCCTGTGTATTAATTTGTATTAGAAATTTTTATACTCCTTGCAAAACCCAGGGCAGTTGACATGTTTTTTCCATGACTTTCTGAGGTCCCTAGCATTTTCTTTGTTTGTTTTGGAAGCAATGGGAAAGCAGTACCGTCTTTAACTGTAGAGATGCTGTTTTAATACTATCTGATCATGTTTTTCAAGATGGATAGTTTTGAAGTATGCCAGAGTAGGGAAATCGCTTGCTGAACTATAACTCCCAACTCTTCATTTTGGCCGAGCTTGCATGGACATGCTATTCTGCAACATCTGGAGGACTTCACATTACCCAGCTCTGATTGTCAGACCATGCTGGACAACTCAGTTCCACTTTGCCATTGTTGTTGTCAAACAATTTTCTTCAAAAATGTGCTAAAACATTTGCCTGCATTAAATTTTTAATTAAAATTTCCATGCAGTTGCATTTAAACTGCAATGTGCATTGAGACATCCATGGTAAATGTTTGTGAAAACCAATAAACATGATGTTCAAATGCTGTGTTCCTATTTATCTTAAATCTCCATTGAATGCTGGGCCATCAAAGGCCATCTGAAATTCTCTACACAATTTGTGGGCAGAGAAATTGGGCTGTTTTTAAAAAGGAAGAATTTTCCAACCATTTCTTCAGGGCAAGATTCCCTTTCACAGTCACAACAACACTCTACTTTCTCTGCAGGTTTTTTTTTTTAATTGCATGGCATAGCAGTTTGGTGTTCATGCTGCTTTTTCTTGCTGGGAAATCCTTGTGAGGTCCAGCATCGAGATGTGTAGACTATTTAGCTGTGACAAGTCACGTTGCCCAGGGTGCACCACAAGGCGGCTAGTGTACATTGCACCAAGTTGGGCTGAGAGAAAGTGACTGGCCCAAGGTCACCCAGCCAGCTTTCATGCCTAAGGCAGGACTAGAACTCACAGACTCCTGGTTTCTAGCCCAGAACTGGCTCTCTCTCTCTGCAAGTGGTGGCATCTGGATGATTTCTTTGGGCTCAGAAGCTAAGGCCTGGTTAGTACTTGAAGGGGAGACATTGAGGGACCATCAAAGCTATAAGCGAGACTGGAAAATAAACATCTAAAAAAATCCTAGAAGTAGGCAATGGCAAACCATTTGCATATACTACCAAGAAAACCTTGTGGATGTGTCCATGAAGTCATCAGAGCTGAAGTCAGCTTCAAGAAGATTTTAACTTTCCCTAATACAGAGGGAGTCGGGGGAGAGACAGCTATGGAGAAGTTCCTCCATGATATCTTCTTGGGGTTTAATTGATGCTTAGGAAGTCAGGGACTTTGTAGACTGCGTATCATTGGAGACAAGATTGTGCAGTGAAAGATTGTTTCTCAGCCTCAAACAATCACATCCCTTGGGTACTTTGTAACCAAATAAGTTCAAGAGCCCCTCACTCCTCCCCTGAGAATTTGACCAAAATTATTCTCTGTAATAATTTCAAAGCAAGTTTTCTTTCATTAAATTGAATGAAACTGGAGAATTTATCTGGTTGGCATCAATCCCACTTAGAGGTCTATATTACATCCACCAGTGTGGAAAGAACTTAGAGTGCCTATAGTTGTAGGCAACCTGTATGGAAAGAGCAATAATGGGGTAATGTTAGTAGCCCAAAGTTGGGGCACATTTTAAGCGAATCATCTTAAGGAGCCTCATTAGAGAGTGCATTTACAGTACAACATGTCCATATTTGAATCAGCAAACTGATCATAATTCTATGTTTAATGTTCTTGGTACTAAATATTTTAAACTATACAGCAGGAGGAATGATTGAGCTACTGCAGGAAATATCTAAGGCAATGTCTGAAGATGCACAGCTAAGAATAAATTTGGAATCACTTTTTATTAGTTTATCCTCAGTCTGAGATGCTCATTTATTTCCAGTGAGACTAATAAAAACATGCTTATTGTTTACCAGCTATTCTGGCTCATATCTGCCCTTTGTCAAGTTTCAGTTGTATTTTCATCACTCAGAGCTGAAACCCAAGATGATAAATAATTATGGTGGTTGATATTTGGACTGTGAAAACAGAACACAGAAACAAACAACAATCATGGATTGAATTTAATAGATGTTAAGTAAAAGATCTGAACTTTGGGATAATTAGTGCTGTCACCTCTATTCATTACATTCACTGCTGTGCCTAGGTAACATTGCATAATTTCTGTGTGCACTAGAAATATAGGAAGATGCCTTAAACTGAATCACACCATTAATCTGATTAAACTTTTATCATTTTCTCAGCTTTCCAAAATTTATTTCCTAACTAACATGAAGACCATGTGTTCTACCACTGAGTTACAGCTGGGCAGTGTCCAAGGGGGGCACCACAAGATTTCTAAATGTTGAATTCAAACCATTTCTGCCGAACTTAAGCTAATAATACCCACTGACAATATCTGTATGAAATAACTGAACACGTGGTTTCAATCTTTTTCCCCACTCAAAATCGTAAGACTGAAAGGGAAACAGAGAAGATCAAAGAATGGGGTATTTTTTGATATAGCAAAGTTGTTGTAATTATTATGCTTTTTCCTTTTCAAAAGAATCCTAAAATATTGATTTTTAAATATGACTTTAAATAAAATAATCTGAAACATAGAAATATATAGGGAAAATTCTGTAGGTTTTTGTTATTGTTTTGTTTTTTAAAAAGATGCTCAGTAAATTGATGTCAGATAAATGATCTCAGACTCTTTTATCTCTGCTACATGTGGCACAGTTTTCCTTCTCTTTCTGGCCTCATTTTATTTGTTCCTCTGAGTTTTAAATTATCCTTTTCCCGCACCAATTTTTTTGGGGTGGGGGGCTTTTTCTTACTACCTTTTTCTACTTCCCCTTTTGCACCCTGCTTCTTTTCTCTCCTTTCCTTTTCCTCTGCAGGATCTATCTTGGAGTGGCAAACATCGCTTGCAGTTTTCAATGTCACTTCTTTCTTTGGTGTACCAGACCATCTCTTGCTATCTGGATCACTCCTTTGGGAACAGTTTTAATTCTGCTTCCTGTTCAAGTGCATGCAAGACATCAAATCCCATCTTCCTTTCATACTGGCTCCACCCACTATCAAATCTGATTCTGTGGTCTCATATTTGGTTTCACCCATTTCCCAATTAGCATACCCACTGTGTTCAACAGGTCTTTATAAGGGGGAAAAAATAATCAACCCTAATCTTGCCAGTGGCAACTTTTCCTGTGAATAGCAGCTAATGTCTTCTCTCTGATCTGTCCTTCTCTGTCATTTCAGCCACGCAACACTGGTCGTTCCAACCACCCAGGATTCTAGCACATTAGATCACAGAAATCAGCAGCTCTAATTTCTGTCAACCAGAGACATGAGGACAATTTTTAGGACATAATTAGTCAGTAAGTGACTATTAAATTGTTATCCCATCCTTGGCTAGGTTAGGAATCCCTTTAGAACAACGTTCATTCTAAGCAGGGAAGAGTCTGCATAAAAATAATGCATGATTTTGATGAGTCTGAATGACAAATTACTTAAGGTAAGTTAAATCCGACCAACAGAATAATACATCCTGAATGGTATCCATCTTCTTTGTTCAGGGGAATGGAGTAGAACAGTATTGGATCTGGTGAAATTACACCTGGATATCTGTTACCATAGTTATAGAGAAAATGATTGGAATAGCTCAACATTTATAATTTTCTATGTTTTTGTTGTTGTTCTAGTTGTTGTAAGAACAGGATCTTTTTCTGTAACTTCTTCTACCAAGACATGGCCTTGCTAAAGTTGACTCTGTCGGTCTTGTCCAGTCACCTTGAGAGGGTTGTTGAAAGTGTCTCCTTATGAGCTTCATGGAACCTAGAAAAGGTGGTCTTCTCTGTAGCAGCCCCCATTTTATAGAATATGCTTCCCCCAGAGGTTCAAGTGGTACCCTCCCTTCTTATATTCCAGAATATCATTAAAGCCTTCCTATTCCATCAGACTTTGAACTTCATTTGGTTGGCTGTTCATGTGTTTGGTCCAAAAAATTGTGGCCTTGGACAGGCAGAAAAAACATGGAATAGTCATATACTGTGTATTAGAATTTTATTATGGTATTTAGGAAAACCAATTCAAGATGAAGGAGGGAGATTTGTACTATTACAATTTATAGTCCAAATGAGAATAAAGCAAAATTTTATGATTTTTTTTTCAAGCCCTTCTCAAAACTGAAGAAGATGTTTTGATTCTTGGAAATATGAACAGGTTCTCTTCCTAAATCTTGATAAATCCAGTTCATGCAAAAGGAATTCTGGTCAACTCCCACAAAATGTTTCTGAGTATATGTGACTGTTCTCCCTTTCAGATTCATGAGGACTCAAATATCCTTCAGAGAAAGAATATATATAATTATGTTCATAAAATTTACTCAAGAATAAACATGTGTTTCTAGCTCATTATTAACCAAAGTTATAGATATGCAAGTTGCAGTTATTTATGTGGATCACAATCCACTAATTATAAGACTATATGGACTATCTGTTAATTATAAGACTAATTAGAAGTCTATACAGACCACTGGTAACTGAAAAGGCCTTTGATATGTTTCAGATTGAATGTAGGAAGTGCGTTTAAGAAAATAATAGGTTTCCACCATCTTCTGTTCATCAGAGTACAATTTGGTATCTTCACTTTGTGGCGAGAGTTGTCACAAACAGATGTGCTTCTCAACCCATTGAGCTACTGTATATTATGGTACCCATGAGATAATCCTTGTCTCCTGTAATCTTTAAGTTGGTTCTTGAACTCCTAGTTTCTTTAATTGGATGTTAAGGTTAAGGTGGCAGTTAACACTGAATATAAATTGTTTTATATTATTATTATTATTGTTATTATTTATTCAAATTTTTGCCACCACCCATCTCCCCCCACATGAGGGACTCTGGGCAGTTTACAATAAATATGTGCCAATGATATCATGGCCATTTTGGATAATTACATGGTCTCATTACCAAAGCTTACTGAAGTTGTACAGCAGTATGGTTTATACTCTGGTTACATAATCAACTGGAAAAAGTCTAACTTGATGCCATGGTAATCTATAGCATCTATAGACTATCACGAGAAATTGGGATTTACAGTTTGTACAGACTCCATATTTGGGTTTATACTTTTTTCAAACTAGATCACAACATGTTGAATTAAATATGTCTAAATATATAGATGCAATTTCAGTATATATAATTCAATGGAAAAACTATCCATGAAGTCCCTGGGCAAGATTACAATAAATAAACTTAATATTACATTGAGATTAATATATATTTTAAGGGAGATTCCAATGTTAATTCCTATCAGATTCTTTACACAGATAGATACACTAATAAGACAGGCCAAAACCTCTGAAATATCTTTGGCCAAACTGCTTTATGAAGAAGCTAACCTACCAGATTTTCAACTGTACCACTGGGCTTTCATTATAATATCTATATTTTTATGGAATGAGAACTTTTTTGAATAGTGCCCTCTTTGGGTTTCTTTGGAGAGCAAATGTGTAAATCTTGGCAAGTTTTAGGATCCAAGTATATTAAACAGGAATCTTTGTTTCTAGCCTAGAAAGCTTCTAGATATAATCGGTTGTTAATAAGTTAGCAGTTAAGTTTTGATCCATGGGAAATTTATATTGTGGAACAACCCAGACTTGAAGATAGTGAGGAAGATGTTCTAATGGAATTACATGGTTTAACTACCTTAAATCAGTTGATTTACTGTATAATGCTTGTTTTAAAAATGTTGAGTGATTGAGCTCTGAATATGGTTTGCTGTAACATCCACTGGGCAATATGTACAACTGAAACAAGTACTAAATATACAGTATAGTCCAGATGCTTTAGCAGCCTAAGAGGTCCCTGCAGTTTTAAAATCCTTAAAGGATGGAGCATTTCATATAAAGTCAACAATTTGATTTTATAAGAAATTTAAAAAAAAACATGCTAGCATTAGAAACATATCTGAACTGTGAAATGAAGATAGTGAATACACTATCTAGGAAAATCAGTGGGTTCAGGATTAAAAAAAATACTTCTTACGATTTAAGAATGAAATGGATTCCTCATAAACTGTCATCTTGTGTCTATTGGACCCTTCAAAGAATGTTTAGAAAGGGTTAGACACTGGATTTTTTTGTGCTGGTTGTAAGAAATGTGTGAAGGTTCTTCAACTTATGATTTATTCTTGTCCATCCATAGCTTCATTTTCGTTTCAGATCATAGCCTATCTTAATGTAATAGTTACAGATGTAAATTAAACTATATTCCTAAAATATGGGTTTTATGAAAAGCTTTGGCTCTACTGAGCCTGAGGCTCAGCAGAGGATAATCTTACATAAATGGAAAGAAATGTATCTTCCTCATACTATGGAATGGATTCAGAATATGAGTCTGTTATCTATTTTTGAAAAGTCTTTATGTTCCAAAAATAAGAAGATGAAGCAGTATGTTTCCATATGGTCTATATTTAATGATATGCTTAAGGATTGAATTAATTTTATATTGATATAAGTGGATATTATGTAGATCTCTTTCTTTTTTGGTTTTCTTTCTTTTTTGCTATATATCATCACAATGAGTGTCAGTTCTGATAACCATCTCTTTTTTCCTGTTGGTGTTATGAGTTGTTTGCATTTTACACACACACATATATAGTGTGTGTGTGTGTGTGTGTGTGTATGTCTTGTCCATGTCACAAGATATAAGAGATACAGGAACATCTGCACAATGTATGAGCTAGACCCTCCCAAGTCCAGATGGGAGATTCCAGAGAAGGTCATGGAGAATGACAGGGCTAAGATCCTGTGGGACTTCCAGATCCAGACAGACAGGCAAGTACTGGCCAATCAACCGGACATTGTGGTGGTAGACAAGGACCAGAAGATAGCAGTGGTGATAGATGTAGCGGTGCCAAGCGACAGCAACATCAGGAAGAAGGAGTGTGAGAAGTTGGAGAAGTACCAGGGCCTGAAGGAAGAACTACAGAGGATGTGAAAAGTGAAGGCCAAAGTGGCACCAGTGGTGGTAGGAGCACTCAGGGCTGTGACTCCCAAGCTGGGAGAGTGGCTCCAACAGATCCCAGGAGCAACATCAGAGCTCTCTGTTCAGAAGAGTGCAGTGCTAGGAACAGCTAAGTTACTGTGCCAAACCCTCAAAGTCCTAAGAGGACCCAAGGTTGAAGAAGACACATACCACCCATAGGGGTGAGAAGGGATTTTTTTTAATATACATACATACATACAATACAAAGTAGGCTCTTCTTACATCCTTTTGTCATACTCTTACCCTTGAATATCACTGCTGGACTGACGGGTATACTAAACCTCATCTTTGGACTTCATAGTTCTTTTTGTCCTATTTCACATTTTCTGTTTGCCCACGTTTCCACATTGAGCAATTCTGTAGAACTTTCTCTTAGTCAAACTTTGATTGCGTTACATCTACTGACAGTTTAACATGAAGCGGTATCAGAGATATATATCCAGTTGTGGATCCTCACCCTCTATTCAGCCTGAGTAGAGGAGATGAAGTTCAAGCCATCTAAAAGGCACCAGGTTGGTGAAGCCTGGTCTAATTCAACAGAAGCAGCAGACTGAATGGTTGCAGGATGGGCCCAAGATATTTTGCTACTTGCAGTGAACAGCAGATGCTGCCATCTTCCCACAAGTAAAGTTGTGTATCCAAGACCAGCCAAATTAGTTTGGCATTCAAGGCAAAATTTGGTGAAGATTTAGAAACATATTACACAACAATTAATAATAATAATAATAATAATAATAATAATAATAATAATAATAATTGTGGTTGTCATTCAAGAAGCAGACTTCTAAAGATTTCTATTGCATGGTATTTTTTATTCTGTAACACATTTGTTGGAGGAAGCCGCTATGATCATTTGAGGGGTAACTGAAGTTTGAATCTTTTAAATGAATATTACATTCTTGCCAATTAGTGACAGTAATTGCCAGTTGTACCCAATTTTTGCCAGCTGCATAATTTATCCCAAAAGGCTTCTAAGAACAAAGTCAAAGAGACAGTAAGATATCACAAAGGAAAAAAAATCCATCCATCCATCTGCCGTTTCATTTTCTTAATCTTCTTTTTGTTTACTTGCTTTTATGTTTTCACTTCTCTGAAAAATGCCTACTCTTCCCCCAGTTCCCTTCTCAGTAAACAGCTTGCTCTTCAGAGCGCCTTTATAATCCTTTCCCTTTGTTTCTTTGAGCTGCCTTGAGAAATCCTTTTTGTCTTTTGTTCAGCTTTCCAGAAAAATGTGTTTAAGGCTTAACCTGTCTAACGTATGACACTATTTAGCACTTTAAAAAGAACTAGTCCCATCTGTAGTTACGTCTGTAGCCAAGTCAAGTCTCCCTTGAGTCATGGTCAACGCCTGGGGACTACCTGAACACTTCAATATTTTTATTTATTGATTTATTGATCAAATTTAGCCACCGCCCATCTCCCCCAAAAGAGGGACTCTGGGCAGTTTACAATAAAATCAAGCGCAAAATATAAACATTAAAATCTCATAAAACAGTTATTATAAAATACAGTAAATAAATAGAATCCAAGAAAGGTATAAAATCCAGGCTGGTGGGAGCTTTCTTGGCAGTGATATGGAAGTGGCTTCTATTTCCTTCTTCCCGGGTAACTTCTTTTTCACTTCCCCAGTCTGGTTTACAGCCCTGAGACTTCCTGGGAGTCTCCCATCCAAGTTCTTACCATATCCAACCCTGCTTAGCTTTTTCAAGGACAGCTAAGGTGCTGCCACCTGGCATGACATTCAGTATTTATTTATAGTACTTTTTTTTTTTATCTGTTCAATTGTGTCCAATTCCCTGCAGTTTTCTTGGCAAGGTTTTTCAGGAGTGGTTTGCCATTGCCTGCTTCCTAGGGCTGAGAGAGAGTGACTGGCCCAAGGTCACCCAGCTGGCTTCATGCCTAAGGCGGGACTAGAACTCATGGTCTCCTGGTTTCTAGCCTGATGCCCTAACCACTACACCAAACTGGCTCTCTAGAGTACAGATAGTGGACTTTCCAATTTCAGTGGACTTCCCAATCAGATCTGCTTTTTTTCCCCCAGCCCTTCTTGTCTTGTTATAGTTAAAGGCTCCTGGTGTGCCACTCAAAGACCAAAAACACAAAGGTGTTTGAGCAACCATGCTCTACAAGGTCCTCAAACAACACACAGTCATTGCCTTATTTCAGAGAGAAAGACAGAGAATTTCCCAATTTACAGGTATGTGGTTTCTTGGTGATCTCCAATCCAAATAGGATTAGCCAGGTGCTACCACTTGCTGTGACCCAATTCAGCCATGTTAATTACTAGTCTGAAGGTTGCTACCTGTGGCACTTCACAAATATTGCTAGTCTTCACTCCCAGCAGCCTGAAAAAGCATGGCTACAGATGAGGGATGGGTACTTCAGCAACATCTGGCATGTGGGTTGCTCAACCCATAATCTACTGAAAGCAGATTGTACTCTAAAGTATAACCAGAATCTTCTTCAATGGGCTGGAGACAGTGCCTTACATAGATTCTTGTAGAAAAGTTTTGCTAATGAAAAAACTTTGAATGTTGTTGGTTTCAAACAATACAAATCGATTTTGATATTCATTGTGAAGACATTGGTAGCAGACAGGTCTGGATTCTCTTCTTACTTTTAAAGATACCTTGGAACTGGACTTTAAAATAAATATAGAAGCAGAAACTAACTGTAATGGGAAAGCAGCAACTCTATAAGAAAGCAATTGGAAATCCATAAAGAAGAGAACAGATGAGAACTGCATGGATACAGCTTATAAAATATCAATATAATTTTGTGCTTCTTTGGGTACATTTTAATTCTTTCCAAAAAAGGAATATATATATATATATATATATGTGTGTGTGTGTGTGTGTGTGTGTGTGTGTGTGTGTACCCATGCCATTGATTAGAAATAAGTACCTAGTTAATTCTAAGGAAAAACAAATTATTATGCCTCCCATGTTCTTTTCTTTTTCCCAAGCCATTGGAAGTAATTTTTGTATTCAAATGCTATTGTTTCATAAAGTCCATGGTCTAAAAACAAAATAAAGGAAGAAAGATAATTGCAAACACAATCAGCAAAGGGGAAAACTGCATACCAATTCCACATTACTTCCCTTTTATGGAGATAGAGCCAATCAGTGAGGAAGGTGGTTTCAGTAGAAATTAAGTACCACAAACATAGACTGGTTCCAACCCAATATTCAGATTTTAAAGGAGAAATTACAGTTAAAAAGAAAGATGCATTAGCATCTTTGAAATGTTGTGTAGGTGATTTCTGAATATGCTTTTAAAACTACATTTTGGGGGATTCTCTTGAAACATTAATTGTAAATTTGATAATACATTTGGTGAATGTTGTATCCATTGCTTCTGCACAGAAATCAGCAGGTAGGGTAAGATTAGAATCTTTTCTGCCGGGAAAACACATTGTTCCGTGAGCTGCAGAATCACAAACGGTGTTTTCCGAAAGGCTAGTAACATCAACATTTAAAGGCTAGCATTGTTTTTGTTCAATGTGAAAAACGACCGGAAGGAGAAACATATAAATGTCACATGACATGTGACACCTTTAGCATCTTGAGAATACCGGTACCCAAAATGTACTTAATATGGTTGGTGCATTGCAGCTGGTACCTAACTTTCCAATTCAATCTGAAAACACCCTTCCATTTTCCTTGCAGCACTAGCAGAAAAGGATAAAGTTATTTCAGAAAGGGGGCAAGGAATAATACAAAGCCATCTCAGAAAGGTTGAATGACCCCATTTTAAAATGAGATGTGATGCAGAGGTTGGATAAGGATCTGAAAGTGCTGAAATTCTTTAAGCAGCTTCCTTAAGCAGGTGTGTGTAACCAAGCCTGTGTGCTTGGTGTACATACGGTACATGTGTGCATGTATGTGTATATGTGTATGTGTATGTTTATGCTGCCCACTCTATTAAAGGCTCAAGAGAGCTTACATAAATACAAATAAAACAATCTAAATACAGTTAGACAAAACTTAAAATATTACTAAATCTGTACATTTGAAAATAATTAAAATGTTAAAACATAATCAAAATGATTAAAAGTAAATGAGTAAATAAGAATCTTTTGAGACCTTTTCTAAACTGTAGCAAAGAGCAGTCTTGCTTCAATATCAATTGCAGTTTGTTCCATTCTAAACTATGGTCCAGTTTCACAGCCAGATTTGGACATGCCGAATAGATAGGCTTCTTATCTGGAGCTCTGGAAATCCTCTGCCTCTCAGTGAAGTCAAATGCTAGTAAACTATAGTAAGGTCTTTAATCCCTGAGCTAACCAGCTGTCTGATCAGAGAGGACATGGTGTTTTTTAAAGATTCAGTAAATAAGCATAGTCCTTTCTTTACCACTCCTTACAAGCACAGCATTATTAGAGTGAGGAATTTTGGTGTCAGGCTCTTCCTACACTACACAGACTAAACTTTAAACAAAGAACTTCAGTTTGACAATGCCATACACAGAAAGCCCAAAGGAGAATTTTTCTGGAATGATGTGGGAAGCCACCATAGAAAAAGGGATGCATTCTGTTTCAAAATTCCTGCCATTCAGTGCCAGTTCAGTGGACATACACAAATTGAAACTGAGGTCCTTGGATTATGAACATATAGGGATTTCCGCAGAGATAACTTGGATCTATTGTATGTGCTGTGATCAAGATCCCATATTAAATTCTGATGGACAGCACAGCATTCCTGGGCATCCAACTTAACCCACGCTTTCCAGGGAATCAAATGTACATTTTCCCCTCCAACCAGACTTCATGTGAACCTCTCTGGGTAGCATATTTTTGTCCCAGCAAATTTCCAAGATGGCTCTAAATATTTTATGGATTTTGTTTCAGGAGCTCTTCAGAAAATTTATTTAAAGAGCTGGATTCCCATGCTTAAAATTAATCTACCCTCCCTCTCAGGGAGCTGTGTAGAAAGCTCCAATGTCCACTGCCTTGCATTCACTGAGGGAAGGTAGGGAATGAATGTAATCGCAATACTATACCACACAATACCATGCCATGCAATAGTCTAAGTCAGTGTTTCTCAACCTTAGCAACTGAAGAGGTATGGACTTCAGCTCGCCATGATGGCTGGGGAATTCTGGGATTGCAGTCCACACATCTTAAAGTTGCCAAGGTTGAGAAACTCTGGTCTAAGCTGAATTGCCTTGAAAGATCAGCTCACTGAATAATGCTACTAAAACAATTACAATGATAAAAAACAGTGCCAATGAGAGGGTATTTTAAACTTCTTGATAAGTCATTCAGAACATGGTTTCTATGAGGAGACTTTGGGTTATTACTCTGTCCCTCTATGGCCATGGCCAGAAGCTAATCTAAATTAGAATCTCTTGAGATCAATAGCTCATATTTTGTACAGGGGAACTTATAGTTAGAAAACTGTATCATGTAGATTAATCATCTTTCACAGCACTTGAAACTTTCTAAATTATAGGGCAGAACTCCATCAGAGATGCCATCAGGAGAAATAATTATAAAATACCATTTCCAATCCTCACCCCCACCACCAGTGAGTAAGTGCCACCTTTAAAGCACAGCAGCTGTTTGTTTGTTTGTTTGTTTGTTTATTTTTCACATTTCTATCACCGCCCATCTCCCCCTAAATGGCAAAGTGCCCTCAGGATCATAGATGGCTTGTTGTCCTTACAGAATAAACTTTGCTTTTAGAAGATATGCTGGGGATATGTTTCAGAGACCCTGGCCACGTTTATAAAGTTTATTTATTGGTTTGTTAGAGTTGTTGTTTTTTAAGTATAGTATAGCGGCTCTCAGGTTTTATGGGTCAAAATGGGAAGATATTCATAGACTATATATTTAAAAGATATTCTGATAGATTCAGCAACTTCTTTGGTGCATGAAATAATCTATCCATATGAGGAACTAGAGAATTCCCACATTTAACCAATACATGAAACATGACTGAGACATGTGTCCATAAATGCATTTATTTGTATTTATTCATTAAGACAATGAATTGCAAAAAGTCTCTGCACATTAAGCAATATATATTCGATTTACGTATTTTAGTTGGTGAGTGTGTTTATGTGTAGATGTAGATATACAACTATTTTGGGAATGGGGTAAACCAAGCTTACAGAAGGAAAAAAGAGAAATTAAAATGGACTGATGCACAAAAATGAGAAAACAGGAAACCAAAATTGATATATTCACCCATCCATTTTTAGAAATGTAACCTAATTTCTTTCATTATGTCAGGCTGATGAATAAAGGAAACCACTCAGCGTTCCTAAGCTTTTTCAATTCTAATCATTCCCATCCAACATGGATGGTGAATTTATAGGCCAGAATATCTGGTAGATACTATTTCAAAAAAATTTGCTATGATTCCACAATTTGGAACCTTGTGGCCAGTTGTCATTAGCAACACATAACCAAGTCATATCATGGCCATCAGAGAGAGCAAACAAAAAGAAAACAAAGAGGTTAACACAAATCTCCACAACCTGCAGCCCTCCCAGATATATTGGACTACAGTTCCCTTCATTCCTGGTCAATGTTGAAAAACCTTTTTGCAGCTGGAGGAGAAACTGTGTGTTTAGGGTGTTCCTGTGATGACTAAAATTTCCAGCCTGCTTGGTGTGAGCATATGATTCAGAGGAGTAGCACAGGATTTTAAGGACAAAATGTATGTACTGATTCTAGTTGAAGCATAATGCACCTATTGTAGCCCTTATTAATAATAATAATAATAATAATAATAATTTTTATTTATGGACAAAAGACCAGAATAACTTGCAGCCCTTATTTCAGAAAATATAATGCACCCAAAATTTTGGGAAGACCCACCCAAGAAGGGTCAAATGCAGCTTGTGGAGCAGGATTCATTATGTCCATGTTGGATAGAGATAAAGGAAATCATAGTCTAAACTCTTGGAAGAACCACAGGGTGATAAAAATGGCTACTGGCTACCATCAGTTTGTATTTTTGAACCTCCATGATCACATAGTCCTGCTTCAGAAATTTCTTGGCTGATGGTCTTAGTGCTTCTCTGCTCTATATCATACAGTTTGGGTGCTCAGGGATACAACTGCCATCAACACGACCATATTGAAATAAATTATTATGAACAGCTATGACTCACTGGGGAGCCATTTGGAAATTATATGTAATGAAATCAACATTTGGGGTCTCCATCTAATTTTGTGATTTTTAAAAGTTATACAAAATTTACAGCATAAATTGGATGTCTTTGCCACCAGTGAAATGCACCATTTAACTTCCAGATGCTGGCTGTGTGAATTGTATATAAAATAGCCAACAGTTGTAAGAAAAGAATGCAAGTACAGATGAAGGCAGTTTGGCATTAACAGGTGGTAAAATGGTAGTCAAGTTAGAGCTGAGACACTCTGCCCCAGCTCATATGATACACTAAGCCATGCCTCATTAAACTGTGGTTGGTTTAATAAGCCACAGTTGGCTAACTTTGTACAACACATCAAGCCATAACCTTGGTTACCAAAACATAATGGCTGGATTCACACAACATGCTAAACCAAAACCAAACAAGTCACATTATAGCTTCATATAATGTGAGAACCAGTCTCACATGTTCTTCCACCGAGCTATAATTATGACAAGATCCTGGGATGGTGTTATCTGCACCTGATTTCCTTTGGATGAAAGAGAAAGGAAGAGAGGAAAGGACAGACAGACAGGCAGACTCCACCGTCAAAAGTGTCCTCAGCCAACAGTGGTTCTTTGTGGATGCTTCTCCCCTGCTATTTCTTATTCCTCCTTCTCCTTCCAATGCATGCTGGATCAAGCTAAAAATCCATTTAGATCAGCATTCTGTTCTGCAGTGGTTGGGAGGACAGCAAAGAGAAGCCGCAAGCAGGACTTAAGTGCAGGAGTACTTTTCTACTACTTTGCTTGCTTGCTTGCTTGCTTGCTTGCTTGTTTCATTCATTCATTCATTCATTTTAAAGAAGTCTGTGATTTTCATAAAAGCTGCAAGCAAAGAGGAGGGAGGAGGGAATTAGTTTCCTTTCCTAATATTTTTCAAGGCAAAATTCATGACTGGTATACTTCTGAATTTTTGTCAAATTTATAGGTAGAAGCATCTCTGTGCTTTTCTTACCAAGCAACAGATAGAGGTAGAGGTAGCAGTAGATGATAGATAGATCTTTCCTTTTCTTTTGGGGCAGGAAGCCCTTAAAATGGAATGCTTCTTCTGCAAACAAACCAAAACCAAAATCTAGACAGTAGACCTAATACTCTGAAATTTGGCAGGTTTGATCCCCCAGAAGGGTTGACACTGTTGCAAATCTCACTCAGTTCTTTCAAGAAATAAAAGTGCTACTCCCCTCTAAAATTAAAAATATTAAAAGTGACAAAAAGCAATAGTCTTATACACATATATTTACAATTTGGCAAGGGGTTCTAAACTATCTGAAACTTCATGCAGTTGGGTGGGAGGTATTTGTTCAGGTTTTGAGTGGTTCCGAGTGCTCTGGCTGTTCAAGCACCACAATTGGGCCATTGTTTTATGGCTCTTCATTGGTTATTTATTTCCAAACCTTTTTCTCCACTAGCCACTACAGCAGCAGCAACCAGTCAGACTTCTGCTATTGGTGTACACCAGTGTTTTTCAAACTTGGCAGCTTTAAGATATGTGGACTTCAACTCCCAGAATTCCCCAGGCAGCATGATGGCTAGGGAATTCTGGGAGTTGAAGTCCACACAACTTAAAGTTGCTAAGGTTGAAAAATACTTGTTTACACCAGATGAAGTGTTGAGAGGAAAAAGCCTTGAGCATATGAGCAGAAAATGAAGTAATACTTGCATTTTCAGGCCCATCAGCTTGTTTTGTAGATTACTGCTTTAAAATGCTACAGGAACACAGTCCATTGTTTCTACTATGGATTTTTTCTTTTGTCTTTGTTTTTCAGGCAGATAGTGCAAGAGGATGTGTGGGTATACATCATTATGCTCCATAGAGAAGTATTGCTGATGCTGCTGAGGTTGTGTAAATATAAAGATTACTAGTACAATATTGGTTTGATTGGTCTGTTAAGTTTTGGTGCACATACAGTATGGACTCTTGTGTTCCTTTGGTGCTGAACTTCAGCATGCAATTAAACATGGATAGGTCTTCTGCAGAAGTCAGAGCAAAATAATGTGTGCTGCAGGGGCGTCACTGGGAAAGGTCCAATCAGTCAAGATGGAAGCCATGACCACACAGTTGAAGTATCTAAACAAAAAAAAAAGAGCTTTGAGCATTAGGTCCCAGCCACCAATTCCCCCTGCAGATACCTCTGGTTGAGAAAAACTATCTTTTCTGAGACCCATTATGAATCAACCTTATTAGCGTGTAAGAATATTAAACAGTGCCCTACTGGATCAGACCCCTGGCCTTTCTAGTCCAGCAGTCTGTTCTCACAGTGGCCAACCAACTGCACAAGGAAGTCCTAGTCTCCCAGCAGATGGTCTTCACAGGAAGTCCCACTACCATCAAGGCTAATGATCATTGATTCCCATGACTTCCATGAATTGGTCCATCCCTATTTTGAAGCCAGTTAAGCTACATCTTGTGGTAGTAAATTCCAAAATTTAGTTACATGTTGTGTAAAAAATATTTACTTTTGTCTGTCCTGATTTCTCCAGGATTCAATTTCATTGGGTGACCTCTAGTTCTAATGTTTTGGGTAGGGGGAAATAGCTTCTCCTTGTCTACTTTATCCACACCATGCATAATTCTCTGCATGTCAATCATGTCCCCTCTCATTTGCCTCCTTTCTAGACCAAAAAGCTCCAAGTGTTGCTGTCATGTTCACCGTTCCAATGTTACTCTTACATTGTAACATTTCGCATGTCATTTGGCTGATGCGTGTTTTGTCTGGGAGGGGAGGAGGATTCCATCTCGTGGGATTGTTATATGTTAGCAGCTGGATTGGAATGTGTTTGGGTTATCTCATGTGTTCAAGGTTCCTTTCCCAGGACATCAGCAGAAATGGTTACCAGCACCTGGGGGGGGGGGGGGGGAGAGTTTGCAACGGCAGGGTGAGGGGAGGGATTACATTTGAGCCGAGGGTTTTTAGTTTGTATTTGGCGCGCTTTTACTCATTCTCAGCTTTCTCTGTATTTGCATACTATTCTTTAATAAATCAGATATCATTAAGTTCCTGCTTGTGAGTCTGAGTCTATTAGAGTAGGCAATCATTACAGTTGCAGCCTTTCTTCATAGAGAAGCTGTTCAGCCCTTTGATCATCTTAGTTGCCCTCCCCTGAACTGTCTCTAGCTCCACTATATCCTTTTCGAGGTATGCCAACCAGAACTGCACACAATATTCCTGATGCGGTTGCACCATTGATTTAAATAAGGGCATTATAATGTTGGCATCTCTATTTTCAATACTGTTTCTTATGATCCCTAACATGCTGTTGGCATTTTTTTAATAGCAGATGTATACTGTGTCAACACCTTCATTGAACTGTTTATTATTACTGCAAGATCTCTTTCCTCATCAGTCACTGCTAGCTTTGATCCCATGAACATAGTACCATATGTTCATACAAGGACTTGAAAATCTTCTTAATCAGAAGTTTATGAACTAATGTTTTTGAATGGTTGTGTTAAATATATACTTCTTTTTTTGTAACATTCTATATTTATTTGACTTAGCTTGTTCTTTGATATATATAAACTGCTTTTGGCTATTCCATATGAGCAGAGACAGGGGTGCCTGCAAGGGACATCAAAAAAGCCAAGATGGTTGCTTTGATCATATGGCCACAGCTGCCCTCTTGATTATTTTACCCACCCCCATCCCTGTGGATGCTCCTGTTCTTAACCCAGCAAGGAAAAACCAATGATTGGGCCTTTCCTTTACAAAGCATGTGTCCTACCAGTAAGCTGCAGCCCATCTCTCTTGAAAGTAACATAAATAGACTTAAATCAGCAAGCCTCATTAGGGACTGAGCTCTACTTCCTGGCATCCCAAACTGATTTTGTGCTCCAAAAGATGTTGTCCTACCAAAAGAATGTACTGACCATGTAATTTGCCTGTTCACTCAAGATGCTCAAGTTCCTGTTAACAAGACTGCCACAAAAAGCTTTCCATTTGAAATTAAGAGTTCTGAAGAATAACATAAAGGCTGAGTTAAGATAACCAAGAGTCTAAGAACATAGGCATCTATTGCTCCTGGCAGATATTTAAAGGCAACTGAGTTATATTAAGGGTCAGAGAGTGAGTAGTTCGTTTCCTTCCCTAACTGGAGTCCTGATTAACCTGGCAATTAATGCAGGGAAAGGAACATCTGCTTATTTCTTCTTCAAGTCAGAATTGCTCCAAATTATCTGGACAAGCTCCATGTTGTCTTGAAAAGGGAATAGTCAAATCTCTGTATAATGCTTGAACAAAAGTGTAGTTCACAAAGCCTGATCTTGCTCTTCTACATTTTGTGCTGTTGTTGATAGTGGCAGAGTTGGAATGTAATATCGCTGACAAAAGTACATAGAATATAACAGAACATGTGAAGTGCATAGGTATATGCTCACTTATAAGATGGGTCTCATAATATTTGAGGTTGGACAGAGGTTGTCCACTTCTGAACTAAGAGTAAACAAACGAAGTGACCCTGTGCACATACTGTTAGCCTTATGGCACAATCAGAAGAGGACACAGGCATCGGTTCTTTGAGGAGAAGTGAACATTTTGGGGCATGTGAACCACCTCAGATCTGTTCATATAATATTCCAGAAAGCTTCCACTAAATTAATCTAAAGCTTATTTGGGGGAAAAAGGCATTATTCTGTCATCTATGGGGATACAAACAAAACTTAGCTATGATGGAATGAACAAGAGAATTTAATGATAGACTAAGCAGAGTTAATCCATGACCTTCATCTTTGGTTTTTAATAATGAACTAGGCAGGGCTCTTGGTGTGCCTTATCACAGATCACTGCATTTTGTAACCAAATAAATAAATAAACAATAGGTTTTTTTTGATGAAATCAAATTTTATGAATGGCAGTGGCGGTATTTATCTGTCCTTGGGAATGTTTGTCTGACTACATGCATGGTCACATGTATATCCATATCCATATCCTATTAACATAGAACTTGCAATGCAAAAGATATTTACTAAAATCATATCCCCACATGTATTTCATTTTTCAACAGCCTACATCTGTAAATTGTTGGCCATAGAACAGCAAATATGCCTGGTACCAGTCATTTTCTATGTTTATGTCCTATGACTCTTGTTTGGATATCACAAACAAGCTGGAGATCCTGAAGAGAGTAATGAAATTTTTATTTGATCCTAACATTTTTCACATAGTCACACTTGAAATCAAAGAAAAGGCAGATAAAAAAATTAGTGTCTTTTATCAAGATCCAAGAGACCAAGGTTGTTGGGTTGACTGAATAATCAATTATTTGAGAGACTAGATGCAACAAAACCACTTGAAGGACTGAGGGTGCTAGCTAACAAAAACTGAACTGAAAGATGGGAAATCTAGTAAGATTGCAGCAGTTTCCTTTATTCATAGATAACACAATTTTTCCATGTGTTATAACTTTCATGCTTGAAAATATGTATTTCAAATACATATTCCTATACACACCTTCCTTCAAATATTGTATTTTATATGTATCTTGATATGTGTTGAAACCAAAAATTGGAATATTTAGGAAAAGTTAAGCTCCACTCCACTTTGTATTGAAGAGTAGCTCATTCAGGTCAATTCATATAATTTGCAACGATTGAATTCCTCTAGCATCCTTAGGTACAATGAAGATATGGATAGGATACTGCTTCAGCATACAGCAATATGACGTTTCCAAGGCTAATGTGACATAATCCAAATCAACTAGGATCACCCAAACACACTGTTAGTAGCTGTACTTTTTCTTTTTTTAATGACCAAAAGCTAAACGCATGAGATGCAATCTGGATTAGCATGAAGGACAGGTAGATTTAATCCTTTGTCTTCTGGCCTCCCAAAAAACAGAATGTCCACTATTAATCAAGGTTCAGATCATTGGCACCTAATGCTATCAGAATACAGGATTGAGGATCTCCATCTTTCTGTTGGCATTCTTCATGCATGGCAGCTTCATGTGGAAAAGATGGCAGAGGGGCAACAATGAGAAACACTGAGGTAAGTTATTAGACATGGGGCACCAGATGGATGATGGCTGGCATAGTCACTTGACACAGACAACCGTTGGGGGGCTAACATCAATCATTTTAGTCTTCAGCCAATAATCCCTAGGAATAAGTGGAAGCTGTTTAATACTAGCACTCTTTTATTAACTTAGTGTACAAATTAAAACCTTTTAAAACATGCACAGCCAAAGAGCACACATAGACTTATTTATTTATTATCCCGCCTTTATTATTATTTTTATATATATATAAATAACTCAAGGCGGCGAACATACCTAATACTCCTTCCTCCTCCTATTTTCCCCACAACAACAACCCTGTGAGCTGAGCTGGGCTGAGAGGGAACGACTGGCCCAAGGTCACCCAGCCGGCTTTCGTGCCTAGGGCAGGACTAGAACTCTCAGTCTCCTGGTTTCTAGCCCAGCACCTTAACCACTAGACCAAACTGACTCTATGAATTTACAACATGAATTTACGCTGACTCAATTTCAGTAAATAATAAAATACTGAGCAAAACGTTTAAAAAGAAGTCGGTGGAATCATTAACTACTGAAAATGAGCAAAACAACATGATGTTTTTTTAATTGCCTCCCCCTCCTCCATGCATACGCGCACACACAATTTATGTAACAAGCCACTGATGTAAGACAAGAAGATAATCAATGCTGGGCGGTTATTCTAGTGAGCTATGCAGCAATTTAACAACACAACAGATGAAGGAAAAGCCGATGGAGCATAAATTAGGGGTACAAGAATAGCTGGTTCTTAACATTTTATCTTGGTGTTTTCTCACAGCTAAAGGAATTGTGTTTTACTAGCTGAATATTACTATTTGGACTCAAACCTGGTTTGCTTAGTTCAGCCGTCTTTAACCGTCTGCTTCTGGCTGCTGAGCTCAGGGTGGAAGCTGGCAAAGGATGCCCCACAGATACGGCTCCATGCTTTTCTGTACTGAAATTTCTGCAAACAAGTATGAATCAACATTATTGTCTCAAATGTCTGTCCCTCACAGATGCAACCAGTTCCTTTGCATTTCATAGAAATGTGAATGGAAATGTTTAAAAGGTCAGTCACTTTTATCAGACAAAATGACAAATATCTCCATATGCATCTTGTATTAGAAGTATAAAATGGAAACTGTGGATTAACTCATCAGTCCCTACGTCATGATATTGTATCTCCTTCTGATTTTAGTGACTATAAACTAATCCAGCTGTCCACCTACAATGAGAAGCACCCAGTTCACTCTGAATGGAGTGGAAATCCATAAAATGTATCAAGAAACTGGCACAGATACAGACAGACATCCCTTTTCTAACCAAATTTAAACAAGATGACATCATTCCTAAAGGACTAAAAGTAAAGAATTCCCTACAGTCTACCTACTGCACAGGTTAAGGCTGAAGATTATGTTATACTCTCCCTGAGAAACTCAGAATCCAAAAAATCAGCATCCTTCACAACAAGCAAAAGTTAATAATCTCCACTGGAACCCCAATTACATCAGGCAGTTGATCAAGTGAGCTGTAGCTCACAAAAGCTTAGACCTTTTATTAAAATGTGTTCATCTGAAATGGTTCCATCAGACTCCTCCTTATATCCCATCAGGAAATGAAATAAAAATGCAGTAACCCAGGATGGACTCAGAAGGGTTCATAAATCTCTGCTCAGGATTGCTATTGAGAGCCATCAGAAGATGAATAAGTGTGCTCCAATATGGCTGCAAGCTCAGCTAAAGGCAAACACAGTTCATCCCAAGGACATATGTAGTTTCCCAAAAGTAAAACTTCCTGAAAGTTGCTGAGCTGGTGAATTATAATTATAAAGAGACAGAAAGGGGAAATTATTAAATCCATGGAAAGTAATTGTATGAATGGTATTTCATTAATTTAATTTAATTGTAATTATATGTTAATTGTCTCAGCTGGTAGCAGCAGTTAACCTACTGACCTTGCCTGATGCGACAGCTAAGGAAAGTGAAGCTTAGCTTGGATGGGAAACTATCAGAGAATCCCAGGGCTGCAGGCTAGACTAGGCAGTTTAACCAACATCCTAGAAGAAGGCAGTGGATATCACTTCTGTATTGTTGTCAAGAAAACTGCCCTAATGTGTCCACTCAATCACTAGAAGTCACCCTTGATTCAAAGGCATTTTAACATGTAAAATTAAATTAAATCTATTTCTTGTCCTATATGATGAGATATGGTGGATGGGATAACATCTCATATGCACTGATAATTCATTATGCAGGAAAGATAGGAGAGTACATGATATGCATGTGGTTTTTTTTTAAATGATTCAATAGAGAAAGATAAGTTCTTACCTTCCATCAGCACAAACAAGATATCCCATAGAATAGCAATGATGGTTCCCAAGACCCATATGGAAAACACAGGTGGGCATATGGGTTAGCCCTAAAAGGAAATTATTTTTAGATAAATAAACTATTTGTTTCTAATGATTTTAGCCCAAATGCCTTGCTGTGTGCAAGTCAACTTTAAAAAGGGATTGAAGCAAAGTTCATGAGAGACAGTATGGATCATGCAATCTATAATGTCTGTGCATCCTCTTCATGTGCTTAAGAACCTTCCATAATATATTAAATGCATACGTTGTTAATAAGTTGAAAAGATTTTTTTTCTCTTCTTACTTTAAAACATTTTATTTTACTGCTGCCAGGAAATGGATTTTCATGATGAGTGTTTATTGTTTCATGCAGTAATGCAACAAGGGGAGTTGTCAGTTATTCAGTAGTCAATCATTTAACAAATGCTGTCTAGACTGGCAAAAAACAAAAAGTTAATTGCATTATTTCCCAGAGACTGCCATTTCTTAATCATGGATTTATCAGCACTGAGAAGTCTCCATTGCAGCAACTGCTTTCCTTCCAGTTACTACTAAAGTTACCAAAGGAACTATTGAAGAGTTTTCTGAAAAAGGGAAGGAAATCTGATGTTAACAAATGACTCATTAATTCACAACCTTCTGGACCTGACAGTCCTGGTATTTTATGTTTGTTACTCTTGCACAGTTTCTATCAATAGCTTCACAGAATTAAGAAATATGAAGAAATGCTCAGAAGATATAGGAGTAGTTTACCACAATCACAGTTCAGCCACCTAACCTGCTGTTGGGCTTAAGTGATCTGGCGAGGACAAAAGGAGGTTAAACCAAAACATTTTTGGTTCATTCTCACTCCGTTTTGGAGGGTTTTAAGGATGGGTGTACACTGCTTCATACGTAGTTGTCTTCAGTCCACCCCCACAAAATCAAGTTAAAAACTTGCAGCTCATAAATTGCCATCAAATTTCAGCAACATGATCTTGAGGTGCTTCAGAAACTGCAGTGTGGGGAGGCTAGTAACCCACATGCTGCGACTTGCCATTACAAACCATGACGACAAAAAATTATGAACTTTGCAACATAACGATGCAACCCCTTTAGCTTTTCATATTTGGTGGCCTTTGCATGTAACTTCTCATGTTTTTGGAGCTGCACTGGTTAACAGTTCATTTTCTGGATGAAATTCAAAGTGCTGGTTGTCCCCTTACATGGCTTGGGACTCAGATAACTTTGGAACTACCTACTCTTACTTCCAATCAGATCAGGAAGAGTGGCTGTCTTTGTCTCCCTACTTTAAGAGGAGGCCATCTGCAGGTATTCCAGGGACAAACTTTCTTAATTCCTTCTTTGGAACAACACCATCCCTGAAATTCCATGGTTTCCTTCCCTGTTAATATTCCAGACAGCTGCTAAGACTTGGCAGTTGCAAAGGCCTTGGTGTGGGGAAGCGTTGTGAAGAGGGAGGCCCATCTTTTATTCTGATGAACTGTTTTTTAATCCTCTGATTAAAATAAAATAAATCCATCTTTGCGTTCCAATGTCAGAAGCAAATATCCAAGAATTTGGGTTTGCATCATAGTGTTACAACATGTTTCATAATCTGCACCTCTCCCTCCGCCCTCCAGTTGCTATGTAGTTTGCCATCCCTGATACAGAAAATAAAGTCATTATTAAACCAATGAAGTGTATATTTAGGCATGGAACTTACTATGGGAGCATTATCTAGCTCTTTCGGGCTGGTTTGGGTTGAAGGGCTTGCATGGTTAATGTTCATGGAACCAGCTGTTGCCTAACTGAGATAAGAACTTTGAGTTACTCCCATTGAAGTTCCAGCAAATCCAATGGATTGTACTCCATGTAAATATTTATCCTAGTCTTTGTCAACCTAATGCCCTCCAAATGTGTTGAGACTAGTGGTATCAACAGGAGTTTTGACCACCCTACTGTTAGCTTATCTAGCTTTTTTTGACCCTCCCTCCATTGGTTGAATCAGAGTTCCCAAAATTCTGTCCCAGTTTAGGTTTCCACAGATCTGGAAGGAGAAGATGAATTGAGAGAAGATTCCTCCTGTGTGTGAGTGACCATAAAGGTTTTTCTGGCATAGGAATATCTTGCTATCATTGTGTTAAATCTGTGTTTGTTATTAATCTGGTTCTATCCTGCAGTGAAAGGACTGTAAGCCAGTCAGAGTCAATCAACCATTGCAGCAGCATAGAAACCTACTAACATAAATAAATAACAAATAATCAATTTAATCAAAATAGGAGAAAAGAATTAGAAGTAGTATCATATCTGATGAGCAAGGAAACAACATTAATATTTCATATTGACATAACATTCGTGTTGCTTGTCCCTAATCATGTGATAGGTATGTAAGTAGATTTCATACTATTCATAATACTTTTTCTTTAGAATGGAATGAGGTGTTACAGTAGTCAGAGTATATTTTTTAAGACAAATAAATGGAAGACATATTTCAGTAAATGAAAGTTGTTTTAATATCCTTCTTATCAATCATATATAATGCACACACACATACAATGCAACTTTTCTTAAGAAGCTCATGGGAAGTCTTTCCTAAATTAATGCTACAACAACAACCTTGCAAGATAGATTCAGCTGATGGACTGGCCCAAAGCTATCCATGAAGCTCCATGGTCAAACACTGAAATACAAAAAGTACTAAATTAGGACAATTTGATTACTAGAAATTTGGAGAATGACTCTCTGGGTTCTTTCTACACATCTGTATTAATATCATACAAAACCTGATTTTATCTCATCATCATCAGTCATTACATTCCTTCAATAATCTTGGATGTTATTGCTTGGTGTTGCTACTGAGAAATCTGTGATAAAGATTCAATTCCCCTTGTTTACATGCTCACAGTTCTGTAGTGTCCTTGGAAAGAAAGAAAGACTATCAGAAACATTTTAGCTATGGTAGCAAAATGCTCGAAAACTTTGAGGTTTTCTTTGTTTCATTTCATTAATTTTCTAGCCCATCTCTCTTCACAAGTCTTGTGAATTCAGGGGATCTTGAATCAATTACTTTCCATTAATGCCCTCCAGAATGCCTTTATAATTAATTTGGTTTGCTGGACTGCAATAAATTTACTACAAGTATCCCAGAAGACTCCTTTATCTGTCTGCTTTTGGCCGGATCGATTAGCATCAATACTACAACAGTGTGGGTCAGATAAACAGATTGCAGGATATAGAGAGAAACTTAGACAAGCCAGCATCAATAAACCTTGATGTGCCTATGATAAACAGCAAAGATGATAAGATTCTAAAAATTGATGATTAAAGGCATATATTTATATGATACATCGACTCATCAATTAATTTATTAATTATTTGGCCTACTTTTTTATGTTGTTGCCTCAGATCTGCCTGATTCAGATAAGGAAATGCCTTCATTTCCATTTAGTAGCTATTTTCCCCATGCAATATAGAGCAAATACTTAGTATTATGAATTGATAAATTCCTTCCCTCTTCTTTAAGACATCAGGAATTTTGAATCCAGTCAAGATGGTAGTCAAGATGGTACAACTGAAGTTCTGCCCATATTTATGTGTATCATACAGGCAAGATAAGGCTTGTAGAAACTTTCCATTTGTCCGGCCCTTTCCCTTCCTTGAAAAGTTCTGCTGATTTCTACTCAATTTCTACAATTATGGATTTTAAAGCAAGCAACCAGAGATATGAAGTTCCTTTCTCAAACCTTCTCCCAGATGTGTTCATTTCAATTTCCAAAATTCTCAGCAATGGCCATGCTTATAAGAAATTCTGGCATTTGAAGTCTGCACATCTGGAGAGTTGTTTTAAGATAGTAACTTTTTCCAAGCCTGCTTTCTTTCAGATCTGCCTTCCTGAACACAAAACTAGTCTCCAGCCACACTTTTTTTAGTGTCCAATTACAGTGAGGATGGTGCTATGGTGGAATGGTTCTTTTTGATAGCGTGTCTTGCTTGTGAAGCTAATATTCTTTGATATGAAAAATCCCTTGCAGTAATTTTTTAGCACTGCCTTTCATTACCAGTTATTATAAACTGCCTGGAATTACAAATCACAGCAGATCCAGGTCAAAACTGAGGGATGTTGGGAATTGTAGTTCAGGGACATTTGGAGGGCCAAAAGTTCCCCACCCCATTCTTGGAGAGCAGATATTCCCAAATTTTACCTATAACAGTTTACTTTTCTTCCTCTCGTTCTGTTTTTGATTTGCCCAGAACTAGAAGGTCAAACAGCCTTAAAAGTCCTGGCCCTTTTTTTGTAATTGAAATATTGTGCTAATATTGACTATTTATTTTTCCTTGACATTTTACTATTTAAAGAGGCTCTTCTCAGCAGTTTGATCCAATGCTCATGTTTTCCATACAATGACAGTGGTATAGTTGGCTAAAACTACACTGTTGTCTTAAAAATCAACTAATTCAAGGGACCCTTTTCAACAGCTGGACTTTGAGTCATCAACACATTCTAAACATGATCTCCAGGCTTTTAAGGAACATTTCCGCACTTCCGTGGTGCTGATCCAGCTGTGGATTAGTAAAATAAGCATTAAATTGACCCACAAACCATCCTTACATGCTGTGGAGGTCTGTTATTGATAGATGGCTTGGAAACATTTGAATCTTTCGAAGTCCTCCATTTCTGCCAACATAACTCAGACTTAAAACAATTGATTTAACATCCAACTAAACTCCAGTGGCTAATGATAAATCCCATTTATAAATGGTGTTACTGAAAGATCAGTTTTCCATACTGAATCTAAGTAAAAACTTCAGTAGCTCATTTCATTTTGCATGGTGGCTACAATGGATTTTCTCTCATTTGTTCTTGTTATGGTGCCTAGAGTGAGCAGAGAAATTAAGTCTGTAATTGTATTGCTAACAAGCGTCTCTGAGATGCTTTTCCATTTCTTTAGGGATAGAAGCTTGTTAGCAAGAACACACATATTCTTGCAAAAGGGGAAAAAAAGCAAAAATGATATTTAGTAAGCAAATTATGGCTGGAAAGAGACCTTGCTTCCTTTCCAGCATTTAATGAGCAGTTGGAAATGTATTAATGGTATGCATTCCTCTATTTCAATTGCAAGAGATATTTCTATCCTCTGGTTACTTGCGGGGGAGGGATTTTAGCAATAGATCCTGGGGGATAACTTGCTTAAAGCAAGGATAATACCCAATACATATCTATCATATCTTAGCCCAGGCCAATGGATGAGCTTCTCCCACATGTTGCATAAGGATTTATTTTATATTTTACCTTGAATTTTTTGAAAAGAGAAAAGGAACTTAGATGGTAAAAGCTCAGGCAGAGTACATCACACTTCCAAGTTTCCTGTTACTGTTGACAATTTGCAGATAACTAAATGGCACCATACATATGTATGAAGGAATATACATAGATAAATACATAGGGCAGGTGCCAGCATTTAGCTGACCCCCTTGGTTAATTGCAGAAAAAAAACTAAGCCACATTAGACCCTAGTATCTGGATGAGGACCACCACCAACGCTAGAGTCTAGACTGGGAAGTAGAAAAAAAAAACATAAGACAAACTACTCTCATACTCCTGCTAAGAAAACTAGATGGATGTGCCCCTGAAGACATCAAGAGTAGTTGACTTCAGTTCAAGGAAGATTCATTCATTCATGGTGACCTATCACCAAGTGATAGTATACACTGAGTCACTAAGACTCAAGCTATATATATCCTCCATATTGAGATCAACTCTTGGTGTCTTCAAGGATTCAGCCATGAAGCAGAGAGAGAGAGAGAGAGAGAGAGAGATGAGAGATATGCTCCCCCCCATTTTTACTTTATAAGTATACAGCTGATGTGGATTTGTCGATCTTTCTAAACAAAGGGGCTGGAGAAAATGTTATGCCCTGTCAGCATAACATAAGAGACCAGCTTTGGACATTGTTTAGGGCTATAATAATTTTCTTCTTAGGTACTATCAAGGATGGTAAATGCTGGATTATGGATTGTGATCTGAGGGAAATAAAGTAGGAACATGGGAATTGTCATGAGTAAGGATGGCGAGCAGGGGGCTCCCATCCAGACTGCTAAGCGCATGCGTAGCACTGAGGAATTAGGTAGCCATTCCAAGAGACACAGATCGGGACCGCCTTAACCTTTGGGGTTTATATGGCTGGGTTTTTCCCACGCTTCTTCAGTTTGTTACGATTCCTGTTATGTACAAGCAATAAAACATTAGAGACCAGTTCCTTGTCTCAGCGTGTTTCCTGGCAGTTAGGACAGGAATAGTCAATAGTTATAATAAAAGCCTCACTCAGGTCTAGCTAGGAGGCCAGCTATTGAAGAAAGTCAGAAATCCAGATAGAGGAACAACCATAGAAACTAGGCCAGTCACTCAAAATGTTCTTTAACTAACTTATCAAGAAGAGGCACCCAGTCAATACTCTTTCCTGCCCAGAAGGATCCCATGGTCAGTTGGAATGGACAGATCTCTTAAAATAAAACAGCCTTGCTTAATCAGGCCAAAGGCTCAACAGGTTAAATTTTCTCTTCTCATAACAACTTCTGAGAAGCTAATAAATAAGATATGTGTGCAATGAGTTAGCTCCCTCCTCATATTCTCCAGCCTCTGATAATCATATCTATAGTAATTATTTTCTATGGATTATCCACCTTTATCCCTCTTCTAAAAGTATTGATAGACCTCCTTACACCTTTGTATAGTGAATTCCCTAGTTTACCATAGTTCAAATATGTACCTGAATTTCTCTCACCATTCAGTCTCAAGATGGTGAGTGATGTCTCCCTATTGCTTTCCCCTTCCCATCACCATTCTATATATCCCCCTTAGTATTTTTTCCAATCTTTCATCACAGAGGAATTGATTGCTTTTCTTGGGGTGGGGGGGGCAACTTATCTGAGTCCAAGCTGATTGTGACAAGGTGAGGCAATGAAATGTGCAAATAATATTTTCAGCAGGTGGGAAAGGAGTTTATTTTGTGCATAATTATAACTGAATAGCATATATGGTTGCTTAAGGGACCCTGTTCAGTTAATAAGGTTAAAATATATGGGCTTAGATAATTGGATTTAAGGAAATACAGAGCAAGTTTCATACCCCCTCTCTTTTCTAAAACCATCTGCTCCTTATCTCCCCTCAGAATTGTCTAAAATTCCTCCTGAACAATGCGAGATGGGGTTTGAGGAGCCACAGAATAAGGCAAGCATTGTTCAGATTCAGATAGGTTTGTACAATTTAAGCCAGCTCTTTCCCTATCAGAAAATTTGTGCAGCTCATCCTACTTTGTAGAGAAGAACTCCCACCCATTTGGAAAAAAATTATTGGGAGTAGTTCAAGGAGCAGTAGAGGGAAACAGCGGGACCCTGCCTTTTAAAAAAAAAATGTTTTCGGATCTAGTCCATTGAAAATATAGTTCTAAATAATGATCTGGTTCATTCATGGTTTGTTTAAAGTTTGTAGAATAAGACATTATTGGCTGGGCTGGTTCGTTTTGGATTGCTGTGTTGTGTGAACCTCAACAATTATTCTTGTACCCAGAAGAGACTAAAACAATTGCCTTCTCTTTTTTCCTTTACCACCACCACCAAGTATTTCAAGTAAGACAAAACAAGAAAAAGATCTCTAGGGGATTTCTGCAGTCATATCCCCTTCATCCTATCACTATTTTCCATCTTAATTTGCCACATGAGTCTTGAATGGGAGAGGAAGATAAATGTAAACATTGTTGGAGGAAAGTCATGTTAGTCTATGGTAGCAAAATATCAGAAAGAATCCAGTTGTACCTTTTCTGACTTAACACATTCTATTAAAAGGCATAAGATTTATGATCTGCAGAAAAGGTGCTGGCACATTCCTTCTGTAGACAAATATAGTAACAAACGCATAACTAAATGAATATGATAAATATCCTTTCTTGATTGGAGAGTTATTTCCAGACCCCAAACCCCACTTTCTGTTCTAAAGCTCCTGAACCAAATGATTATTCAGAGATATACCAGTGCGATGCCCCCTTTTTTTCAGCAAGTCTGATAATTTAAAATGACAGAACAGAGTTAAAGCCACAACTTGAAACACGGCTCACCACATTTTTCATGCCTGCACAATGACATGTCATTTTCATTGTAAGGCAAATGGCAGCCTTTTCAATTTATTACTCAATTTATACCAACTAATCTACATTAAAATCTTTCTGAATTGATGCCTTAATTTCAACATAGGGCACTGTGATTATCCAACCAATCAGTCATTAATCCTCTTCTCTAGATAAGCCAAGATAAAGCAAATGCATGTAAAGAATACAATCTTTCTGCTTTCTGGTAAAATCTTATGCACAAAAGGGTGAGTTAAATCAATTAAAGTAGCTGTACCTGTCATGTGGGTTTTTTGTAGTATTCTAATCCAAACATATATTGCATTTATTTCAAAGTATACTTCAGTAGGAATAAAAGGTAAATTCACCTTCGTGTTGAAGTCAGCTCCTGGTGACTACATGGATAGTTTTGAGGGCAACAGTAAGGTTTGCCATTGATTTCTTTAAGGATGTTTTTTCAGCTTTCCAGTCTAGCTCACAGCTCTGGATTCCCTGTTATCTCCCATTCAAACATGACCAGTCCTGTCTAGCTTCTAAGTTTAAGAAAGCTACTAATACTTCAATGGGGTTATTCAGAAATAAATGTGTAAGAGATGGCAGCATTCGCTCATTTTTTAGGTATCATATGACAGATGATGATGATGATGATGATGATGATGATGAATGTAATTACAATTTCTAACCTCCTTATTCATTGCTACAAAGTGAAAGCAAGGAACACTTAGGGCCTTTCCCCACTTGCATCTTAGCAAACTTCCCTGCCAGCATTTTTATTGTGCCCTGTCTCCATGATTTTATCCAAGAATGAGCTGGCCTTAAGTTGTAATTGGCTACTGTATTTACATATTATGCTATGTTCATAGAGATAAATCAACCTTATGATTTCATGTGCTATCCTGCTTCACATAACATGCAAGGACAATGGTTGTGTTGCTTCAACATAACCTGCCCCAATTCCATTTTAGCCTAGGTCAGTTTAGTGGGTGAACCCAATTGACACAATATATTTATTTATTTGTTCAGAATTCATTTGTAAAAAGGATCACTTCTCAGTTGTTGAATATGTGCGATAGACTTGCTCTCCCTATATTGCAGGTAGATAGTCCTAATTCTTTGGTGGCCAGGCTGCATTTGATGGATTAACAAACAAGGGGGTTGAAGACAGCAGTTTTAAGCAGCCCACCATTCCCTAGACCAGTGTTTCTCCACCTTCGCAACTTTAAGATGTGTGGACTTCAACTCCCAGAATTCCCCAGCCAGCAACATCTTAAAGTTGCAAAGGTGGAGAAACACTGCCCTAGACTGAGCACTAATCAGGTCCCTGACAAAAAGAGGATACATATCAGACAGCAGATTTCAAGGTCACAAATGGCCAATAAATTGTTAGTTACCAGCAGAGGAGTCCTAATGATTTACTGTATTGATGCAGTTCCTAAAGCTCTGAGGGCAGCAGATTGGATGGGAAGATAGCAAAGAAAGCATTATTTGCTCTTTGTTTCCAGGGGATGGAATAAATTTAGACCTGCAGTTGGGATATCGAATGGGTCAAAACATGCTTTCGATTTGATAGAGCTCTAGTATCTGGGCTGCAGAAATCCAGGGGGGTCCTCCAATGATGGTCTAGATTTCTGCAGTCCTGCTTTGGAAGACACAGTGAAAATTTAAACGGGGGTGGGGGGTGGGCTTGAGATCCAAAACAGTTTCAGTGCTGCTTGGTTCACCCCCTTTATACCTCTTGGGGGCAGCAGTCTGAGATCTAGGGCTTCCCAGCTCTGGAAAGAGCTATGCTTAAAAGCTGGCAAGGAGATGGAAGAATCTAACTTATCTGTCCCAAAGCCATGGGACTTCATCCTTAACGTATTCTTGTTGTATTTTTCTGCCAAGGAAAAAAGATGTACGAGGGATTTTCTGCCTCAGGTACCTAATAACTTAACTTGGCTCTAATACTTGCACTTGGCTTGGGTGGGAGAGTCTATTTTCTGCTCTGCTTCAGCTGAAAAACTTCTTGGATCAGCCTTCATGCTTACCCAGCTGTTGCTTCTGTGTTTGGGGCTGGCCAGAAATCTGATTCCAGCTCATTGCTTTTGTTTGCTTAACTACTATGGAGATGGGGTATTGAGTGGGAAATTTCCTCCAATTGTTTAACTGATACTCTGCCTACTTTGCAGTCTCAATACATAGCCATTCTCTGAGTAAAGTGTGTGCATGTGTGGGCTGTGTTTGAGAATAATGCCTTGATTTTGTTTATGGAGGAGAAGCTGCATTTCCAATATATTTTCTCCATTCTCCTCCCCTTTTCTGCCTTAACATCCAAGAGTAGGCTATGATACAGAGAAGCTACAATTCACCCTGTAGGAGGAGAGCTGTGTTAGTCTAGGATAGCAAAAAAATCAGGAAGCGTCTGGTCGCACCTTTTCTGCCTGACAAATTTTATCAAAAGTCATACATTTTTGTGCATTGCAGCTCTAGGCATCCCCTTTTAGTAAAATTTGTTACTCACAAAAGGTGCTACCAGACTCCCACAATTCACCTGGTGTTGCAAGTCCCTTGGTAAAATACAAATTATCTTCTGCAGCCACAGCTGCATTTATTTTTCTGTGAATCCTTTCTAAGCATATGTAAGGTTGAGACAACTGTGTCTAACACCTGCACCTGCGGCACATATTTTGATTTCTTTTCTTTGGTGAAAAGCATTTGCTCGCCCTACTGATTTGCTGATACCACTGCAACAACATTTGTTTCACAACGGCTTTACCATTTACAGTGTTTCCATCCTGGCGTTTTCACCTCATGGTGAAAAGCTCTGTGCATCTGGTCCATGATCATCTTCACTTCTGATGATCCCCAAATGGCCATTAGGGCTCACCAGTTTTTCTTCTAGCTGATTAGTTGTGTGCAAAAAGGACCATCTAATCAGGGTCTCACCCTTTGGACGACTACTGGGGCTTGTTGGAGTAATAAAAATCCCTTTCCCCAATTTCACATAAAAATGAAATTAAATGCATAAATAAATAATAAAATGCACTCACTCACCTCCCTCTGTCTTTTCAGTATATATATTTGTAGGCCTTTTTCTGGTGGATTGCAAAAAATAAACATGCTTGGGGGGAGGATCTATACAAGGGAAGGTCAATGTCAACAAAAGCCCTAAAATCTGCCAAAGTCTTTCTGGCATCCTAGTTCCTCTGTTCCATTTAAAAGCTCCAGTAAGTTGTAGAGGTGGAATGAGAGTATGGCAGCAATTTTGTGACTGGGTGGCAGGACTGAGGAAGGGGAGAGATACATTCTAAGCAATGCATACAAGAAGAGATAAGGTCCAGAAACAAACAGGATGCTGAACCACTATGGAGTGGGAGAGACAGATTAATGGGGGGCTTGAGCCCAAGAGTTAGTATGTTGGGTGAGGCAGGAGTTACTATCAAATGGAAAACAGAGTACAAAGCAATAGCCATTCAAAACAAAAGAACAGCTTTGCAGCAGTTTCCAGTAATAGGAAGAGGATTAGAAAGAAAGTGGCCCAATTCCCCAAAACAGATATAGATAAGGGTGAGTTTGCAGGGTTGGGGCAAGTGACATCAGATGTCTCATCATGCAGATGATGCTGGAGATTTTTTTTCCCAGACAGGCATCAAAAGGAAGATATTTATAAATATCAGACCTACTTAGGTAGTGAGCAACAATTTGTGTGAGCCAGAAGTAAAGTATTCTTTCTCAGTCAGGTCTCTTAACTGAATTTTCCGTGTGTGTGTTAATTTTCCCAGCCTTTTTTTTTTTTTTAGCCAAAGCATGCACAAAGAGAAATATAGAGACATAACAGATTGGCTGAATTGAAGCTATCTAGAACAGATGTCCCTTGTGGACATGAAGATTTGATTGATTGAATTGGCTTGGAAAAATTCATTCTGCCACAGGTTAAGAACCCTTTTCAATTATGAGGTGAGCAGGCAGCAGGAAAAGAAAGCAAAAAGCATCTCGATGACTGACGGGACCCATTTGGCACTATTCTTGGCTCTTCTCATTTCAGAGCTGTGCACAGCAATGCCAATCTCCATTTCTCAAAGAGAAAAATCTCAGCAGGTGCTGTCTATTTCACATCATTGCCCCTTTCACTGCAGCCTTCTTGAAATGTGTGTGTGTGCAGAACCGCTTTAAAAGCAACAAACTGTTAGGAGTATTTTATAGGCAAGTAGCAATAAAGCAATAATAATAATAAATAATTTATACATAATATATAATAATAAATAAAATAAATAAATAATGAAGGCAGTAAAGGGGGAGCTGGGGGTGGCGACGAGACCAACAGGAAGCCCTGGCATGGACTGGTCCATGAAGTCACGAAGACTCAGAAGCGAATAAACAACGACAGCAACAACAAACTGAATGAACAACAACAACAAAAAATATCTTGGTCTCAGACATGTAGGATGTAGCCGTCTATTGCAATCAAAGCTGAAGATCTCTAATGAAAAGGAATGCATAAAATGTTTTGAATTCAAAATATTTCAAGTTCACACCCATTTCTACCCATGTTGTTCCAACCTTGCCAGAAGTGTTCTGATTCTATTACGACCATTCTGGAAAGATATCAAACTTGAAGCTGTCCCATTTCAAGCTTATATCACTTCCTGAATGGTCAGGACCTCATTGGAACATCTAACTTCAAAAGCAATGTATTTAGAATTGAAGGAACTGTTTTAAGCTTTAAAAAAATGGCATTTTGACCTTGAAGTGTGTTGAATTCAAAATGTTTGCACCCTCCTATTCTCTAGAGATTTGCAACTTTTGGTGGAATAGAAGGGACAGATCTTATGCATAAACATGATAAAACAGTAATGAAAGTGGCTTCACCAACCTTAAACTCTTCTTTGAGTACAGCTCCTGGAGACTACATGGAAACATCTATGCAGTTATCCTGGCAACTGTATGAAAGTGGTTTCCAGTGCCTTCCTGCAGGATGTATTTTCAGCTTCCCAGACTAACCTACAGCCATAGAATTCTTCAGTGGTCTCCTAACAAAATTCTAATCTGGTCCAACCATATTTAACTTCCAAGTCTAACCAAGGTTGTCCAATTCATTGCCACTTGCTGATTCTATCCTTTAACCTTCTTCTGTTACAACAGAGTACATGGCCATGTTATAAGCAAAGGTCTTCGCGAAATAATAATCATACTATCTTTTAGGTAACAACCTTCAGTTGGATCATTAATCCTAACTGATCTGATATTACTTATCTAGATAGCGGGAATAATGAGCAACAATGAAAGGAAAACAGAGGAATGTCATTTTTTTCATAATGAAAAAAAAACCTCTTTCAAAATAATGATCACATTCAGCATAATTCCTTCACTAAGGAGATTTGCTAACCCTACCCTGCTGCAATTTTGAAAGAATTTTATTTTCATTGCTCCTTCTGATTATTTTATATACACCATCAAAATGTAGATTTGCGTTTGTGAATTCGTACTGCTTTTAAAGATATTTCAAGATGTATTTGTGATGGGTTGCTTTGTTTTTATTGCAGGCTGTTTCTAGGGACTTCTGGCCAAGAAAACAAGCTACAAAAATAAATGTTAGATAAAAAGTAAAATATATTAGCAATGGAAAACATGTTCTGCTTCTCCACTTCTCTTTTGCTTCTTCCTTCAACTGTTTATATCACTAATCTCAGGAACATTTTTAGTCCTGCTTGGCTAGGAAAGAGGCTTGCCGTTTGTACTAAGTGAGCACATGTTTTCCCACCAGACATAGAAAGTGGCCAATTTAGACTGTATTGGAATAAAAGGGGGCCAAGATTATAATGGGTTTTGTGTATATGAGAAATGTTTTTTTAAGGGAATGACAACACAGTTGGGCAACTGTTCCTTAAACACAGTCAGTCTAAATACTAGTTCTTGAAGTGTTCTCACTATCCTGATTTCCTTCACAGACAGAAACAAAACCCTTGGATATGTCATTTTTTGAAGAGCACTCCAAATCCATGGTTTGCCAAGAGTGACCCAAACATTTTACCTCCCAAGGCATAAGTCTAAAATCCCACGTCTTCTTGCCTTTCCAAGTCCTCAAGCCATCTGAGTTCCACCTGAACCTTTCTTCAACTCCGGCTATAGGACAGTTATGGGAGAAGGGCGCAGCCTGAAGCCCAGGGTAGCGTGGAGACCTAGAAAGATTTGCATAGATCCCTGAATGGGGTTTTTCAAACTAGATTCAGCTAAAGCCATAGGATTCCACAAGGATTTAAATGTTTTCATGGGAGTAAGGTAAGATTAAAACCCTCTCTGCAAGGAAGTAAGAGAACAAAAATTCTCTACAAGCGACTAAGGCTTAATCCTTTTTGGAAGGTTTTTTCCTTAATCCCTTGCATAAAGAGGGGGTTTTCCTCCTTAGTCACTAAGTGTCAGCCCTTTGAGGTAGACCAGGTCAGGAAAGAGGTACCACAAAAATACTAGAACTCTTTGTTATTGATACAGGCAGTAGTAACAAAATATTGAACCCTGACAGCATTTCTCCTTCCCTCCCTATTATCCTAAAGAGAGTCAAGGCAGGGCAATTGAGTTTTTTTACCTTCCTATTTGTAATGGTATATGGGAATGACCTTGGGAGACTGGGGCCAGAGATGCTGCCTAGGAAGTGGTCAGATAAGAGACAGCATAGTCTGCAGCTGGATAGTGGGTGCAGCAAGAGGCTCAGAAGGGACCCTTCCTAATTTCTCAGGGTATAAAGGAGATGGGGAGAATTGTAATTTCAGACTTGCAAGATTCTGTTTATGTAGCCATAATAAAGTAGAATTAGCTCATCTGGTCATGTTTTCTGTCCGGTCCGCCTGGTAAGGCTGACATATTTTCCTGGGCTAAGTTTAATGTTTCCCCAACGGCTGCTGCATATTTTCTTCAGGACCATACCCTTCAACAGAAATGGCAAGGATTGTCAACTGACATTCAGTAGCCCCACCTCTCTTAATCAGGGGTTCCAGAAATTGAATGAAAGGTTCTGTAGCCTGAAAAGTTTGAAGACCCTTGCCCTAGAGCATTTCCAAATGGGGATACCAAACTTTAATTTTTAATAAGATGGAGTAGGAAAGTGATAGAATACTGGGAAGCATTTAATGAATTGGATTTGTTTTGATCACATTTACATATTTTAATAAAATCAAATTAACTTGTTGCCTAGCCTACCCTACATTTTAAGGGAGCAGCCCCTGGCAGGTCACCCAAAGACTAAAGAGTGGCCCTTGGTCCCAAAATAGCTGTGCACCATTTACTTAGGGTGTAGAGATAAGGCCTATAAAATCCAAGATCCCACTTTTGTTCCCCAACATCTACTTTCTGAGGCCATTACTTCATACAGCTTCATGGATAGATCTGCTCATTTTGTTGTCTGTTGGTACCAACAGACCTGTTGTCTGCCACCTGTACCCAAGTTGGTTATTTGAGGGTGTTGAGAATCAATAAATACATCCAAGTCTTGGCTATATCTATAGGTAAAATGGAATGTGAGGGCGACCTTGGAGGACAGAGGGAAGAGATGCTGCCTAGGGAATGATCAGATAAAAGGAAAGGGAGTCCAAGGGAAGGTAACGGTCTAAAGAAGAAACTTAGAAAAGACCCACCCTGTCCACTCAAGTGATAAATAGGGAGGGAGATTTGTACTTCCAGACTTGCAAGATTCTGTTAATGTAGCCTTACAATAAAATAGAATTAGCTCAGCTACTCATGTTTCCTGTCTGGTTTACCTGGAAGGGCTGACAACAATCTTGCAAGTCTGAAAGTACAAATCTCCCACCCTCCCTGTTTATCACTGGAGTGGTCAAGGTGGTTGGTCTTTCCTATGGAACTTACAAAAAAAGCATTGTACTGTAGCCCCTCTCCTAAGAGATGTTCTAGTTGGTTTCAGCCAGCTGTTCCCCCTCCCCCTTTTTTTCTTCATTTACTTACCAAATGCATGAAGTCCTGATTGCATTCTTTTTGAGAGGAAAGTGACTGGCTCTTATGGGTTTTAAGGCCTAAATTTATTTATTTATTTTATTTATTATCCCACCTTAATAATTTTTTATTTTATTTATTTTATTTATTTATATTTCAAATTTCTGTCACTGCCCATCTCCCCCAAGGGGGGACTCTGGACAAATAACTCAAGGCGATGAACATACCTGCAAACTTCAAAGTTCTCCAGATGTTCTAAAATTTGCTTCTTAGGAAACCTATTTTGCTCATGATTGTTGATAGAATTATCAAAGCATCCATCCATCCATTCATCTGCAATATATAGTAGCTTGTAATGACTGAGTAGCAAGTAGAATGAAACTTTATATGTGATGGAGGGTTATACAAACTCAATCTCAGTTCATACATGATAAATCAAAAATGAAGAGCAACTGAAAGAAAATATTGTCCCACAGGGCATCAATTTATGACAGGATGACATAAAATATGGATTGTGTCCTTGTTCTAGCAGGAAGATCCTTTTACTCCCATACAGTTATTTAAAGTGGAGGTCATTGTTAATATACTGCATTTAGCCTTTACATTTGACAGGTTAAATTTTATATTGCTTCCCACAGTAGCATTGCTTTCTCCCTGAAAAGCATTCTGGTAGGAATGGACTGGGTGTCCTTGTTGGTAAAAGCCCCCAGAACATCTGCCTAACCTCTGTAGAGCGTGTATGAGGGGGAGACATACAATCTTGTTCTCTCTCCTAATTACTGCTGCACAGTGCACAAGGAAAAACCCAGCAGCTGTCCAAAAAGATGCAGTAGCTGTCACTTACAAACCAAGAAAGGAAGGTGAGAGAAGAAAGAAAATAGAAGCTGTAGAGATGTAGACTGGAACAGATGTCAAATGTAATTCTTCTCCCTGTAAATATTTTCTTCATGCTAGGTTTTATAGCATTTGATACCAAAGCTCACTGGCTTCATGGACCATCTCAAATTTTCCACTGGGAGAAAGAATAGAGGTCAGAAGGTCAGAAGCAGTGATTTTGCATTTGGAAATTCTGAAGTTGTGCTGCATAAATACATATTTAATATATTTGTAAACATAAATTCAGGACAGCCTAAATGACACCTACAACGCAGGCCATCCCACTTTCAGTCAGTTGTTTAGTTGCAACAGAACAATCTGGACTGGGATCACTGCAATAGGATGAGATGAATTTAATTCTTCCTCCAGAGTCTGCCCATTTCTTGGTTTGTTAATAGCTCATTCAGCTGCGGGTGTATGATTTTTTTTTTTCTGAAAAGGGGGCTGGAATAAAGAAGGCTTAGGCTACCCCCTGCTCTGTTCATGATCATGATTCAGAGCACAATCAGTATTCTATTGCAAGAGGAGGAGGAGGAGATTCTGTCTCTGTTACAGGATGCCTTACATCTCCAAATATTCTTCTTCTCCCCTCCCCAAATTGGATTGCTGCATCCAGGGAATTTCTTACCATTCAGGGAAGTAAGATTGGAGTAGAATTAGAAGCGGCATTATCTTCCTGGTGGTTTACAACTGCCTTCTTCTAGGATCTGCAAGGCCCACTAATAAAAGTTAAGAGCATATTGAAAAAATGGGACTAAAATTAAATATAAAGAAGATCAAGCTAATGACAATGGGTAAAACAACCAGCCTTAGAATTGACAATGAAGATATCGAAGTGGTGGATCATTTTTGCCTTTTAGGATCAACCATCAACAATAAAGGAACAAGCAGTCAAGAAATGCACTGCGGATTAGCACTTGGTAGAGCAGCCATGAAGGTCTTGGAAAAGATATTCAAATGCCATGATGTGTCTATATCTACAAAGATCAGAATAGTGCAAGCAAGTAATGGTATTCCTTGTGACACTCTATGGAAATGAAAGTTAGTCATTAAAGAAGCAGTATAGGAAGGGTATTGATGCCTTTGAACTTTGGTGTTGGAGAATACTCCTGAGGATACTGTGGACAGCCAAGAAAACAAACCAATAGATCATTAAACAAATCAACCCAGAGTTCTCACTCAAGGCACAAATGACCAGGCTCAATTTATCCTGGACACATTATGCGAAGACCTAATTCTCTGTAGAAGGCTGTAATACTGGGAAAGGCGGAAGAGAAGAGATGACCAGCAGCAAGGTGGATGGACTCAGTTACAATAGCAATGAGTGCACTGTTGGAAGACCTGACCAGGTTAGGGACAGATCATTATGGAGAAAATTGGTCACTAAGAGTCAACACCAACTTGATGGCACATAATCAATCAATCAATCTTCCAAGATGATTTTGCACTATCCCAGCCTAGCCTACAGTGTTGGAATGTCCCTTTCCCAAACTGGATTTCTGCATCCATAGAATTTCTTATGACTCAGAGAAGAGAGATTGGAGTAGTATTAGAAGTAGCATTATGGGTCTGCTGTCCTACAGGAAAAAGTACCTCTACCTACCAATCTGTTGTTGAATACTTATAAATAAATTAAACACGACAAAGATGCTGCTAAATTTCCACTGCTCCTTCTTCCAAAAGGTCACTGAATGTCCCTGGAAGTTCTTGCAGTGCAAAGAATTGAATGTGCAACAATATTTATGCATTGGCACACTCATGGCCTCCCCACCCCCTTTCAGTTGGCTTCAAAAACCGAACTTGGGCATTAAGTTTATGGAAAAAGTTGACATGGAGGGGAGTTTGCATTGCAAGAACATCCAGACCTATACTGATAAGACATTTCTCCACACTCTATATAATATGATGAAACAACTAGACCAGTGGATCTCTGCCAAGTTTGAAAATGGCTTCAGGAGACCATCTTGTCCCTGAGAGGCATGATGGAAAACAACTTGTCCCCCACTCCTTTCTTAGCCCCCAGCTCCTTTCTTAGTATTCCTTAAAACCATTTGGCAGAAAATCAGCAAATTCATGGCTCTGTGTGTGTGGTGGTGGTGGTGGTGGTGGTGGTGTTCTTTGCTTTTTAAAAGAAATTAAACTTGGTGTCTTAAGACTGCACTCTTGCTAAAAAAAACCCAACCTCCCTGCAAGGGGAGCTGAACGTGCTGTCTTACCCTATAATGATGGCTATGTCTCCCCTGCTACCTTTGAATACTGAGAAAGATAAGGGTGGACTGCAAAAAGCTGCCCTATCTTACCTGCGGAACATAGCTCAAGGAACAGGACACTCAGTTTTAGTGGAATTGCACGACATTCTCATGAACTGCAGCATGTACCAGTGGAAAAACAAAGTATTTTTAAATGCAGATTAAAGAAAGCCCCATCACTGTTTTGGCACAAAAGAAAGACAGCAAAACTGCAAGAGGAGATAGCATTGTTATCATGTCCTTAAAAACGAAAATAAAAATAAAAATAAAAATTTGGCATAATTACTGTGTGGGTGTAAAGAATCCAGGACCAGCAGTGGCCATTAGATCTGGAGGAGGAAGAGGTCACTGAATCAGTCAATATTCAGTCCCTTTACTCCACTATTGGTGCAATGAAAAACATTCAAAGCACATGACCTAATTGGCTTTTGCATTTCTTAGGTATGAGCATGTGTGTGTGTGTGTGTATACACGCACACACACACACACACACAAAGAGTATATATATATATATATGTATGTATGTATGTATGTATGTATGTATGTTTTAATGGAGCATGCCTGCCATCTAGAGGATCTAGAAAAAGCCAAACTTATACACTGGACTACAGTAACATATTGCACCGGCTAGTCTTTATTTTCCATGAAATTCAATTCCTTCCTTTCCCACCCACCATGTTTTCCACCACCTAGACCTCTCATATTTGCCAGTATCCTTTGTCCACCAAATTCACACTGTTTTTGAAGTTTGTTTCCCTCTTGATTCTATTTTTTCTAAAAATGCATCCACAGATTTTACAAGTTCTCTACTCTTTCATTCCACACATTGGGAGGGTACCCAGGACAGCAAGGCTGCTCTAATTAGTCATAACACTGTACCCATTCTGGTAGCTCCTGATTTCTAGCGTTATTAAAAGTAAATCAGATATTCTGGAATTTTCTCAAGCAGGGTTCCACAAGAGGTCACTAGGTGTTCCCTGGGAGATCACAATTTATTTAAAAAATTATTTCAAATTCAGACACCTTCACATTAAAGAGGTAAGTTTCATTCTTTGTTTTTAGTTTAAGATCACTGTTAATGCATATATGCAGGCCTACACATGAAATGAATATAATAATTTGGTAACTTCTGGCCTGTATTTGAGCCTGAATGTGCAGGGGTCCCCCAAGGCCTGAAAAATAGTTCAAGGGTTCCTGCAGGGTCAAAAGGCTGAGAAAGGCTGGTCTAGAAAGTCTTGTGTAAGCTACCTGGATCTTTCTAGATTGTCTATATAACTGCAAACTTTTGGGGGGATGGGAAGTGAAATAAGACCATCTAGTCAAAAGAGGATGATCAGGAGTAGGGGCATCAAAAAATCTGTAGGCTTTTACTGAGAAATTCTGGGAGCCAAAGTCCATGTATTTGTAGGGTGCAAGGCTGGGAAAGGCTAAAGCAGAGAGAACTATTCTAAATTGTCATGAGAGTGCAGCTAAGAACTTAACTACTTAAATGCTTGGCTTCTCTGAGATGGAAGGAAATGGCACAGTGCACCACAGGAAAGGGGCACAAAGCTAAACACAATCATTCCCACAAATGAGATCTTTTGGTCGCTGGTTTCCAACCTGCAATAGAATACTGTGTGCGAGTATTTTAATCTAAACTGATTAGAGTTACCAGATGTGGGCTCAGGCCCACAACTAGGGTCTCTGTCACCCGGGGCAAACATGGATTCCATGCCCATTTTGGCGCCCCTCCCAGTGCTCATTTTGGCGCCTCCCCAGCATGGCACCCGGGGCACATGCCCCACTTGCCCCCGCCCAGTTACGGCCCTGTGTGGGCTGTGAAACTCTGGATGACCACTAAAGGGCATCTCTCTTTGCTGTCTTCTTGGGCTTGTCTGGATTTTTGCAGCCCAGTTTGGATGGTCCTAAAATTGATATACCTGAAATTATCCCAGGAACAGATGGAAGGGTTTAAAAAGCCACGTACAGTACATCCTTGCAGTAAGGGACAAAGTAAGCAGTTGATCACATTACTGTTGCGCCAAAAGCTGCTTCCAATTTCCTTAAAACATTATCTTGCTGCAAGGATGCTCCTATTTCTCTTCCACATTCTTTGACTACTTTAGAATTCTTCAGGATTTCTTTTGCGTAATGCTGTGATAGCTAGCTAGATTGATAGATTGATTCACTGACTGGATTTATAGACTACCCTATTCCATTGCAACTCAGGGTAGTGTGCAATATATGAAATTTAAAATAATACAATCTACACTATTGAAAAAGAACCATCCAGAGAAAGCCGCTGTCTCATAGATCAGAGAACCACAAGGGACATGCTACCCACCCTAGTCCAAGGCCTGGGAAATATGCTTGGTCTTACGGATTCATCTAAAAAGGAACAAGCAGCAACTATGAAAGACAGATGATCCCTCAAACGGTTTTCTAAGTGATACCCAGCACCCTGAATTGCATCTAGAAGCCTATTAGTGGCCAGTGTGGCAGAGGTGCTACTTGGGCATACAGTGGCATACCTAAACAATTAGCAACTGCTGCTGTATTTTAGACTAGCAATAGCTACTGAGTGATCTTCAAGGACAGTTAGTGAAGTTGATGGTGGGGTGGAAGTTATTGAAGTTAGGTTGTAATTTGATAAGAGATTTCCAGAGGGCTAGGTTTTTTATGCTTGCCTCTATGTGAATTATATAATGTGCCATCAAGTTGGTGTCGACTCTTAGCAATCACATAGGTACACCTCCTCCCAGATGATCTGTCCCCACCATTCCAACAGTGCAACCATTGCCACTGTTATTATGTCCATCTACCTTGCTCCTGGTCATCTTTTTCATCTCTTTCCTTCCACCTCTCTCAGCACTGTAGACTTCTCAAGAGAGCAAGGTCTTTGCATAATGTGTCCAAAATTGAGCCTGGTCATTTGCACCTTGAGAACTCTGTATTGATTTATTTTCTTGGCCAACAAATGGTATTCTCAGGAGTCTTCTCCAACACCAAAGTTCAAAATTGTCTATTTTGCTTCTCCAAAGTCAGCTTTTGCCTCCATAGATATCACCAAAGAAACCATTACCTGCATGATTCTGAATTTTGTAGGCATAGCCACAGCAAAGCAATTGAATATCTTTCCCAAGGCTTTCATTACTATCCTACCAAGTGCTATTCTGTGGCATATTTCTTGATACGCACATACACACACATATTTATCTGCACATATACAGTATGTATTTTGTAGATACCTTTTCTAAGAAGTTAGGATAGAGAGGCTCTTAAGGCAAATATCTGTCTCTCTCATCTCTCCATTTATTTCACAATTCCAAGCCATAGTCTCTGGGTCATACACAAAAAAGTTTTTAAAAAAGAAGACATACAATTAATAGAAATTGTCCAGATGGCAAGTAGAAACATTTGTTCCTGGTTTAAAGCACAGTGGAATAGTATTGTTTTAATAGCTTTACACAAGGTAGGGACTACTTGAAGCTCTAGAGGCAAGGTACAGAGGCTGCAACAGAGAAGGTCTGCCATCTGGTCCAGGTCCCACTTGCTGACCTAAAGAGGGCCTCTAAGCAGACCATTTTAGAACGTTCTTATCATTTTCGTACGGGATGAGCAGATTCAATCTCGGCAAGGCAGTGGCTGATGAAACCTGACACTACCCCATATCAGGTTTTGTAGATCATCACCAGAACTTTGAACTGGGCTAGAAGCCTGTTGATAGCCACAGCAGTGACTTTCATAGTCATGTTACTCTCTAATGACTATTCGATTTTCTGTACTGGTAGGGGAATTTGCTAATTGTTTTTCTTACTGATTAAAAGAATTGTAACTAAAGCAATAACAGCTTATATTTTTCCACACCTCATAACCAACAAAGGCTTTCTATATCTATCTTTCCCTAATTGTTTCTATAAATCTTCTAGGCATATTTTTGTTCTTTGACAGGTACATTTCCTTGACAGGTACATTTCCTTGACACAGATTTTTAAACTAAAAATGGACTGCAGTTTGCTGTCATGCACCCTTTTTCAGGTGTGATTTCTTACAAAGTTTAGATACAGGTTGCTAATAGATTTTATTCACTGAATACTGGTATTTGCCTTACGTAAAGTCTTGGGGGAATGGAACATCCTGATCTGCTTCTGGCAGAATATTTTTTTCCTGTAGTGAAATCCTTTTCCATACCTTCTTGCTGTCCCTCCCTACTAATCTGGGCTTGCTAATATAGCCAAAGCTTAATGTTACACAGGGTATGGGAAGGGGAAAGGAAGATTAAATTATCAAGCACCTTCATTTAAGTTTATGCACCCAAGGCAATCATAAAGCCAAGGTTATTGTAGTGATTAAACATACAATTATTTGACAGGGAGAATATAATTTTTAAAAAAATGGAGGTTTAAAATGCAAAAAGATTTGCATAACATTTCCAGTAGTCTCCCCTTTCATCACAAGCCAGAATTTACCTCATACATGACCTATCATGGAACGTGAGAGTTAGAATATTTTTGAGGTTTTAATAAATACAAATAAAAGGTTTTTTTTTTGTTTTTTTTCAAGCGTAAACATTTCCCATACTTTCTCCAAGGTGCTTAGAGTGGCATATGAAGTATTAAATCCTAGGAGATAATTTGGCTGATACATATAAAGTGATCCAACAGTACAAGCAGTTCAGCATGGAAGAAATTCCCCAGGGAGATGTAAGATAAATATGTTGATGCAGAGGCTGGACAGTCATGGTTAAGAATGCTTTAATTTGGATTCCTGCAGTGTAAGCAGGGAGTTGGCCTCGGTGGACTAATGGCATCTCCTAATTCTATGATTCTACATTATTGAAAACAGATTTTTTTCCACCCTAGTATCTAAAATTTCTTTACTGGCCATAATTTGTTCAAGTACCCATCACTTCCCAGATGACAATTACAATAGCCAGCTATGGCTGATATCTTTTTTCCAAAGAAAAAGAGAGAAAAAAAGAGAATAGAGATTTGCAGAAAAGTTTCACCTACTAATTTATATGTATAGGTGTAAATTTGGAAATTATTATACTTAAAACAAAAATATAACACATCAGCCCATGATGGGTGTTCAGTCCAGGTGCTAATACCTCACAGACAATTTAAGGCTCCTGATCACTCTTCTTATTGTTCTTTACCGAAGCCATCTTTAGACAGCCATTCTAAAAGAGCAGGGGTGGGCCCCTGGGAATTCAGGTTGCTGATTTTATGCTGTTTGTCTTCTGCATTCAACCCCGCTCTGCAAAGGGTCAGTTGAAGGCTGTGGCAAGAGCTATCTACCTCTTCTCTTCCTTTAGGATTCCTTCACCTGGGCTGCAACTATCCGGATGACCACAAAATGGCGGGAGAGTTGGAGTTTTCTGTATCTCTGTGGTACAATGTTGTGGTCATCCAGATTTTGCAGCCCAGATTTGGTAGGACCATCTTCCCTTCAATCTGTATTGGGAAAGAAGAGAAGAGGGTATCAGAAAGAATAAAAAGGGGTATCCGAGAGGGAATTCTGTGAGCTGCAGCCAGACTCATTGCTTGTTTCAGCCCCCCTTTCCATGCAGCCCCATCTTCTGTTCCATGGCTATGCTTTGAGCAAAGTCCATAACCACAATTTTTCTCACAATATAAAAATGTGCAATAAGTCAGTAACTCTACACATGCTTACTTATAAATTGCTTCTACTGAATCTGAGTAGGGCCAGGTTAGTTGCAGGACCTCCTGTCTCATGTGCTTTGAGTTCCTTCCCTAAAACAATGCCATCTAATGGGACCCAAGGGACATGCCTTCTTGCTCACAGAGCCTGCCCTATGGACTACCATTCCTCCCAAGGTTCAGAAGACCTTGAGCCTGTTCTTTTTCCACAAGGTCCTAAAGACCTGGCTATTCCCCAAAGCATTGGGCCAGACCTACATGGGAAGCTAGCACTCACAACACCCCACTCAAGCTCAAACCTAAATTTGTTTTCAGGAATATTTCTGGGCTTTGCATAGACCACAGAGGCAATTCTATAAAATGAGAATGATAGAGCCCATTGCAGCCCACTGATTTTGGGGGAAGTATACCCAGTTGCTCAGAAAAAACGGAAGGATTCATTGGAGTAGTAGAGATCATCCAGTTATTGGGGGAGGGGTGTCTAGGGGGAGCAGTAGAGAGCAACTCCCTTGGGAATTTTTTTTTTTTTTAGCACATAGGTGTTTTATGACATATCCACCATGAACAGCCATTTTCATGGTCCTTACTATTCTCCAAAATTCCAAATAGGCCAAACTCTTTCTCTCTTGCTTGCTAATTAAAAAGCATCTTCAGCAAAATAAAGTGAAGGGGGGAGCTCGGTATCTCTCAATGAAGCCCCCAGGGCATGGGTGGAAATCAGCATTGCTCCTCAGGTAATCTCTGCAGAGTGTGAGAAAACGATGGCACCCACATTGCAAAAGAACATCACATTTTAACTGCTAATCATTCCACGCCTTGTTTTAGAATAACAGTAAACTATTTCCCTGTAAAGGGTAGCACCATGATTGTATAATAATTATTTTTAAGGAAACACTATAAAAAATGACCCAGACTTAGTGAACTTAACAGCTATGTGCCTGGACAATTTCCAAACAAAAGCTTCTGTGATTATTGATTTCTTTAAAACTTCCTTCCTAATTAGCAGTCAAAAATAGAATCATAAGAAGAAATTCCCACTGCTGTTTTTTTGTTTTATTTGTTTATTATTTGTCGTATTTTTTTACCACCCATCTCATAACAATGACTCTGTTTTGTCTGTTGTCAGTTAATTTTATTTAATAAATAAGGGTTGGGATCAATACTATGGATACATCTTGTTCTCGGTAATAGATTGATTTTATAAGACTTCTGCAAAACAGAGTTTATTGTATGAGGGTTTTTTTTATTGACTGTGGCCTTAAATACCAGGCATAATTTTAATCTTGTCTAGATTATTCTTCTCATTAACAATCTCTGTCTACCATTTTCTGAATATTTTTCCAATTATTCACTGTTTATCCTTCTTGTTATAATTAATAGCAAATGGTAATTAGTTTACTTTTTTTAAAAAAAAGTAGGCTTTTCTTCATCTGGATAAAAGTAATCTAAATTATGCAAATAGGGAAAATCTTCATTCCATCTTCAATTGCTCCCTGGTGATTATCCTAATTGGAAATGTTAGTTCTGTGAGATGGGGAAAGAGTGAGGGATCTGTTGCTACTGTATAATTTAGATAACTCTTCAAGTAATGCCATGTTGGTTCTCCTTTAAAGAAAGGTTATGCAACTTCTGGGGCTGTTTTGCTTAGAACAAAGTAATTAAAGTACAACTCCTTATCTTAGAAGACTTCTAAGCAAATTTAAGTCATGGACTAGAATAGACTAATTCTCCCTGCTCCAGGGAAGATTAATGGAGAAGTGGTAAAAGGGATTAACAAAGGGATTAACAGAGAACTGGCCAAGTCTGCTGATAGCAAAATGTATATCCTTGCCCCTAACAAAAGCTCTCCTCATTGAAGGTCCAGGAAGACAGTCAGTGATGTCTGCCTCCAGCAAGCATCTAAACATGCTGATAGGTCTGTCTCTCAGTTTAGAGTCATACTTCAGTTTTGATCTCATTTCTGTTGGTGTTCACCATCTGAGTTTGCTATTAGAAGGGGTATTACAGTGGGTAGGGTATCATGTTTCAGAGAGTGGAGAAGAAAATCGGGGAGAGATAAAGTTCAGCTTTTCCCTCTGTCATTCTCTAGACACATCTTCTGGCCTTGCCAGCTATACTACCACTGCCACTTTTGAATCTAACTCTGATTGCTTAACTCCTAGACCTTCTTGTAGACAAAACAAACAAACCAATCAGTTGATGTTCCCCAAAGAATATTAATTGGGAAGTTTGCCTGCAAGAGAGGTGGGGCAGTCCTAGAATACATGGGAAGAAGCAGTTGTTTTGTGATTTACATGAGAAAGGCCCCATCCACACAACATGCTTACCTGAGTCACTTAAGGACCTGGTGGCTGTATTCACACAATATACTAAGCTTCTTTAATTTTAACCTTGGCTCCTTGTGTGTCCGTGGCTGAATGTTGTATGAAAATGGATTACTGTGTTATATGAACACAGCCAGTCAGGCAGAGAGGTTTGTTGAAGGCATCTCAGGGTTCTTTTAGTCCTAGATAACTACAGTCTTCTCTTCCATACTGCCAAACCTCCCCCACCATCAGTTTCATGATTACTAGGCCATATTCTATCACAATGTAAAGGAAAAGCCTTCTTATATCTCCAGTTTTCTTCTTCTTATTCAAGGAAAGCTAAATGCAGTTCCAATTAGACTGTAGCAAGATTCAAAATGAGACCTTTCTTCATCATAGCATAGGGTCTCTCTATCTGAGGGACCGTCTGTCTCCTGTAATGTCTGCCCAACCTGGCAACGAAGATTCTTAGTCATCCAGATGGAATTGTCTGTAGGTTGAGTCACGGTAACTGGATTTCTTTCTTTTTGGTAGAAATGTTTCGCTGCTTGTCCAAGCAGCTTCTTCAGTCTGGGCAAAGGTTGGTGAGGGGACCCCATATGTATCTTCCAGGGTGGCTGCATTGTCCCTGCACCTGAATGGCTGTTAATTGTGCCATGGAGGTGTGGATTGTCTTTGGGATGTCTTACTCCTAAATCCTTAGTTCATCCCCAAGTGGATCGTTAAGAGTGGCCTTCCTGGTGGTCTTAATCTTCCGAGAGACTGATGAAACAGCAGCATGAAAAATGGGGGGACAAGTTGTATTGGAGGCCTCCACCTCTGTTGAGGGAAGGATCCTCTTTCAAACCACCTTAGATGAAGGCTTACACAAGAGGATGGCCCAACACAGGAGGAGCAATACCACAGGACCAGAATCAGCAGTTTACCTTCATCTAAAAGAAAAAGGACACTCATTTGAGGACAACAATGTTCACATTTTGGACAGAGAAGATAGGTGGTTTGAGAAAGGGATTAAGGAATCCATTCATGCCAAAGTGGAAAATCCTTCCCTCAATATCCTTCCCACTCTTAACATTTCTACCAAAAAGAAAGAAATCCAGTTGCCATGACTCAGCCTACAATCTGCCCAACCTGTTTAATCCAACAGAGTTGGCATGCTTTGGGTCTCATTGATTAAACAATGTCACCTGATGGGACCCGGGAAGTGAACTTCCTCTGTTGCAGGACCTGCCCTCTGGAACAACATCTGCCCCAAAATTCACATTACCCCAACCCAAGTTTCATTCAAAAGAGCCCTTAAAACACAACCTTTCTCTTAGATCTTGAGAAGTGAGCTCCTTGGGCAAATGCTGTATGGTTGAGATATTGTTGGTTTTATTTCTTCTGAATGTTTTCTATCTTTCTCTTATTATTGTTTTAATATTGCATGCTGCCCAGAATCACTGTGGGGTTGGGTAGTCTCACAAATGTGATAAAATAAATCAGAAGTGTCAAGCTATGGTGAAGAGAGTGCATAAGACTGTACTACTGATCATTCCCTACAGTGTGCTACTATCTGGAAGTAGAAGCTTCTGTAGAGAAACATCAAAATAGAGTCACACTGTGATCTACTGCATTGCATGTACTGTTGTCATTCTGCAGACATAAAATGGAACAAGCTTCCTGAGACAGAAGCATGCAAATCACTGGAGCTGTTCACACTGCAGAGGTGTTAGAAAGGAATAGACCAGATGGCTGGCTTCTATTAATCACAGCTGCATTTTTTAATCTGCCACTGAGCTATTAATCAGTTCATCACACCAATTAATCGATTAATGTGCTCACTTCTAATTAAACTTAACAGCAGTTTTCACATCCCTAATTTCAATTACACTGCCCTTATGTCTCCGACTGCTCATAAATTAACCAGTTTGCTCGTAGGGCAAATAAATGAAATAGATAAGTGAGGAGCATCTGGCTTCGTGGCAGCTACTGCCTTGGGAGAAAGAGGTGTGCAGGACTGATTTAGGGGGAAGGGGGAGGAAGAAAAGGCAGAGGCCTGCTTGAAAAGCAAGTGAGATGCTTTGGGATTCCTGCAAGATGATCAGATGCAAAGAAGACTAAGTCTCCTGTTCCTTTGGTGGCATCTCACCCTTTAAAACCTACAGCAGTCCCATGGTACTACATGAACATCAACATTGCTGGGCTCCATCTCCCACTGAATCAAACAGCAGTTACCCCTTCCCCCTCTCCTGCTGGGGATTGGGAGGGTTCAAAAATAACATCCAGCCGCTGCCCTGCCCTCATTTTTCCCTTGCTGCATGTGCTTTTTCTAGCAAGGGGAAAAAACACTGCCCACTACATGAAATGAAAAGCAAATCCACCCCTTGGAGTGCCTGGGGGTGATGGGGAGATGGTGTTTTAGGTCCAGGAGGAAAAGGGAGATTTCAAGGAGGCAGGATAAAGCAAAGGTTGTCCCACCCAGAGCTCCAGAAGAATTGTCTTTGCAGTGTTTCCTCTGAAGCAGGTGCTAGGTCAGCTTTCCAGGATGAATGGAAGCATTGTGGGATCAAGGAGGAATGGCACTGACTTCAGACTGGTACAGTGCTAGTGTGAGGAAGCTGCATGAAAAACCGGGGATGAAATGTTAACTCATCTATGGGACTGCTTCAGTCTCTGGGACCAGTGACTATTCCCCAGTGGATCTGAGACACTGGAAGGCTCATAGCAGAAACTCTGGTGACAGGAAGGGCTGTGATAGGTTTCTACTGAGCATGGTTGGAAGCCTCTGCATTATCAGAGCTGATAAAGCAAAATTCCTGATACATCTGACTGAATGGAAGGAGGAATCGTTGGAGACTTTCCTGCTCAGTGGGGAAAGTGTTCAGAGGAATCTGTGTCCAAGCTTGCATACTCATCCAACACATCCTGAGCTTACTTCATATGTGCAGGGATAGGCAATCAGTAGACAGCTAAATTGTGTCTTTTAATTCCTGCTAAGAACTGCAATGAAGAAATAGGGTTGGGCATTGCAAACGTTTAGATCTTAGGCTATAATTATATTTTAATTTAAAATTAATATTTGCATTGTCAGGATTGTAAGGCTTTGAATTAAGCTCATGTTCATGTTCATCAAATTTCAGTGGCAACCATTTTTTGCTGTGGTTTCTTAAAGATTCTTAAATTTGTCATGTTCCAAGGGTCACAAAATATGGCAGTGACTTGGTGCAGCTAATTATTCATTAACAGAATTTCTATTCTGCCCCCCTATACAGCCTCTGGGTAGTTTACAGAGTAAAAAACATCAACCATAAAATCAAAATATTTCCCCAAAGACAACTCTTCCTCCTCAATTAAAATAATATCAAAGTAAAGCCCTTTATGGCCACCAAGTTACTACCAGATGAGCAATCAAAAATCCACTGAAAAAGAAGCCTCTTCAGTGCCTTGTGGAGTGCAAGGAACCTTTTTCAGCTCTGCTCTTTCGCACAGAGGCTTGGGGATTTTGAGGGTGTTAAGATTAGTGCATTCAGTTATTTGGCCCCTCCATTCCCACCCCACAAAGAAAAATGCACCACAGAAAACAGATAGTTTGGCTGTTCAGTGTTGGGTTCAGGCCCAGAGATGACTTGACCTTTTCTGAACCAAGATAACACCATAGTTAACAAGCCACCGTGGTGTGTTAGCATAAACTGCTCAGCCAAATCCCAGCCAAACTCATCAGGCCTAAATTGAGATTTGCATCCAATCCCAAGGAAACTTCCATAGATGAACTGCTTTGAAGGGTGACTTGAAAGGAACCCACTAGAAAAACTAAACCAATCCTGGATTTATTGTTTGCTTATTCCTTTAAAAGAAAAGAAAACAACTCACAATTTCTATGCAAGTCCACTGTCTGCTGTTCCGAGAAGAACTTCACTTTAAAGGAACAAAACTGTTACGTGCTTCCTACCTACAAATGTTTCCTGCTCTAGATTCTTGTACTTTCCTTCAGGGATCAATTATAAAATACATTCTCACAGGTCTTTTTCTGACCGCTTTTGTGATCGCAGGAGTCTTCTTTGGTGTGCGGGCGAAGTAGATTACAGGAAGCATTGATACCAAGGGCATTTGGAAAAGAAAAACCAAAGTGCCCCACTGCAACTTGCCAGTACAAATAAGATCATTTTGATTTTATGTTTTTATTTGGCCGAAGAGAACGTTTTTAATAATGCAGCTTGTTGCACAGCAGGGTAGCTGACAAATAAAAGAAAGCTGTTGGGAAAGATAATGTGCACCTTGATAACAAGGCATTTCTGAATACGGGTTTCATGTGCTAAAGGGGGCACTGCAAAGGCATTTCCATATTCTAGTGGCAGTTTATCTTGGACACCACTGTATTGGTATGTACAACGTGCCGAGTTCAACAAACCATTTCCTATTCTTTCATCTCTGCAACCTAACACTGGATATTGCTTTAGTGATATCAGGTGGGGCTCCACAAAGGAAAGAATTTCTAAGAAGGGAAGTAGATACCTAATGTAGATATCAGAATGTAAGATGTGTAATAACATTATTAGGAATTGACAAATTACACATGGGGAGCCTGGCCATCCACGTTACGAACATCAGCTTTGGCCTTGAGTGTCGCTGCAGCAGAGTATGCCGCTCCAGTCTGGAGTGCGTCTACACACACGAAACGAGTTGACATCGCTGTAAATGAAGCCGTCCAAATAGTGACAGGATGTCTTAAACCTACACCAATTGAGAAAATGTGTAGAAAACTTGCTGACGGATAATAACACACTGCGTGAATGTGGAGAGATACAGAATTCGGCCTACCTGCTGACCTGCTGATTATTACTGATAGTATGCACTGAAAATGACTTGTTTTTGGCCAATGATAAAGCCAAGAAGGTAGCGACATATTGGCAGCTTAAGGTTTGATCTGGATACGAAAGAAGAAGATGTGTAATTCTGGATCCCAACCTTGTATCCATCATTATTTTCAGCCAATGGTTGTGGAGATACCTCTACAAACCTATAAGCAGGATATGAAGGAGACAGCTTTCTCCAATTTTGCCTTCATGTATTGATATTAGGAGTATTTAGACTACTCCTAAACCTGCAGTTCCATCTACCTGTCATAACCGATACTTACTATAGTGGTTAAGGAAATAGACTTCAACCAAAAAGTGCCAGCTTCAAGTCTTCAGTCCCCCTCTCTTAGCCCAACAGAGCCCTACAAGACTGTCATTTTGGGGATAATAAAAATAAATAAATAAACTGCCTTGAGCTCTGTATATGTAAGGAAGCAAGTAATAGATAAATAAATATTGGTTGATAGTCACATATTCCATACAGACTTATCTTTCAAGATGATGGCCATCACAGTAACACTGTGAATCTTTGCATAAAATTTGTGCAGTGAAATAAGGGGCAGTATGTACCTCATAGGATAAAGTGGTAAAGGAGATGGAAAAATGGGCTGTATAACTTTAGATGGAAGTCTTCTGAAATGCCTGTATTAGTATAAAATGATCTGTAATGGCTGGAAATGTCTTTTATTCCTTAATGCCAGAATACTAGATTTTTGTTTGCAAGTAGGTATTTAAGGGAGATAAGATAACTCAGAAGCACCGTTTCCCACCTGCATAAATTCATAAATTTGGTTTGATATCTTGCCTTTCTTTCAGGAACTCAAGGCAGCATGCTAATACATCCTCCTTTATTATTATTATTTTCTGGTTGGCTGAGACAGAGTGACTGTCCCAGAGTCATCTAGTAAACTTCCCTGGTTGAGGGTGGACCTGAAACTGGGTGACCTCAGTCCTGGCCCAACGCTTCAACCACTATACCACACCAACTGTATCAAAGTGAGGCAGTTTATTTTATTACTTTCTAATTCTGGTGCCATTTAGATCTGCCCCAGAAAATTTAAAATTTGCTATCGTGGCTCAGCTCTGTCTAACTCAGCTTTCTTTTCCTCCATTATCCATCTTCCCTTTTATCACTAGGATCAAAAGTATATGACTTTTGAATGTGGACACTCTTGAGTTCATTTTTGTCCTATAGAAAGGATCAGCATAAACATGATGTACAAATATTAGTTGAGGTAAAAAATGGATATCACCTTTCTCCATGAATTAACAAGCATTATTTCTCAGGAAGGAGGGAATTTCACTAGATCTGTGCATGAGATATGAGATATCTCAGGGCCAGATCTGATGTCTCTGGGTTATAGTTTGTGGGAGGTTTCACCAGTTAAAATATGTTTTTTAAGGCTGTGATATTTATAACACCACTTAGTCCACATTTGTCTTCCAGCCCCTAACTACAGCAAGATGACAAAAAGTTATTGCAATGCATAATCATCAGTGTTCACAGAAACACCTTTTCCTTTCTTCTCACAGTATGAGAGCATGACATCAGAGCATTTTTCATTTGTCAAATGACTCAGATTCCACATGAGTATTTTATAATGAACACTTTCTTGGACAATATTCTTCTCTGTCCCATAGAACAAAGCTATGTTTGCATAGGATGGAATCTAACCTATATTTCTCTCTGTGTGCAGTTATCTAGTACCCCATTGTTCACCCCTGTTCTTTGGAATACATTGCGATTATACTTTTCAGCTCCCTATATATTTTAGCAGTTTATATTTAAGTAAGTACAGGATTGCTTTTTCTAAACCCAGATTAAATGTGTTGCCATCAAATATGCTATACAGTAGATTTCAAAAGATTCCCGTCTCTCAAAGATGTTGCCCTTGTAATGGTATTGTCCTTGAAACTGTGGATTGTATTTTACTACACTGTGATTTTTACAAGAGTTTTCAGCAGAATATAGTCTGGCCTGTTTTAAAATTGAAACCAGGAAGAGAGATTTCTGAATATTTTAAAATTTTACTCTCAAATAAAACTACAGTGGTGACAGTCAAATGTTTAACTATGGCTATAAAAACAAGTTCTATTCTAATAAATTAACAAATTTAAGCTTTTAAATATCTTATATAATATCTATCAGCTTAGTTTCCCTGTCAAAATTTTGATTATATTTGTAGGTTGTTATTCAGGTCTTTTGGTGTTAATAAACATTACACTGCATTACATTACATTGACATGACATGACATGACATTACTACCCCATTGACTTGCGTGTAGAATATCTGCATCCTTCGTCCTTTTATAATCCATAGCTCCCTCAAGGATATTTTTGTATTTCTTTTTTATTCTTGGGAGGAAAGACTTTAGACCACCTTTTTTCAGCCTGGCATCCTCTTTGTTGTTTAGTCGCTTCCGACTCTTCGTGACGTCATGGACCAGCCCACGCCAGAGCCTCCTGTCAGTCGTCAACACCCCCAGCTCCCCCAGGGACGAGTCCATCACCTCTAGAATATCATCCATCCACCTTGCCCTTGGTCGGCCCCTCTTCCTTTTGCCCTCCGTCAGCATCTTCTGCAGGGTGTCCTGTCTTCTCATTATGTGGCCAAAGTATTTCAGTTTGGCCTTTAATATCATTCCCTCAAGTGAGCAGTCTGGCTTTACTTCCTGGAGTATGGACTGGTTTGATCTTCTTGCAGTCCAAGGCACTCTCAGAATTTTCCTCCAACACCACAGTTCAAAAGCATCGATCTTCCTTCTCTCAGCCTTCCTTATGGTCCAGCTCTCGCAGCCATATGTTACTACAGGGAACACTATTGCTTTAACCATGCGGACCTTTGTTGTCAGTGTGATGTCTCCGCTCTTAACTATTTATCGAGATTTGTCATTGCTCTTCTCCCAAGGATTAAGCGTCTTCTGATTTCCTGACTGCAGTCAGCATCTGCAGTAATCTTCACACCTAGAAATACAAAGTCTTTCACTGCTTCTATGTTTTCTCCCACTATTTGCCAGTTATCAATCAAGTTGGTTGCCATAATCTTGGTTTTTTTGAGGTTTAGCTGCAAGCCAGCTTTTGCACTTTCTTCTTTCACCTTCATCATAAGGCTCCTCAGTTCCTCTTCGCTTTCAGCCATCAAAGTGGTATCATCTGCATATCTGACATTGTTAATGTTTCTTCCAGCGATTTTAACTCCAGCCTTGGATTCCTCAAGCCCAGCATGTCGCATGATGTGTCCTGCATACAAGTTGAATAGGTAGGGTGAGAGTATACAGCCCTGCCGTACTCCTTTCCCAATCTTAAACCAGTCTGTTGTTCCATGGTCTGTTCTTACTGTTGCTCCTTGGTCATTATACAGATTCTTCAGGAGACATACAAGATGACTTGGTATCCCCATACCACTAAGAACTTGCCACAATTTGTTATGGTCCACACAGTCAAAGGCTTTACAATAGTCAATAAAACAGAAATAGATGTTTTTCTGAAACTCCCTGGCTTTTTCCATTATCCATCGGATATTGGCAATTTGGTCCCTAGTTCCTCTGCCTTTTCTAAACCCAGCTTGTACATCTGGCAATTCTCGCTCCATGAATTGCTGAAGTCTACCTTGCAGGATCTTGAGCATTACCTTACTGGCATGTGAAATGAGTGCCACTGTTCGATAGTTTGAACATTCTTTAGTGTTCCCCTTTTTTGGTATGGGGATATAAGTTGATTTTTTCCAGTCTGATGGCCATTCTTGTGTTTTCCAAATTTGCTGGCATATAGCATGCATTACCTTGACAGCATCATCTTGCAAGAGGCATCCTCTTAGATGCGTCAATTTTATTTATCATCCTGCACTTGCCATATAGACTACAGATGGTGCAACCTGTAGTTTGGCATATTTGGATTTTCCCTGGTTTGCAAAACCTGTATCATAACTCTGCCACACAGACATTACTGCCCAAGGAGCATACCATTTCAAGTTTAAAACTACTGCAGAACAAGAAAAGCAAACAGCTACTATCTCTGTGTCTTTCTAGCAAGTTTCCTGGAGGTTAGTATCTGACCCCTGTCGAAACAGTGTGCAAGGCAAGAGGGTTTCAGAGGATACTGTAATCATGCTGATGGAATAGATATAAAGCAGGGTCACATTAGGGTCCATATAATTTGAACTGATTTCTCTTTTGCCTCTGAATCTACTGGATTCTGTCACCTCCATTTCTTCTGAGCCAGAATGGCCAATTAAGTCATCAATGACCCATGGGCATTTTAAAAGCAGTTGATAAAGAAGCTGAATGAAAATGATAATTGCACCTATTTATCCATACTGTGGACTTTAATATATGCAGGTTCAAACACAACTTTTTTCTTTTACTAGCTCAGATTTTCAAAGCAGCATCTTAATCAAATTCAAAGCACCTGTGTGTTCATTTCCATCTCCAGCATTTTTCAATTTTCCCGTCTTCTACCTGCGGCAGTGCTGACTCAGAGGCCACAATCTCCCTTGTACTGCCCTTATAACCTATTCTGCTTTTATTACATCTTCCACCCTTTCTCAGTAATTTGATTTCACCCCCGAACCTTTCCTTTTTTAGTCTGTTGCTCTATATCCAAACATCCCAGAAAACATGGGCAAAAATATCTAACAAGGTGGCCACATACCACCAAGAATGACCAGAAACCCAAAACAGAGGTTGTCAATGTACATGTTGTTTTATATATAAATTATCTGGGGGTAGACTCCATGCAAACAGACAGGAAATTAGGATCTGATGGGATTTAATTGCTGGGTACAAATGGCCTTTCAAAATTGTCCACCAAATATGGGGATAGAAATATTGGGTGGATGGTTCCTTTGAAATTCTCCAAACGATGGACATTTGCCACCATAGAGCCAGGTTGGTCTATGGTGGCAAAAATCAGGAGGAGTCTGATAGCACCTTTTCTGATTAAGACATTTTATTAAAAGGCATCTGCTTCATGAGCTGATTTTTTTGCAAAGGATGGAGCAATTCTTCAGCAATTTCTCAAGACTAGGATAATTCCGTCTTTAGCAGCCTTCAAGATGACACACAGGAAGCCATAACTGGAAGAAAGAGTAGATAATAGAAAAGAGCTCATTCACATAGACCCCTGGGCTCTTTTATGATAAAACAGGAACCAGGACTCAACACTCCATCCACTTATGATAATGTTGCCAAAATTCTCCTTTCCTTTAACCTGATCTTATCATTGAGTTGTTTGAAACTATCCTGCTTTTCATCCATCATACCCTTCTCTCCTGCAATTTTCCCCACCAAAGCAACTGGGTCTGGTAGGATGGGCTGAGAGATCATAACTGCCCAAACTCACCAAATGTGAGGTGAGTTTTCATGGCCAAGGGTGGACTTGAACCTAAATCTCCCCCAATTCCCCTCTCTGGTCAAATACCTTAAACCCTTACACCAGTGTTTCTCAACCTTAGCAACCTCAAGCTGTGTGGACTTCAAGTCCCAGAATTCCCTAGCCAGCATGGCTGGCTGGGGAATTCTGGGAGTTGAAGTCCACACAGCTTGAGGTGTGGTTAGGGAATTCTGGGAGTTGAAGTCCACACAGCTTGAGGTTGCCAAGTTTGAGAAATACTGCCCTACACCATCCTGAAATTTCAAAGGGAACATTTCTTTCACCAGAGTGAATGAGAACTGCCCGGAAAAAAAAATGCAGGATAATTTCTTTGCCTGGCATTCATTCAGACTGGTGCAACTGGCCTCTTGTGAGGACACAACTCTGCAAAACAATAGGAAAAGGGAACATAATACATATAGGCATTCATGTATTTTGGCTTCACCAGAAATACCAGAGGACAAATGTGAATCCTTGCCCTCAGTTTTTTGAAGGTTGTCTAAATACAGAAACACTCAGCTCTGTCTGTACTTTCCCATGTGATGAGCAACTGGAATAAGGGTACCCAACCTTTCCTGGCTAGCAGACCCATTTGGAACTGAGCACATTGCAGGCATACTCACAAAATGGCTGCCACTGAGAGATTTGCCTAGGCGCAAAATGGCTGCCCCGGTGAACATGACTTCAAGGCTAAACTATTGAAGTGTGTTTGTTTATTACTGATTTATTTTATTCAATTTGGATGCTACCTGACTCCAACCGGCTCTGCCCTTTTGCTAGCTTCCCAGGGTGCTTGCAACCAGCCCACTTTCTTTGCTTTTTTAAAATGCTGGATGGGTATACACACTTCCACAAACAACACCATTTTCATTTTCTAAAAAGTTACTATAAGGCTTAAGTGGAGCCCAAAGGCCTGTTGCAAATAAAAAAGAAACTGGGGGCTGGCCTTTTGCTTAGCGGCATATTAGCCTCCTGTCAAAAAAGAGATTTAAAACATCTATTAATAAATCATGTGGGGGAGGGCACTTTGTCAACCCAGCCAGCTAATCCAACCTCTTGTTCTTAGGATCTAGAAGGCAAGGCTGGAGACATTGGGGGTGGGGGGGTGTCTTACCCTCCCAATATAAAGGTTGCCTCCTAACGGGAGAGAAAGTAGGAGAACGGAGATAAACATATAAATTGAGTTTCTTGCAATTAGCTGCCAACCCAATGGTTTCTGGATCAGGCACGGGTTTCTTAAGTGCATGTTACAGCACTTATTCATAGCGTGACCAGATCTGGACTGTAGAAAGCTGGATGACTTCTAAATGGAGTGCTGGATTTTACAGATCCAGTAGCCCGTAGGTAACTTTGCATAGTTCTAAGAAAGCCATTCTCACTCCTCATGGGAACCCTCTCGAAAACACTAGATTAGAGAAGGCTTGGTTTAAAATCTATCTTGATTTTAGCCTGGTGGTGATGGTTGGGGTGGCTTAGGGATTTTTTCCCCCCCTTCTTTATTATCGCTATGAACACCAGATGGCACTAAGATCTTACAATTTTCAGTGCTCATTTCAAAAGGATGGGGGCTGGGAGGGTGGTATGAATGGAGTGTCTACCGGTCAGTGGGATTCTATGCAAATATCTCGAAAATTATATATTGATCCTTCTCTAATGCTGAAGAATGTATTATAGTAGCATCCCACAAGTAAGCCCAAGTTAATTGGTTTCAGGAACATGCAAATTGCAGCTCTACAGTAGGTCTTCTCACTGCTGAACACTTCAGAGACATATAGAATCGCTGCATAATGGATGGATATAAGACCAGGGGATTAAAATACTGTAAGACCAGTAACTTATTTTATACATCAGCTTATCTGCAAAAAGATGCTTTCTTATTTGTTTTTCCAGATTTTACTGATGATCTTATACTTCTTGCTGACATTTTCTTGGTAACCTTATCTCTGTTGTTTTATTGTTGTTTTATACTGATTATAGTATACACTGATTTCAGTACTGATCCTATTTTTAAATTTTATTTTGTTTGTAAAATGCGAGGGGTGGTAATGGGTTGAACAAAGACCATTTGGGTTATCTAAAAATTGTTTCACCCTTCAATCCAATACATACATTGAAACCTGTAGGCTTCTGTGTAAAGTAACAGAACAACTTCTGCGTAAATAAAGATTCTGATGGGTTCATATTTCATACTGAACCATAACATGATTTGTTGAATTTTTGCTTAGCATCATATGTGAAGTTAGATATTCTTTATTCTTAAAAGATATTCTCAATATTCTTTTAAATCAGTGTCTGCAGCTCAGTGTGTTATGAAAACTGATTGTGCTTTATTCAAAAAAACATGAGCAAACAAACCATAGTTTTATGTAGCATGAAAACCAGGTACCGAAGCTAACACACTAATGCACAATTATTTTAAAAGGGTATTTCTTCATCAATTCATTTTACAGATGTGTGGGTTTGCAGCTGGTCTCCACATGTAGCAAAATGCAGTGGTAGTACCTGTGATGGCAGAACTGATTACAGAGCCCTGGTGAGGAATCTACTTTTATATTGCCATGACTTCTCTCTCAGATGCTCTTAGAAACAGCTTCAGAACAATCTCAGAATGAGAATGCTACTCTGAGGCTATAGCTTTGATTTATTGTAGACCTGAGGTATGTCTCCATTGGAGCCCTGAAGTTATGAAAAGATTACTGTCTAGATTTCCTTCACAAGTCTTCAGGTAGAGCTAGGAAACAAGGTAACATCATATAGATAATGTCTACATTAATCCTCAGTGAATTCCCTGCTTAGCGTGACAGCCTTGAAGCAGCTCTTCCAGTTTTCATGTGACCTTCAAAAACTGTTGGACTGAAACACTCATCATTCCTAGACACAGCATGAGCAGTTGTCATAGGTTATGGTAAATACAGTCCAGCAACATTTGCATAAGTTGAGCTTGGAAAAGGCTTGGTGAAGTAGGAAGAATGGATTCTGCCTTGTCATACTGCAGGGCTTGTTACAGTTTGCCTCAGTTCCAAACAGTAGAAAACTAGCAAAAGGCAGGAATATTATCCTTTTCCTGAATATCCAAATCTTGTCTTTGAAGAAGATGCTTTGGTTTGTTTCCCCCCATGTGTGCTTGGCATGGAGTAGTCTTGACCAGGAGAAGGCAACCCTTCAGTAGCTAGAGTTTGTACACAAATAAATAAGCAAACAAAAATCAACAGGCTCCTGGAAACAGGAGGATGATGTAATAAGATCAGAAGGGTGACCAGGTATAGCATACCAGCCATCTTTTTCCTGGCTGATGTGAATTGGGGAGGAATATACATTTTTTAATAGGTATGTAAAGCCACTATAAGTCTTAAAATATCTATTTTCCTTGGTTTCCTTCTCAAAATTGAAATTTGGCTGCTGACTTTTGGTTGGTTAGTGCCAATCTTTGGTGGCTATATCTTGGAGAATTTGGGGGAGGACTACTTGCAATCTGTGATCTACGATTTGTCCCCTTTTGGTCTTGAGACTCTGGCTGGTTCCATGCAGCCCTGGAAGAATACAGTAAGAATTGTGAGGTGGCAAATTGAATTCTTTCACTTCAGACCACAGATGTGTTTCTTGATGTTCCCTCTGGTAAATAAATACAAATCAAATAAAAAAGTGTCCTTCAAAGTGACTTGATTCCTGATGATTTCATGAATCCATCCATGTAGTTTGCTTGGTAACAATTTACACATAGCTTGGTATGACATTCTTCTGGTTTACTTCCCCATTTATCTTATAGTGTTGGCGTTCTGTGGAGGTCCCCCATCCAACTTCTAACCAGACCTGATGATGCTTAGCTTCTGAGTCGAGATGTAGTTGGCCATGTGATACCACTAGCTGAGATGAATAAAATAAAATAAAAGCATATACAAATATCAAGACAACAGCCAACTAATAATACATAGTGGAAAAAAGATTGTAATCCAGTTTATGAGTTATTTTGTTTTACCTGCATTTTTCATTAAAGGACCATAGAGTGGAGAGGAGATCTCATGGGTGATGGTGAGATGCAGGTGGTGAAGGATATTTTTATATCTTCCAGAGATGGATCTAGGATGGGATCAGGAAAGGAGAAGAAATGGCTCATACTCATGCTCAGACCTTCATGTTTGTTGAAATGTTGCTATATATATGAAAACAAACAGCTTCCTACTGCTAGATATCTGAAACCTCTAGAGTATGTCATTCCCTTTTCAGATAGGTGAACCATAGAATCAGATGGTTGGAAAGCCCTTTGGAGCTCTTTGAGTCCAACCTCTTGCCCAAGGAAGACAAGCTTATATCATCCCATACAAATGGGCATCCAACCTTTTCTCAAAAACCTCCAGTGATTAGAGCCTCCATGGCCCCAGGAGGCAGGCCGTTCCACTGATTAATAACTGCCATGGTCAGGTAATTCCTCCTTATTTTGGGCTTGATCAACCATCCGTCTGTTGGTTCTTGTTTTACTTCTTTTCCACTATGGAGAATAAATACACATCCTCTTCCCGGTCCTTCAAGAATTTGAAGACTGCACTCATGTCTCCCCTTAGCCTTCTCTTCTGTGTAAATTTATCCAATTCTTTTAATCATTCTTCATGGGATTTAGCCTCCAAGCCACTCACCAGCTTTGTCATGCTTCTTTGCACTCTTCCCAGTTTCCCAGCATCCTTCTTGTATTGTGGCAACCAGAACTGGACTCAGTATTCCAAGGAGAGTCTAATGTACCATAAAGCAGAATGACCATTTCCTGTGACTTTGACACTGTACCTCTGTTGATGCAAGCCAAGACTGCATTAACTCTTTTGGCAGCTGCCACACACCACTCGCTCAGTGTGACAGAATCATAATCTTGGCACCCCTCTAGATTATTGTTAGGCGGTTTCAGATATTTTGGATGCAAAAAACATCAACAGCAAATAGGTATCAAGCCAAACAGGAGTATTGTCTCATTGAGACTTGAGCTGGCTCCATAGAAACATATGGAGCAACTTATCTCCAAAGTATATGCCACACAAGAGCAGACTGATTCTTTTGACAAAAAAAATAATAATAATTTGAACAGCCAGTAAGGTTCATCAATGCAATAGTCTGGCAGTTCTTCTAGGTGTAGTTCTCCAGCTTGGATTGGCCTGATAATGTCCAAAAGCCAAGTGGATTTGCAATTTAATTGTTCTTTAACAATTAGGATGCTAATTGTAGCACCTAACATTATAGCAGATGAAGAATGAATGGGCAAGGGGCACATAGCTCACAGCTCTCTTGTCTAACAACCTGAAACCATTTTTCAGTATCTGCCACCTGAGGCAGTCTTCTCCCCATTCCTAATCGTCAGGCTGGCCATTTCTGAACCCTGATTTATGGCTTAAGGATCCTGTCAGCTTCCTATGTTTCCACAGTTAGCAGAGCAAACCTAGGTCTGTTCAGAAAAAAATCCCCTTAGATTCATGGATAAGTCAGTATGTTATTGGAATCTAAAATTTAAATCTTTAATCAAAAAGATGCACATAATGAGTCAAATAGCAGGTATGATGTGCATATTTAATACAAGTGCATGGGAATAAGTGTTCTCATACAGCATTTCCCATTTTCCGCTCACCTTTCTGAAGTCTGCTGCACCATAAGCATTATCCCAAAACCAAGAAACTATGTTTCTTGGTTCAGATTTTTTTTTACCAATATGCAAATGTAATTAATAAATGTATTGACCATCAGTCAAAAGTCAACTGGTTAATTGATTAAAATGCCAGTGCTTGCAGTCTATAAATGAATGAAAACAGAAGTTTATTTTCTCTTTTTTTTTCTTCTGTCACAAATGCTTGAAGCTCAGGAGCGGAAAGCAAGTACTGACACTGCATTAAGAAAATAAAATGAAAAAGTGAAAGGATGCAGTAAGAGAAGACTAAGTACAGTCACATTTACAATCTCGTTGAAGAGATCAAAAGAAGGAACCTATTAAGTTACTAGGCCTTTTTAAAGCATCCTTCTAAAGTATTCTCTCTATGAGCTCTTTGAAGATAGTAGATGCTTCGGGAGCCAGGACAGGGAGAAAGATGCTGCTTCAAGAAGGAAGGCCAGTGAAAGCACACAGAAAGTCTTCCTCTAGAAAAGAGTGTCTTCGTGTCTGAAAAGGAACCATTTGGCAGATAAGGTTGAAGCTTGGAATATGAGAAGCAAAATAGCAGGTTGCCACTGGCAAACATTTTCTCAGCTGAAAAGAATATCTGGATTCTGCAGAGATTTTGTGTTATCTGAATGAATCTTGTTGTTTTGTCAATGTGTCATCAGAGAGAGATTTCAATCATCTGCTCTTCTCAAGGAATAAGAAGAGAAAATGTGCTTCAAAGCCAAACAACAGAGGTAAACAAATATGGTAATATTATTCTCTTTTCTCCCATAGGAAGTCCATGCAGCCGTACACTGCACTGGACAGAACAACCCAAAAGCTGGCTCCAGCTTCCAAAGCAGTTGTATTTCTATGTAGACTTACCAAATTGCAATCATGGTGGTAATGATGATTCACCAAAGGCCTGATCCAGGTTCATTTGCAAGGAAATAAGAGGGATGGTTTCATCTTGCAGGAAACAATTGAAATGTGTTCTCGTTCCATTTTTCTATGATTGTGAATTTTGAGAAGTGATGATCTAATGTGCAAGACAAGCTTAGGGATTATGCTAGCGATGAAAGTTCAAACTGTGCTTCCCATGCAATGGGCTGGGCATTCCATATGAGCTTACGGACACTTTGCTTCAGGGGTTTTATAAATGTGTTATCTGTATGCCTCTCTTAGGGAGAAGGTTATCTCCTAATCTTTAGTGTGTCTCAGCGTCAGCTGTCAAAAGTTTTGCAGAACACAACTCAGCAAGCCTTTAGATTCGACTGGCAGTGAATTTGTTGGACCTTTGGTCCTCCTTTTCTTCTCCTTCTCCTCTTCACCTGTATTGCTCAAAACTTTTAAGCCAGCAAGCAAAAAGAAATCATGAGAAATAATATCTGATACAATGAATAATAACACAGCCTAAGAAAGAGATTTAGGACTAGGGTAGAAGGGGGAAAAAATCTATAAAGTCAGTGATGATTCAGCAGTGCTGAAAAGCTGCTGAGCGTTCAACTTCAGAGGGTGATAGATGGGCACATGGTAGCTTGGATCACATGGTGTTTTAAACTGGTTGTCTGAATTCTGATTCCCTCTGCCTCATGCTTTTTCATCGAAATTGCCTGTCAGGGGCAGGACCTGCAAAAGGAGATTCATGACATGCTCCTGTGCTGCCTTTCCCAAAGTAACCCCACTGCATTCAGAGGAGCTACTCTCAGGAAATGGTGCAGAGGACTACAGAGGCTTTGTTGGGTTGTGCTGTCAATCTGCCATGCCTGGCTGACGATCATAAAAGAGGTCCATGTGGACAGGATAAAAGTTTTACCAGATCAGCTTGTTAAAATGCATTGGAAGCTTCTTTGTGGTTGATTCATTTCTGTCCCAAGGCTCTCTGAGACCATCATCCCCCACAAAAGGCAATTTATAACAAGCGGTGAAATCCAGCCAAGATTTTCTGGACTAAAGAGCTAAAGTGATTCAAAGCTGGCAGCATCTTTCAGATGCTGCTACATGTTAAAAAAGTCTGGCAGATCTCATCTGGTGTCTCAGGCTAAATTGGAATAGAAATTCAGGAAGGAACACCAGTGGAGGAGTAAGTTACAAATTAATTTCCTATCTAAAGAGATGGTAAAAATGTTTATTCTTCATTTTATTGCTAACTTGTTTACAGCAGAGGATCCAAGATCAGGCTCGTCAAATCTACATTGTTTTTTATAGTACACCCAAGGTTCATCAACTAGAGCCAATGCAAAAGGCATACATTTTGAATTAAAGATCAAACTGACTTAGGGAACAGACTGGCTATGTTTATACAATACCCCAACCCTGCTTTTAAAAAACAACAACCAGTATCTCTGTTCTGGTCAGACCCCACTTGGAACACAAGTGGGGCACAACAGTTCAGAACAGTAACAAATAGGAGCAAGTTCAGAGGTGGGGTACCAAGATGGTGAAAGGTTTGGAAATCAAGCTCTGTGAGGAATGGTTAAAGGAGTGGGTATGTTTTGGCTGCAGAAAATACAACTGAGGGGAGATATGGTGTCTGAAAGGTTGCCACATGAAAGAGGAAATGGACTTATTCTCTGTTGCCCCAGGGGGCAAGACCAGAACCAAGGGGTTAAAATCTCAAGGAAGCAGGCCAAGAGTAGACATCAGGAGGAACTTTTGGACAGTACAAGCTGTCAGTCAGTGGACTAGACTGCCACATGAAGTCACATGTTCACCTTTACTAGAGGCCTTCAAAGAAAGGCTTGATGGTCAACTGTCAGAGATGCTGTAGCGGATCCTGCACTGAGCAGAGGGTTGCACTAACTAATGTCTAAAGTCCGTTCCACCTCTATGATTCTATGTTCATATGACATGCTATGCTAAAACAAATAAACGATAATTAAGACTTAACGTGATAGCCTGATGCAAAGATAATGGTTGGGTTTCGACCACACACAAAAACCACAAATTATCACCCCCATTTTAGCTTAGATAGTGTATTATACAAATCTAGAAACTGAGTGCAGGGATATTTTTTTTCCAGGACCTTAACTGAATTCAGTTTACAGTTCTTTCACACAAAAATCCATTTTTGCATATTCTGACCTTTCATTTTTCATCTTACTGAGATGAGAAAAATCATTTGTAGCTACTATCATTAAGCAGCTGAGAATTGGAAATTTTTCCTCATCTACTGAGAATTACCTGGGCATCTATTGATAGATTCTGATCTATATTCTGTTCACACAAACTGATAGTGCTGTAAGCAGCCCTGTGGGTTTGCTATAGGCCGAAGAAGCATTTAAAATAGGTCTTTGAACAGACATTTAAAATAAATGGGGCTGCAATGTATAATTGAATAATCTAATAACTCAATCAATTAAAACAATTTTAGTTCAAGTTGATAAAGCAAACAGTATATTTTTTTAAAATGTCAATTTTTAAGTCAAAAACTTACAAAAATTGCTAGTCTATTATTATTAGTAGAAGTAGTAGTAGTAACAGCAGAAGTAGCAGGAACATAAAATTCATACCTTTTTTAACATAATGCCTGCTGCAACACATGTATACATAATCAAAAACTGACATCCTCCAGATTTGCTGGAACTGCAACTATATTGATTAGGAATCCTGGGGGTTGTATTTCCCAGATGTCTGGAATGTTCCAGAAAGGCTGATTAGCCGTACACTTTTGTTCTTCAACAATAGTTTTTATTTCATGCAGATTGCTAGTGTAATCTCTGATACATTTACCTAGAAGTGAATCTTACTAAATGGATCTTAACGGCCAAGAAGGGTACATCAGAAGCATAAACTTCACTTATTGTTTAGCTGGCAGGGCAACTGAATCATTAAATTTATGAGATCCTTTAGATAGCAGGTGGGCTATCAACATTTCAGATAAAGAAATAAATCTATTAACTAAAGATTAATTTCAGGCTTATTACAGCCACAGATGTTTGGAGGTGGTTAGGACTGGATGGGGAGAAATAAGATTAGATTAAATCCAACCAAGATGGAATTGCTATTTGTACACATCTGGCTATTTCTTAACATCAGTCCCAGTAATTATTCTAGATGGAGTCACATGAAAAGTAACACCTCCAAAGGTCTGTGAACTGGGGACCTCCTTCAGGACTCTCAGCTCTTCTCAAGCAGCAGATAGAAGCCATGTCAGAGGGACCTTCACTTAGCTTTGGCTGGTGTGTCAATTACAGCCCCATCTGGACCAGGAAGTCTGATGACAGTAACTCCTGCCCTGATTGTTTCCTCAACACCTTCTACATGGAGTCACCTTTGAAGATGACGTGGAAGCTGCAGGTGGAACAAAAAGTGACAGCCAGATTGCTAATGGGCCAACTCACTCTTGCAAAGCAATACCTATTTTGACATGTTGCATTGGTGCCAGTAGGCTTCTGGATTCAAGTACTAGTTATCACCTGCAAAGCCCTATAAGGCATAGGACAGGGATATATCAGGAAATGTCTTGCCAAAAGTGCTCTCTTCAGGTACATATAGTATGAACTAAATGGCAGTCCTTTTCAGTAGCAGATGCCACTCTGTAATACAATGCCACCTGTATGGCTCTAACCATGCTTGCATTTTACCAGACTGTGAAGACTATTCTGTTCAAGCATGCCTCTGACCTTGGTTCCCCTTGAGGGGAACCATCCATGATTATACTGCACTGTATTGTGATTATGGATTTTTGCTTCCGATACTGTTGGATTTGTTTTGGATTTCCTTGATCTATACTGCACTTTCCAGAGTCTGAGTAATCAGGGCAGTGCAATTAAAATAAATTCATAAACAAATATTTTGTGGAAGAGAGAAACAGTATTGCAGTAGTGTCCAGCCAATAACCCAACCTACATTTATGTAAGAATGTATGAAGAATTGTAACCAGCGAGATACTTACACCACATAACTGTTTCCAAATTCTGAGGAGCACTAACTTTAGCCCACTTCAACACTTTCCCCACAGCAGTTTTGGAGGGCTGATACAAAAAAGTCCCCTATGAGCTGAGACTGTGCCCTTTGGACAAGGGGCTATTGAAACTGTAGCTCATGTCCTGCTATACTGTACCTTCTATAAGGATTCAAGGACCCGCTTTATAAGTCCTTACCTAGTAAAACACCTGGGAAATTCAGATCTTTTTTATGTATGGTTGTTATCAGATCAGTATGATTCAGTCTCCTTCAACTTAGCTAAATTTTGTTATACTGCCTGTAAAGTGAGGCAGGCTCTGATTGCCCACTGATGAACTCACCACCAATTGCAGTATTTTATCTTGTTTTGGAAGAAGTGGTCTACTTGGATGTAGATTATAATTCCTGAGTAATTTGTGATTAGTGACATTTATATTCAGATGGAGGCAAGCAGCTTCCAGTGTATAAACCTTTGAGAACAGTCAAATGTTGAAATAACTATTATGATAGCCTGTTTTGATACCAAGTTTTCCATGTCCTTTGATTTCACATATACTTTGCTATTGATACTGGGCCTGGGCATTAGAACACTGGATAGGCTTTTGAGTGTAGAATTAAGTACTTCTGTTGAGTGTTGTTTTACCTTGGACTGTATGATTACGCCTCTTGCCACACTATGTGAATCATGGAAGAGGACAATAGGAAAATAATGTTTATCTTTGCTGGTCTGAAATCTCCTATGTGGCTATGAGAATCGTATTTCCTTTATTACATAAAGATAAACTCCAGCTGGGTCCCTGATGCTGCAGCAGTGTTTCTCAACCTTGGCAACTTTAAGATGGGTGGACTTCAGCTCCCAGAATTCCACCCATCTTAAAGTTGCCAAGGTTGAGAAACATTATGCTAGAGAGCAAGACACTATTATGCTATAGTGTCCTGTTACGGACACTATAGACTCATCCCTGTGGTGGTGTTCTTATTGCACTTCTGCTGTACAAGTAAATATAAGTTATTTATTCATATGAGAAAAAGTTGTTCCCGATAAACCTGGATCCTCTTCAGAGGTATGGATTTCACACCCATGATTCCCAGCCAGTATGGCCATTGTTGAGAATGCTGGAAGTTGACATGCATACATCTGGAGAGGTAATTCACTGGGAAGGCTGCTCACTATGATTACACTACCTCTTCCTTCTGTGGAAAATTGCAGAGGGGCTTTTAACTGGGAAAACAGTAGGAATGATGATGCTGAAAGACAGTGCCTGGATGCACACATTCACCACCATTTGACGTACATATGCCATTTGATTTTGTTGATAACTGCAGGCAACCAATTCACACACTTCTTGGATATCACCTCCAGTTTATTTCTGAGATACTGACTTTTTATGCACATCCAGAATCATCCCATGATGCCTTTTTTATATGTATAACTTCGTTAGGTGCAGGTCATCCAGACAGTAGGATTCCTTTCTGGCTAAGAAGTAGATTCTGTCAGAAAACCATGAAATAAATCTGATGCACTAGCCTTCCCAATCATGCAGTGGAAGAATTTGGCTTGGCAATGTAATCCCCATCAAATATAAAAACATTAACTTTTTTTCCCCTCCTTGGGGGCCAAATGGTTAAGCTCTTACATGTCTCCCAGAGCTACAGTCATATGTCATTAGAAAAAAGCTACAGAAGGATTTCTTCCCTCATATATTACTGTGTATTAGAAAAATAATTGCCCACAGTGAAAGAAATAAGATTATGGAGTACAGTTACACTTCATCCTTAGAATTTAAGATGTGCTTGGTGGGAAGATAAGGATCATTCCTATGCTCCATATCTTTGTTCCTTTATTCCAAAGCAACGCAAAACATGATGGCTGGCCTGCCTGCCTGCCTTCCTGCCTTTCCTCAGTGGTAGCTGCCAGGTCAGAGAGAGGAGTGCTTAATATCTGTTATCCCAAAGCCTCAGGTTCTGAAGCCAGGGATGTGCGATGTCAGAGGCCAGAGTATCAAGCATCAAGAACAAAAATCTAGTGTCCCAGCAGGTTTCAAAGACCAATATTAAAGGATAGCTAGCTATCAGAAAAGTTCAGGAGAATATGCAATGTCAGAAGAGAAGAGGGATTGGTTGTTCTCACTTTGAAAGGGATTGGAAGGGATTTTCTCCAACCTTTTCCAACTGGAAAAATTAGCAATAATTTGGATAAATTGGACAATTAGAAAAGAAAAAAAGGGGGGCAGTTCTATTTTGAAAGGAATGTTTTCACAAATTTTCCAAGTTCGTACGTGTGCGCACCTGTGTGCATATGCTGCAAACAGTAATTGGCTCCAGATTTGCGGAAGCCAACTAAGCCCCAAAATATGAAACATAAGGCTTAAAACCTGATGGGGTAGCAACTTTAGAACCCCCAGCTTTCTAATCAACATGAAATTTCATCCCCTTTGCAACACTGCCACATGTGCTGAACAACAACTACACACACTCCAGAGCCAAAACTGAGAAACAGGAGTTACGGAATGTCAGGATGAGAACTTATTGTCTGCTCAGCCCTTCTTGGTTATACTGAATGTGAAACCACAGAACACCTTCTGACCAGCGCAAGGTATGGAATCATTAAATACTAGAGTTGGAAAGGGCCATTTAAATCATCAAGTCTAACCTCCTGTGAAATTCAGGAATCTGAAGTAAGCTTCCTACACAGATGGCTGCCTAGCTACCCCTTGAACACATCCTTGGAAAGGGACCCCACAACCTCTCTGAGTCATTGCTTCCATTGTTAAACGGTACAAAGTACTGTCAGGACTTTTCTTTTCCTAATGATGTTATTTTCCTTAATGATATTTCTAATATTTCATTGAAATCTGTCTTCCTGTAACTCAAAGTCATTACTCAGTATCCTGAACTTCAGAAAAACAGAAAACTGTTTCCTGTGAGACATACTTTCAGGTATTTGAAGAGCAGAAGCAGAAATAAAATCCAAAATGATTTTGGTGGATTAGACAAATGGAATGAGAATGAAATTAAACAGAGTTAAAGTTCTTCCCTAAGGAAGCAAACACAAGTTGGCATAAGTTTGTGTCATCTACAAATTGGATAAGGATTCCCTCTACCTCTTCATCCAGGTCATTAATAAAAATAGTAGAAGGTCTAGGATTGAACTTTGTAGCACTCCAACACATAATGATATTTTTCTTGAATGTAATGAAAAACCATCGAGGAGCACTCTTTAATAATGATTTTCAGCCAGCTTTGTGCCCACATAATTATGCCATCAAGTCCACATGCTATGGTATACTGCCCATTCAGTCCTATCTTGTCCCCATGCACTTTTTATTTTCCCTAGCAAGATGCATAGTAGGATAATCTGTAAAACACTTTTCTATTGGATGTGGCCCAATGGTCAAGCATGTCATAATTATTTTGAATTTGTCTTCTAAGGTATTAACCAATCCCCCATGTTGGGAATCATCTGCAGATTTAATAAGTGTTCCTTCTATTCCATCCTATGCTGGCTGGGGAATTCTGGGAGTTGAAGTCCACCCATCTTAAAGTTGCCAAGGTTGAGAAACACTGCTATAGGCATTTAAAAAAAATGCTGAATGGTACTAGGCCCAGGACAGAGCCCTTTGGGATGCCACTCAAAACCTTTCTCCTGGTCACTGCCCAACCATTCATGACCATGCTCTGGATGTGGTTGTGCAACCTGTTGCAAATTAATTGGACTACAGTACCCTCTAATCACACTTACCCATCTTAGTCACAAGGATATTATGAGATATCTCACCAAACACTTCACTGGCATCAAGATATATTACATCCACAGCATTCCCTTGATCTATCAAAGTAGTTGGTCTCATAAAAAGAGATCAGGCTAACATGGCATGACTTTACTTATTTACATAATTTATATCCCTCAGTTCCATGGATTTGTTCTTGACAAACCCAGGCTGATTTCTGGTAATAGCAGTATATTTTCTGAATGCTCACAGATATGCTCCTGGACCATCTGGTCCAGTATCAGGTCTAATACAGACATTAAACTAACTAGTCAGAAATTCCCCAGGCCCTTCCATGTCCCCATATAGAATCCTGGGACTATATTTTTCTTCTCTAGTCTTTCAACAACTGACCATTTCTCCAGGAGTTTTCCAAATACAGGTAGTCCTTGTTTAGCTACCACAATTGGAACTAGCAACTCAGTTATCAAGTGAACTGGTCACTAAGTGAAACTGTAACTGTGCTTATGATCTTACTTCAGCTTTCCATTGGATTGTCATAGTTATTTTTTCATCACCGTTGTAACTGTGAATGGTCGCTAAATTAGGACTACCTGTATATAGTAAGTTAACAGTTCCCGGGTCAACTCTGCCAACTCCTTCACTATTCCGGGATGCAACTGACTCACCCTGGAGACATAGGCTTGTTCTAGATACCAGATTGGATTCTTACAGTGTCTTTATCAATCCTGGGCTGCATTATCTCCTTCCCAAGTTATTTATTTATTTATTTATTTATCAAATTTATCACCGCACATCTCCCCCTGAGGAGGGACTCTGGGTGGTTTACAATAAAATACAATTAAACATGCCATATAAAACTAGAGAAAACTACAGAATAAATATAATACATAATAAAATAAAAATATGGTGGATTATTAGAAACAACTACGTCCCTCTCTTGAGAGAATGCAGAGGCAAAGAATGTGTTAAACAGTATTGCCTCCTCATATTCCCCATCTTCTCTGTGAGAAACTCAGTGCTCATCTCTATAGGTTCTATACCTCCCCACTGCCCCTTTTATTTTTCCTTTTCATGGAGATCGCTTGTGCTTTCAGTATTTCATTTTTCAGGATCTCCTCTCCCTCTTTCACTAATGAAGTGATTTAAGAATTCAAGCCATGATAGTAGCCCACCTTTTGCTTGAGTTCATTAATATCTGCCTTCCTAAAGTCCCCTGTATACAACTTGTTACTTCCACCTTTGCTCCCCTAGCTTTTCAAATAACGAAAGAAGGCATCAGATAATGTCAAGGTGTGGTGCTATGGGGCAAGGAAGACCAGCCACCAATCCAATCAGTGTATAAGATGCTTTGGCATTTTTCAGAGTAGATGTGAAGGCTGAAGCTGCCAAGGCTGTTTCTTCTGGTGTCACAAATATTATTTATGGTTACAACCTCTTCATTTTTCTTTTTCACTGGAATTCAAGATAGAACATATGTGCATTACTACTTGTGGTATCAATGAAACAACTCACAATTGTGAGTTACGTTGGACTGAGAGACACTGAAAGGCTCAAAGTGGTCAGCTAGTGAGCTCCATAGACAAGTGCATAATTGAACGTGGGCCTGCTTAGTCCCAGCCCAACTTCCTAAGCACTGTGCTACTCTGGGTCTCCCACCACTCTCAGGAGGCTTCAGAGTGAGGGACACAAAAAGCCTAAGGCAGACAGTTCAGGTGTTCTCCACATCCAAGAACAAAACATACATAAGTAGCCAGAGGTCTGATTTCAGTAAGATAAGAGATAGAAGATTTCCATCCAGGAGATGATATATTTTAACAATCTGGGTTGCTGGATTCTATAGCAGCTGATCTTCATTATTAGGACTTCTGATATCTGTACTAAAAACATCTTATCTATGTAAGATTCAGCCTCGACTCCTCCGCCAGTAGCTACTGAATGTTGGTTGATGTTCTAGGGAGAGATTTATTGTATTGCTCTGGGCAAAGCTCTGAAAGTAGGCGGTGTGGTCCTCATAGCTAGAGGTTCTGGTTCAATACCACCAGCCTTCCTCTTTCAGGGACTATGGGTACCTGCCTTGTAAGAAGACAAAAAGTTCTCTGAAAGAAGGTATCCCCTTATTTTCTAAACAGCCATGATACACAGATCAGATGTATTTTCAGTTTTGAATGGAAAAAAAAAATCATTCGGCAAGAATGCAAGAGACCCAGTATCCATGATCTTTGAGCATTCCAGGTGAATTTAAAAGTACTTTATTTTATCTCTCCTGCAGAAGTAACAACAGGACACAAGCTTTTACCTGCAAGTTAGCTTTCAAGACCAGGGCTTTGATTTTCTAAGTCAAGACAGTAAAAAAGAATTTTGCAGCTTTGCTTTTTAAATCCTCTTAATTTGATATCTATAGATGCTTTTTAATGTTACAATAATATGAGATCTTTTACCCACGGGTTAAAAGCAGTCTCTGTTTTTCGATAGGCACATTAAGAACTGTTCAAGATTACCAAGAAATTAAGCCTTTTTGCAATGTTTACGAGTGAAATAGCCTGTTCTACAAAGCATCACCAATACAATAAATTATTCTGCACAGCATGGATTTAATATTGGATCTTGAATTTGGCATACCCCCACAGTTTTCAAAGTTCATAATTCAACAGGAAAGACTTTGCATCTGTCATGAATTAATCTTGTGCTAAAATCTGTCCTCCATCTTTCTGAAAGGTATCTTCCTTTTAAGAGGAATTCCTTTTTTTAAAAAAAACAATGTAATTCTCAGGATGGTTTTGAACTTCTTTAGTTCACTTAGACTACAAGCTCCATCATCCCCTGAAAAGTATATGAGGATGTCTTAGGGACACAAACCAGAGATATAAATAGGAAGAATAAATAAAGAGTACACATGGGAGGCTTTAAGGCAGAGCAGAATGAACTGTAAGGCTATTCATTGCATAAAGGTACCAAAAAGATACCTCTTGTAAAAATATGGAATGTAAACAATGCATTATCCTTTAAAAGGGATGAATGAGAACTAATTGATTCCCTGGGTACACATACAAGATTATAAACTCTACATCATGTTAGAGGCAAAATCCTTGAAGTCGGTCATTCCAGCAGGAGACTTCATCTGAGAACAGCTCAGCTCACTCTAGTTGAGCAAAACCAACAACATCATCAACAGCAAAAACTACCACAACGCAAACATCACCGTGATATCAATTGCCCATGACACAGCCATTTGGCACCTGATGCTCCTGTTGCTTTGCTTGTTAGCATTGTTTATTCTTAGCTGCAGAAGGGGATCCTAGCTCAGATTGCTAATTATAATCTGCATTTCTCCAAGCACCTTCGTCTCTGACACTGACAAATGTGCAAGCTTCAGCTATGCCCGGTTTCCCAGCTACATTAGATAGGTTGAGCAGATCAATGTTAAGCTTTTATTCATGTTACAAAGCAAAGATTAAAAAAAAACATATTATGATACATATAAGAAATAATTCAGCCTAGGTTTTGAACACATCATTAAACCTTGAGTTCAGAAGATAATACTGGTCAGTCTACAGGGGGAAGGGGGCAAACTGTCCTGATCAAACTGAAGATTCAGCTAGCCTACGTCTCCAAACTGGCACTTGCCAGATATATTGAACTGCAACTCCCATCACATGCCAACACCACATGCACTTGCTGGGAATGGTCGTAAATATAATCCAACACTCCTTAGAAAGTACCAGGCTGGTCTAACGGATCATCGTGTTTCTGCATTTTCTTTTAACAGAAGAGGAGGAAGATCTCTCCAGTAAAAGCTAAATCCTATGGCAAATTTATGCAGATCTCAGCCCTAAATGCTTCTTACCTGCTTCCATGATTTCCTCTTTTAAGGAAGGCTGCATACCAGATTCCACACTTTTGATTTGTAATCACAGTTGCCTTATGCATTTTGTTCAGAAGTACAGTACATGCACCCCATCAGTTTCAGTGTCCATGGCCACTATAATGAGATCTTTGATCTTGGGATGTTGCTCAGTATTAATCTATTCGAACAAACGCTCATGCCACATTTTCATCCAGCTTTTCAGGAGGTCAGCATCATGCTAATTAGAACGACAATCCTAAGTGTAGAGAACTTTGTAGAAGTGGGAACTTTGATTCTATCAACTTCAACTCAAGAAAAGGGAGCAAACTCAGATTTAATTCCCTCCATTCCCACCCTCCTCTCCACCCTATGGACATAGTTGGTCTTGCAGCCCCTCAAAATATTATTATCAGTATATAATCTATCCTGGTTTGGTAACACATTTGGTTACACTTTTCATCCCCACTAGAACCACCAAAATGTCTGAATACATTGTTGTGACTACTGCCTGTGCCTCTCTCAATCCCTAGTTGGCAGTCCAGTCATGCCATGCTCCTGTTTTGCTGCAGGCTCTCATGTTGAAGCCGTTTTTGACAGCTTTGTTTTTTACATACACCCACCCAAACATTCTTTTTAATGCTTGTCCTACTTGGCTGCCTGGTCTGCCTGATTGCATTCTGCTTGCCTAGGTCACATGGCAAAGCTATCACATGATGTGAAGATGAGTTTGTTCTTTAGCGGGGTGGTTGCAGGCCCCGATGCTCTTTCGGGGCTGACAGAGAGGGATGGGCCCAAGGTCACCCAGCTGGCTTCTGCACCTAAGGAAGGACTAGAACCTGGGTCTCTCTGCAACTAGTCCAGCACATCAACCATTACACCACACCGGCTCTACACACTGAGAGAGAGAGATTCACCATGCCATACATTGAGGTTTGTTTCATTGATTGACTATCTGCCATCAAGTCATTTTCAACTCCTAGCGACCACATTGATCTATTTTTTCCATGACAGTCTATCCCTAACCTGGTCCTTCAGCACTTCCAACGACACATTCATCACTTCTGTAACTGAGTCCATCCAGTTTGCTGCTGGTCGTCCTCTTCTTCTCTTTCCTTCCACTTTTCCCAGCCTCAGAGCCTTCTCCAGAGAGCTGGGTGTTCACATAGTATGTCCAAAGTAGGATACTTTGAGCCTGGTTATTTGTGCCTCAAGTGAAAACTCTGGGTTGATTTGTTTGATGATCCATTGGTTTGTTTTCTTGGCTGTCCACAGTATTCTCAGGAGTCTTCTCCAACACCAGCATTGAGGTTTAAGAGTAAGAATATAACAGTGGGGCAAAGGAGAAGAGAGAAAAAGAATGGACACCATCAAGCAGAGTTTTAAAGAAAAGCAGTTAATGATAGTTATTGCTTAGAGCAAAATAGAAGGCAGCCTTAGCTGGCTGGGTGACCTTGGGCCAGTCCCCCACTCTCAGCCCAACTCACCTCACAGGGTGGTTGTTGTGGGGAAAATAGGAGGAAGGAGCATTAGGTATGTTCCCTGCCTTGAGTTATTTATAAAAAAATAATAATAAAGGCAGGAGAGAAAATAAGTAAGTAAGTAAGTAAGTAAGTAAGTAAGTAAGTAAGTAAGTTTCAATAGGAAATGGGACCTTTCAAAAGCCAGCTCATTTAATTCAAGAGTTCCAGATAAAAGGGCAGTCTCCCTGGCACACATCCTCCCAGACAAACTTGGGTGCAGTAAGTGCGAGGATAATTGGCAAAATATTGGAACATGCTGAATATTTCTGCAAATTTAAACATAATTTCTGCACTTAAGCTTCACAGAAGGCAAGGTAACTTATTTCCCGTCCATACCACTTCAAAGAAAATATGTTCTTCAAATAATTTTCATCCTGAGTATATCCTAAAACTGTGGTATCGCTTCAACTGAATGGACCCCAATTCATCTCCTGTCCAAAATCTTCTCCCCATCTCATTCAGCGCTTCGACCATCAGTTAAAGCAGCGTTTCTCAGCCTTGGCGGCTTTAAGATGGGTGGACTTCGACTCCCAGAATTCCCCAGCCAGCATGCTGGCTGGGGAATTCTGGGAGTCGAAGTCCACCCATCTTAAAGCCGCCAAGGTTGAGAAGGCAAACAGCATAAAACCTGCCGGATTCTTTGTGTTCTGTGGCTTCTAATCCAGCCTCCGCAAAAGCTCGAGCTGCATTAGAAGTTGCAGAACAAAAAAATGAGGCATTTTTTTCTCTTGATTTGCACTCTTCTTGGCAAGGGGAAGGAGAACTGGCAGGAAAGGAGCAGGGCCAAAAGACGAAAGGGAAACCGTTCACATTATATTGGCTGGGGACAATGAGGACTGTAGTCCTCCCCGCCTCCTGCAACCGAACCTACGGCAAAAGCAACGGGATAAGCTGCGCGCGCCGCCTCCTCCCGAGGAGGGCGGGGGCTGGGAGCGAGTTCCCGTACGGAAAAAAGAAATGGCGGCGCCCTGCCGGCCCGCGGAAGGCGGACATCGCTCTGTCCCGTATCGCGACGCTTGACGTCATCACGTCCCGCCGTTCGTCGTCCGCTGCCGGTTTGCGCGCTGGGAGGAGGGCGACGCCGCGGGGGAGAGTCGACCACTCCGGGCGGGGCACCGAAGGCGGGTGTCGTCGGGACAACGACGGCTAGGTACCATCGTGGCCGTGGCTATCGCCCTCTTTCCCTCCCACAAACCCTCCAGAGACAGTTGGACTACACCCTCCATCATCCCCAGTCCATTGGCTGGGAATAATGGGTCCCGTAGCCCAGTGTCCCTGCAGGTTGCCGGGTGGAGGAAGGCTGAGCTAAGCGTAAATGTTACAAAGACCCGTCGTTGGGTCTGAGCCTGGGGACGTTTTGCAGGCTGCCCCAAAGATGCTGGTTTCCTTTCTGGGAGTTTTGTTTTTAAGAAAACTCTGGACTTGATTGGCAGAGGTGCCTCGTGGTCCTGTCCCTTTGAAGCTGAGAGCAGGTTAAGGGTCCTTGAGTGTCTCTCTGGGTCTTTCCTTAAATTATTTGGTCCTGGGAATGTCACCTGAAGTGGTGGGCGCTCCAGCTTGGACAGCCAGAATGGAATGAGGATTCCGGTCCTGGGCAGGGGGGTGGACTAGAAGACCTCCCTTCCAACCCTATGTTTCTAGGAATATGAAGGAAGCAGACCCAAGAATAGGTTAAAAACAAAGCAGAGGTTTTAGGAAGCAGGACGTTCTGGAAAGTCAGCTCCCAAAAGCTGCAAGACCAGAGAGCATTGGTTTTCCTGAATTGTCTTTGGGTTTTCAAGTCAGGCTTAGTCCAGTGGTTGGTTTATATAGGAAGGGGCAAAGGTAGACTGCTGTTCCAAGCTAGATTATGCAAAAGTGGCCCAGGGAACAAAGAATGAGTGTTCTAAATAAAACTGAAACAAAAGCATAATATTCATATATACCTAGATATAGCTCCATGGAGCAGATGATGAGACATGATAAAGTGTGCAACTCTAAAGGATGAGCTCACCTTCATGTTTAAGCAGAAATGACCACTGTCTTCCAAGGAGTCTTTAATTTGGACTCCTGCACAGTGGTGATGTGCCCTGAATGATCTCTTCCACTTCTGTAGTCTTAGGATTCCATGAAATGTAGAGTTTTGAGCATGATGTTAATTTGTAGATGGAGGGCCAAATGTAATTGAACTTCAACATGTCAATTCAAAGCTTTAATATATCAAACATGCATTTGGGTAATCTGGGGATGGGGAAGAAGGTAGTGTAGCTAAACATATATTAATTATATCCAACAGATTTGTATACTCTTTGACACCCATTTTTTCTTTTTCTAGGTTAATAGTTTAATTCTTGCATTTCAGGATGTCAACGCCGCCTCTAGCAGGGCCAGGATTGCCACCTGGTCCATTTTCTGGGTCTCAGGGTCAGGCTGCACGAGAAGTGAACACAGCTTCTTTGTGTCGCATCGGTCAGGAGACTGTGCAGGACATTGTATTCCGCACCATGGAAATCTTCCAGCTGTTAAGAAATATGCAGGTATGGAATCACCTGTCCAAATAACACTGTCCTTTTCTCATCTCTTCTACAGAACTTGAATTAAATTGAAAAATGTGTACAGTAGGGAAGGTACAAGGTAAAAACAAGTCTGGCATTCAGAGAAAGAATTCTTTGCTTACTACATACTTTAATTTAAAAAAAACTGCTCTAAAGATTTATCTGCCTTTCCCCCCAGATAATTTACTTCTAAAATTGGAGAATCTTAGATTCACTGAGAATATAGTAAAGGAGGCAGATAATTCTTTTCTAATTGTTCTGCCTTTTGGAGAGGATTCTTTTTTAAATTCAAGATAACTTTTTTTAGACAAAATGTGCTGCTATAAAGAAAACAAATCCATTGCATATACTAGATTAAAATATAGGTAAGTGATTTATAAATTGATAGTAGGGGGTGTGTAAGTTATCTCTGAGATTTTTTTTCTCATGCAGTATAACCTTCCTGCTGCTTCTTATTTGCACATACCTTGATGGCAGCTGATCAGTGTCATTCTTTATTGCTTAATAGTTGATAGATTTGTAAGATTTTCCCATATTAACTTTTATTTCTTCTAAGAAATTCCTCAGCAATTTCATATCCTTAAATTTTAAAATAATTACCCTAGCTTTTATTATTTCATTTTGATTGCTTAGGGTTATTTTTTTAAAATGTAATCCATATTTCCACTGAATTTGTAGAGAATGCCTATACATTCATCCATTGTTCTTTTAGCAATCAAGAGTTTTTACATGGATTTTTTTTTAAAAAAACATAGTTTACAGTGCCTAGCATCCTAAGAAATAAATTTCTCTGGTTGCAGAATAATGCCCTTTGTTCAAAATTGAGGGAAAAAAATTGCCAAAGAAAATAGTTTTGGGATGGCCCTTAAATTTAGCATGTTTGTATGGGTATGTGTTCTACTGATCTCAATCAGATTCTCTTAAAGCAGAGATTCTGAACCTGTAGGTTGTGACCCCTCCCCTCTTTCAGGACTTTGTGAGCAAACCTAAGGGGAGTCACAAATTGGGGGGAAGGGGGGCTTTTGCATAGAAAATAGCATTGGAGTCAGAACTTGCTCCTGCTGTGCTTGGACAAGCTAACAACAAGACCAGAATTATATTTATTCTAGATTGACAAATATCAATCCAGAATAAATATGGAATGAAGAATGGCAGTGGTCATGTAAACAATAAAACCCAGAGTTCAGGAATTATGCAAAATTATGCAACCATACATAGCTGATTAAAAACGTGGTTTTAAATGTGATTGTTTTATCATTTCCATTGAAAAGGTGATATTTTATAAGGTTCTTCTTTCTTTTATTTTGCCAGACTCTAACTCCAAAGAAATAAAAGGGCAATTATCATGCAAATTAATTTATCATCTTAGGGGGTCACAACACTGCAACAAGGTTCCTGTGAGTGGGATGAAAAAAAGTTAACGTTGGCCATGATTATATCATCAGAGCCCTGCCCCTTTTCATGCATGTAAAAAGGGGAGTGGGACTTTGATCATACCGTTCATGCTGCCATTTTGACTTTTTTCACTTCCTCTCCAGACACCCCTGATTGCAAGGTTTATCGCACTGTTGTAATAAGCTTACACATTGTTAATGCAGAAAACCTTCTTTAACATCCCAGGAATGGGACTTTTTTGTTTTCTGTTGGGAAGAGAGTGAGGGAAGACTGGCATGACTAAGGTCTATGAGGCTCTGTGTGGCATGGAGAAATTGGAAAAGGAAAGCAAAAGAAAGGAAATTCTCGATGCTAGAACCGGGCCCTTCCAAACTGTAGGATGAGATGTTCAAACACAATCACAACAGTCAGCCGATGGCTCAGCCATGGAACTGACTTCACTAAGAAGACGATGTCTGCTGGCAGATCATTTTAAGATTACACTGTTTCAGTAACAAAATGGCCTTGCTGTAATACTACATATTACCTTTGGTATTACAGTAGGGTTCCCCAAAAGGGTCAATACCAACCCCCAGAGGTTGATGGACTATCCATAAATGTTGTTATTTTTATTATTATTCATAGTACGATTAGCTAAAGCAGTATTTATTAAATTATTTTCATATAATAACTTTCTGGGGGTCAATGAACACTTTGAAACTTTACAAAGGTGTCAGTGAGCTGAAGAGTTTGGGGACCCCTGTATTAGAGGCTTCTGAATCCCATTGCTAGGAAATATGAGTGGGAGCATGCTAGTAATCTATTTGTCAAAAACTCCCATGCTTGTTGGAAGAATGAGTGGGGTTTCCTTTTTTTCACTGCATATTCTTAAGGGTGGCTGAAATTTGGTTTCTTGCTAACATATATTTGAATATTCCAGCTTCCAAATGGTGTCACCTATCATACGGGCACGTATCAAGACAGATTAGGAAAGCTGCAAGAACATCTCCGCCAACTCTCAATACTGTTTAGGAAACTGAGATTAGTATACGATAAGTGCAATGAAAACTGTGCAGGGCTTGAACCTATTCCAATAGAGGTAAGTGAAATGGGAGCAGGGGGGCAGGCACAAATATTTAGACCAGAAGAGGGGAACTGACTTGTTTCCAGACCTCTTTTGTTCTGAAACCCCAACTCACACCCAAGTACTAGTAACGAATACTGTAAAACCTTGATTTATTGGATCATTGGAGGTTGCGGGGCGGGGGGGAAGCATGTCCATTAAATACAGATGTCTATAAAATTCAAATTTATCTTGTTTACATCCATTTATATTGTGTGCATAATCACATAACTGATGCAAATAGCACCATTTGCAGTAAAACTTCAATTTAGTAGACAAATCCTCAATTTAATGGACATTTGTCTGTTAAATGGGATGAAGCCCAAATGAAATCTTTGTCCAGTATATCTGAAGTCCACTCAACTGAGGTCCATTAAACCAAGAGTTTACAATACTGCTGTACACAAAAATTCACTCCTGCTTTACCTCAAGGTCTCTCAATTGCCACAACAAATATTTATTTATTTATTCATTCATTCAATTTGTCCCCGCCCATCTCGTCCAATCGGGGGACATGATTAAAAAGGGGAAATTATTTTATTGATCTTACTGTAAAATAACAGAGCTAATGTACTGCAGATCACTGAAGGATCTGCCAGGAGATCCAAATCAGTTTATATATGGTATCCATCATCTCCAGATGGTGAAACTGAATGTATTTTCTGCTTATGCCTCTTGATCATGGTTGAAAAATGTTTTAGGGAGTTTGCAAGTTTGTAAAAGGCAAACTACATTTTTTTATTGTTTTGGGACATCTTAAGCTTCCTGAGATGTCCAAGAACAGGTCAATATAACATAAGTGCTTTTCAGAAACAAGTTTTCCTATGAATTCATACTAACCATGATTAACCTATTATTATGATATAGCTTTTTCTCACTCCACATTCCACCAGAAGTTCTCTGTAAGTTTTAATATAGGACATTTCTTCACATTTACAGCAGCTCATTCCTTATGTCGAAGAGGATGGCTTTAAGCATGATGATCGAGGAGCAACCAACCAGCTACTCTTTGCTAGTGAAGAAAGACGGGAAATCATGGAAGTCAACCAGGTAGACAGTGTCTATTTCTGAGTAGCTTTCTGTGATAATTGTAAGCCAAGTATATATTTTTGACTCACTGAAAATAATTAAAGATTAGCAAAGACAGCCCGTGACACTAACGTTGGGTCATATATGAAATCTCATGGTTTATAGTCATGAAAAAGAAATAGAGGAAGACATTGTTGGGTAGTAGGAAGGTGAAATCTAGGGGTGAGGGGGCCTTAGAGGAAATTTTTGAACTTATGCTAAGACTGTGTAGCAAACATTTCAGAACATTCTGGGATTTTTAATTTATTAATACATGGTTTTAATTTGTAAAGTAACCAAACTGACCTATCAAACATATCAATATTTTGATTTTTTCCCCCTCCTTTAGTTATCTCTTAATTTTCCAAGAGATTGTATTGCACCATTTTAATTTTTTAAAGATTACATTAGAAGAATATGTTCCTTCTTCTAGGGTCATGTGTGGCAATTCTGTATTTTTACATTTTGAGATGATGAGATTCTGGACATCCTTAACTGTCCATGTGTTACTATTTGTCGCTGATTTTTATTAAATGCTAATTCTTGTAGGACACTATCATTTTCACATTTTGAGAATTAATTGTGTGTCTGGGGAAACCAATCCAATCTTGGAATAGGACTTAAGTCCCAGATGCTTCCCTTATAATTCTTCTTAGTTCTGTACTGTCATTGTACATGTTCAGTACTTGCAGCCATTCCATTCATTAGCCTCTGCCTGAATTTGTATTAATTAAAAATATTAAAATTGCACTCTTTTTCAGTTTAAGTTGATTTGCTCGTAGCCTTCTGACTTATAATGGATTGAGGAATTTTGTTAGGTGCTTTATTCATAAATTTACTAAGCGGTAACCGTTCAGTCTATTTGCTTGGTCTTTCCATTTGTATAAGGATGGGGCTGATTATTCATTCATGGGAGTCAGAATTGTAGACACTAATTGAAAAAGAATGGATTCTTCTGAAAAGTCAGTACCTAGTTCAATTCTTCAACTGAACTCTTCTACCAAGTATCTTACATTCTTCTCCCTTGAAGTTCTGTTGCCTATGGATCGTTACTTTTTGTTAGAAAAGAATATGGAGTCTTTGGTGCTCTCTGAGCTTCGTTGTTTTCTGGCAGATATTTCATTACCCAATTAGGTAAGACCATCAGTGCAAGCGAGTGTGGGGTTTGCTGTCTGTTTATATGCAGTAGCTTATAAGAATTTCTGTTTGGAACTCCAAGTATCCAGTATTTGTTAATTGCATGTTATCTGCTTATTTGAAGAAAGACTCATTTTGGACAGAAAACCTGCAACTTCCTCCAAAATGAACATTTGATCCTGAGGTTTGAGCATCCATAAATAGATCTCCATCCTTGGCATTTAAAGAAGGTCATTGATGTGCTTAGTCATTCAGCAATATAGATAGATCCAGCATTCTGTCTCTTTTTTTCAGATTGTACATTTGGACACCATTATTTTTTTCCCCCAAAAGATTGTCAGTTTTACTCTTTTGGAGAAATTGCAGTGACACTTTTTTATCAGTAATAGTTGATTTGATCGAACATCTACAGTGTAGGTAAATATTTGTCTGTGGAGAGCGGGTGACCATTAGCTTTGCACGGATTGCGTTTGCTGTAAAGGATGTCATAGAGGGGAGATAGCTAGAGAGATAAGGATAGAGAGATGTTTTCCATTTGGTATTTAAACGATGAAAAAGAGCTTGTGTTTCTTTTTAAAATAATAAGTCACACTGGGTTGTATTCAACTGGTGCCCTTGAATAACATTCTCTATACCCCTGAAGGGGAAGCTTTTATCTCAGGAACAAGAATGATTATTTTTTGTGTCCCTGTCACCTCTGCAACTTACTTAGTTTTCACCAATGTTTGCTCTAAAGGAACAAATGTCCTTCTGAATAATTGGGCGTTGTTTCATGGAGAATAGAAGGATCGCCATTTAGGCACATCCCAATATTTACTTGCCTTTCTATTCCACTGTCAGAAGCTGCCATAAGATCAAAAAGCCATCTGTCAGCAGAAGCATACTAGCTGTTTATAATCCAGTATATATTCAGTGTAACATGCATAGGTCTAAAATTAATGATTGCAGCAGGCAGAGTTTTTCTTGGTTCACTGATTTAACTCTTGCAGAACAAAGTCTGTAGTTATAAGCATACATAAATGTTAGGCTTAAAGGGAGCAATATTTTAGGCCAGGTTTGCTGAGTAGCACATCCTGAAACTAGAAATAAGAAGAGTTTCAGGGAACAAGCATGATAGAAGTCCAGACAGAATAGGACCCCTGTTCTCCCCCTTGTTATCTTCCATGTCTGGAGAAGACTTTGATGTCGGAGACCTTGGGAGTTAGAAACATCGTTGCTGAAGGTTCAGAAGAAAATAAACAGAATAGGAATGAAAAATTCCATCTTAACCATTGACTATTTTCTGCAAACTGGTGTGCAGTTTGCATGGAAGGTGATTGTGTGAATCTTTGTCATAATTTCTTCATGGCAGGAGGGGAAACACACTCTCTATGCTAAAGATGGAATCAAATTTTCGGCTTTGGTGTTAAAATCTACGGTTGCAAATTAGCATCTAAGTTAATGCAGCTGTCAAATTAGCATTTATGATGAAGGTACTTGAAGTGTGATGTCTTTTAGCCATTTGTCTGTGAAACTGATCCTTCAGTCGACAAAGATACACGCGCAAATCAGATGAGGTAAGGTCTTAAGATATGAAAATTGCTGGATGAAAATGAGCAAATTGGGATCCAAAGGACTTTGGCTGCAATCCATTAGTATAGAGCAGTGTTTTTCAACCTTGGCAACTTTCAGATGCGTGGGCTTCAATTCCCGGAATTCCCCAGCCAGCATCCTAAAGTTGCCAACGTTGAAAAACACTGGGATAGAGCAAAGATAGAGAAACTTTTTTGTGATGGTGCCAGCCATGATCCAGAATGGTTAATATGGAATAGCTACCCTCTAGATGAGGGCCAGGCAGAAAACATTCATTTACTTGCAAAGAAAAAAGAACAGATTAACTGTGCCATTTATCTCTGGTGCCTTAAATATTCTTGCTCAGTGCTCTGGGTAAGCACCCATACAGAAAAATGATCTGTGAGTAGGGAGTCCAAAAGGCCCTGACCTCCAACAGGTCCTGTTCGTAACATCCCTGTGCAAAACCAATTTGAGCTTTCATATGGAAATGCCAGACTACAGCCTAATTCAAGTTTGATTAGAAATGCATATAGCAAAATACGACTGCATTGGCCCGTTCTGTCTCTGCCTCGCTTTTCACTGTTTAGCCCTCTGTGTATAGAGGGCCAAATATAGATACCCTGCATGATTAAGAACCCTGATTGGGTTTAATTCTAAATTGCTGTGGAATCCCTCAGATTTGAAGAATTTGGGCCAGGCAATCCAGGTATAAGATAGTCAGTGAAGCCAAAAACCACATCCCTATTCTGTACTCACGCAGTTTTAACCCTGAGAAAATTCAATGCCTGGATATATCTTATGCTGTGTGCATTTTGTTGTTGTTCTTCATTGTTTCCTTTCTTCCAGCATGCTATCTGCTAAAGATATAATTTATGCATTACATAGTAGTCTTTTGACTGCAGACTTTTTTTTGTTTTTTGCCACAATAAAGCTATAAGACCCTGTCTTTTTTTTTTAAATTTATTTCAGTCATTAAAATAGCTTGGAAAGGTGAAGAATTGCTTTCAAAAGAACTGTTTTGACATTTCAGTTTCTGTCATTGCTAATTAGTGAGAAAAAGGACGTTTGGAAGCGTCAGATTTCAATATAAAGAGTGCCTAGATGCTAACAAAGAGCAAAAAACAAAAAAGTACAGTGTGAATTTGGAAAAGCAAAGTATTGTACTAAACTGATAGCATAACATCACATAGGATTTTACTATAATATAAATTTATGTGCAGTGCTTTGCTTTCTTTAACTGTTAATATATTTTACAGTCTCTTTTGGGGAGGGTATATGTTTTGCCCTTGTTGTACACAAATGCTAATTTGTTTATCATCCTCCTTGGAGTGATCTTGTATGAGGAATTTCATAAATGTTTATGATAGAATTTAATCACTTCTTTAAAGACTATACCAGTATCACTGCATTACGATTTTTGCCTTGAAACCTTGCTGCCAACCACTTTTTGCCCTTCAGAAAAATTGCATTATACTCTCCTGGTTTAAAAAAATCATTTTGGAAGGGCACTTTTTCAGAATAATAGCTGCGGATAAATATTTATTAGTTTCTACAGAGCAACCCTGTTTGAAATAAATCTGGCCTGACTGATGCCACATGCAAGACGCATAAGTGAGCAAGAAACTTCCAAGCTCATATGTGCTGTCTTGCTCTGGCTTCATCTGCAGTCCCATGCCCAGTCATCTGGAAGTAAGCTGTGTTGAGCTCGGTAGAACCCAAAACTGACTAGACATGTATAAAGCCGAATCATCAAACCTAAAGCAGCTCTGTGTTATAGAACTCCATTCTTTTGTAATATTTCCCAGTTTGGGAAAAAGGAGTGTAAAATAAGACAGTAGCTGCCATGTTCTGAGAGTAGTGTTCTACCAGCCTGCTCCTTCTGTACGTAAAAGTCTCACTGAAAACTAGAAACAAGTAATTGATGCCGGAGGAAGGAACGGTGTCCCAGAGTGGCCATATTTTCTTGGGAGAGCTGAGATTGTTTGGCCTCCTCTCAGGTTACACTGAAAATTTGAAATGGCTTTCTTGTGTTTAGATTTTTATTGTGGATAAGCATTACAGGCAGAATGGCTTTGAGATCCATCTGAAAATGGATTCAGCGTATCTCAACATCACTTTTGCATCTATCTGAAGAAAATATGATACCTAAACTGTACTTGTGAATAGCATAAATTCTTACAAATGTGGATCATCACTACTGTTCCTTGTCTGACAGTTCCTATTGATTGATTGATTGATTGATTGATTGATTAGATTTTTATGCTACTGCAGTCATGTGACTTTTGGCAGTATACAGAACAAAATAATATAAAAGAACAGTTGCAGTCCAATCAATATTAACTTAAAGTGGAGCAATCTATAGGAATTCTTATGACGTTATCTAGTTAATTAAAAAACAAGCCTCCAGAAGAGCTCTGCCTTGAGCTGCTTTCACAAGGCCAACAATGCCAGAGCAAAGTTGATTTCCAGGGGAAGGCTATTCCATGATGAAAAAGCACATCATCTTGGCCTCAGCCACCCCAACGCCCTCCATTTCACAGTAGTTCCGAGTTATAAGCAGTAGTAGCTCATTGCACTACTCCAACCAGGTGGTGTTGACTGTGTGAGTTACCATTGCAAGGTCTCCTACTCCAGGTAGGGAGATTTCCTGGTTACAGCCTTCACATATTCACCCAACATTAGTCTTGAGTACAGGATGAACCCCAAGTCACAGATTTTCCAGGATGTTAGTATCAGAGAAGTCAGGTATAGTTGAAATAGGAGGTTCTGAAAGTCCCATACAGGTATTCCTTGCTTAATGATTGCCCTGTTTATTGACTGTTCAAATTTATGATGGCGCTGAAAAAGTAACTTTGAGACTGGTCCTTACGACTGTTACTGTGTCCCGCGGTCACATGGCTGCCATTTGCACACTTCACAGCTGGCTTCTGACAAGCAGAGTCAATGGAAAAGCCAGCAGTGAAATCACAAGTCACAGTCACGTGATGTCTTGCTTTATGACCACAGAAGAAGTAAGGTAAGTCCATAGTCACATGTCTTGCTAAATAACTGTTGCATAGCAACAAAGTTGCCAGCCTCAATTGTGGTCATTAAGCGAGGACTACCTGTATAGGATTTCATAGAGTAAAACCAGCATTTTAAATTGCACTTGGAAACCTACTGATAACTGATGCAGGGCCTACAGCACAGGTATAATGCGCTCACAGTGTCTACTGCTAGTTATAAGCAGTTTGCTTCATTCTGCATCAGCTGCCATTTCTGAATGATCTTTAAGGTAGTCCTATGTAAAGCTCCTTGCACTACTCCAACCAGGTGGTGTTGACTGTGTGAGTTACCATTGCAAGGTCTCCTACTCCAGGTAGGGAGATTTCCTGGTTACAGCCTTCACATATTCACCCAACATTAGTCTTGAGTATGGATCTGCTCTCTCAGGGACAGTGCCATTCTTCCCAAAGATAATACCAAGCCAGCAGAGAACCTCAGTCATCAAACAACTCTCATGCTTGGGCTTAACTTTAACATGTTTATTTCCATCCAGACCCCAACAATGTCCAGATGCTGGGAAAAGACTTTGCCCTGCCAGAATAGCCCAGGGTGGTGATTCACAATTGGATGTCATCAGCATATTGATGATTTTGATGTATGTCCATCAGTTGCTTCATGTTGAACAAAAAAATGCTATGGGACCCTAGCTCTTCCAGCAGTGAATTTCCTGAAAAGATACCGTAGTCCCATTTCTACCAGTCCAGTCCAAATCTGGCATACTTCTCAAGTTATTAAGGGAAAACATAAGGGGACAATTAATTAAATTGGGGAAACTCTTTCCCTGATTTGTCTTCAAACATTCTTGAAAAAATGGTTTTTGTACCTTTGAAATAACATACCTAAGGGATCTGTCACTACAGATGATGAACACCATTTTTCCAGCTCACCCATAACTTACTCCCTGGGATTGAAGTGTTGAAAAGGTAGAATATTTTCCTTGATTTCTGAATGATAAGTAAAAGGTAGAACGTGCCTTTCAAAGCTGCTTTGTGTTCTCCACATGCAGAATTTTCATTTCCTCTTTAGTATTAGCTGTGTTAATTATCTCTGTAGCAATCTTTTAACTGGTGTTGCTAACTTGAGCTTCAGTTGAACCAAGACTCAGCTCAGACACAAACTGAATGGAAACTTTCTGGGTCAGCATTGGATTCTTTGAAGGGTGTTGAGGCTCTGTCTGTTCACTGCCCTCTGTGGAGGACCAGCAGAAGTGTGTATGTAGGCAGTGTGAACCATGTGTCCCATTTCTGAATCAATATTTAATTTGCATTTCCCTGTCAATGATGCGGACATATATTGAAGTGAATTAAATTGGCTGGAAGTCAAGGTTGCCTTTCACTGTAACCTACTCAGTCTGAAGCTGACATTTACCAGCCTTTTAGTACTTGTGTTACATTTCAAACCAGGTCACCTTAGACCAGCTTCCTCAACCTGTGGCATCCAGGTGTTTGGATTTGAACTCCCATCAGATCTCAGCCAGCTTGTTGGCATTGATGGCTAAGAATGATGTAAGTTGAAGCCCAGGACATCTGGAAAGCGCAAGTCTAGGAAAAGCTGCACAACTAATTACATAATCATGGTAAATTATTTTTCATACATCAGATTTCTATATAGGACTATTCCTCCTCCTCCTCCCTCCCCTTATTCTTTTTCAGTGGCCTAAGACAGGTCACCTTGATCCTGAGAACATTATGCACTTGTGCTAGCTCTTTCACTATTTTGTTACTGATGAGTAGGCACTGAAAGTCATCTTGTTTTTGTTTCCTTGAAAACAGCAAGCGTACTTTGCAATGCCAAACATTCATGAGCAAATCTCTTCCCTCTCGACCCCCCCCCCTTTTATAATCTGAAAAGAAATCTGGAAGCCACTGAGATGTTCTTACCATCTGAATAATTTAAAATGTGTCAGTTTCTTTTGCCGAAAGGACTTACTATTTAAATTAAAGAGCAAGATTCAGGGGAGCTTAGATTTTTGTACAAATTACATTCTGGATGCATCTCCCTCTTAGTCATATAAGATATTTCTGGAATTCCAATATGTGGGTTTTCTTTGTGTGCGTGTGTATTTATATTTATACTTATGTTTATATTTATATTTGTATTTAAGCTGTCTTTTTTATATTATGCTACTTGCCTTTTACAACAACTCCTAGGAGTTATTTTGCCGTTCTCTTGAATCTCGACTTTTTAGAGAACCAGGACCAAGTTGTAGGAGGTGATCTTTCATTCTGTAAAAATGGGTTCAAATACAGTATGGTGTTCTCAGTGGCCTGGGTTTTGCCATTGGATAGTCAGTTGTTGATGGCAGAGAGTGGCACTGATGGTGGATGGGATAATAGGCTATGTACCTAGCCAGAACTAGCTGTGGGGCCTTCCACACTGTTCTTCACCTGTCTTATTTCCTAACTGCATGGACCCTGGGCTTTTACTAACTCTTCATGCCAAGTAAAAGTTTTTGAATTCAAAATATTTTGAGTTTGGAATGAGCTGGTCTAACCTTGAAGTAATCCATGAAGTGGCCCTGAACTTGAAACCTGGTTGATCTGAGATCAAAATACTTCTGATATTTCGAATATCTGTTACCTGTTGCGTACAAACTGGGTCTTACAAAAATTTACACTTGAAATTTCCTACAGACCATTTCTAATGGGCCTAAATATACTGTTTAATTCAGTAGAGGGTGACTGCATGGACAAATGATTGCCGTCTTGAACTGTCTCCAGGATTAAGACTTAGATTTCTAAGGACATTTTTGTAATCTCCTTTGGCTCACTCATTTCATTGTGAATCCCTCCATTTATTTTAATTCAGTTTTTACAGTAGATTCTTGTTCATCAAGTCTTTTGAGGAACTGTTATAACCAGATACTCTGCTGCCTTAGCCAGAACACCTGATTGCTCTTAATATATATAATGTAAAGGCAGCTACCTGGAGGTAAAGTGAAGGGTGTATCTAAGTTATACACTTGCATCCATTGTCAGAACATAGGTACAAAATGGCAGGTTTGTATTGTGACTTCACGCCAGACATTTGTCATTTTTGTGATTTGTAGTGAATATTTGTACTTTATATAAAGAACATATATTAATATATTAGCTAATTAATATATTAATATCAATAGCATTAATATATTAAAATATATTCCATATTCTGATATGATCTATATAAAGGCCTTGTAGGTAATAAGAGGAAGGTAAAGTTCTTCCTCATATTCTCTTATTCCGTTTGTAATACATTTGGCGTCAGTGCTCTCTTCTTGTATCCCTCTGCCTTTTCCACAACCTGCATGTTCATTTGTCTTTTCTTCATAAGTGGCTTTGTTCTTCTCTCTAAGGCCTTAAGCAAAACTTTACTCTGTTAAGAAATAAGAGTAATGGCTCGGTAATTTTCATATTCTTTTTCGTTTCATTTCCCTTCTTTGGTATAGGTGTGTATATTAATCTTTTCCAATCACTAGGCTACACCATTTTGTTCCGTATTTGTTGGAATAGAGCTGTTAGCACTTTCACTGCCTCTACTGCAGCTTTAAGCGGTTCATCTGCGCAGGCTGCTTTCCTGTTTGACTCTCTATTGGAGCTCGTTCCTAAATATATTCATTGTGTGCAATGTTTCTGTCATTGTTGTTTCCCTACAATCTCTCCATTTTTAACTTTATTTGCCCCCATTAAGTCTGTTCTGTGATTACTCTTGATTACTTTTTCTCATCTAAAAACTTGTCTCATTTTCCCTTTCTTGTTGTTTTCCTTTATTTGTTAACTTCCTGGATTAAGAAAGTTTTCCTTGTCCCTTCTTGTTTGTGTCCATGCTAAACTGTCATACATCCCTTCTTGTTTCCCAAGACCTTCACCATCCATTTTTTTTTTTTTTTTGGCTATCACGATAGCTTGTTCTAAAAACCACTTGGATATTTTTCCTTTTGAAATGTTGACAGTAGTTTTCTACTTCACAGTGTCCCTTATCTCTCAGGTTCTTTCTTTCTTTTTATGTAAATTAAGCACACTGAATCTATTCTTTACTTTGATTTTATATTCTGGAGACGTATGCCCTCCAAGTTAAATCTTACTGGTACATTTACTTTATTTAATTTTTTGAAGTTTAACCCCTATATTTCTCTCTCTCTAGAAATAGAGATGGCCTCAAACTTGCTAGCATTTCGTAAGCAGACCAGAGCTGTCCTGAAATCCCAGGAAAAGATATAGCTGCTTTAAAAGCTTGCCAACAGTTTGCATCCTGTACTCTCAGAAATACCTTCCTGGAATCAAATCAGAAGTACTGCGCAGTCAAATTACTAATGCCCTTTTGGAGCACCATTGGCATTCTGTTGGCAGTGGCCTCATGCTCTGTACAGTATATTATGCAACCACCTGATTTAAAAGGGCTTCCACTTCACTGAGGTTCACTTATTTCTAAAACATCCAGTATAGCTTGCTTCAACTATTTCAACTTATCTTTGCTTCATTTTTCTTACATTGCATGTTCTTACTGTATGTGTCTTTTGGAGATGCAGAATTCCTCTTTCCATACTGGCACCATCAGTACTGGTAGCTGTTAAGGTCGGCAATATACTTTGTCACCTCCAAATCTACTTGTGAAAATTTCAGCATTCTTCTCTGGTAATTAGAGAAGTACTTCCAGGTCTCATCATCTACTTGTCTATTTCAGCCATGCCCATAGCGGGTATTTGTCTGTCTGCAATCATAGTGATGTGAGTTGCCATTGTCTTCTTCCAGGTTTGATTTTGGAGTTCCTAGGTGGATCGGTCTCTGTCATACCCTCAGCCTTCTTCTCCTCTCCCCTCTGTGGATTACACTTCACTTTGCCTTTTTCATTTTTACCGTATTGTGAGTGATGATCCTACAAGGAGTTCAGGTTTCAATCTCCCTTGCTCTCAAGAAGCTACTGAAGATACTGAGCCCTCCCACCATATAAAGCCATAATCTTCTGGGAGAGTGCAACACTTCTAACATAGCTTAAACTACATACCCTCTTTAAAATGAGAGAACATTTAATGGGATTTTTATCAGCTAGCAAGGTTACCACCTGGACTTGAGAAATCATACGTTTGATCACTGGAAACCAGTACTTAAGAAGATTTTGCAGGCCACAGCAAGAGGAAAAGGAGCCTGTGAGCGCAGAAACCAAGGATCCATCCTTCCTCTCTCTCAATCCAAATACTTGAGAACCAATAGTTTTAAAGGCATGCTGCGTGAGGCAGAAGGGGACACAAGATGGGTGGTTCCTGTTAGTCTGGTGTTGATGGCTTGTCATTAATGACTGCTGGGCTACGGATCACTGCAGTCGATCACTTCAGCTAACCCTGGTTGTGCTGGCTCGTTATGTAAGTGCTTTTTTTGTGAAGGGGGGGTTAACAAGGTTGGCATTACAGCAGCTGTAACAAAATGATTGGGTCTGTGAAGCCAAATGTTGTTTACAGGTTCTCAGTGTATATGGTCCTAAAGCTAGCAGCAGAGGGAAACTTTTCTTTGCCTGTGCCAGAAAGAAAGACATATAAATCAATATTATAAAATTAGTTTATATGGAAACGTACTTTTCTTCTCCATCTGAAGTTCTGAAATTATTCTCTTACTGGGGCTGTTTGTTGGTGTGTGTTTTCTAGATTGATTACCTTGATTTTTTTTTTAAGTTTTAGCTGTTAACTGTTTGATATGTTTAAACAGTACCTGTCCAGACAGCTGCCCCTCTGACAAATGGCTGGAACAGGAAGAGCTAGGAAGCTTTATAGGGTTCTATAGAGTACTTCTAAAAAATGAAAGAAAAAGGTTGCCCAGATAATTTGAACTTATTTTCCACCAGCCATACTATGCAATTATTTTTTTTTCTTTGCTGTAAAAATAAAGTATGTTCCTCATTGTAACTTTATTGCAGAGGTTTTACTACAGCTACGGTAGCTGAAAAGTAATTAAGTTTAGCAATTTGAAATGGACTTTTCACTAGATATGAAAGAATTCAACAATTTCTCATGTTTAACTCATTGTAAGGAGAAAGAGGGAAAGAGATAGCTAGATATATCCTGTACCAAATATTTAAAGTTCCCTTAACAAAACTTACACTGAGTATGATCTATAACAGTGTTTTTGGAAGTTGGCAGCTTTAACATGTGTGGACTTCAACTCTCAGAATTCCCCAGCCATCAGGCTGCCTGGGGAATTCTTGGAGTTGAAGTCCACACATCTTAAAGTTGCCAACTTCGAAAAACACTGATCTATTACAGAGAATGAATTTCAGAAAGATCCAGTACAGCCCCATTAAGCTGGTAGTAGACATGGAATACAATGTAATATTTGGAGGTATGCTCTTCCCAGTTTGGACTGCATCAAGGGTTCCTCAAACAAGCCAACACAGAACAAAGCCACTGAGCGCCATGCAGTTTCAGAGTCACAGCTTGGTGTAGCGTTCCTGCTGCAGTGTGGTGAGAACCCCATGGGGCAGTTGAGAGGGAAAGCCACACAGTGTGTAGCACTAAAATCTAAAGAGCTGAACCCCAGGAAGAACATTCATCTGATAAAATATGCTTGAGTGGGCATGGTTCCTATCTTTAACTGCAAATTCACATTGAGCTTGCTAACCTAGGAGGCAAAATACTATGCAGCCAAACCAAATTGAACATTATTACTTTGGGACTGAATGTAGAATGGAGTTGGGGTGGGGGAAAATGAATGTTATATTCTTTATGCAGAGAGATCTAAGTGACATCACACTGTGAGACAGAAATTGCAAATGCCTCAGTTCTCAGCCATAGTGGAAGCACAGACTAAGCTATAATTCCTGGTCTCGGCAGAATCAAAATGCTTTAATACCAGATTTGACAGAACTTTGTAGTAACTTAATTCATCCCTCCACTAGCCATTGATACAATCTATTTGTACAATGCTTTGTGGAGGCAGTCTGGTTTTGTGGCACTAACAGATGGTCTTAAATTGGGAATGCTTCTGCCTTCAGTTTCCATAAGCCTTCTCTTCACTTCCTGTGGTTTTCTTTTCGTTTGTTCCTTAAATATTAAGGCTAAAATCCAACCACAAGTAGCCTGAGATGAAGTGCTCTTGAACTCACTGCGTTTTAACTTCTGAGTTTGTATGCTGTGCCTACTTACAGTGGAACTGTAATGTATACTTCAGTAATAAATACATGCTAAGTTCAGATACATCGGTTACTGTCTCTTAAAACAATGGGCAAATGCAAGTAAAAGTTGTCTTTGTTCCTAAAAACCCTGCTGAGCAGAATGGTGCATTAGACTTCTATTTCTGTCCCAGTTCCAACGAGTTATTGGAACTTTCAAACTTAATAGAATTCTGCTTGATTATTCATTTTCATGCAACAGGATTAGTCTCAGCTGGAAATCAAGTTTGAGATGTATTGGCAAAGTTATCTGCAAAGCTGGTAGGGCTTTTTCCCCATGGCTCCATCTACCAGTTGTTAATCCTTCCAAGATGTGAGCATCATTCCACCGTAAAGTAGAATCTTTTAGTGAATTTCTCCTTAAAAGAGGCAGTGTGGGTATTACAAAGCTATGCTCCCATGTTTAACCCAAGCTCCTGCAGTAGGGATTGTTTTGTTTCCCTGTATACTCTGCATGATTTAAGAACCCTGGAAAATGAAGGGCCAAACTTGGGCAAGGAACCTTCAGAGGTAGAAAAAGAATCTCCCAGGTACAGGCTTATCCCTCAATGTGCAAAGGTGTGAAGTATCAAGCTCGAGGGCCAAATCAGTGGTGTGGAATTTGTTGCTTTCCAGACTTTGCTGAATGTCAATTCTTAGCCTGTATTGGCTAGTGGTGAGGCAGCCTGGCTAGATCAGCAAGATTTGAATGGCAAAGGGTTTCCAATCCCTGAGCTGAGTGTGGTCCTATCATATCCTTTGTTTTGTTTCTTGGTGCCTTTGAGTCAGTGTTGACTCCTGGCAACTGCCTGGACTAATCCCTGCTGTTTTCTTGGCAAGATTTTGGAAGTTGTCATTGCCTGCTTCCTAGGGCCGAGAGAGAGTGACTGGTCCGAGGTCACCCGGCTGGCTTTGTGCCTAAGACAGGTCTAGAACTCATGACCTCCCAGTTTCTAGCCTGGTGCCTTAACCACAACTCCAAACTGGCTCTCATATCATATCCATACTGCTTCTTTACTCCAGGACCTGATCAGAGCCTGTGTATTCCTTATTTTCAATACTCCTGTAGCCCCTATACTGACATATGCTTGCTAATAGGGAAATACGTTTTTAAGGAAAGAGATGTGCTGCTGTATTCCAATTACGCTTGGAAATTACAACCTACAGTTGGGAAATCAAGATATACCAAAAGATGCTTTTCTTAGAGTGTCTCTTAACTCATTGCTCTTTCAAGGCAATGGTGATCAGCCATTAATCCTGAGCTTTCTACCTTGGTTTGGCACTGGCCTCTCTGCTGTCCTGCATGCCGCCATTCCCTGAATTAAAATTCACAGTGTGTAGCCCAAACAGGCAGCTCTGTTGATAGTTTGTTTATTTTTTTCCCATCTCTTTTCACAGAAACTGAAACAGAAGAATCAACAGCTGAAGCAAATCATGGATCAATTGCGGAATCTCATTTGGGACATAAATGCCATGTTGGCAATGAGGAACTGAATACGTTTTCTTTCTTTCTCTTTATGATATTTGATGTTATTTGTTAGGGAAGAACAACATTTTGAAGAAGACTGGGGGGGGGGCGGGTTCCTATTTTTTCCCAGGAGTTTTGAAATAGCCAAACCCATGGGTATTGATAGTACCTTAAATATTCATGTACATATTTGTAATACTTTGATTATGAATGTTGAACCCTTGAAGTTTTAGATAATGAATAAATTCAGTGTAAGCTTTAATACTAAGACCAGGTGTCCTAACAGTCAGAAATCACGCTGAGACGAGGAGTAGGTCTCTAGTGTTTATTACTGCTACATTAAACGGAATCCTAACAAACTGAAGAAGCGTGGGAAAACCCAGACAGATAAACCCCGAAAGTTAAGGCGGGTCTGATCTGTGTCTCTTTGAATGGCTGCTTAATTCCTCAGTACTACGCATGCGTTTTCCCCCCTGGATAGAGGCCCCCTCCTGCTCGCCATCAGTACTCATGACACCAGGATGGATAACTTTTCTTTTTATGTTTTTGGCAGTGGTTTCTTTTATATAAAATAGTATAGACTTGACTTCATGAAGAAAACCAAAGAGCATTTTGTCGTAGAGAAGGCATTCTTGTTCTCAACAAGAAGTGAGCTGGAATAAGTCATGTAATTCTGGTTTCTTTATCATTAAAAAAACACTCATAAAACTTATTTCCTCACTCAAGGAGTTTTAACTTTAGAATTAAACTATGACAGTTAGAATGTACTAATATGCATTATCAACTTACTGCTGATGACTGAAAGTCTAGCACTCAAACAGAAAAGAGGAAAGTGTCAAGGAAACCTTTAGCAGAAGGGAGAAAGCTTTATTTTTAGCAATGGTTGTTAGGATTTTCTTTTCTTTTTTTAACAAATAGACACACACACACACTATATATATACACATACTGTATATGTGTGTGTGTGTGTGTTACAGTATATTTGTTAAAAATAATATATATATATATATATATATATATATATATATATATATATATATGACATATATACATACATATATATGTATATGTCAAAAAAAGTAACAATTTCCAATGGGATTGCCGTCTTTGTTTGTTGCTACTAAAGGGTAATTGGATGTGAGAGCACAACTTGCTTAGAGACTTCAGGATTATGGAGGTCAGCCATGTCCCATCACAAATGGGATCAGGACATAACAGAGGCTACCCCCTCCTTTTTTTCCCCCCTTTTCCCCCAGATGGTCAGAAAAGCTTCAGAACAAAATACTAGCCACCATCAACCTACTACCTTGACATACTAAAAATGATATTTTTCATGACAGTTGATAGTTCATGAAATAGTCATGACAGTTTGGTAGATGACCAAAAGGTGTCCCTGTACCTTACTACCTGCCAGACCTTAATAAAGTCATTCAAGAGCTTCCTTTTTAAGTGTGGTTAGATTAGAAGCTGTTGGAGTCTGCTGAAACCCACTTCTGACTGATGGGGGTTGAAATCTAGTTGGGCAGTGCAAGTATGGAATGAAGACCATCTCACTGTTGTCACCATGTTACCAAAACCCCACATAGTTCTTGAATGTGGGAATTCCATTTAGGTGTCATTCTTTTGTTGGAACTCTGTAATTCGTGGCGATGCCTTCTGAATGTGTTTGGGTCCAATCACTGCCATCCCTAGGTAGCTATTGAGGATGATGGAAAATGTAGTCCCGTCCCTATGGAATGTGTCAAGCTGAAGCAAATGAATGCAAGCCATTGTTGAGCAGGCACTGTGATTTGTACTGATGCTTTCACAGCCTAAGAAGCAAAACAGTTAATTTGCTGAGACAAACCTTTATCTGGTTTGGGGGAAAACTGGCAGCTGATATATTTCTTCAGTTGTTTAAAAAAGATGGTGTGATCAGGGAAAAATTCCCCCTATTTGCAACTAAAGTATATACAAATCAAGCTGTCTGGATGCTGTGCCTTGGAGTGCTGTGGGAATTTGTAAACAAACCCTACGACAAGTAATTTTATGGAATCTCAAACAGCAAAGGAAGTAATGAAATAGCAGACAAAAATAAATGATTCTTTTAAAATTGCCATTAGGCAACTTACTATTTAAACCTACAATTATTTACTCAGAACTAAGCCTCACTGATTCCAGTGGGATTACACCTACAGAAGGTGTGCAGGATCAGGACTTCTTTCATATTTATTTTAATGGGATGTAGTAAAAAAAGAATCACCTAGGGCATAACTCTGGATGTTAATAAAGCAGTAGCTCCATTGCACTCAATTGCAAGGTTTTGGATTTATAGCAGCATAACTGGGAGCAGAATTTGATTTCATTTGTTTATTCATAAGGCACAGATCTTAGCAGACAAAAGGCAATGAATTTCCACCTAGTCATTTTATGTTTCAAATGCTAACAGGATAAGTTTGCACAAAGAGTACAATATATCTGAAACAAGTGCACCCATTTATTTGTTTGTTTCATTTACATTCTGCCTTTCCTTTTGGAGCTGAAGGCAACATGCATGGTATTCCTTTCCTTCTAGTTTTTCCCATGACGTCAATTCTGTGGGTTCAGTTGGCCAAGAGTGAGTGACTGGCTCAAAGTCACCCAGTGAGTTTCCATGGCTGAAAGTGGATTTGAATCTGGTTTCTTCCATACTAGGTACAATGCCTCAATCACACTGGGTCTCAGTATTCCTTCTTACACGTCAAAGGGCTTGTTAGTGCAGAATTCTAGGCCTTGTAATCTGAATCAACGCAATGGCTATGCATAATGAAGTACTTCAGTGGGATGTAAAGTCAAGATTTTTATAGTTTGCTGATAGGGCTTAATGATTCCCCTGTTTTACTGCTCTGGCTTGAAAGTTCTTTGGCCTCAACATTTTTTTCAGCCTGCTTCTACTTAAGAAATTAGGCTAAAGACAAATGGCGTATTTTGAATTAATTTTACCTATGGACACCTAAAAATCAATCCTCTGGTGAGCGTGTGATAATTTGTGGACCCATGTCTTGTATTCATTTCAGCTTCTACACCAAGTGTTTGATAATGCAATCTGATGAATGCCTCTTCAGTTATTGAACTCAGTGGGTCTTGCTTTCAAAACTGTAATTACAAGATTACAGCCTTAAGCTACAGTTTCATACTAAGATGAGGTGTGTGTTACAGACAATGCTCCAGCTGGGGAAACCTGGCTTCAGATTGCCGTTGACCCTAATGTTCACTGATCCATTGGATCAATCTCTGCCTCAAAAGAACGGAATGGATTGCTTTGAAGTTGCTTGCTTGAAGGGCAAAATCTAAATGGAATGAACAGAGCTAGAACCAGTTACTGTATTTTTTGTTTTCAGGAGGTTGCTTCTAGGAGAGGGTACTGAAGTTCCATCATAATAACAGGGGGTTGCCTTCAGGCTGTGGTGAGAAGAGGAATTACTTTCTATGGGGAAGCTTTAGTTGAATTACCATGAAAAGGTTGGTGTGTTGGCAACCATCTCCATGTAATGTGGCTAATGGAATGTTGGCTGGTTGTATGATCCTCTCTGGACTTTATCTTTTCTTCAGAAGTGTTTTTCTCTTCTTATCCTGTTGCGACAAAACCTTATACATTATCTCACTATCCTCTGTTCCTCTTTGTAAAACTTGAAGGGTAGGACCTACGGAACTTCCTCTGATTGACTCTAAGCTCTTTCAAGTGCTGCCATCAAATCAGTCTCCCTAAGTCTTACAGACTGTGGCAATCTGCTTTAAGGCAAAGAATATAATTTCATAACAGAATTATTCACAAGGGGGAATAATAGGCTACTTATCAAATAGCAAGCTGGAATAACCTAAGTATAGTTTACTTTATTTCTAAATGTATATGCCGCCCACTGATAATTCTGGGGAGCTTAAAAGAATACATACATAACACACAAAATGACAAAATGATTTAAAATTCTAAACAACATGATAACTAAATGCTAAAACCTTTAAAACTCTAAGTAGACTGGGGTAAAGAGGTAATTTTTAAGCTCCCGCTTGTGCTCTAGTAAGGAGGGAGCCAAACTCTTAACAGCAATTTGTTCCACAATACAGGCCTCAATACAGTAAGGGCAGAATTAGTTCTTAGAAAAGTATTCAAGGAAGGACCTGCAGAAGGTAGCCCATTGAGGACCTAAAACTGCAGGGAGTAGACAGTACAGGAGTCAGCAGCCCTTCAAGTAGACATTATGTGCTGTATTACCATTCCAGTACTCCATCCCACAAAGGTGGTCCACCAATCTTGGCTTTTGCCCTTTGGGTTTCTTGGACCTCCATGGTGTTTCCTTTTTTCTCTAGTCAGCCTTCTTCCTTTGTGTGCTGGGCTTTGCTGTCTACTGACAAGCACAGAATCATGACCACTCTTTTTCCATTTGGATTCTTCCAAACTGGAAGACTTTTTCCTGTCTCAGCTATCAGTTGTCTCACCCTTCTTCTCAACTCTGATTTCTGCATGTATTAGCTGCTTGAAAACTCTTTGCTATCTAACATTTCTCCTGTCACTTGGCAATGGATAATCTTGGTCAACCTAATTTTTACTTGAAAAAAGTCTTGATGAGCTTTATAATCCTTCTAAACAACCAATCTAACTGCTGGCTGAGAGACCTACAGGAATTATACCATACCATATCCTTATTGGTTTCAAGGGTCATCTTGAGGCTTCTCTATTTTAGCAGCTGCAGCCAATGTTGTCGCAGAGTTTCAAACCCATGTTGAAGTAGCCAAACCAGGTCATTGGCCTCTTCAGTACTAACTGAGGTTGTTCTCAAAACACAAATGTAGCAAATGAGCCTTATTTCCAGACTCAGAACATTAGAGACATGAAGGGCATAAGAAAACCCTTGATGGTCCATTCCAAAGGACATTCTTATCCAGCCTTTGTTTCCACCATGGCCAATTAACTGCCTATGGAAAGCCCGAGAGCAGGATTTGACAGCAATTTCAGCGTTCCCTAGCAACTGGTTATCAAGAGGCCTTTCGTCTCTGATACTGGAAGTAAAGTATAGCCATTTTGAGAATCAGCTATTGAAAGTTCTTTTCTTCATAGAAATATATAAAGCTGCTTTGCACAAAGCTGGGCCATGATTTACACTGAATGGCCCAGTTTTCTAAGGTTTTAGTCCAGTTAAATCTGGGACTTACATGTAGACCCCCCTGTACCTTGAGCTATATCTAGAAGGAAAAAAACCCCAAGAGGAATCATGTAATTTGGAAGCTACAGAGCAGACTAGGTTCAAAAACATTCATAGATCTGAAAAGGTTGGAAATTACTGTCTTCTGCTGAAAAGGAAGAAATGAAAATTCAAAGTAATTAACAGCATTTCCAGAGGATTTTGTAATGCACATCATTGTCTAGTCAGATCTACGAAGTCATTACAAGGTACAAATTAGCTCCTATGCTGGTCACTGGGATGCTGTCAGAGCATGCAGTTTAATTTTAAAACCTAAAATAGATTTTGCTCTGCATCTCTTAGCCTATTAACTCCACTGTCATCACAGCAAAGCTGTCCATCTCTGTATGTCCCAATTCATTTCTTCTGTAGAACTGGCCTTTCTCTCTTAGTGCATCTAGATTTTGAAATTACAGTCCCTTTGGACTAAAGAGTGGAAGGTGACAGGCTCAACTGATGATAATTTCAAAAAGCTTTGCTGCCTTTTCCTTCATTGGGCCTGCTTTTCTTGTTTTATCACACAAGCCTCCACTTTACTGGGCTAATGGGATATGACGGAAAGCATGTTATTAGAAAAAAGCTACCCTGTCCTTTTCACAGGTTACTTAAAAATAAAATAACAATACATGGTAAGCTATTAATGAAAGAACAGAATGCCTGAAGAATACTAATGAAGAATTGCTTGATGGATATTTCGATCTCTGTGTATGTTGTGCAGGTGACATTTCAAAGTGGTTGGTGACAGCAAAAGTGATACACTAAGCCGTAAAGATCCACCTTCTTGGCCTGGCTTTTAGTAATATTTGGTAGTTTTAAATGTTTTGAGCAGAAATTTTGGGTTGCTTTTCATCTTTTATTTTGGTTTAATGTGTTTCAGTTGTTTAAATGTGAATATAGACTGCCCTGAGACATGGAGAAAAAGGGCAATATATTGGTGGTGGTGGTGGTGGTGGTGGTATTTTCCTATTCTAATGCCCGTTTTCCTTGTCACTGCAAAAATCACTTGTATAGAAATTCCTCTCCATGTGTATGATGGGTGAAGATATGTGGAAAGAGAAGAGCAGCCAGGAATCTAAATAATTTTGGTTCATTTACATTAATCTTGGTTTCTACTTTGAGTAAATAAATGGCAACTGATTTATATGCCTGCTGGAATGCATATTTTTCAATTAATCTTTCTTTTTCCAGAGACATCTGATTCTACTTAGGTACCCCTTTAGCAGGATAATGATGGGTGCAAGTATTTTTGATTCTGATGTGTGTAATTCCCTCCCCCAGGTATGTTGGACTTCAGCTCCCATAATCTTCAGCCAACCAGTTGAGGAAGGCTGCTCCAAGAGTATTTGTGTTTGTGTGTGTAATGTAATTCTTGCCTCCATCTTTTCTCCAAAGAGTTTGTGGTGGCACAAGAGGAGACATATTTGGACTCTACCTCAAACTCAAAGTTGGGAACTTGCTTCTTTATTTTATTTAAAAATATTTTGTGTGTCTCTGTCTCTCTTTCTCTCTCATCTTGGTTTGTGTTCTCATTCCTTTTAAAAAAAAAATTCCTAGGGGATTAAAAAATTGGAAATAGCCTAGTTCTGGATCTTTAAGAGGGCCTTGGTGGCATACACATCCCTTACCACCACCACCTAGTCCCTGACACAACCCTGTATGATTTGCTAGGCTGAAAACATTACATCTGCATGAGTTTTGGAACCCTGTTTCTTGTCTGATATTCCTTCAAGATGCTGGCTGGATTTTGTTCTCCTTTTAATGGTCTGAGAAAACCTATTGCAGGGGAGAGTAGGTTCTCACCAGATGCCAAAAACAACAAAAGCCTCAGTGAGAACGATGGCACAAATCTACCCTTTGTTGATACACCTGGGGTGCTCAGAGCTTTGCCCTGAAAATCAAGAGTCTACACTGCCAATTTGTCTACAAAGCCTTCATTCACTTGATGCGTCTTAATTCTGCTCTTTCAGGAACCTGAAAAAATGGAAATGAAAGCAAGGGGTGGTGCGACCTGGATAGGCAGTATAAGCACAGCCTCAGCTGGATGCTTCTCTGTGTAGCGTTTTGCAAGCCATGCTACAATGAGATTTTACAAGCACACATTTCACAAGGGCTGAAAATATGCTGGCTGGCTCTGGGCTTGGACCATGTGGATGCCTAGCAGGGCAGCAGGGACAAAGCAGCCAAGGTCTTCCTAGAAACCAAAGAAGGTCTTTGACCTAGGAAACAATGGCAATGTGAACAGAACTTTTTGCATGCGGAGGAACATTGGAACAAATGGCCAGACATTTGTCCTTTGGCTTAAGTGTTCAAGCCCCAGCTGGTGCTTCCCTGCTTGAAATTAAGGCTTCCATATTTGCAGGATCTTTCGTGTCTGGGCTAAAGAATAGTTTGACCTAGTTTAAGCTGGTAATGATGCATCCTACTCTACTGCTGAACCCACTGACTCACTGAATGCCATGTCCAGCAACAAAATAGCTGAAATTTTGGCCAGTAATTATTGTAAGAAGTCAAGGCACTGATGTTTTTTCTACAGATTTAGAAAACTCTGGCTTTTCTGTGTCAGAGTTGATTCTTTCCAAATATATATCCTTATGCACATGTAAATTGAAGAAGAAAGGTGGTTATTCATTTCAGAATTAATAAACGTATATAAATTTCTCCCAAGAAACTCATGTATAAGTAACTATATGTACCTACTGGAGGGTGGGGGTCAGATCCCACTAAACTAAAGGCTAAGCTGAGGTTTGTTGAATAACATGTTCACACATTGGGCTAATCCATAAACCTTGTTATACTAATCACAGTGGCTTAGTTAACATACTAAACCAAAAAGAGTCAAGCCACATCATGCCTTGCTGCAGTATAGGGATCTATCCAGTAACTTAATCTCAAGCCCACCATTCCATTCCTTCATCATCCTTCTATTGTGCTTTGAATTTTTGTAGTAGGCCCAGATAATATATGCTGTTGCATCAGACTTCCACGTTACATTCAGAAAAAAGCAATGCCTGCCTTTCCTTCTCTACATTTAATAAATCAGATTGTAGAACCCAGTTGGGGTTATCTTTGGTGAAAGGTGATTTTTTTTAAGAATCAAGGCATAAGAGAAGCACCTCTTCCTATGTTGGGTTCTCTTTCTGTTATTCCACTATGTCTGAGCAGACTTTTGAGCAGATCTCAAATTATTTGGCAGGAGCACTAGTTGAAATCCAGGTGGCCCACTCTATCTTACTCCACCAGATTTAAAGAGATTGTCGCAGGAGATGCCGCTAGGTTTAGAAGGGAATATTTATTTCAACAGGCTACCCAGAAGTTGGGATGTACATGAATCAAAGATTTTACCCAACATGGAACTATCCAAATGTGCACAACTATTATTTATGGCTGTCATGACTTCAGGTTGACCCTGGATGAAAAAGGCTGATCTGTAACAGCTTCTCATTGGCAGAAAATGTATGCTGCATGTATCTCTCTGATTTGAGAATCACCTCACCAGGCTGCTGGAACTTTTTGTGCAACATGCAGCACTGTCTTTATCCACAACAGTCCTTTATCTATTCCATTAAAGGAAACGGTTCCTCTTGTTCCGCCTTCCCAAATGTCAGTGCAATGTGGGATTGTCGGTGCTGTCAGTCACATGCAACGACTGCTTGGCATTCGGCACAGTGCTATTTGCATGAAGGCAAAAAATAGCTGGAACAGATCTGCCCACTGCAGCCTTCTAATTTATGTCAGTCTGCCAACCCTTCCAACAGAAGGAAAGCTGCACATTAGTCACTTCTCTTGGCTTAAAGTGGGTGGAAGATTTGGCAGCCTGGTGGCACAGAAGATGTAGAGCTGGAAGTCCCATTTCAGACTCATACCCTCCTTTCTGAGGCAGAACAGCAGGGCTTTGGATGCAAACCTGGGCCACAGCCTACAGCTTCAGAAGAAGCTGACATAAATGGAGATTTTAGCTATAACCATTGAAGTCTCAGGGAAGGCTAAAAACCATCCATTTTAATTTAAATTGGGAGGCAGCTTATGGTTGGCTCTGTTCTCAGGGGGTTGGTAGCTCTGCAGGACAGGGCACGACCAACTTTGGACCTTCTCCAACAACAATAATTGTTGTCCCGTGACTTTGAGCACGGGACAACAACAATTATATTACTAGGGGTAGAAGTCATGTAAACTGTCATACATGGGGCAAGACATAATGTAACATCTATATCTCTGTCAGCTTAAGGGAAAGTGGACTGTATATGCCATTTTGATGTGACCTTTGATGGCTTCCAGATTTTTTTAATAGTAAATTTTATCAGGTTTCAAGAGAAGAATAAACATTACAAAACAAAAAGCTACAAAGAAAGAAAAAAACTAAAGTGCAGAAACACAAGAGAATTTTTTTTTCAAATTTACAGAGAGATGTGGCTTCCAACTTTAAACAGCAAGGATATACAAAAATTTCCATAATCAATCTCTTACTCTATATTAAACCAAAACACCACATTATTTCTATAAGTCATTCCACTTTAACACATAAGAAAAGCACTAAGTACAGTTACTCCTCCCCCTTATATTAAAATAAAGGAAAAAAAGTTCATATAAACCTCCTAAACATCTTTCTCCCCTCCAAAAGATAACACATATTTAATTATTTGCTTTCTACCACTATTCTTTACATTTCTGTCTACAATAATAAAAATATTAATAAGCATATAAGCTTATTAGCATATAAGCTGTTTGCTATTATACTTAATGGTACAACAATTTTAATAATCCCAATCTTAATAAACCCAAAAAACAGTAATTCCATATCTTTAAAAGGGAATAACATCAATCAAATCCTTAAAGCAAACCAGATAAACATTCTTCAACCCTTATCCCACTTCAAAATAAACCAGAGCAGTTACATATCCCCACAGTGTGCAGAGAGCTTTCCTCTTGAAAGAATCAGACAGCCCAACTGCCCGCCTCAAAGATTCCAGGTTCTTTTCATGGCATTCCACCAGGAGATTGATTTTACTTACGGCTTGCAGATCACTCTCTCCCTTAGATTTCTCCAACTCCATTATCCAATCTTCATCCAGCATCTCGATAAAAATCCCAATCTCAGTCTTAAAAAAACCCTTTCTGTCACTCTTGAATTCCTCAATTTCATCCACCACATCCCCAACCTGATGGCACGTTTTAGATCTCATATTTTCCACAATGTCCTGGATATCTTGCATAAAGGCTTGATAGAAGTCAGACAAAATCTGTTTAAAATCCTGCTGAAAGTCAGAAAGAATCTGTTTGAAATCCTCCATGTCTCACGGAGCAGATTATGGAGCCCCCTAGGAGCTTAACCAGGGAAAGTCGAAGATAGGGAAGAGTTCCAAAGTGTGTTTGCACAACTGAGAGTGAGATAGCAGACAGTTCTCAAGGGAGGGTGAGAACAGAAAGCTGAAGGTTCAAATCAGCCAATTCAATGTGTAGGAAAATGCTAGTATCTTCAAATTTAATACAAAAATAATAACCGGAAGACAATTGTTTACTCTCAATCTTTGGAATTTCCTTTGGAAGGAAAACGAAATCCAAAACTTAAAAGATTTTTTTTTAAGTAATCCCCAAAATAACGTTAAGCACTAAGAGAACCAGCTTCTCCTTGCTGTAGAAAGCCTCCCTAGGGGTACATATACTTAAAAAAAAATACAAATTGGTGATTTAGAAATGGGGTGGCAGCTGTTAGTGTGCCTTTAAGGCTACAGCATTGCTTGGAAAGTGATGAAGTCCCCACCTCCCAGCTGGCTCTTACCAGTGGAACGCGAAATGCTGTTTGTGATCTTCTGGCTGCAAGCAGCCATCCGGAGGACAGATGGCATGATTCCAGGTGTTCTCCTTGATCCGGAGAACATTTCTGGGCTTCAGGAGAACCTGTCTGAGCCCGAAAAAAGTTACTGCATTGTCAGCTCCGCCCGCTGACGGCCATTCAGTCCGCAGCCATTCAGTCCACCATTTCCACCAGAAGCTGGCTTCCAGAAGATTTTGATGTTGTTCGGAGCTTCTTTTAAAACACATTTTGCTTCACCTTATTTCATTGTGAACTAATTGTATTGTGGAGTTTTGGTTGGTTTTCCTAACAATTGTATCTCACTTTAACATCAGATAAGTGATTTTTAAATATTTTTAAACCATAACTGAATATTTTAGGACCATCTGGAAGGATAAAACCCCTATCAGGATGACTTCCAGAATTAAATATAACCAACACAAGCAGGACATTTTAGAGATGAATAAAAGCCAATAGTAATAATAATACAATCGTGTAATTCTCAAAATTCCTGCAAACACTGGCAGTTCAACAAACAAATAAAACAAATGGCCTTTGGAGCTTTTTAAAAATCCTGTAATGTTAGACTTTATGATCCCTGCCTGGGATTTCCCCCTCCCACCCACAAATGAACCCAAGAAATCTCAGATAAAGTGAGATGTATTTCCATTACAGACCTTAAAACATGTAGATGGGCTAATTTGGGTAAAGCCAATACTCCAAGTATTTTCACATGAAAGTTAAGCTTAAAAGTAGCATTTTAACTGGACTCAGAAATCCAATGGTAACCATTCATCTCTTACTACTAGGACCGCTAGCTGGATTAAGGCTACTAAACCTGAGCTAAAAAGGTCTGGATGGACACAGGGTGGCTGCAGCGGAACATCACAAAGTGCTAACTTTTTACTGCCATCTAGTGGCCCCCAATTTATTAGCCCTCAACTAAATCTACAGGAAAATTCTTAAGAGGCCTCAGAAAAATCATCCAAATTCATCAACATCTTGGGCCAGACGTTAAATTAGGTTTGAGGTTGGATCGGACAGATTGTAAACCACAGGTGGTCTCTGAATTATTTTTGGCAGCCCGTTAGAGATCATGCTATTGAAAAAAAAAATCCACATACAGTATATCTCAGCTTTCAGACACAAAAAGGACTGTAACTCTATTGGGTTAGCTTGCCTCAATATTATCAGTGACCCCTACCCATGTGATTCATCTCTCCCAAAACCAGGGTGGAGACCTGCTGAAAATACTGCCCCACCTCCTTCTTGGGCCTCATATTCATCACTGTGCCCATTGCTGCCAAGAAAAAAAGAGACAAGAAATGAATTCAGATGCCCTAATTTAAGTGATGGGCAACTTTTCAATCAATTGCAATGTTTAGGATGGTCTGAAAAGTCAACCGCATTTGATCAGCAACTCTTAAGTGATTTCATTTAAGGCCAGCAGTCCTACAGTCCTACACACTCTAAATCAGAATTCCTCAACCTTGGCAACTCTAAGCTGTGTGGACTTCAACTCCCAGAATTCCCAGCCAGCTTTGCTAAATGACAAGCAGCATCTTTGAAGAAGAGATTCCCACCCCCATCTCCGTCTGAAACAGCTCTTCTTAAGGCCAGACTGGATGTGACTTTAAATCTATATTTGCATTTAATTTGCCCTTTTTACCAAAAAAAAACAAAAAACGAATACAAAAGCCAGCTGGGTGGTAGGAGGGCTGCTGATGACTGGAATTTCCTCTCCTTCTGCAGTCATTTCTCCCTTCTCCCCTCACCCCCTTGCTATTTCCATTTGTGTGGAGGGGGGGAGTTTTCCAGTGACTGTAAGACCAGCAGAATGGATCAAATATGTCCTCCTTTATGGGAGTGCAGCATTGTATTGTTTTAAAGGGTAACCTTTAGGAGATTGTGTGGCAGCTGTAACATTTCCAACAAGCAGCTGATGCAAAATATAAGTGATTTTAGAGTTGTGTGGGCTTGAAACCCAGCCTATTAGCAATGTATCTGACAGACACTTAGAACATTCAGCATATTTATACCTAATCACAATTTCTCCTCTATATGGCTGAAAGGATATTGGTTTATTTGAGAGACGGGTGAAGCTGATACATCCTGATAACACAACCCAGGCTTGGGGATCGGTGGGAAGCAAACCTGTGATTCTCTCCATTAGTCAGTAGATGTCACATAGCACCAATTTTCCAGGATCTCTGCTCGAATGAAAAATACCTTCCAAATAGCACATGGATCTCTAAAAGAATGTTCTGGGGTGCACTAATATGGCTTTTCAAAAAGGAAGTCCTATAAAAATCCATCCATTGATGAAGTATTCAAAGAGGGAACTAGCCTAATTTAATATCAGTGACTTCTAATAATAATATTTCAAATGTTTCCTTCCTTGTGCCTTCTCCTTTGGGAATTGCTTCAGGTGTGTCCACAGAGTATGGATGAAGAAGTCAAGATGGCAGCTGCAACAGTGCAGTTGAACTGTCCTTTTTAAAAAAATGTGCAACACACACACCATACCAGCTGCCATCTTGACCTCTTTGTTCATGCCCTGTGGACACCCTTGAATTGCTTTGTTGGTATAATTGGGGAAGGGGGAAAGAAAGGCCATAGATGAGGGAACTGTCGACTTTACTTCAGAAGAATCTCCCAAAAGCTCGAATCCTTCAGATAAAGTATACCTGAAAGGCTCTTCAGTGTTTCTTATTAGTTGTGGCTGGACCAATTTCCACTCTCTTCTCAAGTCTATTTTCATCCCAAGCAGCCAGCAAATCTTGTACAAAGAAAAAAGCATGTCCCTGAACAATTAAAAAATGAGATTCTTTTTAGTGGTTAAAAAGTCGAGTAATATTTATATACAGTACATTTTAAAACTTCAGCAAAGGATCGTTACCTTGTCGTGGTGCTGGAGCTTGAACACCTCAATGATGCCATGAGCTAAACCGCAAAGGGCCACCCAAGACGGGAAGGTCATGACAGAGAGGTCAGACTAACTGTGATCCCTGGGGAAGGTAATGGCAACCCACCCCAGTATTCTTGACGTGAAAACTAAATGGATCAGTACAACCAGAGATCTGTCGGTATACCATCGGAAGATGACACCCCCAGGTCGGAAGATGGTCAAAATGCTACTGGGGAGGAACAGAGGATGAGTTCAACTAGCCCCAGACATGATGACGCAGCTAGCTCAAAGCCGAAAGGACGGCTAGCGGCCGATGGCGCTGGTGGTGAACGGCAAATCCGAAGTTCTAAGGATCAACACACCACTGGAACCTGGAATGTAAGATCTATGAGCCAGGGCAAATTGGGTGTGGTTATTGGTGAGATGTCAAGGATTAAAGATTTTGAGCGTCAGTGAACTGAAATGGACTGGAATAGGCCACTTCACATCAAATGACCACCAGATCTACTACTGTGGACAAGAGGACCACAGAAGAAATGGAGTTGCCTTCCTAATTAATAGTAAAGTGGCTAAAGCAGTGCTTGGATACAATCCAAAAAACGATAGAATGATCTCAATTCGAATTCAGGGCAAGCCATCTAACATCACAGTGATCCAAATATACGCCCCAACCACAGATGCTGAAGAAGCTGAGGTAGAGCAGTTCTATGAGGATCTGCAGCACCTACTGGACAACACGCCTAAAAGAGATGTTATTTTCATCACAGGAGACTGGAATGCTAAGGTGGGCAGTCAAATGACACCTGGAATTACAGGTAAGCATGGCCTGGGACAACAAAACGAAGCAGGACATAGGCTGATAGAATTTTGCCAAGACAATTCACTCTGCATAACAAACACTCTCTTCCAACAACCTAAGAGATGGCTTTATACATGGACTTCACCAGATGGACAACATCGAAATCAGATTGACTACATCCTTTGCAGCCAAAGGTGGCGGACATCTATACAGTCGGTAAAAACAAGACCTGGAGCTGACTGTAGTTCAGATCACGAACTTCTTCTTGCACAATTTAGGATCAGACTAAAGAGATTAGGGAAGACCCACAGATCAGCTAGATATGAGCTCACTAATATTCCTAAGGAATATGCAGTGGAGGTGAAGAATAGATTTAAGGGACTGGACTTAGTAGATAGGGTCCCGGAAGAACTATGGACAGAAGTTCGCAACATTGTTCAGGAGGCAGCAACAAAATACATCCCAAAGAAAGAGAAAACCCAGAAGGCAAAATGGCTGTCTGCTGAGACACTAGAAGTAGCCCAAGAAAGAAGGAAAGCAAAAGGCAACAGTGACAGGGGGAGATATGCCCAATTAAATGCAAAATTCCGGAGGTTAGCCAGAAGAGATAAGGAATTATTTTTAAACAAGCAATGCGCGGAAGTGGAAGAAGACAATAGAATAGGAAGGACAAGAGACCTCTTCCAGAAAATTAGAAACACTGGAGGTAAATTCCAGGCCAAAATGGGTATGATCAAAAACAAAGATGGCAAGGACCTAACAGAAGAAGAAGAGATCAAGAAAAGGTGGCAAGAATATACAGAAGACCTGTATAGGAAGGATAACAATATCGGGGATAGCTTTGATGGTGTGGTCAGTGAGCTAGAGCCAGACATCCTGAAGAGTGAGGTTGAATGGGCCTTAAGAAGCACCACTAATAACGAGGCAGCAGGAGACGACGGCATCCCAGCTGAACTGTTCAAAACCTTGCAAGATGATGCTGTCAAGGTAATGCATGCTATATGCCAGCAAATGTGGAAAACACAATGGCCATCAGATTGGAAAAAATAAACTTATATCCCCATACCAAAAAAGGGGAACACTAAAGAATGTTCAAACTATCAAACAGTGGCACTCATTTCACATGCCAGTAAGGTAATGGTCAAGATCCTGCAAGGTAGACTTCAGCAATTTATGGAGCGAGAATTGCCAGATGTACAAGCTGGGTTTAGAAAAGGCAGAGGAACTAGGGACCAAATTGCCAATATCCTCTGGATAATGGAAAAAGCCAGGGAGTTTCAGAAAAACATCTATTTCTGTTTTATTGACTATTGTAAAGCCTTTGACTGTGTGGACCATAACAAATTGTGGCAAGTTCTTAGTGGTATGGGGATGCCAAGTCAGCTTGTCTGCCTCCTGAAGAATCTGTATAACGACCAAGTAGCAACAGTAAGAACAGACCACGGAACAACAGACTGGTTTAAGATTGGGAAAGGAGTACGGCAGGGCTGTATACTCTCACCCTACCTATTCAACTTGTACACAGAACACATCATGCGACAAGCTGGGCTTGAGGAATCCAAGGCTAGAGTTAAAATTGCTGGAAGAAACATTAACAATCTCAGATATGCAGATGATACCACTTTGATGGCTGAAAGCGAAGAGGAACTGAGGAGCCTTATGATGAAGGTGAAAGAAGGAAGTGCAAAAGCTGGCTTGCAGCGAAACCTCAAAAAAACCAAGATTATGGCAACCAGCTTGATTGATAAATGGCAAATAGAGGGAGAAAATGTAGAAGCAGTGAAAGACTTTGTATTTCTAGGTGCAAAGATTACTGCAGATGCTGACTGCAGTCAGGAAATCAGAAGACGCTTAATCCTTGGGAGAAGAGCAATGACAAATCTCGATAAAATAGTTAAGAGCAGAGACATCAAACTGACAACAAAGGTCCGCATAGTTAAAGCAATGGTGTTCCCCATAGCAACATATGGCTGCGAGAGCTGGACCATAAGGAAGGCTGAGAGGAGGAAGATCAATGCTTTGGAACTGTGGTGTTGGAGGAAAATTCTGAGAGTGCCTTGGACTGCAAGAAGATCCAACCAGTCCATCCTCCAGGAAATAAAGCCAGACTGCTCACTTGAGGGAATGATATTAAAGGCAAAACTGAAATACTTTGGCCACATAATGAGAAGACAGGACAGCCTGGAGAAGATGCTGATGCTAGGGAGAGTGGAGGGCAAAAGGAAGAGGGGCCGACCAAGGGCAAGGTGGATGGATGATATTCTAGAGGTGATGGACTCATTCCTGGGGGAGCTGGGGTTGTTGATGACCAACAGGAAGCTCTGGCGTGGGCTGGTCCATGAAGTCACGAAGAGTTGGAAGCGACTGAATGAATAAACAACAGCATTTTAAAAACTGGGCGGGGGATCCAATCACTTTTGATCAAGTATTTGATCTAAGAAGGCCTAACAGTCTAAAAATGCAATGTGAGAAATCAATTCAGGGATATTGAAATATGTAATATGCAACACAATTATTTCTCCACAGTGTATGTGTAGGAAGTCACCTCCAACCTGGATACCCTCCATGTTTATGGACTTCAGTTCCCAAAATTGTATGAAGTCCACATATCTGGAGAATACCCTGGTTGGTATAGGCCATTTGTTTGGATTCAGCTAAGTACACAGTGTCACGGTTTCCTGTGTTAGGCTGGGTAACTTTTTACATGCAATGTGGCAGCTCCCTTCTACTTCATACTTCTGGAAAGCTGGGCATCCAAATCATTTCTTGTGAACAGAATTGGAAATCCTTCATAGGATCACTCAAACCACATTGGTTCACAGCATGTAAATATGATGCTTCAATCTAAGCAGGTGTTGATGAGCAAAGAGCACGCAATGCACAAACACCCATATCTATGCAACCAGAAACACAGGCATGTATTATCTTAGGCTCAAAATAAAAAAAACCATCACCACTCAGAGAATTTTCTTACCATCGTGTAGTTATTAGAATACTATGAATAGGGAAAGTCAGATTCAAATCCAGGAAAATCACTGTAGATCACATCTTAGGGTGAACATAAAAGAAGGCCATGTATATCAGTTTGAACTATTGGGAAGGGAAAATGTGATATAGTTATAACAAATAACCTGGTTTGGTCGCTGTGTTGTTGTTTATTCGTTTAGTCGCTTCCGACTCTTCGTGACTTCATGGACCAGCCCACGCCAGAGCTTCCTGTCGGTCGTCAACACCCCCAGCTCCCCCAGGGACGAGTCCGTCACCTCTAGAATATCATCCATCCATCTTGCCCTTGGTCGACCCCTCTTCCTTTTGCCTTCCACTCTCCCTAGCATCAGCATCTTCTCCAGGGTGTCCTGTCTTCTCATTATGTGGCCAAAGTATTTCAGTTTTGCCTTTAATATCATTCCCTCAAGTGAGCAGTCTGGCTTTATTTCCTGGAGGATGGACTGGTTGGATCTTCTTGCAGTCCAAGGCACTCTCAGAATTTTCCTCCAACACCACAGTTCAAAAGCATCTATCTTCCTTCTCTCAGCCTTCCTTATGGTCCAGCTCTCGCAGCCATATGTTACTACAGGGAACACCATTGCTTTAACTATGCGGGCCTTTGTTGTCAGTGTGATGTCTCTGCTCTTAACTATTTTATCGAGATTTGTCATTGCTCTTCTCCCAAGGATTAAGCGTCTTCTGATTTCCTGACTGCAGTCAGCATCTGCAGTAATCTTTGCACCTAGGAATACAAAGTCTTTCACTGCTTCTACATTTTCTCCCTCTATTTGCCAGTTATCAATCAAGCTGGTTGCCATAATCTTGGTTTTTTTGAGGTTTAGCTGCAAACTAGCTTTTGCACTTTCTTCTTTCACCTTCATCATAAGGCTCCTCAGTTCCTCTTCACTTTCAGCCATCAAAGTGGTATCATCTGCATATCTGAGATTGTTAATGTTTCTTCCAGAGATTTTAACTCCAGCCTTGGATTCCTCAAGGCCAGCTTGTCGCATGATGTGTTCTGCATACAAGTTGAATAGGTAGGGTGAGAGTATACAGCCCTGCCGCACTCCTTTCCCAATCTTAAACCAGTCTGTTGTTCCGTGGTCTGTTCTTACTGTTGCTACTTGGTCGTTATACAGATTCTTCAGGAGGCATACAAGATGACTTGGTATCCCCATACCACTAAGAACTTGCCACAATTTGTTATGGTCCACACAGTCAAAGGCTTTAGAATAGTCAATAAAACAGAAATAGATGTTTTTCTGAAACTCCCTGGCTTTTTCCATTATCCAGCGGATATTGGCAATTTGGTCTCTAGTTCCTCTGCCTTTTCTAAACCCAGCTTGTACATCTGGCAATTCTCGCTCCATGAACTGCTGAAGTCTACCTTGCAGGATCTTGAGCATTACCTTACTGGCATGTGAAATGAGTGCCACTGTTCGATAGTTTGAACATTCTTTAGTGTTCCCCTTTTTTGGTATGGGGATATAAGTTGATTTTTTCCAGTCTGATGGCCATTCTTGTGTTTTCCAAATTTGCTGGCATATAGCATGCATTACCTTGACAGCATCATCTTGCAAGATTTTGAACAGTTCAGCTGGGATGCCGTCGTCTCCTGCTGCCTTGTTATTAGCAATGCTTCTTAAGGCCCATTCAACCTCACTCTTCAGGATGTCTGGCTCTAGCTCACTGACCACACCGTCAAAGCTATCCCCGATATTGTTATCCTTCCTATACAGGTTTTCTGTATATTCTTGCCACCTTTTCTTGATCTCTTCTTCTTCTGTTAGGTCCTTGCCATCTTTGTTTTTGATCATACCCATTTTTGCCTGGAATTTACCTCCAATGTTTCTAATTTTCTGGAAGAGGTCTCTTGTCCTTCCTATTCTATTGTCTTCTTCCACTTCCGCGCATTGCTTGTTTAAAAATAATTCCTTATCTCTTCTGGCTAACCTCTGGAATTTTGCATTTAATTGGGCATATCTCCCCCTGTCACTGTTGCCTTTTGCTTTCCTTCTTTCTTGGGCTACTTCTAGTGTCTCAACAGACAGCCATTTTGCCTTCTTGGTTTTCTTTTTCTTTGGGATGTATTTTGTTGCCGCCTCCTGAACAATGCTGCCAACTTCTGTCCATAGTTCTTCTGGGACCCTATCTACTAAGTCCAGTCCCTTAAATCTATTCTTCACCTCCACTGCATATTCCTTAGGAATATTAGTGAGCTCATATCTAGCTGATCTGTGGGTCTTCCCTAATCTCTTTAGTCTGATCCTAAATTGTGCAAGAAGAAGTTCGTGATCTGAACTACAGTCAGCTCCAGGCCTTGTTTTTACCGACTGTACAGATGTCCGCCACCTTTGGCTGCAAAGGATGTAATCAATCTGATTTCGGTGTTGTCCATCTGGTGAAGTCCATGTATAAAGCCGTCTCTTAGGTTGTTGGAAGAGAGTGTTTGTTATGCAGAGTGAATTGTCTTGGCAAAATTCTATCAGCCTGTGTCCTGCTTCCTTTTGTTCTCCCAGGCCATACTTACCTGTAATTCGAGGTGTCATTTGACTGCCCACCTTAGCATTCCAGTCTCCTGTGATGAAAATAACATCTCTTTTAGGCGTGTTGTCCAGTAGGTGCTGCAGATCCTCATAGAACTGCTCTACTTCAGCTTCTTCAGCATTTGTGGTTGGGGCGTATATTTGGATCACTGTGATGTTAGATGGCTTGCCCTGAATTCGAATTGAGATCATTCTGTCATTTTTTGGGTTGTATCCAAGCACTGCTTTAGCCACTTTACTATTAATTATGAAGGCTACTCCATTTCTTCTGTGGTCCTCTTGTCCGCAGTAGTAGATCTGGTGGTCATTTGATGTGAAATGGCCCATTCCAGTCCATTTCAGTTCACTGACGCCCAGAATGTCTATCTTTAATCTTGACATCTCACCAATAACCACATCCAATTTGCCCTGGCTCATAGATCTTACATTCCAGGTTCCGATGGTGTGTTGATCCTTAGAACATCGGATTCGCCGTTCACCACCAGCACCGTCGGCCGCTAGCCGTCCTTTCGGCTTTGAGCTAGCTGCGTCATCACGTCTGGGGCTAGTTGAGCTCATCCTCTGTTCCTCCCCAGTAGCATTTTGACCATCTTCCGACCTGGGGGTCTCATCTTCTGATGGTATACCGACATATCTCTGGTTGTACTGATCCATTTAGTTTTCACGGCAAGAATACTGAGGTGGGTTGCCATTACCTTCCCCAGGGATCGCATTTAGTCTGACCTCTCTGTCATGACCTTCCCGTCTTGGGTGGCCCTTCACGGTTTAGCTCATGGCATCATTGAGGTGCTCAAGCTCCAGCACCACGACAAGGTAACGATCCTTGCTGAAGGGTCGCTGTGTGCTTGCCTATTTATAAAGATTTTTACTCAAGGCCTAACTTCTCGCCTACTTTCCCTTTCCTGGGAAGTTGGAGAAGTAAGTACAGATAGTCCTCGACTTACAATTGGGACTGGAACCACCCAGAGTCGCTCTTCAAGTGAGATAGGCGGGGACAAAATTTGAAATATAAATAAATAAACTTCCATTGCTAAGTAAGGCAGTTGTTATGTGTGTCATGCCTGATTTTATTACCTTTTTTGCCATGGTCGTTAAGCAAATCACCACAGTTGTTATGTGAATCACGTGGTCATTAAGTGAGTCCAGCTTCCCCCATTGACTTTGCTCGTTGGAAGCTGGCTGGAAAGTCACAAATGGCAATCACATGACCCCAGGATGCTGCAACCATCGTAAATATATGGCGGTTGCCAAGTGCCTGAATTTTGACCAAGTGACCTCAGGGATGCTGTGATGGTCATAAGTGCGAGGACCGGTCATAACCCATTTTTTCCAGCTCCATTGTAACTTTGAACAGTTGTTAAACAAATGATCATATGTCGAGGACTACCTTTATTAGTAAGTGAGTATTAGAGATGGGGCCTTCTCAATTCCTATCCTGAACAATTGTTTTCTCTAGGGCATCCAGGTGGCACTCATCTTTATTCATGTTGGTGCCAAATTAGAGCTGTTTGATCTGAAGCAGCTTTGAATGGCAGCTTCGGTGAGGCCTTTCAGCTGCTGTTTGTTTCCTAACTGTTGCTGCTGTTTTCAGTTGGATTTAATGGTTTTCATGTTTTTTAGCATGCAAGCAGGCACCTCCTTTCATCACAAGACTCAACCTTTAGCTGCCTTTTGCTCAGTCTGCCAATTCCAAGCAAGGCTGTCTGTGAGATGAACTGCTCACTTCTGCCTTAACTTTCTCTTACAAACATCGGGAAGGAAGGAAGGAAGCAAGGAAGCAAGGAAGCAAGGAGCCTTTGGCTTCTGTCAAAGCTGTCACTGCAACTCAATAATGCCATTACATGAATCTGTCTGGTCAGTCCTCCTCCTTAATCCAATCAATGGAACGGCTTCTAGTGCCGATTTTGAGCAGCCCCCACAACAAGTAAATCTGCTGTTGATCAGACCTTGAGGGGTGGGGAGGGGGTCTCCATTTTGTTTAGCTGCTTTTTTTGTGTGTGGTTTTGTGGTTTTTTGCAACTTGCATGTATGTGCTTGAAGCCAACAGATGTCCAAGAGCATTCCTTGAGAATTGAAAAAGGGGAAGGCTACCCACACTGTGTTTTTCTCTGAAAAAAGAAAGGTCACAATCTGCTCATAACCCCACCCCCAATTTTGGTCAAAGTATTTCTAATCACAAGCTGGGCTGAGAGATTTCCCCAGTGTCGTTACATTGACTTGTATTTCAAACACTGGGCTCCCTAATACAATGCATAACCTTTACTTAAGACGTTATTCTTTGGGGATTTTTCTCTCTGTGTGTGTGTGTGTGTGCATGCACACACATTCTTTTTCCTTTCCATATGAAGTTGGCAGCCCTAGCGATGTGGGTGTTTTTTATCAGACTTCTGGCTTTCTTTATGGGTATCTCTGAAAAGTCAGCCTGGACTGTAATCTGCAGATGGTTTAGGTATTGCCAGGCCAGCACTCATTTAAAAATAATAAAGAGAAGAGGAAGAAAGGGTAAAGAAGGGGAAGAACAGGATGTTGGGAAAACTGTCCTAAGAAAGAATGAATTCTGCAACCTGAATGGATTATGCAAATTTCACAATGTACTTTACTGTTCCTTATCATGCAGAAGCCTAATTTCCAACCATTATTCATCCATTTCTCTTGAAATTTGGCAAATTGTTTTGCAACACCTCCTCTCAGTCATAAGGGCTAGAAACTTGCTTTCCAAAAATGAAAACTGAAGTGCTCAGGAAACTGCCTCCCCTACTGCATTCTGGAATTTTCCTAAATTCCCATAAAATCGTGGGAGTGCACTGCCTTGGGTGTAATGCTAAACTTTTTCCCCCCAAAAGTCATTATCCAGTAGAATGAAAATAAATACACTTGGCAGAAAGGAGAGGAAGAGAATTGTCTCCCCAAAGCAAAATCTGTTGGAGTGTTCCTGTTTAATTTTTTTTTTTTAATTTGCTGGGGTTAAGAGTTGTTGAGAACTGTACATGCAAGACATTTTTTAACACTGATAGCCCTCTGTCGTGAACATTATGCACTGGTAAGGAGGTCAGCATTGCTGACATGTTCATTTCTGCCTGAGCTGTGTTCTGGAAAAAATCCATCAATCAATGGTTCTGTTTATACTCACACATTTTGAAGGAGCCTCTGGGGTCATTATGACTATGCTGTAATTCCCAGGGCTATGTGTTACCAAGTATGTGGGAGAGTGGGTGTGCATGCTTGTGCACACACATGCATATATACAGACACAAGGGGAGTTCTTTCCTGAAAGCAGTTATACTTTTCAGATCTTCAGTTCTATTTTGCAAACATTCACGTCTGCCTGCTTGTAGAAGGAACTGGCTTAAAACCTGTCTGACTGGAGACTCGAAATGCCAAAATGGCAGAGAGCACTGGATTCAGACAAAGGACCACTGTTTCATGAAGCAGCACCCAAATGCAAAAGGTCTAGCTCAGGCCTCTGCAAATCCATTTGGAAAAGTGATTCCTTAGAGATTCATAGGTAATCCATTTTTGCATCACTGATTTGAATGGTCCATCTAAATCAGTGATGCAAGGATGGATGAGCTATGCATCTGATTGGTCAGATAGTTTTTTATGGACCAGAGTGATCAAAGATCAGATTTCTGGTCAGCAATGAAACCCACTGGGTGTCCTTTAGCCAATCTTTTTCAAATCTTAACCAACCATTTGCAAGTATTGCTGACATAACAACAACCTTTTGCAGGTAGGAAATGTGACTTATTGGTTTAATCTACCTTTTGAATGCAGACATTATATTTCCAGCACATTTGGTAGAGTCTCTGGATAGTTCCAGACAGGGGTGTCCACACAGTGTGATCAAAAAAGTCAAGAAGGCATTTACAACGTTTTTATGTGTCGCAGATAAAAGACAGGTGGAACTTTGATCACACTATCATGGCTGCCATCTTGAGTATTTTTTTACCACATTGTGTGGATACCCCTGCTCTGCTTCCAGGAATCAGACTAGATTAAGCTTTTCCCAACCTACTTTCCACTCTCTGTGTTGGACTCCAATTCCCACTTACCACTGCCACCATTATGGTGATGGGGAACAATAAGAAATGTAAACCAACATAGGGTCTGAAGAGCATTAAGTTGGGGAAGGACAGTGTGGATTCAGTGGAGCCTGAACAATTATGGTCCAAGGAACTATTCCTATAGACTGGATGAGTGTTGCTCGCCTGAACTGATTCTAGCTGATTTTCAATCTATTTTCTGTTTGCGTTTTGTGGTGCCTTCTACTTGTTGCCTTTACAGTATGCACCTATTGCTTGAAGTCTTTGTCTCAGGAACAATTCAGAGCTTTGTATTATGCCTTGTCCCCATCACAGCAAGCGGAGGATGGTAGCACCGTTATAGATTTGATGTACAGTATATTTTAACTAGGAGCCTCGTGTGGCGCAGAGTGGTGGGTGGCAGTATTGCAACTGAAAACTCTCCCCACGACCCGAGTTCGATCCCAGCGGAAGCTGGATTCTCAGGTAGCCAGCTCAGGTTGACTCAGCCTTCCATCCTTCCGAGATCGGTAAAATAAGTACCCAGCTTGCTGGGGAAGGTGACGACTGGGGAAGGCAATGGCAAACCACCCCGCTATAGTCTGCCAAGAAAATGTCGCAAAAACGGTGTCCCCCCAAAGGGTCAGACATGACTCAGTGCTTGCACAAGGGACCTTTCACCTTTCATATTTTAACAGGACCAGGGACATTGAATATGAAGAGAAAAAAGAGGAATGAGCCAAGGGCTGAGAATGTTGGACAAGTAGAATTTTTCACAAGAGGAGAAGAATAGTGGAATTCATTTATTTAACTTATTTTGAGTGCTTATAATTTGCTGCAGTCCTGAAGACTCTGAGCAGGTGCAGTAATACAGAAACTAAAAATAAATAAATCATAAAAAACAATAACTAAATGTAGAGGATGACCACTAGAGGCCGATGAAACAATGCAGCCTTGCTGCCACAGAGAAGGCCTATCATCTAACCTAGCCTTTTTCAAACGATGTTTGTGGAACCCTAGGGTTCCTCGAAAACTTGATGGGGTTCACTTGAACACAACCAGTTTTCTATCACTAGAATTTTGCCTTGTTCCAGGAATTATTATTTTTTTTTACGAACTGGTTCCATGGCCTGAAAAAGTTTGAAAACTCCTATTGCCCATTATCTATAACCCTCACAAAGTTTGAAGAGGTCTTCTGTAGATGACTGGACCAAATGGACAGATTCCGTCCTGGCAAATGTTGTCCCAATTCTGCAGCATAGAAGGCTCTAAATGGACTGAGAAAGGGGATATGATTGCACAATGCTGAGGCTAATGTAGCTTCATGAGAAGTGGAAGTAAGTGCATTTGGTGGAATACTGGATCAATACATGTTATACGATTGAGAAGTTCCAATAAAGATCTCTAGAGAACCTTGTCAGCCCCTATTTCTCAATACAAATAGAGTTGAGAGCATACAGCCGAATAACAGCAACTCTGCTGACATGATTTGTAAGAAGGGGGAATATAGATAAGTAATATAAATATCATAGAACTAATTAGACCCATGAAACCCTCATTACTGCATCTCCGTGCCTGGAAAAGCTTGATTTTTCATGCCAGGAAAATGTTGATTTTGGCCAGTTGCACAGCTGTTAAAAGACCTCTTTGAATTGTAAATCCCTTGACTAGAAGCCAAGATGAAGAAATAGCTGTCTTTTTAAAAAGTAGAACCTTTTGTAAGAACAGCTTGAATATCTTCAAATATGTTTTCACTGTCATGAGTACTATATTTTTTTAAAAAAAGAATGAAAGTAGAGTGGTCTGGGATTCTGGATTCTGTGCCATGGACATCACGCACAGATTTTAACGTGCATGGAATTATATATGATGAATATCCCGACAAAATTCAACCCACTTTCATGAAAAGAAAATACGGAGTAGACCAATCAATGAGCTATAAAAATAGGAAAAGTTGGGGCCAAACAATGAGAATCAGTAACCCTTATCACAATGAACATTCAACAGAGCCTGTCGTTATCCAAATATTAACTGTATTTTATACAATAAAGCAGTTTCTACTATGATCTGGTTCTGTGTGATGTTTTTATATAATATGGAAAGGGCAAAGAGCACACCCTTATGGAGTGTTCATATCCCTGATTTATTACACTAAGTGTGTTGTCTCATCTGCTATTTACTTACAGACGCAAATAAAAATGCTGTTCTATGATCGTAAAAATCCAGATGCTGCGTTTGATAAGTACTCCAGGGAGTAGGTGCGTCCGCTTATATGTTTTCTCATTTATTTCTGGTTGCAAAATTGGGAACAGCTTAGAAAGAAAAGAAAAACTGCCTGTTGAACTGAGAACTGGGTGGCAAAAAGAGTTGCTGGGTTGGTAACAAAGCAGTGATAGGGATGGCTGGAGCTGCCCCAGAACAACTTTTCCTTCTAGGCTGTCTTTTAGACCTGCTTTTAATTGAATTGTTTTAAAGGCATTCCCATTGTTTTATTGCTTTTTATGGGAGTTAGTGTTTATTGGTTATTGCTTTTATTCACTGATTGATTGATTGACTGACTGACTGACTGGCTGACTGATGGATACATTGCTCCAGGCTTCTGAAGAGGGTGATGGTGATGGCAATGTAACATAGTGAGTAAAGTGTTGATCTGGACTGGGAGACTCAGATTCCAGTCCATGGCTAGTCATTCTCTTAGCCTAACCTACTTCATAAGTCTGCTATTGTGGAAATAAAATGAAAGGCAATTCTCAAGTCGGCCACCCTGAACTCCCAGAGGATATAAATTTAAATAATAGTGATAACAACAACAACAACAAGATGGTGGTGGTGATGATGATACAATTGTATATTCTTTGTCTAATCTAATCTCAGTGTTCCACAATCAGCTGATTATTTTTCTGTTATTAATAACAGAAAATTATTTATTAATAATAAATAAATACATGTTTATTTATCAGCGCTATCAAGGAGATGGAGAATTTCTCCTCAACCATTTGGGTTAAACCTAAAAAGAGTCTTACCAGATCAGACCAACTTCTCACCCAGTCCAACATCTGGCTTGCCAGACTGGCTAAGCCCACCAGCAAAGGGAGGTGTACTTTCAGATTTGCAAGATTGCTGCTAGCCTTGTAAGGTAGTCCAGACAAGAAACACACCCAGGAATCCTAGATCTATCTTTATTGCAAGGTTACATTAACAGAATTTTGCAAGTCTGAAAGTACCTTTCCTGTCCCTCACTTTTACTGTCCCAAAAACTAGGGAGGGCCCCTTCTGAGAAGTTTTCACCACCCCTCCTCCTCCGGACTCAAATTTCGTTTACCAGACCGTTGTCTAGGCTGAGGCTCTTCCTTTTGTCTCCCAGGGTCATTCCCAAATACCATTACACCTGTCCACTAGTAAGTCTTCTAAACAAGGCTAATTAAACTTTGAAGGCCATTTTTGGGAAAAGCCTATTTGGTGCTTGGAGATGTAGACTTCAGATGATGTTGAAGATTACATACTTATTCTACTTATATGCCACCAAATCAATGCAATTCACAGTGGTCTACAAAACAATTAAAAATAAAAGATAAAGTTCAAAGTCCACAGTAATTTAATTTATATAAATAAATTTAAATAACCAATAATTAATGTTACAAAAAGACAAGTATACATTACAATGCTATGCTAATGAAAAATAAATTTAAAAATCATAACAAAACCAAATAACATAATATCAACAATTTAAATCAATATAAGCAATTAAAATAAAATAAATAAAAGATGGTGATAACAAAACCATCTTCAGAAAAGTTCTATTTCCAATAGCTTCTGGAACAATAGAAGGGAAGGAACAAGTCTTAACTTTAAGAAGAGGGTATTTTGCATGGCCAGAGTAGCAACATAGTAACATAGGAACAGCACCTCCAGGCCTCCATTCCCCTTACTCCATGAAAGTAAATTACTGTTCATTGCTATTGAAAATTGCAAGGTTATTATTGTAATTATTTGGTTTATTCACATAGAATATATATTTTGTAATTGATGGTTGAACTTCAGTTTTAGGAAAGCAATATATCATTGCAACATGGGACCCATATTGGATAGGGAAGATGAGAATAATAATCTGAGACACAGAGGTGATACCAGTTTGGGGACAGCCAGCCTATTTGCCCTACAAATTCTGACTGATTGCTTGATTTTAATCATACAAAATCTCAATTAGACTAAGATTAAGCTATGCGAAAACATTATATCATTGCAATAATGATCTCCTGCTAGGTAGGCATGATGAGGATATTTGTCTGACACATATAGAGGTCACAGGACTGGACTCTAAAATTCTATGAACACTCTTCCAATTTCTCTCAACCGGACTGCCAATTCTTCTCATAGAATTTGTACATAGTTGGGACTCCCAATCTTCTCTGATTCCAGAAAACCAAGAATGTCATTAGACAGTATATACCACCAGCCCATTGTGACATCCCTATTCAGTGCAGCTTAATTGTTTTTATAGAATAATCTTTAACATTAATAAAATAAGTACATCTATTAGTGTGACCTGGTTTTTACTTCTGGGAATCTGGTCATCTTACTTGGTGCCATTTTGCTTCTCTTTTCAGAGACTGCTGCAAACAGATTGGTTGGAACTCAAGGAGAAATGATCTCATGTCCCCTCCCTTAGAAGAATGCTCATGCAAATGGAATGTATGTGTAGATATTTGGAACATTAAGCCTAATATGTCAGCAATTCCGGTGCTGTCTGCAGGCAGTGATGGCTGGCATATTTTAATGCCTCCCTGCTATACCGCTCATACATCAACTCATCACAACAGGAGCCCTCACAGCATGAAGCATTTCTCTGAGGCATGGATGACTTGACCACAAGCTACAGCAGTTGGGTGTGGGGGTGAGATGGAGTACCGCTGCTAATTACTAGTTGGAATCTGCAGCATTCAAATCAATGTTTGCTGTAGTGTGCAATATTCACAAGCCAAAGACTGTGTCAGGAAGCATAGAAGAAGGGCTGGCAGCTCATTCTTTCACCTCCAGCTCTGCTTTCTCATTTGCCCCGTAGGTAGCACCCAGTTTGTCCTAAGATCAACTAGATCCTTAATCATTGAGAAACACGGCCTTCATACACAAGGCGAGAAGGAAGATAGAGTTAGCCAACAAATGAGCAAAATGCCTTTAGGGAGGCCAAAGAGCAGACTTGCTGTGTTATCACCTCCTGAAAAGCATTTTAATGAATGGCAGCAAACTTTTTCTCTGAAATTACTCATCAGTGTATTACACACCAATCAGGTTACAATGGTTATGTGTCCTTGATTGGAAGAAATGGCTGCTTGTTTGTTTGGCTTGTTTATTCAAAATGTGTAATCAGCTTATTACTCATGTGGCAAAACTGTTTGCTTTTTTTTCTTTTTTTGCTGGTAAGGCAATAAAAATAAACAACGGAATAATTAAATGCAACAAATAAAAATAAAACTAGAATAATAATTAAAACGAAGCATTAAATTAATCACAAATTAAATTGAGTTTAATTATTTAACAGCAGCACCATTGTGCTGGAACATCCGAAATTTGCTCCAGAAAGTAGAAGCTTCTAAAAAAGATCCCTAAGACTTTAAGGCCAAACTCCTCCACATGAAATTGAATGGAATGATGGAGTCAGGAGATGTCATCAATCAACATGTTCCCCAGGTTGGGAAAAGTTGCAACAGATGGATTAAAACATAAGTGGAGATCTTTGCCTCCTCTTAAGAATTAACGTTGTTTTTAATATTCTGGGTGACAAGATCTTTTTGTAGTTTTTTTCTCCCTCTACCCTTGTTGTTTAAGCTCTAAAACACAATTACTAATATGTTGACAACACCTTCCATGCAGTGTGTGAACTATACAACTGGGGTTTATAATGTGACAGGTTCAGTTTATTATTAATTGGTCTGTATTTGCAAGACACTCTGGGATTTTTGTCTGGTCACTTAGTTGAAGGAGAAAGGAATTTAACATGTGACTGTTTATTTTCCCATCAGAAATGAGTGAAGACTTCCCTTTACCACCACCACCTTCTTTATCCCTGGTTTGTCTGCCTGAAGTTTCATGTGGAAAAATGATCTACAAATAAATGATCTCATCGGGTAAGAATCATATATACTGCCAACTCCACAAATTTAGGTTTCTTCCCACCATTACCAACAACATGCATCTTCAGCTTTCCTGGGATTTCCTTTTTTTTCTTCAAAAGCAGCATTTCTAGCAGATACTGAGATCCAGGGAGAAAAAATAGAGGAATATGAATGAGGATGAAGCAGATTCCAAGGTGTAGGAGTTGGGGGGGATTTGGCCATTAGTGCTCCTGCTCCCATTTTGCTCATTTTGCCTTCATAGGTTATAAATTGTGAAAAACAGACATTTCCAACTTGGGCGCCCTCCAGCTGTGTGGACTCTCAGAAATCTCAACAGTGGCCATGCTTGCAGGATAGTTCTGGGAAATGAAGTCCCGATATCTGGAAGGCATTTAGGGTGGCTAAAGTTGGTGAAGAAGACTGATGTCTCCATCTAGAAAGTCACCAGGAAAAAAAAAAACAAGTTCAGGAAGAATCCAAGCATCTGAATGTAGAGAAAAAAATTTAGAGATGCAAAGATGAACAGCAGTATCTCTCAGTTCAGATTTCTGTAGCTTTGATGGAGAATAACATTCAGTCCTGAAGCAAGCTACCTCCAGATCATGAGAGATCAGGTGAACACAGCACCACCCAAGCAGGCCTCATGATACCTTTTCATCCTTCCATACATGACTTTGCAATGCCCACATTGGCTATACTTACTTTTATTTCCCAAACTAAAGTTGGAGTACCCTTGCTGTCTTCCCCTCCCCTCCTCTTGTAGAGGACAAAGGGAATGACCTTGAGGGACAGGAGGAAGAGCCACTACCAAGACAACAATCAGATGAAAGAGGGCTGAGCCTAGGGCAGAAATGTATTGGCCTACATGACTTTGGTTTCCTGGTCTACCTTGAAGGGCTGGCTTCTCTCCTCTCCTCTCCTCTTCTCCTTTTCCTTTTCCTTTTAAAAAATATAACTTTTTAGAATCATGGTGTTAAACATAACCCCTGCTAAGTGAGAGATCCATTAAATCATCTCTGACTGATGACCATCCAGCTTCTATTTGAAGACCTCTGACAAAAGAGAACTCACAACTTCTTGTGGTAGCCTATTCCACTATCTGATAGCTCATGCATTCAAAAAGTTCTTCCTGAGATCTAGCTTGAACCTCCTTCCTTATAGATTTAACCTGAAGGTCATGGTCCTGCCCTTTGGGGCAATATAGAATAAGTCTACCCCTTCTTCTGTCTGGCAGCCCTTCAGATATATGAAGATATGGTATTGTATTACCCTTCAGTTGTCTCTTCTGTAGGCTAAACATATCCAGTTCCTTTAGCCATTCCTTGTAGGAGTAGGTTTCCAGACATCTCACTGTCTTGGTAGCCCTCTTCTGAACTTGTTCCAATTTGACTTGTGCCCAAAACCAGGCACAGTCCTCCAAATGGGCAGAGTAGAGTAGAACAATTATTGCCCATGATCAGGACTCTGTGCATCTGTAAATGCATCCTATCTGTGCATCCATCTTAAATTTGTGCATCCAAAGAGTTTTCTTATTTGAGATTTTGCATAAATGGATTGGTTCCATTTATCAGTTGAGACCACAACCTGGTTGCCTATGTGATGATGCAGTCATTGAAGATCTGAAGGTTTCTATTTGGATTCAAATTCATAAGTATGGAGCTTGCTTAAACTTGGTCCGTGAACCAGAGGACCATTCTTCACATTCTTAATTTTCATCTTCAGACTTTGCTGCTTATTATAGCAAAGGCTCAAATTGAGAGTTTTAATATAGCAGTCTCATATTGAGAATTTTAATATAGCAGAGTCTCAAAAGCAAGCTTGGCTCTGTCATCCTATGCTGCCTTAAATCCTTGTTTGTTCAGACCCCTGAGGACATTCTATATGAGTTATTGGTCCTACAAAGGGCTTGACTCAAGTGCAAACATTTTAGTCACATGCTTAATTTTGAAAGTATCTTCTTAGTTATGTCCTCTCTCTTGCCACCATTCCCTTTTGCTTTAGATTATAATTTTCTGTGCATTCAAATTTTAAAGAAAGACCCATTTGAAAATATTCCATTTAATTCAACTTTTGCAACTAAATGGCCAGCACAATCACCAGTTAAGATGACACACTATTAGTGCCCCAAACAGTTGAAGCCAAAGGCTGGGAGATCTAAGAGTGGTATGATATCTGTCCACTCTCTTTTCCCAAGTATATGTGACCAGCAAGGAACAGCAACTATGGAACAAGGTAATTATAATCCGAGATGTTCCTTTTTCTTACGCTTTTTGATGACCAAGAGATGTAATTTATTTTTAAAAAAGAACGTTTTTTGACAGGTGTGGCCAGTGGTGTTATGATTTCACTTTTGAGGAGGATTTAAAGACCTTTTGAGAAGATGTTAAGGAGCAAAACAGGTTCCTTAACCCTTGCAGCAGCTTAAGGTACTCATTTTGGCCCTAAATCACTGCTCCCCAATGGAAAACGTCATCCTGATTTTTGGAGAGATGTTGAAGGTTTGAGCAAAGAAATACATGCCTTAAGTTTCTGCAAGAATTTCAAACCTGCCCCAACCACCAAAAAGTTCCAAAAATGTTGGCACTGCCTATTCCAGTGCATGCATTTGGGGCTGTAGAAAGGGCACTGGGGTCCACTGGTTGCCTATGCCAACTCTAAATCTATTTATTCCCTGCGACCCTCATTTTGACCAACATCTTACATAATTTCCCATAACCACGACATGCCCTTTATATAGAGAAAACTTCTCTCTGGATTTGATATAGATGAATTGCCTCTCTGCAACTCCCATCTTCTATATGAAGACGATTAGAACTAATATGCTCTTCCACATCCGAGGTCAGTTGCTATACTAAGTAAGCCATTTCTCTTTCTTTGCAACATATACGTTACAATATCCATACTTGTTGACTTGAGTGGTTGAATGAGCCATTTTCCCCTACTTTAGACAGCAATTCCAAACACTGTGACTTGGTTCACACATAATGTCAAGTCATAATTTGGTTGGTTGGTTTTTGGCTTAATATGATGCATGAATCCACATGTTAAGGCTTAGCGTTATTATGGCTCATTTAACAAACCATGTCTTAAAAATCCTTGCTTCACATGATGCTAGCAAGTGAATACCTCTATGGGTGTACCACTGCTCTGGTGATGTATGTGTATGTGTGTCTGAGTCTGAATGTAAGCATGGAATGGAGACAGTTTAAATTGACCGTATGTCAAAACATCTAGACGTCGAAACAGTTTTTTTTCTCGTGCCATTGCTCTGTTGAACTCCTAATTAATGTAGCATGATATAACGATTGACAATGTATGGTAAGACATGACTGCTAAGATGTGACCGGTAATGCTCTGTTAAATGTGAACATATTTTAGACAACAGATGCAGTATATTGTCCCTTAATTCTCCCTTTAAATATGAGTGTGTGTTAGTTAATAGCAGTAGTATTACTTCCTTCATTTTTTTTCTTTCTTGATTGTATAGTTCTGGTAGATAACATTATTACTTTACTATTGTCTATTTTTGATGTTATGTAAAATATTGAGAGCTCTTCTACCAAAGTCAAATTCCTTGTATGTCTAATCATACTTGGCCAATAAAGTATTCTATTCTATTCTATTCTATTCTATTCTATTCTATTCTATTCTATTCTATTCTATTCTATTCTATTCTATTCCTTTTCTCCCATACCACAGCCCCAATCAAACACCTCGCGTATATGTACACACGTGCAACCCAGTTACTTTTAGGATTTTTTTTTAAATGTGGGAACAGCCAATTCTGGATCTCTTTTAGAGATTTAGATTGGATGTTTAATCTTCACAGCACATCATCTCATCTTAACAAAGGATCCATAAAAGGAAAGTCTGTGATATTATCCCCATGTGGCAGATGTGTGTGGGGGAGTGGGCTGGGAATGAGAAAACCACATACATTAATCACAGAAGTAGCTACTGTGTGATTTTCCATGAGCCTCCACTTGAGAACTTTTAAGCATGGGGGGAAAAAATCCTGCAGAAAATCTTGAACATAACCTCACTTCCATGAATACCAGCAAGTGCACCAGTTCATGCCACAATGACATCATTATTTTCCTTGAGAATTTGTCTTAACATTTGGCTTCCAGGCATACAGGTAGTATGTGGTAGAGCAGAGAATTATTCTTCTGGGACCTGCCTCCCTGGCAAAACCAGTGGTGGTGCACCTTTCCTTCCCATGCAGGATGCTCTATGACAACTCTTCTTCCTTTTTTGATTACATAAAACGTCTGCTGAAAAAAGGGAGTGAGAACTGTGAACATCTGGCTCTGCACATATTCTGATGCAGAATTCTTTTACAGTTCCAACATGAGCTTGTGAGCAGAAAGCTGCTAAATAAATCAATACATTTGCAGAAGGTACACGGAGGAAGATGCATTAAACAGTGATGGTGTTACTGGGCAGAGGACCAGCTATGCAAGAAGAAGCTGTTAAGAATCAGATGCCAACCCTGAACCTGTTGCTCTGGAGGTTTCAACATCATTCCAGGTAAGTTACAGAAGATGCAGAAGTGGCAAGTATCCTAGGAGATCTTTTGATTTGTGGTGGACAATTCTAACAATATACAGAGCAATGCCTAAAAAGATTGTGATATGCCATCACATGCAAACCGTGGTGGGACTACCATTGTACCAGAATTGGTTTTGCTCCCCACCCCACTCTGCAAGTCAACTGTGCTCATTCAACTTCATGGCAAGCAATTTTTTTTCCCCAAGGAAAGAATGTTTTGGTGCAATTCTCATGGCTGAAGCATGGTATTCTTGCATTTACTTTTACTAGAAGGTGGTCAAGGGGCATGTATATAAATGTCCAATCCTTCACTATGCAATCTTCTACAGCCTCCCTGCCTTCCCACTCTTCAATTCAATCCCAAAAGAAGATACCATGAGGGAACTCCTCCCATGGGGACTTTTCAGATCAGGTAGATCAGCAGCCAGGGAGGCTGCAGAATAATGAAAGGATGGGTAACTAAAAAAAATCAACATGCTTGGAGCAATGAAGCAAACTCAAAGATACCATCAAAAGCCATTGTAAAGTACCCCGAGAATGAGGTAGTCTTCCTTTTACAGAGGAAAAAAACAAACTAGATGTGGTTGTTGGTGTGTGTGTGTGTGCACACACTCTCACACACCTCTTTTTATTGATGTAAATAGCAGCCACAGGCTGACATGCTGGAGAATTCCATTCCATCTGCACTTTGATGCAAACTGAACTAATCTGTGTGTCCCAGTCCCAATAAAAATATTGGAATGCAATTCTCCTCCAGGTTTCCCTCTTCTCTCCACACTCCTCTGTGTTTTGCTACACAATTGCATGCTTCAAGAAAAAAATGCACAGATTTACATGCATCTTGATAGTTTAGAAGAAGCAGCAGTTTCAAATGGCTCTGCTGAGTGAGAAGATATTTAGAAATGCATATTTTGTGGAATTGCAGACGAGAAAACATGATGGGTCAGTCTGAGGAACAAACAAGCACAAACCTAAGTCAGGCTGGATATGCTCTGTATGGTCCTACTCTCCAGGGATTGTGAACAATTTTGGGTCATGGAAGTCAAAGAGGAAGAGTTTAACCATATACCTTTTCCCTAAATTCCCCATAAAATTAATAATACTGCTAATTGGCATCAATAGTGATTTTTCTCCTGATACAAGGAGGTTTTAATCCAAGTCCTGGATGTAGAATGAAAAATATGTAACCCCCTCCCACCATGTATACAAAAATCCAGGAATCTTAGTCCTTGAAGAGGAATTAAAGCTTGGCCTTGGGAACCAAAGTACTTGAAAGCTTTTCTGATTGGTAATAGCCCTATTCTAGCCTTACTTCAGGGACAGGGAATGTGTGGTCCTTTGGATGTTGTTAGGCTGTAACTCCCATCAACAGTGCTGGCTGGAGAATGCTGGGAGTTGAAGTCCACACATTTTAAAGTTCCCAAAGTTGAGAAATACTGCCTTAGATGAAAGATTTCCCCCTCCTGGAACCTTTTGCTAAAAAGGGAATGTCCAGTTTGGCTCCATATTAGTTTTTGCATGCATCTGGAATGGTCTGTGAAAATGGCCAGGTGTGAGTATATATCTGAGTAAGCCCAGATGCCAATTGTCTCATCACATCCTCTCAGGCAACATTATTACAGCACCTAATAATATCAGCCATACTGTCAGACACTTATTCCCCTGAACATCTTCCAATGGCATCAATGCCATCTGTTGTCTGTATAGGACAAACAGGTCAGTCTCTCTGGTACAGAACAAATGGACCCAAATCTGGCATTAAAATGTCAACATCCAGAGAACAGTGGGGAAAAACATTTCAATCTCCCCAGATGTTCTGCTCCTGGCTGCAAACTTACATATGTCAACATAACATATGTCAAAAGAAAGCACTAGTAGGAAATTGCTGAACTAGAATTGATCAGGAAGCTTGTTTCTCTTCAAGATTAGGATAACTTTGTAAGAAAACAGCATTGGGTTTATTATTGCTGTTCAGAATGAGTCACTCTGCTGTCATATTCATTTGACGTATGATTACAAATATCAGTTGGGGGGGCAGAGGTTGCCTCACAATTATTATTTTAAAAAATCTTTGTATCCTTATTTGATGTGCAATATGCCATTTTGGGATATGACTTTATCCAAAGTTCTCACTCAAGGCACAAACGACCAGGTACAAATTATCATATTTTGGACACATTATATGATGACCTAGTTCTCTGGGGACATGGTGGCACTGCGGGTTAAACCGCTGAGCTGCTGAGCTTGCTGATTGGAAGGTCGGTGGTTCGAATCCGCGTGACGGGGTGAGCTCCCGTTGCTAGTCCCAGCTCCTGCCAACCTAGCAGTTCGAAAACATGCAAATGTGAGTAGATTAATAGGTACCGCTTCGGCGGGCAGGTAACAGCGTTCCGTGTAGTCATGCTGGCCACATGACCACGGAAGTGTCTACGGACAAACGCCGGCTCTTCGGCTTTGAAACGGAGATGAGCACCGCCCCCTAGAGTCGGACACGACTGGACTTAATGTCAAGGGAAACCTTTACCTTTACCTAGTTCTCTGGTGAAGGCCTTAATGATGGGAAAGGTGGAAGGAAAGAGGAAGAGGACAACCAGCAGCGAGGTGGATGGACTCAGTGACAGCAGCAATGAGTGCTCCGTTGGAAGACTTGAAGGGCCAGGTTGAGGACAGATCAATCTGGAGAAAATCTATATGATCTCTAAGAGTCACTTCTGATGAAATACATTCAGTTTAAAAATATTCATATGGTATACCGTTTATTCTCTTTTCAACCAAACTTTCTGACTTCATACTCTTTTTGGTCCCCAAATGCCTGCCATATCAGGTTTCTGAACTCAGATCATCCGAGGTTTGTTGTAGGCTGCAGCTCTCATGTTCCGAAACCCCCGATGGAGGCTATTTTGAGTTCAGACGGCACAGTAAGCCTCAAAGGTTGATCAACGATTCCCATGTGACAGGAGTAAAATGTCAGTGCAAACACACTCCTTAACTAAGCTTTTGAGCTAAATCTGCTGTGCAAATACTGCCTTCTTTTTTGTCCTGTAAAAAAAGACTAACATGAAATTATTTAGGGATAGCAGATTTGGCAATAAATCACACATAGACACAAAAACAGACCTTAGAATCAGGCAAGGAGACATCATGAGCTGAAATTTTCACACTCCCAAATTTGTAGCAACATTTTAATCGTCAGCTTTCAAATTAGTTCCTGTAAAACAGATTGAATCAAGTCAGATTAGATTCTTGAAGCCGACACCCAAACATCTTCAACATCTGGTCTTTGTTGCCTATTAATTCTTTTGACAGGCCTTGAATTTTAAGTGGCTGTGGTTTTAATTTTAATTAAGTATTGAAAAACGACTGTGACGCTATGTGTAACAGTCGAGTGCAAAATAATTTACAATATCTTGTTAATATTGTTGTTTTGAAACAATTTTTGCTAGCATGGATAATCATAAAGCCTGATGCTAAATTAAATTACTGTATTTTCCATATATCAAATAAAACTAAGAGTAATCTTGTGTGTATAAAGCTTGCTTTCATTTCAAAGGCTGCAGCATTTTTTTTTTACTCCCACATATTTGAGATTAACTTTCACAGTCTGTATCACCCATGGACTTCAGATCCTCCCAAATACTAAATATAATTCAGTGAGAGGGAAATTTCTCAAATGAGCAAAGAACAGAAATAGTTTCTAAAAAGAGTACAGAAATATATTTATTTAAAATGGAAAAAGAGACAATGAAAAATTTTATTCAAAGACACATAAAGAGAAAAATCATTTCCAAAACCCCAATTAATGTTGGGCCATGGATTGTCTTTTGACAGAGATACTCTGCTAAACAGGACACACATTTGAGACAATCAAAATGTGTGTCCTGCTTATGCTTCATACTTACACTCACAAAACATGGATTGAATCTACATCTAACATACGCAGAACTAAATCCACTGAAATCAATGGAACTTAACTTAGTCATCATTCAGCAGACCCACTTTACTTCAGTGCTTCTGGTCCAAAGATAAATCTTTCAGTGTGTTAAGTGATGTAACTTTCTAAAATGCAATTGTGGCTCAATAAACAAGGCGTAGTGCGGTACTAGTCACATTTTTGACAAGGTGAGCTCAAGACATACACTTAGGAACTGCAGAAAAACATAGAAGACAAAAGTAGACAGGTCATAGACTCAGAATGCTGGAAGGGGCCATTCAAGCAGGAGGCCATATCAAAGCATCCCAACATAGGCTGTCTAGCAATGAAGAGTTCATCACTTCCCTAGTAATTGGTTCTTCTGTTGAACTGCTTTTACTATAGTGAGGTACTCCTAACATTCAGCTGGAGCTTGCCTTTCTGTAACTTAAGACCATCATTCTGTGTGGTCACATCTTTTCAGATCTTTGAAGAAAACAGTAATGTCCTCCCTCGGTCTTCTCTTCTCAAGGCTAAATATTCCCAATTCTTTTGATACCTCTTAATAGCACACACTATTAAGAATGATACTGTAGTATCCTGATCATCCTAGTTGCCCCTCTTTGGACCTGTTCCAGCTTATCTGACTCCTTCTCATGTGATGCCCAGAACCAAAATTAATATTCAGACTTAGGATCTGAACATAGTGAATATTAGAATGATTACTTCCGGAAATATACTTTGATTAATGCAACCTAAAACTGCATTTATGTTTTCAGGAGCCAGGTTGCTTCACTAACTCATACTCACTTTGTGATCAGATCAATACCCCTTTCACTTATATGCTTATGGAGTCTGTCATGAATAAGGATGGCGAGCAGGGGGCTCCCATCCAGGCTGTAAAGCGCATGCATAGTACTGAGGAATTAGGTAACCATTCAAAGAGGCACAGATCAGGCCCGCCTTAGCCTTTGGGGTTTATATGTCTGGGTTTTTCCCACACTTCTTCAGTTTGTTAGGATTTTCTGTTATGTAGCAGTAATAAAACACTAGAGACCTATTTCTTGTCTCAGCGTGGTTCCTGGCTGTTAGGACAGAGTCCATCCTCTCCTCTCCTCTCCTCCCCTCTCCGACTTATTTTGTTTTAATTGAAGAACTTGATATTTGTGGCCATTTCATTTTGCAGTTCTTCAGCTGACTTCTCTAACCCATCAGAATCATTTTGAGTGTTATTTCTGTCTTTCACAATATTAGCTTTTCCACACAGTTTTGTGTGATCTACAAATGTAATAAGCATTTTCTCTACCTCTATATTCCACTGCATTAATGAAAATGTTGAAGAGTACAGGACCTTGGAAATTAATGCATTATGGCAACTGATAACACTGAAGTTTTAGGTTTCAGATTCACCCTATGTGGAATGATATCTTAATACAATTTTCTGTCTGGAGTTTGATTAATTTTTCCTTCATTCCGATGCATTTGTTGTTGATTAAAGAAGACAATACTTTATTGCCCACCAATTGTTTGGGTAGCAAAGATCAAGGCAACTAGTTTCTGTAGTCCTTGACAAGCTCATGCTTTTTAGTCAATCTTACAAGACGGTCTTATCAGTAATTTGTTGTTATTCATTTCATGTTAGATTCACTGCAGAAAACTCCCTGGCTTGGTGTTCTCTGCTTGTATAAATAGGCTATGTCATTTATATACAAGATTTCAATGGAGAAAAATGTTGAATCCAAAGTATAATTGTGCTTTTTTCTGTCCATATTATTCTGGACAGTGTAATTTAGACCAATCCATCTTTAAATATGGAGCAAGTGAAATTCTCCAGCACTGATGGTAGTAGGAGAGTGGTTGCACTCCTTCACCATGCAAAGATGATCAAATTGTATGTAACAGAAGAGAGAACAGATGTATGATGGTTATTAGAAGTTATGGAATATTAGCTGAATGGACAGGCAGTTAAAGGGCACAGTTAAGAATTAAAAGAGAGGTTAGAAAAGAGAATGAGGCTGTATAGAAGATTGTAACCAGATATTGCTACTATTCCAATTCATCATTTCTTCCTGTTACGAACCATAGAGATGTTCCTTAAATAAATGAATATTCTATTTTAACCACTGGTGTTTTATTTATGTATGTATTTGTTTAATTTAGGTGCCACCCAACTCTATACTGACTCTGGACAATACAAGACAATATAAAAATAACAACCTACGTAAAACAGTAAGCAGGTGGCCGATCTGGTCAGCACATAAACAAATACCATGCACCCAAGAGGAGCGGCAACCCTCTCTAGCCCAGAGCCTGGGGGAATAGCCAGGGCTTTAAGACCCCCCAGAGCACCATCATGGGGAGAGCCACCCAGATTTCAGGGGGAGCCTCATTCCAGAGGGCAGCTGCCGTAATAGAGAAGGCACATTTCCTGGGTTCTGAAAGATTGCACTGTTTAATTGAAGGGATTCAGAGTGCACCCATCCTATTAGCCAGAACTGGCTGGGCAGTCACCACTGGAGACAGGCAGTCTCAAATAGCCAGGCCCTGTGGCATGTAGGGTTCTATGGGTCATAACCAACACCTTGAATCACACTCAGAAGCAAACTTGATCTGGGTATATGTGTGCAGTGATGATTTTTATCTTCATCCTATGTGTTTGTTTGAAGACTACAAAGAGAAGAACCTACGCATTTTTTTGGAAATAGACCAGGAGCCAGTGGAAGCCTTTTTCTAATGATTAGGTATGATCCTCATACGTGGTCACAGTTGCCAGTCCAGCAGTGTTTCATGCTAACTGCCATTTCTGTACAGTATCATTTTAGCCCCCTGTGTAACTTAGCACAGTAGTCCAAATGGAATCATTCCTTTCTGATTGAAAGTGTCAGACCAGGAAAACTATTCCAAACACCGCATCTGGATTGTTCAGATAAAGTCTAGGATTGTTGTATTATTTTCTGTGCAGTCAACATGGGTGATTGCTTTGGATGCAACCTGACCAAACTTCAGAACTTCAGCTTTATCATCTTGATTGGGAGTACTAAGCATTAAGCATATGTTGTACTTCCTGCCACACCTCCACCTTATTCAAACTGATGGAGCTTAGAGGTGCTTACTTTATCTGCTGCAGGTCCAATGCAGGCATTCATTTCAAATCAATTATGGAATAACTATTTTAAAAGTATGTGTGTGGAGGGAAGAGAGAAATTGAAAAATTCAGGATAGAATTTATGACCTGTAGACATGCATCACATTTTTTAAAAGGTCAGGGGAGACTAGCTAAAGAGTGGGGGGGGAGGGGAAATCATACCCTATGAATTCTGACAGCTAAGAGCACATTTGCAATTATACACTCTGAAAAACTTCAGTTTCTAGCTCGACTCCATTAAAGATTTGAAGGGAAAGAATATATATTGGCTGAAGGAATAGTCCCCAAGGCGTCATTACCCCGTTCTCACAAATAAAGCACCCCGGGTTATAATATTATTATCTTTCTCTTCCTAATCTTCAGCTTCTAGACAGCTTGCATTGCTTACTTTGTCTTTGAACAACAAAAGGGCACATGGAATTCTGCTATTCTAGCCCAAAGAGAAGGAGATCAAGAAGAAAGTCCTATTTCAAGGGCAGAAAATCATGTTGCATTTATTTATATTGGTCTCCTAACTGTGGGGGGTCATGTTTTATTAACCTATTGGCCATCGACATTCTCTCTAGCAGTAGATCCGTGATTCCTTACATTCCACCTAGGTGGGAATTACATACTTTTCAGGGTAGAAACCCCTATGAAATAGACAGTATGTCTGTTTATCCCATTGTCACTGGTAGTAAATACAGGATCAACCTCAATATGAAATAGTGTGAGATAGTAATCTCAAGTGGCAAATATTGATAACTATCACCATGTGCCATGTTGCAGTAAGGAACATGTCCTATCACCAGTGATGAAGAAAGGTGGGGTTTTTCTTTTGTTGTTGTTCAATACCTGGTATGAAAGGAAAATGCTATTCTATTATTTGCCTTGGGCAGAAAAACATCCTGGGCCAGCCCTGAGTAAATACCTTTTGCAGGTCTTTTGTGACACTTCAAATCCTATAAAATCTGCTTACAAAAGGGAAAGTAAATGCTGGACTAGAAAGATCTTTAATCTGATCTGGCAGGGTTCTTCTTAAGCAACAGTGGATCAAGAGATGAGGCGGCCCATTAGTCCATTGATGCTTCAGCCACCATCCTTTTATTCTCTTGAACATTTTGATTCTTCTCCAGATTTAGCCATAGGAATCTGCACTGTACCAGGTCACTCTTTCTACTTATCCCTGTATTGTCTCTATAGCAAGATTGAGCTGTCTTTTATTACCAATCACTTAATGTTTTGGGGAGAGCTGAGAATTGCCAAGTGGGTTGGAGAGAACACAATGTGTGCAGGACAGTTTCAGCAGCAGGATTTTAAGGGTGGGCATTACAGGTATCTTAAAACTGTGATGTGCCTGTTTTCATAAGTTTTCCAGCCCAAATGGCAGGAATTCTGCCATTAGTTATCAGCCAGAATTGTTGGAGGAGGTTCTGAGGGATACAAGAAGGTGATTCAAGCAGGTGGTGGTAGGGAACTGGACACATCAGCTGAGATCTGTCATCGACACCTGCATTCCAGGATATCAGGATTAGACTGTCATACAAGGTTGGTGTTCTACCATGGATTAATAAAGGACTATTCTCTGCACAACTAGGCAGTTCCAGATTTGCATAGGAAGGCCTGCAATTTTCTCTTTCTGTTACACTTTTCTGAACTATGCTGAATGTTTATTCTGATCCCTTAATCTTCAAGAGTGTCTTCATAAGATGCCAAAGGATGGCTATGGGAAAGCAAGGTAAACAAAGTCAGCATGCTAGCAGACATACAAGAACTGTACATTCCTTTTGAGTCATGCTTGTTAGCTGCATTCATACAACCTGCCCAACTAGCTTTGTTAAGGCAACCTCAGGGAGGGCAAAGAGGGTGCAAATGACGGAACTGAGTGTCACGATGTCATAATTCAAATTCCACCCCTTTTGGACTTGTTCCATGACATCACATACAAGATGCTGAGCTTGCACAGCAATGTCACAATGCTTGTTTTGTCATTTTGACAAAAATGCCAGATTTTGCATACAAATAAACACATATACAGCCAATAACAAACATTAAAATAATTTTTCTCATGGGGAAAATTATTTGAAGTTTGCTATTTGGCTATATACAGTGTGTGTGTGTGTGTGTGTGTGTGTGTATTTAATAGTGTAATTTTTTGTTAAGGGATATTGAACTCTCTTTTCATTTTGATCAACCCCAACAAGCAATTTTTGATAGCTGTGGATGAGAAGCCAGAAAGTAGGATTTGAGAGGAAGAAATATTATTTTTTGATACTGCCTGAAATATTTACTGTCTCCCACTGGCAGCGATGTGAGCAGTTTGTGAATGTTACTCTGACAGCTTAGCTTTTGAAGACACATTTATCTTATGTAGGCAATCATCAAAGTAGCATCAAACTATTTCTTTAAAAATAAAAACAAGTACTCTAATCGACCACATTAAAACAAATATGAGTGCTTAGAGTTGCATATGTTATTCCAGAAGAAAATATTGCTGACAGGTTTTTCCTTTTTGTTGGTACTCTCAAAAAATAGTGATTAGGCCACTTATCCCACCAAATGAATACTCTTCTTCACCTGGAGTCCCTCAAATGCATGGGAAAGATCTACAGTATTGTTCTTCCTAGGTCTGTATGGTTAAAGGGTTGGATCCAGAATCTGCCCTTCATAAGCTCCTTCCATCCACAAGAGACTTAGAATTCAGTAGAGGAATTCTACTGATGGAATGGAGGAGTGGGAGCGGGGAGAAGGAGAAGGAGAAGAAGGAAGAGATTTTCCTCATGTGACTTCCTTTCTCAAAAGCCCTTGGAAGCTGCTGCAGCAGGCTGAGAAATGAAATGTAAAAAAAAAAAAAAGCCACATTTTTTTTTGCAGGTCCTACATGGGATAAACACTGGCAAGAATCAAATCCAGGTGGCATTTGTCCTTGCCCAGGAAAGCAAAGTAAAAAAAAGGTACTCGACTTCTGTGGTACTGTCTACAGAAATGCTTGTCTTGGTTCATTTTCTGCAATGAGCATGCAAACTGCTTAATACAATGTTGTCTTACAGTCATTTGAAGAAGCATAGCAAAGCAACAGCATCTTCTGCAGAGCATCTCATACTGCTTTGAGTATGGGGAATATTTTTCTTGTGAAAGGAATAAAAACAAAAACAAGAACCCCAGTGGCCTCATGTGTCTTTAAAAGGAAGTAGAACTTCTCCTGTGCCTCTAAAACAGACCAGAGAATTTATGTCAAAAATGCAGAGATAAATCTGCTGAACAGAAATCTATTGTGCAAAATAGATTGGATATCCGCCATGTCATGTTCACTGATTCAATGTAGTTTATACATCATAACGTTTCACATGCCATGGCGCTAACGCATGTTTCTGTTTGGGAGGGAGCTGCTGTGAGACCTTGTACCAAGCTCTGTATGTGAAATCAGTACAATGGAATGTGTTTGGGTTATGTTCTCTGCTCAAGGACTTTTCCTGCAGACCATCAGAAACTGCTAGGAACACCTGGGATTGTGAACTTGAGAAGATTCTACGGGGGGAGGGATTTCATTTGCACCAAGGGTTTTTAGTTTGAATTTGGCACCCTTTCATCATTCTCAGCTTTCTCTGTGATCCTGCATACTATTCTTTAATAAATCAGATATCTTTGAATTCATACTCATGAGCCTGATGGTGTTTTAGAATAGGCAACCATTACACATCGATCCACAGATCCCTAGTGAGGAGACCTACCAGAACAGAACAGCCTGGGGGTTGCAGAGAGATGTGCCTTTTCCCCATTTGTTGCTAGGAAGAATCTTATGAACCAAATTCTGTGCAAGGAATGTTCCTTCCCGTAGCCAAGACAGTACATTCAATCAGCATTTTTCATGCACACACCCTACTGAATGGCAAGAGTATTAACCTGGCAATGAAGAGAGCTTGCTCATATTTCTAATGGCTTGAATTAGGAGCTTGAGAGATTTATATGTCCTAGTGCTCCACATGCAACATTGCTTCTCGTGGGCTTAAAAGTACAAAATGTGATGGTGGAACCTCTTCAGCATCCAATTTCAATGGGTATGGAAATCAAATAATGTGCTTATTTTGCCTGTTTCCATTTCCCCCATGCTACGAGTTTTAGAGTCTGATAATATTTTTGAGATCTTTATTTAAAAAAACCCCACCATAACAAAAGCAATATCAGTTTTCTTAAAAAAAGAAAAAAGACATTCCCCTTTGAATCTCCTTTTCCAAAATAGATTTTCCCCAGCCAGCTGGCAAATTTTGATTTGTTTTTCCTTCACTGGCCACATCCACAACTGTTTCACTCCAGACCACTCATCTAAGTAGGTAGACTGTGCAATAGCTAATAGCCACCAGCTGTCATTAATGTGAACGATCTCGTAGGGAGTAGAAATCTCAGGTCTGATCAGGAGGAAGAGTATGAGGAATGTGATTTTATATTGAATCAGTAAGGGAACCTGATTCAATATGGCAGTAGGAAAGGAACGTTTATAACAAAATAACTTTCAGTATGAAAAAAACCAAGATATGCAGTGACAGCAGGGCTTGACTTGCTCCTTTGTCTGGTGTTCTTAACAAATGTTTACACTTAGAGTTCTTCCTCATTTCTTATTAAAGACAGCTTCAAATGAATGAGGCATCCTTCAGCAGCAGCATTGTTACAGTCATGATACTGGTCTATGCATATCAAGATCATTGCATCAGAACCTGGAGCAGTTTTCAAAAATCTCAACTATAATACTGCAGTGCACTGTGATGTGAATAAGAGACACACGAGCCATCTGTGGTGGAGTAGAAAAAGACATGTCTTATTGCATCCAAACTTTATATACTAGAGAGTTTTATTTCCTTGGCATGTGTTCCATGCTAAGTGCTTTGTACTGGCAAAAGGAGCCTAGAGGCTTATTTTTAAAATATGTTCAAATTGATGGCAAGACTGCAGTATGTTTTGGGGACAAGTGAGCCCATGGCATTTGTCATTGACTCAGAACATTAGAAGTGGGGCTTTGGGGTTCCAGGAATCTACAGCCAGATTGTACAAGCCCAGAATACATTGATGTGTTTAGCTGCAATTTGTTGTCATGAGTAAAGACGCGATCAGCTAATGCAATGTGATCACTGCAGGTCAGCACTGAGATTAATATTGCCCTCTTATGTGTGGGAAAATGAATGACCCTGAAAATGCCAGTATTTATTTTTATTAAGGATTTTAATTACAATAGTAAACTCTGATACAAACTAAAAGAAAGAAAGAATGGAAGGAAAGACTGAAAGGTGCAAGGGAGAAGAAAAAAAGTAGAAAAAAGAAAGAAAAAAGAAAGAAAAGTAAGAATATAGTAAAGAGGAAAGAAATATATAAAGAAGTGAACCTTCACCAAACAAGTATCAACAATTTTTATAACTCTTTACCCCCTCTTAGTTTACAACCAATAAACTCTTCATCCCATATCCCATCTCTTATCAATAGACAAATCCATATTTCTGTTCAGTCCTAGTGTCAGCAGAAAGTCCATGAAGGTTACCAGAAATAATAACATATCTTATTTTAACCTTGATCAAATAAACCAACTTTATATCCCTTCCTTTTACTTCAAACAGTCTTAATCTTTAGTCCATTCAAGTAATGTCATAGAATTTGATTTCTTTTCATTTCTTCTTTGTCCCTTCTCACAAGATTCTTCAAAGCTTTAACAAGCCTCTTTTGTAAATCCAATATAAAAAAATTATCCAGGTCACTCTCTTGGTTTATTATTTGCATTTCTCTTTTGATTTTTGAAACATCAACGGGTTTCTTTTGTATGTCCAGTGGGACATCCTTTTCCATGTCATTCTCATAGCCTCTCATTTGTAGATCCACTTTCAATGCCATTTCTGTCCTGACTAAGCAAAGACCACGCCAAGACAAGGAGAAAGTCTCTAGTGTTTTATTTACTGCTATTGTAGACAGAAAATCCTAACAAACTTTCCCAAAGAAGCATGGGAAAACTCAGACAGATAAACCCCAAAACTCAAGGCGGGTCTGTTCTGGGTTTCTTTGAATGACAGCTCAAAGTCTCTAAACTGTGCATGCATTTTCCCCCCTGGATAGGGGCGTTCTCCTGCTCAGCATCCATACTCATGACAATTTCTATATTATCAGATAAAACTTGTTCTTCATCTGCCATTTCTTCCATAACTTCTTTTGGACATTGTCTATCCACAGAAGCAACCATTGCTATTGACATTTTTGATATTAACTTCTGATTCCATTTTTCAAAAGTGTCCTTCAGTATTCTCAGTGTTGCAATGTTTTGTGTCATTTTATGAGCCCCAGTTAATTAGCTGTTAATCAGGCTTGTGTATTTTTCTCCTTTAACTAAAATCTTTAGTTCCCTCTAGTGTCCAATTTTAAAATTACTTATCTTTATTGTGTCTTGCAAAAAGTCCAAACAAATCTATTTCCCACGGGAAGGATTTTTTATAATTAATTCCAAAATCTTATTCCAAATTTATCTGGACCCTTAATCCATTTATAACTTTCTAAGATCAAAGTCTTATTTAGTTTTTTTTTTTTTTTGGTTTATTTCCCATTTTTTACATTCTTAAGCTTTTGATCAAAATTTTCTTTCATTAAGGACTGAAGGCAAACTCATGCAGCATTTTCAGACTTGTCAATCTGAAAGTCTCTAAGAGCTTAAAAGTAGTTAACAAACAATGTCTGAATGTGATTAGAAAAAGAAGTTTGCAAATTTAGTGTCCTTTAAAAGGCACCAACCACAGCTGTGAGCAAGATGGTTATTCCCGTCATCTCCCAGTGCTCAAAACCCACCAGGGACTGCTGTCTTGTGGACTCTTCACAAGGTGCATCTGTTTTGAGCACATGTGGGTCATCTCCTATCCACTCCTTGTTTGGAGAGGTTCCGAACAGCCAGTCTACAAAAGTATAGTGCCCTCCAACCCCAACTCTTGTAGACCATACTGTGATCAATGGATTGAAGGCCACTGACAGGTTCATCAGTACTAAGATAATCACACTCTATCCTAGTTCCACCAAAGATCATCAACAAGATCCACCAATATAGTTTTGGTCCCACATTTAGCTCATAGAACCTTGGGTGAAATGGATTATCTGTACTTATAGTTGTAGTCCATCCACATTTTCAACAATGTTTTTAAAAAAAGGAAAGTTGGAAAGTGGCCCATAGTTGTCTATAATAGCTGGGTCAAGCAATGGTTTCTTGAGGAAGGGCACACCATTGCTTCTCCCAAGGCAGGAATCATCACCTTGTCACTCAAAGATGCATTATCCAGCACTTGCACCCAGCCTCCTGTCATCTCTCTAGTCTTTCTCACCAACCAGATAGGACAAGGGTTTAGTGCACAGGTCACAGAGTGAACAAACAGATGACCCTGTCTACTTCCCCAACACCCCCAGCCTCAAACCAGTCCAAGACCATTTCAACATCTATCATCTCAGCTGGATCTGCTCAACCAGTGTCCAACTCTGAGCAAATGTGAGTGATTTTCCTCCCCTAGATGCTAAGCAAATTCATTGCAGTTGTCCAGCAGATGATTTTCCAATTCAGTTTTCCATTATAGGAACAGAGTCAGTGTAATCAATGCTGCTGAGCAGTTATCTGCAGATGTAATAACAGCAGAAAAGTAAAGGGGTTCAAACTTGAGCTTTTACTGGTGTTTGGTCATATTTGTTCTTCTTCCTACACCAGTGTCACTCTTGGTGCTTCTGCTGTGTCATCTCCCAGAGCTTTTCAGTAAACCAAGAAACTCCCATGGATTGTGGACTAGAGAAAGGCCACTCAAGAACAGACAGGATTAACAATCAGTGTTACTGAGGGCAGCTGAGAGGTCTAGTAGGACCAGAAAGGGGCATGCTTCCCCTTTCTAAGCTCTATCCAAGGTCATCAACCAGCATGATCAATGTTATTTCTGTTCTGAAAATTTGGAGCAGAAATACCAGCAAATTATGTACCCCACAGAGAAGTTGAAGGGCATATTTAAGTGAGAAAGTTCAAACAAGATAGCCACAATTGGGGAAGAATGTGTTAAATTGGAAAGAAATAGTATTTCCATTTGTTGGAAAATTGTTTTTAAAGCACAGGTTCTACTTTCTCTATTCTCTACTCTTCCATGCATCACTTAAATTTACTGGTATCCAAAGGGGTAACCATGCTAGTCTACTAAAGAAAAATATTCAGGAGTCTTGGGGTGTCTTAAAAAGTATCAGATTTATTGTGGAATAAGCATTGTGGACTTTAGTTCACTTCATCAGATTCATAAATGCACACCAAAGATTGACGTAGATATACAGCATGATACATAAACAGAATCAATAACATTTTCTCAAAGATTTACAGTAGATTCCTGAAAAATTTAGCTAATTATATCTCTGTTTCATTTTATTTTAAAAAGCAGCTATTTCTGATTTATCTCTGCTTGAATCTTTAATTTATGTACTTCTTAGCAACAAAAATTGATTTATTTCTTTTGCCTAGCCTGGGAGAATATTCTTACTTGTGTGCCAGATTTGTAGACAGCAAGCTAACCTGGTTTTCAAAGATCTAAAAAAACAAAGCTCTTGAAAAGAGCGCCTTCATATGAACTTCCTTATAAATGTTTTGGCGAAGAGTTATTATCAATTATCTTTGTATCTTCTTCTAAAACACACAGCAGAGAGGGTTTTGCTGGATTACAGCTAATACTCATGTGCCTCTTTAATTTGCCGTGTTCAAGAAAAAGAGAGTGAACAAAACAGATATATGAGAATTCCTGTCTTGGTTCTCTGAGTAAAAGGTCATGAAAGATGGTAGAGATAGCTAGGTGGGCTTATCTTTTAGTTTTTCCTCTTTAACTTTCAAAAAAAAAAATTAAAAGTGCTTTGGGTGCTTACTATACCATTGGTGCTCTAATCCCCTTTGCAGTTTTTTTTTTCTGGGTATTATCACCTGAACACCCAAGAAAGTCAGCCAGGTGACCCTGCAACCCTGCATGGTCAGGAGATCATTTTTGGAAGTGGAAGTTGCAAGATAAGGGAGAATTTCTGCACCTCTGTGAGCCTTTGGGCATAGCAACTGTTTTAATTTAAAGAAAACAAGAATAGACTGACATTGGCTACCTCCACTGTAGGAAGTAATTCAAGCAGATTTGTATCAACTGCATCATTGGCCAGAAATTCCAGCTTAGGAAACACATAGGTCTAAGTGGAATATACATTTGCTGGGTATTGATATGTCCAACAAGACACTCACATGTGATAACAATATGGATTAGCTTTATTGATTACAATATTACAGCTAGAAATTTGAGTTCTTATTCTATGAGACTAAATTTAATGTTACTAAATTATAATGACTGTCCCCTGACACAGACACCAACAGTCTTTGGGTAAAATCCCTCCAGCCAAGGTATGAAGGTATCAATGGCAGAGTCAAACTGTCCGAGTCTCAGAAGGCTGCTATAAACCCATTGATTACCCATCAAAAATACATTCTCGCAACGGTGCATGTCCACAGGACATATATTGATAAGGGCGTAGCTGAGTTGCAGCCCCCTTCCACTCTGCTATGCACGATCATGCTGTTGTGATGCTTGTAATCAATTTAAAAATTATAATGGGTTATGATTAATGGTGAACACACACATATAGAACACTCCTTTTTATTTTGATCAAAGAGGATATTGGGAGGTATTCCCTTTCTATTTAGGCAATTGCCAGCATTTTCCTAGGAGGAAACTCAGACATGAAGGTCTATTCTAATGAAACAAGTTTATAGAAAAGATTAATAAAGGATGAAAAGACATATTAAGTAATAGATTAAAATACATTTCAATGGATAAAATATAGACTAGTGTGCATCTTTTGGTAAGACCCATACAGAACTAAAAGCCCAAGTCTCAGGAATGCTTGGAGATAGGAATGAGGTTGAGTGTTAAAAAAGGCTCTCAAGTACAGCTGGGATATGCCTGGGATGTGAATTTTTACCCCCAAACCATGTGGCATTGATCTCAAGACTGTGGACCTCAAACACAAGAAGCAAAGGACAACAAAACTTTAACAGATTCCTGATCAAAGTGACCCCAAAAGAAAAGGTAGCACAGACTTCAGTAAGCCTGCAAAGAACCAAAGGCCAGACCTTTAACAGAAGAGCAAAAAGCAGAAAACAAGGACTTGATGCTCATGAAAAAGAAGAGGAAGCTCCTACGAGAAATTTTCAGTTAGAAATAGGAGCCAAATAAAATGTGGAGTCATAAAGTTATATCAATTTGACCTGCAAGAGGGGCACCAGAAGATTGGTGAGGTATAGATTCATAGTCAAAGTCAAGGCAAACAAGCAAAGGTAGTCATGCTCATCAGCAAGTAGGTCATAAATCAGGCTTTTCATGCCAGGCATTTCTAACACTCTGTTAAGGTAACCTACCTTCCCACCCCAGTAAATTTTTCAGAATGTCTTTCACTGTTTTTAAAAGTGATAAAAAGTTGTATCAATTAGACTTGCTGTATTTTAGACTTCTAATCTGCTTATGTTGGTCTTTTTTTACATTGTTTTCTATTATTGTGTGTCTGTGTGTACATGTGTGTTTAAAAACCAGTATTTGAGAGATCAAAAATTGCTTGAGTAATTAAATATAAAGCTTAAAAACCAATCACCAGAAAGCATATTGGCCTCTAGTAGAATGGTGCATTTTGGAAAAGGCTCTAATGCTGGGAAAGATGGAAGGAAAGAGAAGAAGAGGACAACCAGCAGCACAATGGGTGGACTCAGTCACAGTGGCAATGAGTGCACCATTGGGAGACTTAAAAGCAAGGTTAGGGATAGATCATCATGGAGAAAATCTATCTATGTGGTCACCAACAGTCAAAAATGACTTGATGGCACATAATCAATCAACAAGTTTGAGCAGAAAACACCTTAAGGATAAAGACTTCTTTGAGCTGATAACTATTGATGATTACATGGTTTTCCTGGTAACTATACAGAAATGGTTTGCCCTTGCTTTCAGTAATGTTTTCCTGCTACTCAGTCTGGCCAATAGTCCTTGTATTCCCTGGTGATCCCCAATCCAAGTATTAACCAGGCCTGATTTTGCTTCTGACAAAGGTTGGTGGAGTAGAAGATGATAGATAGATAGATAGATAGATAGATAGATAGATAGATAGATAGATAGATAGATAGATAGATAGATAGATAGATAGATGGGTAGATGATGGATGGGTAGATGGGTAGATGGGTAGATAGATAGATAGATAGATAGATAGATAGATAGATAGATAGATAAGAGAAAGAAAGAGAGGGAGAGGGAGAGAGAGAGACTGGTTCTTTTATCAGCCCCAATGGTGCCTGGTACATAGAAGAACATGAAAGTAGTTTTGACAGGGCAGGAATAGAACATCTTGGAGCACTGGATGCTTTTACCACCCAATCTTACTAGCTGTGCATTTGTGCAGCTAAAGGCAAATGTGTAAACATGTGGCTAATGTACCATATGCTTAACATGTTTTAATTCCTGTAGACATTTCAAAAACATTTTCATTTTGGCTGTGGGACTCACTGATGTGCTTATTTGTCCTGGAACTGACAATTTCAGGTTACTTATAAAATCCATCGTGGGACATGCTGCAACACAACATTTTGCAATGTAGGATGCACCTATCAGCTGACTGGCCATGACTTCCTCCGGAGTTGCAACTTGCAAGCTGGGAGGCCATGTAAACCAATTCAACAAATAAACAAACAAACAAAATAAATAAATACTGCATTCTATGCCTCCTCCTCTGTATATCTGCCCATCACCAACCTTGATATTCAGTCAAACGTCTGGGTCTAACGAGCATGCTCCCTCCTTATTGTTTTGATTGGTATTTTACTCACATGCCATGATTGGCTTGGGATATGGCCAGTCTGTGGACCAAATGCAGCCACAGCCAGTTCATCAGCCTGTCCTTAAACCGCTCCCTTCTTGTGCTGGACACATGAGTGGTTGGATGAAGGAATACATATGCAGGGACTTGGGTGGGGATGAATGAATTTTTGTGGATAGGCTCCTGCCATTGCAGAATATGCTGCTGCCTGTTGGTAAGGGCCTCCTCAATGTTCTTCTCCAAAATTAATAAATCCCCAGGCTACACAAAGAGTCTCCACTTCCTACCCTTAAATAAAGGGGTTCTTAAATATTTTGTATTTTTGCATGCCACTTCCTTATGAGATGGTTGATTCACTTCAAAATAAAAATCTAAGATAAGAGTTCTATAGTATTAAAAAATGTTGTATCTGTAGGATTCAAACACAGAAAAAAGTCCTGTACAATACCCAGGTTCCCCACCTTCATAACCTAGGGTTTCCATCTCCAACTGCAACCAATGATGAAGGGTCTCCTCCATCCAATGAATTTGTCTGTGTGTGTGCAGTTGTGTGTATATACAACTTCCCAAAGCCACATTGCTCCAAAACGGCAAGGCCAGGACAAAAATACATTTATATTGTAAATTAATTCAATTAACTACCCACTAAAATTGCCTGTCAAATAAGACACTCTGTTCACACGTGGTCACCATCTGCATATGCCCACCATTTTCTCTGCATACATAAACACTCAGAAGCACAGAAACTTACATGTACACTCACTCATCTTTGAAATGGAGCAGCAAACTAAAGTAGTAATGCTAATACTATACCGTACAATACTATAAAGTAGTAGTAAAGTAGTAATGCTACTACTATTAATTTATTTATTTTGTGCCTTCAAGTCAGCATTGACTCCTGGCAACTCCCTGGATAAATCCCTGCAGTTTTCTTGGCAAGGTTTTTCAGAAATGGTTTGCCATTGCCTCCTTCCTAGGGCTGAGAGAGAGTGACTGGCCCAAGGTCACCCAGCTGGCTTTGTGCCTAAGGCAGGACTAGAACTCAGGGTCTTCCAGTTTCGAGCCTGATGCCTTAACCATTACACCAAATTGGGTCTCAATACTATTAATACATGGATATATTTCCTTCCCTCCTTCCTCCCCAAAAACCCAAGGACAAGATCAGTGTGAAGGTGGTGGAAAGAGAAGAGAAAACAAAATAGGGAGACAATGATGAAAGGGGGAAAGATTAATGGTCAGGAAAGGAAAAGAGAGAAGTTCTGTTTAGGTGCTACAAAAGAGTTTAAGTTCACCAGGCAAACAGCCCTTCCAAGCAACAGCTAATATTTGATCTTCAAAGGGACTTCCATTGCAGTCTTTTTTAGCTCTTGCTCATTCTTTTGTTTCCAACCAGCATATATACAATAATCTCCCCCACCAGCAAATTGACAGACAATTATTTGGACAAGATAACTCATCTTCCTATTGGGTCAATATGATAATCTCCCTCCCTATAACTTTCACAACCAGGCTTGAGTTATTTCCAAACTTTGCCCAACTGGAAACTCTACAGAAACCCAAATGACTCTTTTAAACATTCCCTTCCATTCTTTCTGCAAAATGAGAATCCAAACAGTTCACGCAGATGTAAAATGAAAATGGCAATAAATGCAGTAGATATATCATAAACAGTAACGTTTGCATCACATCATTTTTCAGCTGATCTTTTCCCCTGGAAATAGCAAGTCTAGGAGAGCAGCCAGCAGTCTATCTGATTTGATCACAAGGATCTAAGGAGGCTTGGGCTGGTTAGAACTTGGATGGGAGATCATCAGGAAATTCCAGAGCTGTGGACCAGATGGAAGAGTTGAAACAACTTCCCAAAAGGAAGGAGTGACTTTTCCGTTTTTTGCAGCTCCTCAGTCATGCTTATTCACTAAGTAATACAGTGTAATGTTTTTAAAATTGACAGGTCTTCTATCTGCCCCACCAATTATATTATGGCAGTTCAACATATGCTCTTAAGGAGTAGGTCTCACAGAGAATTACATCCAAGTAAACATTCTGGTTAGGCATTCTGGAAGCAGCAGTCCCTAAACATCTGGTGGAAACTAGAAAAGTTTTCTTAAAAGAAATGCAGCTGTTGATTTTTGTGTATGGAGGGAGTGGGCTGCTTAAATCCCTTATTTCATTTTAAACCAAAATGGTGAATCTTGTTATTGCCATTCTGAGGTTTCTCATGGGCTTTTGATAAAGGAATAAACCTGATATCCATCATTTCTCCCCCTTAGATGCTGAGAGAAATATGGGGGATCACAGCCAAGCTGTTAACTGACAACCTGATAAAAGCGAAAAATAAAAGGCCCACCTACAAAAAAAAGGGTGACACATAATTATTGCCTAACCTGTTAAAGAAATAAACCTGCTACAGCCCAATTACACCTTTGCAATGTACAGTGAAATAGCTCTTAAACAATTCTTCAGGTACAGAATAAACCTGTCACAAGAGAAAAAATATACAGTTCATCAAGGGTAGGCAAGCAGGAAATCTCATTGTCATCAGGGTCCTCCTGGCAGTAATTCAGATTGCAATTAGAAGAGTCCTCATAGTGCACAGGGTAGGTGTCCTTGAAGGGCTGATATTTGCAGTGGAATGAGCAGGATGAAAAATATTTGTAAATTGGTGCCACCCAAGGCAAACTGACCTGCTTAGGACAACAAGATGTGTCTAGGGCAGTGTTTCTCAACTTTGGCAACTCTAACATGTCTGGACTTCAACTCCAGAATTCCCCAGCCAGCATGTACATTGCCTTAAGCTCCTGTACAAATGGTGGGATCTAAATCTAATAAATAAAAGAAATATCGAAGCTGAACAGAATGGGGAACAAGATGGAACCCTGCGGAATACCATTGGTCAGTGACCTAGATATTGACCACTAGTATCCCAGCATTTCCTAGACACAGTTTAACAGGAAGCAACAGAACTATGACAAAATAATACCCCATCTCACCAGAAAGTCCAAAAGGATTCCAAGATGAATGGTACTGTAGCCAGTGAGAACTCTAGGAAGACCATAGTCTCACCATCCAGTTTCTGTTGTGGGTCATCCATCAGAGTTTCCATAAAGTATCAATTCCTGGCCAAATGTCTGATTGAAATGGATCCAGAGAGTCAGTATCATTCAGATGTGACTGCAGCTGGGAGGAGTTGACCCTTTTGAAGACTCATGTAAAGGTCTTCTGAGGTGGGGGATGTTTCAGAATGGGAGGGAGGGAGAAAGGGCATCGTTTAACAGTTCTGAAGTGTACTTATTTTACAGTCATATCAGGTCACTTATAACTGTAATCCTATTCACCATTTATTATGTTGTATTCTAGTGCCCATGGCTCACAGATTCAAGCATATTCCATTTAGATGAATGTTCTTGTTAGAAAGTGTTTTTAGATTTGACACCTTCCTAATTGTTGTCATTTAACATAACAATGCACAAAGAATTGTTTTCCATTGCATGAAGTTAGATGATGAAGAAGAGGAAGAGGAAGAGGAAGAAGGAGGAGGAGGAGGAGGAGGAGGAGGAGGAGGAGGAGGAGGAGGAGGAGAAGAAGAAGAAGAACCAGCACTTGGGTGGCCCAAAGATATTTCACAGAATAGGCAAGCAGGATTGGTTGCCAAAGGGCTGCTCAGTGTATCTACTCCACCACCCTCTTCTCTTTCTCTTAATCTCTCTTGCACCTTGATGTCTCTCTTGCCACCATGATCCCAAAACTCTGTAGGACGATGGGGTTCCTCATGATCACTTGTTATTTCTGCATGATTTCCCTGGCTGGGATTTTCCTGGGGGTTAACATCATCCCAGGACAAGAAGGAGGAGAACTCAGTTGGCAATGTGGTGCTCAGCTCTGCAGATCTTTTCCTGAACCTAATCAGGTACCACAATTTGTTGCCTTATTGGTCTTGATGGATGTTGCATGTGGTGCCTCTGAAGGATGTAAGTGAGGAGAGAGGTCTGCTTTTAGTGATTATATAATTCTTAATATATTAATTGTCTAATTATTTGCACACTGGTATCATTATGTAGATACAACTGGACAGGCTTCTTCAATGAAGGGATTTAATCTAATACAATAATATAGCAAATCTGACTCCATTGAGAAAGGTTTCATCAAAAAGCCTTTAGCTGTGATTTCTTAAATGGAAGCCCCATCTGCAGAAGCAATCTATAGAAGAGAATATCTGTAGCTCAGGGTTAAACTATAGAGTTATTGGTGCTTTCTGAGCTTGATTGTTTGCTTGCAGATGTTTCATTACCAGACTAGGTAACAACATCAGTGCAAGTGAGTGTGGGGTTTGCTCTTGCACCAAGAGCTCCATAGAAGCAATCTGTCTCTGAATACCATATGCTAGAGACAAGTAGGGAGGATTCTCCAGAAGCACTGGGTTGGCCCTTGGATGAAGTAGGAGGCTGTCCACATTATTACTCCTATTCTACTAATCATGTATCACAACTGATGTTGGTTGGTTTTCTTCAGTGTGATCAAGCCCTATCCCAGGACTTGGGATCATGAAGATAGTCTCTAATTATGTATGAGGTCTCAACAGTGCTGTGGTTTGTAGTTGGGATGTCATGTTGTTCCAAATTTAAGCAATCCAAGTTCTTTCTAAACCCTTGTGATATTTATTTATTTATTTGTCATATTTATTTACCCCAATTACAACTGGTATCCCTCTCCACTTCTTCCATATTTTTGTGTTCCCTACTTCCAAATCTTACTATTTTGCAACCTTCTCCAATTCCTTGTCTTTAAAATGTCTATCTCTTGGAAAGGCTGCATCAATAAATCAAACACGGTTCTTTTCAACGTCAGTAATATTTGGTGTGTTACGTCCCAGGTGTCGATCAGCCTGAATTTCAAAATGCCATAACATTCTTGCTCTGTCATTTTCAGTGACTTTATCTGATTTCATCTTTCCAGTAATTCGTATTGATTGTGAATCTGTCTATTTTACATAAATGCCATGATAATATTTTCTCAAATCAGCTGCACCTTTTCTTTTGAAGGGTGGGGAAATTAATCTGAGCAATTTTGCTGCAACTAGTTATTATATAGTCAACTGCTCCATCCTGATCTCGGCACGATCAGCATTTACCATCCAAATGGGTCTTCTCTGCATTTGTCTTGATGGCATTTGTGCATGGTGCTTCTTGTTGGGCAGCAAACAGCATTCCTTCTTTTTCCATTTTTTAATGCACATTCTTAAGCTACGGCCATGTTCTGGCATTGTCCAATTTTCCTTCAGTATCTTTCAGGAAATGACCATGGAGTGCTTTGATTTTCCAATTTTCTAATCTCATTTCAAGCTGTTGCTTTTAATAAAAATGTTTAGGTTTGATTCCTGTAAATAGCCCCTCTTTCTGAGATTCTTTCAAAAGACTTTTTTTACTTCCCTTGATGGAACCATTAAGCCTGTTTTCCTCCTCTACAGTTCGTTTTATATATATTTATTATAACAATCCTTCCCCACAGGTTTTCCTTGGAAGATATCATTGGTCCATATCACTGTGAGGGTGCAGGGTATTATTCACAGACAACGATGATGATGTTTTTAGTCATCAAGGAGTAACACAGTACAAGGAACAAACAAAACAAATCACATCTTTGACTGGTGTTCTTTGGGCAAAGAAATATTCATGATTCAAACCAGGGTATTCATCTATAATTCTGCTGATAGTTCAATTAAGTGGAAATACCACTAAGGAAGATGGCGCAGAATAGAAGAGGGAAGAAAGGCGAGGGTCATACTGCAATCTTTGGATTTGCTGAGCTCCAGGTGAAAATTGCCGGAAGAAAAGGGGTCACAGCATAAGCTTAAATATTGATTAGATCCATATTTCTAATTTGGAGAAGTTTAAGCTGCCTTTTCCCTCAAGGTTTATTACTCACCGTCTTCTTCACCAACTCTTCGGTGCCATGAATGCAACTGTTATTTCTAACAACAGTAACTGCTCATGCGACGGAGTAATAATTAGCCTAATTTTCGCTGTATAACTTTTTCAAATGACCCCGTGACATAATTACAGAAGGGATCCATTCTGTTCAGAGGAAAAACACAGCAGAGTTTAGATGTGCCATTTAGAAAATGAATGATGCCTCTTCCCACCCCAGATGCGAGTACACGGCTTTCCCCCCCTGCCCCACTTGCGAAGATCAGTAGAACAACTGCTCTGAATAAACACGATTCCTGAATCATTTAAAGGAGAGCAGGCTCCACTTCTGAGCAATTAGTGGCATGTTCAGAAATCACCATGCTACTTAAACTGGGCAAGTGAAGCAAGTTAAAATTCTGCTGCTCTGAAGAAGGCAAAGGGAGTGGGGTGGGGATGGGGAGAGGAATTGCCATATAATTAAGCTTTCTGAGTTTTCATGGAAATATTTATGAAATGAAGATGTCTCTGGAATAAATCATTGGTCTGCTTTATCATTCAAAAATGATGCTTGGGTCGACATATTATCCAGCAAGCCTTGACTGCCAGCTCGGCTCTGTTTATCACAGCCAACAGTATGCCTCGCTGGAATATCTAATGGCAGAACCTTCTCCTGCTTGCCTTCTTATTCCTCATTTGTTGTTTAGTGGCTGATGCAGCAATTTGCAGGTTTATTTTTGAACCGGAAAAGCATCCCCTTGATAACATTTCCACCTTGCTTGCCCAGGATGAGCAGTTAATGCCTCAAACGCTAAGTCCCTCTGGTGGGGTGATATACTCATAAATTACATCTGCTTTTCAGACATTGTTATATATTTTGTAAGCATTTTTAGGGGGGAGATCATGTGGCTTTCTGCCCCAAATATTGGAGGCTGTTTGCTAGCAGCAGCTACATATCAAATGGCCTTTATTGGCTGAAGCCAAGTAGACACTGAAGGTTTAGGCACTCCCTACTCAATAAGGGGCTCCTGCTTCTGGGGCAGAGATAGGCAAGCCACACCTTTGCTGCACGTGCACCCTCCAGACCTTTTTAAAACTCCCCCAAATGGATTGGTGCAGTTTTCCTCTGCTGTTTTAAAGAAGTAGAAGCTCTGTAGCATCTGGCAGTGCTTCACTGATTCTCCAAAGCTAAGCAAGGCCAGACCTGTTTAGTACTGATTGGCAGACTAACAAGAAATCCCCAGGCAGGAAGCTAGAATGAGATTAAAAGAAGAAGGCAGTAGCAAACCATTTTTGTATTGTTGTCAAAGTGGAAGTGTCCATGAAACCACCAGGAACAAAAAGCAAATGTATTGCTCCTCTAATGAAGGAGAACTTTTATGAAGCAGAATAAATGTGATAAGTGTCCAACCACCTTACTGCATTTTTTCTTTTTTCTTTTGCTCCCAAAGGAGGAGGAGGAAGAAGAGCACCTTGATTGTTCAAACTTTTTAAATTGTTTTTGGGTTTGGTATGGGTATGTCAATCTCCTGGAAGACCAGCAGTTTCTGAACAGGGCTGGAGTTCCAGGATATTCATATCCTCATGTCTAAAAAAATCAAATAGGAAGTTAGAAAGGATGCTGAATGAAGTGAGAAGGAGATCTCTCAATTGCCCATGACCTTTGTCCCAATGAACTTCCTTCCTTCCTTCCTTCCTTCCTTCCTTCCTTCCTTCCTTCCTTCCTTCCTTCCTTCCTTCCTTCCTTCCTTCCTTCCTTCCTTCCTCTCTCTTTGTCATAGGACAGTATTACGGTATTTCTGAGAAGGAGAAGGAGGAGGAGGAGGAGGAGGAACTTCTATTTGCCAAGAAAGTGGTGCATACAAGAGAAACTGAAAGAAACACAAGGGTGCTGAGGTTGTATTTTTGTTTTCACCAGCGATATTGTTTTCCCAGGAGCCTTACAGCAAAACAAACAAAAAATCCAGCTAACTAGCCAGTGGGGCATATGAGGAGAGCAGGATGAAATGGAGTGGAGCTTTATCCAGCATGACTGATCATTTTATTTGTTTGTTTGCTTTATACAAGACTATTGATCTCCAGGAAACTTCATAGTCCTACAACATAGAGATTGATAGATGATAGAGACAGACAGACGGACGGACGGACGGACAGATGGACGGACGGATGGCCAGCCGGCCAGATAGATAGATAGAATCTGGCTGACTGAGTGGTCCGGCATTGGAATAGTGTAGGATGAAGCTAGAAGAGAATATGGATACTTCCACCCACACCACAGCACACATTATGGAGACCATTTGTATCACTAGGAGGTGATACTGGGTAGAAGGGAAAGGAAGGTGGGTACCAGCTGGTACCCTAACACTGTCCTTAGATCTGAAGGGGAGCACCACTCTTCAGCATTGTGGATGAAGCATGGTAAAGCATGATTTGTGTCAGCATACTTTTCTGCCAGTTTAGAGCAGTGGTTAAGGCACCAGGCTAGAAACTGGGAGACCGGGAGTTCTAGTCCTACCTTAGGTATGAAGCCAGCTGGGTGACCTTGGGCCAGTCCCTCTCTCTCAGCCCTAGGAAGGAGGCAAAGGCAAACCACTTCTGAAATCTTGCCAGGAAAACTGCAGGGACTTAGCCAGGCAGTTGCCAGGAGTCAAAAACTGGCTTGAAGGTGCCATAAACAAACAAACAAACAAACAAACAAACTTTTCTGCCACCTCAGTTTCAGGAGGAATGCACATGAAAGCAGCCATGAGGACGTGCCCTAAACAAAGGTTAGATGGCCATGACTGGGGATGCAATAACAGCATCAGGGGGATGTACTGGATAATCCCTAAGGAACACTTCTAACCCCGTGATTGCTTTTTTTTTAATCTAAGCTACAGTAGATATTTTCATCTTTGTGCATATGCATATTCATTGATAAAATTGCACCAGACCATCCCTCATTACCTTTTGAGCCTATGTAGTCATAAGACCTGAGAGCCAGTTCAGTGTGGTGGAAGGCGCCAGGCTAGAAACCAGGAAAATCCTAGTCCTGCTTTAGGCACAAAGCCAGCTGGGTGACTTTGGACCAAACATTCTCCATAGAGAATGGTAAACCACTTCCAAAAATGCTGCCATGAAAACTGCAGGGACTTGTCCGGGCAGTCACCAGATGTCAAGACTGACTCGAAGTCACAAAAAGCACACAGTACAACGACAAAAGTCATAAAATCTAAAAATCTGGGCTCTGGCCAATGAAAGCTAACCCCATTCAAGAACCATTCCTTTTAGTAGGTCAGTTAGATGCAGACTTTAGTCTCTGAGGCAAGGCAGGTTAAAAGAACTCCACCTTCAAGTGTTCCCCAAACTGCGTTGTTACCTTTGAAATAACAGCTGAATTCCTTAGGCTTTTGGGTTCTGCTCCTGATTGCTATCCATACCTGAGCAAACCACACTCCCCACAATCTCTTGGAAATGCTTATTGTGTGCAAAGGGTCAACCAAGGTACATGTATAAAGTCAACTCTCCTTCATAGGAAAAAAAGAACAGGAAGTGACCCTTCAGATTTCCACTATGCTTGGTCCACATACCACAACCTATTCAGCATCAACAACAATCACAGCTGTCAAGGAAGAACTCAGAGCTACAGGATGCAATCTGTTTAATTAATTATGTTTGCAGGAAAATAGCTTCAGTCCCAACTGTTCCATTTATTAATGCATATTATTTCTGGTGCATTCTGAGTGGGTCCAGAGGGGAAGTGGTATGTATGAGGGGTAGAAGTTGGGCTGGGAAAGAATACTTGCAAGAAGATAGGAGAAGATGAAATGGAAATATTTCCGTCTTCCCCATCTTCCCCTTAGGTATAAGAGCCAAGGCCTCATCTGCTGATGGAAACAGATCTGTGCCAATTTCTTCTTTCTTTTTAAGCTGTGCTCATCTGGTGGGGAACAAAAGGAAAAAGAAGATATAAAGACTGATTTTTCTATTTCAAGAGAAGTGGCCCATCACACCTTTTCTCTATTCACTGGTATCATTTCCCTTTTTTCTAATAAAATGCAATTTTCACACTCCACAACCGCACAAAGCAGACAAAACAATCAAGGCTGCAACACTCCCTCGCAAAGTCCTCATTCTGCTCGGTCAACAGAATCATCTGAAATTATCTCTTTCTTTTAGAAATGGCTGAGAAATCTCACGGCTAGCATACTTGAATTGGGTAATGCCCCCAAAAGTGAACACACCGGTCAGGTCACCCAGCCCTGCTAGACAACTTTAAACTTTAAAAGAGAGCCAGCATTTTCTTTCAATGCTTCCTTGAGAACAGTGGTACCTGGGAAGGGCAAAGGAGGAGTGCGGGTCATACAGACAAAAGTCATGTTGTGGCATTGTGACACAAGCCCCACCCGTTTTCTAAGAGTGTTGTGTCTAAGCATATGTGTCCCAAAGGGGTTGAGCTTGTGATGTGACACCAAGGCTGCCCTTGAAGAGTATCCGTAAGCTTCATCCGATGCAGAATGCAGTAGCGTGGGCGGTTACAGTATATGTGACTCTAGAACAGCATATGTTCTTCTCTGCTCCATGAGCTGCATTGGCTGCCAGTTTGCTTCCAGGTCCAATTCAAGGTGCTGGTTTTAACCTTTAAAGCCCTACATGGCATCGGGCTGGGTTATCTGAGGGACTGCCTCTCCCTGATTATATCTGCCTGTTCCATCAGATCTCACAGAGAAGGCAAGTTGCGGGTCCCATCCGTCAAGGAACTATACTTGGTGGGACCCAGGAGGCAGGCCTTCGCTGCTGTGGCACCCACCTTGTGAACATTCTCCCCCGGAAGTGAGGTTAGCTCCATCCCTGTTAATGTTCTGGAAGTCCCTCAAGATTTGGCTAGGTCATCAGGCCTGGAGGTCCCAGAAGACTGGTGAGGTGGCTCCCTTACTGCAGTTGACATTCATCCTCTCTTGTGCCTTCTGCTTTTTGATATTTTTAATTATGCTTGTTTTTATATATGTATTGCTTTCTAATTTGGTGTTGTATACTGCCCAGAGCTTGTGAGATAGGCAGCCATATAAATTTGATTGATAAATAAATAAATGCTGCTGCTTTCATCATTCTGGCATGAGCAGTGAGCACCTCCAGACACTGCTGCTTGAAAATGGTTACCAAAAGCAAACCTGGCATTGTTGAGGCTGCCAGAACCATTCATTTTATCATATTGCTCTGTATTGCAACCTGCCTTGTGATTCTTCTACATTCTTTCTCTGCAAAGAGGAGGAGGAGGAGGAGGAGGAGGAGGAGGAGGAGGAGGAGGAGGAGGAAGAGGAAGAGGAAGAGGAAGAGGAAGAGGAGGAGGATGGCTTTTTTTTTTCTACATTATTCTCAGAAGCCTTGAGCATTTCTTTCAAAGTTCTCTTGGTGTTTTTGAGCAGCCTTTATAGTGGGTGGAGGACTCTACTGGTGGCGTTGTGTGAAGTTTATATGTTTTCATTACTCTGCATGTTTTTTGGATGCTCAGTCTTTCCAGCTGAAAAAGCCCAGGGAGAACAGTTGGCTTTCCCTGGAATGCACAAAATCAGTGTAAGAACAATGCAAGTTCATCCAGGAGAATGCTGCAAAACTTCTCTTCCCAAAAATTCTCTTTCACAAAATGGAATGAGAACTGGTAGCAAAAGTGCAGAATTACCACAAAGGAGAATAAGAGTAACAAGTGTACAAGTAAGGGAAATACAACCTTCATGATACAGTGTTGGCCTGAGGTACTCTTGTTTGTTTCCCTGTTCTGAGACTGGGCCCTGGCATTGCTAAAACATGGATATATTGATAAGATCATATGTTATTTTTAGACTTTGGTAATAGTTTATCCTCTCTCTCTCTCCCTCTCTCAGTCTCATTTTCCATTGCTTATTTTTATTCTTAAAAAGTAGATCTTGTTAAAAACGGGTTGATTCTGAAAGGTGAGGGTCTATACTTCTGTTTAGCAAATAACAACTTTAATTCCTAGTCTCAGGATCTGGGACAGCCATTAGTGTGTTTTTCTCAAGTTCCTTGCAGATGTCTGTACTCAAGCAGTCTAAATGTGCCCTTTGGTGTCCCCTTCCCAAATTCCTTCTTCTACACACCCCTTAACACTGAGGTGGGCAAACATTCCTCTGCTGAGGATAGCATTTGCTTCAGTCAACAATCATGCAAGAGGTGGGTAGGCCCAGATGGGGAGGCGGCAAGGGTGGAAAACCCACAGAGGACAGAATTTGCAAAGTAGTATGATTTATTAAATGAGTTAAAGTCTGCGGGCCACTGAAATGAGGTCAGTGTTTCCCTCTCAGGCAGTAGGATCCCCAGGATCTGTTCAAGAGTGGGAGTGGGCTATTATGGGAGTGGGCAATCATCTTGTAATTTTTTTAAAAAATGCTTCTGAGGCTGTAGGGAATGTGGTTAGTGATATCACGACACCACTGAAATGGATGGGGCTGAAAGGTTGTCCTATTTGTGACAGAAGATTGAGCTTTGGAGGAATTAAAGGGCAAAGCTGGTACCTTAAGCTCTTTAGTAGCTGAAGACATCCATTCTGTCACCTTTGTAAGAACCCCTGCCAAGGGAAAAGTCAATCTGATTTACCAAAGCTTAATTTAAAGGATGAAATTGTCGCCTTCTGCCTCAATTTCTCCCTTTCTCCTGTTCCTAAACGTTCTGAAGATGTTCATTCTGCTAGGCAGCCAGAGCTTCAGGGAATGCAAAAGGGATGCTGGGGTCTCCATGTAGCCCATGGGTCATAGGTTACCAACCCCAGCCTCATCTTTTTTGGCCATCCTGGCTATTGGGATGAAGATCAAGTGGCCCTCCCTGCATCCTTCACTGTTGGCCATCCTGGCTGGCACCACTGGGAATTGTAATTCAGCAACATTTGGGCCCATTTTGGCTGGGACTGATAAAAGCCTCCTCACCCCTAAGTTCCCAAACTTAAAATAGTCTTCAACTAATAACTATAGCAAGCTATTTCATGTGTTGCTTGGATTTCCATTTATTCCCCATTTTTTCTGTCTCCTGCCACATCTCAAACAAAATGGTCTCTATTGATTAATAATGGCTATAATTAAGAATCACAGTGAAAATGTTTCCTGTCTGTAAATTTGTACAGATAACATTGCTCACTCCTTCATTTTTCAAGTTGATTAATGCAAGCTCATTTTTTTTTCCTTACCCAGCTTGTTTAAGAGTTCTTGTAACCAGAGGGCAGATGACAATATCCACCAAACTAAAAAGCTTTTGGAATAAAATGAACCTCTTCTAGATTAATTTACTGGAAAGGTTATGCTATCCCCGTAGCCAGAATTCTACACTGAGCTCATAGTAGGGCTTCCACATCTGGGCTGCAAAAATCTAGATGACCACTAGATCACTTGATGGCATCAAAAGGAAAGAATTCTATGTACCCCTTTGCTGCCATCTAGTACTGAAAGGGATATTTGCAGCCGAGGTATAGCAGTCCAAAAACAAAACAATTGCTCACATAAAGTTTGGTCTGAACCAAACTCCACCCTGAATAGCCAATCTGGTCCCCTGTAGGAGCTTTGGTTTTCAGCTCTCATCAACCTCCTTCAATATGGAGAGTGGTAAGAATTGTGGCAGTAGTAGTGAAAATGACTTCAGGGACCAGTTGCTTAATTCTGATTCCATCTTGAGGCAGCCATGGAACCTAAGAAAATTTTAGCAGAGAAGTTTTGGGTAATACAAGAGGTGAAATAGACATAAGCACTCAAGACCTCACTTAGACGTTGAATCCAAAATGCAGAAATTCATCACAGAACCAGATACCGCCAAAATTAAACACAACCAGAAACACAAACTTGTCATACACATGCATGGCAGCAGGTGGGTCTGAAAGAGGACATAATGCTGTGTTTATCCATAAGTCAATCCCCTATGAGATGAAGTACAGAAAAAACCTTGGTCCCAGTTTCAACACTGTAGCACTGGAGTGTATGTGATTGGTTGGCATTGATGCTTTGGGCAGTGAACTTACCTGAATGAATACAATGACCAAAATGTCAAAGAAGATGATGGTGGCTATTTCATCTGCCTCCAGAGAAGATACTTATATGAAATACTGAGACATAAACAAGTTCATTCAGTAATCCTCTTAGCTGTATGGAACATTTATGCATCAAGGCCATATATGTCCATCGGCCAAAGGCCAGGAGCAAGGAACAGGGGAAGGGAAGATTATCACCTTTACAACTTGATTGTAGTTTCCTAGTAATAATTTGGTTGATATGAATGTCAAGCTTGAAATTTCAAATACTGCTGAGTCCAGCTTTAAGCAGAATTGCATGACTTCTACTCTTCATTGGCTTTTTAGGAACTGCAAGTTGGATCAAATCAGGTAACAGGACTAACAGACTAGTACAAGGCCAGCATAATATTTACCAGAAATAAAGTCCAAGCAAAGTACAAGGACCAGCACATTTTTGCTGGAGAAAAAGGAATGTGGGTGGATTTCAATCTGACTGAGCAAGTCAGTTCTTCTGCTCTACTATTTACATAAAATTATCTATATTTTAAGTTTGTTATTCACTAAGTAATAAGTGATGATGAGCATTCATAGGATCAAAGATTCTAAGAGTTGAAGCTCATGTAATCCAACCTTCTGCACAGTGCAGGAATCCACAAGAACATCTGCTAGTAACTGTAGATAAGGCTCTGCAATAAAACATAACAGTTTGTTCTTCGGATGCCCACCTATTTCTTGCCTAGAGTCTATTTTGGGACTGCCTTCATGTAGAGGGGGGGAAAAGGGGTTTAAAGCTTTTGCATATTGAAAACTGAAAGTAATTGCCTGCAAGATAGTGATACCTGAAACTCAGTGGATTTGCCTAGGGTCTCTGAAAGAGCAATTTAAATAGATCAATTTTTGCTGCAATCTGGGGGCAATTTTTCATCCAAAGTCCAAATGAGACTCACCTTTGGCCAGAGAAATATTAATGGGGGACTGCACTGCAGAGTTTTCATAAGCAACTGTCTCCCAAATCTACCACAAGCCAAGAATCAGCCGTACCTCCCAGCAGTGAAAGTATAGCTAAGCAGCCTAATCTCCTTCTAATATTTGACTGATCTCTCAGTGCCTGTCTTGTGGGATCTGGTGTCAACTGTGCTGCAAATCTCTCCTAAGGTGCAACTTCCTACCTCAGAGATTTCCAACATACAGTGTTGGGACAATGAATTGCACTCTTTTATGGAAATAACACTGCTATTTTTAAAAAGTTTCACACTTAGTAAGAACAGAGGGAAAAGGAGATGGAATTCTTCCATGTGAATGTGCGAGAGGGTGTCAGGGAAAGAGAACATTGGCTGGACATAGTAATACTAATGTTAAACCTCCAAATGTTAAAATGACAGCTGTCATTTCAGTCCCTGGTGACTTTTTAATAATAGATACATCTCCCACCCCTTTTTATAGCCATGCATCTTCTTCTTCCATCCACATTTTAATATTTTCCTTTGGAAGAAGAAATGAAGGAAACAACCAATAAAAAGAGAGACAAAAATAGAACTGCCCGTTTTCTATTTCATTCCTAAAGTTATCTTCTTTTTGGACAGCAAGTCAGGGGTATCGGCAAGGAGGAGGTCAAAAAAGTGAAGATGATGGCTGCAAGCATCCAATTGCAGCCTCGCCCCTTTTTTACATGTAAAAGAGGGTGGGGCTTTGATCTCACACTTGTGGCTGCCATCATCACTTTCTTGATCCCCTCACTGAAGACATCCTGGTGGCAAGTCTGCTTTGCGGTCTGATCAGCAATATTTGGTGTCTCCCAGTCTGTTATTATTATATACACAACAATGTGAAATCACAGCTGCTAGTTCTTTAGCTGGTGTTGGCCTTCATTCACATCAAGCTCTTCCCAAGAACCTAGGAAGTCGTATCACGTAGTATATGTGCGGATCCAAGCAATGTGGCCTTTTGCAACTGACAGATGGAAATTCTGTTAATGCACAAATTTTCTACGTGCTGTCCAAGATTTTTTGGTGTGGCACCCAGTGTGCCGATACCCACTGGGACCACCATAGCCAGTTTATGCCATAATCTTTCAACTTTGATTTTCAGATCTTGATATTTTTGTGATCTTCTCCAGTTCTTTGTCTTCTATTCTACTATCCCCTGGTATTGCCACATCGATTATCCACACTTTCTTCTTTTCAACCACAGTTTGATCTGGTGTGTTATGCACCAAGACTTTATCAGTTTGTATTCGGAAATCCCACAATATTTTAACCTGCTCATTTTTGACTACTTTTTCAACTATATGCTCCCACCAATTTTTCATTACTGGCACATGATATTTTTTACAGATGTTCCGGTGAATCATTTTATGTTGTTTTTTTATAGTCAATTTGTGTGATCTTCTTGCACAGGCCAAGTATATGATCTACTGTTTCTTCTCCTTCTTTGCACAATCTGCACTTTGAATCATTTGATGATTTTTCAGTTCTGGCCTTGATTGCATTAGTTTCAATAGCTTACTCTCGAGCAGCCAATAGCAAGCTTTTGGCTTCTTTTTTTTAATGTTCCAGTTGTAAGCCATTGGCAGGTTTTCTCTTTACCAACTTTCCCCTAGATCTTTTGTAGAAATTGACCATGTAATGCTTTTCCTTGCCAGCGTTCTGGTGTTTTTTTATTACATTATTTCAATATTCACATTTTGTTTCCTGTACATTCAGTAAGTTCTAATTTTTAACTTGCATCAGTGCTTGTTCTTGGCTGTCTTTTACATAATCAGCCAATGCATGCTTTTCTCCTTCAACAGTTGCTTGACTTGAAGTAAACCCCTGCCTCTATTTCTGCAGGGTAAGTATAATCTATCAATATCGCTATGGGGATGTAATGCATAGTGAATAGTCATCAATTTTCTTGTTTTTCGGTCCAAACTGTCCAGTTCAGCTTGTGTCCAGTTAATAATTCCAGCAGTGTATTGTATCACAGGTATGGCCCAGTTATTGATGGTTTTGATTATGTTTCCACCATTCAATTTTGTCTTTAGCAATTTTCTCACTCTTTGGATGTATTCTTTAGTAATCACATTTTTAACTTGTCCATGCTTGATGTTATCCAATTGTAAAATGCCCAGATATTTGTTGCTGTTGTTGTTGTTTTAAATGTATTATTTAAATTTATTAAAGACCTCTTTAACACCTGCTTCCAGATATCCAGTGTCTTCACTCACATCTTCTTTGCTTTTTTAATCTACTCAGCTTTCTGTTCCTTTGTGAGTTCTTTTGGGATTCTCCCCTCCCCCTTCCATTATTTTTCTCATAAGTATGTATATTTTTTTAATACTGCACCAAAAGTTGCCTTAGGGAGTACTCTCTAATCTGCCAGTAGAACCCCCTTGAGAATGGATAGTGCAATTTTAGCTATATTAGGATCAGCCTTCCAATCTTCTAAAATGTGTAACTAGAGAGAACAAGCAGAGGCTACACAACCTGTTGGACTCCTATTTGGGTTCTTTTGGGTCATTTCTTCGAAAGACAGCATTCTGTGATCCCACTATTTCAGCCAGGTTTGCAGTTCTTTTTTTCCAAGTGACATTAGCAGTCAATGACTTCTGGTCATGCACAGACCTCACTGGTTGTTATAAGGGAGTCTCAAGACTGCCCTTTTAAAGATTCTTTGCATGCTAAGGAGAAGAAACATAAGCAAGAAGACCAAGAAGCAAGCATCTGGACAGAAGACTGAGGAAGTACACAGGTTTATCTATCACAATCCTCTCCATATAATGACATGTAACAGCACCTAAGCAGGGTTGGACATGGTTAGTACTTGGATTGAGAGCCCACCAGGGCATCCTAGGGTTTTAGGCTAGACTGGGAAGTAAAACAAAATCTGGAAGAAAGCAATGGCAAATTAATACTTTATTTCTGCCAAGGAAACTACAGGAAGTCTTCATTTAGTGACCAACCAGGACTGGCAACTCAGTCATTAAGAGAAGCGGTCACTAAATGAAACTGTGACTGTGCTTATGATCTTTCTTCAGCTTTCCTTTGCTTTATAGACCTGCGAAGGTCATAAATGCAACAATTGGTTGCAAAGTTACTTTTTCATCACCACTGTAACTGTGATCGGTCACTGTATGAGGCAGTCACTAATTGAGGACTACCTGTACATGGAACTGTCCATGAAGTCACCAAAGTTGAGTCAACTCAAAGTAGTCTTCCCTCACAGCATTCTATTCAAATTACAGTAATGCTTTCCATATTTGCTCCAGTACATATAAATCAGTATTTCTATGCAAACTGGTATCCAGTTTTGTTCTCTTTTTTTAAATCTGGTCATCATTCATTTCAGTAAAGGGACTGAGCAGTATAGATCCTGTAAGATGATCTTCCCTTAACCTGAGCATCCTCCAGATTTGTTAACTTCAGCTCTCAGAACTCCTGAGCCAGCATAGTCATTGCTAAAAAATCCTGGAAGTAGAAGTCCAAGCATCTGAACGGCATCCAGATTTTGGGAGTCCACGCTAAGATGACCTCATTGCAGCCATTTTCCTTGGCTTTGAACAAGTGAATAGACATTTTTGCTGCATTTATGTGTATGGAGTGGTGAGATAATTCTGTTACTGAAAAATTGGGGGTATGAAATGATGGGCTGCATTTCCCCATTAGAAATTCCCTGGTTGGCTCAGAATCCATTGAATTCTGCTTGCCTAATAAGTTGGACTAACCCTGATCAGATCATCTATAGCAATGAGCAATATAGTAATACACCTCTGCACAGACAGGTCCCATTTACTTAACTGGAGAACTTTGGATCAAGGTATGTGCCTTAGAGACTGCAGCAGATCAGATATGTTGGGTTTCAACTTATACAGTCCCTGACATATCTGTAGGGCAGATATAATTCTTATCTGGCCAGGCTGAGCTGTTAAGGTAACATTTGTTGTAATTTTTGAGGAAACAGAGCAGGGAAAGCAAAGCTAAAGCCCTAAAATAATCAAAGGAAGGCCATCCTATGAAATGAATAGCTGCAAAATCTAGCTTTTATAAAAAGTAATCAAGGCTAAAAATACAGAAGCCATAAAAAGCATCAAATTTTATCCTCCAAAGGAAAATAGGGACATTTGGCAGAATGAGTTTTAAAAAGAAAGGGGGAAAGGGGGAAAGACACACGCAAGGAGATAAAAGGAAAGAATAAAGATCATGCACCAGGTTCAGATAAATAATGAAGCTCAGATCAGACATTCTTAGAAGGTGTATAGAATTCTTGTGAGGAGCAAGAATTCAGGTCAAAGGAAGCAGAAAATGCCTTCAGTTGAGGGGACCAAGGGTCTAACTGCTATAAAGGGAAATAGAGACATGGAAAGAGAACAAACTAAATGAACATTTTGTTCATATAGGGGTAGAAATAGGTTTATTAGAGGGAGAAACATGAAATATCCAAAGCATTCGGGGTCATGTAAGAAAAGATAATTAAGAAATTAGAACCGCTGAAGATGTAATCAGTTGCCAATCTCATGACTTGAAGGATACTGTCAAAAGAGACATCTGTGGGTGACACTGGGCATGCTATAAATAGACATTTTCTCCACTATAGTGCCCTGCCTTGTGCCATCTACCTGTATGGGCTTGTAATTTTCATAACCCCATCCATTGTGACCATTGCTGAATGAACTGGTACATCAGGTACCAAATGTTGGAAAGGCTAGTTGGCAAGATGCCATCCCAGGGGAGGCACAGTACAATAACACCTTCCATAGCAGTGATAGTGTCTTCATTAACCTGCCAGGTGGCAAAAGAAGTGCGGATAGAAACAAAATTATTTAGATTATTCAAAGCAGAGGGAGGATTGGGTAGAGACTCCTGGAGGACTCAGTCAGACTAAGTAAATGGACATCAGTACCCCAAGTTATTTTCTAGGTAGGCTTGTAAACACCAGTGGGCTCTGAAATAGGTTTAAATAATAAAGGGGAAGAAAAGATCAAAGCAACTTTGCTGGCATTATTGGGATATCATCTAAACATGCAGCAGCAGCCACCACACTGCCACTCTGGGATCAGTATTGGGGCTGGGTTGAAAAAAGACCACAAAACAATTAATTATGTGAGCCAACTGTTTCATCCAGGTAATTCTGAGAAGAGCTGTTTCAAACTGTGTCCAGTGTCTTCCACAAGGGCAGAAAGCTTGACTGATCAGGAACTCTACATACATGTTAACTATAGGATTATGTATAATGCATCAACTGTGTTTTTAAAAAATTATTATTATTATTATTACTATTATTATTATTATTATTATTATTTTCTTTTGTATGTTGCCATACAATGTTGCCTCACTGCAGCTTACAACGCATCATACAATATAATAAAATATCCAGCATGAAAAAAATCCCACAACAAAGAAAACATCAACAAGAATATCAATAAATAATGGTTGACTAATAGCAGTTTTAAAACAGCACAACAATCAACCAATAGGCTGAAATTATTTTCCCAAAGGCCCTCTAGGGAAAAACAGTTTTCAACAGCTTCCAGAAAGCTGATACTAAAAGAGCCAGGCTAGCTTTTTATTTTTATTTTATTTGGGGGTGGGGGTGGGAGTCTGTTCTAGGGCATATTCCCTGTGGTGGAGAAACAGCATTTTCTGACCTGATCTTCCCTCATCTCCCAGAACTGGGCCACCATCAGGCAGGATGGTGACTTCAACCATACAACTGAAGCCCTGCCCCCTTTTTTAGTATGCCATATGATGCATGTAAAAAAAAAGGAGTGAAGCATTGTCACATCTTTATTATCTGAAACCCTCCCCCCTCCAAGGATGCCCCTGCCACCAGGAGCTTCTCCCAGGAGGATTTCCTCAGACAGGTAACCTCAAAGCAGAGTAGGTCCTAAAGATATCTTGGTGCCTTCAGGACTATGTAAACCAGTGTTAGCATTTTCAATTATACCTGGAAAGTTATTGGTAGCCAGCGCAAGGTAGGTGTAACGTGATCATAGCAAATGCACCAGTCAAGGAGTGTGCCACTGAGTTTTAGATTACTGCAATTTCTGGGTGGTCTTCAAAGATAGCCCCATGTAGAGTGCATTGCAGAAGTCTAACCATTTGGTGATATGGGCATGAGTCACTGTAGCCAGATCCTCCTGCTCCAGGACAGCCACAACTAGCACACCAGCAGAAGGTGGCCAGAGGCCCTCTTGGACACAACTTTTACTTGCCTATCCATCAGTAATCATGAACTGAGGAGGATCCGCAAGTCTGCTGCCTCTGAGGAAGTGCAACCCCTTCGAAAAACACTGGAGCTGGTAGAGAGGCACCATGTACCTCTCTTTGTCTTACTTGAGTTCAACTTCAGTCTATTTCTTCTCTTCCAGACCCCAACAATCTGGACAAGACTGTGATGGAATACACACACACACGCACACGTACATACATCTTCTGAAGAATGCTCAACAAATGCTCATAATTTATGGTTAAATGGTAAAGTTTTACATATGGCAAAAGGCTGAGAAGTGTTGGGAAAAGCAGAACAGGTGGGATACTTTGCCCTCTTCACTGATCCACTGTTGAATTTTAAGCTTCTTGTTGTAGGTGTAGTAGAAGGAGAACTGTGTTAGTCTATGGTGGGAAAAAATCCAGAGGACTCTGGTAGCATCCTTTTTAAACTAATAAATTTTATTGAAATTAGCATCATAAGGTTAGCTGCAGCTTACAAAGCTCATGCCTTTTAATATAATGCGGTAGTCAAAAGAAGTGCTACCAGACTCCTGAATTTTTTTGCTGAAGTTCGAATTACCTACAGAATTGATTTTCCAGATAAAAGAAAAAAAACTTTGGGGTGGAAGGAGACAGTCAAGAACTGAATATCACTTGGAATTGCTTTTAGTGAAGCTTCAGGATAGATATTTTTTAAAAAATTAAATCACACATAAATCTGCCTTTATAAATAGTGGTTCCCAATCTCTCACAAGTAAGCACAGAGAGAGATCAGGGAATCCATGCACAGATTTGGAAGAAGCTATGCCCATCTACTTTTTCAGAAACCTCCAGAAATCTTCTACATTCTTATGTGTAGGAGTTTTGTCTTTTAATTCTTCTGTCCTGTCACTTCTTCAACCCAGCCCTCTACTTCACGGGGAGGAGATATAACGCTGCATCCTGTTCATTCGTAATATTGCTATTATTTCCATTCCTTGGGATATCAAACTCTCTGTATTTCATTGTCCTGAGGGCACTTCTGAGGCAGCAGCAAACATTGCACTGCAATAAATATAAAATATTTAATCTCATTCTCTCCTCCCCCACCCTTCCACCATAAAACTGTTCAGAACGCACCGAGCAAAATAGCTGAAGGTCAGGATGAGATTCAGGTCTTGTAGGAAAAGAAAGACTGTTTAATGGCCACTATTGTAGGTCTGAATTAAATTAAGACCATTTGGGTGAGATGGTTCCTAAAATTATTCACAACCTGTTACCTCAGATTATCCAGAAGTGTCCTCTTAACAAGGGCAGCTATAGCTATATCTCAGGTTGGGTGTCTACACTTAGCATCCCTGAACAACTGTGAAAGTCTATCTACTCCTTAGGCTAGCCTTGCTGCTCCAAATGACTCAGGCCCCATTTTACTTACCCATAATGACCTGAAGTAAGACTGCTGTGTACATTTGGGTAATTAAAATAACAGGTAGGTTTCAACCCGTGAAATGCTTCTACACAGCCTGTCCAGCCTAGGAAGGCAGAGAACACTTTGCCAGGAACAGAGTTTAAACCTGGATTTAAACCTGGGAGATATTTCTGCTCTAAGTAGATCTCAATGCTGACCCATTATGACAGATTCAGAATCTGAGATTCCTGTTTGTGACACTGAGCTTTGATGTATCCTTTAGAATAATGGTATTGAGCTTATTTTGGGAATTCATAATGAGAAGACAGGACACCCTGGAGAAGATGCTGATGCTAGGGAAAGTGGAAGGCAAAAGGAAGAGGGGCCGACCAAGGGCAAGATGGATGAATGATATTCTAGAGGTGACAGACTCGTCTCTGGGGGAGCTGGGGATGTTGATGACCAACAGGAAGCTCTGGCGTGGGCTGGTCGATGAAGTCATGAAGAGTCGGAAGCAACTGAACGAATAAACAACAACAAAGATTCCTCCTAAAGACAGGGGGTCATTTAATTGGGGAATATGGGAATAAGGAAAACCTGCTTTGCCTAGAATCCTCCTGAATTTGCCACTGATGTTGGATGGGGATGGCGATAGTACTGTATATGACCAGGGTGGGGGACTCTGTTCCCTTCCATATTTTGCTGAACTAAGTACAACGCGGTGGCGCTGCGGGTTAAACCGCTGAGCTGTCGATCGGAAGGTCGGCGGTTCGAAACCGCGCGGCGGGGTGAGCTCCCGTTGTTAATCCCAGCTCCTGCCAACCTAGCAGTTCGAAAACATGCAAATGTGAATAGATCAATAGGTACCGCTTCGGCGGGAAGGTAACGGCGTTCCGTGTCGTCATGCTGGCCACATGACCTGGAAGTGTCCTATGGACAACGCCGGCTCTAAGGCTTAGAAACAGAGATGAGCACCGCCCCCTAGAGTCGGACTCGACTGGACTTTACGTCAAGGGAAACCTTTACCTTTACCTTAAGTACAATCCAAATTATCATGATCAACAAATAGGTTCTCCTCCTCTGAAAAAAGACAACCAGGGAGCATAGCTAAACAGACTATCACAATTTCTGTCCACATCTCAGTTTAACAAAGCACATCATATCTCATACCTTCATGATAAGTTTGTGTGTTCTTCAGTTCAGATTAGAGTTGTAGTGTACCAATTCTTACTCATGAAATGGCTCATGCAATACCAAAACAGCTATAAACATCTGCATTATTACAATATGTTACAGTATGATTTTACTTTGAGAGCTATAACCAAAGATCTTAGAGTGGTTAAAACAACAGTAACGTGTTACCTGTGAGCAAGTAAGTGAGCTTGGCAATGAACAGGAGGAGACTATTCATGGCCTCAAGCCTGCATACAATCCACAAGTTCCCTTTTTATGGCTCTCAGAACCCATCTGATCAAGACTGTTGAAAACTAAGGACACCGTTTCCTGTCATTTTGAGGAAGGTAACATATTGAGACTAGTGTAGGCCTTTAAACAGGCACATCATAGTTAAAAACTAAAGCAGATTCTCTCCCTCTGAAAAATTATGCCCTCAGCCAACCCATTTTGTGACCTCCACCCACACCCCTGTGATGCGAAGTATGGCTCTTGTCATCAGAAGGTTGCCCTTCCCATTACTAAGAAATGACTATCCTCATCAGGAGAAGAACTTCTCTAAATGGTGGTTTTCAGGAACATCTCATCCTTTCCCCTCCTGAAGCTCAAAAGAAGTGGGTCACCTCTTCTTTCACCCACCCCTTTCTCTACAATAGCTGAACTTTCGTTTCCTATGGAAAGTTTTCTTACAAGAAAGCTGTATGTCTCCACTGCCTCATACATTGTTCGTCTGGACTCATTAATTTTCTTCCATAGGCATTTAAGCTAAGTATTTATGACTTTATGTTTAAGTAATTTATGACTATAAAATATGAGTTCCAAGCAATGCATGAATAACAACTTTAAATCACTAGGAGCTTTTCTCATTTCTGAAAGAGCACTGACATTTATTGCTTGGTCCGGTCACAGAACTGAAACTTAGGGCAGCTTCCACAGAACAGTTGTGATGTGATTGAAGGATACCCAACCACAATATCATCACACAAGTGTATGAAGTTAGGCAAGGCAACAAGGACAATGGTGGTCTGTATCAAGGACATCCAGACTTGAATTGGGGATTCTGCTGAGTAAGCTACCATGTCATTTTTGTACCCTAAGGTCTCAGGATCCTCTTCATGGTCAGAACAGAAGAGGTGGTGTTCAACAGCTTAGTCAGCCTTAGTACTAACAAGTAGAGAAATGGCACAGGGTGGAATGTATAGGCACTCTAATTCTATATCACCCTGAAGTCCAAGGATAGATGCCATGTGGTACATCAGATATTTCTAAATAATGTCTCTAAGTGACCCTAAGGATTGGCTGCACTGGGTGAGGTTCCTTGGAGTTGGAATTCAAATCTAAATGATCACACATTGTCTATTCCTGTTACGGACAAGTTTTCATTAGTGTTAACATGGTCAACATGCCTCCATTTTCATTCCTCTATTTTCATTCCACCCAATGCAATAGATAGAGATACTCCAAAACAGATCCTGATGTCCTAACAAGGAGGAACCACGCCGAGACTAGGAATAGGTCTCTAGTGTTTTATTACTGCTACAGTAGACAGAAAATCCTAACAAACTGAAGAAGTGTGAGAAAACCCATACAGATAAACCCCAAAAGTCAAGGTGGGTCTGTTCTGTGTCTCTTTGAATGACAGCTCAAATTCTCGCTACTACGCATGCGTTTTCCCCCCTGGATAGGGGCCCCCTCCTGCTCACCATCAGTGCTCATGACATCTGAAGTTTTGGAGAATTTCTATCTATTCTGGAATGCTTACCTCCTTTTTCAATTTGGGGGGAGGGGGTAGGATTAACTTATTTATTTGTGAAATTTATAAGCTGCCCCAATCTGTCACACCACCAGTCGGCTTAGAAAAAAGACAATAAAAACGAAGATACGAATAATATAAAAAGAAAAAAGTCCAGAGAACTCAACAACCATCTGATAAATCAAAATATAATACAAGGGATCCATCACCTGCTCTAACCCAAGATCTGGGGGAAGAACCAGATTTCAAGGGGTTGTATGAATAGGGCCAGGGTGGGTGCTACGCAAATTTCAGAAGGCAGGTGCCAGAGAAAAGGTGCTGTGACAGAAGCTTGTTTCATGGATCCCACCAGGGGACACTGTTGAATTAATGGGATCCAGGGCATGTTGACACTGTAAGAATGTGTGGGTGGGCAGAAACCACTGGAGTTTGGTGGTCCCTCAAATAGCCAGGCCCTATACCATGAAGGGCTTTATAGGTGATAACCAGCACCTTGAATTGCACTTGGAAGCCTACTGATAACCAGCGCAATTCACAAAGCAGAGGTGTTACATATTGACCTGTGCTGCTGCACTCTGGACCGGCTGGAGCCTATTGGCAACCCCCAGAACAACAACCACTAATTTCTAAGCACACTTCTTACTTTCATCCTGAGGACATTTAAAAATAGCTTTTAAATATAAACTAAAAAAATGAGCTCGACTTCTTTGTAGTTCTAATATCTGAGTGGCTTTTCCTCTGCTCGCTTTTCTAATCCCTCCATTCCAGCTGAGTTTCGTTTCCTCCCCACTTCATTTGGATCATTTTGGAAGAAGCTCCTTCATTTTTTTCTTTTTTTTGGTAAACATATTTCTGCTTTGAGCAAACTTTCCCTGAGTCTGCTGATGCCTGTCCAGGGTGCACGAGAACCTTCATTTTCATTCGGAGCACTTGGAGGATTGCACTGGGAATTGCGAAAATGAGTCTCAGAATCTTGCTTTCTCCTTTCAGTCCTGCTGAGCAGAGTGCTACATTCTGCATACAGCCAACCTTCAAGGGCTTTGCTCCAGAACTTAATCTCTTAGACTAGAGGTAGGTCAATCTGCCATGAGCTCAGCTTGGGGGGTAGCAATGAGTGTTCATCAGTCCCTGAAAGATATAACCATAAAGTACACACTCCAGGATTGCCAAACAGGATTGTGTCCTGCTATGCAACGCACAGAGCGATTTGGAAAAACAGAGGTGCTGACTGTGTGATGCATTGAAGAGAGATGAACTACTTGGGATTCAGAAATGAAAACCACTGAAGTGAGTATTGCAGATAATAATAATTGCAGGATATTTGCTAGGGAGGGCTGAGTAATAAATGAAAGGACTTTATTTGTCCTCCTTGCCTGCTAATTCTCTCCTGCAACTGTAAACAGACAATACCAGTTCTGACATTGTTGTGGTCGCTATTTATTCCTTCTCTGAACTCCAAGGATTAGATTTGAATGGTGTGTGTGTGTGTGTGTGTGTGAAGGAATATAGAGAAATGTATGGGGAAGAAGAAGAGGGAAGGACAACTGGTTATGTATTATTATTACTTTATATATATAAACCACCCTTCTTCTCAGAAGAGCATGACACAGTGAACCCTCATTTCTCTACTACAAATTATCCTTCCTGTTTCTTTGACAAACGTACATGTGGAAATATGCTTTTGTTCAGGGATTAAGGGATTATAGACCTGGCCTCAGACCATTAACAACTGGGCACAGAAATACAGGGGAAGTTTGAATCCATCCTATCTTCTCTTCCTCTATACACCTTCTAAGGACACTAAGTAGACTCTGTTCAGTGTGGTATAGAGGATAAGCTGTTAGACTAGCACCAGGGAGACCCAGGTTCAAGACCACACTGAGCCATAGTAATTGTCTGAGTCACTTTGGGCCAGTCACACACTCTCTCTCAACCAAACCTGCCTCAAGGGAATACTGATGTGAGGAAAAACTGGAAGAGGAAGTGCTATGCATACCAGTTTCAGCCCTTACAGGAAATATGGGACATAAACCTAATAACAAACAAACAAACAAATTTGCTGCCCCTTATGCCTAAAATACCAACTTGGAGAGGCAGACCACTGGTCTACCTAGCTCTAAACTTTTTACCCTTTTCCACAAAAGCTCATGGGACAGCACATTGTTTAGTCCTTTAGGCACCACAACACTCACTTTTCCCCCCAGTCTTTCACCGAGCCTCTCTTTGATGAATTCTCAGGCAGCATATGAGCAACAGTGAGGAAACGGTGGCATAACAATTCCAGCATCCCTCACTGGGGCTTTGGAGAATTATATTAGTGAACTTATACTTGTTGGTGAAGAAATGAAGGTGATTGCTTTGTTTTCTTGGGCTCAAGATTAGATTAAGATGGACAGTGTGCTGGAGAAGCAATGAGGAGGTTAATCCTAAAGAGGAAGGCAGTGACAAACTTAGGCAAGATAATGAAGGATAGTGGTATTTCTATGGCAACAAAGACTAGGATGGTTAAAGCAATGGTCTTTTACACTGTGGAAACTAGAAAGAGGGAGAAAAATAAGAGAGGCACCTTCAAATTATAGATCTGTAGGTGGTTTCTAAAAGTACCATGCAAGACGAGTCAGACAACCAGACTTGGACCAAATAAAGACTGGCTGCTCCCTCAAGGGAATGATGAAGAAGCAGAAACTTACATACTTCGGGCAGGTGATATGAGCAGATAAATGACTAGGAAACAACCCCCAAGCAATCATGCTTGGCAAGGTTACAGAGGTAGAAGAAACAAAGGACAGTGAATGAAGGGGTGGATAGAATCAAATAAATTACAGGATTGTCCTTGAAAGAGTGATGTTGTGGCCAAACCTGGCTCACCTAAAGCAACCAAATCACTTTAAAGATACAACATAATTTTATTAGCATGCAAACAACAAAACACTCTACACACTGAGCTCCCAGCAAAACACTGGCAGCTTGTTGGGCAGCCCTGAGCAAAGGCAGAACCATAGCTTATATACCCTTGGTCTACTCCATCAGAAAGGCAAGACAAAGAAAAAGGCAGACCCAGTGTAAATTGCAGTATGACGTTGGAATGTTTTTGATAAATCCATCTTCTTGTTTATCCTTTCCTCCTAGGTCAGCATGCTAGCTATACTATTGCTGAGATATGGTCAGTGAATAGAAACAATTTGGTTTACTAGGCCACAGGTTCCTGTTTGATTATGGTGGGGGTACCTTTTATCACCACCGTGATGAGACATTGCTGGGGCCAGTTGAGATGGTGAGCAGCTGAACATGCAATTGCCAAGAGCCAAACTCAATGACCCCAAACTCATTAACATCTGAAGTAGCCTGCTTCTCCATTCCTGATGTGGGCCATTTAGTCCACCAGGGCAATTAAGGGAAACTTTTAGTTATTTTTTTTATCTGCTTTGGGATGGCATTTTTAATGTTTTTATCCATGTAAAGCAGATCCTTTCCGAGTGGGAGATGACTCTATGCTCCCTGGACTAGGCAGTCAGCCTTCCCAAATCTGGTCTCCTCCAGGTACGTTTGGACTGTAATCCCAACATTCCCATACAGCTTGATGCTCTCTTAGGAACTAACCTTTCCAGTGCATCCTTTTAATTACTTAATGTTCAAGTGTGGATGTAGCCCCAACTGTTATGAAGTGTAATTTTGACTCAATTTATCCTTTGCCAGTTGTCAAAGTTCAGATTGTGTTGAACTTTCAGAGGCAGGAACTAATGTTGCTGGTTTGCTTAGATGGCCCAGTAGTCATTCTAATTTCTTATCAAGAATTCACAGTATAAATGGACACAGTCTTTCCCCACTATGTCTCATGCCCAAATGCACATTGCCATGAACAGAGTTATCAAGTCCATTTGGTGTCTAGTTGCTATGAGCTAGCAGTTGCCCCTACATGCTCAGCAAACCTGCCAGATCAAGGACTGCATCTCACTTCCTATTCCTGCATTCTGGGTGTAGTGATTAATTAGACTCATCTCCTCCTCCTCCTCCTCCTCCTCCTCTTCCTCTTCCTCTTCTTCCCTAATAGTGTGATGACATAAGCAACTCACTTCCATATAAGTAACCAGTGCTATAAAAAGCTGCCCTTTTTTTTCAACCATGTAGGGAATCTGGAGAAGGCTCTGCCATCACCAACATCTATTAAAAGTAAAATGGAGAATGATCATTCTTTTAGGTTTGGGGCTGTATCCTGCTGTTTTCCAATTATGCCAGTGATTTGAAAGCGAGACAAGGAGGTTGAATTGATGCTTAGGATCAAGGAGTGAGTCAGTTTCTGGCTGAAGTTTTTATTCTCTAAGCTATGGTAATTAAGGAGAAACATGCTTGCCTCTTAATTGAGATTTCTGGTACTTTCCCATGGTGGCTATTACCCTTCACCCCTCCTCAAATTACTTTGGATGTAATGACATTTGAAGCAGAATGAAGCACATTTTCTTTCATCTGGTAAGGTGGAATATATTAGCAAGAGACCGCTGACTTCTCCTTAGATTGACCATGTATGTATCACCTTAAAAGGGTGCACCATTGCATACAATGTGCATACCTCAACTTGTTCAGGAAGATTTAGAAATTTAGAAACAGTCACTCTAGTTACTATAACCTAAATAGAAATGTGCAGTGCATAGAGAGAAGAGTATGACTAGATAACTAACTAGGTTGCTTTCCAGGTATCCAGTGGTACTCATAGCTTAGTGGAAGAGTATCTCCTGCATGCAGAAGATCCCAAATTCATCTCCCAGCATTTCCAGAAATACATCTTTCTGAAACCCTGGAGGTGTACTGCTGATCACTAGAGATAATACTGAGCTAGATGGACAAAAGATCCATCTCAGTAAAAGACAGTTTATGTTCCTAGGAATTTCCAGATCTACCAGATTTGGGCTATTAAAATCTGTATGACTGTGGGGTTGACAGCAAAGATTCTTCTGTATTTCTTTGCTGCTATCAAATGATTTTTCAGATGTTTGCAGCCCTACTATTCTCTCCTTTTAAGATTCTTTTTCTCTAAAAATGGACTTGTACTAGGCATCCTATTTGAAAAACAAAATAGTTGGTGTTACTGTATCCTCCCAAAAAATATTGTTCTCTTTTTTACCAAGCCAAGAACTAATGCCTAATACTCTTGATCTCCTCCCATCAGCAACACTTTGCTGAAGTCCATTCTCCAACTGACACATTCTAAGGCATTCATTTCATATTTACTAGTTTGTCCTGTAGAGTTGTTGTTGTTAAACAAAGTGAATGTGTGTGCTTTGAGGCTAAAAATACATGGTGGTGGGAAACAACAATCCTAAATTGTAAGAAGTCCTGGAGAATGTTCTACCTCAGCTTAGTTTCTCTGTAGGAATGATTCCTGGAGAGTTCTAGTATTTTTATTTAATATTTTTTTTTCTTTATAAGGATACAAATAGGACACAAATTCAAGAAATCAGCAGCCTTGCAAAGCAAACGCTATTAGACCCCTAAAATCCTAGGGGGCAATGTACTATAATTGAAAACTGGGTTATGTGTTCTTTTTTTTTTTAATCTGTTCAGTCGCATCCAATTCTCAATGACTGCCTGGACAAGTCGTTGTGATTTGCCTTCTAAAAGTAGAACGAGAGTGTCTTGTCCTTCTCAGGCAACAGAGAGGCCTGGCTGGAGACTGTCTGGTAGCTCTCCCACGCTCTAATGGGGATCTCATTCAAGTGCAATGATTCCCAGCTATCTTCCAAACATCAGTTCCCATCAATCTGCAAAATTAAGCTGGTTATGCTGGTTGGGAATTAGGAGAGCTGTAGCCCAACATATCTAGACTCCCTCAAATTGAAAAATGCCACCCTAGATATTCAAAGAACAGAGGCAATTCTTTAATCTTATCCTAGTTCCTTTAATGAAGAAAGAAAGAAAGAAAGAAAGAAAGAAAGAAAGAAAGAAAGAAAGAAAGAAAGAAAGAAAGAGGGAGGGAGGGAGGGAGGGAGGATCATTCCGTATTAGGTCATGGAAACTCATTCATTCACTGCTTCCGTCCATATTAAGACTAACATATATGGCTTTAAAAAAAACACACACACACAATGAGAAGGAAGGGCCAAGAAAAGTAAGCAGTACCACCAATCCTTCTCTCTCCAATACCAGTAGGGGAGATTAGAGATGACTGAAATGTAATTCAGCCTACCAGTTCTCCTTGCTATTCATTCATTCATTCAAATTTCTAGGTTGCCCGACTATCCGTAGCAGAGAATGAGCTCATGATCATGTGCTGTCAGATCTCCATGTAAACCAACCACCTCTTCCTCTCACCACCTGCACTCATCCTTCATGCCCTACATAACAGGTCATAAGAAGAGCAAAACATGTTAGATTCTCTTTAACAGTTGGGTTGAGGACAGAGGTAGAACCACCCTGAGATTGCACTGCCAAAATCTGGTAACAAAATGGCTGTTAAAGAGAATCTAACAAAATACTAGGATTAGCTGGAATAGCTTTAACCTGAACAACAGCTGTTAAGTGCATTGGGGTATTGCCCAAGCCAGCTGCATGAGCTTTCTACCTGTTAGCTGTTGCTTGAGTGGCTTTTGAACACAGGTTTAGTGCTTTTCAAGAAGAGAGCTAAATCTGTATTCAAAAGTACACTAAACAACAGCTGAGCCTCATGGAGGGTGGTCTCAAGAGCTGGCTCTTTCTCCACCTTTTCCCTTCACTCCACATGCCACCTGTTGTTCAGGCTATGTTGGAATAAGATTTTAGGGCTCAGAGGAATAAGGCTGTGTTCAAAAGCAGCCCACATAACAGCTGAAAAATGGGAGGTGTTTTGCATGGTGAAGGGCCACCGCCGCTAGCGATCAGCTGCTATTCAGGCTGATCCAGGCCTCTCAGTCAGGGATGAGGTTGGAGTCCTGGCATGTACAGTGGGATGGCATGATTTGAAAGAATTGGACTCTTTCATTGCCCAAAGCAGATTGGCTTTGGAAGATAGAGCCCAGGACCTGGAGATGAAATGTGCCCACCTTGGTCAGTAGATGTCAGGTTGATCCCATCCTCTGGGGCATCACCTGAGTATGCCACCAACAAAATGGTGAAGTATGTCAACTACATCCATGGCAAACGGGTGGCATAATGGGGGAAATACTACTGTGATACTGCAACAGCTAAAGACAGTTTTACGATGTCTTGGGTATAGGCTGGGAATGAGATGAAGAACATGGCAGGAAAAAATGGTTGCTGAGTTACTGTATATTCATGATGTAAATAGGTGCACACGGGGAAAGGCACTCCCAGACTTTGCTCATTCAAACAAGACTGGAACCACTAAGATAACCTCTCAAGAAAATCCAAGCACTTAGAAGTATGTTCTTGAAGAAAGTTAGCCATAACCAAAAGAATTTCAGGAACTGCAGTGATTCAAGAACTAATCCTAATCCTAACCTTTCTTTTTCCTTTTTTTATTTATTATTAATTTTTCAAGCTATAATTAAGACACATAATGCAGAATATAAAACCAATAGAATACAAGTCTAAAACACTGTAACTAGATTCGTTTCCATCTGGAAGCCACTGTTGGACTATAACCCTCACCTTTCTGATCTTCGTTTTCCTTGCCATCCTAATAACAGACTGCTTGGCCCTCTCTTTTGAGCAAGCTAACCTGTTTCCATCTCTACTTTGTATTCTCAATGGTCAGATTTGTTCTTGCCTTGTTCTTTACTGATAACATGAGAACTAACTCTCATATCCTCTGTCAGAGCCAAAGAATAACTCAGGTCCAAAAGACAAGCCACAGGGTCAGGCCAGAAGGGTCAGGCCAGAAAACACAAAACTGCAACATCGCAAGGATATAGCAACACATCCAAAATGCTGAATACCTTATTATGAAAGCAGAATTCAAGTATAGCAGGAAGCCCACTCCTCCTTCTCCAGCCAGCCAATGATTTATCTGGGTGAGCCTCAAGGGTCAGATGTGGGCAAGAAGGTACTTCATTGAGAAGTTTTTACATGCATTTTGGCAATTCATCCCTTGGAGCCTGCTGACTGATCCAGCCACTTCTAGCACAACTCCCATGGAAGCTCATATTCCATTATACCAGTACACTAGTCTTCTTGTTATAAGAAATCATGGCTTCCCATCTCTGGCTGTTATGAAAAAGCAAGGATCTTCCCACACCAAGATTCATCTTTAATATATGAATGCCTGGCAAATCTATCTCAATGTATTATGAAGATGTCCTGGAAACCAAATATATAAATAACAATACAGTGTAGAAAGATCAATTTCTAACATGATAGAAGAAAGAAGTTCTAAGGTGATGCTTGTTTTTAGCCAGAATGCCCACAGTGATCTGCTTTCATTATCATGTTTTCCAGGTTGCTTTTGAGCTGCAAGATCTCTCCAACCAGATGAGACGAATTTATTAGACTGCTTGGCAGGTGCCTGCTAAACTCCTGATTTCAGTTATGCCCACACACTTAATGTGGAAGCAACAATTTAATCAGCTGTGTCTGCTTGGCTTGCAGATGGGCATTACTCCAAAAAATTAATGCTCTGGACTGGCATGTACCCTCCCTGCTTTGGGAAGGAAGAATTAGTTAATGTGTGGTAGAAGAATAGCTTTTTTCATTGGAGGGACTTCAGAGAACCAGAGAATTCATCTTTACAGGAATCGTAACTCAACAGCTTTGAAATTTCCTGAATTTCTGGCAGAAAAATTGAGCAGAAGCCTCTTCATATTTCTTCAGGAAAGAAGACATTTTCCAATATTTTCTCAAGGACAGGACTTCAGGGATAGTAGTTAGAACCATGATTGAAAAAGCCCCACGGAAGATGTTTCCAAGAATGAGCCTTGCGATAACAATGACTGATAAGTACTGGAGAGAAGATTGTGTAATAAAGGACTAGACATTCACACAAATCCCTTGGCCACCATGTAATTAAGTATGTGTAAGAATTCCACAAGCTGTCCATGAGGATTTCTCAATTTTCTTTTCTTCAAATGTAAAAAATACATGCTCTTTCATCAAACTGAATAAGAATTGGTAGGGGGGAAGCAGAAACATTTCTCTTTGTTTTTTTAAAAATAATTTTATTAAACTTTAAAAGTTACAATTAACATTTCTTACAAAGACTAGATAACAATATAATTATATTACTATATTACTATTGTAAATAGTGGTATATAGTTCAAAGTGACTATATACTCCAAAATGACACTTTGGAGAAAGTGTCTCCAACAATACCTATTATCTCACTTCTCCCTCCTTCCCTCTCTCATCTACATCTATCTGTCTGTCTGTCTGTCTCATCTATCTATGATCTATCTATCTTATCTATCATCTACCTGACTACCTACCATCATCTATATCTTGATATATACTGGTCAATATAGGAAAATTTCTGTGCCTCGCACTACGCACTATTTTCCTGGTGGCATCCAGACTGATTAGATATTCTCAATCAGAATAAGTTATTTACAGCTCTTAGCTCAGAGATACATGTCCTTTATTTCATGAGAAAGCCCCAGATTCAGTCTTGAGGGAGAACTTCTTAGTCTTGTGCAGACAGTATTAAACTTCATGACTCAGCACTGTAGCATGTTCCTCTCATTGTTGATCTCTTAAAATGTCTTTATGGGCTCAACTCCACAGCTCCTTTATATACTTCCTTCCCATCCTGGAGCTGGGAAGAAATCATTTTGGCATAAGCCATGCAGCATCCAGGGCATGCTCTTAACAAGCATCCAGAATATGCTATCTGTAGAGCACTATGTGCAACACTGTAAGGTCAGGAATTAATGGTTTCCCCAGCTGAAACTCCAGTGTCATCCACTGTCACCAACCATGGGAAAAGCCTCATCAACTGCCATACAGAATATTTTATTTTTATTTATTTTATTAATCAAATTTAGCCACTGCCCATCTCCTCAAAAGAGAGACTCTGGGCTGTTTACAATAAAATCAAGCACGAAATATAAACATTAAAATCTCATTAAAACAGTTATTATAAAATACAGTAAATAAATAGAATCCAAGAATGGTATAATATGTCTTAGGGGCAATGCTTGCATCCATCCAATCATTTTCCCCCTATTTTTGCTAAAGGATTATTGACCATCAGCCTACTGGACCCTAGATGGCAGCAAAGAGTTAGACTTTTCTATCTCCTTTGGCTGCCATCTAGTGGTCATCTGGATTTGTACAGCCCAGCCCCAGCTGCTTGGAAAGTGCTGTTGAAGAATTTTGAGTTGGTGTGTAAAAGATATGCTCACTCCAAGGCAGCAACAAGTCTGTAGATCAATAAGCCAATATTCCCAGTAATATTCAGGAGATAAGCAATTGTGGAAGGCAGGGTTCTGGTCAACCTTGTAGTCAAAACGACATTGTATAACAAGCATACAGCCTCATGACCAGATGGAGGAGAGTGGCTTGCAGAAGACCTGCTAGACCAAGTGGAGCTGAGCAGGTTGCCATCCTAGATCTCACTAACCCAAGCCTTCTCTGTGCACCTTAGATTGTCTGCATTGGAGCAATTCTGCCAGGATAAGAGGGAAACACCACTGCTACAGCAGAACACCTATTGTAAAGCCAACTTAGGGCTGCCTCAGCAATGGACTGTCAATGAGATGGAAGTGACGTAATGAGGACTTGTTCTCTACAAATGGTCCCTGAGAGCTATTTTTGGGTTGTCTTGTCCTTCTTCTCCTTCTTCTTCTCCTTCTCCTTCTCCTTCTTTTCCTCAAGCCAGTTTATAAAACTCCAGATACAGTACAACGCAGGAGTACATACAACACTGTCTTAAATCAAAATGTATCACTTATATGTGAAGTTCAGACAGGTTTGTGTCAATCTTGGGTGGGGGTGGGGGTTGGAATAGGCCAGCCAGATTTATTCGTATTCTGGAGCATAACTCAGAGAAAACCGACTTCCCATCCATTATATAGCATGATAAAAACATAACTTTTTAAAAAAAACCCAGAAGAGGATGAAATTTTCAGGAGCAACAGTACATTGCGCATGGAGACAGTGGGCTAAATTTCATAGAAATCAGTGCACAGGCTTTTGAATGCTGTATCTTTAAAGAGGACAAAGCTTTTTTTTTTTTTACCTTTTACAAGAACAAGATGACATTTGTAAGAAAGCTAGATTGAGAAGCAAGACGCATGTGATGAAACAGGGATCATAACAACCCAGCACAAATTCCATGACTTGCATACTTCCATCTGACATCAGGATGCAAGTACAAAAGTGTCATGATTTTATGATGGGTGCTTTGCACTACTTAGGCACACAAGTGCCAGAGGTCCTAGCCAACATGGCCAATACCAGTGGTTGTAATCGCATTTGGAGAGCGGCAGATTGGAGGAGCCTCCTTAGGAATTTGGTTATGCCTTGTTCTCTACTAAAAAGAAGTGGGAAGAAGAAAAAGTATCTTCAGCTCAAAATCTGCCTGCAGCCTCTAACGATGGAAGGAACCCCAGTTTCCAATGGAACCCTGAGCTCCTTTTGACTTGGAGACCAACTCAGTGCAAGGGAGAAAAAAGTGGACAGAAGGGAGGACTGGGGAAAGTGGGGGAAGAAAGTTGTATAAATAATGCTTGCATTTCAGGTCTGCCAGTGGAAGCAAAGCCAACTTCTTTGGCATCAGTTTGTGCTGACCTTGGAGCTAAAAATGTTGCTTTCTGCCAGTCATTTGCATGCAAGGTATGGCTTACAAACCAGCAGGGTGGTCAATCTAACCTGTTTGGGTTTTTGCACCACTGGCAGGACAGTAAGTCCAATTCTGTAAGTCCAAATGAGCAGGGCCAGTGTGCTAACTAGGCTCCCCCTGCTGCTTGTCCTGGAATGAGGAAGAAGCAGGGAAATCAGAGGGGTGTCATCCACAGCAGCTCTCCAGCTGGACCCCTGATGAAAGCTGTGCCAGGAAGGCTTTGCTTTTCTGCCAACATTTTTACCCCCAACAGGCCTCCATAGAAAAGGACATATAGAGTTCTTCTGTACCCACAGGCTCTTGAAATGTGCTCCATACAGTGAATATTCTTGTGCTTTGCAAGGCAGAAAAGGTTTCTGATGAAAGGTCTTGGTGGCCATGCCTCCTACTTCATAGAAGATGGGCTTCTCTGAAAACTATCAGAAGGCATCCTTCAATGTCAGAGATACATGGTCAACATGTAGCCCTCCAATGTTGCTGGACCACAGTGCTTCTTAGTCCTCAATGTTGGCTTAGTAATGTTGTATTAAGAATGCCTAGAGAATCCCCTGTTCTTTCTGACCACAGTGTCACCATCTGAAATTGTTCACCCCTACTCTGCTACTTACAGATAGTTTAGTGTGGAGTCCTTGGTGTCCTCTGAGCTTGGTTGTTTGCTTGCAGATGTTTCATTGCCTGGCTAGGCAATGTCTTCAGGGCAACAAAACATCTGCAAGCAAACAACCAAGCTCAGAGAACACCAAGGACTCCACAGTTCAGCCCTGAACTACATATATTCTCTTCTACAGTTTAGTCCAAGTGGTTTAAAGAAAGGGAATCATAAGACAGGGAATAGCAGGGGTTTTAATTTGCCCATCAATAATTAGCACATGGGCAGTAGAGCAACAGACACTAAGATCACTCAGTGTCTTCACCACTGTCAGGAGACCATTGTATTTTTAATGCAAATGATCAGTTTCCAATGTTGCAACAATACCAGTAAGTGAACATATGCACATTGTGTGCAAATCTCTGCTCCTTTCCTCAGCTTCTTTTCTGATTATGATTTACATTTGGGGGGTGGGACGAGTATTTAAGTGGCTGGCCTACTAAAGTAAGTCAGATCTACAATGATTCCATTTGAAACCTTGAATGACAACAGATGGACAAGATGGATGAGGAAGAAAAAAACCCAGACAATTTGGCCAGCATGGCCAATGACAGAGGATGTTGCAGATTGTATCCAAAACTTCAGGAGAACATCAGGTTGCCCGCCCTGCGGTAGAAGATATTATTTTAGGTCCAATATCATAAGGCAGCCTCATCTGTCATAATTTCTGTATGGACAAGCAAACACTAACTAGAATTATTCAGGATATCTGTTTTGTTTTGTTTTCCATTCAAAACTATCTATCTGTAGGTTGAGTTCATTAAAAAGGTTTCATATTCAGTGTGGCTGGGGGGTTATTCCCCTTCTACTGTCATTTTGCTCCTCAGCAATGAGCACAATTTTTCTCCCTGCCTGCCTTCTCAGTGTACCAAAACAGAGCCTGTTGTTATAGAAAAACAAGAGGGGGAACATTGAAAGAGACCCATAAATTCCATATTACCTGCTTCCTAATGAAAACCAACAGCTGATCAAATGACAATAAATCAGTTTTCTCCCAGAACGAAGGAGCAAGAAAGCAAAAGAAAAAACAAGGTAGAACAGCAAGCAGGAAGTTTTTACTTAACACTAGAAAGGATTTTTGCTCAATGGGAATCACTTGTGAGTATCATCTCAGTAAAAATCTGGCCCTGGAAATCCAATGCTAAATAACATTAAACTAGATTCCATCCTTGTGAGCAACCTTACAATGCCTTTGTATCCTGTTGCTGCTGCTGCTGCAGAAGCAATGCATTTAAAAGATTCCTGGTGGAAAGAGATGCCTAGGCTTATATTGCAAACCCCTGCAAAACTCTGCACTCTTCTTATTTTCCTTGTTCCTTGTTGTCTCTATAATCAGGCTATTGGCATTTCAACATGGTTTTGAATATTGGGAGGTTCTGGATTTTGCCCCATGGCCTTTTCATTGGCATTTTCTCTTGTGTGTATAATTATTTAAATTCAAATTAATAGGAATTAGAAGCTCATAATAATTAAAGCCAAAGCTTCTAAAGATTCTGAAATGCTCAGTGAGTTAGCCAAACACCAATTACAGTAATTTATCTAAATGGTAACTTAAATGACTTTTAAGCTTTACACTGTAAAGCTGAATACATTCCTTAATTTAAAAGCTGTCTTCAAAGAGCTCCATCCCAGCTGTTCTCCAATAATTCAAGGAAGCAGTTGAAGACTGTGTCCTTGCTTCTCACTTTCAGAGATTATACCAGCTGTTCCCGCAGTACACAGTGATACAGAATCTTGGAGGGTCGGTGGAGGATATTAGCAAAACACCAAATATTTTCACAATGGAACTCCATGTTATGATCCAGCACACATGTGAAGCTCTTGTATTTTAATTCCACCCCCGCCCCAAGGGAGGCTACAAATCATTGCATGCATGCCTGTGGATGAAAGCATTGCAAAACTAAGTTCCATGGTCCATGGTCTGCAAGAAGGCAAGTGCATGATACCCAGCATGTATCATGGAGAGCTAGAAGAGTGAAGAGGTGAAAATTAACCTTTCCCAGTTCTGTCCTCTGAACTACTCTATCGTAAAGTGAGCTAGCGTTGGAGGATGGGATGTGGGATGGTAGTTTATAGATATTTCTTTCATTTACCAGAAGCTCCCATCTGAAAGTTCAGTAGCTGGAGTGTCTGCTGTGGCACATGGGTGGCCAGGACAATGTAGGGATACATTGTGTCATGCAGTATACCAAGCACCCACTGAGTAATAGTCTGTCTTCCTGAGCTAAGCCTAGTGATTTCTGCAGTACCACTAAACAACCATAAACTTGAGGTTGTCCAGTTAGGAATGTCTCAGGATTTTGTGTCTGCCATGATAACCACAAACCTATCACAACTGATATCTGGCCCTATGCAAACACAGGCATGCACTAGACTTGGTATATTCTTCTGTTGGAGCTGATGATCTGAAGGTAAGGAGTCTGTATCACTCCATTGTCAATCACTCTTTGGTCAATTTTAGACTGGCAACTACTCCAAACCTCTGCAGAGGTGGAGGACCAATTAAAATGGTTTGACACCTGACACATTTATATGATCTCCTGAATAGTCTTGGGATGTTTCCTATCTTGTCTGTTGATGACAGCATCGAAGCCCTAGATGGCCTAGGCAATTGAGGCTGTTGCTTCTAAGAACTCTCTTCTCTCTAGCCAACCTAAATTGGCATCTTGGTAAACCGGGGAGCTGAGAGCCGAGGATAGGTGAAGGATTAGAGTACAAATGTGGAATTCTTAAGATGGATCAGATGAAATATCAGTTGGGGACCATTTTAAGGCTCGCTTCAGATTCTACTCCATGGCAGTGAATGCATCAGAGAGTGCTCATTTCTCTGCCCTCGTTACACTTGGGCAGAACAGCCAGTGATACTTTTTTGAACCATACAGCATCTCTCCCTCAAGATGTTTTGAGAGGGTAGTTGGAACAGTTTGAGGCTCATTCTGAGTGATTTTCATCACCCTCTGAAGACAAAGCTGATTGGCTCCACCTTGATGTACTGGGGCAGGTCACAGGCAGACGACCTGAGCCACCACTTGTCCTTTGTATGAATCCTTTTCAACTTGTAGATCTCAAGAAGATGGACAGAGTGTGTGAAGAGGCAAAGGTCGCCATTGCTTGCTCAACCCTTTCTCCTCTGGCTTATTAAATCCACAAGATAGGACTGCTCCCCCCCCCCAGATAAAGTAAGTGACCAATACCTCCTTGTGGGCAGTCTATGTTCCCATCAGCTTAAAGTATGTAGTTATAAGACCTTTACTGACAAAGCCCTTCATTGGCCTAGAAGATACCACAACTACAAGCCAGCATCAGATATTCTATTCCTGGTATGATAATCAAGAAGGTGGCTTTGCAGTTCCACATGCTTTTGCTTGACATGGATTCTCTGGGCCCATTACAATCAGTTTTGGCCAGGAGAGAAGCTGGGGCCTTGCTAGTTCTCCTGGACCTTTTGGTGCCTTTCAATATGATCAACAGACTGTTTTGCAGTGGTTCTAGTCTTTCTTGTTGAGCAATCTAAGATGATGCTGGGGAACTACTGTTCAGCATCTAACATGGGCCTGTGCTGTTGCATAATTTATCACCCTCCACATACAGCCTGGATGTTGAAGAGATCACATGACAGGATGGCAGGCAGTGCTTAGCTGATCCATTCTGTTAAGACATTACTATTTGAGGTCTGCGTCTTCTGCTATGAACCTGCCCAGTTATTTAGATCAGCTGGTGGTTGGGGTGGGGATGTGAAGAAAAGGATGAGACTTCAGGAGAGGGCATTCTCTTGTATGGCTCCCAAGTTGTGTGTGTTGGGGAGTGTTTGACTCTCACTTTCCTATATAGAAAAAAAGCAATTGCAATATCATAAACTTGGAAGGGGCCATTAAGGCCAATAAATCCAATCATCTGCTCAGTGCAGGAATCCAAATTAAAGATTCTCAGACAGATGGCTGTCTATCTTTTACTCTGAACACATCCAATGCAGGTCAACCAACCACCTCTTTGGATAATTGGTTTCTCTGTTGAATTGCACTTATTAATAGGTTGTTTTTTTCTAACACACAACTGGAATCTTCCTTCCTGTAACCTAAATCCATTATTTCATGCCTGCACTCAGGTTTCTGAAGAATCCTATTACAGGTCCCCCCATTGGTTTTTTCTCAAAGCTAAATATACTCAGCTCCTTTAATTATGTCTCACAGAACTTAGTTTGCAGTCCTCTGATCATCCTCATTGTCCTTTTCTGAAACTGTCTTAATTACTTTGAATCCTTCTTCAAATGTGGTGACCAGAAGTTGATACAAGAGTCAAGATAAAGTCCAACCAAAGCAAAATAGAGTGGAATTATTGCTTTCAATGTTTTGGAAATTGTATTTCTGCTAATGCAGCCTAAAATTGCATTTCCCTTTTTTGCAACCACATCATATTGCTGGTGAATAGCTCACCTATTATTCCCAGTAATTTCACAAGAACCATTGGCAAGCCAGGTCTCTCTCATTTTAAACCTGTGCATTTGATTTTTCTTTCCCAAAAGAAGAACTTTGCACTTGCCTTTTATGTTTTTTTCTGTTACTCTCTGCTGTTTCTCAAACCTACCAAGATCAGTTTGAATTTTAGTTTTGTTTTTTAAGGATATTAACTACTGCATCTAATCTATGTGATTGGTACACCTGTTTAGGATTCCCTCCACCATTTCATCTGAGCCATTAATGCAAATATTGAAGGATAGAGGACCAGGACTGATCCTTATGGTACCCACTCAATATTTGTCTTCAGTTTGACAAGAAACATTTGATAAGAGGCTGAAAATTAATAGAGTTATTTATTTATTGTTATCAGTGTGGATTCCTAGTAATGAACATCACAAAAACATTAAAACATAACTCACATGATAATGCTAATAATCTCCAATGGCTTCAGCCTCACTCTCCAAAGATTGTCCAGAATGACTTAGTTCTATTCAGAAGGTTCTCAGTGGGCACCAAATTGGCCTCAAAGCAGAGGTTATTCTATAAAAGAGGACCCACCAGACCAGCTGGAATATCCCCCAGGTGAAGCCTTTGTCATTTGATGTTGCTGATTAGATTAAAAAATATGTCACCTAAAAAAAACCTGAAATAATACTTAGCTGTTCCATCTTTGAGACATACCTTCAGTTTGTAATAGATTATGCTTCTTGACATTGCTTATGTCATGTTCATTGTGCAAGAGGAACACTGTTCAAATACAAACATATACTTCCAATAAATAGAGAAAGTGGTTATCAAATATTTCTGTTCTACTCCAACTTTTCTTCCAGGAACAGTCTTCCTTTAATATTTATAATGTTTCACTGGTGCTAACGTTCATGTGTTCTCGCCAAAGGAAAAGTGTCGTTAGCAATGTACTGTACAAATACACCCCACATCCATCTGATCCTTCAAAAATATTGACTTTCTCGGAATAAAGTGAAAAAAGCCTAGAATTGCATGAATCAATGATCTAGGCATATTTACTAAAATTCTCTTGGGCAATAGCTGACACATTTAAGATTTCTCTTTAGAGAAAGACTGCTCATTACTATGGTCTTGTTGAATAAAAACTTGGCTACATATGGTAGTAGGAAAATGTTTTAGGATCTAATGGAATGAAAGGTGCTCAGGATTTGGAAAGCGTTGATTTACCCCTTTTGAAGGCAATCAATTTCTGGCAGTGGAGATACTAGCCATGTTTTATTTGCAAGTCAAATCTGTTCTCTCTTTAATGATTTAATGACTGAAGAGCTGTGCAAAGTTTCTCATAAAGCTTTGGATTTTAATTTATCTGTTCTCTTTTCAAAGGAAGCTTTATTAATAGTCATCCTATTTAGTTAAATCTATATTTTCATAATTTAATCACTCAAAGGTAAAGTGGAAAGAACCTAGTCAGAGCTCAGCAGGCTTCTGCTGTGGTTCAGCCTTCCTGAATACCAAAATCCAGTCTTAGGCATTGTGGAATTTCAAATGAAGCACTTCTCTAGCACACAACATTAGGGGATGCTGGTTTAGGACACCCACACACCTGCCATGTCCATTTCCCAATTCCGCAAAATCACTCTGAAGTTGGGCCCAGAGTGTCTGTTGCACCCTTGATGCTCCCTCCAGCTTGGGACAGGACCCAGCCTGCCCATTCAAGTTTTTATTTCATGTTATATGTATTTCTCAAGTAAAAAATAGCTGTTCAGGCTATTAGGCTGCCCATAACAGCTGTGGGTAGCTTAGCAACTGTTATTTCATTTTAAGACTACACATGATAACCTTATGAAATGCCAAATTGAATCCATCAGCAGTATGACTTGTAAAATGATCAGATCTCTGTGTGGCTTGAATAAGTGGGAAATGTTATCAAAGTTTTTTTTTTTATCCTTGTAAGAAAATTAGATAAAAGAACAAAGCAGCAGGTTGTGAGCAAGTGGGGTTCCAAGTCCTTTTCGCAGCATTGTCCAAGCCATCCAGGTGTCTTATAAAATTGCATCAGGCCCAGCCAGTCCTGTCGCTGGGGAGCCATAGTTCAAAACCATTATTGCAAACTAATGTGCAATACGGTCCCCCACATTTGCACATTTCAGTTCTTAAGGGCAGGATAACTGATTTTCATGAAACCTTGAAGAGCATCAGAAATGAGCAGCAAGTGTTCTGTTTCAAATGGCTTGTGTTACTCTGCATGTCACTTCAGCCCATCTGACTTGTCCTTCCATGCCTAGCACTGATTTTCAGAATGGCTGTAACCATTCTCTTCACAGTTTCTTAAATCCTAAAATCCTTTGGAGCTTAGTCAATTCCGAGCAGCACCTGATCCAAGATTCCAAAAATTCCTAGCAGGCACCAGATGTCTGAGGAACCCTCCATTTAGATGGTGTGATCTCCAGGCATCAGCATGCTGTTAAACCAGCTGAAAATCACAACTTTTTTTTTCAACTTCATCATTCCTTACATTCCTTACTATTTCATCATCCCATCATTCTCAGCAAGCAGCATTTGTGTCGAGTTGAAGAGAACTTCTTTTACATTTCTACTGTACCAACAATTTAGCTTGACTTTGTTATAATACAATAAATTTTATTTTGGCACGTAAGAAAACATAGGAATGAATTAAGCTGCCTGTTGCATGGGATTCAAAGATGTATCCCATGAGAAAATATCTCCATCTCATGAGAAAAGATCAGCAATAGTGAAAAGAATATAAATAATGGGGTGGTAAGCAAAGAGTGTGCAGCTGTTAAACCTGGTCACCAGACAATCAGAATTCGTTTCTTTTCCCTGTCCACCCATTCTCTAATTTGGGAGAAATAGAAACTCTTCAGGTCAAAGTTTAGTACAGATGCTTTCCTACCAATAGTATTGATCTCACACAGCCGCTACTGAAATTAAACCTTTTTGCTATGGCTGAAATGATTGGGTGAAACAGGTAAAAACAAGGGTTTCAACCTCTCTATTTTGAGCTAGGAAATCTATGCCAACCAATCCATTTGGTGGGTCATACCATCTAGTGTCCACCACCCATTGCCAGCTACAGCCCCAGCTTAGTTTTTCTATGGTGCTGCATAAGAAAAAAAAATCCCTGCATGGTCCACCTATTTAAAGTACATGGAGGCACGGAAAAGAACAGCAGGAGTCTAGGTTTCAGTTCCATAGCAACTTGCAGAACTGCCACCTCTGTCTTGGGTGGTTTTGGAACTCTGCTCCTATTACATTCCCCACTCCACCCCATACTTTCTGTGATTTCATCTCAGACCCAGAATAGTAGAGAGGTTAGTCTATAGGCATTGCTAAGACCATATTTGACAGTGTTTTATTGCATGGCCTTGACCAACTCACTTTATTTCTCAGTCTCTTTTCTGCTGTCTGGTAAAGAGGGATAATCACCCGCTGTGCAGGGTTGTTTTAAGGATAAATGAGCTAACATTTGTTGCTTCAAGAAGAAATTCATTCTATAAATGGGAGAGACTAGTCTTATTAATTCCAAGGCAAAGCCCTCTATGGAGTTAATGGAACAATCTGTTATCATGACATCATTTCTTCTGAGCCTGGGAGTTATTGATGGAAGCTGTATATTTTTCAGGAGTCTGTCGTTCTATAGGAACAAAACTAAAAAGCTACAGCTAGAGCAAGGTGGTAACTTCTTCAACTACCAGAAGCTTAGAAGTCGCATCACAATTTATTTATTTATTTATATTTATTATTCAAATTTAATTACCGCCCATCTCCCCCAAGAGAGGGACTCTGGGCAGATCAGTCCAATCCTTGGATTACAGTAGGAACTGGTCCTCCAAAGGATGGTAAATTGATAATCCCATTGTGGATAAAGATGAAATAAAATAGGAGTTCCCTGCCAGCAATATCTTGTTGTACATTGGCGACTCTGATCAAAAACAGCCTTCCTCTTAGTCTGATGACTTCAAACATGTTGGTTGGGATTGATGGGAGTCACAGTTCAACATACGATGGGACAAGATCAAGGAAGCATCTCTTTAGGCTGGTATGCACAAACTTTTCAGGGCAAAGGCTACAACTGACTGTGGACAGGGGTAAGCATTGGACAACTCTATATGTGAGGCTAGGAAAAATCAATAAATTAAATTTTATTTAATTCAATTCAGTGAATCTGTTGAGTTTGTATATATTACTTTTGAAGCTGTTTTATAGGCCCACCTAACTTTTCCAGGCTGATCCCAGCTTTAGAGATTACTCTGCTAACTGTACAGGATCATGTCCCAGCTTAAAAACCTTAATGTATATCCATAAATAGTTCTGCAGTCATACAGAATCAAATGTGTAAAATACAAACAAAAAAAGAAGGAAGAATATGAACCCCGAAGCCTGTGTGCAAAGTTAAATATCTATGTTTGCAGATAAATTACAGGCAGTCCTCGCTTAACAACCATGCATTTAGCAACAGTTCGGACTTATGACGGTGCTAGAAAAACTGACTTACAACTGGTCCTTGCATTTACAACCGTTGCAGCGTCCCTGCTGTCACATGATCATGATTTGGGTGCTTGGCAAATGGTTCACATTTACGACTGTTGCAGGGTCCCGTGGTCATGTGATCACCATTTTTAACCTTCCTGGCTGGCTTCTGGCAAACAAAATCAATTTGCTTAATGACCACCTGGTTCACTTAATGGCTGCAGTGATCTGCTTAATGACTGCCGCAAAAAAGGTTGTAAAATCTGGTCAGATTCACTTACTGACCACTTCACTTAGTAACCAAAATTCTGGTCCCAATTGTGAGGACTACCTGTAATTGTGTCTTTAAGTATAGCTGTCCTAACAGTCAGGAATCACGCTGAGATGAGGAGTAGGTCTCTAGTGTTTATTACTGCTACGTAAGACAGAAAATCCTAACAAACTGAAGAAGCGTGGGAAAAACCCAGACAGATAAACCCCAAAAGTTAAGGCGGGTCTGATCTGTGTCTCTTTGAATGGCTGCTTAATTCCTCAGTACTATGCATGTGTTTTCCCCCCTGGATAGAGGCCCCCTCCTGCTCGCCATCAGTACTCATGACATCAGCCTAGCTTCTAGATTGCCTGGCCCTCCTTGTCCTTTGGCCTAAAGGGGAAAAAAGTCCTCCCCAATCCTGAATTAAGTGCCATATATGAGAGCTATGTATAAAACCTGACCCAACATTTGCATATAGATTGAATCACTAGCCACTGCTTTTTGGCTAACACATTATCCTCCATTCTTCTGGGGTAGAACTGCTGCCAAATATCCTAGGTACCCTGTTCTGTGGCAAGCCCCAAATTAAGGGCATTTAGCTTTAAATTTACCAGAATATAGTCCTGAGCAGTGACTTGAACCAGCTGTCCTCTAGTGAAGTTAATAAGAAGCTGAAGAATATGGCCCAGAATCATTATTTAAACTGTGAAAACCAAAAGCAGCAATGGAAGAAGGGGATAGTGGGAGCATCTCTAATCTTCAGTAACCTGTTTGGGTAGACGGCCTGGAAAAGATTTATGATGCCTTCTTAACTGCAGACAAAAAGCCTAGCTGGCATTCTTTTCACTCCTTTTGTCGTCTCAAATCATACAGCGAAGACCTAAACAGCTGACACACATGTGGAAATATGGCAATAAATTTAAGCAAAAGTCATCAGTGCGAAGAACAGAGTAAAGTTCTTGATCTGTGGATGTGCTGTGGATAACCTCATCAAGATTATATCCTCAGTTTTTCTCCAGGGAGCTAAAGAAGCAACATAGCTACCTGGATTTGCATGATTGGGGGCAACTAGAGGAAATTAATTATTCTCGCTGGTACTCTCAGAGGAATTCAAATGGCACAACTTCAGGGCGACAACCATCTATATACAATCAAGAAAGGATAGGCTTCCAGTCTTACAAGTAACCCAAGATCATATGAAGGTTGTCGCAAATAGCTGTCCATTAGCAGTCTCACTGTACTTAAATCAGTTTGATGAAGGCATTGTCTTAAAGCAAGGGTGGGCAACTTTCCTATGACCAGAATTCCCAGTGCAGACTGCTGGCCCATGATGTCATGAGTGGGTAGAGTGAAAAATTTGGAAGGGTGGAGGTTAGGTTTGCATCCAACACACTCCCAATCAATCTCGATAGCTCAGTGTTTCTCAAGCTTAGCAACTTTAAGATGTGTGGACTTCAACTCCCAGAATTCCCTAGCCAGCTGTGCTGGCTGGGGAATTCTGGGAGTTGAAGTCCACACATCTTAAAGTTGCTAAGCTTGAAAAACACTGCTATAGCTAGATCAGAACAAGCACACAGGCCACTCCATTCAACTAGAGAAATATAGCTTATGTTTATTTATTAAATATCAGCAAAGATTTTTTTTTAAAAATTAACTGGCAACAATGGGAGAAAAGTCAGGTAGAAGCAGAGACAGAAAGAGGCAGAGCAAGAGAGACATGAACAACAGGCAAGAACTGATGTTATCTAGAGCTATTTATAGAAGTTTCCAGAGCCACAGGAGACAATAGTGGGTAATTAGCATGGATGGTTCCAAGGGACGTGGCCTTTGGTTATACGGACTTTAATCCTTTTTGTACACAATGGCAACAGAATAGAGATGGAAACTAGGTAATCTCCTCTTTTCTACACCGTGAAGGAAACGGTCTGGGGGATGGGGATGATGTGTCTAACAACATATATGGAGGCTAACTACAGTTTCAACTCGTATTCCTCCCATGTGATTCTCTAAGTAACAGTGCTTAGCATGGTCCCAAATCTGCAAACCAGAAAACTCCAAAAAGAATTTCAGGAGAGTCCCCTCTGGTGACAACACAGATCGTAGCCAGTGTCCCTGGGCCCCTCGTGCAACGCATAAAGAGGAAATGAGGAAACCCTTTAGCCAAAAGAGATTGCTCATCTCTGCTTTCACTGCTAACAAAAACGATCTACTTCACCTTTGATCGTTTTTACTGATAAAAAATATTAAATTTCCATGGCAAAAGAATATTTTCCACATCAGGGACAGGAAACCAACTTCAGTTTGGGGGGGGGGGGTTGATTTTTTTGAAGACCTTTTGTGCAAAGAAAATATCTACCTTTTGTGCATAGTTGGGTTATGGAATTCGCTGCCATCAAATGTGGTTATAGCCACCAATATAGGTGGTTTTAGAAGAGGACTGGACAAATTCATGGAGGACTGGCTTGTCAATGGCCACTAGCATTAAGGACTGTTTACTATTATAATCATTTATTGAATTTATAGCCCACTTTTTCTCTGAAAGCTGAAGGTAGCTTAAATGGAATCTTCTCTAATTTAATTCCAACAACTATTACCAGATAAAGCAAGTTTGACTGAACAGAAGTAACTGGTCCAAACTCATCCAAAGTGCTGAATGGGGAAGTTATGTCTCCTCAGTCAAAATCCAGCACTTTAACCACTACACAAGACTGTCACACTGCCTCTTTTTTCCAGGCACCATAACCTAAATGCGAACTGCTGGAATAACAATGGAAGATGGTTTTGGCCCTCCTTTCCATGTTCATTGATCTGCATCAACTTTTTAAATCTGATCTTGGATAAACTTTATATTCCAACTGCTTATTGATCCAGATCAATTTTTCTGAAATGGAGCAGAGTTTCTATTTTGAAAATCCATCTCCTGCTCTTATCTAGGCCTTTTTGTTGAAATGCAATACCCAAACAGAAATCCAAGTAAAAGCCTTGTGAAACCACATTTGGTTCTTATTCTCTGCAGAGGACAGGGGATTTATAAAGCCACACAGAAAATAAGCATGAACTGTATCCTTTTGTGAAACCTGCGCCTGGAACTTTTCAATCTCCTATGGTGGCGATTCATGATACTAGTCAAGTGCAAAATAAAGGCAGAAAGTCAAAAAAACTTCAAAATCCTCCCAAGTATTGATGAACCAATACATGAATCCAACGCATGTAACACGACAACAACAAACAGAGCTGTGAATGCAGAACAACTTTTCAGAGATTTGGGTTTTTAAAATTTTTGATTATAACATTTGTAATGAATGACAGTTTGAATAAACCGTGTTAGCTCTCACTCTTAATTTGGATGTATTTCTTGGTTTGGCTACTGGGAAAGTCTGCTCCTTTACTGGCAAACATTGCCTCATTCCTAATGTCTTGTTTGCTTGGAGCTGTCCTTTTAGGATGTGAAAAGAAAAACTGCATGCTGATAGGGAGGGAGAAGCATAAATAAATATCTATTGTGTGTTGTGCAGGACTTTGAATTAACAGTGTCCCTACTTCTTATCCCAGCACAATCATGGAAGACTACAAAATAAATAGATGGCTAGGAACACTCTTGAAATGGAGCCCCCATGTGCATATTTCTGGCTGATTTTAATCAGCCCGGTTTGGGAGGTGGCTCAGGATTTCAAGTTCCTTGCTTCCAAGAAGCTTCCCAGCCACACAAGTCACAAGCCAGCGATGCAAAAGGATTTGCTTTCTCTCTGCCTGACCTGGCGACGCTCACCGCAGCAGCTCAGCTGGCAAAGCGTCTGCTGGGGAAATCTCTGGAAACTGTCTGCTGCCCCATCACAACCTTTCTGGGCACTGTGTGCTAATAGCTCGCTTGGCACATGGGCCTGTTTGTTTAGGCAGGCATGCGAGGGTCACTAAAAGCCGTGCAGAGGTGCGAGGAAAGATGTCACACTCAGCTTCCCAAGCAATTTGCGGAGGGCTCTTTCTCCTCCAGCGAGGCTGAATTAATCTTAAAGGAGGCTTGGAAGCCGGCTCCGTGAAAGCAGAGTCACAGGCAGTCCTGCTTACTTAAATTTGGCAGGGCCATCTGCCTGGGATTTTCTTGCTCCCTTAACTGGAGGGAGGAGCCACACTTCAGCCCCTTTCCCTCACACCTCGATGCTTCTCAGGTCAAGGGGCACCAAGCTGTCACAGTAGGTCTGCTCCATGAGGAAGCTACAAGAAGCTGAGACAAATGAAATTCTTCCCCCCTGGGGAAGGCAGCGGTGTATTCTGGGAAAGATTTGGGCCAGAGATCCAGGGCATCTCTTAGAAGAGCATCAAAGCCTTCCAGTGCAATTCCAGGGGCACGCATGACTCACCTACCAAGTTGTGAAGAAATGCAAAATACCCAGGACCAGCTAAATTTTAGTTCAGAAAAGTGGCTGCCTCTTAAGCAGGAGAATGCCGCTTTTTCCAGGCCAAGGGGCCTGTATTGCCTGTGTGTGGGAAGCTAAGGGGCATCTTTCAAAACATGGGCCGGAGAGAAACCAGATTTGGCAGGTGAAGGTCATAAAATGAAATGTCATCGATAATTTCCCCCAACAGCCATGTGAACAATGGGACTTTGGTACCAAGTTCTGGAGAACTCTGGGGGTGACACCCGAGGACTGTAGGAATGACACACAGTTATGGACTTCATTTATGCAGTTCAGCTGTAAAGAACCCAGAATCTAAAATTAGCCAACTTGCATCATGGAAAGAAGATAGAAAGAATGCTACAAATCTGTTGGGTATTTGAGTGTTTAAGATCTGCTGGCGACTTGGAACATTTCCATGTGGTTTTTGTGATGCCAATATAAAAATAGTTGACATTGCTTTCTTCTGCATTTGTTTAAAATTATACAGTCTAGCCTACCACCTTGGCATTTCCTAGTGGTCTCCTATCCATGTACTACTCACGTTTGTCCTGGCTTGTTTTTTATCAAGTCAGTCAAGGTCAGCTAAGTGCTATCACCTGCTATGACCTTGGCATCCTTCAAAAGGCATCCTTCAAAACACTACAATGGGGAGGAAGGAGTTGCATCCTTGGTATAAAGTTGGTATAAAAGACTAGAGAAGGCTTCCCCAACCAGATGCCCTCCCCAAGATGAATTTAAAGTCCCAATCCTCCTCCTCCAACATCATAACAATGACCTGGAGTCACGTTCTAAAAATATCTTTCAGCATAGGGAAAACTGCTTATAAACTGAGTTGAGAAAAGATGAGGCATAATTTTAAACCTGATTTTGAAATGTAGTGTATTCATTTTAAAAAATAAATAAATAAAAGTAAATTTGGGCTCCCCAAATGACTTCAGGAAATGAAAAGTTTGGAAATCGTTTGTTTTATTGCCATTATGTAATCCATTTTAATAGAAGTCCTGGTTTAAACTTTGTACTGCACTATAAGAAAACAGGCTTATGTTTGACAACGAAGTGGTGGGTTATCTGTTATTGATCCGCTCACGCAGAAAACTTTTCAAAAGTTTTCAGTAAAGTTACAGGGAAAACACTAACGCCATGCTTGACCTTGTTAGAGGAGAAACAATCTCTCTATGTCAACTTGGAAAAAAAAATAAAGTAGGAAATTCATTTTGTAGAAGAAGTCTTGAACAAAGGTTCACTCACTGATATGGGGCCATCAGACCCATTTTGTGGTCCACCCTAAACACTTCCAAATCTTACTACTAAAATATGGCAGTGAAATGATTTATTTTAAGAAGCACAATATTTGGCTTCCCCCAATAAAAATAAGGATAGAAATAGGTGTGTTATGTTTTTGCAAGGTAGAAGACACCTATTTTCAATCCTTATAATCCCCAACCCAATAAAAGTCAAAAATACCCCAAAGCCACAATCTGAATTTAACATTCTGGTGTGAAATCTTAAAGTATGGAAAATCTGATCTTCCATCAGGAGAATATTAGGAATTTTTGCTGCCATGTGTTTGATAACAACAGAAATAACCATCACAGTATATTTGGGCACAGTGAATAGCCAAAATTACTTACTCAGTGACATCTGATACCCTACATACCATCCACTCAATTCCTGGGCTGCTGCTTCTCTAAAATCTAAATGTCTGAAATCTAAAATTGCAAAAAGAGGGACTTAGCAGGAATTGAGCAGGGAGCACGTAGAAGGTCTGTGAATCCAGAGGATGATGGAGTGTTTGGTTTAGGTACTCACCCAGCAAAAGTGACTGGGATGCAGGGACATCTGCAGAGGACATTCAGAAAAGTCGAAATGATGGCCATGGCCACGATCACGACCCCATGATTGGACCCTGGTTCATTTTTTACAATGTGCAACAGTTTTTTAAAAAGGCGATGGGTGGGTAGGGCTTCAATCATTGTATTGACTTCTACACTTGAATTACAAGCTGGACTGTATGAAGTCCCTACATTAATAAGAAAGTGGGTGAAGGAATGTAGAGGTAGATATACACTTCAAGCCTACATTTCTTCTAGGATCTTCCATAAAGCTAATATGCTTGCTGACATAAATAAGTACTACAGGTACTTACAGTATATGGTTTTCGTAATGTTTCGTGTTTTTCATGTAGTTTTTAATTGCTGTTAGCCAACCAGAGTCATGAATTTGAGCTGTATAAATTGAATTAATAAATAAAAAAGCCTTGGGACCTATGTTGCCGTTGTCTTTACCATCTTCTACTTTCAGTATAGTCCCCTACTGTATGATGTTGAATGTGCATCCTACATTTTAAGATTTGATAGCACCCTTCAAGGAGATGTCTGGGCATTCATTTTCAGCTCCCACTCTCTTGGAATGAATGGTTTCTTTAGGGCTTTAGCATGCTGTGTACGCTCCACTGTTTCTTTTGGTTGGCTTGATGGAAACAGCATGATGCTTTTTTTTTTCCAGACCAAAGATGGAACAAAGAAAACCAAGACCCTTGGAAAACTAAGAATTCCAACTAGGAAAACACCAGCCAGAACAAACACATGTCTTAACATTGAGAAAAAAAAGTACAAATGAGCACTAAGAAATGAATCTCTCTACAGGCCCCAAAGTATCTGGTCTGGTGCTCCAGATACTGCTGAACTACAACTTTTGACCTTGCATGGGTCAAGATTCACAAAGATGGGACTTGTAGTTTGGCAGCCTCTGGAGAGCCACAGGCTCCCCATAGCTGGAAATTTCTGTGGACCATACTAGAAACCATGCATGAATACTAGAAGGGAAAGGTGATAATTTATCAGGTATGGTTATGAATAAACAAGACCTCATAAAGTTCATAGCTATGGCAACTTCTCCTGTCTGCTCTCCTCCACTTCTTGAGCCAAACTCAGACACCTCTCATAACCAGGTTAAGCCATATGAGCTTCAACCTTTTAGGCCAATCTACATGCTTACTGCCATACTGTGATGGAACTGGGAAAATTAACATGAGGTCAATTCATATCTCCTAGATAACCAATGGTTATCTGGTTCCCTTAAGAACGGTAGAATCTTGAACAGTAGAGTAATTTAGAGTACTGGTGAGGGGAACTTGTGATGTATATTATCCTGTGGTAAAAACTAAGCAAGATCTACTTGTAAGTACTACATTTAGGAGGAAATGCTCAGTAGGTTGCTGGTATTTGAACTACTTTATAATTCTGTTGCTTGTTTTTAAAAAGCTGTTTAAAGTATTCAACATGAGTATTTAGAAATAAGTCACAATGGATACAATGGGACTCATTTCTAGGAAAGTACATACAGCCTCAGTGGTTTTACTATGGCTTATCTTAGTTTTACTATAACTTATCTTAGTTTTTTCAGTGCACAGACTTTTGATGTTGCTATAGCTTGATTTTATTGATGTTTTTATTGCTTTGTTGGGTACATATATAAAGTGATCAATGAGTACCATTAACTGTTAGTAAACACTGATAAAAATATGGTAAATAAATAAATAACCCCTGAATCACAGTACTTCAATAGGCAGTAAATACATAAACTAAAATTATTAGTCAATGTAGTAGTAGTGCACAATTTTCCACTTGGGATTAATAAAACCATCTTTTCCAGCCCCTAATTTCTGCTGACTGTGAATGTAGGTTTGTGTTAGGCGGAGGCAGTCCCAATAATGAGATGGGAAGCCTGACCATAGTTTGATTTAATAGCTGTATCTGCATCCCTGACCTGTGTGGGCCCATGAAAGGCACATTCAGTGAAAGCATGGTGAGATTGTGATAACTTTGGTGCATTCGCTGAATGTCTAAGCAGTACATATAAACCTGTACACAGAGAGAATTGTGTGCATGCAATCAGAGTTATAATGGTGTAGGTTCCCAGTTTAAAGGACAAAGATGACATAGTCACAAGGACCTGTGTTCAGTCATACAGTGAAGGAAGAGAGGAAGAAGTCTATGCATAGATATTAAACGTATGATGCAATGGCCCAATTGAGCCCATAGTGTCAACTCCTGTGATGTCATCCTTGGTTGGCAACTGCAAAATCAAATGTTCAAGCAATAGTTTGTGCTGATTGTGTGCTGCTCCATCTCAATTCAAACCACCATTGTAGCTAAGCTGTTCTCTGCCATCCATTGGTTTATTCTTATTAAGTGTTATCTGAGGAGTAGGGTCTCTACATAGTTTTATTTGGATTCCCATCATTCTAAAGTTTCACGCCTGTGGAGATATAGTGTAAACTAGGTTGCCTTGCTATGACTATCTGAACCTGCTTTTGAGAAAGGGATCTACAGGCCTGCAAGCTGATTTAGAACTGCTCTCAAAACATACACAAAGAAAACAGTCTGCACTGGCTGACTTTCAACTCTTCCACTGAATGGAATAATATGGCATTTTCAGCTCCTGTCTCGCTAAGCATGAGAGGTAGAATTGCAATTCCCAGATTTCTCAAGCAGCCTACTGGTGGCTAGTCTATCTGGGCATTTCAAGAGTTGCAATCCAACAGTATATAGCAGTGATTTTCAAGCTTGGCAATTTTAGGATGTGTGGACTTCGACTTCCAGAATTTCTCAGCCAGAGTATACTTAGAGGATGCCAGGAGGTAATAACAAATAGAAAGATAATGGAATTATGAGTATTTAAGACTCAATCGGAGCAATTTTGCAACATCTGGAGGAAGGTTTCCATTTGCAAAACAAGAAAAGACTTATGTTACAACCTTAAGCATTGTGCACTTAAGGGGAATCAACTATCTCAAGATTTCTTCTCTGTCACAGCACCTGCCTTCTAGGATAGCATCCTCCAGAAATCTGTATGGCTCCTACCCTGATGCTGTTCCAAAAGTCTCTGAAAACTTGGCTATTCTCCCTAGCATTGAGGTAGGGAAGTTAGTGAGCCCTGGTATGTTTCTTCTTTTGCTTGATATGTAGACTTTTTTCTCCTGGACATACACAATCTTATTGTTCCTTGCTTTTTTAACAAAATGTAAGCCCCCCAGAGTGATCTGGATTCATGCAGCCTTTAAATCGTATAAACAAACAAATAACTTGGGGAGTGGGCAGCATGATCTATGTTTTCTTTCATCACTCCTAGCCATTCCGACAATTGGAAAATGTATCTGCTCCTTGTCTCCATACCCCAGCTTTCCATGTGTTTGAACAAGCTAGAGAGCAGACACATAAGCACACAGCCTACCTTACCCTAATGTATTTGAAAAAATATTTGAATACCGCATCAGTGGCCATTAAGTCTTGTTGTGCCAAATTATATTCTAATTGGCTCTTGCATTTCCACCACCTAAAACCCAATCTTGCAATGTACATTGGGCTGATTGTATTTTCTCCCATTTAAAATTAGCTCTCTTCCCCTTTCCACTGTATATTAGTGCTCTACACAAACAGTGCGTCCCAGGCCAGAAGGAATTCTTCACATCATTTATGCTAATGTGCTCTGTGGCAAATATGCACATGGCAAATCTATTTGTTTTTAATTTATTATCACATTACAAAGCCAATTTATTCTAGGCAATTTAGTACAGTTCACTGGCCCATTTCAGTAACAACTCAGTGAAAAGGTTGCTACCGAGATGGGACAGCTGTTTCACCTTTACTTCATTCTGGGATACACTGAACTCTGCAGACTACTTAAGAAGAAATATTTCACTACTCTGATAGGAGAAAAGGGTACAAATTGTGTGCATCAGAGATGAGAGAGAGAGAGAGAGAGAGAGAGAGACTCAGCTGTATACCTTATCCATCATGGAAAACGTTTCTGCAGATTGCATAGACCGGGTTTGATGGAATGACTGCTTGGGTCCCATAAAAGCAGAGGAAAGCAGAACAAGGATGCACCAGCTCTTCTGACTTCTATGTACTGAACAGCACAGTTTCACAAAGGAGGTTCTGGATATGAATCAACTATTTGTGCTGTTTTGAACATGAACAGAGTTCAAACCTGCAAGGGGAGCTAATCAAATTGAAAGGCAAGGAGAAGAGGTAATACAGTGAAAGGGTCAAGCCAAGCAAGTAAGTTTTTAACTCTTGTGAATTACTTGCATTTTTTCCAAAGGTTCCAGACTAGCCATAACCCATCAGATGGAAGCTGGCCATTCATGAACTGTGTTTCTACCACTTAGTAACCCATGAGTAACTGAATTTACTAAATTAACCCAGTTGCCTGGATTCATACCATACCAACTGAACCAACTGCAGCTTAATCTAGCATATTGTGTGCAACCCAGTCATTCTTTGAATTGCCTCCAAAGTCCTGGGAATGGGCTGCTTGGAATGCCTCAAAAATGCCTTAAATGAGAAGTTCTTTTAATGTATCCCATGGTGCCATGGAAATTTAGCACAAGTTTTTCAATAAGATCTTTGGTCATGAGGGGGGAATTTCTAAGTATCATCTATCCCTTTCAAAGACTTGCCTGAAGATTTAAGCCTTAGGTCCATTACTTGACTGCTAACTCAAAGAACTCTCCATGCATCATGTATTCTAGAAGAAGTTCCATGATCCTTTGCCCTGTGTAAAGAAGCCTTCACTAACCTGATGTCTTCCATATGGGTTGTTGATTGGCTGGGAAATTCTGGGCATGCAGTCCCAATACATCTAGACAATGGGTTGGATAGACTGATGTTAGGACTATATGCAGACCCAGGAACAGGAGTTGAGATTGCCCAGCAGTTGTCAAACTCCTGAATGCCCCCTGTACAATTCCCTAGTACAGTGCCTCACTATTTCACTTCCCTTATGATGCCTCTGGAGCTAGGTTGCTAGATTTATGCTAAAGTCAATTAAAATTCTTCCATTAGCAGTATGGTTTTCTTTTCCTCCTGCTCTCATTTATCATTCTGCCACTATCAAGGAGAAGGCACTGCCATGGCAGTAACTGGTAGGGCATCAATTCTGGCTCTGTCTCAATTGTTCAGGTGACTTTTAAAAAAAGGCTGACCATTCACAAGATTTTGCTGTAGATCAACAGGTTTATCACTGTTGCTGGACATAGATGACAGGTAAGGGGGTGCTGTTGTCTACAGATCAAGCAAGAGCTGAGTTTCTCCATCAGCAAATGGTATTTGTGTGTTTCTCTGTTCTGGGTCTTGGCTGTGGAGCAGGCAGGCAGGAGAAGGATAAGTGATGGATTTCTTCTAATAGTCCCTTTTTGTTTCTTTATTCTGTTTTTCATTCAGGGCCCTATTATCTTAATTGCTTGTGTAAAAATAAGCAGAACAGCTGTTAATTTATTAATTACAGAAGTATGGGAAAGAACTGAAATGAAGTGAGATACAATACAGAGCGGGACATATCAATTAATTACCAAGGAGGGGGAAAAAACAAGGGAAAGAGAGGAAGAATCACAGAAGATGAGCAAAGCTGTACTAACAGACAGCTTCAAAATCCATGTTCTTTACAGATATGAGTCCAGCTGGAATACCAGGAAACCCAAACTCTCAACTAACAAACTGCCCTATAATGAGTTGGAATATCATCTGATCTATTTAGTACTGTCTATTTGCTTTTCACTCCAGCAAAGGATCATTACCTTGTTGTGGTGCTGGAGCTCGAGCACCTCAATGATGCCACGAGCTAAACTGTGAAGGGCCACCCAAGACGGGAAGGTCATGACAGAGAGGTCAGACTAAATACAATCCCTGGGCAAGGTAACGGCAACCCACCCCAGTATTCTTGCCGTGAAAACTAAATGGATCAGTACAACCAGAGATCTGTCAGTATACCATTGGAAGATGAGACCCCCAGGTCGGAAGATGGTCAAAATGCTACTGAGGAGGAACAGAGGATGAGTTCAACTAGCCCCAGACGTGATGATGCAGCTAGCTCAAAGCCGAAAGGACGGCTAGCGGCCGACGGTGCTGGTGGTGAACGGCGAATCTGATGTTCAAGGATCAACACACCACTGGAACCTGGAATGTAAGATCTATGAGCCAGGGCAAATTGGATGTGGTTTTTGGTGAGATGTCAAGATTAAAGATAGACATTTTGGGCGTCAGTGAACTGAAATGGACTGGAATGGGCCACTTCACATCAAATGACCACCAGATCTACTACTGTGGACAAGAGGACCACAGATGAAATGGAGTAGCCTTCCTAATTAATAGTAAAGTGGCTAAAGCAGTGCTTGGATACAATCCAAAAAACGATAGAATGATCTCAGTTCGAATTCAGGGCAAGCCATCTAACATCACAGTGATCCAAATATACGCCCCAACCACAGATGCTGAAGAAGCTGAAGTAGAGCAGTTCTATGAGGATCTGCAGCACCTACTGGACAATACACCAAAAAGAGATGTTATTTTCATCACAGGAGACTGGAATGCTAAGGTGGGCATTCAGATGACACCTGGAATTACAGGTAAGCATGGCCTGGGAAAACAAAACGAAGCAGGACATAGGCTGGTAGAATTTTGCCAAGACAACTCACTCTGCAGAACAAACACTCTCTTCCAACAACCTAAGAGACGGCTTTATACATGGACTTCACCAGATGGACAACATCGAAATCAGACTGCCTACATCCTTTGCAGACAAAGGTGCTGGACATCTATACAGTCGGTAAAAACAAGTCCTGGAGCTGACTGTAGTTCAGATCACGAACTTCTTCTTGCACAATTTAGGATCAGACTAAAGAGATTAGGGAAGACCCACAGATCAGCTAGAGATGAGCTCACTAATATTCCTAAGGAATATGCAGTGGAGGTGAAGAATAGATTTAAGGGACTGGACTTAGTAGATAGGGTCCCAGAAGAACTATGGACAGAGGTCCGCAACCTTCTCCAGGAGGCGGCAACAAAATATATCCCAAAGAAAGAGAAAACCAAGAAGGCAAAATGGCTGTCTGCTGAGACACTAGAAGTAGCCCAAGAAAGAAGGAAAGCAAAAGGCAACAGTGAAAGGAGGAGATATGCCCAATTAAATGCAAAATTCCAGAGGCTAGCCAGAAGAGATAAGGAATTATTTTTAAACAAGCAATGCGCGGAAGTGGAAGAAGACAATAGAATAGGAAGGACAAGAGACCTCTTCCAGAAAATTAGAAACATTGGAGGTAAATTCCAGGCCAAAATGGGTATGATCAAAAACAAAGATGGCAAGGACCTAACAGAAGAAGAAGAGATCAAGAAAAGGTGGCAAGAATATACGGAAGACCTGTATAGGAAGGATAATAATATCAGGGATAGCTTTGACAGTGTGGTCAGTGAGTTAGAGCCAGACATCCTGAAGAGTGAGGTTGATTGGGTCTTAAGAAGCATTACTAATAACAAGGCAGCAGGAGACAACGGTATCCCAGCTGAACTGTTTAAAATCTTGCAAGATGATGCTGTCAAGGTGATGCATGCCATATGCCAGCAAATTTGGAAAACACAAGAGTGACCATCAGATTGGAAAAAATCAGCTTATATCCCCATACCAAAAAAGGGAAACACTAAAGAATGCTCAAACTATCGAACAGTGGCACTCATTTCACATGCCAGTAAGGTAACGCTGAAGATCCTGCAAGGTAGACTTCAGCAATTCATGGAGCGAGAATTGCCAGATGTACAAGCTGGGTTTAGAAAAGGCAGAGCAACTAGGGACCAAATGGCCAGTATCTGCTGGATAATGGAAAAAGCCAGGGAGTTTCAGGAAAACATCTATTTCTGTTTTATTGACTGTTCTAAAGCCTTTGACTGTGTGGACCATAACAAATTGTGGCAAGTTCTTAGTGGTATGGGGATACCAAGTCATCTTGTCTGCCTCCTGAGGAATCTGCATAACAACCAAGTGGCAATGGTAAGAACAGACCATGGAACAAAGGACTGGTTTAAGACTGGGAAAGGAGTGTGGTAGGGTTGTATACTCTCACCCTACCTTTTCAACTTGTACGCAGAACACATCATGCGATGTGCTGGGCTGGATGAATCCAAGGCTGGGATTAAGATCGCTGGAAGAAATATTAACAATCTCAGATATGCAGATGACACCACTTCGATGGCTGAAAGTGAGGAGAAACTGAGGAACCTCATAATGAAGGTGAAAGAAGAAAGTGCAAAAGCTGGGTTGCAGTTAAACTCAGAAAAACCAAGATTATGGCAACCAGCTTGATTGATAACTGGCAAATAGAGGGAGAAAATGTAGAGGCAGTGACAGACTTCATATTCCTAGGTGTGAAGATTACTGCAGATGCTGACTGCAGCCAGGAAATCAGAAGACGTTTAATTCTTGGGAGAAGAGCAATGACAAATTTCGATAAAATAGTTAAGAGCAGAGACATCACACTGACAACAAAGGTCTGCATAGTTAAAGCAATGGTATTCCCTGTAGTAACATATGGCTGCGAGAGATGAACCATACGGAAGGCTGAGCGAAGGAAGATAGATGCTTTTGAACTGTGGTGTTGGAGGAAAATTCTGAGAGCGCCTTGGACTGCAAGAAGATCAAACCAGTCCATCCTCCAGGAAATAAAGCCAGACTGCTCACTGGAGGGAATGATATTAAAGGCAAAACTGAAGTACTTCGGCCACATAATGAGAAGACAGGACACCCTGCAGAAGATGCTGATGCTAGGGAGAGTGGAAGGCAAAAGGAAGAGGGGGCGACCAAGGACAAGATGGGTGGATGATATTCTAGAGGTGACGGATTTGACCTTGGGTGAGCTGGGGGTGGCAACAACTGACAGGAAGGTCTGGCATTGACTGATCCATGAAGTCACGAAGAGTCGGAAGTGACTGAATAAATAACAACATTCACTTTTCAAGGCCTTAGGTTGCCTCAAGGGAGTCTGCAGGGAGGGCTGGGTCAAAAAAATCAAGATGGTAGCCACAACCATGTGATCAAAGTCCTTCCCTTTTTTACATGCATCACAAAAAGAATGGGACTTCATTTGCATGATGGTGGTTGCCATATTGACTTTTGTTTTACCACCTTGAAGACACCCCGGGGTTGCCTTTAAGCAACCTACTTGCTACCATGCCTAACTGGAAATGTATGTTTTTGGCCCACACTAGATGCCCCAATGGATGTGCTTGCGTGTATGAGGTTGGGGAAGGATTAATTCAAGCCATTTTGTTACCTGTGGTGAACAGGATGGTGCTGTTTTCACCTCTGTGCTTATTCCGAAAGCAATCCAAACTTGCTTTGAATATTTCAATGGGATAATGATTGTCACCATACCTAGCTGGAAATATTGGACCAACATAATTGAAGGACACTGGATTTGGAAAGGCTAGAAGGACACAACCATCTCCCTTGGTATAAGGCAGCTTTCTGAATTCCTTGTCTGAAGTTGTAAGGTAAGAAAACTTTTTTTTTTAATCATTTCATCTATTTCAGGAGCTTTAAAGTTACACCAAACACACATTGACTCTCCAGGGGAGAATTCTTTGAAAGATTTATATTAGAAGCATAATCTTCGAGTGCCAAGGAGGGATGTGAAGAAAATCTATCGTACCATAAACTATTTGGGACCAGAGCCTCTGAAGATATGAAGGCAATCATTTTCCATTCCTTATTTGAGATCTTTTGCTGAGATCTTTCACCACATCCCTCCACCTTCAAGTCAAGAGATGTCTTTTTGAATACTATCACATTACATGTCAAAGTCCCCCCCAGAAACAGGGTCTGAACTACTTACCTAGGATTAAGCTATAAACTTAATATAAACTTCTTTACGTTTGACAGCCTTTTTCAGAGATAGACAACTTGGCTTCTCTGGACCTCAGTCCCCACAAAGCTTTCCCATTAATTGTACTGACTTTGGTTGATGGGAGCTGAAGTCCAAAACATCTAAGGGAAACCTGTTGCCTATTCTGCATACATCATAAAAATCAGGATTCCCACTCCCATTTTTGTGATTCCCAAAGCCACCGAAAATTTTGCTGTGAAATTTAGGTGGCAAAGCTCCCACTTAAAGCACATATTTTGCTTTATGAAAAGCTTCTCCTCTATAAAAAAGAACAAAACCTTGACCCAGCTTTTTCTGAAGCATGAACAGTGGCCCACTCCTCTTATAAATGGGATAAGTGTTCTCATTATTGAATTGTACTGTGTCATGTATGGATCTTCAAAGTAAGGCAGTCTTCCCCAACTTCTTGTGCTGGAATTCAGTTGAAATGCACTTCCCAGGATTCCAAGGCTATTTGTATAGCTGGTGACCTCCCTGTCTTTGCTTTTTGTTATCTGAAATGTAGACCACATACACAAACCCATGATCCTATGAAAATGCCAGCTTGAATTCTTTGTATATCTCGCCTGGACTTACAAGCTCCAGAGGTCCCCAACCTTTGAAGCTGGTGGGCTTATCTGACATTTTACCTCCATGCCATGGCCAGAGACAATATATATCATGGGGTGGGCTTCCCCATAGAAGCAGTGGAATCTTCTTTATTCTTACAGTGATCATCTGGCCTTTGCATCACTGTAGTGCATACTGGGCTGTTTTTAAAGTAAAGAAGAGAGAATAAGCTACCTACTGATCAAGATGGGTATCTTTCCCTTTTCCCCTGAATTATCTTTGAAATTCAGTATTTTTGGGAAAGAGGAAAACCCTCTTCTTTTCTAGCAGATGAATCATTCCTGCAAATGCAGGGCCACAATTCAGCCTTTCCTGTTAATTGTGCAGAAACCCCTTTTTAACTTACCAAAAAGCAAGGGCAGCTAAAGATGGTTTCAGGGGCAGTCTGTAAAAAAATGGGGACAAATTGTGCATCAGTTATATATACAGAATTGATTATCTATTTTCCTAACAAGTTGCAGCTTTGCTTAAGTGCTATTTGTTTTGTCTTGTGTTAATCAAAGCTTTTCAAGCTTATAGTAGTGTTCTCTTGCTTGACAATCTGTTTCTGCTGGAAATTTGGGAAAATGTAAGCGAAACCCTTCTGGGTCAGAACAAAACCCATGTAGTCCAGCATTCTGTTTTTCACTGTAATCCAGCTGATTATTTGTGGGAAGCCACAAGCACAATGGGAGTGCCACAGCTTCCACCCACTCCTGTTCCCCAGCTAATAGTGTTGAAAAATATACTGCTTTCAATGCTGGGGTATCTTTGTATCTAACATAGCTAGTAGATATTAATTGGTGCCCCCAGAAGGGCACATGTAACACCGCTGCTGCACGAGCTGCATTGGGTACCAGTTTGCTTCCAGGTCCAATTCAAGGTGTTGGTTATCACCTTTAAAGCCCTACATGGGATGGGGCCAGGTTACCTGAGGGACCGCCTCTCCCCCATTACATCAGCCCGTCCCACCTGATTGTGCAGAGAGGGCATGCTGTGGACCCCGTCTCTAAGACAACTTTGTTTGGCGGGGTCCAGGAAGCCGGCCTTCTCCACAGTGGTGCCTGCCCTATGGAACATGCTGCCCCCGGAGGTGAGATTGGCCCCATCACTCCTGGCCTTTTGGAGGAATCTGAAGACCTGGTTCTGCCGCCTTGCTTGGGCGGAGAGGGGAATAGATCTACATGGGGATGGCTGCTATAGACCACTCCTCCCACACTTGGATTGCTTTAGATTCTTGTGCCACTTGGACTTTTTTATTTTTTACTCTTATTTATATTATTTATTATTGTAATTTTATACTGTGGATTTTATGATTGTTGTTTTAATTGATTACTGTAAACCTCCCAGAGTCCCCTGAAGGGAGGAGATGGGCGGGGACAAATTGGATAAATAAATAAATAAAATAAATGTCCTCCAAAAAAATGTCTAATTCATATCTTCACATTTTCAAGGTCTTTTCTATTGCATGACCACAAAGTTATTGTTGAAAATCAGAAGAAGGTCCTCACCAGACCATAGCTGCTGTCCTCCTGCTTAATTCTTCATAAAAGTAGTAGTGTGGCTACCCTGGATTTGCTGTCAGTATGAATATAATCTCATGATTCCTTGTTAAAGCACCCCTAAATTGGAAGAACTATTTCTTGTTTTATGTGCTAGATAACACATAGTCTTGCCAGCTGCAGGTTAGCACATCAGACACATCAAGAACAAGAAATCTTTACACAAACTTCAATATTAACTTCGAAGTGGGGAAAGTTATGATAATGTTTACACTGGAATCACCATATAAACACAACCACCGATGACTCTTTGGCAAGCCAACCATCTCCTAATCTGGGGCGTTTGCTGTTCTTTTTTTTTTTGTAACTTATAGTTTGATTTGCCTTCATTACAGAATTCTCAGGAAAGCAAGATTCTCATAATTTCTTTAGAGATAGGACCCTTTTTGCCTTCTCTCCAAAACAGCCCAGTAGGAATGAGCATGGTCAGTGGTTACAGAAGATTTGGAAGTGAGGACAAATACTGGGAGGTATAGCTGCTTGAGTATGGTACCAGGAACAGTCTAATTTTGCATTGAACTCAGTTAGGGTGATCTCCAAGGATAATCCTCCATTTCCTGTCTTATAAATGAACAGATAGTACTGGAGAAAACATTGCTACAATATCTACTATGCAAAGAGTAAAGGAGTCTATTCATGGCAGTCAAAAAGAAAAGAGAACCATGTGTTTTCTTTACTCCTAATTTTTACATTTATTTCTAAACCAATAATAAAATCCAGAGATTTCACTTGGGTTTCCTGCATTTATAGACGATTTTTCACCCGTTTCATTTTACATTATTAGAAAGATATGATAAACATATAATCACTATTTCAGTGAAAATGTTTGAAGATTATTTAGCTATGGAAATACATCCAGGAAATTTCAGGCCAGTTAGCTTAATGTTTGTTGTGACTGCATGGTGGAAAACACACACTATTATAAACATAATAATGTAGAACAGAAGTATATTGCCTGAGGCCAAGGGCCGTACACAATTCCCTGCAAGCCTTGGATTCTGGCTCTAAAACTTGAAAAATTCTAAAAAGCTCTAAAAGTTGCTGCAATTACAATTTCTACTGTGATTGGAGGCTTTGTATTAAATAATTAAATTAAATTAAACACATTGGGTGTAACCATATGAGCTGCATTTAAATTAATGTAATTTTAATTACATTAAAATTAAATTATATTTTGTGGCAGATCCTTTCCGATTCTGGCAGATGTTGAAAAATAACTGATCAGTATTTCGATGGGACCAACAGGAAAACTCTGAATCGTAGCTTACATTGGGAAGTTGAAAAATATCCTGGAAAAAAGCAATGACAAACCATTTTAATTTGATGCTAAGGAAGCAATAAGGATGTGTCCATTTAATCGTCAGGAATTCAGCTTGACCAGAAAGAGGCTTTATGTTACCTTTCATCCTGGCATCACCCACTTTTTTGTTCTGGCCCTGCCCAATTTTCTGAATCTACCCCCCAGCCTGTCACTCAGATGTTTGCATCTCTGATATACAGATGTTCAACTGAAGAAGAATCAACATCATTTCTACAAAATTAACTCTTGTCTTTCTAAGTTTTTATAATTATTTCACAGCAGGGTATGGCTAGGGGAGATGGTCTGGTAGGAGACATTTGCTTGGATTTTCAAACATGAGTTGCTTAACTAATAAAGGAATTTATTAACAGAACAAAACAAAACAAAGTAGGAAGTGAAGACATTGTACCTCCTTGGACAAATTTAAAAGGGATTACACTCATTCATGGAGGATAACGCTAACAAGGTTTATTAGCAATGCTGTTCCAAAATGTGGCAATTTCTCAAAAGATTTCTTCCCTACAAAAGGGACTTCTGTTTTCCTACCTGATGTTCAGGTTTGTGAAGATTTCTTTCCAATAACTCTTGGTGTTTTGATCTGACTCATTGATGAAACTGCTAAAGGGGTCAACTGCTGATGTTGTCTTCTATTACACATTTTTTTCATTAGCCTAAAGTCTCCTTGCCTGCCAAAATCCCCAAGCAGGGAGGGAGGAAAACTCAGTGGGAAGAGTTCCCTTACAATCTCCTTAGGATCTGATAGAAATACAGGAATCCAAGAGCTGCAATTCTTTAAAGAGACAATTATATGATAAAATATAAGATATTCTCACACAGACACTGAGCTACACTGTAAGTGCAAGGACATCACTTTCTACCCATTAGAGCCTCTCTGAAATTTTAATCTTTTAATAATAACAATGCAAAAACAACTTATCTTTCATAAAATTCAGTGTGGATTTGTAAGATGACATTAGTTATCAGTCATAATCCATATTCTTCTTCCTAGCTTCAGAAGCAGTGTATTTCTGAGTACCATTTGTGGGCTTTCTATGGGCTTACAGTTATCACTGTGGGAACAAACTTTTGAGGTCTTTGAGCTGTTCCAAATAACATTAATAAGAGCAATGCTGCAATTAAAAAAAATCCATGATTCTTCTTTAGCTATTATTGAAATTGGGTAAGTTGATTATTCAGTGTAAATAACAACATTTTTTTTTAATAGCAAAGAAAGATGTACTACTTTTCTTTGAATGCTGCTAAACCAGCCACACAGAATATGCACTGGGGAACAAAGACACAGAGCTATATAACGCAGACAAGGGGAAAGAACTTGCTGAGTGAAAAAAGGGGTACCTTTGTTGCTAGGCTCTTTGCTAGCATTCTAAATATAATTTGCTCCAAACCTTTCATGGAAATAGCTTTGTCCCCCAAATGCCCCATGGCTGTGAAGTCTTCTACTTCAATAGGGACAATGCTGGCTGGAGCCTTTAGGAGGAGATTTCCTTGAGATTGAATGCCACATATGGAACAACCATTTCCAAGGTTGTCTATGAGACACATAGTTCCCTAGCTGGTCGGATGTGTCTTGGAAACACGTTACAAAAGAGAAAATGCCCCATATGTTCCCAAAATTATCTTGAATCTGTTTATTGTTCCTTGGTTAATTAGCTATCTGTAAAGAGCAAGAATTGTGAAGGGTATTCAGAGTTAAGAAGCCAAATTCTTTTAGCTACCCACAGGAAGAAGGAGGTGACCAAACTGCTTTTCAGATATGGGTAAGTATGGATCCAATCCATTCACATACTTCATAGCCTAATCTGGACAGTGCTAAACTGTGCTTTACCATCTGATGTATCTACTTGGGCATTTGTGTTTTTCTCTTCCTTCTTCTCCTCATACCTTCTTCTCAACTTGAAGGTATGGACTTCAAGTTGAAGCCTAACCAATAGGCTAATCTTTACTACAGATTACCAAAACAGGCCAATGGCATAAATCAAGGTTTGATGTAGTGACGTTTTGCTGGGGATTGGACATAATAAATAGCTGCTTTGTAATGGGTGCATAACAATTTTTGGAGAATGTTATACATTCACCTAACCTAGTTTTCTGTATCTCCTCTTCTCCAGATCTGTTGGGACTGCAAGTTTCAAGCACATATGACCTATGTGAATTCCAGAGCTCCATCACTGCCATACTGTTATTGTTTTTAGGCTCTTCCAGCAGAATTTAAAAGCTTGTTTTATGACTCTAAGAGGCTGATCTGGAATTTTCTTTTACTCAAGTGATTAATACTATTATATCCAAAATTCAAGATGGGTGCTGATACAGCTGATCCAAATGCTGATTTAAAAAAAAATCCAGATCATTTGTCTTTGGTATGTGAAATTAGGCCAAGAGCATATAGCTTTGAGGGCCAGAATCATGCCAAATTTCAGCATTTTTGTTGAGAAGCTGAGGCAGATCATATTAATATTTTTGTTGCCCTTTTCTTTTTATAATCCCCTGCCCCCTCAAAATGCAACTGAAATTTAATTAATGGGAATATCAGATTATTTTCTCCTTCTGTAGTGATATGCACTGTGTATTAAGCATGATTTTACAAGTGTAGCTCTGTGCTTCTTTTCAAGAAAAGAATGATGAGTGCAATTGATTATTATTAGTATGTTGGATGCATGAGTCTTTTGGAGAAAGTCCACCTGGCTCAAATTAGATCATGGAAGAGACTTGCAACTCTTTTAAACTTTAAAAGCTAAAGTGTGTTCAACAGAAAAGTCAGGCTTAAGAGGCTAGCATGGTTTGTATAATTTTGGAAATATGTGATGTCTCCTCTCTCAATTCTACTTATACCTTCTCAATTCCTTTAGGACAGTTTGCGTAAACACTTTTAAGCTTGGAGAGGAGAACACTGAAGGTAGATTGTTTTCATGTCTGAGGAGGGGGAAAATTCTACTCCCTGCTTGTCTGCAGTTTTTATTTGATGCGTTCACACATCATAACCTATAAGAGCAGCTGCAGACAGGCAGAACATGCTGTCCAGATAGATGGCAGCACCTAGTTGAACTTGACTGATCCTCAAACGTTAAGAAGGCCAAACCTGATCAGTATCTGCGCAGGAGACATCCACAAAATCTCAGGCTTTAAGCTAGATTGGAAGTCAAAAAATATTCCTGAAGGGACAGGCAAGCCACTTCCACATTATTGCCAAGGAAATGACCCAGCTGTGTCCACAAAGCTACCAAGAAAAGATCTTGACTTGAAGGAGACTTTGTTTTTTAAACAAAGGACCATGGCACCATAAAACAAAACATTCATAGGTTGTCGGTGCCCATGGCCCCAATTGGGTGTTTTATTTTTTCAAGGCACTATCTGAAGGGGTGAGGAAAACGGGAGAAGCAGAAGACGAGAAAAAGATACCCATTTCTCCAGCCAGTAGGGGAGAAAATCCTGCCCCTTGAGGGAGGTCTAGCCATCCCTGACAGGCACCGGGGCTACCCAGAAGGAGCAGGGAGAATCCTGGCAATCACTACTTTTCCAAGCCTAATTCAAAGTACTTTTTCTAACCTTTAAAGATAAGGGATCTCAATCCTTATGCCAAAGTACTAGTAACTGCTTCTTTTGGCCTTTCCTTGGCAGATAATGGGGGGTGGGGGGGAAATGAGCTTTTCATTTCATTTCACCCTTTCATTTCACTGTCCTGCAATTGCCAGTCTCAATTCAGTCTAATGAAACAGAATGTGTTGGAAGCTGGAAGAGGAACAAGGAAGGGCAACTTTAGGTGGGATGGGACAGATTTCTATCCTGGGGCCTCTGGAGCAAACCTCAAACACTGGTGTGTTGCCACATGCTTTTGTATTTTTGAACACGCTTTGCGCGTCTCTGTGTCAGTCCCATTTTCAATAAAAGAAACACAACTTTCTTTCTTCTAAAAAAGAATAACATATTGCCCCCAGCCTTGCCTCAGAGACCAAATTTTTATGGGAATACTTTTAGAAAGCCTGGCACATTTGAAAGAGTCACAACAATCAACACAATTTTGATTAAAGAAAGAACTCTGTTTTAATAGGGATTTTTTATCATTAAAAAAGTTTAAACCTGCATAGCAATCATTTCAAAAAATAATTATTTAATGTTCCATAATGAAACTGTACACAACCTAGTCTTGAGGGACCTGCAGCCTGTGAGAGGGTTTCAAAGCAGTCCAGCGCACCCAGTTTTCCCTTTGGGTCCAGAGCTACTTGGCTACATTGGCATGTTGCGAATTTTTGGGTTTAGTTGCTCTTGGTGCGGTCTGACTCGAGGATCTGTGGCTCTGCGCTGGGCTAGGTGAACCATCCAGTTCCCACTCCCACCCACCCCTCAGCTGGGCTCCTCAAAGTCGTTCAATGTCTCGATATTTCTTCCTCAGGATGGAGACCTGATCTTTAAAGAGCACGGGATCGAGCCTCATCTGAGAATGGATCAGCGGCATATAGCCAAACCAGCTGGCAAAAGTGTTCATGCAGCTTTGCCTCTGAGCAAAATGATCTGGGTCAGCCCACCGAGAAGCCCGGGAAGTCTGCAAGAAAAGACAAACAAGCCGGTTTATTCTCCAAAGCCTTTATAGTCCACTTTTCAGCTGAAAGTATTTCCAGAACTCTTTCCAGAATTATGAAAAGCCAGAGCATCGTCCTTCACAGAACAGTCCTGAAAAACACAATGTATTATCCTGAAGTGGTGCTACTGAGAAGACTGTCCTTCTTTCAGTAGCTGCTTCATTAGTGAGGCAGAAGCAGAGCAGGAGAAGGGGTGGAGAACTTGGCCCTTACTTCATTGCCTGCTCTTGCAATTCTTACTGCCAGCTGCACCCTGTGAGATGTTCTGGGGTACAGCCACCCTCAGCTTCAGCTTTCATGACAAACAGACAGATATAATGGGGGTTAAGCAGAGTGCTCAAAAACCCAGTTAATTTGGCAGCAGATTTAAACAACCTGTTGCTATTTCTGATGTTCATTCATACCCTACCTTTCCTCCAAAAACTCATGGTGGCTTGTATGCTTCTGGCTTCCCATTTTATTTTCACAACAACCCTGTAGACCAGGCTGAGAGACAGGGATTAGCCCAAACTCACCCAGTGAGCTTCAGGGCTGAACGAGGACCTAAACTTGGACCTTCCCTTCTAGGTCCAACTTTCTAACCGCTACACTATAATTCTTATAAAAGAAAGTACTTATAAAATATTGCATAGGATCACAAAGATAAAAAAAAAATACATTGAAACTTGGTTTTACCACACCTCGATCCAACAGCTTTGACATGCGGTGCAGCAAATTTCCTATTTATATCATTGGCATCCATTTATGTTATTTTTGTAAAGATGTCATTGTGCTAATTATGTAAATTGACATCGCTGCACAAATATTTTAAGTCCCTACCATACTCTAATCTCCGATTCAACAAAACCCTTGAATAAGGGACATCATCTCCCCTTAAAATATGATCCCCTTGTATTCTATTTTAAAATCTCCCAGAGGAAGAAATGCCTCTTGTAAGAAAATACCCACTTAGGGTTACCAGACTGTAGAGTTACTAGTCAAATACAGTAGGTTGGAATGGAGGATGGGTAAGAGGCAGAAATCAATCAAGCAGCCACAGTAGCTTCTCTCTGTGCCTTTCTTATCTAACATGGTATAACAGTGTGAGTGCCCAGGTTGAGCATAGCCCCAGAACAGCTGTTATTGAAGCTCTCTCCAACCACTGTTGCCAGAGAAGAACTTTTTGCCTTTTGGGGGCAGAAAAGAAAAACGGTGAGTTCTAAAATTGAATCAAGATCATTAAAAAAAAAATACCCAGGAAATTTTGCTCCTTCTGGGAAGAAACAGAAAATGCTATCCCTCCTCATTTGTGTGAGGTGGGGCCTTTGTCCTCCTAAAAATGCAAAATGGACACTTTATTGAAAGAAATCCCAGATTGTATCCATCCCACCAGTGAGCATTGAATCTGCATTTAATATTCGTTTGCAGCATTATATTGGCAGTAATAAAACTGGTTCTGTTTTGCTGACGTGCACATTGCTTGTGCTTAGCTTCGGGACAGTGAAAAATCGCTTGATTTGAATCTTTGGAATCAATGGCTCAGCGGGAAATTGTTGCTTGCTTGCCTTGGGTGAGCAGAGAGCTTCTGAAGCTAGGAGTTAGAAATTCTAAGGTATTCGATGCAAAATCCACCTCATCTTCTCTGGGATTATTTACTCAGAACACAAAATGAACCATGTTGTTCTCTTGCTATCTTGAACTGTTTCAGGAGAATGAAATGTTAGAAAGGTAACTGTGAAATTCAGGGATTGGAGAACAAGCCAAATCCTATCTGGATTCTGAGTAATGGATGATCCTTCCATTGTTGTTTCGCTCACAGGCTGGGTTAGCCCACCATGATAAACCACAGTTTGTTTTAACCAAGCCAGAAGCCAGAGTGGTCTGATGCAGAGACAGACTATAGTTCACCAACCACAATGGCTGGGTTCACAGATCACACTTAACCTAGACCAAACCAGTAGGTATTGGGTGATGCTGGCCCCAGGATAAGGGCTTTGATGAAGCTACAGCAAACACAGAGGTTAGAAAAAAAGGAAAACTATCATAGAAAAAACCTTTTTTAAAAAATCCCCCCTTTCAGTTATTCTGGGTCTTTCCCCCAGATCCTTCATGACTCAAGAAAGTGGGATCCTTAAACCATGAAAGCCTTCTATTCCTGCATGATTGAAAGCATAAATCAGGAAACACATAGACCTGTTTTATACATGGGATGTCAATAATCATGTCTTAGACGGTGTTGTTAGTGAGAACCTAGGGATGATTTAGCACCTTAATTCAGTCTTTGTCAACTTCAGCAACTTTAAGATGTATGGACTTTAACTCCCAGAATTCCCTCAGCTAGCCATGCTGGCTGGGGAATTCTGGGAATTTAAGTCCACACACCTTAAGGTTGCCGAGGTTGAGAAACACTGCATTAATTTATTAACACTCCATTATATAGAAGGAGTGGAATGAGATGCTGAGTTCTTGGGGTTTCCCTGATAACACAGAGAACACACTTATTATAAATGACAAATAGCCACTTGTTTAGAAGATAATCATATTAACTGGTACTCTTTCTGTGCCAGCAATATCACCGGTACTTAATTTGAACCTTCTTGCATTAATTCTCTCACTGAATTTTGTCTCTCAAAACAACACATGTGCTTTCCATTTATATCCAAAGTCTGGAATTAGTAACTGTATTTGCATATAATTCTACAGTATCTGCCCAGCCAATTTATCTAGCAGAGTTGATGCACTCTGTGTTCCTTCCGTTAAGCAATGCTGTCTATGGGACCCCAGAAGTATGCCTTCTCTGTAGCAGTGCCTGCCCTCTGGAATGAGGTTCCCCCCTAGATCCAGATGGCCCCCACCCTCCCAGGGTTTCGAAGGGCCTTGAAGACATGGTTCTTCATCCATGCCTTTGGCGGAGGGATTGTGTTGGGTTGTTTCTCTTTCGTTCCTGTCCAGCTGTTGTTACCCTTGCCATCTTCTATTCTTTTATTTTTGTGTATTTTTCCTGGTCCTTAATGTTTTTACTTGGGAGCCACCAAGAGTTGTCTAAAATTTAATCGATAAATAAAAACATCATTCTAAATCACAGTCTAGCATTAACAGGATGAGTTATGGAGAGCCTGGGATAAACAAACACAGACAATAGTGGCACTCCAGATGTTGCTGAACTACAACTCCCTGCTCCCCCTGCCTTGTTTCCTAGGAATTCTGGGAGATCTGGATCAGCAACATCTGAAATGTCTGCTTGTGACTTATGGGCTTATAAACTACAGTTTTGTCCTCCCATGTGTCAGCAAGGAGACTGTAGCCCTCCCAGGTAGACCAGACAGGAAACACGATGAGATGAGCTAATTTTACTTTATTGTAAGGCTACACTAACAGAACTCTGCAAGTCTGAAAGTACATATCTCCTGCCCTCCCTATTTACCACCTGAGGCCCTCCTAGGTTTTTTCCTCTGGACGATACTCTGTTGCAGGCTCCTTCTTCTTTTATCTGATCATTCCCTAGGCAGCATCACCCCCCCACCCCGTCTTCCAAGGTCACCCTCACATTCCATCACAGAGACCTCATCATTCTACTTACTATGTTTAGTAGTAACAAACTGATTTCAAACTGTACGTCTGGCTTATTTTCATGTTTCAGATTAATTACATTTTAAATTTATAAAAAAAGGCAAATGCCTCAGTTTGCCTACCTGAGGCTAGGCTAGATGAATGAGCAAGAGTGACAGCTATAATGTCTCATCTTCAGTACTTCAAATGGTGGCTTAATGTTATGAACCAAGGCAACTAAGAATTACAGTGATAAATGTTTACAGAAATGGCCATTAAAGCACTTTTTCACCAGCAAATTTCAGCTATCTTAAAAGGGAGTGCCAGAACAGCAATCAAAGAAAATAATTCTAGCTGAATCTGCCCCCTCTCAGGCAAAAATCCAAATTATTTCAAGGGACCAGTTTTCCAGATTCAGATGTATCACATCTGTAAGCAGCATCCTTAAATTTTAGCAAAGCTCGAAATGGAAAAGTAGTCATCAAAAACAGACCAGGCACTGCACCCCCAAAATTAACATAAGCCTCCCAATCTTGGGCGGGAGGGTAGAGAGAGAGAATGCTGAAGTTTTTTTCCCTGCATGTTCTTACCAGAACGGAGTGAAATAATTATTTGAAAAATAGAAAACCACATCTGTTGCAGCACCATTTATGAACATTTCTCCTCTCAGGTTATGATGGCAGGTTATTTTTGAATAACACCAAGTTTTATGTTTATTAAATCCATTCATTTTCAGGATTTTTATAACAGTTTTTAACAAGATATAGCTCTTTACTTTAGATTTATAAGTGGCCTCCCATTAGTAGAGATTAAGAATGGGTACCAGTAGGTTTCTTTGGCATGCTTTTAGATTCTGGAATCAGAACACATTCGTTGGGACTCTGGGAGGCACAGTAGTTAAGACTATTTGTGGACTTAATTTTTTTTGAGCTTATTTACAGATGATCCAATTCTGAGAAAGATGTGTGCTCCTAAGAATATGTGTTCTTCAGGAAGTGTGAGTTTTCAGGATAGTTTCATACACTATACGAGAACTGCAGTTACTGTGTTATAAAATTTTGAAATAATAGGAGAATGCATTAAGTTTCAATTTCTAAATGCTTTGTTTGAAAGAGACTGTCTCAACCAGAATGGTCCAGAGCTTAAAACAACCCTATTCCAAGCTGAGCATCTGGAGAATTGTCAGAACAACCCTTTTCAAATTCAAAAGTTTTGGACACCAGGACTGAATAATTAGAATTAGGTCTTCCTGAACTGTGCCATTATCCAACAGAAAGAGGGTGCCCAAGATAGGAAGGAAAATGAAAAGCCATTTAGTCCTGGTAAATTCGACATGGGCTAATTCAACCTTGGAACTCTCTGGGTTACTTTTCATGTGTTTTCATGAGCGAATTGCAGTGACAGCAGCCCACAAGAAGGTTAAAGCAGACTTTGTGCACATACCTGTCCCATCATGGTTTCCTTATACTGTTTCTTCTGTGTTACTTTGATGGGAGGCAATTTTGTCACAGCGGACACCAAAAAGTTCATCAAAATGTCTTCACAATTGGCCAGTTGGTCCACCACGTTCTTCAGACTAGCAGGCAGGTAATGAGTGTACAGGTAGTGATAATATCTGCAACACAACAATTGAGGGTCATCAGTGAGAATCTGGCACTGTCAACCTATACACATTTGCTTGGAGTAAGCCACCAGGAATTCAGTGGAACTTTCTAAGTCGATAGCCACCAAATTGGGTTGAATGGCTTTTCAAAGTGCATCCAGGAACTAAAGGCTGCAACAGATTTGGAAATGTAGGAAGCTGTCACTATGAGTCCATTCAGCAAGGGTGTTGGCTCTTCCCAGAAATTCAGGCAACAGTGGGGTTGACAAGCCATGGACCTTCTGCACTGCAGGCTGGGGCTTTTATCAACAAGTTGTGACCCCTCTTCAGACTAGAAGCAAAAGATCTGTACTACAGAGTCCTAGAAGTGCCAATATGCTTGAAGGTATCTTCTGTGGGGCTTGCTAGACTCCCTGTTCCATTTGACTTTCTAACATTTCTTATATATTTTAAAGATAACGAAAAGCGGGCATGATGCAAAGCAAAGCAACTACCCTCCAGCATAATTTGTATCGCCAAGAATATCACTGGGCCTTAAATGGGTCTCAAATGTCTTTTATAAAATAAAAATGGGGAATGTCTGCAGACTAGGTCTTGGATTGGCTACAGTTCCACCTGCCCCCACCCAAGATAAGAGCATGCTGGGGTAGAAAGCAGTATCTTGAGGATGGGGGGAACTGGGGGGGGGTACCATATAGCAGGTAAATCCATTCTTTATAATTCTTTTAGTCTCCCATGTCCATTTTGAAATGGCCAAGCAGCCATTAGTTGGAGTATCTATGACATGTTCTCAAAATTCCAAATGTGCCCATCAGCACAAAAAGGGGTGGAGAGTCATTCCACAATGCAGGGACCAGAGCAGAAGTCTCTAAAGCAGGAGTGGGCAACCTGTAACCCTCAAATGGAGAGGAAGGAGCCTAAATGAACGAGGAGGACAGAGGTGGCACAAATGAGCATTGAACGGCTTACTCCAGACCACACCAGCCTAGTTGGAGATGACAGGAGCTACAGTCCATCTCAGCCATAACTCACTAGGTTAAAAAAAAAAAAAGGGCTCCAGGAAAACAGATTAGTGATGGTTTCAGTTCCTGATGACAAGGGAACTCCAGAATTACTTGAAAAACTGGAGAAACAAGAGGAGCTGGCATAGTGGGGCAAAGGCTACCTATTTACCTTATGTAGTTAGAATGTCTTTTGTTAACCTTATTCAGCTGTTTCCACCTGAAAATCTGCTGCTGATCCTAAGTAATCTGAAGAAGAGCTGCAATGTTGGTGATTGTGGAAGGGAGAGGGGTAAGTTAACCTTTTGAACAGTCAGAATTGGCCTGTTTGACCCTCAACCTAAGGAAAGCAGATGGCCATTCCTTTGAAGTGATATGTTTTTTTTTTCAAAGGAGAGAGAAAACACAATGTCAACAACTTGTGTACAAAAAAAGAGAGAGGCCTTTCTCTGCCTTGCAAGCCCAATAAGCAAATGTAAGGACTCATAACCCAAGCTGAATTACAATGATTACGTCAGTGTCCAGTTTGGCTGAATTGGATGGCCAGTCAACCTAAACCTCAACTTGTTTAGGACATGTTCATTCTCCCCTGATGCCAAAGGAAATTCAGGCAGACTCCTTTTGAAGACTTTTGGGGCTTCTCTGAAGTCTACTATGGCCCCTAAGAGAGTGCATTCAAATCAAATTGCTTTTCAGAGTGCAAGTGACTTGAAAGAAATTGGGAAAACCACACTAATGACTATCAGATCTTGAAACTGGGAATCAAAGTCATTATCTGCAGAAAAGAGAGTCCAACTTTAATCCTTCGGGAATCACCCTTAGTGTTTTAACAGGACCTGCTTTGCAAAAACAAAAATTAAGAGTGGAAAGGCAGACAATGAAAAAAGCAGTAAGATATAGCCAGGGTCTTCATGTGTCTATGTTTTAACTCAAACCCAGAATAGGTGGACAAACGAGTATTTTCCAGCATATAAATACTCTCCTTTAGACACTTGTCCCCATTCTCCTCTACACCAGGAGGAATAAAATGGTAGAAGAGGGCTGAATAGGGTTCTCAGTTTAATCTCTCTAAGTTAATATAAGAATATAACTGAGCTCCTCTCGCCTCTTAAAACAGGCTTTAAGAACACATAATGCCCCCAGTCTTACTTGTGGTAAATAGCAGCTCCACTCAATACCATGGAATAGTCATTAGTCCATTTTGATGTGTAGCCCCACCTCTCCTTAGTGTTGTCCCAAAAGTGGCTGCGGGCAGGATAACCCACAATCCTCTCTGGAAAACTCTGCCAGACTGTGAAGGCAAAATCCACCTGCAGGCAAGAAAAAAACCAAACCGAATGGATGTGGCAAGCGGTAATCAAACCGTCTCAAAAATGTCAGCAAAACAAAATATTACCTTTTCACTAATTCATAATTTGCAATCTTGGAACTGTTGCAAAACATTAATTCTCTGTATTCATCAGTAAATTAAACTGACTACTTGACATTTTGCCCTGTAATTATGCACATTTTAATGTTTTGCTGTTAACAGGAGCCTAGAGCTCCAGAGAATCATATTAACATTTTGCTGGCATGACACAGGCACAGCAAACATTTACAACTAGTGGAGAACTGGGTGTCTATAGGTATTGTTTGTTTATTGAAGTGAACCTTGATTCAACGTTGATTCTTTGTCCATTTTGGGGAGAAGGGAAACGTCTCTTTTTACTACTGGATGAGGGAAATCAGATAAATGACTTTTGCAAAGACGGATATACTGTTTTCTACTTGGCTTCAGCTAGGGTAAGACAGATGATGAATATTTCACTCCCGACTATGACAGTGCGAATACTTGAGTTGAAGATTCAAGCATTGCAAATGAGCCCTTCAAACTGAACTTTCGAATTGAATCAACCATTTGAGTTCAATCGGGGCTGATTTACTACAAATGCCATGATGCTGTCCTGCCCTATTGTGAAACTAGAGGCTCACAGCATCTCTGCCATAAAGATGCATGACGGGGGATTCAAGTGTTTGAAGGGTGCTTCCAATTAAGTTATGACTCATTCTCTTCCTTCCAGTTGTTTCAAACAACATGAAATGCTTGCAGTTCAGACAAAACAATTATTCCTGCAACAGCTCTGATCACAAACAAATTATTAATACATCAGACAATCAACAGACACCTTACCATCCTTTATATAAAAGAAAATTGCTGTTTTCTTGAGAGGATTAAAGCTAAGTTAAGGAAGGGACAGTTGTGGTAGAGCAAGATAAAGGATCCTGCTGGGGCTTGTAAACACTTTGTGCTGAATCCACCATAACAAATTAAAACGTGTCCATTTGAATTTTCTTTGTACATTTATAAATGCTCTTTCTCTATATTTGGGTTCTAGGGTGGCATACAAAACTTTTTTCTATAAAGCAACCATAAATCAGCAATTCATCATTAAAATTATTGTTAATGTCTGCAGTAATAGGTATTTTCATGGTGGGATCAGGCAGCCTTTTTGAGTCAGAGAGTCTTCCTTGAGACCGAAAGGGTGTGCCAATTCACAAAATGGCTGCCATGGTGTGCATGGCGAATCACACAAAAGCCATTTACCAGCAGTCTGACTGTTGAGGTTGTTCCATGCCATCTCATCTAGCTCCCTCAAATGTCTTTTACTTCATCAGCTTACTTTTCACTACTTTTTGGCAGATGGGCACACTTCTAAACAAAATGCTGCACTTACACACCATTTTTATTCCATAAAGATGCCTTGATGCTGGAAGCTGGTGCTTTGCTTTGCAATATTCCAGCTCCCCATTTATTTGTTTTGATTAAAAACACCTAAATAAAAAAGAGCCAGTTTGGTGGAGTGGTTAAGACACTGGGCTGGAAACTGGGAGACTGAGTTCTAGTCCTGCCTTAGGCACAATGCCAGCTGGGTGACCGTGGGCCTGTCACTCTCTCTCAGCCCTAGCAAGCAGGCAGTGGCAAACCACTCCTGAAAAAAATCTTGCCAAGAAAACTGCAGAGACTAGTCCAGGCAGTCACCAGGAGTTACAATGACGCCAGGAGTTAACAATGACTTGAAGGCAAACAAAACAAACACCCCCCCCCCCAAAAAAAAACAAGGGATGCCAAGGAACTAATCATGAGTATTTTGGCATCAGCAGGGCCCATGTTACCTAGACACAACACTAGGGATTGTGCTAGAAATTTTTCAGGCTGGCATATGGCAATTGTATTAGGTAGCTGAAGTGTAATGGGGAATGGGAATCTGGGTGCAAACTCTTGTCAATAGCAAATTCTGTTTCAGCCTAATTTATTGCACAGGGTGTCTCATCCACAGAGGAGGTAAGAAAGGAAACTGGTCTCTACTAGCCTTCCAAAGTGTCAGGCAAAGGTCTATCCATCACCTGCACCCAAGTCTTCCAACTGGGGATGCCGAAGTTTGAATGTGGAATTTTCTGCATCCAAGCCATATGTTCTACCACTAAGCTATGGATAAGTACAGGAACACCGGAAGATGGCTCTCTATAATGTCCCTGTAGTTGCACTATAGACCTTGGACCAGGGTTCTCCAAGGTGGTCAATACTGAACCCCAAGGGTTGATGGGACTATCCAAGGGGTCAGTGTTGTTGTTATTATTTATTACTATTAGTTGAAGAAATAATTATTAAATAATTGTCATATAATAAATGTTTGGGGGTTGATGAACAATCCAAAAGTTCATAAAGGGGTCAATGAGCTGAAGTGTTTAGGGACCCCTGCCTTATACTGAGCATGGAATTGGGCTGTATGGCCTCCCAGACCTGTCAAAGCATTATTACTGGAACTGTAAGTTCAATTCTCTGAGTGCTACTTCCCCCCACCCCAAAAAACACTTCTGCTCTGTTGCTCCTTCTAGTTCTTCCTTTCATCTGTTTTGATTGAGACTCTTTTAGATGGGATCCATCTCCTTTCTTCTGCTACATACATGGTATGTATACTGTAGAGGCTAAATGAATATTAAATTTCCCATTTAATTGAGGTTTCCCATTGAGGCTGATGTAGAGAGCCAAATATGGAGTATTTGGGGTGGAGGGTGGGAGAGAAAGCTAGCCAACTTGCCACCCTCTAAAGTCAGCCAGCTCCCCTCCCTAAATCCGCATGGATTTTTAATTATGAGTCATAGATATTTTCTCCCACCGTGCAGGATGAAACTTTCGCAGGTAAGATGGCTTAAAATGACTTAATATTTCATTTCATTAGGAATGAAAAGCTAAAACCTTAATTAAAGGTAAAAAATGAGCAGGAAGAACTATTTGGGGCTTTTCTGAGTTTTATCACTTATATTTGAAAGCGTGTTTCAAGCTGGAAAACTATTATTCAGTTGGATAGGTAAGTAATAGAAGACATCCAGATGTCTTGAGGTGATAACCCCCATAATTTATTATTCATGTTGACTGGGAATTCTGGGAGCTGTAATTAAACAAACCCCCATAGGGCATAAGATTGGGAGACGATACCTTAAACCAGATGATTTCCCTACTAATTTCCTTACTTACGATTCTGAGTTTTGTGCAGAATGTAGTATTGGTCATTAGCTTAGATGGTTTTAGAAAAAAGAGAAATCTTGCTGATGATTCAAGATTGGCAGACCAAAATGGGACAATATACAGCAATGGAGAAATATTCACAGCAGAAGTCTAACTAAATTCAAGCAGGAGTGGTTCCCTTACATACAACATATTACACAGCAAGGCAAGCTGAGACATTTAGAATGTGGCTTTTGAAGAAAATGAGAGAAACTGATTTAAAAAGTTGTTTTATTGTGAACCGCCCAGGGTCTCTTGAGTGGGGGAGATGGGCGGTAATAAAAATAGGATAAATAAAATAAAATAAAATAAAATAAAATAAAATAAAATAAAATAAAATAAAATAAAATAAAACAAAACAAAACAAAACAAAACAAAACAAAATAAAATAAAATACAGTTGGAAAATAATGGCCCCGATTGATATAAGCAATAACTGTAAAACTTTAAAGCAAAGTATAAATATCTAAATAGTAGTTAATGGTTGGGGAAAAACCACATTCTTTTTATAATGTATTTTTTATTATACTGTATCTTTTTTCTTGCATCTCTATTTTTGATCTCTTACTTTTGTACAATGCTTATGCATCGTAAAACTAATCAAATGCAAAAAAAAAAAAATGGTTGTAGAAAGTGATTTGGACACACTGCAGGCTAGAAACCAGGAGACGGTGAGTTCTAGTCCTGCCTTAGGCACAAAGCCAGCTGGGTGACCTTGGGCCAATCACTCTCTCTCAGCCCTAGGAAGCAAGCAATGGCAAACCACTTCCAAAAAACTTTGCCAAGAAAACTGCAGGGACTTGTCCAGGCAGTCACTGAGAATTGGACATAATTGAACGGATTAAAAAAATTAAAAAATTAGAGTTTAGCCTGGCTTAAATTAAGATGACATAATTTAGGGGTCAGCCTATTACTAGGTGTATGTCAACCCTGAACCTGCACAGAACTCCCAGATTCAAAACAGTTCCCATGTGGGAAATAAGACGCTGGTTGGATGAAGCTCTGGTATGATCCAGGCAGTAGGAAGATATTTGGGGGCATGTACACAGAAGCCCTGAGCTACAGCATCCTTTGATTTTATTTTTAATAATGTCTCTGATAGCACAGAAATACAGTTGTGTTCAGGCAAACATGGACCTTCAACAGAAGTTGTGGAAGTTGGGGTAAGAAAGGGACATAACTACACACACAGCCACATCCTCTAACCATTTGCAAGCCCATGTGCATTCAGGTAAATAAATATATTTTAAAAATCCATATATAATAGGGACAGATCACAGAAGCACTGAATGGGGTTGTCATCTTCTTGGAAGATGATTCCAGTGTGCTGTCTCCCAACTAACAGCTAGACAATTCTAAAGGAGAATTTGCTTTTTTTAAGGGAGAGAGAAGAGAGAGAGAGAGAGAAAATCACACTGAAATTGAAGGAGACAATAAACACTCAAAGCTTTTCCAGAGCTGCCATTAATAATGTATTTCCAATATATTGCCATGTTATATAAATGGTCACCCGCTTCTCCCATCTCTTTACGGAAAGAGGTGAGAGAAATCAATACTCATCCCACTTGTAAAAATTGGTTTTCTGCATTGGGTTCCCTGATCTCCAGCTCCTTGTCCCCATTCCCCACCCCAGCAGCCTATGGCTTTTTTCTTTTGGGTAATCTTGCTTTTGGTACAGCAGCTCTGAAGTTTCAGGTAGAAGGAATCTTCTTTTATTTAAAGGAAGCAGTTGGGTGCAGTCCTAATACATGGAAGAGAGAGATGTAATAAAGGCACCAAGATGAAAACATCTGCTTTGTGAGTGGTGCTGTAGCATCTCAAAAGGGATATCAGGCCAATGCTAGGCAAACCTATATGAGAAATTAATACAAAAACCAGATCTTTATATGTATGTGTGTTTGTTTGTGTGTGTGCACTTGTGTATACTTGGGTGTACATGCATCTATATCTGCATCTTTTACTGTTCTGCATATTATATTTGGCGATTTGGCCCAACAGGACATTCAATCTTTCTCCTAATACATCAGAGAAGCATTGTTGAGGTGAAGCTATGAGAATTCCAGATGGACATGGAATTAAGATGTCAACAGCTGTCTTCCTCTTAGTTAAAGTAGCTACTAGGGTAGTTCAAATCTTTGTAGGAGCAGTACTCCCTTAGAGCTGCTCCATGAAGCAACATGGTCACCTCGCTTCTAAGAGAAGTGCAAAGATTCTTCTGCTTTGCTCTGATTTGCAGCCAAGCAGAGTTTCTCTGGCAACACTAAGCAAATTTTCCTAAGTGTCAACCAAGAAGGTATCACTCACTTTTCTCAGTCAACTTGTGCAAAGTTTTGATGAGCCTCATGGAGGAGACTCTGGGATGTCATGCCTTTCCTGGCTTTGGAAAGAGACAGGGAGGAGTAGGGGGAAGTGCACCATCAAAGCAAATCGTATTTCTTTTGATGAATGAACCACTTCGTCTCAGTGGTACAAATCTCTTTCCTGAGGCAAATCTTACTCACCCTACACAGGCCCACTTGATGCTCATAGATATTTGAGTACAGGTAGTCCTCAGTTATTGACTGCCCTGTTTAGCAACCATTCAAAGTTACAACAGCACTGAAAAAGTAGGTTTATGATTGGTCCTCAAACTTACAACAGCTGCAGTGTCCCTGCAGCCACATGATCACAATTCAGGTGAGTGGCAACCGCAGTCTTATGACAGTCGCAGCATCCTGCAGTCATGTGATCACTATTTGCGACCTTCACAGCCAGCTTCTGACAAACAAAGTCAATGGGTAAGCTGGCAATAAGTGGCAAGTTGTGGTCACATGACATTGCACTTAATTACCATGGGTGATTCGCTTAACTACCACAGTGGAATTGATGCCGTAAGTTGGCAGTTATGTGGTGTTTCAGTTAATGACTGTGTTGCTTAGTGATGGAGTTGCTGGTCCCAACTGCAATTGCAGTCATTAAGTGAGGACTACCTGAATTAGTAGCATCAGCATGTTGCACCAGTTCTAGGCTGACTAGTCTGGTGAAGGGAATAGTGAAGGGTCTGGGGAAGGGAATGTATCCATGACTTCTTTCTACTCACCAGAGAAGTGTGGCCATTCATTTCACTTGAACTAGAGCGGAAGGTGCATCAGTAATAATGAAGAAACCTGGAATGTGGTCTAGTGCAGATTCCAGCAAAGGCTAAGTGGACAGCCTTTGTTTTATGCAATGTCCCAGCTACTTCTGTTTTGATTATACTATATAACAGGCAGCCTTCTGCAACTTGGTGCTGTAGAAGAGTTGTGATTGCAAGTCTTTTTGTAGCTTGGAATAACTGAGAGCATCAAGTTGGGGAAAGACAGTTACAAGTATGACTTGGGAAAGCCAGCACACTCCACAGGAAAAATATCTTACCTCAGTGGTTGAAAGCACCGTATCCTCATCAAGGCTTAGAACAGCATCTGTGACAATGTTCTCATAGGGCAGGAAGCGACTGCTCATCACCTGCAAGGTGAACAAAATGGGTCAGTGAGATGCTCTCGAGACTCCATCTGCAGGGCAGCACCACCTTCGTACTCGAGGCAAATGAGTGAACATTCTGCCATAGCAATAAGGGGGGAAATTATCCTGAAAGGGAAGAGCTTCATATGAAAGAACCAAACTCTTTTGCAGCTTATTGCATCTGACAAAACAATGTGATTACGTTACTACTGATACATTTCAGCAAGAGTGGCCTTAGAGATTTATGTGTTCACATTATTTCCTAACCCCAAATGTTGTCTTGCATGATGTTTTGGTTTGTTTTTTTTTGGAAACCAACCAACCAACCAACCAACCAACCAACCAACCAACCAACCAACCAACCAACCAACCAACCATTTTTATATAATTAAAAGACATTAAGTCATAGCTATGTTTAGGGTATATATATTTCCAAAGAGCTTAAAGTAGCATTTATCATTCCTTCCAACTTTATCTTCATCAGAATCTTATGAGGTAGGCTAGGTTGACTGATAGTAGCTAACCCAGTGCCTCAGGCTAAAATTCATGGCTGAGTGAGGATTTTAACTTATATCTCCCAAGCAATAGTCTAATGCTCTAACCAATATACATCACTGGTTGGTTTTCTAAGTCTATAAGCTAGCCACATACTATTGGGAAAACAAGAAATGATGAACAAAAGGAGTGTAAATTCCAACTTACAAATTCCTAAGACTATACAATATCTATGTAAGATTTTGCATTAATCTTTTCAGGCTGCTATGACATCAATTTGTGAGCAATAGGTGGTATGAGAACATTGTTGGGTTCTCCTGAGACACTGTGGCTTCACTGTGTGCCTATACACTAATTTATTACACGGAGACAGTTCAATCTATTTCTGCTGCATGCCATTTCCAAATGTAGTTCATCTCATTTCCACACTGCTCTGCAACTTAGAATCCCAAAATGTGCATTTCCAAACTTATTTTGAGAACTCTTGTCAGAGAACTACAGCACAACATTTGGAGAAGTGTGAAAGCTGATTAGACTATGATCTAATCAGTGCTGATGAGCGATGGGACAAATTTGGATTTTTGTTTTGTTCAGATTTGCTTCTTTCTGTCACTCCCAAATCATCTTCACGGAATTGCCAACTAACTTTTCTCTTTAGGTCTTTGTAATTCTAGGAGAAAAATAGCAGCAGAATCTGACAGTGAAAAGTATTTTTTCTTTATTTCTTTCTCTTTTGTCCGCCGGAGACATTTATTTATATTAGAGCTTTTTTTTGTTGCTGTTCTTAGTTTGCTCTTGTTTCAATAAAAATGAAGATGAAGTATTGAAAGACAAGGAGTTTACCATGGAGTTCCAGTAATGAGGTTGGAATATTCACATATGAACCCCAGCAGGTGCCCAAACACAAACATAGCTCACTGAGGGGAGGGGGGGCCCTACAGCTGAAAACACTGAAGGCATCTTTTACAACAACTTTTGCTACCCTGAGGTTCTTGATTGATTGAAATCCTGGGTAATCCTCAGCAGCAAAGCAAATGGGGGCTATAATCCTGCATGTCTGAAAGGTGTCAAAAAAATTGACAAAATTGTCATGCTTGAACAAGTTAGCTTACGACGTAGAAGAGCCAATTTGGCATTCCAAACACATTTTTTTTTTTCCATTTGGGCATCGGTTGTGCAAAAGGAAAAGTATGATCCTCTGGACTGTACTTCCAGATTTCTTTGTAGTCCCTAAGAAGCTCCAAGGCTAACGCTTACCTGCTTTTTTGACCTCATAACATCCATTCTTTCCTTAGGCCCTCCAATACACGAAAGAAAGAAGGAAAAATGGATGGAGACAGAAGGAAACAATCAAGTCCGCCAAGGAGAGTAGCCTCAAACAGAAGCTTCCTCTCTCAGCCCTGCAGTGAATCTCAAACCAGCACTCACCCCAAGGTCTGAGTCAAGAACTGACTTAGCTGCCACCTTAGTGGCCATTTAGTGTATTGGGGAAAAACAGCAGATACTAACTCCATTCATTTTAGACGGATGTGAAATAGCTGGGGAAGTGCAGGGAGCCTCAATAACTTGGAAATAATCCCCACCCCCTGCCCCAATTTGGACACCTGACTCCATAAAGAACCACATCAATCATGACCCTAAATTCCTAAGCAGTCATAGCAGTTTAACCTTCAGTTGGCAGGCTGTCCACAGAGAGATACAGACTATGTGTATAAAGAATGCTTTGCATGAAATTATAGAATCAGCACACTCCTGAAATACATTGTACAAGTATTTCACAGATATGGAAGAGGAATGAGTGACCTGATACTTTGCTACTATTTTCAGGAAGAGGGACAGGTGTGTGATTTCCGTACTTCACTCTGTTTGGAAACTCTACTTGCAGGGTTGAAGCACTGGTGGCCTTCCAGATGTAGTTGGACTAGAACTTCCAGTCTTTGTCATCATTATCCTTGCTGATATGGCTGCTGGAGTTCTAGTTTAGTTCTCTGGAGACTCACCACGATATACCAATGTATCTCTAATTATATTGTATCAGTATATTATAAACTCGCTTGAATGCAAAGTCAGGTATAAAATACAAGCTACTTCTGTATCGGTGAGTTACTATAGCCAGCAGGAGATTTTTCACTGTTGCCTAAATCCAGTTTTTCTCTTCTAGCTTCAAATCTACTTTGCCACACCAGTTCCCATAAACTGATAGTCTAGTATCATATTATATAAAGGGACATATGGGTCAACCTAAATACGACCCTTATCTGCATTTTGGGTACTGATGCATTTATTCTGTCACATAATCTGTGAATTTAAAAGAAAAATAGTATTTGCTTTAATGCAGCAAATGTTACTGTAACTTTTAATTAAATATACATTTTAAATGATGACAACAAAATGCACTCAGACTCCTGACACACACTGCAGGAGCAGTGTTTGGAGGTTTGGCAGGAGCACTGGAGGAGAGATGTTGATGAATGGATCCTAAATCTTTCCAAGGTTCCAACAGGTCTTCAGACTAGCCTTTGGATTCATCTAAATCATTCTCTTCCCACCGACTGCAGGGACATTCCCCTACTAGCAGCCATAATGGCTTAGACCAAATTATTTGATCCCCTTTTCTGCATTGTTTAGCATTAGGTTAAGGAGCAAGATTGGGGCTGTAAGCCTTGCACCTATGCATTTTTTCCCCTTTGAATCTAACCAGCAAACAGCCATTTTTGGACAGTGGTCCTCAACATGGTTAGTAAAGTGGGGGTGGTCTGGATCTTGAGACAAAAGAATTCATCCTGGTGTAGACATGTGAAATCAGGATTAGAAGAATCCAAGTTCAAATTTCAACTCAGTTGTGAAGTACCCTTGGTGACTTTAAGCAAATCACATTATGATGGATGCAGACTCCCCCCTCCCATTCACTAAACCATTTGTATAAACAAAGGACATTCCATGCACCTAAAACCCACTTGAAGTCACAACTCTGGCTCTCTTCTTTCAACTCAATTTTATGCTGAACAGATGCCCTAGAAATCATCAGGAAGGTGCTGATCAAGTCTTCCATGGTCCTGTTGGTCATTCCTTGGAAGCCATTTCCACATCCTTAGAAACCTGTACCATAGAGGAACCTGCTTTGTCTCCAAGACACCAGCAAAGAGTGAAGCCCAGACAACTATAGAATTCCAGAGAACTGCCTCCCCCTACTTTTTTTTTTTGATGTGTGTGTGTCTTTTAGTCACTGTTGACTCCTGGCGACTGCCTGGACTAGTCCCTGCAGTTTTCTTGGCAAGATTTCAGAAGTGGTTTGCCATTCCTAGGTCTGAGAAACAGGGACTGGCCAAGGTCACTCAGCTGGCTTTGTGCCTTCTAAAGCAGGACTACAACTCATAGTCTCCTGGTTTTTAGCCTAATGCCTTAACCACTACACCAAACTGGCACTCTAATCATTCTCAAACTTTGCTGGTAAGTTTGGATAGCAAAATTTGTAACTCATCTCTTCTAGAGTCTTCCACAAAGGTATTGGGAATTGGAGTTGACTTAGTTTTTTTGCCTAACCTGGAGAGTGGCCTTACCTCTATGAAACATTACCAGATGCATTTATTTACACATGTCCTTAAGACGAGAAGAATAACACCCTGGAAAAGGGATTCTCAGGTGTTCAGACCGAGAATCCAGACTGAGGTTTAGTATTTGTAAATCACGTGAGGGATGGTAGCCCACTGACCTTGGAAATATATAAGATGGGTGACTTGGGAGCCAGTCCCAATAAAAAAGTTGGGGGCCCAGAATTTTATTTATCTATGAAATCTATCCCTGCCTCAGTCTATAGGGAGGATGCATTAAGCAGGAGGTAAGAAGAACCACAGAGGCCACTTTAAGCTCCTGGAGGAATTATGGCATGCAGCTGTAATAAAAAAGCAAACAACAGTAACAACAACAACAACGATAATGTACCTTGCTTTCTCCTTCGATAACAATGACAGGCACAGCAGTGGCAGGCCAGCGATGCTTGGCAGGGAGGGGCTTATCACAATTCCATAAGACAATGATCTGAAAAGGAAGAAAGGTTTTCCATTAGGAAAATGCTTGCAGAGGTCACAGCCTGAAGAGGATCAAGGGTTATGTTAGCTAACTGCTCTGCACTTCAATCTAGAACTTCACACCCAGAAACAAATGAAAAGGGAAAAAGTCCCTTCTAACTATTTAATTGAATAGTTCTTCCTGGGGGTGGCTGGTACCATAGATCCCTCCCCAGTGAATCAGATCCTTGCTCCTTGGATTTTGTATTTACTTATTAGTATTTATTGGCTGTTTATATTATAATCTATATTTTTATGGTTTTAATTGTGGTTTTTATTGTAAACTGCCCAGAGTCCCCCTATTAGGGGGGAGATGGGCGGTGTTAGAAGTTTGAGAAATAAATAAATAAATCCTAGCTAGAGAAGAGGGGCCTAATTACTTCTCTTTAATTCTGCTGACTGACAACAAGAAAATCATCCCAGTGGGACTGACTGCATTAAGAAGACTATCTGTGCGGCATCTGAAAACGTCTTGAGAACTGACTTGGGCAGAAGACAAAAGACAAAGGGTTCACAGCTTCACATAAAAGCAGGCTGCTCCACCACCACATCAGTGGTGATCATATTGATACGGGAGTGTGGGTTAGGATACTGAATGCAGAATTCAATTTTTGGAAGGATCAATTATGGCCTATTTGCCTTAATTCCCCAGGACCAAAATGCAGAATGTCTTAAAGGAACTGGAACTGGCTTCCCGGCAGTCTCTGTGAGCTCCTAGTCCTTATAACAAAAAACTCTACGGGAAGAGGAGGAACAGAGGAACTTGTTGGATTAGGTTGTTGTATTCAGTGTCTTTCACACACCTTCAGCCTTTCCAAAGACCAGTAAAAACACACTGTGCAGAAATGTTAAGAGGTAGAGTTAGGCTGAGAGCAATTACAAAAATCTTGTTAATTGGCATAAACTAAACAGATTGCAGAACTTCATTTCTCCTATATCATACAGGCTGATAATAAACCCAATCTGGCAGGAGAAGTGACGATGGAGTTTATCCATCTAGGGCAGAGTTTCTCAACCAGGGTTCCCTGGAACTGAGGGTTCTGCGAGAGGTCCCCAGGGATTCCCTGAGAGATCAGGATTTATTTAAAAATTATTTCAAATTCAGGCAACTTCACATTCAAGAGGTAAGTTTCATTCTTTATTTTTAGCTGAAGAACACTGTGAATGCATATATACAGGCCTACCCATGAATAATTTTAATTAATAGTAATTTTGTAACTTCCGGCCTATATTTGAGCCTGAATGTGCAGGGGTTCCCTGAGGTCTGAAAAATATGTCAAGGGTTCCTCCAGGGTCAAAACGTTGAGAAAGGCTGATTTAGGGAGTTTAGCCCGGTTGCAAACAGACTGCTAGCTCCATTTTTTCAAGGAGCACTCCTGCATACACATTTTTCATTTTGATATACTTCGTACCAGTATCGTCTGGTGAGGGTAAAGGGTCCAGTGGAACACAGCATAAAAACCTGCATTCAGCAATAGACAATACTTAACCAAGGGTCTAGCTCAGTGTAAGGTATATGCCCCTATGTAATTAAGGTCACAATGTCTCTCCAGCCTATGTGTAGGTTGGAAGGGCCACACTTGGAGTGGGTGGTGATGTCATTTCATGGTCTGTCCAGAGTAAGGACCAACTGGGGTAAGAAGAAATATACTTTATTTACACATTATGAATTATTTACAAGAAGGCAACTGAGCTCAAGTTTCACTCAGGTTTCAGTCTCTCAGCTCCAACTTGGCAACCAGGTTGGGCAGGGTGTGACAGAAGGGCCCTCGGGTCCCACTGTAGCGTGTGGTGAGGTGGCAGAGCAAGGTTCAGGTGTAGGGCACGATAAGGTGATGCAGCAAGGCTTCACTGTGGATCGCAGGGAAGCAATGAGGCAAGATTCTGCTGCTGGGCATGACAAGGCTGTACTGCAAGGTTCCTCTACTGGACACGACCAGGCGAGGCAAGGCTCTGCGACTGCATGCGGCAAGGCAAGGCAAGGCTCTACTGCTGAGCGTGGCAAGGCAGCAAGGCAAGACTCCTCAGTTAGACATGGCAAGGCAAGGTTCTGCAGATGAGCACGGCAAGGCAAGGCTCGGAGTCCGGGTTCTCAGCGGTGGAAGGTGCTGCTTCAGGCATTGGCGACTGGTTCAGGCTCCAGCGAAGGTCCCAATGAACAGTTGTCTCCGGCAACCTGCTCCTTGCGCTGGTGCCTTTTTATTTTGTCTCCTTCCCATTTTTTGTCAGGGGCCAACTGGGCTTCCTTCTGCTTGGGGCGTTTTTCAGCTCTCCTTTCTCCCGCACTCATAGGTGGTGGCGACTCCGCCCCTTGATTCCCACCAATCAGTGGCTCTAGATCTTCCCGCCTTGCTGAGTCATTCTCTGCTTCAATTTTCCAGCGCTGGATATCCCCAACGGCCAACTTCCCCTCCTCTGTGTTGGAGTCAGACTGCACTCTGACATCGCCAGAGTGAGTCCCAAAAGTTGGTGGTGCTTTTTTAGGGAGTGGCGGTATTTTAAATTAAATTAAATTACAGAGATTTGAGGCATTTATTTTTACCTTTTAAAACTCACCAACATGGGGAACATGGAGGGGTCTGCCCCTTAATCAAAGGAAACCCAAACCCAAAAACTGGGCTGAACATTTTGATCTTTCCTACTGTGGCCTGCAGACCATGGGCAACTCATTGCTCCTTTATATTATATTTCAATATATTTCAATTTTAGTCACCCTTTGGCTTTAGCACATTAATTGTAATGATTGCCAGCGTGGGTCAAGACAAATTGGGGGATGCCAGTCAAACTTAGATTCCTAGCGATCATTGAGACGTGGATTTTCAGCTCCCTGACTGGAAGGCAGGTTGTATTCCTCACCTGGGCACAGTGCTGGGATTTGGCTACTGCAACCAGGAGTTTCAGCACAGGTTGAGATTGAGAAACCAAAGGAGTAACTGCATGGATGACAGCGGTGAATTTGGATGGGGCCTTGACTCCTGAAAAGAAAAGGATGAAAAATGAACCAGCCTGCTCGTTTTAAGAATTCTAAAACATTTGGCAGTCTTTAACCTTTAATGAATCTTAGATCCAAAGCTCATTAACTACAGACAGATGCTAATTGATACCACAAGAGTGAGCAGCTAGCATAGTGCCCTTACCCGAAAAGGAGACAATCCTGAATTCACAATCATCTACCCACTTACCATATTCTCAGGCAAATCTCCCACTGTCCCATTTAAAAAAAAAACAACAATTTATTTTTATTTAATAAACCGATATGGCCATCCATCTCACTGAACATGACTCTGGGTGGTGTACAACCAACATTATCATGGCTGTTAAAAAACTTAAAAATATAAATAAAAGCAAGATTGAGAGAGAAGCTGTAGAAGGTATTTTAAAGGTAAAATATTTAGGGGAAAAAATAAGTCAATCTTTAAGGTGAATACATGCATCCAAAGGAAAATGAGAAAGCCAGTTTGGTCTAGCGGTGAAGGCAACATGCTAGAAACCAGGAGACTGAGAGTTCTAGTCCCACCTTAGGCATGAAAGCCGGCTGGGTGACCTTGGGCCAGTCAGTCCCTCTCAGCCCAAGAGCCAATCAGGCGTGGTATGAGAGTTCTAGTCCCACCTTAGGCATGAAAGCCGGCTGGGTGACCTTGGGCCAGTCACCCCCTCTCAGCCCAAGAGCCAATCAGGCATGTTATGAGAGTTCTAGTCCCGCCTTAGGAATGACAGCCAGCTGGATGACCTTGGGCCAGTCTCTCTCTCTCAGCCCAGCCCACCTCACAGGGTTGTTGTTGTGGCGAAAATAGGAGGAGGAAGGAGCATTAAGTATGTTCACCGCCTTGAGTTATTTATAAAAATAATAAAGGCGGGATAAAAAAAAAGTCTAAAAAAATGACCCAGAATTTAAGGCAATTCTTCCTTAAAGGAAAAGAAGTAGGCAGAAAAAGCAAATTCTCCTCTTTCACTGTTGCAATGGACCTTGGGAGTGGTAGCTCTTGAGTACTCCCTAACTCTAACACCACTGCCTTCCTCCTTTGAAAAAGGGAGACAGAGTTAAAAGTTTCTTTGTCACCAGGCTGGTTGACTGGAGGCCCTCCGAGAAGCAAGTCTGTGGTGGTTTCCTTACTGGCACTGTGATTCAGGTTCGGTGCCCAAAATCTCTGGCACAGCTCGAATCAGGGACAGTGGCAGAGAAAGCATAGACAGATACATCAAGGATCTTTTATTTATTTTCAGAGCTGTTTTGCTCAGCTTGGATAGTTTTACATCTGCTCCCACTCCCTGTCCTTCTACTTTTTCCCTCAGTCTATTGACAAATAATGATGGCTACCTGTAATAGTATGGGGGAATGACCTTGGGAGACAGGAGGAAGAGCCATGGCAGAGAAAACAGACTGATAAAAGAAATCTGAGTCAGAAGGAGGGGTGGGGATACAGAAAACATATCGGAAAGGACCCTCCTTAGTTTTTGGGAGAGTAAAAGTAAGGGAGGGGAAAGACTTGCAAGATTCTGTTACTGTGACCTTACAATAAAGGTATTGTTAGTACTCATCGTTGGTGCTTCTTGTCTGGACCACCTCAAAAAGCTGACACTACCTTTGGTTGCAGACAGCAGTCTTATGCAATTTGGTGCAGCTAATCCATTTTATCAAATCCCTGCTCTGTTGCTAGAAGAGTAAAGGAGGTTTGGTTGAGAGCTTGGGTACTTATTCTCATACACTGGTCTGGAGGGCCAAATCAGTGTACAGCTTAGGTTTCATTTGCCTCAGATTATTAGTTACACATCACCCAGAAGTGAGATTCACCTTTCCAACCAGCGTGGCATCAAGAGAGAATTACGTACCTAGGTTAGCATAATAGTAAGGGAAATCTCCCAGATATGCTGAATACTGCGGCAGTACGAACAACCCCCCGGGGTGTTTATTCCATATTAAACTGTTACGGGATATGTGCTTAAATATTCTGTCTTGAATAATCTGAAAAGGAAGAAGATAAAACAACGTTTAGGAAAATCTTAATGAGAAAACATCAGAACCCTTTCATCAAAGCTACCAAGAAGCAGGTTATTTAGAATTACTGTGGAATCTTTTCCCCACCCAGATGATCCATGTGGTCAGGAACCTCACCTATCTCATTTATTGCTGCAGACACTGTGGCAAACTAGGCTCCTATCCAATACTTCATGTAACATTAAAATAGTTCTGCGTTCCAAAATGCACAAGTCGTTGGAGAGACTGATGGATTCATTCTGCAATTTTGCCACTGACATATAACATAACCTAATCAGAGAGTGGTACTTTAGACAGAATGGGAACTGTTTCTGAAGAGCAATGTCTTTAACCTACATCTCTCTGTTCTCCTTCTCAGACATACAAAGACTACAGTATTATGGTAGTTTCAGAAATACAAATTGCATGGAAAACTTTGTAATGACAGTATTCCATCCCTGGCCCAAGAAAAATCAGTGACTGGCCATGATTGATGTAGTGTTCTAATTTTATGCTATCATGGAAGAAAATGTAAGGGTTTCACAGTGGCGTTCAGAACCGAGGACCCTGAGAATTTCAGCTTTCTTAATTTTATTTTGTTTTAAAATTAACACTTTCAGTTCTCAAGATACCCTTGGTAAAGTGGGAAATCCTATTTCCTAAATTTTATTACAGAGAGATTAGGGCATCAGTGCTCTCCATAAATCCAGACTTCTCCTCTTAACAAGAAAAAGAATGATGCTGCAAGAATCATTCAAAAGACAAGCTGCAGAATGGAATATGCACACTTGCTTAACTGAAATAAAATACTCCTTTATTTCTATTTCCTTTCCTTAGATACAGTTTGATGCTTTTTTTTACCCAAAATCACAGTAATATTGGAGCATCTCACAAAGATCCTTGATAAAAGAACCTACTAAATCCTGTATATAGTTTGGCTTGGTATTTTGTTAGGATTCAGTACTGTTTAGTGGCCCTCATTTAGAGCCTTACAGAATCCAGGTCCTGGTTAGACATCTATACTTGATCCAGCTTGATGTATGTTTAAAAACATGGAGGACAAAATGGATAATCCCACATTATCAGATCCTGCCAGTAGGATGGAACAACTAGATAGCTGTATTTCCTACAACAATCTACAGAACTGGGCCAGTATGGTAACACAGTCCACAACAATGAACTGTGGAGAAAAAGTCTTTTAGGGAACGACCACAGCTCTGGGGTGGGATTTTTTTGGAGTCCTGTTTGCAATTTTGAGGGCATATTTTGGCCACATTCAAAAAATGTGGCCCATGCCTCTCATAAAAATGGCTGTTATTATGGGCACAATCACAGGGTTGTGGGATTAGCTCTGCCATCTGACTCAGCGTCTAGTTTTTTTTTTCTTTTTTTCTGAACGGTTGAGTACATTTCCAAAACATCATAGACTGCTGCTAATTATTTTTTAAGCATACCCGTGGGGACCTTGTAGTACCCAGAGATATTCTTATAAATAAAGAGTATAAGGCAAACTGGTGCTTTGCTCGGCAGCATGCCAGCTTCCAATTTAAATCTGTAATAGTAAATAATCTAAAAGTAAGAAAAAGAAATCAAGTGGATCACGAAGCCTGGTGTATGTGGGGCTTATGAGCAACATACTGCTTTATCCTATGGCAAACCATGTGCTTCAACCGCAAAATGCCCTAAATTCAATCCCTACACTTTCCAGTGCAACCCAGGAAGACCCCTGTCTGTTACTGGAAAGCTAATTTATTTATTTTATTTTTATCCCGCGGCGGGGTGAGCTCCCGTTGCTAGTCCCAGCTCCTGCTCACCTAGCAGTTCGAAAACATGCAAATGTGAGTAGATCAATAGGTACTGCTTCGGCGGGAAGGTAACGGCGTTCCGTGTAGTCATGCCAGCCACATGACCCGGAAGTGTCCTATGGACAACGCCAGCTCCAAGGCTTAGAAACGGAGATGAGCACCGCCCCCTAGAGTCGGACACGACTGGACTTTACGTCAAGGGAAACCTTTACCTTTACCTTTATTATTTTTATAAATAACTCAAGGCAGCGAACATACCTAATATTCCTTCCTCGTCCTATTTTCCCCACAACAGCAACCCTGTGAGGTGAGCTGGGCTGAGAGGGAGTGACTGGCCCAAGCTCACCCAGCCAGCTTTCATGCCTAAGGCAGGACTAGAACTCACAGACTCCTGGTTTCTAGCCCAGCACCTTAACCACTAGACCAAACTGGCTCTAATACTAGCTCGTGTAGCAAATACTGTACTCAACATATCCACAGTCTGACTTAACATAAGGAGGGTTGACATAGTTCACTATCTAATGTTTTATTTGTCACTTGTTCAGAGCCGACCAAACCACAGCCAGCAAATGCCACATACAGCTGGCCTCTGATACTATAGAGAGAAGATTTTGTCAATAAAATTAGATCACTCATATCTAAGACAACTTCCCTGTTAAAACACAACGCCCTCCTTACATGGTTGCCTACGACTCAGAGCAGTTTAACTTTGAAACAGGCTTCCAAATGCCACCATTTATACATATTTTCACTTACAGGTCCGGCTGACAAATCTTACCGATCCTGTAATTTGATGGATCAGGGACTGACTTAAAAGGCTGCACCAAATTTAACAGATGGCTATTCTAGTTATGAAGACAATACTTAACTGTCCAAAAGGCTGGAACAGTGGAGAAGCTTTGTAGGAAAGGATACAGGAAAGGACAAAAATAGAGGCAATTTACAGCTCTTTCACTAACCGTAAAAAAATGCACAGGCAAAATAGCAGCACAGACATTGCTAAATGCCACTCGTAGTTTGCGCTCTTAATTTTTTTTTCTTTTAATCACTGCTGGAAGTTTGGTCTAAAAATGAATTTGTGTCAAATGTATTTGTGTCAATTTGGCATGCCTCCACTCTTTCTGGGGACAGAAGGACTTTTTTTTTTGTAAATTTACTAATTAAGTAAACACATATCCTATATGGATTGAAGAAGGAATTTTCAATCAAGAAACTGGGCTGAATTAGATAATGATTTTTTCCCCCCATAAAAGAACTCTAAATTAAAATTTGTTCCAAAGGGTGCATTTCTGCCTCTAATATAAGTTTTCTCCCCTCCACCCCACTCCCTGGTCATAAATCCACTTTTAATGGGGATAAGAATATTTCTGCTAAATTAAGTCAATATGGACTAAATATGCAAATTGTCTCAGTCTCCTTTCTTTTAGAATTAAAATGGGTTTTATACAGAACTTAATTTCACGAAACGAAGCAAACATAGGGGAGCTGGGATTGCATTTCATTTAATCCATCCCCTTTTCCTTTCGTTGGAATATGGATTAGATTAAATCACCATTACATCTTGTTCTGTTCTCCCTGTCTCATCCCATGAGTCTGGTGTAAAATCAATTCAAATTTTGAGGAAAGGTATACAGAAAAGGGGAATGTTCATATGGCTGACGAAAGTTCTTTGAAACTGGAAAAGTCCTGTTGAGGAAGACCAGTAGTGAAAGATCACACTCTTCATAGGTTGCTTTAAAAATGCCAATCTATATGAGCAACCTGGTTCTTTGGCAGCCTATACTACAACTCTACTGGATACCAAAGGACCTGCAGAGAATATGTAGCACCTTCCTAGCATATATGAAGATAGGTCATATCTATTGCTGAAACAAATACTGGAACATTTCAAATAACCCATGTATATTTGTAACCCATTTTTCTCTGCAGAAGTGTATATAGCAAACAAGCAGATATACTGGCAACTCCTTACAAACTTTATCAGCAGATGGCAACTGTTGGTTAACCTTGTCTGGCCTTGGAAGCTAAGCAGGGTTGGCCTTGGTTAGTTCTTGGATGGGGGACCTTCAGAGATCTGTAGAGTAGACTGTTCAGGAAAAGGCAATGGCAAAACCATTTCTTTACTTTCGGTTAAAAAAAACAACCCTGCATGGATGTGCCGATGTCACCAGGAGTTGAGTTTAACTTTGGATTCTGGAAAATTGGTACCCTTTACCTTTTAATCTTGCAAGCTAACTTCTCAGCTCCCCCAATTTGTTCTATTAAACATGGCTTAGAATTATATCTGCAGTAATGCCTATCATTGTATGCTTATAGGCCTGTTATAAGAATGGTTCTGTCATGTTCGCCGTTTCAATGTCTTTGATGCATCGTAACGTTTCGCATGTCATTAATTGGATGCGTGTTTCATCTTTCTCGGGAGGATGGGAACGGTTATCTTTTGGCTTTGCTTTGGAATGTATTTGTATTATCTACTGCGCTCAAGGTTACTTTCCCAGGCTAGCAACTCTGACGATTGCTAGCACCTGTGGCGGGCGGAGCTGTTACGAGGGAGGCGGGATACGTTTGTACCAAGGGTTTAAGTTTGTATTTGGCGCGCTTTTGCTCATTCTCAGCTTTCTCTGTATCTGCCTTTAGTACTCTAAATAAATCAGATTTCATTTAGCAGCCTCTTGTGAGTCTGAGTATTTGGGGCTAGGGCAACCATTACATAAAGCTGAGAATCTAAGTTCCTAACTCCGCTGGCCCCTGTCCAGGAAAGACAAGCGTCTAACCCTGTGAGGGAGAGAGCCCGCGATGACTGAACCCGACATCATGATGATGGAGGAAGGGGAACCGGACTCGACCGTGAGGCAGTCCGGCCGACCGTCCCAAGGTGAGGAGCTGTCAGCCATCCGAGAGGAGGCGAGCTCCGAGTCGGAGAGTGAAGCCGGGGGGCTGAAAACGGCCCCAGAGACCACCGTAAATTCTCCGGGCGAGCTGCTCACCTGGGATACGACCCAAGGAGAGGCCACGGCAGCGGGGGGTCCCTCCTGGAGGCAGAGATACCCATTGTCCCCCAACGTGGTGCAGGTGCAGCCAACGGAGGGCTCACCCACTCCGGATCGGATCCGAGTGTTGGAGTCCAAAATGGATTCGTTGGAGGCTATATTGAAACAGCTGAGCTTGGATGTGACCTCGTTGCGAGAGGTCCGGGAAGAATCAAGCCAAAGGCATTCAACCCCCTCTTCCCAGGGGCTGTCCCCGGAACGGCGACGGGTGGTGCGGAGGCGCGAAGGGGACCAGTCGGTCCGGATGGAAATCGCAGCATCGCCAGGGCGATCGCCCCGGGGCCCCGTGCCGCCCCAAGCTAGGGGAACACAAGCCGCGGCAGCACCGGTGGTGGGGCGCAGCGCGGCGGGAGGCGGCATGCGAGACTTCCCTGTCAAGTTTGATGGGGACCCGACCAAACTCTCGTTCTTCCTGACGAACGCGAAAGCCTATATGGAAGAATGGGGGGCGTCTTTCCAATCGGAAAAGGCAAGGATCATCACCATTGCCACCAAACTGAAGGGGAGGGCGGCAGACTGGTATGTCCAGATGTGCCAGTCGGAGGCGCCCGAACTGGACAGTCTCGAGGAGTTCCTCTGGGCGTTAAAGCAACACTTCGAGGACCCCTTAGCAAAGGAGAGAGCAAAGCGAGCCCTGAAGGAACTCAAGCAGGGGTTCAGATCAGTGGCCGATTATGCTTTGGAGTTTAAAGCGCTAGCTGGGAAGGTGGATGACTGGTCCCAGGCCACCATTATCGAGCTCTTCAAGGATGGCTTGAATACAGAGGTGCTGCGCTGGTCCCTGGGGAGGGACGACCCATACACGCTGTATGAGTGGATCCTGCTGGCGGGGAGGGCTGAACATGCCCAGGAGATCTTTGCCCAGCGGAGGACCGCCAAGTCGGGGCGGGAGGTGAAGCCCAGCCGCCCATCGACCACCGGGGGAAAACCGGGACAACGACCCTGGGACGAGGAGCGGGAGAAGCGGTACGCAAAAGGCTTGTGCCTGAGATGTGGTAAGGAGGGGCATAGAGTGGCAGCATGCCCGAAGGCAAAGGTGGAGGAACGGCCCGGAAAACCGCCAGCAAAGTCCCCTGCATTGCCGAGGAAGCAAAAAGCTGCGGTGGCTGAAACCGCGGGAGACGATGTGATGTTCTTCGAAATTGAGGGGGAGACCGAAATCCCGCAGCCGGCGGGAAACGCCAGCCACCTGCTCTAAAGGGCGCCGCTGGGCAGGTGGTAGAGGATGGGCGCGAGCCTCCATCGGTGAGTGGCACTTACCGCATACTCATGGTGAAATTGAAATTGGGCTCCCAATCCAAGACTGTGGAAGTATGGGCCATGATTGATTCGGGGTGTTCCCGCTGTCTTATGCACCCCGACGTGGTGGCGGCTTTGGAGCTCCCCACGTTCCCTTTACAGCGACCCATCGCTTTTACTCAGCTGGATGGGTCCGTGGCAGGGGGCCAACCGGTCACCCATTTTACAGGGCAGGTAGCCTTGCAACTGGGCAGTCACCAGGAAAAGCTGTCTTTTGGGGTGGCTCCGGTTGGGGGGCCATTGGTGGTGTTGGGGGTACCCTGGTTGGTGCAGCAAAACCCCCACATAAACTGGGTCTACCGAACTATCACGTTTAGGGATGGGTTTTATCAAGCGGCCGAGGGGAAGGGTGCCCCAGGGGAGATGGTGGGGGTTGCGGCAGCTGCGACTCCGCCTTACCCGGCCTCTCCTCTGGAAGGCTTGCCGGCCGAGTACTGGATGTTTGCTGATGTATTCGGTGAAAAGGAAGCCGATCAGTTGCCCCCCCATCGGAAGACGGACTGTGCCATAGAACTGTTGCCCAACACCCAATTGCCTAAACCAAAAATTTATTCCATGACTCAGAAGGAACTAACTCTGTTGAGGGAATTTGTGGATAAAAACCTGGCGCGCGGATTTATTGAGCCGGCAAATTCACCCGTGGGGGCGCCGGTTCTTTTTCGCCCAAAAAAGGACGGAACATTGAGACTTTGTACGGATTTCCGCGGATTAAATGCCGTCTCAATTTCCAACAAATATCCCTTGCCATTGATAAAGGACATGTTGTCACATCTGGCCAAGGGCAAGATCTTCTCTAAACTGGATTTAAGAGAAGCCTACTATCGTGTACGGATCAAGGAGGGGGATGAGTGGAAAACCGCATTCAATTGCCCGTTGGGAGCTTTCCAGTATAAGGTGTTGCCGTTTGGGTTGGCTGGGGCCCCTGGGGTATTTATGCAATTAATCAATGAGGTTTTGCATGAACATCTGTTCAAAGGTGTACTTGTGTATTTGGATGATGTATTGATTTATACTGAAACCATGAAAGAGCATGTGGCTCTGGTAAAGCAAGTATTGTGTAAACTCAGATCGGCTGAATTGTATGCTAAGCTGTCGAAATGTGCCTTTCATCAGACCCAAATTGACTACTTGGGGTATAGAATTTCTGATAAAGGCATAGAAATGGATCCTGCCAAGGTGCAGGCTATCATGGACTGGGAGAGTCCCCGCACCCGCAGGCAACTTCAAAGTTTCTTGGGGTTCAGCAACTATTACAGATTGTTCATAAGGGGATTCGCTGAGATTGCCTTGCCCCTAACGGAGCTGCTGCGAACCAAAGGGGTGGGAGACACTAGGAGAGTCAAGAATCCCGGAGCGCTATTGAGGTGGACGCCTGCGTGTCAAACGGCGTTTGAGCGCTTGAAAGCAGCTTTTGTCAAAGAGCCAATTTTACAGCATCCTGATCCCTCCAAGCCGTTTGTTGTACAGGCAGATGCTTCCGATTATTCTATTGGGGCATTGTTGATGCAGAAGGATGAGGCAGGATGCCTCAAGCCCTGTGCCTACTTATCCCGCAAATTCTCTGAGACTGAAAGACGTTGGCATGTTTGGGAGAAGGAGGCATTTGCAGTAAAAGCTGCATTAGAAGCTTGGAGGCATCTGTTAGAAGGGGCAAATCATCCCTTTGAAGTATGGACGGACCATAAAAACTTGGAGGCTCTTAGTACCCCTCGAAAACTGAGCCCCAAACAAGTTCGTTGGGCTCAATTTTTCAACCGATTCAATTTTCAGTTTAAATTTATTCCAGGGAAAAAGAACTTCTTGGCTGATGCCTTGTCAAGGCAACCTCAGGACTCTGGGGCAGCGCCAGATGTGGTAAGCACCCTATGGACGGCGCCCCAATTGGGCATGCAGGCTGTGACGCGAAGCCAAACGCGCGCGCAGCAGCCGCCCACTACAAGCGCTGTTCAGCCAAGTCCTTTGTCAATTCCCTCCCAGTTGCAACAAAAGTTTCTAAAAGAACTGAAAACGGATACTTGGTTGCTTGCAAATAAAGACAATGTTACTTTTGACAGAGGCTTTGCTTGGAAATCCGACCGCCTCTACGTCCCTGAAAGCCTCAGAAAAGATGTCTTACTCCGTTCACACGATGACAAACTTGCAGGTCACTTCGGGTTTGTAAAAACCTTGCACCTCGTTCGGAGGCAATTCTGGTGGCCCACATTACGTAAAGATGTCAAAGACTACATTTCCTCCTGCACTGTTTGTGCAATGTCCAAGCGCAAGGTAGGCAAGCCCCAAGGACTGCTGCAACCGGTGGCAGCCCCTTCTTCCCCTTGGGAGGAAATCTCCATGGACTTTATTGTCGAGCTCCCGCCCAGCCAACGCAAAACGGTCATTTGGGTGGTCAAAGACTATTTCTCCAAACAGGCTCACTTCATCCCTTGCGTGTCCATTCCGTCGGCCCGTCAGTTGGCGCGCCTATTCCTTGTACACGTGTACAGGTTACACGGATGTCCCTCCCGCTTAATTTCGGACAGAGGTACACAATTTACCTCGCAATTTTGGCGGGCATTTCTCAAGCTGTTGGGCACGAAACAAGCCCTATCCACGGCTTGGCATCCTCAGACGGACGGGGCCACTGAGGCGCTTAACTCGACTCTAGAACAGTACCTTCGAGCTTTTGTGAATTACCAGCAGGACAATTGGGTAGACCTCCTACCATTTGCTGAAGTGGCTTACAACAATGCAGTGCATCAAAGCACTGGCCAAACCCCCTTTCGGGTAGCCCTGGGTAAAGACTTTGTACCTATCTCTGATCTACCACAACCTCCGGCTGGTGCAGTCACTCCAGATGATTGGACAACACAACTGGCTGACTCCTGGCCAATGATTCAAAAGGCATTGGCAGATGCACAAGCAGATTATAAACTATATGCTGATCGGAAGCGGGCTCCCCAACCGGCATTCCAAGTGGGGGACTCTGTGTACCTTTCAACAAAGTTTATCAAGTCATCCCAACCTTCAAAGAAACTTGCGCCTAAGTTTGTGGGTCCTTTCCCGATTATCGCTCAGATTAACCCTGTGACTTTTAAACTTGACTTGCCTCATAACCTTAAACGCTTACACCCTGTTTTTCATTGCAGCTTACTCAAACCGACTATTCCTTCTGACCGATGGCATCGTCAACCTCCACCTCCCACCCCCATCATGATTGATGGTCAGCAACACTTCGAAGTTAAAGAAATTCTAGACTCTAGACGCCTTCGCAATTCTTTGCAATATTTAGTCCGTTGGAAACATTTCCCTCATCCTGAGTGGGTCGCTGCACCAGATGTGGCTTCCCCTGTTTTGGTAGCCCGCTTCCACTCTGCTTATCCCACAAAACCGGGTCCCTAAGTGTATTTTTAGGAGGGCGGTATGTCATGTTCGCCGTTTCAATGTCTTTGATGCATCGTAACGTTTCGCATGTCATTAATTGGATGCGTGTTTCATCTTTCTCGGGAGGATGGGAACGGTTATCTTTTGGCTTTGCTTTGGAATGTATTTGTATTATCTACTGCGCTCAAGGTTACTTTCCCAGGCTAGCAACTCTGACGATTGCTAGCACCTGTGGCGGGCGGAGCTGTTACGAGGGAGGCGGGATACGTTTGTACCAAGGGTTTAAGTTTGTATTTGGCGCGCTTTTGCTCATTCTCAGCTTTCTCTGTATCTGCCTTTAGTACTCTAAATAAATCAGATTTCATTTAGCAGCCTCTTGTGAGTCTGAGTATTTGGGGCTAGGGCAACCATTACATAAAGCTGAGAATCTAAGTTCCTAACTCCGCTGGCCCCTGTCCAGGAAAGACAAGCGTCTAACCCTGTGAGGGAGAGAGCCCGCGATGACTGAACCCGACATCATGATGATGGAGGAAGGGGAACCGGACTCGACCGTGAGGCAGTCCGGCCGACCGTCCCAAGGTGAGGAGCTGTCAGCCATCCGAGAGGAGGCGAGCTCCGAGTCGGAGAGTGAAGCCGGGGGGCTGAAAACGGCCCCAGAGACCACCGTAAATTCTCCGGGCGAGCTGCTCACCTGGGATACGACCCAAGGAGAGGCCACGGCAGCGGGGGGTCCCTCCTGGAGGCAGAGATACCCATTGTCCCCCAACGTGGTGCAGGTGCAGCCAACGGAGGGCTCACCCACTCCGGATCGGATCCGAGTGTTGGAGTCCAAAATGGATTCGTTGGAGGCTATATTGAAACAGCTGAGCTTGGATGTGACCTCGTTGCGAGAGGTCCGGGAAGAATCAAGCCAAAGGCATTCAACCCCCTCTTCCCAGGGGCTGTCCCCGGAACGGCGACGGGTGGTGCGGAGGCGCGAAGGGGACCAGTCGGTCCGGATGGAAATCGCAGCATCGCCAGGGCGATCGCCCCGGGGCCCCGTGCCGCCCCAAGCTAGGGGAACACAAGCCGCGGCAGCACCGGTGGTGGGGCGCAGCGCGGCGGGAGGCGGCATGCGAGACTTCCCTGTCAAGTTTGATGGGGACCCGACCAAACTCTCGTTCTTCCTGACGAACGCGAAAGCCTATATGGAAGAATGGGGGGCGTCTTTCCAATCGGAAAAGGCAAGGATCATCACCATTGCCACCAAACTGAAGGGGAGGGCGGCAGACTGGTATGTCCAGATGTGCCAGTCGGAGGCGCCCGAACTGGACAGTCTCGAGGAGTTCCTCTGGGCGTTAAAGCAACACTTCGAGGACCCCTTAGCAAAGGAGAGAGCAAAGCGAGCCCTGAAGGAACTCAAGCAGGGGTTCAGATCAGTGGCCGATTATGCTTTGGAGTTTAAAGCGCTAGCTGGGAAGGTGGATGACTGGTCCCAGGCCACCATTATCGAGCTCTTCAAGGATGGCTTGAATACAGAGGTGCTGCGCTGGTCCCTGGGGAGGGACGACCCATACACGCTGTATGAGTGGATCCTGCTGGCGGGGAGGGCTGAACATGCCCAGGAGATCTTTGCCCAGCGGAGGACCGCCAAGTCGGGGCGGGAGGTGAAGCCCAGCCGCCCATCGACCACCGGGGGAAAACCGGGACAACGACCCTGGGACGAGGAGCGGGAGAAGCGGTACGCAAAAGGCTTGTGCCTGAGATGTGGTAAGGAGGGGCATAGAGTGGCAGCATGCCCGAAGGCAAAGGTGGAGGAACGGCCCGGAAAACCGCCAGCAAAGTCCCCTGCATTGCCGAGGAAGCAAAAAGCTGCGGTGGCTGAAACCGCGGGAGACGATGTGATGTTCTTCGAAATTGAGGGGGAGACCGAAATCCCGCAGCCGGCGGGAAACGCCAGCCACCTGCTCTAAAGGGCGCCGCTGGGCAGGTGGTAGAGGATGGGCGCGAGCCTCCATCGGTGAGTGGCACTTACCGCATACTCATGGTGAAATTGAAATTGGGCTCCCAATCCAAGACTGTGGAAGTATGGGCCATGATTGATTCGGGGTGTTCCCGCTGTCTTATGCACCCCGACGTGGTGGCGGCTTTGGAGCTCCCCACGTTCCCTTTACAGCGACCCATCGCTTTTACTCAGCTGGATGGGTCCGTGGCAGGGGGCCAACCGGTCACCCATTTTACAGGGCAGGTAGCCTTGCAACTGGGCAGTCACCAGGAAAAGCTGTCTTTTGGGGTGGCTCCGGTTGGGGGGCCATTGGTGGTGTTGGGGGTACCCTGGTTGGTGCAGCAAAACCCCCACATAAACTGGGTCTACCGAACTATCACGTTTAGGGATGGGTTTTATCAAGCGGCCGAGGGGAAGGGTGCCCCAGGGGAGATGGTGGGGGTTGCGGCAGCTGCGACTCCGCCTTACCCGGCCTCTCCTCTGGAAGGCTTGCCGGCCGAGTACTGGATGTTTGCTGATGTATTCGGTGAAAAGGAAGCCGATCAGTTGCCCCCCCATCGGAAGACGGACTGTGCCATAGAACTGTTGCCCAACACCCAATTGCCTAAACCAAAAATTTATTCCATGACTCAGAAGGAACTAACTCTGTTGAGGGAATTTGTGGATAAAAACCTGGCGCGCGGATTTATTGAGCCGGCAAATTCACCCGTGGGGGCGCCGGTTCTTTTTCGCCCAAAAAAGGACGGAACATTGAGACTTTGTACGGATTTCCGCGGATTAAATGCCGTCTCAATTTCCAACAAATATCCCTTGCCATTGATAAAGGACATGTTGTCACATCTGGCCAAGGGCAAGATCTTCTCTAAACTGGATTTAAGAGAAGCCTACTATCGTGTACGGATCAAGGAGGGGGATGAGTGGAAAACCGCATTCAATTGCCCGTTGGGAGCTTTCCAGTATAAGGTGTTGCCGTTTGGGTTGGCTGGGGCCCCTGGGGTATTTATGCAATTAATCAATGAGGTTTTGCATGAACATCTGTTCAAAGGTGTACTTGTGTATTTGGATGATGTATTGATTTATACTGAAACCATGAAAGAGCATGTGGCTCTGGTAAAGCAAGTATTGTGTAAACTCAGATCGGCTGAATTGTATGCTAAGCTGTCGAAATGTGCCTTTCATCAGACCCAAATTGACTACTTGGGGTATAGAATTTCTGATAAAGGCATAGAAATGGATCCTGCCAAGGTGCAGGCTATCATGGACTGGGAGAGTCCCCGCACCCGCAGGCAACTTCAAAGTTTCTTGGGGTTCAGCAACTATTACAGATTGTTCATAAGGGGATTCGCTGAGATTGCCTTGCCCCTAACGGAGCTGCTGCGAACCAAAGGGGTGGGAGACACTAGGAGAGTCAAGAATCCCGGAGCGCTATTGAGGTGGACGCCTGCGTGTCAAACGGCGTTTGAGCGCTTGAAAGCAGCTTTTGTCAAAGAGCCAATTTTACAGCATCCTGATCCCTCCAAGCCGTTTGTTGTACAGGCAGATGCTTCCGATTATTCTATTGGGGCATTGTTGATGCAGAAGGATGAGGCAGGATGCCTCAAGCCCTGTGCCTACTTATCCCGCAAATTCTCTGAGACTGAAAGACGTTGGCATGTTTGGGAGAAGGAGGCATTTGCAGTAAAAGCTGCATTAGAAGCTTGGAGGCATCTGTTAGAAGGGGCAAATCATCCCTTTGAAGTATGGACGGACCATAAAAACTTGGAGGCTCTTAGTACCCCTCGAAAACTGAGCCCCAAACAAGTTCGTTGGGCTCAATTTTTCAACCGATTCAATTTTCAGTTTAAATTTATTCCAGGGAAAAAGAACTTCTTGGCTGATGCCTTGTCAAGGCAACCTCAGGACTCTGGGGCAGCGCCAGATGTGGTAAGCACCCTATGGACGGCGCCCCAATTGGGCATGCAGGCTGTGACGCGAAGCCAAACGCGCGCGCAGCAGCCGCCCACTACAAGCGCTGTTCAGCCAAGTCCTTTGTCAATTCCCTCCCAGTTGCAACAAAAGTTTCTAAAAGAACTGAAAACGGATACTTGGTTGCTTGCAAATAAAGACAATGTTACTTTTGACAGAGGCTTTGCTTGGAAATCCGACCGCCTCTACGTCCCTGAAAGCCTCAGAAAAGATGTCTTACTCCGTTCACACGATGACAAACTTGCAGGTCACTTCGGGTTTGTAAAAACCTTGCACCTCGTTCGGAGGCAATTCTGGTGGCCCACATTACGTAAAGATGTCAAAGACTACATTTCCTCCTGCACTGTTTGTGCAATGTCCAAGCGCAAGGTAGGCAAGCCCCAAGGACTGCTGCAACCGGTGGCAGCCCCTTCTTCCCCTTGGGAGGAAATCTCCATGGACTTTATTGTCGAGCTCCCGCCCAGCCAACGCAAAACGGTCATTTGGGTGGTCAAAGACTATTTCTCCAAACAGGCTCACTTCATCCCTTGCGTGTCCATTCCGTCGGCCCGTCAGTTGGCGCGCCTATTCCTTGTACACGTGTACAGGTTACACGGATGTCCCTCCCGCTTAATTTCGGACAGAGGTACACAATTTACCTCGCAATTTTGGCGGGCATTTCTCAAGCTGTTGGGCACGAAACAAGCCCTATCCACGGCTTGGCATCCTCAGACGGACGGGGCCACTGAGGCGCTTAACTCGACTCTAGAACAGTACCTTCGAGCTTTTGTGAATTACCAGCAGGACAATTGGGTAGACCTCCTACCATTTGCTGAAGTGGCTTACAACAATGCAGTGCATCAAAGCACTGGCCAAACCCCCTTTCGGGTAGCCCTGGGTAAAGACTTTGTACCTATCTCTGATCTACCACAACCTCCGGCTGGTGCAGTCACTCCAGATGATTGGACAACACAACTGGCTGACTCCTGGCCAATGATTCAAAAGGCATTGGCAGATGCACAAGCAGATTATAAACTATATGCTGATCGGAAGCGGGCTCCCCAACCGGCATTCCAAGTGGGGGACTCTGTGTACCTTTCAACAAAGTTTATCAAGTCATCCCAACCTTCAAAGAAACTTGCGCCTAAGTTTGTGGGTCCTTTCCCGATTATCGCTCAGATTAACCCTGTGACTTTTAAACTTGACTTGCCTCATAACCTTAAACGCTTACACCCTGTTTTTCATTGCAGCTTACTCAAACCGACTATTCCTTCTGACCGATGGCATCGTCAACCTCCACCTCCCACCCCCATCATGATTGATGGTCAGCAACACTTCGAAGTTAAAGAAATTCTAGACTCTAGACGCCTTCGCAATTCTTTGCAATATTTAGTCCGTTGGAAACATTTCCCTCATCCTGAGTGGGTCGCTGCACCAGATGTGGCTTCCCCTGTTTTGGTAGCCCGCTTCCACTCTGCTTATCCCACAAAACCGGGTCCCTAAGTGTATTTTTAGGAGGGCGGTATGTCATGTTCGCCGTTTCAATGTCTTTGATGCATCGTAACGTTCTAGTGTAATCAGTGGGCCAGAGTCAAGATTAACCCAAACCCATTGCTTTTATTGGATCTGATCTAGCCTGAATTAAATCATAGAAGAACAGTTTTACTTAATGAGAGAACACTAACTATGCTTAATGGTGGTGATTAAAACTGGAAGAAGAAGAAGATAGGAATTTGCTATAGGAAGAGAAAAAGGAACATGTATTACCAAGCTGACTCCAAATGTGAAGAAGTCATCAGAGAGGGGGATTTGCTCAGAAGTTGTGTGAAATGGTTCAGTCTTATTGCATATGCTACATGCAGATTTGCAGGAAAGCATTCTTCAACACTTTGTCAAAAGCTCATTTGCCCCTAAGCCATGATTGCAAAGAACCAAGTCACTTGGTTAGGATCAAAGATCAAACTACTACAGGAATCTTCCGTTCTCCTTTCTGAACACAAGGACTTAGAGGAGGTTAGAGCCTGTGCTTATGTATGCAAGGCTGAATCATGGCTTAGCATTACCTTGAAGAGACTGAGACAGCAAAAAAAAATGTGTGCAAGTCAATGTCTGCAAAATCAAGCTAAGGCTCAACAGAAAAGCACTTAAAAAACATGGCCAACTCATTTCAATTCTCAGTCAGGTTTCTGACATTTGCCTCCTTAATCTGAAATAGCTACTGCCTTAAGCCCAACATTTTCTTCACCTTCCTCCAGACATCAGTCAAAGACCTTGAAAACATCTTGGAGTAGCATGCCTGCCTGAATAGAGGAAAAGTTTTATAGTATCACTTCTTCAAAACATGATTTTTCCAGAAAAGGTCCTTAAAGAACCCATTTACCAGCAATGACAAGCAAGCTGATTTATCAGCCATCAAAACCCCAAGAAGCCTCTAGTCTAGGAGAGGCCACATTTCCTAGCAAGTTAGATGGTTGCCAATTTGTCACCCTGTCATTTCTTCTTACACCAATCCCAGAGACAAAGACCATAGTTCCTCAGGGGGAGAAAAGTTATAAAGAAGCTGAAGGTCTCTCTTTTGTCAGATTCTTTGCAGAGGCACTTGCCTTGCTAAGTACCTGCAGAAGTCAAGGCCAGACACAATCCAAATGACAGAAAAGCCGGGCCTCAGCTCCAGCTATTATCCGAGAATTGTTACTCACCTCTAGTGTGGTCAATACAATCTTCTCAACTGAAGAAAAATAAGCCTCCCACAAGAACTGTGTCTGCTGTCTAAGTGCTAGGATTTTATCCTGATGGATAGACCTGATTGTAGAAGGGATCTGTAACACAACATTGAAACAAATAAGACAGAGTCAAAAACACTGCAACCCGGGAACGTTAAGGCATGACTGGGGACCTTTCCAGATGATCCGTTTATAGCACAATCCGTTTAGATTTTATAGATCAGCGTACAGTGCATTTGGCTCTCATCTACGGCATACAATCCACACTGTCAGGCAATACCAGCTGTAATTGGAAATTGAATTATATGGGCTGTTAATGCTGTGTCTCTGTCCTAGTTCCGACTGGAGAGCCTGCACTTCTTATATTTATTGGAATTTCTCCAAAATCAGAGCGTCCTCCAAAACCAGATCATTTGCAAGCTTCCCATTTTCACAAGCCCTTTTTTGATGACAGGTAAAAAACTTTAACATGGCAGTGAACATCGCCATTCATGGGTAGTACCTGTGCCCATATCTGGGTTTCTATTGCCTTCAATGTGGATGCCTATAAACTTTCAGAACCTAAAAGATTTTTCAGTCCTTCTTCCAAGCTGTCCTCTCAAAAGCAGAAATGTTTGGAACCAGCGTGTGCACCAACAATCCAGGAGTGTATGCGCAAGGTCAATTTTTTAAAAGCCTTTTCAAGCTATAAAGTTCAATGTGACTGAAGGGGAAATAGATAATAATTTTATTAGCTAGGCAGAATTTGAATTAAATTAAAATTTATGGGGAGTAGAATCAATTTAGCAACTGTTCTGGCTCCATTGACTCTTTTTGGGAATGTGGCCCTTGGAACACAACCACAAAGTGATGCCCTCGGCCTAAAAAAAAATCTTCTTTATTCCCAGTAGACCATGACTATCTTTGGACTAGATAATATAGGGCCCAAAACTGATCATGGTGTACCTATGGGCTATGGATTAGTTCTCAGTAAGCTATATAGTACTTGTCAATCTAGAACCACAAAGTAACTTATACTGATGAATTTATTCATTCTGACTTCTCATTTTTCTATCTCAACTTCAATTTTTAACCATTTCCACACCAGTTTATGACTAAATCACTTTTCCTATAAAACTTTATAAAGATTTTCATGTATCTTGCTCATCATACATACATTATGGAGCACACCTGTCCCTTGCACAGCTTGTCTTTGCATGCTTTTTAATGGAGAACTGCTTCATAAAATTCAGAACCTGATGGATAACTGTACTGGTTTATCTACTGATACAGGAAATGCAAGTTAGGCAGCTTTGTAGTAAACATAAACCCAACTAATTTCTCCTTATATCCTAAAAGTTCCCAAGTGGATGTTCTTGCTCTGTAAACTGAAGAGCCATTGGTGGCCCAGAGAGATTCCACATCCATGGGAAGAAGAAAAAGGAACAGAATACAGGTAGTCCCCATTCAGCGACTGCCTTGGACAGTGACCATTCTCAGTTATGATGGTGATGAAAAAGTAACTTTGTGACCAATGGCACATTTACGACCTTTGCAAGTCTGTAAAGCAAAGGAAAGCTGAAGTAAGATCGCAATCACAGTTGAGGTTTCACTTAGCAACCACTTTGCTTAATGACTGATCGGCTGGTCCCAATTGTAGTCGTTAAATGAAGACTAGCTGTATCCAAGACAGATGCCAAGCTTCTATGAACTGCATGACCTTTAGGCATCTTGCATAGCAGACAGGAGAAAAATTGATTTCAGAAAGTTCTGACTTATATATCTTCTATGTATGTGCATACTGTATACTTTCTATCTAAAGTAGGAAAAATCAATCCTTCATATTCCATTTATTGAGGAGGGTACTATTTTAGTATGGCACCTATTTTCTCATTAGTCTGCTGTGTTCTTCCTAAGCCTTTCAAATGATTCATTTTTCCTGGGCTAATTATGCATAAAGCATCTGCCTATGTTTGCTTTTGATTTGTGCCATTTTGCATTTTCCGCTTACACATTAGATTATACCCAACAAAGGCCTTTTTGCTCATACATATTCTCTCACATTTTTTGCCCCCAAAATCCATTCCAATAAAATACTCTTAATTAGAATACATCTGTTCTTTGCATAGCATCATGATTTTATAGACAATGGGGGTGAAGAGGAAACATCTTAGGGGCAACAATTCTCTCATGCCAAAAGGAATTTTGTATTTTGCAAGAGGTTCAATGAGATGAAACTTGTAATGGTGTGTGGGAATGACCTTGGGAGATGGGAAGAAGAGTTGCAGACTAGTGTATAAAAGATATCTCAACAAACAGAGGGAGGGAAGGTGTGGGAAACCTTTGAGAAGGGACTCTCCCTAGTTTTCTGGAGAGTGAAAGGAAAGGAGGGGAGAAATACTTTCAGTCTTACATGATTCTGTTAATGTAATTTTATAATAAAGACAGAACTAGTACTCCTGGTGGTGCTTCGTGTCTGGACTACCTCACAGGGCTAACAAAAACCTTCTACTCAACATCCAGTTTTGCCCATCTCACTGTAAACCTCAAATTGCTGGGCAGTATCCCATGTGGGCCAGTGCTCCTTTCAGCAAGCCATGGGAGAGTTCCCAAACCAGGAGGCAGATGACATGCTACCTTCATTTCTTGGTTCAGCAAGGGCATGGGAAGAAGCCAAGGTGTCATAAGGAAGCTGCTCCCAGCTATGGTAAGCTACCCTGTTTTGCACCTCCAGAAGAAGCACTGCAAATCTTCGTTCAAGTGTTTCCTCTGAAACAGGAGCCAAATTGGTTCAGTTCTCCCAAGATGGATGGAAGTACCATGATATTATGTCTCATGCAAAGGTGGCACCAATGTTAAAACATGAGTGATATTCCAACTAGCATCATCTGGATTTTATATTGTATTTATCTTCAATATTATATTTGTATGTACATTTATTTATGGCATTTTAATGTTTTTATCCTTGCTGTAAACCACCCAGAGTCCCCCCTTGGGGGGAGATGGGCGGTGGCAAAATTTAATAAACAAACAAACAAACAAACAAATAAATCAGCTCATCTCTTGCATGTGGAAAAGGGCCAAAGTGCAATCATTTTAACAGTCTGTAAATCTGTTATTGAAACAAGGGTCATGAGAAAACTAAAAATGAGGATATGAGACCCATCAATAACAATGCAAGAAGGCAGCAATTAGTGAGACGTGTCAGCATTGAAGTATTCATATCTTCATCTATTTGTGATGTGAAGATCTTCCTGGGCCAAGCCAGCACTGAACCACTGAAGTATGTTGGCTGTGACCTGAAAGTGCTTCATAAGGAATATAGATTTCTAACTGTAAAGAGCAAGGATTATCCATTACCTTTAAATGGAACCTCGACTCATTCAATGCATGAGGCTTGAAGGAATCATTGTTTAGAGCCAGTGGTTTCTGTCATACTTCAAGGTAAACAATGGCTTTAGTGAAAAAAATGTAGGTTTTCACAGCTGCTATTTATTGGTGCAATGACTTCTCGGTAATGTTGCATGAGACAATGAATATGCCTTTAAATATAGTTTAGAGGTTCATGAATGAGCTTAACTGCTTCCCTTTGAGCTTAACCGCTCTTCTTTTCGTCCTGTTTGACCAGGAAGATGATTTCAGAATTAATCTTAACTATGGCTAAGCATACCAACTTCGTAAATCAGTCTCAAGTTGGGTTCTTTATATCTCTTTATATAATCTCTTTATATAACCTTTTGTAGCATCTGCTTGTTAATTTCAGCTAACATTAACCATAGGTTGCTGGGTTCATATAACATGGCAAATGGTGGTGAAACGGAGGAGAAGCTTGCAAACTCTTCATTGTAGTTCTGCTGCAAAAGAAAGGCAAAAATCTCAGCCCATTGCAACATGGCTTTAAAGGAGGCTACAGGGTTGAGATTGCCTTGGTTGTTCTCATGAGAAGGTTGTCTAAGGGCTGTCAGAGAAAGTTTTTTCCTAATTTTCACAGCTTTTGATACTATCAATCATGGTATCCTTATGGATTCTTTGAGAGATCTGGGAGTAGAAGGGAGATTTCAGATAGTTTAACTTTCTTGAAAGAGGAACAATTGAGTGGATGGAGTCCTTTAGAATGCCATTCTGTCTTCATCACTTTTACAGTAAGTACATATATACACAGAACCATGGAGAGCATCAGGAGATTTAGAGCTATCAATATTCTGGTGGAACCCAAACGTAGTTTTTTGTAACATGCCTGCACCTAACAATTAAGTGCAGGCATGGATGACCAATAATAAATTGTAACTGAATCCAGGCATGGTGGAGGTACTCATTATAAGGGATCACAATTCTAGAGAAGTGGTAGATCTCCTGGTTTTAAACAGAGTTATACTCTCCACAAAAGAACAGTTTGGGAAGTGCTTCTGTATGATGATCTCTTTCTGGTTTCCTAAACTGGAGCAAGGGTACCCTTTCCTGGACGGAGAATGTCCTTAAAATGATGATACAGGTGGGGCAAACTCCAGACCCATCAAGTGTAAGATACTCTACATGGGCTGATTCTGTGTCTAGACCAGAAATTTCACCTGGTACAGAACTCAGCAGTTGGTTGAGTTCTGTTCTGAAATAACTGAAAGAGACCTCATTATACCTGGGCTAAATGCACTGTACTGCCTGCCAATTTGGTTCTGGTGAGATGGAAACTGATTGTCATTATTGTTAGAACTCTATGTGGCTTTGGTCCAGACCACTTGAGAAAACCGTTTTTCCATACAACCTGAGGTCTTTAGAATGCATTCTCCACTACATTGGAAGCCTAACCTCTTTGTTTTCTAAAAGACTCTAAAATACCCCAAACAGGCTTTGAACAATTAATTTTAATTGTTTCACACTGGTGATTTTTAATATCTCTGGTTTTAATTTTGGCTTTACATTTCCTTGTAAAAGACTGAGAGATCTTTACTGAGGTGTGTTTAGCTCAATAAATAAAATAATTAACTAATTAAATGGTGTGGGCTCAATAGCAGGCTAAATGTGTTCATATCCTAATACAGCCAGGGAACCAAAGTGATTAATCTCTCAATCCGGGATTGGAAAGACTTAGGTTCAAATCCCAAATTTAAACTGGAAGCTCACTAGGTGGTCTCTGATTGAACACTTATTTTACAGGAGTGAGCACTGAGAGCGATAGGCAGGAAGAAAGGAAGACAGGCAGGAAATATGGAAATAATATTTTTCTTTGTTATACAGAAAAGATATCCCCTATTGATTGATAAGATTAAAATAGATTAGCTGCCTTTCTAAGAGACTACATCATGCTGGCTGGGGAATACTGGGAGTTGAAGTCCATGTATCTTAAAGTTGCCAAGGTTGAGAAACACTGCAATGAACTATCTCGTACTAAATCTTAACTGTGCAATATTACACATTTTGTCTTAACAAACTATCTGTTGAATGGGAGGTACTCATTACTTAGTCCATTTAGGACTGCATCTTATTTTTTAAAAATCAACTTGTTTAATTGATTTTGCAATTCTGATGCGCATTGCAAAAAAATAATGTGAATTCATAAATTTGCATGAATATATGAATTTTCTGATAGATTTTGGCAACATTTAGGTGATCATTTCTTATATGTCTATTCAAGTTGGGTGGCTAATACATTCAAACAAACAAACAAATAAAAACATGGCCAGACATATCTGTATTATGTTTAATTGACTGCATTTCATTATTTTTCTCAAAACCTTTTGGGAGAAACCTTTTTATCTATACGTGCACATGAAAAGAACAGTATCATCACACCCATGAGTGAAAGTAAGCCGTGGATATCTTCAAAAGTGGGCGGTGAAGTGGGGAAAGGCAAGCTGAAAATATTTTCTAAAGCATATTTTTACACGTTGGCTCACTTACAACACAAACTAGACTCCCATTTTTAATTTCATTTGGCTATTTGCTATTCATCTTCTTGGCTTACAAGACGGGTGTGGGAAATGATGAACTGATGCTGATCTGCCACAAATACAAGAGAATTATTAGAAAGGGATGATGTTTTAATAGCGGGTCATTGATACAATAACGAAGAAGGGAAAATGTGGGGCAACAATGACAACAGAGAAAGTGGCTCAGGCTTGTCTGGAGCTGGAGCAGCGTGACACTGTGGAGAATATGCAAATAAAAACATCCGAGCTCATCTAAAATGGGAAATGAAAAACTGTAATGCAACAAAAACATTTCCCAGAGCAGACATTTGGGCTTCATGCCAGCTCTTTAAAAACCACTGTTAATAATAGTATAGTAGCTGCTCTAGTAAGGAAGCAGCTGTGAAGATAATCAATTCTGCATTATAGGAAACAACGAAAATCAGAATATTAATGTACTCATGGGAGGGGGGACATTTACAGATAGTTGGAATTCTGCACAACCTTCTCTCTTACCTTCAGCAACTAAATATGCCAGGCATGGTGCAGATTTTTACAGTTTGCCAGATTTAAATATTTTGGTCACACACATGGCAGTACAGCACGTGCCTTGCATGAAAAAGAACTCAGGTTTATTCCTTGAAGTCTCCCATTAAAAGGTTCTCGGAAGCAGGGCTGGGGAAAGACACCCCCCTCCCCCTCCATCTGACAAATTGGAGAGTAGCTTTGAATCCAGAAGCACTCCTTCGGAAAAGCAGTGGGCTTAAACCAGATATGACTCTCCATGGATGGAAGAGTTTTCCCAGTGGTAGAAATAATGACCCAATAGCCAGCCTCTATTAGTGTAAACGTGGGAAAGTTGTGATTTGGTCCAATTCTTCCATTTCTATTAAAGTCTCTAGTCCCATCTGATATGAACTCCCAATTCTTCAAAGTAGATTTTCAGGAGCCCAGGAGAGAACAATACCCCAGAATAATCCAATAACTTGGGTTCTTTCACTAGGTCCAACCCAGTGCCTTTATAAAACTCCAGAATGGGAGGAAGCGTAACAGCCTCTGTTTCTTCTTCCCAAGAAACTGTGATAGACATTGACTTAAACAAGGAAGTCACACTGCCTCTTTATTGCATGCAATGGTCACATCCACCCTGCTCTTTATGGGGCAAAGCCAGATAAATTACATTTTCCTTTTCCAACCTGGTGCCCTCCAGATGTAATGCACTGCAACTCTTGTTAAAGCAGGGGAGGATTTCCATACCCTTAATCATATCTGGAAGGTAGTTGGTCAGGGAAAATAAGTTAAGAGGAAGAGAAAAGAGATTGGAAGAATCTCATATAGAGATGACTAAGGATTTTGATTTTTGTACATTCCTACATGTAACAACCTGATCTGCACCTCCTGGATTAATATATGGATCAGAACTTAGCTATGCATCTAATGTCACACTTTTCAAATTTCATGGTATGGCTCCAGGCAGTTTAAAGCTTCTGTAACATTGTAAGGGCTCATAAAATACTGTAGAGATTTAAATATTAAAACATGAAGTTAAATATGCATCTTGAGTGCTTTTTAATATTTGCAAGCTAAATTCAGAAAGTGCTCAGAATTATAGATAAACATACGTGCAAGTAATATGTAGGTTTGCCCAACTCTGATTTAGGATGAGAAGTATCATGACTATAAATATTTTGACATTGCAAATCACGTTCTATGGCAAGAGCTTTCAACTCTGGAGCTCTTGTGCACACCCATTAAAAAAAAATAATCAGATGCTCCTACATTTTTAACCAAGACATTTGGAGGCCTGAATGACCTTCATGTCAGAAAGTGAATAATGTTTTATTAAATGAGTTAATATTCACAATGACACAGACAAATCCTGGCTGATAAAAAATCTTTTTTATAGCCATGACCTTTTGGATATATCTTTCCTGGAAGTAGAGAGGATGGCTGCTGTTGTCAACTGACTGGATGAAGGCCACTGCTTTCTACTTGCCCACCCCTTACCTGTAGTAACAATCTCTCATCTCCTATGACGGCAGCTTGATTCCAATCAATCACCTCGGAGAATGGGAGTTCCCATCCATTGCTGAGCATCACAGGAATACAGGCAGCCTGCACAGAAAATCATTACAATTGGGAGGAGGGTGGACAGTTTCAGGGTGGCTTTTCAGCAAAAAAATTAACAAGCTGTATTTTTGTAGAAATGGAACTTTGTAGAAATAATCTTTTACCAGCAAGAATCCTTTGGCATCTCATTCTTGCATTAAAAACAAACAAACAGGTGGGATGGGAGCTGTTTAGGTAAGTGAAACGTTTTTTCAAAGTATTGACTGCTTGGGATTGTCTGCACATAAAAGAGCACAGAGAAGAAAAGAAAAGAAACGCATGCTGCATGAACTGGCTAATTCTGCTTCCCATATCTAGCTGTACTGTACAGTTTTCAGTATCTGAAAATAACACTGCATTGCCAAGCACAGAAATCATGACAGCAAGATAATTCTCCCAAACATGTCTTGGATGCAGTAGGTGCGTTGCTTTATTTTAAAATTTTATTTTGACTCACTTTAACCCTGCACCCATTCCTTCCTGCAGTTTCCTTTCCCTAAGAAACACTAACAAACAGAAGTTATTTCTTAGGACTCATTTAGCATGCAATGGGAAAATCCAGGCTGAATTTAGAGGCAATTTTGCCTCAGCCAGATTTCAACAATAAGCCATATGACAGGCAGTCCTCACTTAACAACCATTCATTTAGTGATGGTTCAGACTTACGATTATGCTGAAAAAAATGGCTTATGACCTATCCTCACACTTATGACTGTCACAGCATCCCTGCGGTCACATCATGATTTGGGCGCTTGGCAACTGGTTCACATTTATAATTGTCACAGCATCCTGTGGTCATGCGATCACCATTTTCAACCTTCCTGGCCAGCTTCTGGCAAACAAAATCAATGGGGAACTGTGTGATTTGTTTAACAAACACATGGTTCACTTAATGCCCACTATGATTCATTTAACAACTGCCTCACAAAAGGTCATAAAATCAGGTTAGATTCTATGCTGGTCTTTGATATGCTGGTCTTTGACCGTAATAAAGATTTGTTTGTTTGGGTCAGAATTGTTTAGCAACCAAAATTCTGGTCCTGATTGTGGTCGTTAAGTGAGGACTATCTGTATTTATTTCCATCTAACTTACTGGTCACTGTTCTTCTAAAACAGAGGCAAGCAACCTGTGACTCCATATAAAACTCAAAGCCCCATTGACCTAGGCTGTTAAAAACTGAAAACAAGCTTTCCCATTTCACTTCAGTGGAAATGGAAAAATTATACTGTAAGTCTTCAAATAGGCAGATCTCAGGTAAAAAGAACAAAACAAAACAAAACAAAACAATCCACTCTCTTAATGCAACCTCAGATCTCTCAAATATATGATAGGTCAACTTTGTTTTCTCCCCCTCAGCCAGCCAACATACGCTAAGAGATGTGTATTTTCAGCAAAGAAGTTTACCATTTTTGCCCTGAAGTAAGATTTCTGACTCTATTTGTCCAATGGTTTGGGACAATCCACCCTTGAGGAAATATAATAATGCTACAAGGCCTCTTGATGCTGAGGAACTCCTGTGATAGTCTCTGCTAACCCCTCCTGAAGAAGAAGAATGAATGCAGAATCACAGACTATTAGGGAAATAAAATCTCTGCTCTGTTTTTCCTTTCCCTGGCACAGTATTATCCAGGACAGAATTCTAGTTGAGAAAAAAGCTTAAATGGAGCTAAAAATTCTATTGTTCTTACCTGCAGGGCCTCCAAGAACCTGAAGGATCCAAGCCTCCGGCCACGGGGGACCAGACAGAAAGTGGCATTGTGCAGCATTTCACGATAATCATACCTAAGACAAGTGAGGGGGGAGAGAATAAAATAATAAATTAACAATGAATCCCAAGATAATTGTGCGTGAAAATGTAAACATCTGGCACCGCACATCTGGTCAGAATAATCCCTGGACAATTTCATATCTGTACAGTTGACATAACATTAAGAGGAGAAAAGAGTAAGGTCAGTCAAAAATGCATAATGAGATCATCTGAGCCAATGTCTTTAAGCAGAACACATGGTAGGGTCCCATGGCTAAGCAGGGCCCTTTACAGTCGATTCCTGTTCAAACAACTAAGGGGGGGGGAACTCATTCATGACCTATGGGGATAAAAAGACTGATCCAGAAGTTCTGGTTCAAAATGTATATTGGGATGATAGTGATGGACAAATTCATGTACTCACCAAAACAAAGCTCAACAGAAGGGTATTTTTATATTATATTTATATGCTACATATGGATATCCATATATGTTATACATGAATATCAAACAAAGAATTTCTTTGCCTAAGCAAGATAACAAATAGTTGTTTAGGAATAAATCTATCCATCTAATCTACCTATCTATCTGTCTATCTATCTATCTATCTATTGACTAGAACAACCTATTTTATTTTCAAAGATTTGGATAGAGGAAAATGGATCAAAAATATTTGAGACTTATTTTCTTCCAGACATGTAATCTGTGATTAATGAATTAATTTAATGCACTCCATAACTGTTCTATGCTTTCAATTGAGATTATATATTGATACAGAAGCTCCACAATCAATGCATCAACTTCTTGTCAAAACAGAAGGAAATCTAATATTTATTTATTTTTTCAAATTTCTATTACCGCCCATCTCCCCCAAAAAAGGGTGACTCTAATATCCAGTGAAACCCACCAAGAGTAATCAGTCAGCAATAAAAATCCTCTTAATCAACCAGGAAGGGATGAAGAATGGATAGAATGAATCATATTGTGCAGTTATGGGTCAGCAAGGATGAATTCAATGAGAAGAGGGGGCAATTCTGAATGTTTGTATTGTAGCACAAGATTAGATTAAAAAAAAAAAATTGGCAACTCCACATAAAGGAACAATGACCCCTGTTCCTCAAAGTTAAAGCATTCAGTGACACCCTACTTTTTTTCTTTTAAATTTCGCCAAACATTTCAGAAGCTTTTACCAAAAGCACCACATCAGATCCCTAAAAGTTTCAAGCCAGATTGTAGCTAATGGCACTTTTGGCAAGCCAGTTACTCACTTGGAAACTGCTGGCTGCTCAACTGATGTCAAGGAAGCCAAGATTAAATATCCTCCTCTCCAACCATTCCTCTCTAGCTCAAACACTGATACATTTATTTCTCTGGAGATTTTTGCAAACTGCAAATAGGTGCTACTTTTGACAGTTAAAATCATGCTGCAAAATTTACCCAGCCCTAACAATCTCATTTAATCATAGCCTGGAGGCACTGATTTTTTTTTTATTTTTTTTTTAAATCTTTTTTTTTTGTTTTGTAGTGGGGAGGGGAAGAAGGCTAGAATATACAGAAATGTAAATTTAGGTCTATTTTTATATTCATTCTCTTAGAAGGTACAAAGACAGGTGTGAGCAAATTTTGAATTATAGGACACATCACTAGGAAGTCCTACTGGCTTAAACAAGGATGTATAATTGGTATGAAAAAGTCTCCTTGAAATAAGTTAAAATGATCTTCATTAAGCCCAATTAAATGTTCCATCTTTCTGTTATTTAAAACTTCCCCAATCCAATCTTCACTGGGCTTGGAGGTATTGGAAAATCACTATAGCATCTATTTTGAGACTCACTGCAAAATGACCAGAAAAAGGAAAAGCCTCCTGTGCTTTTAAGACTTCAGTGCGGAACACACAAAATGCTGCCACCAATTGTAATTTAAAACATTTGTATGTGGCTTCCTGTTTTAAGAACAAATCTTGAATGTTTAATGTGGCCAAACAGGGATGAATGATGAAATATATAGGGAGGAATAGCATTAACTGCATTTAATTTATAATTTTAATTACATTTAATTTAAATCAAATTCAGTCCTGGACATGCTCACTCCTTTGCCCTGCACCTCATCTCAGAGCCCTTGGAATGCCTCTTAAGGGCCAATTGTTCCACCCCTGAAAACCCTGCATCATCCTTGCACAGGGACCATGCTAACCTGCTCTGTATTGTTCCAATTTTAGCAGACAGGCTGTCCAAGCAAGCATAACCTGCCTTTTCCTGTTTTAGCATCAGCCTGATGTGTAGATGCATTCAGTGCTTCAATAAAAGCATTAAGCTTGGCTACCCATTAAGCTTGGCTACCCACACCTCACTGCAGCCTGCAGTACAGATACAAGGTAATGTGCCTTTGAACTGAGCATGACTCCTGATGACTACCTTTTTCCAGACTTGCAGTTTTCTTGGGAGCAGCCATTGACTTCTTCCAGCATGTGTTCCAACTTCCCATTCCAGACTTCATCCCTGGGACTTCCTGGTAATCTTACCCAGGAACTAACTAGGTGAGCAAAGCCCCTATTTTTATTAAACACACACACACACCCTAGCAATCATACCCCTAAAGCAGTGCAAATTTGCAAATTGCTTGCAATCATTCTGAAGTATTGGTGTAGGCTGTCTCTCAAAGCTAAAATATGTCATTTTATCAGGCTTCCCAACAAGGGCTCCGCACTAAAATAAGATGAAAGCGATCCACATTCTGCATCATGGAAGTACAGAACTTTCCAACCTATTAGGTTATGCAAATGGACAGAATGCACACTTTCTTTTATTCTGTAACACTGATAACCTTATAGGGCTTCATTTGGTTTTGCTATTTGTGGGGAGGGGACTGAAACACAAATATTTGCCCACACTTCCAATTTCAGTCATAGCTGGAAGGACTAGGAACCTGTCTACAGTATATGGAGGAAAGAAAAAAGGGACAGATTTCTCGGGAAGCTGGAACCATCTTTCATTCCACATCATATCCTTTCTCTGCGCTCCTGTGGAATCACAGCATATACAGAACCCTGTTTGTTTTAAGCAGAATAATAATTAAGAACAGTAGTTTCTTTGACTTAGCATGGATAGCAAAGTCAAGCTGCAATTCAACAGTCCATACAGTTCCATTCACAGAAGTCAAACTGGGGTAGGAGGAGGAGATTATAGTAGTTTCTACTTCTCAATCACCGTTTTTCTTCCCTATGCATCAAACATCTTCTTTTCAAGATATGCTGCATGGAGGAAAGTTTTCCATGCATCCAAGTATAGATTTCTCACTAGGATTTACATGCATTGGTCCTATATTCTCCATCATTCACAGACTATAACTATAAAAAACACTTAAAGTTTGGAAAAGCTACAAATTCTAGAAATGGTCATTTCTGACTTCTGGTGAGGATTCATGGTGAACTAGATGTCTCCGAAGGAATGGAGACAGCATTGTGGCGAGATTGGAGGCCAGATGGGATTAGTGGCCTGTTAGTTTCTTCAGATAAAGGAGAGATTGTGAGATTGCCCACCTACACTCCAGGAGTCAAGGGATTTCCACCAAGATCACAGCCGCAGTGTAGCCAATACAGACATAATATTCTACTGAGCCTCATTTCTTAATCACTTTTGGAAACTGCTTAAATGCTTTTCAACTACTAAGAAACTTTCAATGACAAGTCTTATAAGACGCACCAGGTGAGTTTCCTTTAATCCTTAGTGAAATAAGTTTTAAAGATAAGTTTAAGGAGATATATATATATGGAATAAACAGCAAAAGGGTGATTAGAATGTTGATTTTGGAAAGTTATAAATGGACTAAGGGTCCAGATGGATTTGAAATAAGATTTTGAAATTAATCATAAGAATCATTCCCGTGAGAAAATGCTTTTGTTTTGAACTCTTAAAAGAAAATACGATAGGATGGGAATTTGAATGCTGGACACTAAAGGGAACCAGAAGGAACTACAGATTACAATTAAAGGAGAAGAACACTTAATTTTGATTTACTAACACAGAATGGAGCAAAATATTTTAACATTGGACATACTGGAGGGTATTTGTGAGCAATGGATCCAGAAGTTAATATTAAAAGTGTCTGCCATTATAGAGACTGTCTTTTGAAGACGTTTTGGAAGAGGAACATGTTTTACTGGATAAGACTGAGATTGATCTGAAAGTGGATTTAAAAATGACAGGCTACAAGAATGAAATGGAAACAGATGCTACACTGGATATACAAATGAAACTGGCTGATGTCCTAATAATTAAAAGGGAAATACAAATGGAAAACCAAAAGAACGACTTGGATAACTTTCTTATATTGGATTTACAAAAGAGACCTGTTAAAGTTCTGAAGGATTTTGTGAGAAGGGAGAAAGAAAAAATGAAAAGAAAGTTACCTCTAGGACATTAGTTGAGGGGAGTAAGGATGAAGATTGTTAAAAATAAAAGGAATATAAAAGGGGTTTATTTGATCAAGGTTAAAATAGGTATGTTGTTATTTCTGCTAACCCTTAATGGACTATTGCTGACCAGGTCTGAATGATGAGGTTTTAAGGATCTGTTTATAGATAAGACATGAGATATGGGATGAACATATAGTTTGTTGCATTTGAAGAGAAGGTGATAAGTTGTTAAAATTGTATATACTTGTTATGATGAAGGGGGAATCACTTCTTTATATATTTCTTTTCTTTCTTTTTGCTATATTCTTATTTTTTCTTTCTTTTTTCTTTTTCTCTCTTTTTCTTTTTTCCCCCTTTTTTTCTGCACCTTCTATTTTGTGGAAACAGATGAATGGTCTTAGATCTCATTATCCAAAGTGATTGACAGATACTCTTCAGGCTTGAACTGACACTTCTTACATATAAATCATATGCTCTAACACTTTGATCCTTAAGGAGTCAGGAGCGCACACTTAGGAGGAAAAGGACACTTAAAAATCCATTGAATTAAAGATCAAAAGGATCTAATCTTGCTCACCTATATAACTCTTTCAGTGGTTGCAGACTACTCAATATTTTTCAGCAGTGAAATCATAGAATCATAGAATGGAAGATTGGAAGGGTCCTTGAAGATGATCCAGTCTAGCCTCCTGCCCAGTGCAGGAAACTAGCATTACAGCAATCTTAACATATGGCTATCTAGCCTATGTTTAAGCACCTCAATGGTTGTCTGACCCCTATTTGATCTTAGTGGAGAAGATGGCAAAAGGAGGCTGGAGTATGATTAGATAGATACAGAGCTGATGGAACAACTGTACCAAACAAGTGGCTTTGGGTCAAGCTAGAGGTCTCAGGTGGTGTACTGAAGAGTTTAGTCCCACCAGGTTCCTACAATCATATTTGCCTTCCTAAGATTTTTAGTTCTTCCTGTTTGTTTCCAATACTGTGTGAATTTGCCTTGAACCTGAGGTAATCCTTGGGTACTTCTTGGCATCCTTGGGTGACATAATTTACCAATTATCCTTCTTGTATTTATGTACTCATTATTGGATACCTCCACTTCCTGTATAAACCTTCCAGTCCTATACCCCAAACTTGGTTTTGCACTATTTTCTAGTCTCTTCTCTCCCACCCCCGCTCTTGTTTAGTCCTCTGGATCAGATTTGCAAGGCACATTCCAAAACATTCTTCTCTGCTCTTGTGAGCTGATCTTACGCTAGGACTCCCTCATCTCACAAATGTAGTGCAGTGGTTAATTATGAACTGGTAATTAAATAAGAAATTCCAAGAGAGAATTCACCCTACATGTGATAGCTCTCACACAGTCAGTTGAAAACAAATAGCAGGTTTGACTGTTACCAAAATAAGGGACAGATGGAAACTGGTGCTGTAGTTCAACGGAGAAGCCTGGCAGCCTTTACGCATGAGAAGGAAAAGGGTGCAGAAGGATTTTAATCCTCCACACATAGGGCTTGTTCTTGAAAGTCAGCAGTCACTAGAATTCTTCTGTTACAGCTTCTGAAAAATGTTTTTTTCAGAACATTTCCAGAAGTTCTCAAATTCTTGTAAGCTTGCAGGCCTAAATTGGTCTGTTGGGTGAAGACTGATGCTGTAGCCATTTATCTGTTATGTTAAAAACTGAACTATTGTTCTTAAAATGTGTCTGCAGAAAGAACCAGTTTTGGAAACGTGGGGTTACTCACTACAAAAGTGATCAATGTAAAACCAAGATTACTTTTATGCTATCATCACAATATATACTGTAGGCAGAGAAACAATTTAGGGGCATTTTAATCAAACTATGGTGCATATCAGTGGATTCTAGAGACTAAAATTAATGAGCTTTGTTTAAAATACTCATTACTTTTCAAATTATAGTTCTACTTAAGAAAGTGAAACATTTAAGTGTTTTGAATCTTGCACTGAAATTTTGCAGTACAACTGTTAACCCCCAAATAAGTACTACTGACCTCAAGGAGGTTATTATTAGCATGCTTTATGAGAGCATTGGTAAAAAGCTTTGAATTTTGAGAGTACAGCTTTAGCAGTTATCACTGCAGATTTTCCATCTGAAGCAATTACTTGTCTTTATGCAGGTAAGACAATGGATGCAGTACCACCCCCACTCCCCAACAGGGAGAAAAATGCTTTTTCAAACAGATTAAACTATCTTTAATTTAGAGAGTCAAACAGGGAGCTGTACTATATGACTGATGAAGTAACAGCATTAGAGAATGCTGGTGCTAATTCTGCAACTGTGCCATTGTGCTCAACAGATGAGGACCCCAGAAGCTGATGTGGGAATCACATGACAGTTGCTATTTATGTATTTCATGTAAGATGTAGTTTGAGTTCTACTTTTTGCAGGTTGACCTACTATAAAAGAATAGCCAGCTTAAACCGCAGCAAAAAAGGGGGAAAAAAAGGAAGTAAGTCATGAGAAAAAAACCTGATACATTTGTAACAGTTAAATATGTTAACTGAAGGTATAAATGCAGATGCACAAATAATGCTCATATCTCAAGTGGAGATGCAACACAGCTCATCACACTGAATGAGTTGACGAGCTGACCTGTGCATCTTGACAGTCTAATTCACTGGTGTTACTTGTTGCTAGTTAATTTTAAGGCACCTATTGTCCCTTTTCATGATTTGTTATCTTTAAACCTGATCTAGATGGCACAGTCCTTTGAACAGGGACTATCCTGTATAAAGTAGGATGCACAAGATGCTGTATGTAAACCTAACCGTATATTTCAGAGGGAAGAACTTAGTGCTTATGTAGAGGCATAAAATAGGAGCAAATGATTGGCAAGGTGTTTATTTTGCTATTAAGCTCATCCATTCGAGTCAGAAATCATTGTCCATCCTTAAAAACAGTTTTACGTAGTTTCTAAAGTCTAGTCTTCTTACATTTAACCTAGAAGAATTCATTCCCAAATACCTCCATGATAACACTAGATAAACTCAGAAATATAATTTATGAACGAATTCAACACCAAGAGAAAGATAGGATATGCATCCTCATGGATCTGCTGAAAGTTTGACTCTGCCGAAAGTTGTGCGAATAATCTTTCACCAAGGTCCCTTTGGTGAAAATCTGAATCACAGTTTCTTAATACAATAAAAAGAATATCAAAATCCAATAAAGCTAGCCATACATCTGATAACAAACATATACGAAATTCCATATGGACAGAAATATTTTGTCTGTTGGACAAACATTTCAAATGCTCCCACCTATCTTAGTTCTTTTACATCTAGTGGAAAATCTAAACATTGGTGAGCAATTTTTGAAATATCCCTATTACCTGTAATTTTTATCCTGAAGACCATTCTATTAAAGCTGAACAGAAGTAAAAATTTACTATATGAGAATCTCAAACCTTATAAAGTATGTGGCTCAGAGACCAAGAAAAATTCAAATTTGGCTGCAGCTAATACCAGACAGAAATACACTGTTGAGGATCTCAGGCCCATTTCATATATAATGTGTGTTTGCATAAATGTGTTCCCAAATATTCTATATCACTTGCAAATGATCCTTCTTAACTGTCTGCCTTAGATTTTAAATCATGTGAACTGGAACTCAGTTGGTTACATATAAACGTTCGTTTATTGACCTTTACTGGTTTTACCTGGAACAGCTTACAGCTGAATATGAGCTGAAATCAACCCCCCGCCCCCGCCACCAAATTAGTGGTTTAACTTCCTGATGTCATGTGCCTACAGTCTCAACAAGATACTCTCACCTTATTAATTTAACGGTTATTTACTTGATGTGGCTTTTCTGGAAGGATTTGAGTTTCCACCTTAGTGGTGCTTGATGTAAGATGCAAAGAATATCAAGGCTGGCCCTGGTGAGTATGAAACATTTATCCAGTGTCTAATGCCAAAGAGCTAACTTCCACTCCTCTTCTTATAATCTAAAATACATTAGTTATCAAGCATAGATGTTCAGAGATGCAACAGCAAGTGAATGTGGTGAAGTATACAGATGGGTGAATCAGTTCATGATGCTACTCTTAAAAAATCTGCACATGCTTCCTCACAGAGGATTCTTTCTGCAACACTGCAAAATTTTCTTCAGGCTTAACTTCAGTTGATTGAGTAGTCGTGATGGTTCTGTGTTTTATTTATATTAAAACCTTAAATCTGAGGAATTGTGAACACCGAGAAGTATCTCAGTTATTCTGCTGAGTGTTCAAGGTAGCTCATGTGTAATCCTTTTCTCACAGCTGCAGACACTGTTGGGATAAAATAATTTGTATCTTAATAATAATCATTTGCATTAACCCACATATGAGATGCATTTAGGTAACGTAACACCACTTTCTGTTTCTGGGTTAGTAGAATTCTAAAATGCCAAAAATGGGTATATCTGTAGAGGGGGAAAAACCAGGAGACAATGCTAACATATTATTATGAAAACTTCCTTCACTGGCTAGTAGAGAAAACTTATTTCAAAATTAATAGTGATCATTTTTTTTAAGCATTCTACTACAGCAGTAATAAGTAGAGGATTACCAGATACTTTCCATTGTCCCTGACAATTGTCTGTCCAGCCTGACATTTAATTTAAATTTTAAAATAATCATGGAAAACTGGGACATTGCAATGAGCAATACTAAGCCAACTTCTAGCATTATTATTTTCAAAAATCTCTTGACTTCGGATAGGCAATTGTAGATAATATGAATGAATAGGGCCTACAACTCTATGCCTTGTTTTTAAATTTGCTTGTCTTCCAGCAACTAAAAAGTCAACCATGTTGAGTACAGTAGTGATGGTAGGGAACATCCAGGAAAGCTAGAGAAGATGGTGGGACCACAATCTTTCCAGTTTGCTTCTGACAATTGAACATTGTAAACCTTTTCTGAGTGTGCCTATGACCTGCTCTCAAAATTTCATTTCTACCATTAGCCCCCACATATTGCTTGCTTCTGGATTAGAATATTGGACTTGCTGGTTCATTGTGTGTGCTGCAAATTATTTGATTTATGGTGAGCAAAGTGTGATGAGGTTCCATTTAGCCTGTATCTTTCTATAGCAGGTTTACCAATATCCCTGTCATATATATGGCGGAGTCATGATAGAGCCTTTTAGGATTGCTCCTTAAAAAATGAGGCACAAGCTGCTCTTGAAAGGTACTCAAAGAAGCAGTATGTACTGATTCACAAAATTTTACAATCGGTGGAAGATGATACTCACGTCTGAGGCTTTTTCCTAATCACTGGGCCTGTGTGTCAATGGCCTTATATTACCAGTAATTTCCTTACCACTATTGGTGGTAAGACTTTGTATCAGGCTTTTATCACCCCAAAAGTCTCCTCCTGTTCACCTCAGTTTGCTTCATCAACCTTCTCAGGGCATCAGCTAGTACGGGTGGAGTTGCCAAGCCACAACACTTCAAGGAATCCAGATAGATTCTGCCTGCCTAGGATAGACTGAGAATCCTTAATCCTCAAGAAGTCAAGGCAGGGGGGAGCCCCCAATCTGGGCTTCTTAGTAGGAACCCCTTTTGCTTTGGAATAGCCTGTCCCTTCTGTCATCATTTCAGAAACAACTAAAACCAGGCTTTTCCAGGGGGTCTCTGAGACAGAAGGGGCAATAGAATAGAAGCAACTCAGGGAGGTATTTTTTTATGCAATTTGGAGGCCCATGCTATGTTGGTTTGTTTGGTTGGTTATCGTATTTATATGGCTACCCATCTCACACAAGGCAACTCTGGGCAGCATACAGCAAATAGATAAAAAACCATCATTATAAAAAGATAAAAGGTAATAAATAAAAAAAAAGTATCATTTTTTTTAAAATATACAAACCCCAGAGAGAGAGCAACAACAGCAATCACAGTGGAGCCATCTAAGAATGTCTCTGGTTCCCAAGACCTCCAGTCCTGATGACATGACCAGGTCTTGAGGAACTTCCTAAATGATAGGGAAAGAGTGTGCCTAACTTCAGGGGGGAAGAATATTCCTAAGTACAACATGTGGAACATCTTTTAATGTGGTCTATGCAGTGTATGTTCCAGGTTTTACTAGAAACATTTTCAAGTTTACTAGAATTGTAGGAGGAGAAGCATACACATATATGCAAACAAACAAACAAACGAATTCTGCCTGCTGGAGTTGATGGAAATAGCCCTCCTTGTACCCCACACCTTACTTCATTCCAGAAGAAGCTGTCACACATATTTTTATTAGCTTTCAGGCTCTTTTCCACAATGATTAAGTGGTACATGCTTCCAGCTATAAACAAATGGCCCTATTTGTAATCAATTCTAATTTATTCACACTTTAATTGAAATATCCTTCCTTTCTAGCACCCTTAGCTGAGAAAACATACATGACCTCATCTATCATCCAGGTGTAAACACCTAAATGCTGTGTTGGCATTTACCAGAAAGTACAATGTTCTTGTAATTTTCATTTACCAGAACGATGTTGCTCCTCCTTCCTCCTCCTCCTCCCTCCTTCTTCTTCTCCTTCTCAGAAGCCTCTGTCAATCAAACTTTGGGAACTTCTTTGAATTCCTGATTCTTTATTATTCCACCCATTACAAACAGATGGCAAGGGTTCAGCTCAATTTGTTAAGACATACCTCACATTTTTCCAGGCATTTAAGGTTTCCCCTTGTCATTTCACTGAAAATGTTACAACTAATTTAGGAAACTATTCCCCCACCCCCAAAATATTGTCTGACTCACCCCTAAACTAATTTGAACAATGATTTTTTTAAGAAAACAATTTAAAAAAGGGATTTCCAGTAATTAGGTTCCAAAATTACCAACATAAAAAGTATTTCTTTCTTTCAAAACTGAAGACTTTGATCTCCAAAAAATAAGGAGGAATCTTTTTGTACTAACTACAAACAGATCCACAAATAATCTGTTAAATCAGACTGGTACTCTTCAAAATTGAGAAATGTGGGATTCATTTTTAAACCATAGCCCTCTTGAATTTTGTCAGTCTGATCCTTTCCATTTAAAGCATATATAAAGGGCATATGTACTATACAATATAGGGGAAGTTATATTGAGGGTCAATGACTGAAAACCAATAGTTGGTTTCAAAAAAAGAATTGCCCTACTTTCAATGAACTGTTTCCTTTTCAGTTTACCTACCACAGAATTTCCATATCTTGCAGAAGACTTCGGGTGGAGCTCTGTATTCAGTGTATGAACTATAAGAAAGTCTACTGCACCGAGCGGGCAAGCTTCAATGGATTTTACCTTTTTGGGTTTGTTTTTTTTTTTTGCAAAACATCATGATCCACCATCCAGAGCCTATATACTATATAAAGTTCTCTAGTATTAAAGAACAAGGTATTTCTAAGCATATCCTATACCATTTTTTAAAATCCAGCAACAGCTTTTCATAACCACCTGATTACACTGATATAATTGAAAACTGGGCTATATGCTCAATTTTTTTTTATTTGTTCAATCATGTCTGCTTCTCAGAGACTGCCTGGACAACTCCCTGCAGTTTTCTTGGCAGGGTTTTTCGGAGGTGGTTTGCCATTGCCTGCTTCATAGGGCTGAGAGAAAGTGACTGGCTCAAGGTCCTCCAGCTGGTTTTGTGCCCAAGGTGGGACCAGAACTCACAGTCTTCCGGTTTCTAGCTTGGTGCCTTAACCACTACATCAAATTGGCTCTCCAATTTACCATAAAACCCAGGAATTTCCTGAAGAATCCCATCCAACTACTGATCAGGCATGACCCTGCTTAGCTTCCCAGCCCATGTGCTGCCACCTGCTAGGGTAGCCCTTCCTTGTTTTTTGCAGTGTATAAAATCTCAAGATTCATTGGTTAACTAGTTTGCAGCACAGGAATGGTTCATGCCAATGGTCCAGAACTACTGCAGAGAAAGTGAGAGAACCCAGAGAGAACCCCCTGATTCTGTTCCACAGATATCTTGATGGCTATTTTCCATATAGCATCTTGGCTTTTAAATATGCTTTCAAGTAAAACTTGGCAGTGAAGCCCAAAGTGAGTCTCAGGTTTTGTAGGAAACTCAAGAACTCAACTCTGACAGAGGGACAACTGTCCAGGAGCCCTTCTGCAGCCTAATTGGGCAAACACCATGGCCATTAAGTTGGCTGTCTGGATTCAAGTCCAATGTCATTTAGGGAGAATTTTACACGCCTGCACCCCACCACTGGTAGAAATTTCAAGGTACTTTCCAGTTGGGCTCTAGTTCTCATGAACAAGAAATAAAGTTTGGAAGGTGCAAATACATAATTGGAAAACTTTTTTTCCCTGCTTAAAGGGCTAATTGATTTCACAGGTGTTTAATTATCATTTGCTGTGAGATAATACCTTGTAGTGCCATAAAAAATGGATTTAATTTTCGAGTACTTGCAGAATCATTGCCAAAGCCAAGTTAGAGCTAAAGCAAGATAATTATTCTATAAATCAAACACACTGCCTCCTTTCTTTGAATTTTTTAATACGCGGCTATAATGATATCTGATGACCTTGCAACCAACATAAAAAGGATTTTTGTGCCAAGTGCTAAGAGACAGCCATGGGAGAATTTCTCTTTGTCCAGTTCATTAATGTTGGATCAGCCAACTATAGCTTCCTTGATGCAGACAACCCAAATGTACCATGGTATGAGCAACGGATAGAAATGATGGTAGCCTTAGTTCTTTGAAAGACAAGACAGACACTAAAGGCAATTCTGAAGTGCCAAAGGACACAAAGTGAAAACAATGGATTCTGAAGGGATGGGGAGAAAGAGATCAGTTCCATTTATGGTTGGGGTAGATTGCATGAAAGGATAAGTTCGTCCACAAAAGTTCATTTTGGATATCTGAACAGGAAGCTTTGCAGATGGAGATCCAACCTGAAATAAAAGATGAAATGTCCTGTGAGCCATTAACTAGTGGAACAGCCTGCCTTCTAGAGTTGTGGAGGCTCCAGCACTGAAGGTTTTGAGGAAAGGTTAGGCAGACTTTTGTCTGGGATTTTCTGAGGATTCTTGTGGGGCAGGGGTGTTGGACTGGAAGACCTCCAAGATCTTCCAATCCTATGAATATATTATTTCCTTGCAGCTTGCGGCTTTTTTGCTGCTGGGTGGGGGGGGGGGGAAGAGTCAGAGAGAAGAGGTGCCTGAGAAAGAGTAAATTCTTAGAGATATCAGTCCTGACTGATATCCCAACTACTTTGCTTCAGCCCCATCCACCAAGTAGTCTGCACCAGATTACCCCCTCAGCCTACGGTTATAACTACAACTGATGTAACTTGAACCTTATCTGCCACCCCCACCATTCCCTGCTACATGGAGTGTAAGGTATAAATATAAATAAAAGTGGACAACATGCCAAATTTAAGGGGAAAAATAAAATAACGATTATCACTGAGCTAACAATGACGTCAATTCTCAGCCCTGCTCCTCATGGAACCAGAATGCTATCATCCATATCCAGGAAGAAGACAGGATAAGGCTTTGGAAAAATTAAAGATTGCAAGACTCTACCTTCCCTTCAGAAGACAACTCCATGAAGACCGAAAATATTCAGTGCGCTGGAATGTGATCAATATGAAATGCTGAAGAAGGGGAGAAGAACAAGAAAAAGGGGAAAGCATAAATGCAGGAGGAATAAAAGTGTCCTGGAAGGGGACCTACTGAGTAGCAGGACATGGTAAGGCAACATTTTGCTGTCTGATCCATTTGAGGAGGAGGAGGATATGATGATGATGCAGGCTTGGCAGTTACAGGTGGTAGAATGGGAGGAATCTTAGGGCTGAGGCAGCGACTGGCCCAAGATCACTCAAGTGACTTTGTGCCTAAGATGGGACTCGAACTCACAGCTTCCTGGTTTCTAGCCTGGCACCCTTTACCACTACATTAAACTGTTCTTATTGTTAGGAAATTCTTCCTCACTTAACAGGAACACTACCCTACATTTGTAGGAGGAACCTAGATGGCAGAAAGAGTGTTTAGACTAGCCTTGAACCCTTTGGATATAGTTGACCTTCTCCTTCCAAAAGTCTTAGTCTCCTGTTGCCTTGTTGTCAGAGGATTGTAGGAGTTTAACTCCATCATGTGTGAAGGGTACTAGGTTGTGCATGGTGGCTTCAGATACTTTACATTACTCAAGAATTGCCATTTTGGCACCTTGCTTCATTAGGCAACTTTCATTAGAGAAGCATGGAATCTCCATGCCAAGAGACCCATCTCCCCATGGATGGACGCAATGTTGGCATGGGAAAATAATCAAGGCCTATTTCTTTTAACTCAAGGGCCAGAGAAGGCTGTGAAAAGTAATCGGATGAAAATCTCAGTTATGTTTTTTTCTTATGCAGTGACAATCTTCATGCAATAATGCCAGTTCTAGGAGCTGCATCCCTGACAAACCTAGAGGGTACTTGTTCTGACAACTGAACGGATTAAAAGAAATGTGTACCATGATGGCAGCTTTCAGCATCTTTGATATGAGCTACCAAATCTGCGTTGCAAAAATCCAGGTAGCAACAGAGAAGAAATTAAGTGGAGCTCCAAGTTTTTGAAGCCCCGATCTGGAAGACCAACCTGCAAAAACTGAGATTAACGAGCAAAAGAAAGAAGGCAGCACAGCTCCTACACCAAGGATATAATGTCACTATGCAGATGGGCACTAACTGAGATATCTTAAATCACATTTACTGCCACTAATGGCTGCTGAGCTGCTCACCATGCAGTGCTATGCTATATATAAAAATACTCCGATACAGAAGCCATTAAAGTCAGACCAGGTTCTACTAAGTGAAATATGCTTTAATGATCTCACAAGATAGGGGTATCTACAGTGAATAGGCAAACTCTGTTTCATATAAATCTATGTAGCAGCTCTTTGGTTGGACATATTGCAGATATGCCCGAGGCAGCAAGGTTTTCTTCCAAGGGAAGAGGTCATGGAATCTAAAACCATTACTCTTGTACTGTATCTAAGGAGAGATTTCTTGCTTCATACTTGAAGAGTTAGGTTAAAGCCAATAGTTTAGACCAGTTTCCCACTAGTATCAAAATCAAAAAGGCCAACAATGTCTACATAAGAAACCACTGGCAGAAATTTTTTTTTTCTTATTGTCTATGTTTACTAATTTGCCCATAAATAAATCCCCCCAAGGCTTATGGCAACATCATTACAATTGCAAGTAATACTAACGGAAGAAATTATCTGGCCATAATTGATCAGCAGGGAAAGGATGCCACTGACCATTAAAATGTTAGGTTCCTTGACATTTCCACCTACCCTAATCAGATTTAAAAACAGTGCATTCTAATATTTCTCTCTCAAAGCTTGCAGTATCTCCAAAACTGACCGTTCTACATTTCACCAGCATGGAGTATTCTTAGAATCTCAGAAAGATAAAAAGAATCAAAAGACCACTTTACCCAAGTCTAGTTGTACAGGGCCAACTCATAATATCCAGGCAACAGGTGAGCCACATGTCCAGAACAGATACTGTACATTACAAAGAAATACTTGCAGAGAAAATAAACACAAAGTATCTGAACTAAACTATACAGTACATCATGCAATACTAGCATTACTAGTTGAAAAAAATTAATCACAGATATGGAAATCAGCTAATGCTGACCAACTGAGTAGAATTCTACACCACACTAAATCTAATTCAGTTGTGACAGTACAAAGCTTGCCTAGGATTGCTTCCTCCCAACCTGGTTCCACCCAAATATTAAGGATGACAACTCTACCCAGCTCCAACTCTACCCAGCTACCCAGCTCCAAGTATTGTCCAAGTAGGCACAGGATGATATCAGTTATAGTCCAAGCCATCTAGAGAGCATAAGATTAGGGGAAAGTATGGGATAGAGAACCCGTAGTTAGCTAAATTATATTTAGTGGCCACATGGAAGCTTTCCCAATCATTGTACAGCTAATCCTTGCTGAACAACCACAATTGGGACCAGAATTTCTGTTGCTAAGCAAAGCGGTCATTTAGTGAATCTGATCTGATTTTATGTTTTTTTGCAGTGGCCGTTAAGCGAATCACCATGTGAACCACATGTGAAATACATGGTTGTTAAACAAATCATGTAGTTCCCCATTGATTTTGCTTGCCAGAAGCCAGCTGGGTAGTTTGCAAATGGGGATCATGCAATTGCAAGATGTTGCAATGGTCCTAAGTGTGAGGACAGGTCACAAGTTGTTTTTCAGAATCATCATAAGTCCGAACTGCCACTAACCAAATGGTCATTAAGCGAGGACTACCTGTAGGTCTATATTTTTATTATTTTCTGGGGCAAAGGGAAGAGAAGCCAGATTAGGAAATTTCAGAGCCTTTGGGGAGAAAGTATAGGAATAAAAGATTTCAATTTCCCATCATAGAATAGGAAAGTGATTGTGTTAATGCTGTTTAGCTTCATCTCTCTTTTGAATATTTGGATTGTTCAAATCACATAGGGTTGGTGAGATGCTGAAATATGGATACAAACTCCACCCTTCCTCCCATATTGACTTCCTTCAGTACTAAAAGGTGCTTAGCACCTTGCAGGACCAAACATCTTTCCTTTTATCGTTCTTTTTTTATGCTGGGCAGCATGTGCTAGAATGTGCTAAGTCCATTCGCAAGCTAATACATTATTTACACAAGTTATTCAAGCATAGCAGCCAGGATATGAAACATTTATCAACAAAGGGTCCAGTTTTGTCATTTAAAAATAATTATGTTTCTTTACGAGAAGCTAACAGATTTTGTTGGCCTAGAATTATTTATTACAACTGCATAGGCACAGAAGGACATTTGGGTTTAGGAAGATACTTTAGTTGCAAGTTTTTTGAGACATGAAAGGCAATTTGCTTCTGGATGTGATCTGTAAACCTTTCATCAAGAAGATGCTTGGATTAACAACTGCCCAGGTAGGCAGCCAACAGGAATTATTTAAAAAGAATCCTCATACATACCCATGCAAGTATATGGTTTGTCCAAGGAATGGTAAATTCCCACCCTATCATTCTATTTAACTAATCACCTCTTCACAAAATACAGAGTTGTGAAGGGTGACATATCTCATATATTAATGACAGAACAAATTAGACAGCTTTCTCTCCCCCACTGCCTCCCAGATAGGTTGAATCTTCAATTCCCAGCTTTCCTACACTGCCTAGGAATTCTGGAGTTTAAGATCCAACTCATCTGAAGAACAGAAGGTTGGAGAAGGTTCACTTAATAGCCAAAATTGCAGAATAACTGTTCTGCTCTTCAGACATTTAAGAATGCTAAGCTACATCACGGGAGTTTGAACAAAAGTCAGCTACAATTGTAAAGGAGAAGGTCAACAGTCTCTCTAATTAATTTGTACAATAGTCAAATCAAGAGTGAATATTACTGTAACTAGCTTTAGCCTCATCGTATCCAGGCACTCATAGGCACTGCATGATTCCCAGCATGGTTTACCAGAGAATGGTTGGAACTCTCCTGCAAAGGAACTGAAACAAATCTGCATACTTTTCTTTAAATTGATTCAATTATGAGATCTAGGTGCCTTCTATTATTTCAGGGACACTTGATATTTTTGAATTATACTGACAATTTAGGCTGACATAGAAGGATAAAGCATGCAGAGCAGAGTTTAGATGTGGGCGGGTACATGAATGTGCAAGCAAATTGGAATAACTGCAGGCCAATGATGATCAATATTTTGTTAACAGGAATGAGCAATAATTCTTGGGTTGAGGGACCTGCTTGGCTTTGGGGTGGCAAGTGAAGGGCTGAATTAAAAAAAATAAAAAGCGGAATGAGATTGGAAAAGAATTTAAGTTCCATTCATGTAATGTCTTTTTAATTCAAATGCAGTTAATATGATTGCTCCCCATATATCTAAGAGTACTTCTTTTCTATCACATTAAACATGACTATTTGCTGGCAACTTATACAACAGCTCTGGTGAGCGAACCTTCTGCTTTTGGGTTGTAGTTGTTGAGCTCAGGCTGCAGAATTTTCCTTCCTTCCTCCCTCCCCTTTGAGTCACTCTTCACTCCTGGAGACTGCCTAGACAAGTCCACATAGTTTTTTGGGCAACATTTTTCAGAGGTGGTTTGCCTCATAATTCAGAAACAGTGACTGGCCCAAAATCTTCCAGATGGCTTTGTGCCTAAGGCAGGAGAGAACTCACGGCCTCCCAGTTTCTACCCTGGTGCCTTTACCCACTGCACCAAACTGGCTCTCATATTTCATTTAAGAGAACAAAATATATGATATTTAATCTGTTGCCACTGGGACTACGTGCTAGTGGGGGTGCCACTGTTTTACTTATGCTTATGATTGTTTTTAGGGTATTTGCTATGAAAGGAACAATTTAGCCTTTTCTCTTCCCATCCATGATTTGTTCCAGAAACCACCTGTTTAGCTGAAAGGGTCTGTGTCCTTCTTGCAAACAAGCTTAATGAGACAATTTTCTGTAGTTCTTTAGTTTTGTTTTGCAAAATGATAACAAAACATGGCAAAATGGGAATAGGTAAAAAAAAACTAAAACATAGAGGAAAATGAGTAAAACTAAAAATAAAAACTGCGCCAACAGGTATGGGACTCTGTAGCTAGGATCTGTAAAACATGAAGTAAAATAGCCAATTACAATGCTTTCCTTCTTAAGGAAGAAATCTTACTATCTTGTGTAAGATAGGCCTCTTGTACAGAATTAATATGCAACATTTATTTAAATATAGTGAATTTGTTGGATATTCAGTATTTGGTTCTTTTGTGACATAATTAGTCAGTACTCCCACTGCAGACAGTGGCTACTGGGTTTGCTATGAGTCAGGATGACCACATTGCAAATAATCTCAAGCCAACCAATCTGGTGCTTTTGAGATGTGTTGAGTCTATGTTAACCATGCTGGAAATTCTGGGATTTGTAGTCCCAAAACATCTCAAGATCACTATGTAGGGGTTGTATGGCTTAAAGCAAGCTGCTTTTTCTCAACTTGGAAAACCCCAACTTGGAAAACCCCATGGTAATAATTCTGACTAATCTTACTGGGCTAATCATAAGGTTTACAAGAAAAGCTGAAGAGTGAGTTTTCCAAATACTAAATATGGTATTATTACACTTCATTTTATATAGCATTGTTTTAATTGGGAAACAGGAGCGTCCAGCTGCCAAAGTTGGTTTGACCAGGAAAACGCTCACACATGGTTTTCCAGAAATAACAGATTTCAGGAAGGTAACCACATGGGGGCAGTGTAGACTATTAAAAAGCAGGCCAACATGTCACAGTGTGGGCAGCTTTGTGACCTTACAAGAAGCCCAGAATCAGGTTTTTACAGAACTCACCATGTTCTTGCAAGGAGTCTGGGAGATGGAAGAAGGAAAAGAAGGGACAGCTAGACAAACATTTCTCAAGGCCCATTGCAGATTCTCACTGGGTTTTGAGCCTTCACTGAAGAAGAATGGACTTCCTCAACATACAACTCAAAAATTAGCTGTGTACAAAAGAAGAGGTAACAGGGTAGCTAAGTCAGTTTGTCTTTGAACTGAGGTCTCTGTTACTTTATATGATCCACAAAGGAAAATGTCAAGCTAAAGTTTATGTAGAGTAATTCTCCTCTGCTATGGCTAACACAAAATGCTAAAGGGAAAACAGGAAGGACACCATCAATTAACCTATATGCCATGTTCTGATTTGAGGGGTTTCTGTCTTCTGTCAAAGTGCAGCCAAAATCAATGGTTATGCTTGATACCCATCAGTTGGTCCAAAATAAATAAATAAAAAGAGCTAAGCCATAATTGTAAAGTCTCAGCTTCTATTAAGCCACAGGCACCTACTTAGGTCTATTCCATAGCCTGGTTTCATTAATTCCTTATTACTATGAGAACAAGCACAGGAATAAAGTTAATTTAAGCAAGAGAAAGGCAATTAGCTCTTACAATGCATTTAAATTGAAAATCATTTCTTCCCATCTTTGAACATAGTTTTTGTTCTTGAAATCTAAATCCCTCCAATTCCTAAGCTGATATTAATCAAGTGATGTTTTTCTCTGAAGGTGTTGGAAGTCACTAATGAATATGCAAATCTTTGGTTTCAGGCAAGTGGATTTCCAATCTTTTTGTTCCAATATTTGCTGGATACCGAACATATCTGTCCAACTTGAAGCAAAAGAAAAAGCTACTCCCCCATTCCCCCCCCCCCCATTATATTATATATTATCTGACTATATGATAATTGGTGGCAGGACATAATGGTTTAGAGAGAAGATTCAGTTAAGATTATTTTGCATTCATGTTGCCGTGCTCCTGTGTTTCAAGGAAAGGATGTGGTCAAATAAGCGCAACGCGTTCATCGACTGACCTCTGCTCTTATTATTTTCATAAGGATTGCATGAAGAATTATGATCTGTGTGGAACTAAAAAGGCAGATTAGTCATGGCCCTCCCCCAACCCCTGTCGCCCTTTCCCAGGGGAGCATAAAGAGAGCTGTAAGTCCAGCTATGTAAGGGTTGAAGGTGGTGATGCGACAGCTCCTGATTCTCACACCAGACAGAGCTGGGCAAGTGGCAAAGAGCTTCAAGACAAAGAAAAGAACAGCCAAAAGTCTGTTAACCTGAAAGGAAGGAGGAAGAGGCCAAGGATTTGAACCTTGAGACTGGCATACATATATACATTTATTTACATTGCATTTCAAATAGTTCCTGCTATCTCTATATATAGGACTGGTTTCCTGTGTGCCACTGTATGCATAATTTCTTGACATGTTTACTAATGATATGATGACTAATTCTGTGTTTAACCCTCTTTGGATTGTTTGGGAATGTAGAGTGGAAAGGCAGTGGGTGGTTTAAATCCATGCCTGGTACAAAGCTTTAACAAGATCAGACTGAACAAATCCATCTGGTCTAGCAAACTGCATCATAGCGTGGTCATCCAGATGCCCCTGGAACTCAGACATAATGTTGTTCATTGTAGAAGAGCCCCCTATCATTCCTCAATGGAATTTGGTTTTAATAGTTATGCTGTACCTCCAGCATTGCTAAGATGATCAGACACCTGCAATAGAGATTGCAGATCTGTAAAAGAACGAACTGAAACCTCTAGATGCAGTATAGTCTAAACTTACAAGAATCATGTTTCCAACGCCTTACTGTACTGGGAATCCAAGCTAGCTGCTTCAGAGGCTGATACCTACCTCTGTTAACTAAAATTTTGGCTTAAGCTGATTTTCATCTATGGCTTCCATGTCTTTTTTACCTCTTTGGATAGCTTTGTATTGTCCTGGAGTAAGGTGACTGAATGCATCTAAGCTACTACAGACTCTCAACCCAATGTCCAATCTCACACATTTTGAGAGAGCAAAGCTGGAAATTGAGGCAATGAGTAATCAGTACTAATCACCAAAGAGATCTGAATACAACCCCTGTCTTTATCTGGGAGACCTTTCAGTCCAGCTAATTATTTTGTGTATGCTTCACCAGAAATACTTTTCTTTGGAGAGGTTTAATGTTCTACCATTAATGTTAATGGGAGATATAATAATATCCTAATGTGAGAATATATATGCCTATTCCTGATGGGGGAAATGTAGGCAACTCTGCATATATACCTGTGCTGCCAATTCTAAATGGGTTGGCACATTGTTTTAATAATGACCTAGTCGCCTTGTCAGCACAGAGTTGCTAAATTCTGTCCAATAGCTATCGCTGTTGTGGAGTATTTTTGTCATAGGTGTATGTGGGTACATGTACTGTATTTTTAAAGCTTGTGTTAAATATTATTTAGCTTAGTCTGTTTGAAAATGTTATTTCCTCTGCCACTGACACCATCACCACTTTTTCAGTGCAACCTTTTGATTCTGTATAATGTATAACTGACACCTGGTCCTTGGCCATAATTGAAGTCCATACAATTCAGTACCACCAGCACCAACCAACAAGTGCTCCTAGTTTCATCTCTTGGTTGTGAGCTTCTTCACACTGATCTCTGGTGGCCAATGTGAGAACCAAAATTTTAGCCTGGATGGACCATTAAATCTGATCCAGCAACACTGACATAAAAACATAGAACCCAGGATGACTTAAAATAACTCAGAATCTTCAGCAACAGCTCCTGGATGATGCGGTCTGGGCTGGAAAGCGAATCAGGGTCAGGACTATTATTTCAGGAAATATGCCAGGGAATTCCAAAGCTGTAGGATAGACTGGAAAGTAAAAAAAAACAAAAACAAATCCCAGAAGAAGACAAGGCAAGCAATTTCCATGCTGCTGCTAAGGGACTTCACTTGAAGAAAACTTTGTTCGCCTAAAACAATGCATTTTATGGCTTTTTATAAAGCCACCAAAGAGATAGGTTTTCTCAGTTCAGCAGAAAAATGTATCATTTACACCTGGGCAACACCTAAGACGACTGAACTCTGAGTTGCTGCAAGACAAGTCCAAGGAAACTGTAGGCTAAGCTTTTCAGATGATACCAAAGAGAAGGGTGGAACTTCAAGATTTGTTATTAGTCTAAATTAATTAAAAGGAAAATATAATACATGTAATAATGTGAATGATACACTATAACTTTTAAATTAAAAATCATAATACAAATAAAAAGGAAGAAAGGCAGGGGAAAGGACCTCAGACCTAATGCAAGTGTTGACGACAACACATTATCAACAATTGATGCAAATCCAGGGTAGATCTCTCCTTCCTGAGTTGTATAATAATTCGTCATATATCTTGATATCTTCCAAATACTGGGGATACAGCCAAGGAGAACACATGGATCTTTAATACAGAGCTATCGATCCTGAGTCATATTAAGAATCCTATTAATGTCCTCTTAAAGCCTGGCTGTTGTTTGTAATTAGGTCAAAATAATAGAATACATAAAACACATGTTTCGGTTCTAATAATGATTCCAGTTAATATCTTCATGTAGAATTTTATGAGCTATTCTTTTAATGCCTGTGGACCACTCATAGAGCAGCTCAGCAAAAACTAAAACCACAATACAATGCAATAATTAATATGATACACACACACCTTTAAAGGTATCATACATTTAATATGGAATCTTTAGAGTATTAATTTTCCCTCCCTAGTTCAAGGACGGCCAATTAAACTGACTCAGTCTCAGAAATAATGGTGAAAACTCATAGCCCACACAGTCTGATTCCTGGATTTACATTTGGCATTCCAAAGAATCAAAATGGATTCTGCAAGGATCCTCCGCTAAAGGGCATGTTCTGTTTTAATTTGGTTGGGGGAGGGGGGTCTGACCAGCTGCTTAATATATGTATTACCTTCCCCTGCCTAAAACCTGAGAATCCCTGAATAGCGATCGATTCCATACAGCTTCTTGAGAAATCTTGAGCAATCGTCAATCTTGAGCAATCGTCAAGGAAGAGACACATCACTCATTTTAAACCACGTCCAAACTGTCCATGGGCATCATCTCCATCCTATGGAAAACTTGGTTCAGTCGTGAACAAATGCTCTCCATGTAAATGATCCCAAGTTCAAAGTCAGAAATCTCTCAAATACAGATGGGAAAACTTCAAGACTTAGTTTGGGCAATACTTACTATATGGGTAGTGGTCTGACTCAGATCAGTACAAGTACTAAATAAAAAGGCCAAATTGCAAACTACACAATCCAAGAAATAAACATAATAAATAACAAGTTAAAGTTAAAAAACTGTATTTCATTCATTCATTTATTATGTTTATTTCTTGGATTGTTGTCGGAACCAGGCCAAGAACCACACTGAGTCAATCTTGCCAGACCCAAGCTACTCTAACTAACGCAAGCACAAATAACCTGAGAGACTCTAGGGCAGGGCCATCTTGTGTCTCTTTGCTTTCCCACCAACCACCCTCGGACTACCTAGAGTTCTCTCATCTCCCTGAAATGTGCACCCTCCTTCCTGAGAGCTAGCGGTAGCGCCGAAATCCACATCACAATTGTTTAGCTTACATTTTGTTATTGTATATTCTAGTACTCTGTTTATATTTTGTAAAGTTCTCAAATAAATAATAAAATTTGGGAGAAAAAAAAATCAACAAAAGATAAAGCAAATTAATATGCCACAGCGACACTGTTTCTAATTTTCTTCCAGAGTTAAGAACAAGATTTTTGTTTTCAGAAGTTTATGCATCCACGCCTGGCTGGTTTTTAAAAAAACAAGCAAAGAAGCCCCCTCCCACAATTATTGGAATGGCTTGCACAAACATCTGTTTCTTTCCTGTCCCCAAGAGATGTCTAAAGTCTAATTAACCAATTAATTTGCAAATATATTCTAATTTATACAAGACAGTTTTTCTTGGTGTTCGAATTATCTGACAGTAAGCCATATAAAGTACTGGAGAACAGGACTTCATTAAAATACCAAAGAATTACTCAAATGGAATAAAACATTACATTTGTACGACAGTTAACACAGACATTTCCTCATTAGGGGCAAAGCAGAGTTTCTACTCGCCTCCTACTAATTCGTTTTTGAATATTTAGTATAAACTGGTTGCTTATTCATTTGATAATAAAGCAGTCTCATTGTGTAGGACACTATGAAAACAAAAAGAGAGTTGTATTCCCAACTTAATTCTAGATTTTCTAGAAAATCATCAAATTGGATGCAGACACACTGCTAAACCATAGCTTAGCAACACAAATGTACAGCTTGTGCACGAATAGTGGAAGCAGTATTCTAGTTTGTGGGTTTTGTGTAAAGGGGAACATTCAACTGTGGTTCTAACCCTACTAGACAAGCTTTATGAAGATTCACACAGTGTAATAAACTATAATTTGCTGGAAAGCAGAAATGGACTTTTCTGATCTAAGCAAAGAAAGCTCAATAGGCCAGGATGTTTGTGTGAACTGATCATGTTTGCAATCCTGTATCATGGTTTGTCATTATAATGTGAACTAATAACTAAGAAGTAAGTTGTACTTCTTTATGATAAATATTTATCAGAACTTTGATGTGGGCCAAGCTATGGGCAATGTGTTGGTATTAGAATATCCCTGCAGTGGTTTCACATTCTTATCAATAAAATATAGGGAATTCAGCAATAAAAATATGAAGCAGAGAGGGATACTCCATCAATACAATATTTATTAAAGCACTAAATCACATAAAAGCAGATTAAAAGCTCAGGAATAGTTAATGAATAGGCAACCCATTACAATAAAAGTTATTTGTTATTAAAGCTGACAGTTCTCGTAGGCTATTGTGTGAAGGACAGAAGGGTCTTACCATCTAAAACATTGCCTTTAAATATGTTTGCTCATTTAAGCACAATACATAAAACTTATTTATTTTATATTAATAACCTGAGCATAGATACATTACTAAACAGCTTTTAGAGAGTACTACATATCTATATTTTCCAGCTTCATGCTGAAGTACACTTGCTAAGTTTTATGAAGGTCAACTCTGTATAAAGCTTCCTCATTTCCTACTCGTTTAAGATTACGAAGTTTGGTTGAGATCACCGCTTTATGCATCTTCTTCATCTTTTCTTCAAAGTTTACAGCTATTTCATTATTTCCTCTACAGCTGTTTCTTGCTTCCCAGTAAAAGGTACAAGTACTTTTCAGCTGACTGCTTAGAATACTGGGCTCCTTTATAGCAATTGTGCCCTTTTTTAAAATTCAGTCTTCCATAAGGGTTTGTTGTTTATTCGTTTAGTCGCTTCCGACTCTTCGTGACTTCATGGACCAGCCCACGCCAGAGCTTCCTGTCGGTCGTCGACACCCCCAGCTCCCCCAGGGACAAGTCCGTCACCTCTAGAATATCATCCATCCATCTTGCCTTTGGTCGGCCCCTCTTCCTTTTGCCTTCCACTCTCCCCAGCATCAGCATCTTCTCCAGGGTGTCCTGTCTTCTCATTATGTGGCCAAAGTATTTCAGTTTGGCCTTTAATATCATTCCCTCAAGTGAGCAGTCTGGCTTGATTTCCTGGAGGATGGACTGGTTTGATCTTCTTGCAGTCCAAGGCACTCTCAGAATTTTCCTCCAACACCACAGTTCAAAAGCATCGATCTTCCTTCTCTCAGCCTTCCTTATGGTCCAGCTCTCGCAGCCATATGTTACTACAGGGAACACCATTGCTTTAACTATGCGGGCCTTTGTTGTCAGTGTGATGTCTCTGCTCTTAACTATTTTATCGAGATTTGTCATTGCTCTTCTCCCAAGGATTAAGCGTCTTCTGATTTCCTCACTGCAGTCAGCATCTGCAGTAATCTTCACACCTAGAAATACAAAGTCTTTCACTGCTTCTACATTTTCTCCCTCTATTTGCCAGTTATCAATCAAGCTGTTTGCCATAATCTTGGTTTTTTACTGATCCATTTAGTTTTCACGGCAAGAATACTGGGGTGGGTTGCCATTACCTTCCCCAGGGATCGCATTTAGTCTGACCTCTCTGTCATGACCTTCCCGTCTTGGGTGGCCCTTCACGGTTTAGCTCATGGCATCATTGAGGTGCTCAAGCTCCAGCACCATGACAAGGTAACGATTCTTTGCTGAAGTCCATAAGGGTAGTTTGCTCAAATTGCTCATGACTATCTTCCTTATTGGAAGAGGGAAAAGAAAGAAGAGGATGATCAACAACGAAGTGGATAGACTCAGTTACAGTGGCGATGAGTGCACCATTGGGAGACCTGATGGGCCAGGCTGGGAACAGATTGTCATGGGAAAAAATCTATGTTGCTGCTAAGAGTCAACACCACCTTGATGGCACATAATCAATCAATCAATCAATCAATCATCCTCATTTGTTTAGGTCAGGGGTTCTTAACTTGGGGTCCACAATCTCTTGGGTTCTGTGGACAAATTTCAGTGTGTCTGTGAACTTGAATGGAAAAGTATTACAATAGGATACTTGCAACCATCAAACCAAAAATCAAAACTGATTGGATGTCCAACATGACATGCATGTTGCCTTGTCAAAAACCACTCCACAATTTCAGGACAGCCTTTGCACTGAAATGTCTTTTAAAAAATAACTCTAACTTGCTTATCTTTTTAATTTATATATTGTCTTGTTGTTGATTTAATGTGTTAAAAAAGAAGCACATATATTACTATATCACATATTCTCTATTTTAAAATATTTTCTTATTCAAACTATGGGACAGCCCTTTGCGCTGAAATGTCTTTTTAAAAAATAATTTTAACTTACTTATCTTTTTAATTTATTTACTGTCTTGTTATTGATTTAATGGGTTAAAAAAGCATATATGTTACTATATCATATATTTGTTATTTTTAAATATTTTGATAACTGTTTTTGAGCATAAGTGGTTTTCTAATACAATTTAAATCTTTTATTCTATGCATTTAACTACATTTTTCTGAGAAGGGCTCTGTAGGTTTCACCAGTATCTCCAACAGATCGATAGGACCAAAGGTTAAGAAGTCCTGGTTTCAGTAAATGGAGTTAGCTACACTCCAACATAGTCACAGCATAAGGTAAAAAACCACAGAGGGAGGAACACATAACCAAAGAATAGAAGGCGGTCTCCACAAACTGTAGGAACTGTAGAAGGCTGAGGAAAAGCTGACACCATTTGAGTGTATCCAAAGACAATGAAGCAATTCTTTGGTACAAATGAAGAGAAAGACAACCAGGGCAGGTTCTCTACAAGGAGAAAGTGGCAAAATGGTAATGGGCAATGATGATAAGGCAGAAGTTCTGAACTTTTATTATGTGTCTGTCTTTTCTCAGAGCCGTAATGGAACCCTAGCGGGTCATGGTTATGCCATTGGCGGAAGGAGGATACTGCATCTCAGGATAAACAAGGAAAGGATAAGAACTAAGAACAAATTCAAGTCTCCATCATCATATGGATTACAGAGTTATGGAGTCAGGCGGCTTCACAAATTTGATAAATTAATAAATGAATAAATAGTGGAGGAGATCACAGAACTACTCTCAGCAATCTTTGAGAACTCCTGGAGGACTGGCAGAGCCCCAGAAGATTGGAGGAGACCAAAAGCTTCCAACTTCAAAAACAGCAAAGAGTCAGGGAATTAAAGATTTGTCAGCTGGACATCTATATTGGGCAAGGTCTTCAAACAGATAATCAAACAGCAGGTTTTTGAGCACCCGTGTAGACATGTTACAATTAACATTTAAATGCCCCATGATAGTCTGAAAATGTGAAAATTAAATCTACCTTTCCCAGCAGGTAACTAATTGTGTAATGAAAGTCTAGAAGAATATCCCTGTCAAAGGAAGTTATTTAATAGTGTATAAATGTATTTAATGTAAAAGAACAAAAATAAGGAGACTCTTAAAATATATACAGGGTATACCAAAAGTCAGGCCCTATAGGCCAATCACAGTATGTTTTATTAATACTTATTTTTCCAGAGAAAATATTATTGTACTTAGGAATCCTCAAAGATCATGGGCAAAATGAGTAAGGAAGTGTTTAGAAAAAAATGGCAACCAATTTGAACATTTAATATAATTTATATAATAAACTATGGGGTCTGACTTTTGTCACACAAGGTATATCAACTTCCCAGCTAATACAGGTGATCCTCAGTCAATGACCGTAATTGGAACTGGAAACTCTGTTGCTAAGTGATGTGGTTGTAAAGTGAAAAATCATGTGATTGCGCTGACTTACAACAACAGTTCTGGTTGCGGTCGTTAAGTGAACTGCGCACAGTTGTTAAGGGTAACATCATGTGACCGCAACTTGTGACTTCCTGACAGCTTCCCACTGATTTTGCTTGTCGGAAGTGGGCAATGAGGATTGCCAATGGCAATCACATGACCATGGGACTCTGCAACCATTGTAATTGCATGACAGTTGCCAAGCACCCAAATCGCAATCACCTGACTGTGGGGATACTGCGATGGCCACAACTTTGAGGACTGGCCGAAAGTCTTGTTCAGCACCACTGTAACTTCAAACGGTCACTGAACAAGTGGTTGCTAATCAAGGATTAGCTGTATAATCTTTATTATGTTTATGGTCCAAGATCAAACAGTTCACAAAATTCAGGAAATACACAAATAGCCAGACAAAAGTTTACATTACATGGGAACAAGACACTTCGAAGAGCCATTGCCAAAGACAGATATTTTACTACTGTCTTGGAGATATTGACAGCTTGATTGCTAAGTAGCATGGCCATATAAACAGTCTGCAAACAAGTGAAGGAGCTAATGATAGGTGCTATTAGTTCCATATGCCACTGAACATAAAGTGGACAGTGAAGTAGTACATGTAAGTCAGAACTGATTTTGGAATCTGAATGTAAGCAGGTATACTATAAAAAATAACTGGGGATTGTACACGAATTGAGTGCGGTATCCTTATTGAGGATTTCAGGAATTTTGTTTGAAGAGCTTCCATAAAGCACAACGCTTTATATAAACACAGTTGGGCACCATATAACAACTGGTCCAAAACTATGGCCTTATAAAGGTTAATTGATGCTGGAATGTAATTATGAGCATTAGAGCTTTCATTCTTAAGGATGGCAAGGGATGTTCTATGTGATATTGTATTAAGCTCATACGTTTGGTTAACTTAGCAGGCAAAAGCAGATACTCAGATATTTAAAGGTTTTGACCTACTCAATCAATCTCCCATTAATGTTCCATTTGGGAGAAGCCTTAAAGCATTTCCTCAAGAATACTAAATCCTTCCTCTTTGACTAATTAATTTCAAGGAATTCTTTGGAGCGACAGGATGATAAAGCTTGGAGGCATCCAATGGAGATCCAATGGAGTTACAGAATGAATGGCAGCAGCAACTGCATAGAACAGTATAGAAACTGGATGATAAGCTAAAAAAAGGGGATGGTATTCTGGCTTATTAAAAACCTCAGTGATATACTTTATGTACAAATTAAACAAAAGTGGGGCTAAAATGCATCTCTCTTTAACTCCTTTGAATGTAGGGATGGGATCACGTAGAACACCATTACAACTGCTTTGGAATGTGAAAAATATCCTTAATCATTTGTAAGGGCCAGTTTAAGGAATCTGGGGCCCAATTATAAAGATCTGGAGGCTTCCTCCCATATATAGCCCGAGATTAACACTGCAGGAGATTCCTGCAAAATGAGATCTTTCAAACTATGTATTCAAAATGGAATAACCACAGATACACCTTTAAATATATACCTAGAAGAAACATATTTGATACAAACCTCAAATTTACTGATGGAGAAATAAGCATAGGACTCATTATATCAAGATCAATTAAGGAATGGGAACCTAAACTCTCAGTCTTGTTAATATTCAGGAGCATCAGCTATGATTTATTCTAATTTTTAGAGTGACAAGGTAAAATACCAAAGTCTTGTATTAGTGAGAGATGGCAGTGGCATCATTACTATAGAAGTTTCTGAAATAATTTAGAACTTTGAAGTAAATCTTCATGGCTTCTGTTAGTCCAAAGGGAAAGGAATAGGGCTACCGTGATGAATCTTAAGCAGTTTTATATTTTCCTTCTGATCTTTGGGCTGGACAATCTTCCTATAAAGCAGCTGAAACTGTATCTAGGGCATCAGATGAGAACATGGAGGCAATGTATTAGATGACAGAGCTGTATTTCTCACATGTGTCCTATGTCTTGTAACTCAGGGATCACTATTGGAGACCGTCCCTTCATCTGTACTGAATTAAGATTCAACTACTCATCTGGACAGATGTAGTCCAGATGTTTGGATTACAACTTCCATAGACCCTTGTTGCTAGATTCCAAACTTCTAGAACCATTGGAATGGTCTATGCATATTCCATTTTCATATAACATTTCACATAAAATTATTGATGGTTTTGTGCAATCCATACAACTTGCTCAATCTACACATAACCCTAATTATGCTGAGAGTTGTACGGTAGGTGATGCACTGATAACAAACCAAATAGCCAAGAATCTAAATTATTTCCTCAAGATTATATATTATATAGGCAGAAGAACAGAATAAGAGAACATCTTGTAAAAAAAAGTATTGCAGTTTTAAATTCTGACAATAAAGGTCTATACTCTGAGAATGAAGTTATTGGCACTAAGAACCGGATAAGTGATCTCTCCATAATAATTATATCCAAATCTTTTTCAAAAAAATCTAAATTACTTAGGATCTTTTCATCAGGGTTTAATAATGCTCATATGTACAGTATTCTATAAATCAGATGCATTAAAAAAAATTGCATGCGGTGTCATCCTTCCTGGATTTTGCATTTCAGATTGTACAAAAAGGGCAAATGGATAGCTAGCATTTCTAGCATTTCAAAAACTAATTTTGTTAGCTGCTTAACTTTCCATATTCAGAAACATTCTTGAAGGAAGAGCAACTGGGCTACAAATTCTCAATATGTACATGACCACCTGCAGTTTGAAAAGATATAATCCCAAGAGGAAGCAAACTGACTGTACACACTTGAACTATCTGCTTGACCCATACAGATTACCCACTGTCTCCATATAATAGGCTTTCTGTATCTGAAAACAATTTTCCAACTTATATGCCTGCACATTAACAAAAAATGATAATGTTTCTTGTCTTCAGTGAAAGAACTCTTTTTTCCATTTTGGATTTTTTGGGCTGTATTACTGTACCCTGCAGCATTTTTTCTCCTAACATTGTTCAAAATTGTGGATACAAGGAAAGGTTTTCTTTGAGTTGGCATTAAGAATACCATATCTTAATCCTGAGTGGTTATGGTCAATTTAGGATCCAACAAAAGTCTGGAAACTGTAGATATTGTATCTTTTCAATGTGGATTAACTCATGTTTTTATTAAAACTTATTTAGGGTGAAGCTAGACTTTTATTTCCTACTTGTGGTGCAAGCTGATTTGACCACGCATTCTCTACCCTGAACCTCCCATTCCTAAGTCCCCAGAATGCCACAGATCACAATTCTCCAATACTTCACTGTTACAGCATACTTCGGTAAATATGACTGCCTTTGGTTTTAGTCATACACTGAGAAATCTAACACACATAATAAATTAGTGTCATCTGCAAGTGTACTATTAGTATATTGGAAAGAGTGAGAAGCAGAAAAGATTAGCTTCTTTTAGAAGGATGGCTACGTGTACGTTTTACTTGGTGGGACAGACATGGATCCATGTAGAATCAAATGCAATTGTTTTCATGTGGCTAAGCTGTCTACATACCTTCAGTCCATGGGATAAGATATGAGTGTTATTCTACATATCAGTTGGTGCATTCCAATGTCCAAACTAGTGCATTCCAAATGTGCTTGACTACCTCACTCCAGAATCTCCAGCCAACTGGCATTCCAGATGGAGAAAATAGTGTTGCAGGAAAGAAAACATTGGACTGAATAGACAGTCTGATCCCTCAAGGCAATAAAGACTTATTATACATCTTTATTGCATTGAGGGATCAGACTGTCTACTCAGCAGGTGACACTTGTTAGGTGACCTTGGCTAATCTCAGAATCGAAGCAGGCTTGACCCTGGTTATTACCAGGGTGGCAGACTTCCTGGGAACTTCAGAGCGTTAGGACAGATTGGGAAATTAAAAAAAAGAAATCCAGAAGGCAGCAATGGCAAACATTTCCATAACACTGCCAAGAAAATTGCAAAAATGTAGTTACCATGAATTGGCTTGGCCAGGGGGCATCTTTTATATTCTTAAATATTTTCAGTATAAAACATTTGCTTTATATGGTGATGAAGCATGCCAGTTTAAAAGAAATGTGTGCAGAGCCTTTCAAGCTACTTCTTTAAAATCTTATCTGTGATTATAACTTTTATGTTTGGGGGAGGGAATGTGATGATATGTAGAGTCACAGTAGCCTCTGTAAGGGAATACCCATCTGTAGACAAATAGATTGAAGGGTTATGTGCAAAGAGAATTGAGTATTCATAAGGAAGTATGATGCCCTGCTTGAGTTGGGTGAAACTGATTTTCTCAGTGGAGACATAAGACACTTCTGGGATGCTTCTTATCTGTGGGAGCCAAAAACTCCAGAAAACTGAAACAGAGTGTATTCAGTCCTTCTGATTCTACCCTAGGAGATTTCCTTTCTGCCCCATGAAAATAAACCACCTAGGCAGAATTACTCTATTCCTCCTCAGGATCCACCAAATTTCATTCAACCAAATCTGATGGTTAGCCCAAACTGGAATCCCGAAAACTTATTTCATTACACCAGAGGGTCTTCCCCTCCTCCCATCACAGGAAAATTAACTTTTTCTGGAAGTCACTCTTTCTTATCTACCTCTATGTGGCAGTTTTAAATTAATGTGACATGCTAGACAGCATCGTATTGATTTAGGTATTAATAAACAGCCAACTGTATCTGCCATTGACTGGAAATAAAACTAGCATTTTGCTGAGGTATTCAAACCTTCAAAAAAGGCCTCTGATCAAATGGGTTCCTTCATTCATGACAGCTTAAGCTATTAAAAAGAATACATTCCTTTTCACCTGCCTCAGTGTCAAGCACAGTAAATTGCCTTTGACATATATCTGGGGTGGAATTCTCCTTCTTTTTGTCTGCAAAATAAATGAGATAGTGGCTTTTCTTGGTAGAGGGAGACAGCAAATACAAGGTTTGGGATACTCTGGACATAGGGCACTGGAAGTCCAGAATGATATAATCTCCCATCCTGAGGTTGCAAGCATCTTCTTTACGTGGGAACATATATCAAATGCTTGGTTGTTATTATACAGTAGATGAAGTAATTAGAGAGACAACAGCAGAAGATCTGAACTTTAAAGGGCAAGAATGAATGCCACCAAATGACTATTATGACTCTATTTTCCATTCTGTTATTTTACAATTTAGTGCATCTTGTCTGGGCTTGCATGTGTGGTTTTGTGTGTGTGTGTGTGTGTGTGTACTTGTGCACATATCCAAACTAGGTAACAGTGTACTACTTTGTTAGCTACAAACAATATTTAAGTCAGGTAGAAATGAGAACACTTATGAACTAATTTTCTTTTCTACTTACTGATATGTACTATGAAAAAAGGTGGCAAGGTCACATTTTATTCTAAACAGTGTTCTTTTTGTCCTAAACAGGACAGAAAGTGGTAGAAAGGACCAAAAGGGAAAAAAGGGAAGAAGGGTAATAAAGAGTCCCTCATGGCAACCTTTTTAAGAGCCTTGTTCAATTTGGCCAACAGCCCATAAAGCCCAGCATTCTGTGACATGCATGTCTAAACTGGTGCATTCAGAAAATTCTCTTCCATTGTTCCTCGCTCCCAGCTGATATTTAAGATCAACACTCCAGCCATTACCAAGTTAGAAAGCTACGGGAATTGATGGAATCTCTATAAAAATATTGCAAGCAAGAGAAAAAGAATCAGTAAAGGTTCTGACCAAGCTATGCCAGCAAATCTGGACTAAGACACAATGACCTACAGATTGAAAGAGATCAGTCTACATGCCAGGACTAAAGAAAGAAGACTTAACAGTATGAAAACTATTGCACAATATCCTTAATCTCACATATTAGCAAAACAATGCTCAAGATCATCCAACGCAGGTTAGAACTCAACATGAAAGGGAAATGCTAGAAGTTCATGCTGATTTTAGAAAAGGTCAACATGTCAAGCAACAAGAGACATTACTAATTGATTGATTGATTATGTGCTATCAAGTCTGAGATGATTGTTAGTGACCACACAGATTTTCTCCATGGCAATCTGACTCCAATCTGGTCCTTCAGATGTTTCAACAGTACACCCACTGCCACTGTAACTGAGTCCATCCACCTTCCTGCTGCTGCCTTCTCTTTCCTTCCACCTTCCCCAGCATTACAGCCTTCCCCAGAGAGCTAGGTTTTCACATAATGTGTCCAAAGTAGGATAATTTGAACTTGGTTATTTGCCTCAAGTGAGAACAATGGGTTGATTTGTTCGATGATCCATTGGTTTGTTTTCTTGGCTGTTCATGGTATTCTCATGATACTTCTCCAACACCAAAGTTCAAAGTTGTCAATGCTCTTTCTGTCCTGCTTCTTCACAGTTCAACTTTCACTTCCGTAAGGGGTCACAGGGAATACCATGGCTTGTACTGTTCTGATCTTTGTAGGTATAGACACATCACGGCATCTGAGTATCTTTTTCAAGCCCTTCTTGGATGCTCTATCAAGCACTAGTCTGCAGCATATTTCTTGACTGCTTGCTCCTTTACTGTTTACTAAAAAGGCAGAAGCTATCTACCACTACCTTCCCTGTCAATTCTAAGGCTAGTTGTTGCACCTGTTATCATTAGCTTGGCCTTCTTTATATTTAATTCTAATCCAATTTTTTCACTGTGCTCCTTGACTTTTATAATTAGAACTGGCAGATCCTTTGCATGTTAAGCTATCAGAGTAGTATCATCAGCATAGCACAGGTTATTGATGTTCTTCCTCCAATTTTAAAACCATGCTTCTCTTCTTCCAGTCCAGTTTCCCTTAATACAAGTAGTCCTTAATGACCACAATTGGGACCAGCAACTCCACTGCTAAGTGACATGGTCATTAAGCAAGACATCACGTGACCATGGTTTGCTTCTTTACTGCTGGATTTTTCATTGACTTTGATTGTCAGAAGCCAGCTGTGAAACATGCAAATGGCAATCACATGACTGTGGGACCTGCAACAGTTGTAAACACCCGCCAGATGCAAAGTGCCCAAATCTCAATCACGTGACCACGGGGATGCTGCAAAGGTCATTAAGTGCGATGACTGGTCGTAAAGTTACTTTTTAGTGCCATCATAACTTCGAATGGTCACTAAACAGGGAAGTCATTAAGTGAGGACTACCTGCATATATTCAGCAAATAGGTTGAATCAATAAGGGGAGCATATACAGCCTTGTCTCATTCCTTGACTCAGGAATGCTCTAGCTTCATGGAGGACTGGTCTACCAATGGGTACTACTCGTGATAGCTTTATAACACATCCAGAAACCCAGCTAACACATTCTAAATAACAAGTGCTGGAGAGCAACAGAGGAAGACAGCTAACACTCTTATGCCCTTTTTGGAAGCACTGGTTTAGCCTTTCTGAAGCATGGTTCTTCTTAAGTTCTTTTCTCCATGGAGAAAGTTCTAGGTTCAGTCCATCACATCTCCAGTTCATGGATTTTGAATAACAATGCTAAAACAGAGAGCATTTCAGGGATAATTATAGGGTCAGAGGAAACAGCATTAGATGAAATATATCAATGATTCATTTGCTGGGGAAAATAGTTCTGGGTCTTCACTTCCATATGAATATTATACTTGAGCGGCTGGATTGGACAACCATGTATTATCCATGCCTCCTTGGACAATATTTCATCATGTTTTTCTGTGGTCAAGTCTGAGCCACCATAGCATGTTAAATGCTCTTTCACAGTTTCATAATTTGAACCTCAAAAAGCAACCTAATTTAATACATACTTCTTTATTTCAGGTGATTATTCATTTTAGAAACATACCCAGTCTCAAGTTCACATCCAAATAATGGCCATTTTCACCATCTTGCTTGCTAAGAAGTACAAGCACTTAATTTCCTTCTTCACCTCCAGAAATTGTGCCTGAGTCCAAGGTTGGCCCTTTAGATTTTACTTGCTTGTTATCTGTCTTTCTAACAACTGAAAGGACAGAACTTAGAATCACGCAGTGGCTTTGCCACATGCCTAAGCAACTATATGTAGCAATCAAATAACCACTTATAACTTCCTTTTTTTATAAACTAAAGAGATTGAGGTTAGCAAATGTCACATCATGCACCATGCATTTCAGCCCTTTATTCATCTTTTTATCCATTGTAAAGTATCATAGAACTTGATTATCAGAAAAGATTCTTGCTTTAAACCATGAACACATTTAGAAAATTTGGAAAAATAGGTTTTGGAAATGCTACCATTTCTGGGAAGAAAAGGCATGGTCTTCAATAGAGAGAAGAACTCAGTCCACAGGAATCCTGGACAATCAGGGACCCCTGTACAGATAGATACCCCTATATCAACCCTGATTATATAAACATCAGTAGTAAAGTTTGCACATATATAGACTTCCATGGCTTATATTTAATGTCAGATAAACAATAAATACAGGTAGTCTTCACTTAACAACCATTCATTTAGTGACCATTCAGACTTGCAACGGTGCTGGAAAAAATGACTTACGACCAGTCCTCACACTTATGACCGTTGCAGCATCCCCACAGTCACATGATCATAATTCGGGCACTTGGCAACTGCTTTGTGTTTATGACCATCACAGGGTCCCGTGGTCATGAGATCACCATTTTCTACTTTTCTGGTCGGCTTCAGGTGAGCAAAATCAAGGGGAAAAGTGTGATTTGCTTAACGACCACGTGGTTCACTCAACGGCCATGGTGATTCACTCAACAGCCATGGTGATTCACTTAATGACCATTGCAAAAAAGGTAAATTGGTTCGGGTTTGATTAATGACCACTTTGCTCAGCAACCAAAATTCCGGGCACAATTGTGGTTCTTAAGTGAGGACTACTTGTATGCATTTGTTCAAATATACTCTTCATTCCAATTGTTCTGCAGACCAAAACAAATGACCAGAATCCAAGAGTAGAAATTTTCTATACTTCCTGAACAAATTTTCCACCTAATTTGTTCAGGAAGTATAGAAAATTAAAATGAACGTCTATAGCTTGGTTAACTTCCTCTTTCTTTCATTCAGCTTCTTTTGTTCCATAGCCTGGGTTCTTTGCAGTGCCCTATTTATTCTGATTTGTAGCTGTTTCAATCTACTTTGATTGCTTAAAAACGTCACTAAATGTACATTGTTAGAACTTCTCTTTTCACTTCACATTTCTCTTCCAGGACTGGCCCTTTGAACCTTCTAGCTATTACAACCACTATACAGAAGGTACCCATTTTACAAGCAACAACTAAATACAGGATGATAGAACATCTTCATTGCCTCCTACCATTAAATGTGTTGGGCAAACCATTCTCCCCTAGATTTAGTTTTCTATCTGTGAAATGGGAATATTACTGGGCTTTCTCATTGGACTATGATAACAAGCAACATTAAAAAATCATATTTAATTCAGGCAGTCCATCTGTGCAGCTTTTGAATGTATGATTGTTTTCCAAGATGGAAATGCAACCAACATTTGAAGCATCTACCCAATGGCATATTAATGTTCTACATACATCTGTTAAACCATTTATTGGCAGTGGAAACCTTTCCCTATCTGGATTTCTCCTGGTGTAATCACCCATGGCCCCAGCTTCCACAGTACATCTGGAGGGTATTAGACTGGAGAAGGTTGTGTGATGGAAGCAAATTAACTTTTTTTTTTTGCAAGTATATTTTATAACCTCATTTACAAGCCTAAAAGTGACAATTATATACCTAACGCTTCCTCACTTAACAGCTGTGTTTCCTGAAATATCATGATTTAATTACTCTGTCTTTCTATTTTAAACACTCTCCTGGTTTTTAATCCTTACAAATGTCATTTTTCCTCCCAGGTAGAAAATGATAAATTGGAATAATTGGTGGCCAATTTGATAGAATAAGTAGATTTTTGCTGATCATACAACTAATAGCCAATTATCTAGGGAGGGGGAAAGAAGTAGGGAATTAGTAAGAGGAAAGGTGGTCTGGACAGCTTAAAGCTACAACTTCAGGGCAAAGGAAAGAGCTGTGCTGACAAATGAGTTGTCTTAAATGCTCTCTTCATGCTATTGCAAAGCCACAGCTAAGACAGGGTGAGAAAAAATAATTAGGTCCCAACACGGTATTATTATTACCATATTTTGGGGGGTAAGACTTCATTCTTACTGCATGGTAAACTGTTACCACAAGATTTATTTTCGGCTATTTTATTTTAAAAAGACCAGAAAACCTGCTACATGTATACATTTCTCAGTGGGAAGTTTTATCATAATGGTCCTTGGTAAACCGTTACCACAAGATTTATTTTTAGGCTATTTTATTTTAAAAAGACCAGAAAACCTACTACATGTATACATTTCTCAGTGGGAAGTTTTATCATAATGGTCCTTGGACACAGCCTAATCATGATGGAGCCAAAGAAATAAGAAATCAAAATTTGTGGAGGTTCAAAAGCAAGATCCTATTCAGTCCTTCTTCAGCTGAAGAGACCCATTCAGAGACTCTGCCCCGACAGAGACTATTCTTCCGGATTCACTTCATTGCCTTCAGAATTATGATTGCTTGCAAATAAATAAGAAATAAAATAACATTCCTGATAATTAACTGTTTTTATAAGAGAAGTCTTGCAAGCTGCAAATAGAGAAAATCAGTTCTAACTCAGTTCAGAACTCAGCCTGTTCTTTATTAAAGTAACCGTCATGCCTGAATATGATTTTCAAAAGGAGGGTATAAAAGGAGGTGTGGGGAGAGTCGTAGAAAAGGTTTATGAACTAACAAATCTTGCTAAATGCCGAACTCAGAAGCCAAACAAAGATTCTAATTTTGACACACACAGAGAAACCAATTTAATCCAAGGCCCAGCCCAGCTGCAACCCAAGAACGCAGCCAATCGTCAGGATTTTAGGAGTTGCGGTCTAACCATCTGGAGGGCAGGCACCAGTCTGCCAACGGAATCAATGCGAAGGCTTCCGATACACCCCACACCATTGACTGTTAGAATTCCTTGTTACTTTTAACTGAGATTCTATTGTCTGTGGACTCTGGGTCCTCTGCAGTATTCCTCATACTGGAACCTTTTACAACCACAGTCAATAGTGAAGGTCACAGTAGGACAGCAGCACTGGAAGTCAACAGTGTGGATCCTGTACATCCAGGCCAACACCACTTCCTTTGGTACCCATCACGGCCTTTCCTTATCATATCATATCATATCATCTTCATCCTCGTCTCATTTTTATACATTTTTCAGCCAGGACTTTCCCTCATCATTTACAACTTAAATCAGCCTGGACTTGCTGAAAAGTACAACCACTTGTCCAAACTCCTATGTTTTCTTCCTCAACATGCCTCCAGGATGATGCAGCCATAGAATTGCCTTCCCCGACCTGGTACATTCTACATCTTTCAGATTCCACAGCAAGTACAGCAGTTCTAACACATCTGGAGAGTGACAGGCTGGCAAAAGCTTCTCTACAGCATTTGCATATGCAAGGGTGTTGGGCAGCATGTTTTTTGTACCAGAAGAAAATAATTAATTATTCAGAGACAGTATGGGGAAGTTGCCTTGCCTTTGGGAACACTGTTATTTGGTTGAGCAGAAAATCATGGATGTAAAGAAAGAGGTTTCATGTCAGCCTTTCAAGGTCTGACCAGATCAGGAAACAGACCTCACAAAAAAAATGACTAGAACTGTAATGTATATTGAGATAGGCTGTTGTAACTGTGTTTTCCTTTCCCTCCCTCTTTTACCTCAGGGAGTCAGGGAGAGACCAGTCTAAGTCCCCTTCTAATGCTTTCCCTGTTGTTTGGACTCAGTGCACGCTTTTGCACATTTTGTAACCATCTCTGAATAGTTTCCCCAACAGTCGTCTCCGCTGCTCTCCACATTTCTGTTTTGTCTAACCACTTTATCTTTTTAAGAAGTGGATGTTTTGTTGCTGTGCTAAATTCTGCAATTGCCCACACCCAACAGAAGTGATTTCTAATTCCCTCCCCACCAGGGCAGCCATTCAGAGATGGTGTCCACCACATTTTACATTCACACACACACAGCATCCTGAACTTTACAACTGAGAACAGAGATGTGGGGTTCAAATTCTCACCTGCCCACAAAGCTCACTGTACAATCTTAGGCTTCAGAGGCCTCAGCCCAACTCTGAGGGTTATTGTGGGATAAAAAGAGGAAAAGGTAAAATACATTTACTATTGTGAGATGTTTCAGATATGCAGATGATACCACTTTGATGGCTGAAAGTGAAGAGGAACTGAGGAGCCTTATGATGAAGGTGAAAGAAGAAAGTGCAAAAGCTGGTTTGCAGCTAAACCTCAAAAAAACCAAGATTATGGCAACCAGCTTGATTGATAACTGGCAAATAGAGGGAGAAAATGTAGAAGCAGTGAAAGACTTTGTATTCCTAGGTGCAAAGATTACTGCAGATTCTGACTACAGTCAGGAAATCAGAAGACGCTTAATCCTTGGAAGAAGAGCAATGACAAATCTCGATAAAATAGTTAAGAGCAGAGACATCACACTGACAACAAAGGCCCGCATAGTTAAAGCAATGGTGTTCCCTGTAGTAACATATGGCTGCGAGAGCTGGACCATAAGGAAGGCTGAGCGAAGGAAGATCGATGCTTTTGAACTGTGGTGTTGGAGGAAAATTCTGAGAGTGCCTTGGACTGCAAGAAGATCAGACCAGTCCATCCTCCAGGAAATAAAGCCAGACTGCTCACTTGAGGGAATGATATTAAAGGCCAAACCGAAATACTTTGGCCACATAATGAGAAGACAGGACACCCTGGAGAAGGTGCTGATGCTAGGGAGAGTGGAAGGCAAAAGGAAGAGGGGCCGACCAAGGGCAAGGTGGATGGATGATATTCTAGAGGTGACGGACTCGTCCCTGGGGGAGCTGGGGGTGTTGACGACCGACAGGAAGCTCTGGCGTGGGCTGGTCCATGAAGTCACGAAGAGTCGGAAGCGACTAAACGAATAAACAACAACAACAACAAACTGTGAGATGTTAGAACTTACATTAACAATGTAATGCACAAAGAGTAGTACAGAAATAAACAGCAATATATTTTGCCTCCAAAGTAGATAGACAATTATTTGTTTCTCCACTTCATACAAAAGAAGCACACTTAATTACCATATAAAATTCAGATATGCAGAAGAAGAAATTCCTGGAAACACATCTTCCTTTCATTCATATTTTCTGTTTTCCTTCAGCATCTGTGCTTAGCATTTTTTTTTTTAAAATTGCCTAGCAATTTGGAAATTGTTAGTTACTACTAGACTTCAGATGGAGGAAGAAGAAAGGATATTGTGGAGTCTGTGATAAAGGTTGAGTAAGCCAACAAACAGCATCAAGAAGAAAGGATTCACTTTCTGAAAGCTTGTTCAGGATTTCCATGAGATTTAGGGGCTGGGTCAAACATAACAAATTGGTTCTCCAATTCCGGAGATCTGCACAGTATTAAAGCCCAACCTTGCATTAGAAGGCAAAAGATTGGTGGCATAATATTTATACACACTTTTATAGTTTTCGATCAGCCAAGAGGACATGAGGATTTAAACACTGAAGTTACCAATAACAAATTACATTCCTGAAATCTCTTCATTTCCCTTCGGGGAAGGGAAAGGATGAATATTTGTGTGCATCACACATCCAAAATCATTCTTAAAAACTTTTTCAATGCCCAGTTTATTGCATGCACAATTCAGTCCAAGCAACTTTGCTCCATAAAAATCAAACCATAGTGCTTTTAACTAGCTTCTTAATAGCATTTGATTTTTCACAAAGCAACAAAATAAAACAGTCTGCCAGGACAAGAGTGGGGGTAGCCTCAGTTAATTCAAAAGGTCTTTGCGTTTCTTAGCAACACACTGGGCAACAGACACAATTATTCAGCTGCGGCACCTCCCCCCTCCCCCCCAATCAGTGCATATTGAGGATTCACTTTCTTCCATTCAGTACAAAACTGACTTACAATTATCAAAAAAGCTGGCAATGTGGGGCCGTAATGCTATTAGTATCCAGGATATGTAAAAAGGTATTTGGTCAACATCATTTATTTTAATCCAAGGAAAACACAAAAAGAAATGAAGGTCTTTCCAACCACTGAAACTTGTTGTGGTTGACTATGAGTAGAGCTGTTTAACTATGGTGTTTATATACAATAGCCTTATTTTCCCTTCTGACTAATCTCTTTTCCTACATGTTGGTTCAAATCAAGTTTTAAAAATGAACTTTTTGTAATGGGGAGGCACCACTCAAAGTTTGAATTGATTTTGGGAGAGAGAGACAAATTCTAAAAATGTTTAGGAGATGGTCTTCTCTTTAAAGGATTAGGATTTTCTTTCAAGGACTCTTCTCCCCCACTAATTTTGAAAATGATTTCAAGACTGTCCGTCACATTTCTGGAACAAATGCCCTAAGACAAGAATACCATATCATCAAGCAGTGTTGAGCTTGTTGGATACAGAGGGAAAGGCTGCCCTACATGTATGGACTGTTAACTGGAAAATAATATTCTCATCATGTAAGGGGAACAGCAACTGGGGTCAACTCCAAGAATCTGTATTTAAGTTGCTCATTACTGATTTGAAATCACAGTTGAATGAAATGGCTAGGTTTCCTTATAACATCCCTTTATTTAAGGAGATAAAAGCAAAAGGGGATTGATAGGAGAACCAACAGATGAACAGGCTACTATAAAACAGCAAATGTGATTCAATAGATAAGTAAATGTAAAGTGATGCATACAGGTAGTCCTCATTTAGCGACTGTTCGCAGTTACAAGGGTGATGAAAAAGTAACCTGGCGACCAATCCTCACATTTATGACCTTTGTAGGTCTGTAAAGCAAAGTAAAGCTTTAGTAAGATCCTAAGCACAGTCATGGTTTCACTTAGCAACTGCTTTGTTTAATGACCAAGTTGCCAGTCCCAATCATGGTCACTAAACAAGGACACCCTGTACTGGGATTCTGGTCTGGCCAGTTATTTAGCAGTGGTGAACACAAAGTGGACAACTTGATGCACCTTTCTCAACCACAGTATGAAAATCACATTTTAAAGGGGATATACATCTGTGTTGGGGAAACATTAGGAATGGAACAACAACAAAGAATATGCCCCACTGTCACAATTCTGTTGTATAAATCTAGACTGCAGCCACTTCCAGAATGCTGTGGGTAATTCTTTCATTGCATCTAAAAAAACAGAAACGATGCAGAAATCAGTAATCACTATTATTATGGAGTCAGAGCACCTCCTGTTGTAATGAAAGGGTGTAAGTCTGGACCTTTTTTATTTTAAAGGTCAAAAAAAGTAAGTAAGGGGAAAAAGATATGGTAAGAATTTGATAAAATTACCTGAAGTGGAACCAGTAAAGAGAGAAAAGCTCTTAGAATTTAGCTGGAACTAATGAATAACTTAGTTAATTTATGGAATTCAAGGCAGAGAGGACTGGAAACTTAAATTATTTTTAAAAGAGGATTAAATAAATCCATAGGCTGTCAGTCATTGCCAGTCATATATACTGCCCTTCAGAATTAGGCAGCATGCTTCTAAATAGTAGTTGCTAGGGAACAAGAGAGGGATATTGCTCTCATGGCAACTTGTTCACTTCTCATGGATATTTGCTTGGCTTTTATTGGTTCTACTGAGGCAGGCCAGTTCTTGTGCTCTTTAAAAAATTAACACAACTTTAGTCATGGAATACTTCATTTCAGTCATAAAAGACTCCATACAAAGACCACTTTGGTGAATATTCAGTTATCAATTCCACACATCTAATGAATGCATGGTCAAGATTCTATGCTTGGCGAACTGGTAAATTCAAGTCTGCTGTTCTATCATTCTTTTACTGGATTTATTCATCACCCAAATAAAACAATACCCAAGCAGTGACAGAATGGCTCAACAATCACACAAGGAAACCTCTGGCTAATTTTTACTTTCTGACTAGTCTATGAATGTGAAACAATTCAGAACATATACTTATTATGCAAACAGATAGGAGAAAAAGGGAAAACTAGACCCCCAAAGGAGAGACATCTGTGATGTGGTGAACAAAGATATGTTTGACGACATAGATTGATTACTAGCACAGGACAACAACTCACAGTTGGTGAGTTAACACTCTGACCTTCAAATCAGGTTGGGATGCTGGGGGTGGGTGGGGGGAAGCTCTAATGGAAGTAGAAAGCACACCTTCAAAGCCTTCATTGTATCACATACAATTTTAGTAATGGAGCAGGCTTGGTGTATAGTCATTATAGCCACCAAAAGATCATGCATATAAAGCAACGGGTTGTGAAAATACACCTATGATGCAGTACAGAAAGGGGGCAGATAGGGTCATTCCCCCCACACACACAAAAAAACCCAACTGTTCACGTCAGGTTGGGTTTCATTCAATTTGGCATTCTTTTAATTTCCAATAGACAGATGTGCAATTACTGGATTCCCCGTAAACCAATAACAGTCAATGAAGAAATGCTGCTGCCTTGCTAATGAATCAAGATATTTTAGAGATATACGAGCAGAGAGTACATGGGAAAAGCCCCAGGGAGCAGGAAATATACTGCACATCAGCAGTTCCAGAAGGACTGAATCTGAACAACTCTGTCCACAATGCTTAGCAGCCTTCTGTCTCATTTCATAGACCTTTTGGACTGAGACCCCTCTCTTTTCTTGCTTCACTAGGATTATGGGCAATCCAGAGCAATAGGCAAATAGCCAGTTGAGAGCAACATGATAGCATGGCTACTCTCTAACTAAAGCAGCTGTTGAGTGGATTTGTTTCCTGTCCCGCTTGTCAGCAAAATTAAGCAGAACAGCAGGAAGTCCTGCTCTGTGTAATTACAAGTTCCTTAAGAGACAATAGTTCATCTGTAATATTAGTCAATGGGCAACTCTATCACAGCTTTAGAGCCTCAATGGCCAGCATTCAAATTCACCTTCCACTTTTGAATTAACCTTAAGTAACATTTATACTCTCAGGCAGATGTATTGCACATTTTTCTTGCTGTTCCCTCTTCCCATATAACAGGAATCTCTTCTTTTTTTGTCATGAATACAGCCAACTCCATTCCCCAAAGAAGCCAGATTTATACAGAATATGAAAGAAGAGGTGGCACTTTAAAGATGAATCACCTTCTTTCCCCAAAATGCATCTTAGCCCATGCATACCACATTCATTTCAGATGAAGTTCAAGTGAAGATCAAAATAAGAAAAAGACACTTGACTAGATTCTCAGTAGGCTTCTACTTTCTTGAACAGAGATTAATAATTCTTGAAGAAATAAACATATGTTTCAACTCTTAAGTTTCTGTTCAGAAGTTTATTTTAAATGTGGCTGTATACTCCAGAATAATTGCCAATTGCTACTGGTCTCACACCCCTCCCATCCAACCTTTTCCAATGAACTCTAATGTACATTGGTGTTGTTTCATTTCATACTTATGCCAGTTTGGTCTAGTAGTTAAGGTGCTGGGCTAGAAACCAGGAGACTGAGAGTTCCAGTCCCTTAGGCATGAAAGCTGGCTGGGTGACCTTGGGCCAGTCGCTCTTGCTCAGCCCAAGAGCCAATCAGGCATGGTATGAGAGTTCTAGTCCCACCTTAAGGCACGAAAGCCGGCTGGGTGACTTTGGGCCAGTCACTCACTCTCAGCTCAACTCATCTCACAGGGTTGTTGTTGGGGGAAAAATAGGAAGAGGAAGGAGTATTTGGTATGTTTACTGCCTTGAGTTATTTATAAAAATAATAAAGGCTGGATAAAAATTAAATAAATAAATGAAATGAAGTAAGAATAAGAATCCCTTGGAAAAACAAGAATATAATCCATATCTGGAAGAAAACATTCTTTAAAAAAAAATAGCAATGATTTAATTATACCAAAATATCACCAAGTGAACTCAAATTTGCTGTGAATAGACTAGCCATATAAATTTAATAAGTAAACTTGGTAATAGCCCAAAGGGTACCATTTTGTGCTCAGCTGAACATCATTAGGAAGAATGTACAAGCCATAAATTGAGAGCCACCATAGAAAAGACTCTGAGATTAGGAAAAAAAATCTGTATTGTTGAGCAGAATGTGCAGTGTTATAAATTACAACAGTATACATAATTTGCTACCAGCTTGAACACTGAGGCAGTTGCTCACACAATAATTAAGCATATATTCCTCTGGTGTTGATTTCTTTCCTCCTGGAGTTACCAAAGCAATGGATTGAGTGTTTCTTAATTATCACAGGATACAATGTTCAAACACTAAATTCAGGGCTGCAAATGAATCAATTGAAAATCCAGATGTTTTTGCAGCTCATGCATTCTCGTATATGGTCCTTGTACATTCTTTCATCTGAATTTGAAAAAAATGGCAAAGGAAAATCTCCTTTGCTTGAAGGGAAGCCTTTAGTGTTTCAAGCGACTGGCTACTCTTTATAACACAAGCCTCAGTGAAACTGCAGGAGAAACCAAGAGTTACAGGCAACAACAGCTCTGACACAGCCTTTGTAATGAAGTGTTTCCTTTGTTTCCCCTGGGTTTTTAAAACAGTAGGGCTCAAAAATGATGATGGTCTTTTTTTTTTTTTAAGTGCAAGATACTTGACCGAGTATTAGTGAATGGTAGGAAGACTTTTGCTAAAGAAGTCAAGAAGTATTGCCACGGTCAGATAGCTTTGCTATTGTTGAATACTTTAAGAATATTTTCTTTTTTCTTTTTTTCTTTCTTTAAAAAAAATAAGAAGAATGCTTCCTAAAAGCCCTTCTGAGATACGTTAACACAATTACAACCATGAGCAAATACCTGTTTCAGTGTGCTACGCTACCCGGAAGTCCTCTTCTAGCATTAAGAAATATTCCTTCACACTGCCTTTACCTAATTAGAACTGAGATTCTGAATTTCCATTTTTACCTGTCTATATGAATAATCCCATGTTTCCTTATAATCATCAAGGAAAGAATATGCCTACATTTGAAAGATGGAATTTTTTTTTTGACAAACTGTGAGAAAACTCTCTCTTCAGATCTCAGGATGGAAGGAAAAAGCCTTAAAACAAGATGCTGATATTTCATATAATATTAACCATGAGAGAGGGAGGAAAAAATCCAACACAAAACAAGGGAACAAAACACTTATTAAAGGAACATGAATTGCCACTTCTACTACAAGGTAGGGCTTCTATATTGCTTCCTTCCTGATTTGGGCTTTAGAAGAATTACATTCCTTGGAGAGCTAAGAATATTAAAGACTGCAGGAATATTCAAGGGAAAAATCTCCTATCAAAGTAAGGGGAGGATCACGACTGGATCATGCTTTGCTTGACAGGCACTTGGGAATAATAAAACTGTCAGAAAATTTATGGTCTTCCCCAACTCAATGCCTGCCTTCTTTCAATATTTATTTTCGATAATAACTCCCATCATCCCAACCAGCAACTATCTGCATTTGGCTGGGGAGGCTGAGAACTATACTACAACACACCACAGTTGGGGAAGCATGTCTTAAAATATCTGTTGAGCTCCTCAGGCATTAACAAAAGCATTACAGAGGGAAGAAGAGAGGGGACAGAAGAAAGAAACATTTCATCACTCAGACTTAACTGGATGTCACAATTCAGAGAGATATCCAATGGTATTAACAGATTTGAATCATCACAAGAAATAATAATTTGGTAGAAAATGCCCCAATCAAAGGCAAGTGCTGCTGGAAGAGATGGGATGGTGAGGAGATTTAGATGGTGACTTCTAAAACCACAGCCCTACAGTAGTCATGGACCAAAACCTAGCTGGCAAAAACTTTGTAGCAGTCCCTTCTCCATCTAGATACTTTATTTTGCTTCTGAGAATGGATTTGGATCAGATGAGACAAGATACAGGATTATAAAGTTTACCAATGATCATTCTAGCAATACAAGAACATAGGAAGATGTTTTCCAGTAAGGCTTAGTAATGTTCTCAGCCATTAGATATCAAAAAGTAAAAATACTAATTTGAAAGAATTCAGCAATCTCACCCCTGGGTACTTACATATCTGAAACTGGGTGACATGTTGCCACCTTGTAAGACTTGCCATTTTTTTAAAAAATGATATTGAGCTTCTGCTGACACCACATAGGGTGTTATAGGTACCATATTGCAAACCTCTATCTCATAGGGTCAAATACCATTGGTTCATGTTTTCAGACTGGAAATTTTTCTCATTGCAATCTGGAGATGGCAGGAATTGTATCTGAAACTTCTTGTATCGTATTGTCTTACCACTAGACTATAGCTCTTTCTGTGTACAATATGGCTCCATTCATTTATTCCTGTCCAATATAGAAGCTATATTTCCATGTATGCAAGAACTTCTTATTCATAGCACAATTAAGAACTGCTTATATACCCACCACTGGAAAGTAATTTTTACTGTCCAGAGGAAAAGAAAGAAAATACATATTTGATCCCTAATCCTTCCTTCCTTCCTTCCTTCCTTCCTTCCTTCCTTCCTTCCTTCCTTCCTTCCTTCTTTGCAACTTAAATCAATAGGCAAGCCAAGGCTGATGCACACAAGACAGTTTTTGGAAGATTTTCTGTCTCATTAAAACAAATTGCACTAAACAAATGCAATCAATAATCATTAACTCAGATCCACAAAGTTGATGGTTTCTCTACCCCAATGCAGACTAGATCAAGCCCCTTGGTGTTAAGTGAACAAGAAATGTTATGATTACATGATTTCATTGTATTTTGTTTTATTTGTTTATCTATCAATCAAATTTGTCACCACCCATTTCCTCTCACCAGAGGGACTCTGGGCAGTTTACAATAAAATAATCACTAAAACAATAAATATATAAAATGCCTTATAAAATTGCATATCATTAATAATATAAATAAGAGTAAAGTCCAGATGGCTGTGATCTCATTCAGTCTTTGCATGGAAGCGGTACTTCAAGGCACTATCCAAACCCAGACATGACTGTTCTCCTCCCCACCCCAGGTCAGGTGGCAGAGCCAGGTTTTCAAGTTTCTCCGAAAGGCCAGGAGTGATGGGGCTAGCCTTGCCTCCGGGGGCAAGATGTTCCAAAGGGCAGGTGCTACTGCAGAGAAGGCCCGCCTCCTGGACCCCACCAGATGGAATTCTCTTACCGATGGGGTCCTCAGCATGCCCTCTCTGCAAGATCAGGTGGGGTGGGTCAATGTAACAGGGAAGAGGCAGGTGGCCTGGCCCCATGCCATGTAGGGCTTTAAAGGCGATAACCAACACCTTGAATTGGACCTGGAAGCAAACTGATATCCAATGCAGCTCGCATAGCAAAGGTGTTATATGCGCCCTTCTGGGGGCTGCAAAAATAGCCCGCGCAGCTGCATTCTGGACCAGCTGAAGCTTCTGGATACTCTTCAAGGGTAGCCCATGTAGAGCGCGTTGCAGTAGTCAATATGGGAGATAACAAGGGCATGTATTTAAGTAGGTACTAGAAAAAATTCTTTAAAAAGGCATAATGGCCAGCCACTGGTATGCACTGAACTATTTATCCCTTTAAATATTTGCTGTTGCTGCTGCTGATCTTAATAATAATTTTGTGAAGTCCAAACTACTTCGCTTCCTCTACTTAGTGAGTCAACTCTTCTAACAGAGAACAGAATAAGGCATGAATAAGACTCATGCTAAAGAGGAGTGTTACTTACACAGGTTGGGGGGTGGGTTTCCCTAAACATTTCGATTGCAAATTTTAATTTAATGCATGAAAAAAATGAAAACTAAGTTTATTCTGCACTACCACCTAGAAATAGCACAGTCACCTGAAGAGAAAAATGAGGGCAAATCCATGGGAAAAATGTTTCTTAGCCAATGTTCCTAACATTGTGAAACAGCTTTCTCCAACCTTGTGCTAGTTAGATGTGTTCAGCTACAGCTCCCATTATTCCTACACTATGCTGGAGGGGATGATGGGAGTTATAGTCCAACAGAACTGGTGAGACAACAGAAGGGGAAAGTTGCTTTAAAATGTGGAAGACAATAGACTATTTTGATTGGCTTAGAACACCTTCCTCAATGTGTTGCCCTTCCAACAAAGTGATCTACAAGTACCTTAAGTCTTAGTCAGCATCACTGATATTCCCAAATCTTTATTCCCTGATTTGGGGTAATCCAGATTAGCTGGGAAAGCAAGTTACAGAATTCCCAAACAGAGTGGCCATTCCACGCTGGCCGAGGACTGTAAGAATTGTAGCTCTTAATTGTAGCATTTGTAGTTTCAACACATCCCGATTGGAGACAGATAATTGAGGAAAATCCACTGCTCAGTCTGAGGGTTAGACAGTCCAACTGATCTATCCAGTCAGGAGCACCTGATTGGAAAGGCTGGTTTACGGTTTTCAACGCATGCAAGAGTTGGATGTAAAAACGCTTCCCTTTTTTCCTGCAAATAATACCTGGAGCAGGAGTATGAGATCACCATGATAAAGACAATCTTCTCAAAACCAGACAAGGACAGGCACTGTTTGTAGTCTTGATTCTGCTTAGCACAGGGTTATTTTCAGTGAATGGCTCCCTTCTGGGGGCTAAGACATTTCTCTCCCCCCAGTATATTGCAGGGGAAAAACTAGCTGTTTTTGGCTTCTTGCAATTTCCAGGAATGCTGCTATCTTGAGTTTAATGATAAGCTCATGCAAACATCTTTTCAAACATAAAGAATCTCATGAGGGCTTAGTGAGATTGATTATTGGCAGAACAACAGCGACAACAACAATAATAAAAAACCTTTCAGAAATGTTTAAAGTTAAATAGGCCTCTGGGGGGAAAAATAAAAAAGCACAGCCAGAAACAAATTAAAAAAAACAACAACAACCATGGAAGCAATAAATTCTTTTTCTTCACGAGTGAAGTCTTCCACGCAACTCTTCCACTGGTATTCGGAGGCACATGACCACTGAAAGTGGCAACAACAGGCTAGCTTTCACAACCTTCTTCCCTGGAAATCTGTTTAATTTCCTTTTAGAGCTTTCCAAATCATTAACTCTCTCTGCATCTTGAGGTAGCAATTTCAGAGTCTTTGAGCTCAGAACTCTTACCTTCATGGAATGACCCATGGCTCTAGCATGACAGAAGAAGAAAAGCTTTCTTTACAACTTCCATTCTGCGTACACATTTTGGGGCTGAGAGTTGCATTTGTGGGTGGGATGGGGGTTGAATGGTGACAAAATCACCGGGGCCACAAACTATATATAGGTGTGGCTGGTTTGAGGGGAAGTTTGTTTAGGTTTTAAATGTGCTATGTCTACTTTCAAGCTAATACTACAATTTTCCCACTTGAAAATGGTGGGGAATTGCTGTCAGTTCCCAGAAACCATAGGAAAAGGGGCTTCCAAGAAGCAGAAAAAGAGAGCTGGAACCACAGGCTACCTACCCTTGTTTTACACACTTCTACCACACCTATCCCCATCTAAACTTTTTAATCAAATCCCGAATGTATCCTTCCATCACAACAGCACTCCAGTCTCTTAATCACTTTGCTAGAGGCCAAGAAAATTCCCACCCATGTTGGAGAGAATGAAAAGCCACAGGCTGTTCACATGCAGATCACTCACCTCTTCATTCTCAACCCTCAGCATCTGATGGTTAGCTAAACCTTGATTTCCCAGCTGGCCCCACAACACTCTACCTCCAAAATTTGGTAAGTGAGTAGTGCTGTTTTTTACTCAGAGTCTAAGCAAGAAAAAGACTTACTAGATCAGAGGAGCATGACCTAAGGTTCTGGGCTGTATGAACCCTCCAAAGCCTGGCCTCTGGCCCCTAAAATAGGGCTATCAGATGTGGGCTGCAGAAATCCACTAAACAATCACTAGATGGCGGCATCTTGATTTCCTTGATCTCTCTGCTACCACCTACTGTCATCTGGAGTATTGGCCCATATCTGGTAGCCCTACATCAGCCAATGTAATTCTGAATGTGACAGAATGGAGAAAATACATTGTGTATACTCACTGTGTATAACTGTCTTTATTTAATGAATTTAATTAATGCAATTTTCACCACAATTTAAAAGAAATCAAAGGTAGGCTTTGCCCAGCTATAAGTACTACTTTATCCTAGTCATTAATACTACTACTATTTTATGTAAGTCCCACCAATTTTTGAGAGTCCTCCTCCTCCTGTGCCACTTAGGATCAAATACGGCCTTTGGCCAGATGATAGTTTTGCAAATGGTTTTGCACAGAATATTCCTTCCCCCAAACCCCACCCCAATACTTAGTGCCACCAATTCTAATCTTGTAAAAGCAGTGGCAAACTCAGGACTTCAGAGTTCCAAGAATGTAAAAAGGCATTAAATAATCTGCATATATTTTGTCTAACTTGTACCCACTGCACATAACAAGGGTGGTTTTATCCATTTAGTGGAAGGATGCACTCTCTCCCTGCCTGTCCCAGCTACTAATGTCTCCCTTTGTTAATTTTCCCCTCTTGTGTTTCTTCCTGGCCACTGCAGAGGCTAGAATCTCGCGGCAGGAATGCAGGGCAAGAGGAAATACCTCTGCGCACAGCCAGAATCTGCAAAGCTACGGTGCAAAACAAACTGATGTGGCATTTGGCGACTGAGATGGGAGGGAAGAGATCAGCTCCCTCACTGCATGTCGAGGTCTTGGCAAACCTCAGAGGACTGCTAAGTGGAAATGGAATTCCAGCGGTGAGCAAGAAAGCAGCAGACAAGCTTTTGCTATGCGGCTTCATCCCTTCAGCACTTTTGGCTGCTCAGTCTGAATTATATCAAAAGTGGAAAAGAGACTGTCCTGCTCTTCTTCAGGCTCCTTTTCATCCCCTTCTCATTCTTGGAGGCAAGGCCCGTGTTTTCACCACAAGCTTAATGGCTGACCCTGCTTCTCCGAACTCTTTTGCTTTCCTCTGCTCACAACTTCAAGGTTACAAACTCATAATTGCTGAAGAGGATGAGGTCAACACATCCTTCATTCCCTACACAGGCCAACGCTGACTTCACTGTCTTTGCCCAAGACCAGACCACTAACCAGCCCTAAAACCCAGCAAGCATTTTGTGGCATGGGTTCAATCAATCTCCAGCACTTAATGGCTCACTTCCTCCCACTTTATGCTTTTCCACCATCGCTGGAGGCTTTCCCTTCCAATCCCCTTTCCTGGCTGTTGTTCTCAGCTGCTGCTGGTTGCAGGGAATAATATGACCCAAAGCCCCCTCTATTCCCATAGATGTTTGTCTGTACGACAAATAATTCCTATGCTCAGAAACCTGAGATTTTTCTTCAAATCTGCACACACTAAAAATGTCTTGCTCTACAAAGGCTGTTCTTGTGAAATAAACTTACCAATAACCTTTAGCTCTAGGCAGTGGAAGCTTTCTGCCCCCAAACTGGTTTTGTAGTGCAATACGCTAATGATTCTGAGTGTTAACACTGTACAGATCCCAAGTTTCTTTTCATATATTCTGATAAAGGCCAAGCTTTATAATCTCACGCGAACTTTCCAAGTCGCCTATCTCCTTACAGGGCTGGGGAATGTGCAGTCCTCCAGATGTTGGCAAACTACAACTCCCTGAACTGCCAGCTAGCATTACCAGGAATAAGGGAAATGGGGAGTCATAACTCTGCAACATCTGGAAAGCCACATGTTCCCCACCCTTGCAAGACACACAAATCTTTTGCTATGTGCAGTCAAAGTCTTAACAAATGTGACTTCTGGCAGAGGCTTCAAATGATATTTCATTCCATGAAAAGGAGATACCTAGTAAAGCAAAGTTATATTTTAGCTCTCTGCTCTCTATAGCATCTAGCAAAGAGAAGAACTGTAGCCAAGATCAGTAAATGATGGCTAAATAAATGTTTCCTTATTTTAATACAGATTCTATACAATGGGTATATAGATTGGTACAGTCACAGCCTAGCAGTTCTCAGCCAATATAATTTTGCGTATTGCAATTAGAATTTGCTAAAGCCACCAAGCAGGAAAGGAAAGATAGAAAGGGCGGGGAGATTTCATTTGCCTAAATCTGAACCCCCCAGCCCTGGCAATGTAAAAACTCCAGAATTAGGCAGAACACTATCTATGCCTGCAACATCTGGCAACAGCAACTGCAGCTAAACAAACTTAAAACAGCAAGTGTGTATTCTGCCACAAAAGAGCGAGTGCTGTGCTAATGCCTTCTTAAGTGTTCCTCTTCTCCTCTCCTAGCTGTAGGCCCTGTAAGCGGAGAAAATAATTTGGAGTACTTAGTCATTCCTACTGCAGATTATTAGACAATTCCTGAGGTTGGATTTTGTTTTTCTATACTTCAGTTCCATGGAAGTGATAATACAGCATTCAAATAAAGTTTCAGTTCTGGAAATCCCAGTAGTTAAAAACCAAGTAAGTAAAGGCAGGAATTTCCCCCTCCCTGCCACACCTCATGTCAAACCCGTTATTTAAGAAAAAGGGATTAGCACTTAATTAGAACTGAATCCCTAAACACTGACATGCAAATATAACCAGTTTAGGGCTACTGTTTATCTAGGAATTCATCTTCTTACAGCACTGTAATTAAAACCATCTCCAATAAAATAAAAATAACATGCTTTTGAACTGTATCCTGTTAACTCAATTTGAGCCTGCACTGTTGGCAAATGAGGCTTTCTCCGTTCAAGGGGGAAAGGAAAAAAATCCAGCTGTTTCCAGCCTCAATAGTTAATTTTCTTTAATAATGCAAATTAGAGGAACTAATGAGGATTCTTGCATGCTTTGTCAACAAAAGCAGAGCATTTCGTTTCTAAAATAGCCTCAGCAACAAGCAGTCCTTTTTCTCATATATCAAATTGCCCCACCCCCTTTTTTATTGCCCACATCTGTCTATGGTACAACAGAATCCTGGTCCTTTTTAAATCTTTAAAAAGAATTGTGTGTGATTCTCTTGCAATTACATGGTCCTGAGTTCATCTGCACAAGGAGTCTGAAGACCTGACAAACATACTGAACTTCGTAAGATGATCTCCTGAGTATCGTTTTCAAACTCATACACTTCTAGAAATCTAAATATCAGCCGCTAACAGTTTAGCCCTAAGAAAAGAGCAATAAATGCATTTTCTTAGCCTGAATTCACAAGCATGTAATGGCCTGGGCTAGTATCTCATCTAGAAGCTGTCAAATCCAAAAGGCATCTAGGATAATGTAACAACCACATTTGTATAAATGGTTATTTCTGTATGCCTCTCAAGTTCTTTGAATGTTCAGGAATGGCCCACGTTGAAAGGGGGAATAAAGCCTTCTGAACCTATTAGAATCCAGTCCATTCGTATCAGTTCTGAGAGGTAGGTCTTCTGCTACAAGACTTCCAACAATACAGTAAACCAAATGTGGTTCTATAGTATCCCTAGTCCTCAGTTAAGATGGTGCAACTGGATTCCTATTTTCATTCCAACGAAGCGGTGGGTGATCTTTACTTTCTGTCTCTCGTTGTTTATGCTTGAACATGAGTAACATTCTCAAGATCAAGAATCCTGCTTAGATCAGGTTAGCTAGTTACATTGTGAGTTCTGCTCAAGATACATGATGAAAACCTCAACCTCAGAAGATGAAAGATGAGGAGAGATTGGGAGTAAACAGTGATGGAGGAGTCACCATGAGCTGACCCTTAAATGGATTTATCTACTCTGAACAGAAATCATACATTTAAAATAGTTTCAAACAAAGGTGGGGACTTGGAGACTCACTATACCATAGGTGTTCAGGCTAATAAGGGTGGAGACCCACTACACACCCGTTCCTCAGGCTGAAACTATATTGAAATCAGTTTTAAAATAGGTTTTCAGATATACAGTGTAGATGTTCCCCATGATCTAAGGGGACTGACATACATACATGATTTACCACAGCCTTTCTCAGTGGGGGTTCCACAAAAGGTTGTGATTGAAAAACAATATACATTGTTTTTTTGCACTTACCACACCATGCAATACTAGTGCTTGCGGTGGTGGGAATTTTTACACACCACTACTCAGCTGCTGGCCTGCTGCTTTGGTGTTGTTGTAAATGTTATGTTAAATATGGATTGTGTAGGTTTGAAGTGAATTGTACTGTGAAGTTTTCATATATTTTTTTGCACTTTTTATTTGGGAGTTCCCTGAGACCTGAAAAGTATTTCAAGGGTTCCTCCAGGGTAAAAAGGTTGAGAAAGGCTGATTGAGCCTGTATATTCTTTATTCTTTTTTTTATTAAATTGTTATATTGCTGAGTAACAAATGAATGTATTTGCTGACTTTTACCAAATATTCTCTGCAGTCCTAATATTATGATCTGGAAGCATGTATCAATTTTGTTGAAACTAAACAAATGTTGGGTCTCATTCTGCCTTCTTTTAGACAAGAAATGTAGTGTTCCACAAATAATGTCTTGAATTCAATAATGATATATAATATTTTCATTACCAGATTAACAAGCTCTGGTATTTAAGGCTGAAAAAGTGGGATAGACTGAATTACGTGGGTGTGGGTTTGTGTGTTTTAAATACTGCTTTATAGTCCTGTTTTCCTATGAAATTGAGCTTCATTCTTGGTGATTTCACAGGCACATCCATGCATGTTTTCAGTATTTAATATGGAAGCAGTTTGTCTAGGCTGACCATACGTCCTGTTTTGAATGGGACAGTCCCATTTTTTAAACATTTTTAGACCGTCCTGTCGTTTTAATATAAATGTCCAGTTTGTCCCGTTTTCTTAAAAACCTTAAAAATTTGAAAGTTCCCGTGAACCTGTCAGAAGGCAGTCTGACTTTGAGCGGAAGGAGGGGGAGCTCAGCAGAAATGGCAGGGAAAAAACTGCAGAGCTCAACCCGGCAGGAAACCTAAAAAGAAAAAAAACAGGATCAGCTGATAGGCGGTGATCAAAGGGTGAGCCAATTGGCTCCTGCCTTGAAACGGTGGGAAGAAAAGAACGTAAAAGCACAGCCAGAGGAGGAATGGCTTGTCAGGGACAACCGTTCACTAGACTCTCCAGCCCAGCCTTGCCTCTTACAAACAAAGGAATCCGAAGATTCCCAGCCTGAGAAAACTGGACAGGTTCCTGCCTGCCGATCCAGCCCGTTGCCCAGCTCTGCCCCGTTTTGCCATCCCAATGTCCTGTTTTTGTCTCAAGGAAATATGGTTAGCCTAAGTTTGTCACTACTTCCAGAATGTTTTTTCCTAGTCTAACCTACAACCCTGGCATTTCCCTGTGGCCTCCAATCCAAGTACTCATGAAGTCCAACCCTGCTTAACTTCTGACCCCAAACAAGGTTAGCCAGATACTGCCAGCTGCTTTATTTATGAATAGGTGATGTCTATAGTAGCTAGAAAACTGGTTTCATTAACATGAGGATAATGAAGAAATATCACTTTCCACTACAAGTACAATGATGCTAATCACTTTGGAAGCTTAAAGGGGTTTGGAGGAAGGAAGCAATTCCTTAATAAAGCCTCGAGGCATTTTGCTAGAGGCCAAAACACCTTCTCCGAAAACTTGATTGCTGCTTCTAATCTACCTGGGCACATATCTACACAAAACTTTATGATAGATAGTAAAGCCTTTACAGTTAGTTTGCAGAAAAGGTCACTTGCCTTTAAATATTATCTATTTGAATATATTTCTGTTCTTTGGTATGCAAACTCCTACCGAAAAAGGAAAACTACATTCAGAAGCAGCACTTATCATGATTAAATTTATATTCTGCAAGGATGTCAATAAAAAGAAATCCAATTTCATGTTGGCAATTGTGAGAGCCACAATGCATTTCTAAATATTAGAAGACAATTTTTTAGAAATTGTCTTTTTTACTGTTGGTATAGAGGAAGGAAAAAATACCTTCACAAATGTGAAATTTATGTATGTGGGGCATTTATTCTTGTAAGATTTGAGAAACCACAAGAGTGAAGAGAAAACGGAGAGGGAAGAAATAAAATTGGACAAAGGACTTTGCTAACCCTAAAGAACTAATTGGCGCTATACAAATGTTTTCAGTTTGTACAAACTTACAATGCAAGTATAGGTAGTCCTTGCTTACCAACTGCCTCGCTCAGTGACTGTGTGAAGTTACAGTGGCACTGAAAAAATAACTTTATGCATTTACAACCTTTGCAGCATGCCTCAGTCACATGATCACCAATACAGTCAATATGTATTGTCCTGTGCCTTACCTGCTATTTTTCTTTTTTTTCCCCTTGAAGAGTGGAGAGATTGGAGAGAAAGGGATTACAAGGGAGTAAGAAGGCACACAATGGGGAATACATCGGGCTGTTTGCGTAGCATGCTCGCGGCTGCCAGCACTAGTGCATTCTTTTTATGTGTGTTCCCCATTGTGTGCCTGCTTATTCTCTTGTAATCCCTTTGTCTACAAAGAATGTAAATACAAACATTAATTCCCTTCTTGTAATTATCCCAGTGCTGGGGTGAGCATTCCAAAGGGCTGGGGAGTGGGGAAAAGGAAGCAGTTGCAGTCAAGTGATTTCCTACAGTGACTGCTTCACTTAACAGAGCTGCCAGTACCAATTGTGGTCACTAAACGAGAACTACCTGTACACAAAACATGCAGGATTGTCCACAGGGGTAGTATTGTGATCAGAGCCCCTCTCCTTTTGTACATATGTGCCCATGCGTCTACAAAAAGGACAGGACATTGGCCAGGCTCCTGCCCACCTTCTTGTAGATTTTGACCCCTCCCTGGAAAACATGCAACTTGGGCTTGTACATCGATCCATAAACATTCTTTGCCCCCATGAAATTCCAAGTCATTATTTGAGACCCTGAAGTGGAGCAGGGAAAGATTAAAAGCTAATTTCTGTTCTTCGTTTGGTCCCCTAGAAGATTTGTTACTCATTACAGGTGAAAAAGAAAAAACTACTCATCTGCATATGGCAAAATAACTTTCTAAACCATTAGGGCCTTAATTACAGGGAAATTAATCTGCACTGTGATTTCCCAGTGCATTATGGGAAGAAATGGTGCTGTTACACACTCCACCCAAATGCTTTCTTACTACAAGTATTCCTGGACAAATAGGAAGCTCTTCACTATTTTAATGGTAAAATATAAATACATATCACCTCAGTGGGCTTACCCAGCATGGAAGGAACTTAATATACCAAGCAGCCACTGCCTACTATTCTGCTATTAACAACAATAATTGCAAATATTCCATAAGTTTACAAAGCTATAAATTATTGCAGAGGGATACACAATTGCCCATAATCGTGACAACAGAAAAATTATCTACCCACACAGAGATTCAACTGAATCCTGGAGATTTATTTTGCACATTTTATTATCAGCCTTTAAAGTCCTTCTTTTCAACTTTTTTTTTTATAAAAAAAAGCTCTTTGGGGCTCTTCGTTGGCTTCCCAAGGACAACAGTTTACTCACTAATGGATGCAGGATGCAAGGCTAGGTTGGGAAAGGACAGATTTCAGGCTTGCTGGGTCCTTTTCTGTGTGTGTTTTACTAGGCCTGTCAGATCTGCACTGCAAAAAAACCAGATAACCACTAGATGGCAGTAAAGGGTTAGAGTTTCTGGTATCTCTTTGCTGCCATCTAGGGGGCATCTGAATTTCTGTAGTCCAGTTTTAGCTGCCTAGTTTTACTGGAATATACAGATAGGGAAAGGGAAAGGGAAAGGGAAAGGGAAGGAAGCCATTCATTTAAGAATGGAACATGCACCCGAACACTTTATGAATACAGGAGTATCTTTCCAGTGATGCCACCTCAACAGGGCTTTGGGACAGAAGTCAAGGGTTCTATTCAGCAGAAAAAGCAGGATAGTCCCCAAACACAGGACTGCATACTTGTAAGCTGTGGCTTGGTGGAGAGAAGGACTGAAGCATCAAAACCACTTCCACACTCAGGATTGTTCTGAGTAGAGAACTGAATGGGTATCTATAGCAGCATGTCAATACCACTGAACCATCTACTATGCATCCACAAACAATTTAGAAAAAACATCTAATCAGAAAGTGGACCATGCTGTAGCTAATAAAAAGAGTTTTCCAATCAAAAGCACTTTGCTAAATGGTATTCTTGTCAATGAAGCCATAGCAACTTGGCATACTGCAAGGAAGTTGATGACATCTATCTTAGTTTTGAGCACTACCCATTTCAGGGTTGATAAAGCCAACAGCTTTTTTGCCCCGTTCCCTCTTCTCTCCTGGGAGGCAGAAAATGTTCTGCAGATATCTACTGTGGAGCTTAGCACATTCTGCAATTCTTCAAAGATGGTATCTGCTAGGGAAATTCAGGAAGCAAGAAAGTAAATACGGAAGGTTTGCAGATGTATGCATCTAAAGCAGTGTTTCTCAACCTTGGCAGCTTGAAGATGTGTGGACTTCAACTCCCAGAATTCCCCAGCCAGCCATGCTGGCTAGGGAATTCTGGGAGTTGAAGTCCACACATCTTCAAGTTGCCAAGGTTGAGAAACACTGATCTAAAGGATATAGAACACAGAACTGTGGCTGTAAATCAGTCTGCCTAAATAACTTCCCTTTCCTTCTCTCCTCTCATCACTTAATATTGGTTAAACTAGTAGGTTTAAGTACAGGAATATCCACTGAGAGAGTTCACAAAACCATGGGAGCTTGTTTTTGGTTTAGCAGATTGCATAAGCCCAGCAATCGTAGCATGCAAACCACAGTGAACCCAGCTAACTGTATAAACTGTAGTTAGCACAGGCTAGTGTTACTGTTACTACTACTAACTTTAACAATACTACTAATAATGTATTAAACTTGTAATCAGTGGGAAGGTTCAGAAGTTTTCAGGTGCAGCCTCAGGGTTTATATCTCTGGCTTGTGAATTGACCCATCCTTGCTTCATCCACTTCTGCTCTCTTCAACAGAAAGCTGTTTGCAATATTAGCCACAGTTAAGTTGAACAAGGGTTCTGTACATAAGTAACATTCTGAAACAGCTTCAAACCAAGGTTAAGAATTTTGGTTAATCTGGGAAACTGCATAAATCTTAGTGTCAGTGAATCCTTTAATCATAGTAAAGAGTGCAATGGAGCATTCCAATCGGTTCAGAGAGGGTGAGGTCTACCTGATCCTTCAGAGAGGATTATGTCTATCTGTTATTTCAGCTATAAAGTATCAGGAAAGATATTCAAAGAAAAGTGAGAGTTTTCATTAAGTGTATACAGGACTACAGGTAATCCTCGCTTAACAACCATTCGTTTAGTGACTTACAACAGTGCTGGAAAATCTGACTTATGATTGGTCCTCACACTTATGACTATCACAGTGTCCCCGTGGTCACGTGATCACATTTTGGGCACTTAGCAACTGGTTCACATTTAGGACCATTGCAGCATCCCGTGGTCATGTGGTTGCCATTTTTTACCTTCCTGGCTGGCTTCTGGCAAGCAAAATCGATGGGGAACCATGTGATTCACTTAACCACATGGTTCGCTTAACATCTGCGGTGATTCACTTAATGGCTGCTGCAGAAAAGGTCATAAAATCAGGTCTTGTTTGCTTAATGGCTGCTTCGCTTAGCAACCAAAATTCCAGTCTCAATTGTGGTTGTTAATTGAGGACTAGCTGTAAATTAAATTTAAAAACACACACATTTGTTTTTCACTTAAAAAAAAAAAGGTTTTAAAATCAGGAAAGAAAAAAAAAGCCTTCGTGAATTTTGTGCTTCATCCGTACCAGTTATAGAAGAAACACAAGAAATCTTGAACTGCCACTCAGTGAACAATTACTGCTTGGAGGAATGTAGAAAGTGAATGACATGGGGTATATTTTAATTAATTGGAGCAGAAAAGAATTCTGACTTCTCTCTCATTCCAAAGCTTAAAGCTATTGGGATCTTGCTCATCAAATGGAAAATAGAAGTTATAAGCTGTTTCTGGAGCTGATATTTTTTATAACAGTGGAGAACACTAAAAGAAGCTTTTAGGAATAGCAAACCAGTCCATTTTCTCAGAGTGGGGTGGGGATGGATTTAGCTGATCTTTTGATTTTATTACAGTGTATGGTTAACAACATAGGGAATTACCGTGGTTGAACTTCCCTGCCAAAACTAAAATATTAAATATGTCAGAACACAGGATGGGATGGAACAGCAGTGCTATTATGGAAGTAAAAAGATGGGGGAAATGAAAAAGAATGGATGGAAAATGGGGGAAACATCACGCAACATAATCTGCATTTCAACATCCTTTTATATTCATTTCTTTATATTCCAGGTTACCTTCCTTGTAGATCAGATAGAGGGGAGAAAGGATAAAGAGTTCAGAATATGCTAATAGGGTTGACCCAGATAGATGTTCCAATATGATCACAAAAAGATATTTTACATGTCATGACTGTATGTCCTAGATTAACTCAAGACAAGGAAATGTAGTATTTCAATCTTTCCCAACCCTGTGCCCTCTGAAAGTTTTGGATTACAACTCTCATCACGGCTAGCAACAGGATCAATGGAAGAAACACTGGTCAACACAACTGGAGGGCACCACTTTGAGGAAAGCTGAAAAACACCAGCCACAAGATTAACTTTCTCCAAGCTATTCCTCACCAGTTGTATTACAACCTTCAGAAATCCCAGCCAGCCTCTATACAGTGCTTTCAAACACAATCACTGCACCAACACAGCTGTTAAGCTATCATCTATTTTGGAAGCAGGCTGCAGAATCAAAGACTCCCACAGCTGGGAAAGGCCACTGAGGCCATCAAGTTCAGCTCCCTGCTCAGTGCGGGAATACAAATTAAAGCATTTGACATAGGGCCATCTAGCTTCTGCTTAAATACAGCCATCGATGTATTTCAGCAGAAGGCCCCACCTCTCTGTAGTTCCACTACAAACTTCTCCTACAGTTAGGATTTTTTGTCCCCTAACCATCAACTAGATCAGCCTGCTTTTCTGTAACTTCAATCAATTATTGCATGTTCTGCATTTTGGGATGATAGAAACAAGTCTTCTGCTATGTGATAGTAAACGTTCCCAATTCCTTCATACTCTTTTTATAGGATTTAGTTTTTACCATCTATTCATTCTTGTTGGCCTAGCCTGTTCTCCTTTCTCTGGACTCTTCTTAAAGAGCAGAGTCCATAACTGAAAACAATACTTGAGGTGTGTTTTGGCAAACACAAACCAAAGCGGTACTAATACTTCTAGTGCCTTGAAACATACAGAAGCTGAATGGAAGCTCCCTCCATCACAAATACATAGTCCTTGGTTAACAACCACAATAGGGACCGGAAAATTGGTTGTTAAGTGGTGCGGTTGTTAAGCACGCCCAATTTTATGACACTTTGCTTGTCTGGAGCCGGCTGGGAAGGTCACAAATGGCAATCACATGACCCTGGGACACTGTAACTGTTGTAAATACATGCCGGTTGCCAAGCGCCCAACTTTTGATCACGTGACTGTGGGGACACTGTGAGAGTTGTAAGTGCAGGGACTGGCCATAAGAAGCTTTTTCCCAGCACCGTCGTAACTCCAAACAGTTGCTAAACAAATGGTTGTTAAGCAAAGACTACCAGTAAAATAAACCAATGAAACAATTATGTCTGCTTTAGTGTCCTGGCATTGCCTTGTCCCTGCCAGAAGAAGCCACTCCTCATCCATGCAAACAGAGACCATTTCTCATTTTTCACTTGTTCCCCTGGAAGCAGGTTTCAAAAAAAGAATCTGAGTGATGTCTATCTGACTGTAGTTAAGATTCCAAAACATTCTGCTCCCATGTGCAATAATGCTCTTGGTACCAATGGGCTACCCACCTTTCATTTAAGAGCTTGCCAGCTTCTCTGCACACCAAAGTCCCTCTTTTTTCCTTTTTGCAAATGCTACATTGCATGCAGAACTGTACATCCCAGCAGCAATAAAATTCATTTAACACATCTGTCCCTTTATTAAACACAGACGTGTTTACTGGTTTAATGGTCCTTTATGGTCACAACAATTCAAGCATAGTGTGATCTTGCCATTTTAAAAGGCACATTGTTAGAATAATTCTGAATCATAAGGGCTGGATTTTTTGCATATACTTCGTCCAACCTGGGTACTAAACACCCAGAGATAAGAATGAGAACAGTAACAAATGTTTCCAATCTCTTTTCCTTATTTATAAAAATTTCTGAGTAAGCAGCACTAGAAAGAAAGGAAACAGAATTATCTACCAGAATTTTATATGTGTGATGTTTCAGATCTGGCTGTTGTTTTTACAGCTGGAAATGGTCATTCTTGATTATTCCTTTTTTTTTTTTTTTTTAAATGCATGGATGTTTGATTTGAACATTCATGCAACTTAAAATGTTTTAAATATGTATTGTGAGATGCTATTTTTTAAAAAAGTTTTCAAAAATCCAAATCCTAGAATACATATATTATCAAAACTAGGGCAAGCCTGAAAGAAATAAAAATTTGTGACGTTCCTCATGAGGTCTGTTGCAATACAGAAAGGAAATTCAAAACTGTTCTCCAGATTCTGCTGTCCTTGAATTCATTGCAAGCCGATTGTGGTTTCGTTGGTCATGTCTCCCATTATTCTTTCCCTTTTTCACCTTCCACCTTGTTTCACTTACATATATTAATTATTGCTGTTTAAGTACTGTCTCTAAAACAGAGAGAAACAAACAAAATGTATCTCCCTCACAATTTGCCCCATTATTGAATGCAACCTCACTCAAACTAGAGCCCTTCAAAAGAGTTGGGTTTACTCCCAGAAATGGCCACAATTCCTGGACACCTCAGAATTTATAATCTCAACTTTACTGGAAGTCCAGAGAAGCTGATCTAAATGCATTCAGGAGTGCCTAAATCAGTGGTTAGCCATGCCATGCCATTGGCAGTAATGAGCTTTCTTTGCTGAACAAAGAAGCTGATTTTATAGATCCTTCTGACAGAAGAAGTTCAAATAAGAAGGTGGAGTCCCTGGAGGCTAGCTTGCTTTCTGATAGACGTGTGTTTTGTGACTTGTAGTTACCACTGCATTTTTTATTAGAAGCACAGTATTTAGGACAATAAATGTTACAGGACTCTTTTTTGACAGAGTAATATAATGGATTTGAAGCACTGTATCCCAAAACTTGCATAGACTTCCATCAAGACAGGTTGAACTGGGAAAAGTCTTACCAACACTGATCGTCTTTGATTTCTTAGTAGCGATATACTGATCAGGATGTTCATATTTTCAATATTGTGTTTGTTCACAACTATTCCACTGTGACAACAGCAGGGATGGCCAACGAATTACCCCCCAATATCCCAAAATCACACCATAGAAATTAAGCAGAGAAAGGGATGAATTTTAGTGCCCACCTCAATTCTATACTATTGAGCCGAGGAAACAATGAGATTTGCTACTAGTGTGTAGTGTTTTCTCTGTCTTATGCAAAAAGAATGAGACTGAGTTCCAGGTACTTTTTATATCTTTTTTTTTCTTTAAATCCCCAGAGCAACCCTGTAACTTGCATCGGATGAAAAGAAGCCATCTCTGTGATAGAAAAGGAGAACTACTCCAAAACAGTATTTGACTGGTATTGCAAACTGCAGAAAGACAGATTAATATATAATTGCTACTGATGCTCATGTCTCTGTTCTACTGTAAAGCTCATTTGGGAGATGCTACAAACAGCCTTCAACTTGCACTCAGGAATGTGCCCATGAAAGACATTCTTACCATGAAGCTATCTGCTAAATTCAAGTTAAATTGGCACCAGCCCTCGCTGAAATTAAAATGTAAGTAGCAGCATAATGAAAGAAGCAGTATGGTGCTAGGAAGACTCCAGTGGAGCTCTTGTTGGGCTACCATGGGTGAGGAATGTGCTATCTTTTAGTGCTGAGAAGATCATAATGATGCAGAGGGGGAGAAGTTAGGTCATGCAAGTAGATGGGGACAAATTCTCCCTCCCTCCCTCCCTCCCTCCTTCCTTCCTGTTTTAGAGAAGTTGAAGAGTTCCTTTGCTTTTTTAAAAATTATATTAGGTCTGAATTACAGTTCACACTACTCAAAATGATGAGAAATTGACCACTGTGTTTTGTCAAGACTCTGGGGACCACAAGACGTTGATCTGGGAGCTGAATGAGTCTCATTTGTGTCTGACTTCTAAAAAACCCAGTGTCATGTTCACTGTTTCAATGTATAGTATACATTGTAACGTTTCACATGCCATGGTGCTGACGCGTGTTTCTGTTTGGGAGGGAGCTGCTGTGAGACCTTGTACCAAGCTCTGTATCTGTGTTCATTACAATGGAATGTGTTTGGGTTACGTGCTCTGTTCAAGGACTTTTCCCGCAGACCATCAGAAACCATTAGGAGTACCTGGGATTGTGAACTTGGGAAGATTCTACGGGGGGAGGGATCTCATTTGCACCGAGGGTTTTTAGTTTGCATTTGGCGTGCTTTTATCATTCTCAGCTTTCTTTGTGATCCTGCATACTATTCTTTAATAAATCAGATATCTTTGAATTCCTGCTCATGAGTCTAATAGTGTTTTAGAATAGGCAACCATTACATAAAGCTGAGAATCACCAAAGTTGTACCATTAGCTCCTACCAAGATCAGTTTCTTGTGAGGGAAAATAGTTGACGATGGCCGAGTCTAAGCTCACGACAGGGAGACTTGAGGAGACGGCTAGCTTGATGCCCGAGTCGACGGTCAAGAGCAGAGAACTGAGTCTCACCCCAGAACCTTCAGATTTCCGGCAGGATTCAAGTTCCAGTCCTGAGGTAGAGGAATCTGACAATGGGGGAGAACCAGAGCAACCGGCACCCAGCGAATCGCCTGCAGAGTTGATCACCTGGGATGAAGCAGGAGAACCCCAGCCAGGGACGTCCCAGGCGTCCTGGAAGTATCGGTTCCCGCAGACCCCAGACGTAGAATCTACCACGGTATCAACAGAGAGACAGCCTAACACGTGAGGGAGGGAGGAATCTCAACCCCCTGAAAGGCTAAGAGTGATGGAGGCCAAAATAGAATCGATGGAGTATATGCTAAAAACCCTGTCTCTGTCATTGCGGGGGCAGGGGAGGCACGGAGGAGATTCCAGCTTCACGCAACCATCCCCCATCCTGACCGCTGGTGGAGCGGTGCCGGAGACGGCTCCGGGATGAATCTCCACCCTGCAGGGCTTGACCACCAGTGTCCCCACCCCAAAGAGGGAGAGCTACTGTAACCTGGGGCCCAAGCACTCAAGCAGCTGCCGATTCCGCTCCAGCAGGAGTGGGGGTGAGAGACTTTTCTGTCAAGTTTGATGGGATCCAACCAAGTTATCTTTCTTTCTAACTAATGCTAAAAGTTACATGAGGCAGTTTGGAGCATACTTCCCTTCCGAAGAGGCTAAGATAACTGCCATTGCCACCAAGTTGAGGGGTCGAGCAGCTGACTGGTATGTTCAATTAAGTGAGTCTGACTCCCCTGCACTTGATTATTTTGAGGACTTCATGTGGGTGTTAAAGCTACATTTTGAGGATCCTCTGGCCAAGGCAAGAGCTAAGAAGGCGCTGAAGGATCTTACCCAGGGCCAACTGTCTGTAGCTGATTACGCCTTGGAGTTTAAGGCTCTAGCTGGGAAAATCCCCGACTGGTCTCAGTCAACCTTAATAGAACGGTTTAAAGAGGGACTCAACCAGGATGTCCTACGGTGGGTGTTGTGTAGGGACGACCCAGAGTCATTGTACGAATGGATCTGTCTGGCAGGCAAGGCTGAGTACGCTCAGCATACCTTCCCACTTTAGGAGTAAAAGTGAAATTGGGCTCCCGCACAAAAACTACAGAGGTCTCGGCTTTGGTTGACTCTGGGTGTTCCAGGTTTTAATTCACCCTGATCTGGTTGCTGCTTTGGACCTGCCTAGCTTCCCCCTCCAGCAGCCTTTGATCTTCACACAGTTGGATGGTTCAACAGCGGGGGGGGGGGGGGGGGCGGCCGGCAACCCATTTCACTGGAACTGTCGCAATGCAAATGGGCAGCCACCGTGAGACTTTAAAATTCGTAGTAGCACCTGTTGGCAATCCCTTGGTAATTCTGGGGATCCCCTGGTTGACCTATCGAAGCCCATATATAAACTGGGAACACAGAACTGTGACTTTTAAAGATGGGTTTTACCAAGCTCCTACAGAGGAGAAAGCTGTATGTGCGGGGGTTGGAAGGGCTGCGGCCGCCTAACTTGACACATTTAGAAGGATTGCCCAATTGATACCAAGACTTTGCAGAAGTTTTTGGGGAAATGGAAGCAGATCAGCTACTCCCCCCATCGGAAAACTGACTGTGCAGTAGAGTTGGTTCCCAATGCTCAATTGCCCAAGCCAAAAATTTATCCAATGACTCAGAAGGAGCTTGAGGCATTACGGGACTTTATTGACAAAAATCTATCAAGGGGGTTTATTGAACCTGCAAATTCCCCAGTTGGGGCCCCTGTGCTATTCTGGGAAAAGAAAGATGGCACGCTTCGACTCTGTACGGACTATCGAGGGTTAAATTCCATCTCAATTTTCAACAAGTACCCTCTTCCGCTCACGAAGGACATGTTAGCTCATTTGTCTAAGGGAAAGATTTTCTCCAAGCTCGATCTTCGTGAAGCCTATTTCCGCATCCGCATATGAGCTGGAGATGAGTGGAAAACCGCTTTGCCCATTGGGTTCATTTCAGTACAAAGTCCTCCCTTTTGGGTTGGCATGGGCGCCCGGAGTCTTCATGCAATTGATTAATGAAGTATTACATGATCATTTGTTTAAAGGGGTCCTGGTTTATTTAGATGATGTTCTCATTTACACTGAAACCGAGGAGGAACACGAACGCCTCCTCAAACAGGTGTTATGCAAGCTTAGAAATGCCAAACTCTATGCCAAACTTTCCAAATGTGAATCCCACAAGACCCAACTTGACTATTTGGGCTATAGGGTGTCTGACAAGGGCATTGAAATGGACCCTGCAAAAATCCAGGCGATTTTAAGTTGGGAACGTCCCCGCACCCGGAGGCAATTGCAAAGTTTCCTCAGGTTCAGTAATTACTATCGCCAGTTTATCCAGGGGTTCGCTGAGATTGCTTTGCCCCTCACTGATTTACTCCGTACCAAGGGCTTGGGGGAGACACACAAAGTAAAAAACCCTGGGGCAGTGTTGCATTGGACGTCTGAATGCCAGGCAGCATTTGAGAAATTAAAAACCCTTTTCACTGCTGAGCCTATTTTACAGCACCCCGATCCTGAACACCCCTTTGTGGTCCAAGTTGATGGTTCTGACTCCTCAGTTAGGGCTATATTGTTACAGAGAGATTCTGAAAATCACTTAAAACCCTGCGCTTATCTGTCCAGAAATTTTTCTGAAACCGAACGCCGGTGGCATGTTTGGGAAAAGGAGGCATTTGCTGTAAAAGCTGCTTTGGAAGGCTGGCATCACCTCCTTGAAGGCGCTAAATGCCCTTTCAAGTTTGGACTGATCCCAGGAATTTGGAAGCCCTCCACACCCCCTGGCGTCTCAGTCCTAAACAAATTCGCTGGGCTCAGTTTTTCAGTCGTTTCAACTTCCAGTTAAAATTTATCCCAGGAAAGAAAAACTTTCTGCCCGATGTTTTATCGCGTTTACCTCAGGATTTTGACCAGGGGGCAGATGTGGTTCGGACTGTTCTCACTGAACCACAACTGGGTTTGGTTGCTGTCTCTCGGAGCCAGACCCGTGCGCAAGCAACCCCGCCCCCAGCCCAGTCTGGGAAGCGGAAAGTGCAAGTTCCTTGTCAGTTACAGAAGGACTTTCTCCAGGCGCTGAAATCTGACACTTGGTTGCTAGCTAATAAAGACACTGTTTCTTTTGAAAACAGTCTGGCATGGGTGGAACACTGCCTTTATGTGCCTGAAACTTTAAGAGCTGAGATTTTACAGCGTTCCCATGATGATAAACTTGCTGGACACTTTGGTTTTGTCAAAATATTGCATTTGGTCCGTCGTCAATTCTGGTGGCCTACCTTAAGGCGTGATGTAAAGGACTATGTTGCTTCCTGTTCTGTTTGTGCCATGTCAAAACATAAGGGTGGGGGGGAAACCACAGGGGCTTCTACAGCCAGTGGCCAGCCCATCCCATCCCTGGGACAATATTTCTATGGATTTTATTGTGGATCTTCCTCCCAGTCAGAAGAAAACTGTCATTTGGGTTGTAAAAGATTTTTTTTCCAAACAAGCACATTTCATTCCATGTGCATCCATCCCGTCAGCCCCGCAGTTGGCGCGCCTCTCATCCACACCTACCGCCTCCACGGTAGCCCCTCCCCTTTGGTCAGTGACCGCGGGACTCAGTTTACTTCCCAGTTTTGGAAATCATTTTTAAAATTGATTGGCACCAAACAAGCGCTATCCACGTCTTCCCATCCTGAGACTGACAGTTCTACTGAGATTTTGAACTCCACTCTTGAACAATTTCTTAGAGCATACATTAACTACCATCAGGACAATTGGGTGGAGTTACTACCTTTTGCTGAAGTGGCTTACAACAATGCTGTCCATCAAAGTACCGGGCAAACCCCTTTCTGTGTGGTTTCTGGTCATGACTTTGTTCCCATCCCTGAACTGCCACAACCCCCTTCCCAAACATGTTCTGCCTCTGACTGGGCTATTAAACTGGCTGATTCCTGGCCGGTGATTCAACAAGCTTTGGCTGATGCCCAAGCTGCTTACAAGTTTCAAGCCAATAAGCATCGTTCCTTGCAACATGACTTCAAGATTGGAGATCAGGTGTATCTATCTACCAAATTTATCAAGTCACCACAACCCTCTAAAAGACTTGCTCCCAAGTTCATTGGTCCTTTCCCTATTGTTGGTCTTATCAATCCAGTTACTGTTAAATTGGACCTGCCTCACAATTTGAAATGCTTGCACCCTGTTTTCCATTGCAGCTTGCTCAAGCCTGTCCACCAATCCTCCCGCTGGCATCCCCAACCTCCTCCTCCTGCTGCGATCATGATTGATGGCCAACAGCACTTTGAGGTCAAGGAGGTTGTTGATTCTCGCAAGCTTCGAGGCACCCTCAGTATCTGGTCCGATGGAAACATTTTCCTCATCCTGAATGGGTGTCTGCTCGCCATGTTAATGCTCCTGATTTAGTTCGTCATTTCCATCTTCCTTATCCTTTAAAGCCTGCTGCTTAGTGTTTTCTTTCTTTTGGGGGGGGGCAGTATGTCATGTTCACTGTTTCAATGTATAGTATACATCGTAACGTTTCACATGTCATGGTGCTGACGCGCGTTTCTGTTTGGGACGGAGCTGCTGTGGGACCTTGTACCAAGCTCTGTATCTGTGTTCATTACAATGGAATGTGTTTGGGTTATGTGCTCTGTTCAAGGACTTTTCCCGCAGACCATCAGAAACCGTTAGGAGCACCTGGGATTGTGAACTTGAGAAGACTCTACGGGGGGAGGGATTTCATTTGCACCGAGGGTTTTTAGTTTGAATTTGGCGCGCTTTCATCATTCTCAGCTTTCTCTGTGATCCTGCATACTATTCTTTAATAAATCAGGTATCTTTGAATTCCTGCTCATGAGTCTGATAGTGTTTTAGAATAGGCAACCATTACACCCAGAGTTGGATTAGATAGTCAATGGTCTGATTCAGCAAAGTTCTTCTGTTCAAAACATTATGTTGGAGATAATGTAATTTCATGATTTTCACATTCAAGTTTCTTTCTTGATTTGGTGCATTTCTAAATATAGATGAGTTTCCTTCTCACGAGCTCAAACATTTTATTTATCATTAAAAGGAAAATTTAGGACATATTACATAACCTTTTTGTGGGGAGCAAACAAAAAAAAAGCAATGAGAATAATGCTTTTCTTCTTTAATGTTTCTATTTCTCTACACTTGAAACACTGACTGTCAAAGTTCTTCCAGGGTTTTCGACACATTTCTTTCCCTCAGCATTCCTTGTTTTCTGCAAGCCACATTTGATCAGCCACTAATTTTTTCTTCTTCTCTATCGATGTACGGGAATGAATGAAGCTTTGAAACCTTAAGGGAAGATCTGTTAGCAAAACTGAGTTTCTCCAAATATAATGCTGCCCCAGGGAGATTTCTAATTTAGAAATGATATATACAGTAAAAGTAGCCTATACCAATGAGAGAAAACATTTGCTTCTCAAAAAAGATTAAGAAAAACCATTAATAAATTGGAGAAGAGGTTGTATGTATGAGTTTCTGCTCTCATTTTGTTGCAGAGCTAGTAAAATTTTCTGAAAAACTGTGTGTGTGTGTGTGTGTTTGTGGGGTTAAACATGCACACACACAGAGCCAGCAGTATCAGAATTACTGTTATATTTTTAAGAAAGAAGAGGCAGAATTATTCAGGTATTAATTACCCCATTCATTACAGCTGTTTACTCAGTCAAGGCAGCAGTTAATCCAAGCCATTATTTTTTAATAATGCTTCACTTTCTCACACGGCCTATCCGTTTGTGCAGCTCTAATGAGGAAGTGGAAGGAATGTCATACCATTATTTAAGAGCCCCACAAGGTCGTCAGATAACAAAATACTGTTTGTGTCTGGACTGAACACATACAGTGACAAAAGGAAATCTAGTTTATGATTTGCACTTAATCAGTACTGACCAAGAGCATGAAGAATAAACTCTGTTCCACAATCTTACTCTAACTAGGGCCACAGATAGACCTTATAAATACAAAGGGATGCCTTCAAGTTGTGCAAGAAATGTAGATCCAAATAATTTATCCTATACTTTGGAATCCAAGGGGCTTACATGGAAGGCCTGAACATTCTTGGGAGAACCCTGCACTAAACTGTGGGGCTTAAAAGCACATGTATAAGGCATGCCTGCATATATAGAATTTAACAACACGTGGGGGAAGGGGGTGTAGACTCTGCTTTTAAAAGCAAAAGAAAAAATAATTTGATACAGAACTGGAAGTTGCAACTAAACTGGTCTCTCTGACTAATATATCAGAATGACACACACGGTTGTTACATCACTTTATTTTACAAGTATATACTTATAACCTCTTCAATGATATAAAATACAGGGCAACAAACAACAGATCTATCCATCAAGAACATGATGCCTGCTAACAGAGAATTTCCACTTCTGTTTCCAGGCTCCCTCAAGTCTGCTTCAGAAGACTCAATATGGATCATACAATCATGCAATTATGGGCTTGGAAGGAACTGATTCAGTTTTCAATTGTCAAGCTACTCTTACTTTAAAACAGTGTTAGATGTGTGGACTTCAACTCCCAGAATCCCCCAGCCAGCATGGGGGTTGGCACCTGGGAACACCAGCATCTGAGAGTTGAAGTCCACACATCTTAAAGATGCAGAGGTTGAGAAACACTGCTTTAGAAGAACGAAATTAACAAAAAATACAGGGAATATTTAATCCAATTTTGATTAAACTTCCACCATGATCTATCTTCCTGTATTTTAAGGATGCTATTTTGGGTGTTGCATTCTAAGAGGGCAAAGAACAGGGTCTGACTTTCTGTGTCACACCCCTTCAGCTATCATATTCCCCCTCAGTTATAACATTCTGAGTTCCTTTATTCTTTCTTCATATAGTTTAGTTCCTGGTCCACTAATCATTCTTCTAATGGCCTTCTTTATACCTTTTCCAGTTTTCTGAATCTTTCCTGAAGGATGGTATCCAGCACTGGATGTACTACCACAGTTGGAGTCAAATGAAGGAAAAATTAAAGAGTCGGAAGCGACTAAACGAATAAACAACAACTTTCTCATCCACGTAATTAATGGAAATGTTGAAAATATCAGCCCAACACCAAACCTTGAACAGCAACTCACTCTAGTTTAATGAGGAACTGCGGATGAGAACTCTTTGAGTATGGTTTTTAAGCTTGTTGTGGATCCATCCATTCAACCCAATTTTATCTTATTTATCAGAACATCAGGGGATATTTGTCAAACGCTTTGCTGAATTCAAAATGTATTATGGCCATAGCACTCCCATAATTTATCAAGGAAATTACCGGATCAAAATATGAAGTAAACTTAGTCTGGCAAGATTTGTTCTTGACAAAGCAATGCTTTTGTCAACAACAAATCTTGTCAGACTAAGCTTACATTTTATGATTGTAAGCTGCCCAGAGTCATTTGTTGAGATGGGCAGCTATAGAATTAAATGAATGAATGAATGAATGAACAAATAAATAAATAAATAAATGTTGACTTTTAGCTATCATGGAGTGTTTTTCACAAGGTTTACACATGAATTACTTTATGATCTGCTTTAGAATCTTATCAGATAGCCCTATATACTTGAATGCTCTATGGTTCCCTGGGATCTCTGTTTGAAGAAAGGGACAACTTTGCTTTCTTCAAGACATATTGTACCCTTTCTCCAAGATTTCTCAGAGATAATGGATATGTTTGGTCTAACCATCAGCAGTTTCCTTCAGTACACTAGGATGCAGTCCATCTGCTCCTAGATATGTGAACTCATTCAAGGTCAGCTTCTGTTCCCTATGTTTCTATCAAACTCAAGCAGGAATGCTGCTCCTTCAACAATTCTTCATAATTGCCTGGGGAAACAAATATCCTCTTCACAGATAAGACTGAACCATTATTATACAACACTTAATTATGTCATGCTACAGTATAACCAAATACTGACTGAATATCACACTTTAGCACAGAACATTTTTATCATAAATTACAGAAACTCTGGTTGCAGTTCTCCAACCCCTTCCCAATGTGAATTACTCTGAACCTGGTAATAGGAAAGTTTTATTTTCTTGTCACCTGACTGTTAAAGGAGCAGTAATTTCATCTCTGGGAACATTTCCTCCTCTTGCCTATCAAAGGTGTTTTAAAAATTAGAGTGCATTTGCAGGTCACTGTCATTCTCATAGCCATCTCTAGAGTCTAGAAAAGTGTGTGCAACCTCACCCCTTCCTTGCTCTCTCCCTCACCTGCACACACACATTCACTTACCCATTATCCCCAGCTTTCCAAACCAAGACAAAACCTCCAATTAGTAGAAGTACATTCCTCATGAACCCAATTTTTCCTCTTAATGAGGGCAGATACTGCTGTTTTCACACCAATTGTATTTGTAATGCACTATTCTCTTCCCTTCCTGCTTGGACCACAAATGTAACAAAAATTGCAGTAACACAGAGAGGGGGAAAATCACATTGATTTCTCATAGCTCTACCATACCACTTGCTTGGTAATATTTTATTTGAGCAAAGTTATACATGTAGCATAACAATATCTGGTGAAATGTGCCAGAAACAATGACAACTAAAAACAATGACTGCTATTTCAGGATAGGACAAACCAAGCTCATTATCCATCTCCTACTAAATAAAGATCAATGCTTTTCCAACTTGGCAATCAAAATTCTGTTTCCACCTTCATGGGCATGCAATGAAAAAGGAGACTGGGAAAGTAACTGCTGGTCTATGGTACCATCCCTCCCTCTATGCCCATGCAAAGAGTTTCTTGGCACAAGTAGAATTCCCAATAAAACCTCTCACTGCAGGTGAGAGCCAGTTTGGTGTAGTGGTTAAGGCATCAGGCTAGAAACCAGGAGACTGGGAGTTCTAGTCCTGCCTTAGGTAGGAAGCCAGCTGGGTGACCTTGGGCCAGTCTCTCTCTCTGAGCCCTACGAAGAAGGCAATGGCAAACCACTTCTGAAAAACCTTGCCAAGAAAACTGCAGGGACTTGTCCAGGCAGTCTCTGAGAATCGGACATGATTGAACGGATTTTTAAAAAATGGTGCAGATACTAAGGCTTGTGTTGAACTGATAACCAAAGGTCAGAAGGACATCTTCATAGGTGAATGCAGAATTCTGTGCAAGTGAGTGAAGTGACTGGCAGAAAGGGTTGAAGCATTCCATAGAAATTTAGAGAATCTGAAGAAACTAGAAGAATGTTTTGCAGGCTGGAAACAGTGTGAGTTTATTTCCACATTCCACTGAATGCAGGGTGGTGGTGGTGGTGGTGGTGGTGGTGAATTGACATACTGCCTTGTCTAACAAAACTCAGATGCTGCATTCACTCCTTATGATGAACCCATATTACTGAACCAATCCATTTTCTGGGTTCATGTCATATACTCAATCGTAAAATAACCAAACAAGATGGTTTACGCTGTCTTTAACAGACTTGTTTAAGCATGTTCTGCAAAGCCAACCAATGTAAACATAAAAGAAGAAAACAGGATTCAAGGGAATAGCTGCAAACCTAAGAAGCACGTAAACCAGCCTCCTCTTCAAATTCATATGGGACACAACTCAGATCCAACGTACCTTATTATTGTCCCACATGAGCACAGCTTGACCTAGGATACATTGAATACTCTTGTGGTGTCATTTTTTATCTTCCCCTGGATGGAACCCATGGCAATCTTTCAAACAACCTTAGCAACCAAAATTGACTACAGAACTAAAAGAACTATACTGTGGTCCCCAACTTGCTGTCCTTCAATAATAGAGAAACTGTAGACTCACAATAACTTGCTGTTTCTCCTGCCTGACTGGAGTGCTGTAAAAATATTTGAAAAATTAAGTGCTATGAAACATTTTCCTACTTGATAATATTATAAAAATTGATATAATTATTTTCTACCACCACCACCTTCCCAACCATTCAAATGTCTTGTTTCCAAGGGTCATCATTTTACTGCAATGGCAATGTCCCAAAATTAGGGGAAAGGGAGTGTTAAATTGCAGTTGGTCCCATTCAAGATGACAGCCATATCTGCAATTCTGTATTTAAATTAGGTTTCTTAAATCGGAGTCAGGAAAAAAAGGAAATTAAGGCAACTTAACTGTGGTTGAGATTGCAGCTCAATTCTAGCAAGGTTTTTTGTTTTGACTGGCAAGTAAAAAAGGATTCTCTGGGAATTTTCCAAGCTGCCCAAATAGTCTTTAGAGATTGCCTATCTTGAATCATGTGCATTTCTTGCTAATTCTCATGGTCTGTAGTTTACACAGCAGACTTGATGATGGAGGGGAGGGTAGAAGGGGAACTTTTGTTCATATGGGAGCTATTAATTTTAATCTCTGTGGATCATGAAGTCTGGAAATTCAATTGACTTTAAAACAGTCACTATGAACTTCACATATGATGAAACTCTGGCTAGCTCTTGGCAAAGCATGCAGGGATGCTTCATTTCATTGAGGGCAACTGGGATTTCTTGTTTCCATGCCACTTAAGGGGGGAAAAAAAATCTATTAATGAGTACCACTTCTGACCAGCAGCTCAGCAGGGTATTTCTTGGCTGAATGATGTTTCTGCAAAATGAACTGGAATGATGTTAAATGATGGGGAATCCCCTTTGCTTGCCCAGCTAACATTCTAACAGGAAATTATCTGTTTACACCTTCTTGTAACATCCTCTCCAATAATTTGAGTACAAAAAGCAATCAACAGTTGCCAGTAATTACTGTCCTGGGTACTTCTTTCTGGCTTCTGCTGGACCTCCTGAGTTTATATCCTGTACTTCACAGAGAGAGTGCATCCCTGCAGGTCCAAGCACGTAGAATAAACGGAAGGTGCAACTAAACTATTGGGAACTTTGCTGTTAATTGTTCAGAACGCCCAAGGTTTGACAGAGATTTAAGATGAGGCAAACAAAGTTGTGTTTGAATAAAAACGTAGGACTTGACAAAATGGCTAAATTTTCATTTGTCAAGAAGGACTGCAATGAACAATTTAATGCAAGGATGGAGGAATTCTAAATGTTGTTTTGGCTTACTTGCTATGTCGTATCAGTGTCATGCAATGAAGGATTATTGCATGAAACAATTAAGTAAGTGTAAGGGTATGCTCAGAGAGAAAGTTGGCTATTACAGCTCTGCATGATTAATGACTCTGGCCTTGCCACTTCTAATCAGCATGCAATTCTGCTATATGTCTTTGTCTTGGTTGAAACTAGTACAGGAAGTCTAAAAATGTGCTCACCCAATGAGCATTCCTCCACCTTACCAATGTGAGGACTCCTTCCCCTTATTTTAATGTTTTTGGGCAGAGGAATGGGATTGATGCCTAACTTGCCCTGTGGTTTGGAGGGCTGAGACGATAGGGGAAACAGGGCATCCCTAGATGAGGATGCTTCAAGATGAGCAGTGTGGTTCTCCAAATATTGGTCCCAGCATTCTTCAACATCAGTCTTGCTGTTGGCAGCACCAACTGGATGGTTTCAGGTGCTCCAACCTTTGGTTATAATAGATTTTGCTCACCTACTATTTAGCTAGCAACTGTTTACTAACCCCTTCATTTTCTGCTTGCATGATTCCTCTGGGACTGTTTCCCTTTCTTTCTGCATTCATATTGAATTCAATTTCACTGCAATTGAATTTTCAAATTCAATTTCATTGTGTCTATTTTACTGCCTCGTTCTCCAAATTTAATCAATACAATTTTGATTTAGAAAAGATCAGAAACAGAAAAAAAAAAGAAGAGGAGAAAACCCTTCGTCTTAATACTAAAGGCTAGACATGTACAGAGGACCAGCTAGAAGAAGACCTGAAAGGCACTAGCTGGCCTTAAATACTTGCCCAGGGAACATCTTACCCAATGACATAGGAAGCCAACAACAACCTTTGGTCTTTTGCACTTATCCATAAACCCTTTTTTTCCAGAAGTTACCATAACAAGAGATTGAAATCAGCTCCAAAACTGATTCCAGGCTCACCAGAGCTACCATATGTTTAACTGCATATAATGTTGCATTTTAACAACAGAGTAACTGACCAGACATTATGAGAGACAGTATGATGGAAATGTTGGCTCACTGTGCATCATTCATGGAAAAAAGCAGGTTTTACATTGAAGATTGTTAGGAAAAGAATCAAAAATAGATCCATCATCATCATAATGTCTACAAATACCTTAACTAATCATAGAATACTACGTACACTTCTGAATACCGCCCTTAAAAGACAAGTTACTGGAGCAGCACCCCAATAAAAAAAAATATGTTGTCTGGGGTTATGCATCTTAGAAGAGAGGCGAACAACAGGGGTACATGAGAGAAATATAACAGTATGGAGAAAGTGAATAAGGAGGTTTCTCTCCCAAAATACTTGAGTACAGACCATGTTATGAGGCTCAAAGATGGGAGAATCAGAAAGGACTAGAGCAGAGGCAGATAAACTTTGGATGGCTGGAAATAACTGTTAATATTTTTTAAACATCCAAAGCTAAGAGAGTGCAGTTAGGGTTTCTGTTTTCTTTTGTTTTCAGAAGCTGTATTAAGATTATTTCAGGGCTTATACTATAGTTTTTTGAACGTTTAAAACTTCAAAACAGCATGATAACATGCTACCCATTTTCACAAACATGGTTGGAAGCAGCCTCAGGGGCTACAAAAACAGGGGTTCTGGGTCCCCCACTGTTGCATCCCTGGCCTATAGAAGTTCTTCACAGAGCAGAGTGTTGAACTATGCAATTGGCTTCCACAGGATATAACGATGGTCGCAAACCTGGGTGTCTTTTAAAAGGAATGAGATGAACTGCTGGAGAACATCAATGACTAGTTGGAATGACAGCTACATGTTATTTCTTATGTCAGACGTTTCCTACAGTTCAGTAACAATTGCTGGGAAATAGGAACCAGACTTGTGTCCTGCTTGTAGAGTTCCCACAAGAATTGGATTTGCCATTGCGGGAACAAAATGCTGCCCCACAGAGACCCTGTTCTCTTGTGTCATGTTTACTGATTTTTAGCAAATAAATAATGCACAGTATAAACTACATTAAACATGAACACAAAATACAGTAAATACAGCACAGTGACTGATTTTTGTGACTGTATATTTAAGTTTTCCAGGATCACTATACAGATAATGTTAACGACTGTTGTATCAGCATTCCCCAAACTGGTGTAACTCATAAAATCCTTACCCAGCATGGCCAAAAGCTAACTGGGATTTCTGGGTGTTGTGCCCCATCACCATTTTAGAGGAGTCTGCTACAGACAACACTGATCTAGGTGCATCAGTAGCATGAGTTGATATAAGGAAGGTTTTTATGCTCCTATCTCATTTTTGCATTCTATGAGAGTTAAGATAATGAGTTAAACATAGTTGGAGGTCCGTTTATACCATTACCAGGTACTAACGGCAGTTTTACAGCCTAGTGTGGCGCAGAGTGGTGGGCGGCAGTATTGCAGCCGAAACTCTCCCCACGACCCGAGTTCAACCCCAGCTGGATTCTCTCTCGGCTAGCTGGCTCAGGTCGACTCAGCCTTCCATCCTTCCGAGGTCGGTAAAATGAGCGCCCAGCTTGCTGGGGAAGGTGACGACTGGGGAAGGCAACGGCAAACCACCCCACTATAGTCTGCCAAGAAAACGTCGCGAAAGCAGCATCCCCCCAAAGGGTCAGACACAACTCGGTGCTTGCACAGGGGACCTTTCACAGGCAGTTTTAAGATTCATGAAAGCAAATTTCACTTTCAAATCCATTTCTGACTTCAAGAAAATCTGACATTTTCTTCAGGGCCGAACTTTAGTTATCCACTGCCTGCCTTCTGACAAGGACAATGACATAGCTCAATCATGCTAATATATCAGTTGGTAAAACAATTTCAAAAGGAAATTGGTATCTGGGTATAATTAACACTCATCATTCAGTGCTTCTTTTAGAACATCTTTGCCTACTCAATTCTGGATGGTGAAACCAGGGACAAAATCGTAGTACACTCAGAAGGAAGTACACCACTTTTAATACCTTCTATGTCAGATTCTGTGGGGTTTTTTTCCTAAAAGGTTGCAGATTCAAAATGTTTAACAACTGCACTGTAGCAAGTTCTCTGAATTAATGGATATGACATATGCCCTAGAAAAAGCTACAGATGTGAATATTATATGGTATTACATGCCTGTCTCACACATAGGAGTCCATGTTTTATTCTTTGCTTGTGAATAAATACTGAGCTACAGACACAGGCATCATTCCATAGGCTTGTTTGTCCACCCACCAACAGCATATCTACAGCTCTTTGTTGTTTATTCGTTCAGTCGCTTCCGACTCTTCGTGACTTCATGGACCAGCCCATGCCAGAGCTTCCTGTCGGTCGTCAACACCCCCAGCTCCCCCAGGGATGAGTCCATCACCTCTAGAATATCATCCATCCATCTTGCCCTTGGTCGGCCCCTCTTCCTTTTGCCCTCCACTCTTCCTAGCATCAGCATCTTCTCCAGGGTGTCCTGTCTTCTCATTATGTGGCCAAAGTATTTCAGTTTTGCCTTTAATATCATTCCCTCAAGTGAGCAGTCTGGCTTTACTTCCTGGAGGATGGACTGGTTTGATCTTCTTGCAGTCCAAGGCACTCTCAGAATTTTCCTCCAACACCACAGTTCAAAAGCATCGATTTTCCTTCTCTCAGCCTTCCTTATGGTCCAGCTCTCGCAGCCATATGTTACTATGGGGAACACCATTGCTTTAACTATGCGGACCTTTGTTGTCAGTGTGATGTCTCTGCTCTTAACTATTTTATCGAGATTTGTCATTGCTCTTCTCCCAAGGATTAAGCGTCTTCTGATTTCCTGACTGCAGTCAGCATCTGCAGTAATCTTTGCACCGAGAAATACAAAGTCTTTCACTGCTTCTACGTTTTCTCCCTCTATTTTTCCCTCTATTTGCCAGCTGCAGCTCTATTTAGCATAATATTTCTGAAGGATGTTTTAATGAGTTGCCATGCCTTCAACAAAACCTTTTGAATTATTTTATGTTTTTAGTATTTACATTGGTATTTTAATTATGTTTTTGTTAGTTTTATTTTTTTACTTCCATTGCCCACCTTGACTGGCCTATTGGATGGGAAAGTGGTTCATACATTAAATTAAATTAAATTAAAAAATCAGCAGGCAACCTACACCCAAATAATCACAAACTCAGGTTGCAAAGGCATTTCAGAACTCATGTCAATTGCAAGGAAGGGAAAACATAAGAATGGTGGAGAAGTGGTAGGAAAGAAACCAGAAATTATCATTTCAAGACAAAGTGTGAAGAACATGTTCACTTGCATGGATTTGAAATGGATGCCCAAACCACCCAGAAACGTGGGGGAAAAAATGGTTCTACTCATCATCCTCTGACAGTTCTCCCTTGAGGGAGCCAAACTGAACATCTGCACTTGAAGAACAGGCTATTACTGAAGTGGCTTGTATCAAAAGCTTTTCTAAGCATCTGATTTACAGTTGGACGTGATTGAAAATCTATGCATTGGGAACATTTCTAGTCTCTTGACAGGCTTTCCAATGCTTCAGATAATTAAACTCCACAGAATTCAGTCAGAACAATAACATCTGAGAAAGCTTAACTAAAAAAGGAAGACTACAGCCATGTCTTCTCTGCTTATATTGCAACCTGAAGAAAAGAGGAAAGAAAGCACAACACTGCCACAACAGTAACGAAAACCATACCTTCCAAAAAGATGAGCCACAAAGCATGTGAATTGGGCATCCTTAGCCAAAAGCTACTAATTCTAGGAGCTGGAGGCCATAACGAAATTTTCATAGATCTCAATTCCACCAGATCTAAATTCTGCTCCACAGAAAAGCCCCTCCCTACTTTACAGCTCCCAGTTATGAGTACAATTCCCAGAGTTCCCAATATGCCTGGCAGAACCACATCCTGGAGAAGGCTTCTGCTGGCACATTGCAAAGGTATTAAAGAGAAGCAGAGAAGAACAGACAGGGAGTAAATTCCCAGTGCTTCAAAATTAGTCCATATGTACAGTGTAGCATATATTGACATATGTACCTAACCTAAAAGGGAGGGGGGAGAGGGGAAGAAAAGGAAGGAATGAAATGAGGAGAAACATTCACTGTGTGTACCCCCCTAGGACGGAAACATTTGGCAGCTCAAAAATCACCAGCTTCAGCACAAATCCCTTGGAGTATTACAAATTGGGATTTTCTGTTGACACTAGGAAGCTATCACATATGGTTTTCATAATTCAATGAGTGGTACATATTAGTTTTTTACTTATTACGTATACTGTATATGTACTGTATCTCACCCTGAAGTGAGAAATTAGTCTGTGTAATAAGTATTGAGAAGTAGGAATAATTTACAATGACCCCTCTGTTGCAAAGAGGAACAATAAAGCAATGTTCATATTACTTTATAAAGCTCCTGTGAGGAAGACTATAATCAAGCAAAGTCATCAACATTGCTATCAAATGCAGTTATATAGCACTCCCGGTCAACATGGCCAGTAGTAAGTGTTTGTGGAAATTGAGGCCCAGACCATTGGAAGAGCAGGTTTCCTACCCTGATTCATAACGGCTGGGTTAACCAATTTAACCAAGTCCAGTGGAAGACAGCTGGGTTGGGGAGTGGGCTTAGCAGGTCCTGCAAATACCCCAGCCTGGCCCACTGACTCGAGTAGTTCTAAGGAGGCTACTTTTAGTCATATACAAGGGTTTGTCTAAGGCTAAATTAATTCCAAGTAACCAATTACTGGTATTTAACTGGCTTTTCTGCCTTCCACAGTGGGTAAGACCTAGAGAGGTGATGCAAAAATACTCTGTCCACTATGGTTTCCACCACCCCTCCCCACAGCCAAATAAGGTGGTGAAAAAGGGGTAGAACAGGTGCAAGATTAATACTGCCCCAAATCTTGTCCCTGATCATGTTGACCTTAATCATGCTAGTACACATTTTGAAAATAAATGTATTTATCATATATTTGGTCAAATGATAGCTGCAGATGGATGGTTCCAAGATCTCCAAATGATGACTTTCAATCAGGTCTGATCTTATCTTCAGTCACATCCACTGAATCTGGAACCTTTCCCATTCAATCCATGTTGTCTGCCACTGAACTATAGCTATTCCCATGAACATGGTGCCTATCAATCTTCCCTAAACTAGTACCCTACATGTTAGAATTCTGAAATATGCAGTTCCAGATCATCTGGAGGGTACTACATTGGGCAAGGCTGCTATATATTATGCTTTTCTCTTTTAATTTAGCAATACAAAAAACTCAACTTTCCTTACAAGAATCAAGAATCCTAGGTACAAGCAGGGCCATGAGCTGAATGTTCAGTACAATCAACTTCCAGGTCTGACAAAATGGATTTATCTCTTAAGTTATGATATAGATGTGATTCAAAAAGAGTTTTTGCAGGAAAATAGGTCATCCTAAGGCAAGAGAGAGCAACAAGTCAGTACCTAGAGGCCATATTTAACTTGTGGAGGAGCATACAGCCTGCAGAGGTTAGGACAATGATGACAAGTAGGGGTCCATGTTACATATATAGTCAGAATTGGATTACCCCTTTTTTCACAAGAGTGTTTACTCTGCTTTTAAGTGAGGCTGTCATGAGTGAGGATGGCGAGCAGGGGGCTCCCATCCAGGCTGTAAAGCGCATGCGTAGTACTGAGGAATTAGGTGGCCATTCAAAGAGACACAGATCGGGCCCGCCTTAGTCTTTGGGGTTTATATGTCTGGGTTTTTCCCACGCTTCTTCAGTTTGTTAGGATTCTCTGTTATGTAGCAGTAATAAAACACTAGAGACCTATTCCTTGTCTCAGCGTGGTTCCTGGCTGTTAGGACAGAGGCACTTCCATGAAACTACTATATTATGGGGGAGGGGGAGAGATGGAGGAACCCTTCTAAAGGCAGCAGTTTACTGGTATGCAATGGATCTGTAAATTAAGTCTCCAGGCAGCTTATCTCAGGAGACAGACCTAAGATTTACAGCAATGGATTGTTCAATCATGTTTTGTCAATATTTAAATTAATTTATTTTCCTCCAACAAAGGGGCAAGGAAGAAGTTTTGAGCAGCAGGGGAAAAAATGAAAATATCTACAGTATAACACAATTTTCTAGGCCTTTCTCCCCTCTTCCTCCTTTATTATTATTGCGATTATGAAGTTATATTATACTGTGAACATTTTAAGTATCTATACATTTCCTGTTAATTGATGTAGCATAATAACATTCATTTTAAAAAAGGAGATGGACTGTAAATGAAAAAAAAATAAAGTTTGCATTTATATATAATCACCAGTCCGTAATCAGATTTATTTTCATGATCCCCTCCAAATCTAACAATGAATATTACTGATTTTATTACTAGAGTTTTAAGTCAGAGAGTTTTTATATTCTGTAGTTTTCAATTATGGGCAGCCTTAAGGACTGGTTTCAAATACACAAATGGCATACAAATCAAATCAGTAAGTAGATTTTTTGTGTGTGTGAACCTGCTTTGCTTCCACATTAGAAGGCAAACATGCTGGCAACAAAATGTTTGTTGCCAGCTCTGTGCACAATTCAAGCCACCATTCTCTACTTCCTTGGGGAAAAAATGGTTCATGAATCTCAAGGCTAGAAAATCACACCAGCAGAGTGCTGTATGTTTCAGGGAGGAGAGAAGAAAACAAGAGGGGGGGGGAACTCATTTCAAGGTGATCTTAACAGCTTTTGAAAAGCCTAATACAAACTAGATTTCATAAATTCAATTAGCACCTGACAAAGCTGGAGATCTTGAGGTACTGCTACATCATCATGGGTATGTTCTCACCCACTTATTAACGCCACATAAAACTGGCTGAGTTTTCAGCTAAAATGAAGAGCTGAACAATCGAACGTCAGTGGGTGAGACGGGGAGGGATGAAGTCAGGCGAGGGGAGGGAAGGCGTGCTGTCAGATGTAGAAAGCTCCACCATATCAAGAGAAGTTGATTAATATTTGAGGAAAAGCCCTATCTGTACCCTGGCAGGCTAGCACATACAAATGAGATAAAGGCTACATAAGAGAGATTAAGCACCCAATGCAAAGGAAAATTAAAGATAATGCTGTCTAAACCAGAGAAATTGCAGCACAAACCACTGACATGAACTTCTAAGCACCACTGGCCCTCGCTGTGTCTTTCCCAGGCTGGCCACCTACAACCCATGTCTATGTCATGTGAGCACCTCTTATGAGCAATATAGCAACGGTGCAATCACAAGAAAGGTATTTCTAACCTGTTTCCATACACTACAGACCCATTCCTTTGAGCCCACATCAGAAGATTCCTTTTTTTAAAAAAACAAGTGCCACTTTTAAATTAGCTAGTGGATTTGGCAGTGGGGAAATGCTCTGCTTAAAGCGGATGTGGGCTAAAGGCTCCGTTTTGGCTTTGATTGCAGGCAGGGGTTAGAAAAAATAATGTTTTGTTTTTTTAAAAAAAATCAGACTTCCATGGATGCATCTGCTATTATTGTTTTTAAATTATTTACCCACGCATGGGAGGTGTAGTAAAGCACAGGATAAAGATACCCTCAAGTTGAGGTCAATTCTGGTGACTTCATGGATGCAGCCATGCAATTTTCATGGCAAAGGAGGGAAGTAGTGTGGCAGGACATTTTTCTGGGAGTTTTTTCTCCCCCAATTTCATGGTCTAGTCTACAGTCCTGCTACTCCCTGGTGGTGTCCTATCTGAGTACTTTTCAATCTAGGCCTCTGCTCAGCTTTTTGAAATCAGCCAAGGTCAGACAACTGTTGACCCTGATGTGATGGCAAATTAGGGGATCATGCTTTAAAAATAGTCAGGGATCCAGACTAATAAATAGTCATGTCAGGAAAAAATAAATGTGATTTAATTCACATTTCATTAAAATAGATGGAAATAAATCAAGTTAATACTGTGTAAATACTTTGGATTCACTCTCAAAAAAAGTGCTTCAGAAGATATGGACGTATAAACCTAGCATTTGCTCCAGTGCATTAAAGCAGCTGTGTCATTTCCAAGGACAGCATAACTGCCTTCTGCAGCTGCCATGAAATCCCAGGAAAGGGTGTGGCTTCTTTGAGGCATTGGAGACAGGTGCTGCATTTGTGGCTCTGTATGCTCCAAAGCATCTTTGGGAGATCAGATCCAAAGGGCTGCACAGCCCAAGTTAACATGCATATTCTTCACGTATTTGAATAATAGATGCCACCTTATAAAAAACAAATAGATGCCAATGGTTGGATGGGAAATGCAGAGGCCAGGTTTAACCCTTGCAGAGGGATGCTTGTAGCCTTATGACTTCAGGCTGAATTACTCCTGCTTAAACTATGGTTTGCAAATAAGCCAAGGCATTAAATGCAATTTTTGTTGGTCTGTTTGAAGAAACTCTATTATGAACCAACAAGTATGTCCATGAATTCAAAATATAATCAGAAACTCTGGTTAGCTTACAAACAAACATGCAGCTTATGATGTCCATCTGGTGGAGAGGAATGACAAAGCAGCATGCAAACCGCTTACTTACTGTACAGGCTCAGTAAGACTCACTCCAATAATACTAAGCCTTGGGCTGGAAGTGCTATGAATGAAATAGAATACACATGGATACTGTTTCAGTGAAAGCGATAGATAACACAAGGTGGTAAAACACTAGCTTGATTAGCATGTTTTAATAATTTTATCAGCTTTTTAAAAAACTCCTCTGCTGCTGCAAATTATTTTTTGTAACATTTTGGCATTTTCACACACAACCATTTCCCCCCATTACGTATGTGATCAACAGCTTTATTAATTTAACTGTTCCCTTTTAAAAAAAAAAAGGATTGTGTTAGATTATTGGCTGAATCTGGCATAGAGACACAGACTGTTGGGTACACAGAGAAAAGGAATGCAAGTTCACTATAGTGTTACAACTTCACACGGTACTTAATATAATTGCAGAGCATACAATGGAAGTATTGTCCCTAAACTAATCAAACCATTAAAATGTCATCTCCAAGCCCAAATGCATGATGTATAAGCATATGTATGGCTGGCACAGAGTCAAGTCAAACAGGATCGAGTGAATCTTCTTGATTTATTAAGTTCAACTAACTTGTACCCTACTCATTTTTCAAGGCATACAATTGCAACAAGCTTGTAAAATGGCACATAGCCAAACATCATAATCTACAGCACCAGGAGTCTCTTGTCAAACAACATTCTCCATTATTATAAACACTATTATTTTCTAATTCATGAAGATTCAATATATATTTGCAGTGATGCTCAGCCACCATTTTTTAATCCAAATGAACATCCCCTCCTTTCACTTCCAATCTGTGTAATCTCTGTTAATAAGTCCCATTACTTCACCCTCTTCAACCAAAAACAAAACATATCACAAGTCAACTACAGAGTGATTATCCAGGACACAGGAAGTCTGTGATGATCATGTCTCAAGTAGTTTTAAGCCTCTTCCCATGACAAAAACTAAGCCTAGTGTCTTTCCTTATTTAAAGAAGAGAAATACCAAAATAACAACAATAAAAACAACACTTGATACTTTCATATACAATTTCTTGGGAACATGACTGTCTTTACATGCAAAGTTGGATTAATTTATTTATTACTCATATTTAGCCACCGCCCTGATTTGGGGTACAACCTCCATTTCCCCAAAGTTTGATAGGGATGGAAACGGATTGTTGTTGTTTTTTTAAAAGAACAGTATGGAAGAGAAAGTTGGACTTTGGAGAAGCAAGATAGGAAGAGTACTCATGCTTTTGAATTTTGAAAAGACTCTTACAACACTGTAGACAGCCAAGAAAACCAACAAATCAACAGAGGTCTCACTTGAGGCACAAATGACTAGGCTCAAATTAACCTACTTTGAACCCATTATGCAAAGACCCAGCTCTCTGGAGAAGGCTTTAATGCAGGGAAAGGTAGAAGGACAGAGAAGACCACAACTAGCACCAAGGTGGATAGACTCAGTTACAGCAGCAATGAGTGGACTGTTGGTAGAGCTAAAGGACCGGGTTAGGGACAGATCATCATGGAGAAAATCTATCTACACAGTTGCTAAGAGTCAACAACGTCTTGATGGCTCATAAACAGTTGTGCAGACCTGAGGTCATTTCATATGCATTAGTTACCCCTTACCTATCTGTCCTCTCCCTACTTCTCATACTTGTTTTCTCATTAGAGAATGCTATTCATGCTTCTTCATGGCATGAAATCTCACATCTGAAGAGAAGCACACCAAAGCAGACTCATGATTGAGGGGAACAGGAGTGGTGGTTCAGGCACTGACTGATTGTCTGTCTCACCTACTGATTTCTTCCTTCAAGCAGAGTGCTAACTACAGGAAAAGGCCCACTCCTTGACTCAGTTCATTAGGTTAGATCACAATTTTCACACATGTTCCAAGAGGCATATTTACTCTGTTCAAGTGGGACCCACAAGAAAAAAAAATAACTTTTTTTAAGAAAGGATCTTGGAAACTTCAAGGAGGTCATTTCACTTCCCTTATGACACACTAATCCAAACCCAATTTTCTGTTCTTCTATTCCAAACAATCAGTTTCTATTCTGTGGCTAACGAACATGCTAAATCTTTTCTTCTTTTCATGTTTTACCCCCTTTTCATTTTCCTTCTTCCTTGCCAAAGGCTTCTTGCTTTGGCTAAAACCCTGCTGGGACTCACTGCCTGAGCTTTTAAGGGGAATAATCTCACTTACACTCCAAGTGGTCTCACTAAAGAATGGACAAACAGTAAAAAGATTTCATGCTCATGCTTTGTTACCTATGGCACCTCCATACAGACAATTCAAAATGATTTCATACAGACACAATAATAAACAAAATCTCAACATCTGATTATCTGAACAGTTCATCCCTAATGCTTAATGAACATTAACTACCAAAAGGGTAGTTCCCTTTACTACCAAAGGGAAGTAAAGTCATTTCTCAGCCCCAAGTATTGTTAGGCTGAAACACCTTGTTGTCTTGAGGGTAAGAAAAAGGATTTGGACTGGGAGTAGTCAGCCAGTGGACCTCCGGATGTCGCTGAACGACAACTACCAGCATTTCCCACCATTAGCTGGGGCTCCTGGAAAGTCGTCCAACATCTCAAGGGCCACAGGTTCCTTACCTCCAATTTAGGCAAAGCATTAGAAAGAACTAAGGCACATGCCCTTAAATTATTTTTTTTTTTTTGCAGTAGCCTCTGACACCTTTTCTAACTTTGCCACATATAATATGCCTTTGTAATGATTGCCTATTCAAAATCACTGTCAGACTCACACAAGGCTTTCGTAGATATCTGATTTAATAATGAATAGTATGCAGGATCACAAGCAAAGCTGAGAATAGCAAAAGTACGGGATGCCTCCCAATAAAACCCCAAATGGCTTCCAGTCCCTCCCCCCAAAGTCGGTACAATTCCATGCCCCACAGGTGCCCGTAACGGTTCCTGCCAGTCTGCAGGAAATGTCCTTGACAAGGCGAGATAACCCAAACATGCATTCCTCATTCGTCACTCCTCACATCGCAGCCTGGTACAAGGAACAGGAGCAGCCCCCTCCCGTACAGCAACTCGTGTCAGCCCCATGGCACGGGAACCCATTACGATGTTTTCCAGGAACATTGGAACAGGGACCATGACAGCCTCTTGGAAAAACAGGTTCTATCCTACTAGATACACACATGGAGGAAAGTGATGTTCTCAATCACAGCATTCATATTCACAAATATTGAAAAGTCTTTTACACTTCATTCTCAAAAATTGGGAGGAGATTTCACCAGTTAATGGTTCTCATAAACAGATTAAAGAATAATAGTTTCCTGGACTAATCCTGTGACACAAAAATGTGTTGTTGTAAATGTATTATCAGGTATTATTACACTTAAGAGGAGTACAGTGATTGTTTTTCTCTGCAATGGCTATACTTTCAAACTTAGATCAGGAAAATGTTCTAATATCCTTACTTTTAACACCCTTATGTTTATATGATGCTGTTATTGGTTTATTTTTATTATATTGTTTTTCTTTCCCTTACAGATATGTCTAGGAAGCTTATTTAGGCAATGTTCTTCTAAGTACATCACCCATTAAAGACCATGAATGTTAATTTTTTTCATTGTGACTGGTTACACGACATTAATTATCACTCCTGTGGCTCTTCTAATTATCAAACTGCTTTGAGATCTCTTCTATATTCTCTCAGCTACACTGTCATGCCCAGCCACCCACTGACCAGTTTTAGAGATGGAAAAGACTTTTTTTCCAAATCATAAGAAGCAGCCATGGCAACTGGAGAATTTATATCATAGCTTCCCCAACTGGATAATTCAAGATACAACAACAGCACAGGATATCACTCTTCTCCATCCACTAGTCAAGAAAGAAGAGTTGAAATAAATGTATGGTTGCATTTTAGTCCCACTGAAACACCACTTTTGCATGTGGAAATTTGCCTCTCCAAATCTACATTTCACATTTTGCACACCCATTGTCCATCAGATATACAGAAAATCCCCTTTCCCTCTTTCACTTCTCTTTTGGGACTCTCTAGGGCCATTTAGTAAAGGTAAAGGTTTCCCTTGACATCAAGTCCAGTCATGTCCAGCTCTAGGGGGCGGTGCTCATCTCCGTTCCAAAGCCGAAGAGCCAGCGTTTGTCCGTAGACACTTCCGTGGTCATGTGGCCAGCATGACTGAATGGAACGCCGTTACCTGCCCACCAAAGCGGTACCTATTAATCGACTCACATTTGCATGTTTTCAAACTGCTAGGTTGGCAGGAGCTGGGAATAGCAACGGGAGCTCACCCCGTCACGCGGATTCGAACCGCCGACCTTCCAATCGGCAAGCTCAGCAGCTCAGCGGTTTGACCCGCAACGCCACCTAGCTGACAATTTCACAAGGTCCTTGTTTTTTCTAAGTGCAGTTGCAACAATCTCCCCCCACCCCAGCTTCCCAAAACAGTTGACAAGCAAGTCTATGTGGCTGCAAAGTCCTATAAAAGCATTTCACCCCCTGTGCTCTCTGATGACCAGCAGTTTCCAATAAGGAATCTTGTCTTAACATATTCAATCAGCTAGATGCAGATTGGTTGCAAAATCTTGGTGGACCTAGATGAACTTGCACTAGGTATCCATTAGCACCCTCTTCCCACAAGAATTCCTCCCTAAAATTAGGAGAAAAGAGATTTTAGCATTAATCTGGCACACGGATGAGCTGGCCACAAGCTCTGGAGTCAAAAGGCAAAAATCTCCATCTTATATTCTTCCATATCAGTGTCCACATTTCTTTAAGAGTTTCGACTTCTCAATCAATCAGATAGTCAAGAGTGTGAATTCATAGATAGCACACTAGACTGCTGCCCTCTGGCATAATTATGCTGATTAATTAGCCTAGGATTAAAATAGCACATTTCTCTTTATAAGCGAGAAAGCTTCTTGAGGTAATAGCTAATGTTATTATGAAGGAGGCAGAAGGACAAAGGAGGAGATTTGGTGCGACATTTCCTGTCAGGTTACAGTCCTCTGCTTCTCTTATTTCTAAGAATTGGGCTGCAAGCACAAAGTAGTAGTTTTAAAGTGAATATAATCTCTGTTAACCAATCTTGAGTATGTATCCTTAATGTGGATTAGTAACCCCTGAAGACAAATTGACGCTCTTGTCTGCTTGCAGAAAAGAATGGGTTTAGTGCTTAAAGAGACAGAAGGGTAATTCTAATGCAAGATACTCCTAATAACTAGGAGAGTGAACAGAATATGGTAATTTAAAATAAAGAGACTATTAATAAATAATTAAAGTTTACTCTCTCTGAGGCTTCAGAGGTAACCAACTTAATGCGTTGTAAATGAACTTTTAAATGCAGAAGAGCAATTCCAAAGATGTTTAGAGCAGCATAAATTCCAGTTTAATTTAATCAAGAAATAAGAAAGGATGCTTTCTGATCACAGAACAACCCCGGATATACTTTCCCTGAACTAGTATCTAAAAGCCAAAATCACAAGCAGATAAGACTTGTTTTGAGTTTATTTTGGCAAACAACAAATGTTCAAACCAGAAAAAGTGTCTGGAATAACGAACCATTTAAGCTTCTCTCCAAAATGTTGAAAAGGAAATTCTTCTTCTTTTTGGCATTTTTGGATGGAGCTTTCCAAGATATATGAAAGCAATGTCACTTTCCCATTTCTATAATTAAATAAATCCCTAAATATTTATGTACGCATGCTAGCAATAAGAAAATCAAAACCTTCTGACAAATTCTGACCAACCCAGATAAGGAATTATTTTACTTGCATTTCATCAAAGTTGATTTTTTAAATTACTGTTTGACAAAATAATGTATGTTCTAGTCCCTGACTCATAGAGGGCACATTATAACTATGGAGCTGAGAATGCTGCCATCCTTAAGATTCATCATACAACAATGGGCTAAACATGCAGCTCAGTTACTCTCTGGTACCCAGCTCCATAAATATAAAGACCACAGCCAACTAGGACAGGTCCAATCTAAACACTTTTGAACCATATTGTTATTACCGCAATGTATTTTAAATGCAGTATTGTTCCCAGAGAAAGAGCAGAGAACTATTGTGGCATTTTAATTTTTAGCTATTTTTTTTTCTGTAGAATTTGATGCCCTTAATTCTTCAGAATAGTTTTGGAAGAAGATCCTGGAGATAAAGTTTTATTCATATGGCTTTGACCCAGACTACATAGCTTTCATGGTGTTTCCCAAAGCCAAGATAATGATTAGCCAACATAATCTCTGTTGTTATAATCTCAGTGTATTCATGCTTGATCTGAGAAAGCCCTTTACTATGGCCTGTTTTAAGGTATTTCTATCAGTGTTGCTTGAATGTGGATCCCCCAAATCCTGTATTTTGAGGGCATATGGCTATGTGGCTGAACTTTTCTTACTGCAGAGACTCCCGGATGGAATATTTGAGGGTGACGTAAGTGATGTTGTGACTGCCCTCTCACGGTGTCTTGGGGCTGTAGGGGTCTGGATGGGGAACAACAGGCTTCAACTGAACCCTGGTAAGACCAAGTGGCTGTGGGTTAATGGCTCTTCTGTATCTGGGACGTTGTCATCTGTGGTTCTGGGTGGGGTTGCACAGATGACAACGTCTGTATCTGGGACGTTGTCATCTGGGGGTCCTCCTGGACTCACGGCTCATGCTCAAAGAGCAGGTGGCAGCTGTGGCCAGGAGAGCCTTTGCACAGCTACACGCTGTGCACCAGTTACAGCCCTTTGGACAGTCACTCACGCCCTTGTTATCTCTCATATAGACTATTGCAATGTGCTCTACATGGGGCTACCCTTGAAAAGTATCCAGAAGCTTCAGCTGGTCCAGAATGCAGCCGCACAGGCTGTTTTTGGTGCCTCTAGAAGGGCACATGTAACACCACTTCTGCGCAAGCTGCACTGGGTACCAGTTTGCTTCCGGGTCCAATTCAAGGTGTTGGTTATGACCTTTAAAGCCCTCCATGGCATGGGGCCAGGTTACCTGAGGGACCACCTCTTCCCCATTACATCAGCCCGTCCCACCCAATCATGCAGAAGGGGCATGCTGTGGACCCTGTCTGTAAGAGAATTCTGGTTGGCGGGGTCCAGGAAGCGGACCTTCTCTGCAGTAGCTCCCGCCCTGTGGAACATGCTGCCCCTGGAGGTGAGACTGGCCCCATCGCTCCTGGCCTTCCAGAGGAGTCTGAAGACCTAGTTCTGCCACCTCGCTTGAGGTGGAGAAGGGAATAGATCTACATGGGAATGGCTGCTGTAGACCACTCCTCCCACATATGGACTGTTTTAGATTCTCCTGCCACTTGGACTTTTTTACTTTTATTTATATTTATTTATTGGAGTAATTTATATTTGTATATTCTATTTTTATTGTATGGTTGTTTTAATCAATTATTGTAAACCGCCCAGAGTCCCCTGATGGGAGGAGACAAATTAAATAAATAAGTAAATATATTGTTCCACTGCACCATTTTATCTGCATTGCCTTTCATCTACTTGAATGAGACTAAGATGATTTTTTGTGCTATGCTCTGCCAAATTTAACATATGATGATGGTACCAATAAAACTGAGCCTGAGTAGTCTACTGAAAGTTAATATAACAAATCTATTACTAAAATATGTCTGTGATTGCAATAAATGTTAATTGATCAACTGATTTCCTAGTTCAATGCAAGGTCCACCTCAGCATTTTATCTTCAGTGGTGGCTACCACAAATTTTGGGGGCCATTCTTAACAGCAACAGTCTCTACCTCTTTATCAAAAAATATCAACAAGCAGATTGCTTCTTGGGTATCATGACCATCAATGCTCCATGGGTTTGGATTACCACATCATTACCATTACCACCACCACCACTACAGTTATTACTATTATACTGTAAGTTTAATAAGGTCTAAAATCTTTAAGCCAGCAAAACAAGTCTGCCAGTTAGTGAAGTCAAACATGCCATCTAGTGATTCCCTATATGGCTACAGCTATACGTTTCATTTGAATGCTGAATTAAAACAAATCTGGGAATATTTTTTTTTCCTTGCTGGTAACCTTTAACTTGAATATGCACTGCAACTCTTCTATTCTGACAGGAGACCAATAAAACCCTGACATGGTTTACTAACTGCATTTGCATGTTCGGTTATGTATCCATTGCTTAATCGCACCTAATGTCTATTCTCTTCAGCCAGTCTAACAACTGAGCAATGAAATTCCTCCATGTATTTCCCCAACACTGCCTAGCTGGAAAAGGCTAATACTTGCAACTGTATTCTAAAAGAGGATTCCCAGAGAAGGCTTCCAAAATAATCTAACAGTTTAAGATGCTTAGCTGTGCTTCTGTTGGGCATGTTTTGTTACAATTAATGGAGTGAACTTCTCAGATAAGGATTAGATAGAAAAGTGATCTTATCCCCTTTAATCAGCTATCGTAGTGGCTGCTACTACGGCAACTCATGCTGCTGCTTGAATTACTAAGGACGCATGCTTTTGTTGAATGTAAAGCCCTTGATCAAAACAACATCAAACCATATTCTGAGACGTCAGTTCTTTGACTTTGTGGTAATGTTCTTTCATGAAGATTCAGGCAACAACTCTGGTTCATCCTAGCTGCTCAGGAGGAATGTGCCAAAGTCTACTTCAGCATTGTTCATTAGTAAGCATTGTGTAGGTCAATGGAAAATTGACTAGTTTTGTCCCACAACCTATTTATTATCCATCTCCCATCATCTAGTGCAAGGTTTCTCAACCAGGGTTCCGTGGAACTCTAGGGTTCCATGACAGCTTATTACGGGTTCCCTGGGAGATTACATTTTATTTAAAAATTTATTTCAAATTCAGGCAACTTCACATTAAAGAGGTAAATTTCATTATTTCTAGTTTAAGAACACCGTTAATGCATATGTATACAGGCCTGCACATGAAACGAATATAGTGATTTTGAAACTTCTGGCCTATATTTGAGCCTGAACATGCAGGTGTTCCCCGAGGCCTGGAAAATATTTAAAGGGTTCCTTCAGGGTCAAAAGGTTGAGAAAGGCTGATCTAGCATAATACTGACTGTCTGCAGAAATACTTTTCTGGGCTGGCTTTTGCTTCCTCCTTTTCACAACTGCCCTTTTATACTAAGAATTTTGTTGGCTCCACAAAAAATCTGTGGAACAACCTGAATTCTGTAGGATGGAACAAATCTACATCAGTTAAGTTACCAGTCATTAACATTTGCACTGGTATTTTAAGGCAGTGACACAATACTTAAAGATGTGTTCTTTGCCAAGATCCACAGTCATCGTAAGAACAAAAAGGTGTGAATGTAAAAATATTCTAGCAAGATAAAGCACATACTTTCTCCTTTGCTTGGTTAATGCTACAATTATTGAGTGCTCTCAAAACAGACAGCAAGTTCACAGAATACGGCTGGCACCATTAAGCTAGCCATCTGGGATTTTATTAGATTCTCTTATAAAAAAGAAACACCCAAGGCCATTCTGAGATAGAAATGTATGAAATCAACCTTATTTTACTCTCCGTTAAAATCCATGATATCATAAAGCATCTTATATACTCTCAGATGCAAGTAGAAACTATACACACAGCTTTTAAAATAATACAACAAAAGATGCATTATTAGATTCCCAGTCCTTCTGTTATATCCTGATCTCACTTCAGAATAATTTATACAATCAGAGTCTGTTATTCCAGCATATTTTTGTAATCACTCAACACACCATTGCAAATGTCAGTCAACTGCCCTTGATGGCACAAGGAATTCCAACATATTTACTGCTTTCTAATTATGTTGGTCTCAAGATGACTATAATAGTTTATCCGTTCGCATATGAACAGAAACGTTAAATATTTCATAGTCATGTATTCTTTTTGCAGAGTGAACCATATTATTTCTATATTTTTGTTTAGGCAGTATATATTCAGGAGTATATTTGTTGATTATTATTCTGCTAGACAACCGTTTCCAAAAATAGTTTGAGTGCCACATCCTTTTCCAAAACGCCAACAAAATGCTTGACTCATAAAGTCTTTCCACATCTTCAATAACCTCTAAGGCAATTTCTAATTTACTGAAAAGGGGAAAGAGATCTGCTAGATAAGCAGTGGTGTACAATACATTCTTGGAATCCCCTGTAATTCTCTGTAACATATTAGAAGTGGCAGCTGATAACCGCTTACCAGGTTAGAGTATCTGCCAAATAAAATACACCAACAGACCTTATGTTCCAAGGTGGCATGAATGATCAACTCCCAATTCTGAATTTAAAGGAGGAAGAGGAGAAGGCATGGTCAAGGGTCCCTGGATCACAGTTATCATCCCAAGACTAAATAAACATGTATGTAAGTTCTTGCATCTAGGTAGCGTAGTGACCATGCAAATGAGCTACAGAAGTATTTGGTCCATATGTGGTCACAGACACAACTTTAAGCAAGCTATTTATATTCTCTCTCTCCTTCCTTCAGAAATATGTGGATAAAACTGTCCTATCCAGCCCCAATGGAAACTTTTTTCTGAGGACCTTAGCTATGTGGGAAAAGGTGATTTTTGTTTGAATCATGTGTTCCTTGGACACGGAGGTCCAAATAACAATTGGCCAAGTCTCTCCACAATACTTAAGGAAAAAGCAGATATGAACTTCAATATTGCTAGGATAATTTATGTGACACATTTTATAGCAGGTCAGCAGGTTCTTGCAAGACCTTCTCTGGACTGAGAAACTAATCAGGGTTGTGCCTTTTTAGTGCTTCCACTGGAGACTATCAAGAAGTCTCAGGACTATAGGCTAGACTTGGAAGTAAAAATAAAACAAAACAAAATCAGTACAGAAAAAAACAAGCCACTGCCATACTGTTGCCATGAAAATTGTACAGAGGTGTCCATGTAGCCACCAATACTTGAACTCAATTTGATGCTGCCATTTGTTTTATCTGGCACTTTCTTACACCTCCCATGTATTGATAAACCACTGGAAAACAATAATAGTCATTGGCATTAATTACATAAGCCTTTAAACTCCACTAGCTAACCAAATAAAAATCCTTATTCAGTTTTTGGATGGGGAGAAATAATAGTAATAGTAATAGTAATAGTAATAGTAATAATAATAATAATAATAATGCCTTTCCCATAGAATAAGGGAGAGGCGTATGGTGCTAAAACATCCCTTAAAGAAAAACAAATAATTTCTCTTTGTCAAATGAAAGATCCATTTTCACAACAGTGGGAATGCTTACCAAAAAAAAAACCCCACTGACAGTATGCAAGTTTACTATGCTACATCTGATTCTGTTTCTTATGGAATTATTTTTTGCTCTCCAAAAGCAGAAAACATGAAAGAATCAACCAAGAGCACGGGACACTTCAAAATCACTTCGGTTTTTCAATTCCTCTTCCTCACTGCAGATGATGTTGCCAAGAGGTGCTGTTTCAAGACTTAAACAGTGTAAGGGAGAAAATGACAGCACCCCTTTGGACCAAAACAGCAGGACTAACATTTCAAATTATTCTCAGGTGTTCCTGTTTTTTTTTTAAAAGCACCCCTCTCCTTCCATTATAGATTGGCTAAAAGACTGTCTTTTTAGAACAACAGAAACCTTCAAATGTCAGAGAACTAAGGAGGATACACAGTACCCACTGCTTAAATTTTTAATAACACTGATATAAAAACGATTCCACTGACTCCTGTTTTAAATGTAAAGGGACAGAATGCACAAGGCTGAAAATCAGTCCCCTTTTATTCATGCTCAAGCAGTCTCTGTGCTGATAAACCACAAAGCTCCTTGCTGCACATCAAAAACACCAACCTGCATTTCAAACGTGGGCTTTAATTAGAACCGGCATCTCCGAATGTCCCTGATTAGGGAGGCAGCCATCTTTCTTAAGTGTCAACCTATGTGTCAGTCAGCAGACAGTCATGAGAACTGAGGTGGCAAGAGGATAAAAGTGGCCCTACTTATAATTACTGTTGATCCTACATAACATTTTGCATCTCCAGAGTGCTTTGCTATCTTTACCTCATTAATTCTTTAGAATACCCCCTGCAAGACAGAAAAAGGTTAGTGGCCCTCTTTTGTAAACAGCAGAAAACAAGCTCAAAGTTTACTTCCTCTATTATGGTATTGCAAAACGAAGAGCATCTTCTGTTTGCTTCAGTGGAAAAAAAATGTAGCTGACAGCATGACTAAATGGGAGAATAGAGGCATGAGAAGAGAAAAGAAGAGAACAGTCCTCAAACCAAGAACCAGAATAACATTTGTAAGATGGATATGTAGAAGTTTCTTTTTAAAGTTACATATTTCATTTTAATGACAAACACTGGCCATTAAAGGCTGCTATAAAAAATGAAAGCATCAGCAAATAGCTAAGTGTGCACCTAAAAAAAAATCATGGTTAGTGTTCTTCAAAAATTATGAAGTGCTGATCTGCCAAATTTTGACAACCTCAGGTGAAGGACTTATAATTAGGTCCAAAACAAGGCTGAGCAACTTCAGAACATCAAGACGTTCAGGTGGTTAAACAGCCAACACTCAGAATGCAACTCAGAGTAGATAAAAGTCTCACTGAACAGTTTATACCAAGAATCCAGCAAATCACGTGTATATTGTAGCTCTGAACTCTTGGGAGTACAGATATACAAAATGTACGTATTTTGCAATGTCAACCACACTACGCTTGTAGTCCAGGCTCACTTTACAATCATGGGTTTACCAAGCTATTAAACCTTCCAAGCCATCAGAACTTCCCTTTTCTCACCCAAAGTTATGAGGTAGCACCAGAAGCCATTGGAAGAGCCTACATTACATACCTGGCACTGGAATAATATTGCCCAGAGTACAAGAATTTATGGTTAATGCAGTTTTCTTGGATTGTGATGTCTTAATAGGATAAGCAGGATGCTCAGGAACTTCATGTTTCATATATTTTTGTACTCTGCTGCAAGAGGAACAAGAATGTCAAGAATGCACAACAGCAAGGATTTCTCTACAAAAGACCCCTGCTATCAATGGCAGCTTAGTAAATTTTGAAGGAAATGGCATCTGGTGAAGCATTACACTCCTGGTTACTTCTTCAGAAGTGCAAAAAGTCTCAGTGCTGAACAAACTCAGGAAAAAAAGGGTTTCTTTCCTTACTGCTTGAAAATAGGTTTTATCTGAACCTATTCTTAAATGAGATGGTTTATCATCAGTAGGCAAAATCAAAATAAGCACTTGCAACTAAGCTGTTTGCCAGCTTAAGTCAACATCACAAGCAGAGCCTGAAAGTTAAAAAACAAAACAGATGTTTGTTATGTCTTCCAACCTATACAGTTCTGGCCAAGCTTGAATCATATTTTCTAGTTTTCCTTGAAATTATTAGTTCAAGACGGCAGAGTTAAACCAAAAGCAGACAAACAAAATCTACAAAGTATAAAGATGGAACCTCAATGAGCAATTTCAGCTTTTGAAAAGTAGCTATGAGTCAACAAGAGTTGAAGCAATGATGAAGCATATCTTAATAGGGTTTAGTGAAAAAACGAAAAAGAAATGTGGGAAAAAAGGACAGATGCTTCTAGAAAAGAACTTTGTGTGTGTGAGAAAGAGAGAGAAAGAGAGAGAGAGAGAGAGAAAGGGAAGTATTGAGATCCAAGCCGCTATGCCAATGTATTAAAAATTACCACATGGCTATGTAAGATCTTCATTTAGCAAACTATCTAATTTCAGCTAATTTCAGGAGACTATATCTATCCTAGCAAGATTCTGAATACTGCAGATTGATATGCTTTGTGTGTGTGTTTGAGTACTTATATCCATTATCTTTCTCTGGTTTAGATCTTACTTATATCTATGTTTTTCTAGGGATGGATTATAGTACAGAGGCAGAACATATGCTGAATTTTTTTCTAGGTTTGATCCTTGGCATTTTCAGTCAAAGCAAAGGATCAGACAACAAGCACCCCCTTTCCCTTTGAATCATTGCCAGTGCAGGGGACAATATGGTGTTAGAAGGCCATCATCACTCTGATAGCAAAGAATATTCTCTTGGCAGTATACTCAATAGACCAAATCCAAATAGCATATACAGAATTTTAGGGCAAATCAAATTAATTTCAAACGTTTTAGTAGAAGAACATTAAGTATCCTGGTTCTGCTGCCTCGCTTGGGGTGGAGAGGGGAATAGATCTACATGGGGATGGTTGCTATAGACCACTCCTCCCACACTTGGACTGTTTTAGATTTTTCACCACTTGGATTCTTTATTTTTACCTTTATTTATATTATTTATAATTGTATTTTATTCTCTGTATTTATGGTTATGGTTTTAATCGATTGTTGTAAATGGCCCAGAGTCCCCCGACGGGAGGAGATGGGCGGAGATAAATTAGATAGATAGATAGATAGATAGATAGATAGATAGATAGACAGACAGACAGACAGACAGACAGACAGACAGACAGACAGACAGACAGACGGATATCCACAAATTTTAAGCATGAACATTTTATGCTTTATATATGCATATACACACAGTGATCTGAATGAGCTTCTATTGATTTATGAAGTTAAGAAACAAATGCTTCAAAGTTTGCACAAACCATATTTTGCCTAGATACTCCCCACAGCTATCTATCAATACCTATTCAGATTTCCTTCAGAAAAGCAGATGGAAGAAAAGTAATCTAAGATTTAAACTGAAAAATCAGCAGAGGGTCAAACTGCAAGTGCCTTAGCCATGAAAGCCTACTGCTCATATAAAAAGAGATATTGTACATTAGCTTTACTAGCTATAAATAGTAATTGCCTGCTCTATGTTTAGTATTTTTACTGTAATTGTGTCTCAGTATTCAAAATGCTTCACACAGCATTAAATTGCTTTAGACCAGTGTTTCTCAACCTTGGCAACTTTAAGCATGCTGGCTGGGGAATTCTGAGCTGAAGTCCACACATCTTAAAGTTGCCAAGGTTGAGAAACACTGCTTTAGACATTAAACAATTTACATTTAATAACTCATGGTTTATTAAGCTGGGGCTGTAACATCTGATTTAGCATACTGTCTCTGTATCATATAACACATGCAGCAGGCTATGACGAAGGGAAAACCTCGACCTCCTTGAGGGTAAGCCTCAACAGGAGGGAAAGGGTATTTTCAGACTTGGTACCTGCTGAGCTTAAAGGCTGCATCAAGGAGGACAAGCAGGATGAGGAACTCAAGCTGATAGCAGAGGGAAAGCTAGGGACAACAAAAATTGCTACTGGATTCTCTATTCTGGACAATTTCCCCATTCTTCAATGGCTTTGAACAAGCTCACTGCCCAGGCAGGGAACTGACCCATCCTTTGAAGCAGGTGGGGCAAAAGACAGCTTGTTACAGCAAAGAAAAAGGATTTTTCAAACTCCCTTTAGCTGAGGCTGGCCAACCTAACAGGTCTGTTGAAGACAGGAAGAGTAAAGGCCGTAAACTGCTTCAGTTACACATTGATTTAAGCATCTGAACACAAGAATCTTCAAACTGTTTTAAGGCTGTGTCCCTGAGAACTTAAGGGACAGGTGTGAACAAATTTAACCAGACTCCCTGCACCTTTGGGGTATCCAGTGCTTGCTTTCCAGTACCTGTGACTGTTAATCAGTTTTTCACTTGTTTAGTTAAAGGGGTCACAGGCCAGTAATGCTAACAGTGGTGGTGTGCAATGTTTCTTAGAACTCTCTTAGGGGAGATGCTTGATGTCGCATATGATGCTGGTAGAATCTTGAGGGAGGTGCAGCCCAAGATACACAGACAAGCCTAGTGAATACAGGTAGTCATCGCTTAATGACCACAATTGGGACTGGAATTTCAGTTGCTAAGTGAAGCAGTCATTAAGTGAATCCAACCTGATTTTGCAGCCATTTTTTGTGGTGGTAGTTAAGCAAATCACCACGGCATTAAGCGAATCACATGGTTTTTAAGTGAATCCCATGGTTCCCCATTGATTTTGCTTGCCAGAAGCTGGTCAAGAAGGTCGAAAATGGCGATCATGTGACCACGGGATGCTGCGGTCATAAATGCGAACTGGTTGCCAAGCGCCCAAAGCATGATCATGTGACTTCGGCAATGTTGCAATGGCCGTGTGAGGACTAGTCATAAATTGTTTTTTCCAGAACCATTGTAAGTCCAAACCATCACTAAATGCATGGTTGTTAAGTGGGGACTACCTGCACCTAGCTGAGAGGTATGAAGCAGGTATGTCCCAAATACAGTTTTAACTGAAGTCAAAACTTTTTTTTTGCCCACCCACCAAAAAGTATGAAAAAGTGGAGAGCCACAGAATTGCTATACTAGTAAGCACAGCATGTTCTAATTCATTATCCAGGTCCCTTACTGAAAAATTTGAAAGCTGAGTGTGGAACCTATCTGCCCACCCACTCCCCAGGCTGGAATTTCTTTCTGAGATAGTTTCCCCAACTTGGATCTATTCAGATGTGCTGAGAGTACAACAACAAATTCCTAGCCAACATCCCTTGGCTGGCTAGCGGTTTTGGGAATGGCAATCCTAACACACTGAGAAGGCACCAGGTTCAGGAAGTCTGAGTATCTTCTCATTTAGTTCAAGAACTTTGGGGTGATTCTTCAGTTTAGGACTATTAAAATTTCAAAAATCATTTATATAACCCTTTGTGCAATTCAACATTAACAAACGAGTTTCAGAATAAATATGAACTTGCCATAAGAAATTATGACCTGTATGTTACTGAAATATCTTCTGCCTTAAAAAAAAAAAAAAAAGCAACACCAGTGTGTTATTAGACTGTGTTGGACTGAAACATGTGTACTAATCTGCTTGCAAAGGGGTTGTACAATAGAATCCATTCCATTTCGTCCTTCTTTATGTGGCATCCTCAATCTGGCTCACAGGAAGAAGAAAGATCTTTCTATTTGGAACCCATTTACCCAGATAATTCCCATAAAGACTCATTACAAGACACGTGATGTAAACTTTGTGGTTGTGCAACATTGAACTGAAATTCACAGATAGTAAATATAGAGACTCAAGCAACAACCCAGAAGAATTAAAAGCACAAGACTGGATACTGTCTTTGCTTTAGATGTAGTTTTCGAGAGAAATCCGTTCACTGAAAAGAACCAATTGTCAGCATAAGAGTTTCTTTCTCAGAATAAATGCATTTGATACAGGCTAATAATGTGGGTAAGCCAAAAAGATCTTTAGATATTGCAACCAACTAAAACACGTTTTATTCCTGTTTGTTCCAAATGTACAAAGTGTAGGTATAAGAAAATGCACATGGACAGACACCAATAATCATGTCCAGATGGTACTCAGTCAGCTATGGCATAAGTACGGCTTGTGGGCTGCATGCCCTTTTCCCATCTTGAGTACTTCCTCTTTCAATCCCAGTTAAACTACAGTTTTGCTCTACAATTATTGTAAAAGGCACAATGATTGTGAAATGGGTTCCTTGGAAACCACATCTTGCAAAATCACTTTGTACCACAATTAGAGCATGGAGACACAAAACCATTCTGGGAAGGGAAAGGCAGAAATTGCTTTAAGAAGGGTTAAAAGCAAATGTATAAACCAGGGTCCATTCTCACTGGGAATGGTTGGTATTATTTTTTATAGACCATATTCATCATATCCTTGGGTTCATTTGTTTGTTCATTTGCTTCATGGACAGAAACGTCCTCATTATAGTCCAAATGAACTTATATCTATAGCAATGAATGAAAGCTCAATGCTTACCTATACTGTATCCTATCTTTCTGACCAAAGCAAGAGTAGACAACACGTTGCCTTTAGACACCAAATCTCTAAATTGGTGGCCACTAAGTTCCCTCCTCCCACCTTTTTAAAAAATTATGCTCTTAATAAAATGAACCAGAAGCTGATAAGCTATTAAGCAAAGCATCAGCTGCTAGCACATATTTATTTTAATAATACATACACACCCCAATAAAATGTCAATAGGTTGGTAAAGAGCACCACTTTCAAGCACCACATAGCTGGCAAGACCAAGGAAGCAAAAACAACACAAATTCCAGGAAGGCATCTTAGGCAAATACAGAGTCTTAAGAATGGCTGAGATTAAATCCCCAACCTTGGTTATAGTGGAGTAATTAATAGTTGCTTACCTGTAACGTAATGGCAGTCTTCTCAATTTTATCCCATAGATCTAAGGTTAACTCCATCTGCTTAATTCTTGCTGGTGCTACATCAACATAGCCCAACATGACCTTCATTCCATGGTCAGATAGATGAATGAAAGAACCTTAGTACTACATGTATGCTAAGGTAAAGGTAAAGGTTTCCCTTGACATTAAGTCCAGTCGTGTCCGACTCTAGGGGGCGGTGCTCATCTCCATTTCAAAGCCGAAGAGCCGGCGTTTGTCCGTAGACACTTCCGTGGTCATGTGGCTGGCATGACTACACGGAACGCCGTTACCTGCCCACCGAAGCGGTACCTATTTATCTACTCACATTTGCATGTTTTCAAACTGCTAGGTTGGCAGTTGTATGCTAGTAATTGCAAAATTACAGATCTCATGGAATTCTAGAAGTGATTATTTGATGTTGGATCCTTTATGAAGACAGAGATACTCTCAACTCAGCAAGTGAAGCTGATCTGTGACCTTGGTGAAATTTTTTTTAAAAAATCACCCCATGTTCATATTCACAAAACTGTGTAGCCTGACATGCAATTTATAGAGTACAGTGATGACACTTTCACCAGAATATTTTTTTTTACAATGGACTGATAGTTATTTTAAGGCAGCTGAACATTTTTAAGGCTGCAAGCGGACACAACAGGCAGGGGGATACAAGGTAACAATTAGGCGATTACCATCAGCAAGATGAGCAACACTACATGTCAATATTTTTAACGATAGCTCTAGGGAAGATAGAACAGTTTTTATTTATTTTTTTGAACTGTCAAACACCTGTTTTTCTAGATCAGCTTAATTTAAATAAAAAGCAATTTAAAGGATATTCCATATCCTTTACCAAAAACATATCCCAACTTTATAAAGGTGGTTATCATGGTCTTCCTCCTTTGTTCTTCCTCCTCCGCTTCTACTTATTCTATCCTTTTGAGGAAAGAGGAGTAGAGTTTACAGCCAAGATAAATCATATACTTTTGAAAGATACTGCAAAGTTAAGAATGTGCTGGATTTGCAAAAGCTGAAACACTGTGTTTCAACTGCTCTATAAAGAATTATGAATAGCAGTAGCCCATGGGTTCAATGAGGCTGTTTCTACTGGCCCATCCAGAGACAAGGAAAACAACAGTGCTCTGATAAATCTCCAACCTATCCTCCTGTTCCCCCATTTGCAAAATCCAGATTTTAGAGGATGGGTGGGGTATTTATCACATTTGCATCCTGTCTTTTTTTTCCCTAAGAACCTCAAAGCAATTTACCATGAGATCCCATTGCCCTATTTATCTTTGCAACTACACTGTTAATTAGGATAGTGTGAGATTTTGTTCCACCTTTTCAGAGCTGCAAAGCTGACTCTAGTTTCTATCTGCTCCCATTCAAAATTGGTAGTTGTGTGCAATGGGATTCTCTGCTGTATTAAAAAGTTGCATCCACATAGAAAATCGGCACATTAGATACTGTATGATCTAAGCTAGTGTCCACAGTGCTGGGTAAGTGGTAATTTGAATCAAGATCTTCTAGGCCCAAGCCTGACAATTTGTGCACTATTTCAGATTATTTATCCCTGCCCATGAGTATGTGCAATGATGCAACAAAAGAGACTGGGGTGTGCATAAGAAATTTGTTCCCAGACCTTCCCACATGTCTTGGGCTTCTGTAGATATTTTTATGTCAGGCATAAGACTTTGCAAGATGGTTATAAACCCATTCAGCTGATTGCCTTTACCAACCTTCCCATGGCAAGGAACAATGCAAACACAGCATGGAAAAACTTATAAGCACAACTACATAAAGCTATTCCTTGACACACACAGGTATGTGGATTGCTCTGAAAGGTCTTCTGTACCCTACAGATCAATGATATTAACAAGGGCACTTCACAATGGTAGAAAAATAAAACAACGTGAGACCGATCTTAAATGTGTTCTGCAATGAAGTTTCACATGAAATTTAGGGGGAAAAAAACCCCTTGGGTTAAAAACTTGCAATGTGTCACTCATTTTGCATTAACCAGAATATATTTGTTGAATTCAATTACTGTAATCAGTACAACTGCTGTCCCTTTATTCTTTCCCTCTCATTTTCAAAAATCACTGTTTCCAAGCTAAATTGTGACAAAGCTCTGTGTCTGTGTGAAATTCTTTCCTCAATGTATGTAATTAACATTCCCCACATTTTTCATTCTCTCTTAATAACCTAAAGGCTTAAAAAAAACCCTAAAGCTTTTTTTTAATGGCTTCTCAGCAGGGTTAAGAACAGCTATTAAGCTATTAAGAATGATGACATATTATAAAATTCAAGCTCTATCTGATTATGCTCATCACACATCATAAGGGCCTTCATAAATAATGTGATACTACGGACATTATAGAAAGATGCTCAGTTATTTCATGCCAATAATGTGACATCTGATTTCATCCAACACTGACCCCAGAAAAGGAAATCCAATGAATTCCAAGGAATATTTACTTCTCTATGAAAATTTGAGGCTGCCTGACTCCTTGATAGCTCCACTCAGCTTACAAATAAAAAGACGAGGGAGAAGGAGAAGGAGAAGAAGGAGAGATCACAATTGACTGGAAGAATATAACACCAACTAAAGGGTTCCACAACCTCCTTATCCCCAAGGCCTGGGAGAACAACCAGATTTTCAACAATTTCCTAAACGACATAAGGGTGGGACCCACATGAATCTCTGGGAAAATATTGTTCCAGAGGGCAGGTACTGCAACAGAGTAGGAGTGTTTCTTGGGCTATGTAAGATGACACCCTTTAATAATGATAAAGGTTAGGTGGCCCAGTCTTAAAAATTATACAAGCCAGGATGAGTTCATATTCCTATTTGGATTCAAATTAACATTTAACCACTGTAAATAGTTCACTGATGGAAGTTATATTTTGATACAGGTTTTTGTCTGCTGGTGTAAATTTTCAGTCAGAAGATCGCTACTAGGCTAACCAGGGTCCGTCAAAAGGTGAAGTTACTCTGGCAAAGTATCTATCCAGGTAGTTGGAGGATCAGACTGACTTAGTTTCACTAACAGAGCAGTTAGAGTGGGGAACAGGCACCACGGAGAAGGGAAATGTAGGACAATTGTTTACCAAAATGACCCAGTAGGCTAGAGCAGAACAAATAAAACCCAAAACAATTTGAGCTACTGTCAGTGAGGAAAGGTACCATAGGAGATAACAGAAGGCCACTGGTGCAAAAGAAAAGAAGAAATTTGGAACCTTCAACCGTTATAAAATCCTTTCTTTTTAAACAGGGTTGAGAGAGCCAGTTTAGTCTAGTGGTTAAGGGAACGGGCTAGAAACCAGGAGTCTGTGAGTTCTAGTCCCGCCTTAGGCACGAAAGCCGGCTGGGTGACCTTGGGCCAGTCACTCCCTCTCAGCCCAACTCACCTCACAGGGTTGTTGTTGTGGGGAAAATAGGAGGAGGAAGGAGTATTAGGTATGTTCGCTGCCTTGAGCTATTTATAAAAATAATAAAGGTGGGATAGAAAATAAATAAATAAATAAAACAGCCCAGTTTCTCCAAATGTACAAAATTCCATAGGCTGAACAGAAAAAATAGACAAAGGTAGGAATTGGTAAAATTTGATGTTCAAAATGCAACATCTTCCTTACATTGCAAGGAAGTATGGGACAACTTTGTTTTTCCTTAGCAGGAGTATAGTTACAACTTAACTGAAAAAAAACTCTGTATTTTTTTTCCTATTTTAGACTAGTTTTTCCCCCAAAAGGTGACTAATACATAAAAACCAGAAACCACTATCATTGTGTTATTTGTGTACATCTATTTGTATGTCCAATATTTGAACAGTTATTCAACACAGAAAACAGTCTTCATCTCAATCAAGAGTACTTAGTTGCATTTGCTGCAGATATTTGTACATGCCTGAATTCTGTTTCATAGAAAGAACATTAAAAACGTATGTTCGATCTTACATTCATTTTATAGAGGGGTGTGACACAAACTACTTCAGGACTTATCCTTGCCCTCAAAAGCAGATCAAATCTGGCTTCCGGTGTGAGTCATGGATGACTGAAGATGACTCCGCAAATGAGCAGAGATGATTTAATGTTCTACTCTACTAGACAGAAAATCCTGCCAAACTGAAAGGCCGTGGGAAACACTCACAGGTAAACCCAAAAATCAAGGCGGGTCTGCTCTGAGTTTCTTCGAAGGAAAGTTCAAAGCCTCTAAACTATGCATGCGTTTTTCCCCCTGGATAGGGGCCCCCTCCTGCTCACCATCAGTACTCATGACAGATGATGACTGCTGTGAAGAATGAAAGACTGGCAAGTAGACTGGTCCTTCAAAGCTCTCCGGAGAAGGAGAGAATGGGAGATTGCTCATGAGTGCTCTGAATGGCAGCTCCGCAAAACAGCAGTCTCTTGCAGGTTTGAGTGCCAGGAGCCAAGGGACATCTTTGCTGTCAGCAGCGGCGGAGCCTTTCATAAAGACATTAAGCCAGCTGAACTCACTTTCTAATCACATTCTGAAATGTTCAATTTAAAAACTTTATGGGTATTAGAGACCTTCAAAACGGTGAGCTTAATTTGACATCTGGTGAATTTTTCCTTCTTCGGATTTAAGAAATTTTAAACAGAGACTTAAGAATTTAAAATAATATACAACTGGCAAAAAGCAAAAACAAAAAAAGGGGGGATTTTGATTTAAGAAAGTTTTAAACGGATTGGGAAACCAGAAAGATTTCTGATATTGGTTATTTTTGCTGTAAGATTTAAAAAAAACCCCAAGTATATAATTAAACAATATACTTGTGGGAAACGACTGAAATAGAACTAAATCCATATTAGGAAAGGAGGTTTAATGAAGGTTGCAAATGGACACTAGAGGGAACTAAAGGATCAGGCAGAAAAGAGTTAAAATGGCTAAGCTGGCTCTAATGTTTTCTTATTTTAAAGAGTTTTTTTGAAACACGGAATGAAATATTAATAACTAATATCTCAGAAATGATACAGATTTCAGTGGATAAACTTTTAGAGGCTGATGAGAAAAACTTTAAAATACTTTTACCTGACATAGACATTATAGAGTTTGAAGGCATGGAAGAACACCAAATTGAGATTACCAAAATGGGAATACAAAAGACAAATCAAGAAAAGGATCTGGACATGGAACAGCTGTGACCAGAACTCCTGGATGATGCCTCTTTATGGGATTTACAAAGTAGGCTGGTGAAAGATTTGAAGTCTCCTTTTAAATGCCAAAGAGTGATGAACGATCAAATCCTGCGATGCCATGGGGATAATTTAAGGGTCAAGATTGTGCACAGCAAAAAGAAAGAATATAAAGTTGAACTATTTGATAAACTATTTGTTTGATATTTCTAGAACTCTTAATGGACTTTTTGCTGAACTAGGATTGAAAAGATGGTGATTTCTGGTTTGTGTGTAGATAAAGTTAGGCTATGGGGAGAAGGGCTTTTTTTATTTGTAACTTTAAAAGAGGGTGAATAATTAGTATATTAGCTGATGCTTGGTGTGATGAAGGTTGGAAGTATAACTTCTTTATTATTGTCTTTGTTGACTTTTTTTCTTTTTTAGTTTTTTTCTTTCTTTTCTTTTTCCTGCACCTTCTGAACTTTTATTTTTCTTTTTTCTTCTAGTTTCATTTGCATTAGATTTTACTATGTTTATTAAAAACTTATTAACAAAAAAATCGAATCTGTATTCCAATGTTTCCTACATGCCTAGATTCAATTCAATCATTTCCCCAAACTTCATCATGCAATTCCTTCTGGACTATACCATTTCAACAATGAAGGTGAAAGCACAGATATTAGAAGATGCCTGCAAGCCTACCAATTTTAATACTTACAAAATTAGCATGTCAAGATAACATATGGAATCAGAGATTAAGTAGTGCTCAAATTGGAAGAACCCCTCTCAAAGTTTAACTCTTAAGTTTCAGAAATTTATACCATTTGCTTCTTCTTCATCTTCGAATGCACAAATGCCCATTGCCCAGATTCCTTCAAAATGCTAATTAAGATCTGCAAGTTTATCTCATGCACAGGCAACACACTCCCAAGACCCTGTAGATGAAGGTGTAGGGTATAGACTAGAAAGAAACATTACATAAACCATACTTCATTTACCTCCCAAGGCCGATACAGGGATATAGGGATAGGGATAGGCTTTGATTGCTTTGCTTTGCATTGCCCTGGACAATCAACTACATATTCAAGGCTTCAGTCTTGTCTGCAATAAAGATTCTAATCTAGCTGAGCTGTGTTTGAGAGTCTTCCGCCTGGTCAAGCCTAGTGCTGAGTAACAGGGTGAATGTCTGGAAAGCTGACATTAATTACTGTATCCTGTTGTGAAGACTGAAAAATACGTTTCCTCAAAATGGGAAAGAGAAGCAAAGAGGGTTGTCTTCATTTTGATTTTCTGTCTTCAGCAGTTTTATACCAGCCAACAGCACAGATATACAATTCTATGCCAAGTTCTAAGACAACAACTGCCACTTAATTGCCCTTAAAAAAGATAAAAGTAATTAACTCTTGAAATTAACTCCCATATAACAAATTAAATTGGCAAAAACAAACATCAGGATTATCTTAGAATACTTTATTGCCAAGTATGATTAGACATACAAGGAATTTGACTTCGGTGGAAGAGCTCTCAATATATTTACATAACATCAAAAATAGACAATAGTAAAGTAATAATGTTATCTACCAGAACTATACAATCAAGAAAGAAAAAAAAATGAAGGAAATAATACTACAGCTATTAACTAACACACACTCATATTTAAAGGGAGAATTAAGGGACAGTTTATCTTAGAATATACCTCAAGATATGCAGCAAGAAAATAGGGCTCTTTTTTGCATATGCTATAGTCTACAGTATATGCTCAAAAAGCTGGCTCCATTAAATACCAATTAAAGGATTTAAAATTTCCCAGCTGGTCAAAAGAATGTTTGTAGTCTGAGATAGGCAAAGAGGACTGGGAATCACATTTGTTATTTACTCTAGCATTGTACACACCAGGAATTTAAATTTTATTTTCCTCTGAAATACCTCACATCAACTGATGCTGTCTACCAGTTTTATAAATTCGAAGTGTGAAGTAATTAGAAAGTTGAGGTGTTAAGTAACTAGAAATCACAGCCAGGATGTGAAACTTTAAATTTAATCTTTTAAAACATTAAAAAATAACGAATGTGTAGCTAAGCTTCCTTCCTCCTCAGCTATAAATGAATGTTTCTTTTCTTGATCATTATACAGGTAATAGCTTCATTTTACCCTACCTTGGATGCAGCATATTATATATTTAACAAGACCCAGTGCCAGGGGTTCATTTAAAATTTCCATTTTCTCATAGTCTCTTGACATGTGAATGCTGGTTTGAATTCATTCTATTTGAAAGGGTATGGGTTTTTTTCAACGTATTTCTTGGAATTCTCTTCATTCCTTTGTTTTCATTTCCTAACAGAGGAGGACAACAAGGAGAAGGAACACCAAGCCAGAGACAAAGACATCTGATCTTCAAACTTCCATTGCAATTTCACAGAGTCCCAGTCAGAAGTGGAGCAAACATAATGAATTGGACATTTCATCTGGCCCTTGGGGAGGGAAGGAGAGAACTTGACTGCCCACGGAAGGGTTATTAGGGATTCAGATGGCAGCAGCCTCCCTTCTAAGTTACAGCAGAATCAATGCCCCAAAACTGTGCCAGCAGATGTAAGGCACAAGATTAAACTGATGCATGCTACAGGAGAGAAAAACAGCAGCAATTCATCAAAAGTTTCAAGAAACGTTTGGAGTAGCTTTGGAGTTTACTGCATTTGGGATTAAGACTGAATAAACTTTGCATCTGTACTTTAAAATTCCAGTTGCCATAATCTCTTCTACCCAGTCAGCACCTACACAATTACCTACTGTATGTAATCCTTTATTGTTAGCAATCACTGTCATGTCGATGATACACATTTTCATAAAGAGTAAGAACAGCTCTGCTGCATTCAGCCCAAAGTCCATCCAAGCCAGCACTTTTCCACAACGGTGAACAGATACCTAGAAATCCTACAAGTAAAACAGAAAAGACACTAATCCCTCTGTCCCATCTTTGATCTCAACAAATGGCCGCTCAGAATCTGGAAACAGCACAGAACTTGTTAGGTACTGATTGACCTGTTCTGTGTACTTGTTATTTTGCTGTTTCTCATGACCTTTCTAGAAGATCGATTAGGCTGAGCTACGAGAAAACAAATGATTCAAAGCATATGCAATGAGTTCTGCAATTCGGCGTGGATCAGATTACAGCTGTCCCTGGTCCTTTGCACATATCCAGACACCAGAATTGTTCACTACATAAACATCCTCAGAAATCATCCCTAAGCAAAGCAGTGTGTGTGACAATTTATCCCCCAGTGGCAGGGAATACCACAGTTTAAGGACAGTCACCAAGAATGTTCTTTCCCTTGTCTTTTTCAATGCACTTTTCTGGAACAATGGGATGCTAAACTGGAATTTTTCAATTAGAATCTTACCAACTTCTTAACTGTCTCCTGAATGATACAATTCTGAAAAAGTATTAAGTGTGGGAGAGGGGAAGAAGTTAGTGCCAATGGTTGCATCTCTGCACTAGCTTTCCACCTTATCTTAGGGACCAATGCATCAGCACAGCAGCACTGATGCAATAAAGAAGATTTTAACAGCGGGCAGTGCAATCCTTCAATTTCCAGCAAAGAGAATCTGATTAAATGATCTCCCCAAGGCAATGCAGAAAGTCTCCAGAGGAGCCATGATCCCTAAAAGCTTCCACCTGTGTTTTAAATTGTAAAGAGCATGTCGTCAAAAGTTGAGAGCCAATCGACTTTTCCTTGTAGCAGAAACAAATAGTTGGTGGTTTTGCTCAAAGCAAAAAGCATCTGCCACGGAAGTCTGTCGCCTGTTCCTAAGCATTATTTATGGACTGCAAGGTGCAGCAACAGGAGAAGGTCTGGGAGGGGGAAGAACCTTCTGTGCTGCACTCGTATTTTACTTCCACACTAATTGTAATTGTGTATTGAACAATATTGAACAGAAGGCTAATTAAGAGTCCTTGAAAGACTGCTCCTGTACATTTGTTTAATTTTGCTGAGGAAGACAGACTCCCTAGAAGTAGACATATGAGAGAAAGTCCAGAGGCCACCACCATCAGTGATGTAAAATGCATTTTGCTGTCTGCAACAGCTTTTTCCTCCTGTGTTCCTGAAGGATTTCCATTCGCTGAAGAGTGGTGACAAGCCAGACCAGGATACAGTATTGTACAGCAATCACAGGAGCTTTTTCTTTGGCCATGCAAAAATGCAAGCAACCAGACTTTTGCCCCAAGTTCTTTTTTTATGCAAGTGTGTGTTGCACAGTGCATCATTCCAGACTTCCATCAGAAGGTGCAAATATTTTTTTCAATGGCACATAATTATTATCTTAGATAAGTCCCTCAGTGCAGATTCAGAGTTGATCTAAGGACCTGGAAGACCGTGGTCCAAACTACACACAGCCATGGAAACTCAAAGGGTGACTTCGAGCTAGTCTTTCTCAGCCCAACCTACCTGTTGTGGGGATTAAAATGATGGACATCTCCCTGTAAGCTGCCTTGAACTCCTGAAGGAAAGGCAGCATGATTATGATTATGCAGAGGATGAGGATTTGAGATTGGGGCCGAATATAAAAATCTATACTAGCCTTCAAAAAACAACTCTTCGGTTCTCTTAGTCTCTGTCCCAAAGCAGCATGATTACACAGCCAAAAGATTTTAATTTGCTCTCCATACTTTCAGCTACTCTTCCTCTCAGTAATGACCATTTATAAATACAGTAAAATAGAGGAAGATCATGACAAAGCATACAATTTGCATGCGAAATGTCCAGTTTAAATCCCTAGAAAGGTTCTTAGATGGTAAGACCATGAAAGATTATTGCCCAAAAAACCCTCCTTCTTTAAATCAGAATAGACAATATGGAGTGAACAAACAAACAACTTGGCTTGGTACAAAATGTATTATATTCTTATAATCCGTATGTACACAAAAACCATTTTTAAGCTTTCGGTTTTCTCACAGAACTTCCTTGGAACACAGACATTGAACTTGGCTCAACTGGGATGATTGACAGTTGAACAACTACCTACAACTGCCAGTGTAAAGATATTTCTATATATTTTTCTGAAACACAATCCAGACCTCAGCACCTAATTAACTCTTCCCAATCTTCAGATAACCAGTCTTATGAATCCAGCCTTATACTCTCCATTCCCGCTATCCTCCTTACAAACCTACAAGATAGTCATTCTCAGCCAAGAAAAAATATACCATAGATTCTAAGTCTTCAGCCAGTTAGCTGGCAAGTTACAGTGCCCAGGTACAAAATATAGGCCATGATGCTTAAGCCACTTTTATCGCAATAAGCAAATTATTACAACATAAAACAGTCTTGCAGTCATTTTCCACAGCTCTACCCACATTCTCTCTCTCTCTTTTGAGTAGATAATAAACAGATTCTTTTCATCTCCCTAGCACTGAATAATATAATCAAACACTGCTGCAGAAGAAAAGAGGGTCTAAAGTATTGTTTGTATAACTATAATCCAGTCTGATTTATATGAAACCAAGGGGGTGGGGGAGAACAGCTCCTTCATTTTGCAGACTTGTTTCAATTAATTTCTGCTTCACACTTGTTCCAAAGCACTCCCCTACAACCTCATGAATTAATATAGGTGTTCCAGTGATAAAATGGGAGCACAGCCATATTATAAAGTTTGCAGAAAATAATGCTGCAGAGAACCCTAACCATGCAGATTTTTCTTTTTTCAGGTCAATAATAACATGCCCATCCCATCTTAAGATAGTTTACAAATTTGGGTTTTATCTTCAGGTTGCTTGTGTCATACTTGCATTTCCAGTCAAGAGAGAAAGAGAGAGAGCAGCTTTGCAATCTTAAGAGGGCAACTACAGAATCACTGATCATGCAATACCCGTCCTTGTTTGGAACTGTCTTTGATAAGCCCCATTTCCAACATAAAGTTAACCTTTCAGGTAGAACAACTCATTATAAACTCAAGTTATTTAGTCATTATATCTCATGTACCTAACTAGAACTTCACTGAGTACTGACCTGTGCATTAGTAAACAATGAATACAATTTAGCCAAGGTTAAATGCTTGAAGAACCATTCATTACAATAAGAGGTGTAGACTAATGCTAAAACCTGCCCCATTGAAAGCAACGGGACTAAAAAAAACCAAAATCACTCAAGGTTAAGTACTTTCCACTGATGTCAAAGAGAAACACTAAAACATGGGCTTCTTTCTTGAGCTGAAAAGATCATTGAAGCACTGAACAAATGGTAATTAATAATCCTTGGATTCTCTTGAAAATGCTTTTATGTCCCAGTTTGGGTGATCTTTTTTTTTTCTCTTCTAAAGAAAATGTTCATGTTTAAATTAATTTATTTCACCTTAGATGCTGTAAGGTATTGAGAAGAGCACTCAACTGCACTTTAATACACTGTGTGGGATAAAAGCATGTCAGAAGGGCAAGATACTTAAAGATTTAAACGTAACCTATGATTGCAACCAATACAACAATATGTTCCCATAAACCAGGAACAAAACAAGCGGGCAATCTATCCACTCAGCCATGCTTTGAACATTTGCCGAACATGTGATCTACTAAATTGAACACAACCTCTCAAATTCAAATTGTGGCCTGCTGGCTGCTTGTTAATCTCCCTCCCTCCCTCTTTTGATAATCTCAGCAAAACATAAATGCAGCAAGTTTATCCAATATGATTTGATAAGATGGATGTACTTAGTACAGGTAGGTCTCGCCTAGTGCAGTTAACGAATCCCAAGAAATGGTCGCATTATTCGACATCACACTATTCAAAGGGATATTTCTATAGAAAATGTGGTAATTGGTTCCAGCTCGATGGAAATAGGCAATGAAAATTTTTAAACATAATTTTTTATATGTATATTAAAGAAAAATTGTTATTTGTAAGCCGCCCAGAGTCACTTTTATAGTAAGATGGTCAATGTGTAAATTTCAGAATATATTATTATTATTATTATTATTATTATTACACTAAAGGATAAAAATATACTTTTAACTAAATTTCTGCTTAAGAAAATCACAGAGTACTTATAGAAAATAAAATTAAAAACAAAAAAATTCTACCGTAGATTCAGGCATTTCAACATCTTGTCCTATTTTAACATTGCTATGACCATGTCCATATCGTTCAATTACATCAAATTTTTGATCTAATGTAAGAACGAACCTCTTCTTTTTTAAACTTGTACTGTTTTCCTCTGACAGAATCTTCCTTTTCTCATTTTGCACACAGGAAGATTAGCGGTGTCTAAAACCACAACTGCGCATGCACTAGCCTCAACTGTGTATGTGATAGCCTCACATTAACTGAATTTTGGGTTGCAATAAACACAACCTGATATCAATTTAAAATTTGCACAAAATCAAATATTGCATTATTCAAACTCTCTCTAATCACGACCTACCTGTAGACTGAAATATGTGATGACCTACCTGTAGATCAACCAAGAATGTTATTTAAGCATTTTTATTAAGGCTAACAATTAAAAGGAAAACAAACAAAATTCCATAAAAGTAGTTAAAACCATTATAAAAATTAATTCAACTAAAGGTGGTTTTGTCCTAAAAGCAGAAAGGACAGAGACTGAGCACAACTCCCAAAATAATGCCTTCCAGACCAAGACTTAGCATGAAGAAAAAATGGCAGTCTGTAAACTTGTTCCTCAATGGGGGAAAAGAAAAAAGAAAAATAGAATGGAAGAGATGAAAGCACAACTAACTCTTTATTTTTAAAACTTCATTATCATCTCTGTGTTGCCTTCTTGGGGGAAAAGGCTATCACGTTTTTATCTACTGTGTGCCTTCTTTTATTTCAATGAGAAGAAATCTCAGCAACATGCATATATGAATTAAACAACTACCTATCCACACCAAGTCTGTTGCTCCTGTCATATATTCTGATAATTATTATTTTGTTTGTGCCATCTAGATTTTTTAAAATATTTAGAGGTATATAAATTTTGGATATTAAAAAACTGAGAGTATTAAAGGGGAAACCATTTCTTAATTTATTTACGTCAATACCTTATTTACTTATTTATGTCTACTGCCTGAAACCAAATGGATTCTAGGTGGCTTATAAAGCTTACGTATAAAACACAATGCCAAAATAATATAGTGATTAATTAAAATAGTAAATCCAATCTAATTCTCCAATTTAAATTTAATATTAAAAGCAATGAGCTAAAATTTATTGAATATGGCACTGCTGGTTATAATTAATCCCTGGAGGCCTTCTGGAAGAGCCATGATTTTACCTGCTTCCAGAATGCCATGAGGGTGAGGACCCTCCTTATCTCAGGGGGCAAGCTATTCCAGAGGAGCGGAATTGCTACAAAGAAAGGCTGCTGTCATGCCTCCTCATGCCATATTTCCCAGTACTTAGCAGACTTTCCCTAGTTGTTAGGTACTATGGGGAGAAACTATTGGGGGAAAGGTCCTCCTAAGATACCTAGGCTCCAGACCATCTAGGACTTCATAGGTACAGTAGCGACCGGCATCTAGATTTGTTCTCAGGATCCTACTGGTATCCTACTGGTACCCACAGCAGAGATGTAACATTGCAGAATTGTGAATGATCACCAAACACATGTGTCACTGCATACTGTATCAGCTGAAATTTCTGGGTGGTCTTCAAGTGAACTACAGAAATCTGATGTAGAGATGACAAGGGTAAGAGCAACTGTTTCAGTGTATCCTATTCCAGGTAAGGCCACATTTGGTACATCACCTGAAGTTGTGCAAAAGCCATCAAGAGAGAGCAAGATAAATGATCTCTTGTTGTCAGCCCTCCCAGGTAAACCAGAGAGGAAACAAACAGATAAACTACTTCTACTTTGTTAGGCTACATTAACAGAATCTTGCAAGTCTGAAAGTACAAATCTCCCACCTGATCAGTTAGGGCAGATCCTTTCTAAGTTTCTTCCTCTGTCCATTACAAGTAGTCCTCAACTTACAATTGTTCCTTTAATGATGGTCCGAATTTACAACCACCTCGGAATGGGTGCTTTATGGCCTGTAAAGCACTTCCAAGCATCACAAAACATCACACCACCACCTCCCGTGGTCACATGAACATGATGGTTCAGGCACTTGGCAACTGGCTTGCTTTTATGACCAGCTGCAGCATTCCACAGTCACACAATCATGTTTTGTGACTTTTTCCCCATTTTCCAGCAAAAAAACGCCCATTGGGGGTTGGAAGCTGGATGTGCTTAACAACCGCTGCAAAAATGGTCGTAAAATGAGGTCCAGTCACGTGGTGACTCGACTTATGACCACAATGATTTACCATGGAAATTCTGGTCCCAATTGTGGTCATAAATTGAGGACTACCTGTACTCAGTTGTGGGCTCCTCCCCCTTTTATCTGATCATCCCTAGGTAGCGTCTCTTCTCCTGCTCTTGCAAGATCATTCTCATATTCCATTACACTTGTTGTAATGCCTATGTGGATGCCTACATGGATATGTCCATGTAATTCTTTTGGCAACAATATGTAAATGGTTTGTTGTTATCTTCGGTCAGGGTGTTTTTTTTCTCTTTCCGGTGTAGACCACAGCCTTGGGTTTCCCTTTAAGGTTCCATCCAGGTACTAAGCAGGCCTCACCCAGTTAATTTTGAATCCTAAAACTACACAGCAACAACTGTGCAGTTAAATTGATGCTAAAACAAGCTCAGATTTTATACTGCACCAGGTTGGGTGATACCTGGTTAAAAACAAGTGTGTCTTCATTTAATGCTGGAATGGCAACGTGGTGTCTGATTAACATTTCTGAGGAGAGATCACCCTGACCTCAATGACCAATACACAATAATTCTGTATCAGTTGTTTGTTCAAACTCTGTTGAAAAAATAATGTGTGCAGCACCAGAGTCCTGATGAATTGGTATTAATGGATTCACTGTTAACATTCTTGGCAGATATTGTCTGTTTCTCTCCAAAAGGCTCAAAATTTCTCCCTCGGCTTCTAAATGTTTATGCATGTGACCTATTATACTTTAATGCATCATTTTTTGATAGTACTGGTTCCCTCTGGCTTTAGCGCTGAAAGAAAAGTAGGCTTTACATCTACATGTGAGAGTACAAGAAACAAACAAAAGAACTAAGATTTATCCAACTACCAACACACCACTGTGTGGAAACAGTTCCATTAAATCTTGCGTTCACCTTCATTCTTGTGAAAAAGCTTCTCTGTTTTGTGTTAAGTTCCCAGATACCCTTCAAAATGTTTTATGTGTTTTTCATCTAAGCCCTGGACATATTCAGACAAAGTTGTGCAATAGCTCCTGAAAGTGATCCTCTAAAGTAGTAGCTTTATTGATTAGTCAATTGAGTATATCAAGAAAAAATGGCCATCAGGCACAATAAAATAGAATAAAATAAGCTAAAATGAAGTAAGATGAGATAAAATAAGAGTACAGGAACATAAAATAAAAGATAAGAGAAATAAAATAGCATAAGATAAAATAGAATACAAAAGTGTAAAATAAGATGAGTACTAAAATACAAAACAGTGTGCATTTAGATAAAGGCATCACTTCTATGTCTGGTGCTAACATACACATGTTCTCTCAGAGTATGGCATGTGATCCTTTAAAGCTTGCTGGCTGGGGAATTCTGGGAGTTGAAGTCCATACATCTTAAGGTTGCCAAGGTTGAGAAACACTGCTCAGAAGCTTCAGGATACATTTTTAAGTACACCTTTCATGACCTCTTTGCGTTATTCCTGGTCATATTTTTCATAACAAATCTGGATGTTGTATCAAGTGTTAAGCAATTAACTTAAAGAATTTCTATGCATGTGGCCACAACACAGATGGAACACAGACCATCTTTGTAGTGAATCAGAATTTCCAGTCCAAGCCACAGAGGTTCTTCTCAGAGAAATGGCATTCAATACATAAACATCAGCTTGAGCAAATGAGCAAATTTGCACTGCAAACCAAATCAATTACAAATTTTGGCACCCCAACAGTAAGCTAGGAAGGTAGAGGCTTGCCACAAAGGAAAGGCTGAGACATGGGTACATAACTATGACTATGGCTTTGAGGTTTCACCGACCTCATCACTTCCACAACTGCTAAATGGTGCTTGTTCTGATGGTCACAGGGGAACTTCCAGAGAAAAACTGGGCTGTCCTTGCAACCCACCAGTTGTGTAATGTTCCCACAGATTTATTTATTTTTAATCTCACTGGCCAGATCTGGAGGAGCTCCTTCACGCAGCTATCAGGGCTTGTTACATCCCAAACAAATTAAATACTTCCATGTGTATGACGGGGCTCTCTTATATGCATGAGATTATCCTTCTTAGTTAATTGAATATATACAATACTGAATTTCCATCCTAGAGAAACAGAATTTAGTTTTCAAATTAATTGGAGTAAATAATTTATGAAACATTAGGATCTACTGTTCAGGACAAATTTTAAATAATTCTGGTTGCTGAAAATTTTCCCCAAGAGCCTTCCTTAAGTTTTATTTGCCTAATTATTTCTTTTTATTAAGAATGAATTAACTGATGTATGTAAATAGGCAGGACTGGGTGTTACTGACAATAGAAACAGGTCTAGAAATTATGACAGACTTTTATAAATTTGATTTCTAATGAATTAAAAGTGCTGAAAGCATTCATCTTTGGGCATTGAAATATGAGGTGGTAATATAAATTCAGCACCATTACATAATGATCTGCATGCATGGTTGCTAATATTTTTAAAATGTGTTAATGGAACTGGTCCAGTAGGCTCACTGATTTGGCTTTACCGCTCCCACGTGTGAAAAAAATAACTTAATGTGGAATTAGTGTAACTTTATTTAATATGAAAAAATATTAGAATATGGCAGCTTGATTTAATTCATTATATACCTTTTTTCTTGTTGTCATTGTTCTACTTGTACAACTTCTTGTCTTCCTTCTGCCCTATTTTTTTCCCTTATTCCTACCAAATAGTTTTATCAAAGATGATACACTCAACCATGGAAGTTTTCCACAGAAAGTCAGATTTTATCTGACGCTTTCCTTGATGAGGAGGGATGGATCTTTTCTGGTGCTTTGGGGTGAATGAGGGCAAGGTTCTGTATGCTTGGGAGAGGCGATCGGTACGTGGCCTTCAGGTCAATCTTGACTCCAGGCAATTGCCTGGACACATCCATGCAGTTTACTTGACAACATTTTTGGAAGCCTTTTGCCATAGCCTTCTTAAGCTGAGAGAAATTGACTGGCTCAAGGTCACCCAGCTAGCTTTCTGCCTAAGGCAGGACTAGAACTCATAGTCTCCTGGTTTCTAATCTGGTGCCTTTAAACACTACTCCAAACTGGCTGTCTTCTGTAGTCTTACAACTCCACTTTTCAAGGTCACAGAAGCTTGGCAAGGAATTTAATTCCACATAACTTCTAAATATTGATATTGTGATGAGTAATAATTGAGTGAAGAGGAACTGAGGAGCCTTATGATGAAGGTGAAAGAAGAAAGTGCAAAAGCTGGCTTGCAGCTAAACCTCAAAAACACCAAGATTATGGCGACCAGCTTGATTGATAACTGGCAAATAGAGGGAGAAAACATAGAGGCAGTGAAAGACTTTGTATTTCTAGGTGCGAAGATTACTGCAGATGCTGACTGCAGTCAGGAAATCAGAAGACGCTTAATCCTTGGGAGAAGAGCAATGACAAATCTCAATAAAATAGTTAAGAGCAGAGACATCACACTGACAACAAAGGCCCGCATAGTTAAAGCAATGGTGTTCCCCGTAGTAACATATGGCTGCGAGAGCTGGACCATACGGAAGGCTGAGAAGGAAGATAGATGCTTTTGAACTGTGGTGTTGGAGGAAAATTCTGAGAGTGCCTTGGAGTGCAAGAAGATCAAACCAGTCCATCCTCCAGGAAATAAAGCCAGACTGCTCACTTGAGGGAATGATATTAAAGGCAAAACTGAAATACTTTGGCCACATAATGAGAAGACAGGACAGCCTGGAGAAGATGCTGATGCTAGGGAGAGTGGAAGGCAAAAGGAAGAGAGGCTGACCAGGGGCAAGGTGGATGGATGATATTCTAGAGGTGACGGACTCGTCCCTGGGGGAGCTGGGGGTGTCGACGACCGACAGGAAGCTCTGGCGTGGGCTGGTCCATGAAGTCACAAAGAGTCGGAAGCGACTGAACGAATAAACAACAACAATAATTGGCCTTGCAGAATCTTTTATGAATTACTATTTCAAATCATAATGTAGGTTTCATTGCTTGCTTCTCTATATTACAGACTTATATTGCTTTCATTATTAAACCTCCTCCTCAGGTATTCTAGGGAACTGTAATTCTATGTTGGCCAAAGAGTTTTAATAAGAATTATCAAAATGCTAAGAACAATCCTGATTTATGTGTAGCCTATAAAGCCTATTCAAAAGTCTGATGTGCTCAGCTGGCTACTAGGAAAAGAAAATACCTATCTTAATGAAAAACAGAGCAGAATACAGAACAATATGGCTGTTGGGAAGAACATGCAGGCCATGGCACACATGCAGAATAAGAAACTTGGTAAAGAAAAATGAAGATAATGACATTTATTCATTTGGTATCAGTGGCATCTGTAAATTTTCCTGTGTTGTGATGAGGAGAAATACAGCAATATGGAATAAATGTGACATTTAGGGCTGAAAAAGGAGGATAATTAATAACAAATGACAAAGTTTTCCATGGAGAATACATTTGCATATATCATCTCCTCTTTAACTCTCTTTTTCAGATAAATACAGTGCCTGTAGCTGGCCAAATCCTTGTTCTCTCCATAAATCTCCCTGAAGCTGCTCCAGGATATAGATGTGAAACAAAATATTATATCCTTAAAAACTCTGTCAAGGACTGACCTCTCAAAGTTTGAAGACTTCCTTAGGAAAAGAACCACATATACTGTAGCTCCTCCCTGTACGATACTGGTGAGACTTTAGCAAATATGTATTTTTACCAGCTGGTGAGAAAAGTAGAAGAGGTATCTAATAGATCCTACTTAAACACTCTGAGCATCATGGTATACTGGTGTATTTAATACGTTCACCAATTTAAAACGTTCTAAAAACCACAACCTACATGAAATGCCCAGTTATCTAACTACATGAAAATGTACTACTTTCCTTTGTATGGTGAAAGTTCACTAATGATTAAATATGTAATGTTAGACCTTATACATTCTATAGGTATTACAAACTGGATGTGTGCTGCAAATGAGGTGTAACTGAGCAGCATTTCTATGAATCTCCAAGCAATTTGTAGACCCACAAACGAGAAACCAGGAAGAACCAAAAGCCCATTGGTAAAGTACATATTTTGCGCACATTAAGTCCAAGTTGTAATCCCAAGCTACAAAGGTGAAGTATTAAGTGATGGCAAAAACTTTATCAGAGAGAAGTAGCCCATCACATACTTAGTTTGGAAATGTCATCTCTCAGAAGACAGACAAAAATAAACAGGAATAGCAGGATGGGGTGGCAGATACTTTCTGGCAAATTGGTAGTCATATCTCCCATGAGAGTCATTCTGTGACTAGACAAGCCCCCTCAGTAGCACTCAAGTTCATCTCAAAATTCCAAATGTATCCTGCAGACTCCAAAATTAAGAACACTTGAATTAAGAACACCACTTCTGGATGGAAGTCCAGGAAAATCCAAAAGGTAAAAGCAGTTTGGAAATACAGTCATCTGTTTAAAGGAGATGGTGGGCTTTTCTTCACAGGAAGTGTTCAAGCAGAGCTGGACAGCCCTCTATCAAGAAATTCTTTAAACAAGATCCCTGAACTGAGCAAAGGTTGAACTTGTTATCCTAATGAAATCTTACAATCCTAAGATTTCAAGATATTGGAGGCTATATTCTAACATAATAAAATGGCAGCTCCATATAGGAGAATTGCAATCAAAGAAATGAGGACATCCTAGATTATTAATATCAAGTAAAACAGGATTCATGGACTTCAAAGCTTCATGGGACACTTCAAACGTTATCAGCAAATTGCCTTTTTTAAGTGACAGAGGAGGAAAGCTAAACACATGGAAAGTACTCAGATTTGATTAATCCTAGCCCTAGGTACTTTTGAGGGGGGAGGCCATACCAGTCAGAGGCCAAGTGTGACCTGAGCCTGAAACAAGGTTGCATATCTCTGATTTATTTCCATTCTTATTTGCAAGCCAACCCAATTCAAATAAATCCAGTTCTCAAAAAGACTACTGAAAGCAGCCTGTGAAAAAGGTAATGTGAATCTAAAATTCTTTATGAAACCCAAGGTTTCTAATATACAGTGTGATGAAAGACAGAAATGGTTAACCAATATATATTGCAAAAGTATAGATTTTTTTAATGAGATTTTTAAACCATCCCAGAGTCTGGAAATTGTATTATATACTTGGGAGTGGATTCTCATTAGAATGATCTTTGCATTTAATCTTGAAAGCATGGCCTTTAAATAGAGCTTTCGTCTCTCTCTCCAAAGTATGCATATATAAGCAACATATGGCAAAAGACAAGGGAAAAAATAGGTGAGGGAGGGGAATCACAACTAAAAGCAAACCAAAAAGGAGGTTCTCAAAGTGACTGAGGAAAGTTTATTGTTGGCCTGACAGATTTCAGTTAAAAAAACATTTAGAAACTGAGAAACTCAAATATCACTTGGTCCTGCACTTTCAAAGGAGCTACAACAGCTAATACATGCTTTTCTCACTGCCTTTGATAAATAATTTTTACCCAAACTACACAGGGTCAGCAATCATTTTTTTCCCAGGCACTCTTTAAAGCAGGAGGAAGCATTTGAAAGGTGTACGCCTCTGGTTGTGGATGTATCCATTCCAAAGTACAAAGCTTTTTGCAAGAATTAGCCTTTGATGGATATCTCGTTTTTATCTATTCAATTTTTAATCCAATTGGGAAAAAAGCACCGGAGGAGAGAGGAGACATTCCACCATAATATGAAATGATTAATTTATTTTAGAATCCATAAACACCCTTGCCTTAAATAGAAGATGTTCAGTTCCACACCTCTGGGCTTTTTTCCAGTTGTCAACTTCTCGCTTCAAAAGGTTATTTTCCAACATAAAATATTTATATTATCCAATGTGAGGAGAGCAAACTCACCCACTCTTTCACAGCACACACTTCTTAACATCTTCCTCTGAAGCTCTGTTCCAGCTAGCCACCCCGCCTGTAAGTGGTTCAATTGGCTGAATAATGGACACTCGTTACCGTTAAAATTTTAGAGAGAATCACTGATCTGAAGCTTACTTTGCTTAATGTGCTGAAAGGATCCATAGAGTTGGAAGACCAGCAACTCTGCTACCTGAGGAATCTGGTGTGGGCATTCTCAGGAAGAGGAACACTTATCATGGGGGATTATAACCAATCACAAAACACTGATTTCCCAGAAGATTATTTCACCATCTCTAGCCTATTTCCCTGTGATCTTTTGTTCTATTTCTGTGCACATGATGATCCTTCTCCAAAGATAATGGAACTGCAACTGTCCTATGTTCTATTATCAAAGGAAAGATAGATGGCTCAAGAGACATTCTTAGAATAAAGACAAGTTAGACTGGTGCTTTGTTTTGAGGCATACCTGCTTTCCATCTTTTAAACTTTTTGTTAATGTAAAAACTCAGATCATGCAGGGTACTTGATAGCCACCAAACAAAATGTCTATGAACAGAGAGGTATCTATAGATATCAAACTGGGGACTCCAGAACTACAAGGCTCTGACTGCTGAGATGCTTAGCCATAGTAAGGTAACTTAGATAAATATTTCAAACCTATGGTGGGAGAATCATCCTTTCATCCTTAGATAGCACTAAGAGAAACAGGTAGAAAGTCTCCCCTCCGCCCCACTGGGAGGGGGGAGAAATGGCTTTAAGAATGGAAGTAAGCACTGAGATAACACTCGATGTCTATATATTTGTTCTTGCACATCAATATTCTATATTGCAGCCAGCAAGAAATCAGGTTAGGTTGGCCACCTCAGAACCAAGCCAGAATGATTATTTTCTATGATTAGGTGGTTCAACTCCTGATGACTTCATGAACAAATCCATGTAGGATTTTTGGCAACAATACAGAAGTGGTTTGCTGTTAACTTCTTCCAAGATGCTTTCCCAATTTCTTAATTTAATTTACCACCCAGGGATTTCCTGTTTGTTTCCTATCCAAGGAATACCCAGATCAACCCTTCTTAGCTTTTTCAAGATCAGCCAAAGATGGCTAATTATTCCCTTCTACTATACGAGCTCCTACCACTGTTCAGCTAATATCTACAGGAACAGGCCTATACTTCACAGAATTTAGCTCTTGCCTTGAGCAGCTTTAAAAGGAAAATTGCGGGGAGGGGTGTCACTGAAAATTACACATATATAAATTAGCTCATTAGATATTTAAAGCAGCCATACATACTTATCTGAGTTAAGCAGACTTGATACAGATTCTCTGGAATGATGTGAGCAAGATTTGTTCTAAAGAGTTGTTTATATATAATCTAAATATCCCTAAAGATGTGGCAGAAGGAAAGATGACTTCCTCTAACCTGGTGCCCTTGAGATATATTAGGAACACCACTCCCAGAAGTCTCATCCAGTATATCTAGAGTACAAAGTTGGGACAGTGTTCTAGAACACTTGCTCCTTATTGTGAGACACAAAGCCCATTCTATCTGATCCAAAAGCATTTTCCATCACATTGCCAAGGCAGTTTAGTCTACCCCTTCTGTATCTGTGGCTTTCCAATTTGCTCCCATCTAGCCATAGGTCCTGTGCTCCACAACCATTTCTCCTTTGGCTACCAGAGAGAACAAAGCCTCACTTGGCAGTCAGCGGTTCTTGCTTATTTGTTTTGGCTGAACTGGGTTTTGATACAAGGCAAAAGGACCATTGTGGGGACAGTGGTTTCCCATTTTCCTCATGCTGTAAGGATGGGAGAGAAGCCCATCACCAGGGTTGTAGGGAAGAGCTCCTAAAATGGGCTACACATAAACTTCTACGCCCTATTGCTATGAAAAGTACAGAGAACAGCATGCAAGTCTTGAAACACAGAGCTTAAAAATATAGTGTTGTAATAATTAAACACTGCATTAAGTATTCTATGAAAGGGGTCCCAGGAGACAATTATATTGTAGACAACTCATATTTGTTAAGGAAACAATATTTAGAAGCCAGCTTCTGAAAACTAGTTCAATTTGACAGAATAATAGCATGGCGATAAATGTGATCTTAGTATCCTCTTATCCCCAATTATGTTAGTGCTATTTTGAAAAAGAGGAAGATTATTAGAATTATGTTACCTCCTCCCTTGCTTTCCTAAATTCTTTAGTTTTCAGTTCTCTACAGAGCTACTCCTGTTGACATGTCTTATGCATCTATTTTGTAGGTGCTTTGTCTTATGACAAGATAATCAGCAGAAAGTAGATAATCACTCTACAGAGAGGAAGTTAAACAACTTCTTGATCCAGAATAGATGCCTACAAAGCACTGGGATGGCAAACGGCTTGATAGCCTGAGAACAGACAGCTACAGAACTTGGATCCATCAACCAAGTTGCCCTTTACTAGATTGTGCATCTCCCCACTGGGCAAAATTGTCCAAATTTTGCTTCTTTGCTATCATCTTGTAGTCACATTTCAGAAAGACATCTGCAACATAACAGTTGCTTCATCAACCGGATCCTCCCCTTGAAGAAAATGTATCAGTATCCACATGCAGAAACGGGAAAGAGCTTCATATCATTTCAGACCATTGACTTCTCCACAGTCACTACGGCCTTAACTTGTGAAATGATCGAGATTTTTAAAATTAGGTTAATAAAAGATTTTGAATGGCTGAGAACACAACAACATGAAGAACATGCCTGCAGCCCATGGCTACCACGATACAGAATGCCTCTGGGTCCCTGTGAATCCATAGAGATTCTTAGGAAATAAAGACAGCACAGCACCAAGAAAGGCCAGCATTTGGGTTTCCACTGATCCTAAATGCAAACCTCACCAAAAGAAAAGAAAAAGACCTTCCCAAACTGCCCAGTGGAGGAGAATTAGGCATGACCCAATGGATACAATGTACTAAACTTGAATTAACAAACCATGGTTCCAAAAAAGGAAAACAAACGTATTACAGCTTACAATGCTGGTTTAGTTCACAAAACATGCTGAGACAATGGCTGGGTATTCTGATCACCACTCACCACTTACCTGAGCTATTGTAAAACACTCTATGTGGGACTTTGGAAATGTCTCAGAAACTGCAGCATCTAGATACCTGCCAGTGAGGAATAACACCAATTCTTGGGTCACTGCAGTGATTGCTGCTAAACTTCCAAGTCTAATTCAAAGTGCTGGTTATCACCTTTAAAAGCCTTACAGGGCATAGCACATTATCTCACCAGAAATGAATTAGCCTACCAGATCCAAATATCCAGAGATAGCCCTGAGAAACCCACCCCAACAAATAGTGTAGGTCAGGGTTTCTCAACCAGGGTTCCGTGTATTTATTTATTTTTATTTATTTATTTTGCAAATTTATATTACCACCCATCTCCCCCAAAAAGGGGGACTCCTCATTTAATGGATTATTTCAAATTCGGGCAACTTCACATGAAAGAGGTAAGCTTCATTCTTTATTTTTAGCCGAAGAACACTGTTAATGCACATATAAAGGCCTACCCATGAAACGAATATAATCATTTTGTAACTTCTGGCCTATCTTTGAGCCTGACTGTGCAGGGGTTCCCCAAGGCCTGACAAATATTTCAAGGCTTCCTCCAGGGTCAAAAGGTTGAGAAAGGCTGGTGTAGGTGGTAGGCATTTTCCATCATAGCCCGCATACTTCCCCAGAGATAGAGTTGTTCCCTTCCCTCACATTCTGCATGCAGCTGAAACTACATTATTCCACCAAGGTTTCACTCGGCACTGACCGTGGCAATCCATCTTGGTTTGTATCCATAATGTTGTTTTTGTCTCTCTTAATAAACTATTTTTCTTTTACATTTATAAATCCAACAAAGTTACAAATACATATATTTGTAAATAAACCAACAAGCAAGCAAACATGCTAACCCAAAGATTACCCAACCCCATTTTAGAGTAGTATGTTGTGCAAACTAGCCAACGAGTAGCAAGAAGGTAGTAAGAGGACTATACATGGCAGGGAAGAGTGATGGCAACATGTGATGTATAGAAACTAGAATCAGGATAAAAATGATGAAGAGAGTAACAGAAGAAACCAAACATGGCTGAAAATCTGATGGGAGAAGGAAGAGGAACACCAGGTCTGGAATTAGATGAAAGCAAGGAGGGACAGCTGGGCAGGGTACTTCTTCTCTGTATCAACACTAAGTTTGTAGAGAGACCTTCTAAGACAGCAAGGTAGCAAGTAGGAAGCTTGTGCATTGTGTATATATGCATGTTTGTATAAAAGAAGCTAGGCAATGTCAGTGTATGCTTGGAGGTAATCTTGGAAAGAGAGAGAGAGAGAGAGAGAGAGAGAGATCTGTGATTTGAATGAACAGATGAACAGATTTTATATAAAGATAGCGTGTATGAAAGTGAGACAGACACTGAGAGGACTGTACATTTAAAATTGTTCGTTTTTGTGCCTGGATCTATCTCTGTTTTATTAACAAATTCTTGACCAATCATCTGTCTTTAGTACCCCTCAGCCTCCCTTTCGTAAACTAGACATTTGGTGTCCCTTCTATTGCTCATCCAACTTTTGCTTCAAAAAATTCTAATAACTCGTTCAAATACTAGACCTTTATCATATGTGTACGTTTCCCTTCTTCAGTGAACCCCAGGGCTTCATAAATATTATATTTAAATTATAAGCATCAGTTCATCCTTGCTGCAACAGTTTGAGGTTGGTTAGGTGAGAGATTGTAGCTTTTTCAAGGCTTTCCAGAGAGTTCTACAGAGGTCAACAATAAATCTGGAAGCAATCTGCTCTCCCCAATCTCACATAATATTAGTTTGCTTCCTGTTAAATCTATCTCCCTGTATCTGTCAGATGCCCATCAACAAACTGTCACAGAGGGACACAGAACAAAGTCTATCTCAGCACTAGGTTAACCTGCAGGGTACACACGGTATCGCCAGTTAATCAAACGCTGACAACTAGGTGGATGAAGGAAAAGTTTCTACTAAAAATTTACAAAATAGATCCAGTTACCAAAATGATAAACAATATGCCTTAAGATGGGTCGATGTTTATGTTACACTTGATTATGATTTATAACGATCACAGCAATTTCATCTAAATCCTAGCAGCAGCAAACTCTTCGAACCAACCCAGTTTTCTTAAATCAAAATGCCTTAATAAGAGAGAGGAAATGGTATATTTATAGTATTTTATGCATCTGACAGTGATGGAAATACATTGAACTTGGATATATGGAGATATGGTTTGGTGGGTCTATTTTCTATTTCAACTTGGGCGAGCATTCAGAACTGAGCATCAGATGTTTTGGTGTTCATTTTCAATTAAATGGGTTTTGTGCTCATTTGTAGATAAATTGGCTATCCAGGAAGCATGCTGCAACAGAGGATACTTAAAGAATTTCAAAGGAGAATGAATAAACAGAGGAGAAAAAATCTTTAAATACCTATGAGTTGAGTTTCTAGGTTATGCCAACAAGAACAGGAAGACATGTTTCATTATAACAATGGAGATGATGTATCCCAGAGTTTGTTTCCAAATAGTGACATATTTCTTGAAATCTAACCAGAACAAACAATTAAAAGCAAGGCAGTTTCATCATACTTGACATATATTTGGTTCTCTTCCATGATATTAAAAAACCACACGGTTTTTCTACCCATAGATGTTGCAAACATTCCTTTTCCTCATATCAACCACAGTAGTCATTGCACTCAAGCCAATGAGCAAGCAATATTATTCATAATTCTTATGCCTTTCAGAAGAACTGGAAACCCTAGGATTTCAAGTTGTTAATATGAAAAAAAGCCCCAAAAGCCTTCATATGGGAGGAGCATACAGCAAATTGGGCAATATTCCCTGGCTGCTGGAAAACATGACTGATCAGCTACCGGGAAGATTCCAAAGCTGACTGTTTCTCCATTGGAACAGACACATCACTTGTTAAGCGGAAAACCTGAACTTCCAGACATCTTGTTTATTTTCTATTCAACCTATTGGGCACAATAAAGGTTTCTTGTTGTATCAAAAAAGTACTATGCCAGGGGCAGGGGAAACCCAAGAGTGAAATCATACATGGATTTTTGTAAACCGCCCAGAGTCCCTCCTTGGGAGGGAGACGGGTGGTGATAAAGTTTGATTGATTGATTGATTGATTGATAAATAAATAAATAAATAAAATATTTTTTTTTCTTGAAAGCAGTAAACCATGGTGGGCCCATTTTATAATAAGAAAAAGAATGTCTTTTTTTGGCATTTTGATCCATACCATGAAGACAAAGACAAGATAAACTCGGACGTATCTGAAGACCTAATATGTCACTTTGGAGATAATTAACTGAAACTCACCACAGTAACACTCAACTGCAGCAGTATGTTCTGATAATATTCCTGGAAAAATAAGGGTTTCTTTGAACACTTCTTTATGATCTGATTCCCAACCACCCTCCTTATGTATTTGGCAGCATCTCTTTAAGGCTAAGTGGGTAAAACCACAGTGAATTTTACTGGGATCTTTTAATTTTAATGAAATGAATTACTACAGCATACAGTTAAAAATAATTATTTAAAAGCGCATAGTCTGTTCTTTACTCACCACCCCAAGATACAGAAAAGCAAACAAAATGAAGACAAATGTCTCACAGGTAGTAAAGCTCTACCCAGCATCTTCAGGATGGTTAATAGAAAAATATGTCTCTAAAACGTGTTTAAAATATGTAATAGTCCCACAACCTTAAAATCTTAGTTCACTTTCTGAATACTTCCTTGCAAGGGGAGGCATTGGGCAATTGCAGTCGTTTGGAATAGTTACCAATTTTTACACAAAGGAAAAGGCCATCTGAGTCAACAAAGATGAATTCACAATTTATGTGAAAATATATCAAATGGGATAGATTTTTTCTTTAATTAAATACAATATCAAAGTGAATCTAAATAGGTTACTCATTTTTCTTCTCCAGTAACAGCCATTTCTTTTTAGATGAATGTAATAGCAACAAACACATTCATGCTGTATATTCAGTTCAGAACTCTGCCCCAGAGATCTTGCAATCTCTTGAGCATAGAAGACAGAGGAAAAGAAAGAAAATGGATAAATAAGGAATATACAATTGTTTCACATATACTTAATTACAAGCAGCATTTCAGTACAGGATGGCAATAAATGGACATGATCAAAGCATCACTGAACTATGAATTTTGTAGGCGGCTCTGAATAATGCTAGGAAAACCATTCCTGGATGCCAATTATTTCTCCTTCAATGAAAAACGTCTTCTGTTTATATAATGGTCAGAACTATGCTAAGTTCTACTTCTTTAATCAAATGACAGATTCATTTTTAATACAGAAGGGAAGGGAAGGGAAGGGAAGGGAAGGGAAGGGAAGGGAAGGGTCCACAGCTAAGAAGCAAGCAACATAGAAAGGTTTTACTTAGATCATACGATTTCTTGAAAACAGATGGAATTAAATTTTGTATCAACATTCACATGAATTTAATCTGCAATAAAATTCCAAGCCAAGCAACAGTACGGAGGAAAATACTGCAGATGGACATATGGGCTATTTTTAAGTTGGATTATTTTGTTTCTATATCTCACTGCTTGTTCCTCTCCCTTCCCAGCCACCCATCAGAGATGCAAAACCTAACATATGCAGTAACAAAATACAACAAATAAATTTGTTATCGTGTGTGTTAATCAGGAGTATATACAGTATACATCTTTCCTGCAGCAGTGATTGATTTTAAGAGAACCTCAGCAATTCCAGAGATGTCAGAAGATTTTTTTTTTCCTTTTATTTTGTCTAAATAAGAAATCATGGCTGATACCACAGCATCCTTTCTCAATCTACTGCCTTCTTGATGTATTAGATTACAACTTCCATTTTCCTCCAGACTTCATGTGCCAATTGGAGTTGACAGAAGTTTAATCCCAAGACATTTAGAGATCTTCTGCTAGAGGAAAACAATTGTACAGGGTATTCAGAATTAAATTTGCTCAGAAAATAGTTCAAGATTATGTTTTAGCTGGCTCTGGGCAATACAAAATGGAGTTTCACTGCAGTAGAACAGAATCTTATCAATGTAGGCTGGGGCCCAGGGAGCAAGTTTAGATGTGAGAAGGTGGATGGCAACCTTGTTATGGTCAGGAGTATAAACATTCAGCAGAACGATGTAGTAGGACCCTCAGGTTCAAGGTTGGGTTGTAATATATTAAGACTGCATATACACATTGCTTTCAGATTACAGATACGGAATTATATTTTTAATCTTCCTGCTTTTAAAAACCCTAGAAAATGACTGTAGGCTAGGCAGAAGCTTCTCTCCCTGGAATGGCATGGCAGTTTCCCTCCGCCTTTCTTTTTTGCAGGAAACTTACTTCTCAACTTGCTACCTGAAAAGAGAGATTTACTTTCTGCATGCCACAGCATGATTCAACAGCAATGGCAGAGGTGAGAGCTACTGTTCATATGTAAACCCTTCCTCTGGCACACATCACTAGCTCCCCAATCCTTTGACTATCATCTGCTGGATATACGTACGTGTGTGTGTGCAAAAACACATGCACACACGCACTCATCAAAATTATAGTCCCAAGTAAGAATCTTACAAGTTGCAGCTTTGGCACTTAAATTATACCTGGTAGCTAAGATCAAACATACTTTGTTTAAAAAACAAAATCACCTTTTGGGATTCTAAGGCTGAAAGGGCTCCCCCACCCCTCCATTTCACATTTTATCCCATTTTTCTGCAAACCAACTGTTGTATATATAGTTCTGCTTCTCTTCTTTGTAAGCCTTGCAAGCAGAAATCTCTCTGGTCCTATGAAGAGCCATATTCACTCCCTGCAAACAGATCCAGTTCTGATGCAATGAACTAAACAGCATGCACAGGATAAGGATCAGGGAACTGCTGAACTGCAAAAGGCCAAACGGATTCCAAACTCATATTCTATGTGGCTTCCCCCCCCTCCCCCCACATATAACATTTGGGGATACCGTTCCAGCTGCTTATCTTTGTATTATGCGATAAGATGATTACACAAAAATAACTCTGACTCAGGCACAGCTCTGTTAAAGCAGAAGACAAATTGATTAGTCTGTTGCATAGAATGCTAGTCAAGTAAATGTGCATTTCTGCAGTGAGAAGAGACATGAGAAGGATGTGTTGAGTGAAAGAAAAAAGAAAAAAATGTACTTAACCTTGCATCTGAGATAACATGCTAATAAAATGCCGTTAACAAATCAGGTATAAAAGCAAAGCTACTTCTACATTTGGAAAAACGCTACAGTAGTTGAAAAAACTAAGTATCAGTGTAATAACAAAGCAGGGACATTAAGACTTTGCTAATGCAACCCTAGGCTCCCAAACCTCAGAACTATTTCTACAGTCATTTCACGTTGCCAAATTTGGGGCAATGTGGGGCAATGATTGCGCAGTATTTTGTGGCCCAAGCCTATGCGTATATTTATGCAAAACTACGCCACACTGTGTCAAGTAAGACACTGGACTGCATTGGATTGCAACTTTAAATCTCTCTATCGCCATTTGGTTTCAATTGGGCTATTCCCACTCCAAGGCTAACTTTGCAAATACATTCACAAAAATTATTAAAACACAGAAACAGTTAAAAAAAAAAACTCTAGGAAATGACCTGAGGAAGCAACATTTAATTTGATGCTCTTTCGCATGGTAAAGCATTCTGCATGCAGAAACTTCTAGGATCGAGCACCTCAAGTTAGGTTCTCAATCATAGTTCAGAAAGATATTTGGGGAAGACCTAGCAGAGCCAGTGTGCTATTCTTTAGAATAGGTGAACCTGGCTAGATAAGCCAATTATATCTGGGTTAAAGCACATTTGCTCAGCTAATATTCTATGACCACAACAAAAATATCATGGCTTAACATGTTAGCTAGGTCACACAAAATGCTGAACCAAAAACTTCCCAGGCCTCATTTTAATCTAGTCTAGCATACAGTGCTGCTAACCCAGCTCCATAAGTATTGCACTACACTATTATATGGGAGAAGATAATCTGTAAACTCTAAACCAATGTTTTTCAACTTTAAGATGTATGGACTTCAACTCCCAGAATTTCCCATGCTGGCTGTGGAATTCTGGGAGTTGAAGTCCACACATCTTAAAGTTGCCAAGGTTGAGAAACACTGCTCTAAATCATAATGGCCCTGAACATTCTGAAAAAAAAGACTAACATACTTATAATAAATAGTCACACGCAGTATCTTCATGGCTTGATACAGTCTGTCAAGTTGTTTTTGATTTAAGTAAAATAAAACGTCTCTACTGTAGTAAGAAAATTATTGTTTACCGGACAATATGCCATTGCAGTTTCAAATTCAAACCTAAATGAAAGATGCTATTGTATAGATTGTACATCTACAAACTTCAGATAACAAGAGTGATTCATGTTCTCAGGCACCAACCAAGGCTAGAAATGGAAACCTGCAAATTACCTTACACGGAAAGGCACCAAGATTGTGATCTGGAGCAGACCTCTGAGCAACACAGAGTTCCTCCATGTTCTGATATGGCCATACCAACATGGGCAAGCTACTAAGCCCATCTGAGTAGAAAGAGCTTCACAACGTTTTGTTTTTTTTTCCTTAGCCCAGGCTGGGACAACAAAACTAGCAAGTTTTGATTTGCTCCTCAATTTTGCCTTCTGACTTTGGCTCAAGCTTCTAGCTCTGGCTCGCAAAACACTATTTGGCTCCACTTCAACAGATGCCTATGGCTCAGCCTTAACACACAGGAACTTGTCTTATGCAGGTTCAAGCCACCAATAATTCCCTGAATTCTAAGCAAAAGGCTTTTCTGGCCAAAAGAAAGATGGAACCAATATCTATAAACCTGCAATGCATACTCTCTATAACTGACTTATATCACCTCTTTCTATAAGGTGACATCCATCTGGAGAGTCACTCCTTAAAAAATAACAACATGACTATCTTCAAGACTCTAAACCTCAGTTGCAACAAAGGTAAAGCGCTTTTTAATGTTCAAAGTTTTCGTCATTCTGACCATCTAGTCAGTTCTAGTTCATCACCTAGTCCACCATCTGGTGAAAAACAAATTTGAAGTAAACAAAAGCTAGACAGTTACAATTTTCAGTCCTTCGCAGGGGCATAAAAATTTTATTGGCAGGTAGGCCAGTGGGCCAGCATATCAAAGAGATGTAATTAAAGAAAAAGAAAGATTATCACATCTGGATATGGGCAATGGGAGCATCTTCTGTTGACACACAATATTACTTTGGCTTTGCTCCACTCTGCCAGATTGAGAGTCCCATCAGAAGAGATTTATAGAATGAAGATTAAATCCTCCTTGATTCTACCGTGCATGCAATATTGTTAAATCAAAAATAAACCAAACAAAAATAGATTCTTATTTCAACCAATGAACCCTTTAAATGGTTACAATAAAACACAGCACATGAAGTAAAAAGGTAATATTAAATAATCTTTGCTGACATTATTTTTAAAACATGCAAAATTTGCAGGTAGCCACCCTAATTTGTTAAGAGGAAAAAATCTTCAAAAATTATGATTGCTCCCTATTTTAGTTGGCCTTAGAAGAAAGGGATTACTGTTATTTCTCTTTGTAGAAGTATATGCCCTGAAAATGTAGTATCTGCTTGCAGGGAAGCTTCCGACTCAGAATTTTGCCATTCCATCCAAATGAGCTGATTTTTGCCCAGTTCTAACTCTCGTTATTTAAATGAATGAGCTCACAAAAGTACAAGAGAAATGCAAGCACACACCTGCACAATGACAGAATTTAGCATTTCACAGAACAGAAGCAAGGACTCATAAATACCTTGTTCTCCAGAGAGTGCATACAGGGTGATATTTCCAGAGCATTCCCTATTCTTCAACATTTTTTTAAGAATTAAAGGGTGATAAATCGGCAACATTGCATAGACAGCCAGCAGTGGCAGATGTCCAGGTTTGTTCAATTATTTTTCTACAGTCTCTTCCCTACAAGAAATCACTTGTCAACACAAAGGAATGCTAACAATTCTAGTGTTTGAGCTTAAGGATCCTTTTTTCCAACATCTTTTAAAAGCACACCATCCTCACCATCTAAGAAACAAATCATTTTCAGTAATCAACATTTGGCTTACCTCTGCTTGAAATGCAATCCCCCCCCCCAGTAAAACTTAAACTGCAAAATCTGAAGCCCATAACACTACAAAGTGAAGCTTTACCGAAAACAAAAAGACTGCAAAGTCTCCTCAACTTTTAGTTATTCATCCATGCAGTTCTCTTGGCAACAGTGCAGAAGTGGATTATCACTACTTTTTCCTATTTTTTAACCTCCTGGTTTAGCCTTCAGTCCTGGAATTCCAGCACTAACCCAACTCTGCTTAGTTTCTGAGCCCAGGGAATATCAGCCTGCTATCTGAATGATCAAGCTGGTTATACACCTGAAACTATTTTTAGCAAACTAGAGCATTCCTTCTTCAATAGCTATGTAGTCCACTTATTAGTAAAAATTGTGGCAGGGCTTAAACATGCTCAGTAGCTGAGACAAGTAAACTTAAGGCATACTGTATATAAAATCTGGATATGAAATTCAGATCTCTCCTTTGTCTTAAGTCTCAGATCATAAATTTTGCTTAATGTTTGATGTGTTGAACTGTGGCTTCCCCTGGGGAAGACTTTCATGTCTACCAGGAAAAGATACAGCCAGGTTTCTTTAAACACCAATACAGTATCCTACTGTCCTTTCAGAATTGCACAAAAAGATAATAGGCTGATTTTCCTGAGGCTGTCGGCCAAAAATTGCATAGAATACTTTCTTCCAAATGATTTGATCTGGATGAGTGTTGGTGGATGTTCTGTTTTTAGTTTGATTTTTCACTGAAATACAGTACTTGAGAGAGGAGGAGGAGGAGGAGGAAACAATGGCACACTTACATCAACTTCAGAACCAAGAAAAAATAGGTTGTGGGATTTTTCCAGAACTGTTTTCCTTTGAAGCTTTTGTTATGATTTGGAAAAGTAATTACACTGTATCACATCACATCTGAAACCATATTTTCCACCGCTAAATTTGCCCTTGAGAATCCGATTTCTAACATATCATCAAACTTCTAATTCTAACCATGAAAGTCTCACCACTACCATTTTTGATAGAAAAGAGACAATTTCCCATTTTTTTCTTATTCCACAAATTCTAAATCACATTTTCTAAAATTTCTTTCAAATCACAAAGAGGTGGGCACCACCTAGGCACCATATGCAAAAATCTTAAGTTTGTTAGCTTTCTTCTGCAATATGGACAAATGAAGACTACAGTTTCCCCTGCCATTTTTAACTGACAGCCTCTCATCATTATCGTTTCAATAAGAAGTTGAAATGCTGGGGTAGAAAGCTGGCCTTTTGACTGCAGCACAGTGAAGATTGATCACCATGCAGCTGAGGGCTGCAATTAATACTTGTGAGGAGCATAAAGATGTAAACAGGTAGGGCTGGGACATAAGGTTTTCCTTTTCTTCAATTTGGGAGACAAGTTCTGAGATTGTTTTCTAAAACTGTGCTAAAGCTATACAGTACAGTACCATTTTTGTGTGTTTCCTGCTTCAAAATGGCAGCAAGCCATACCACCAATTTTCAGCAATTATGGCCAAAGAGGGCTCAGCCAGAGGGGCAGGGCCAGCCAAAATCTAAGACCTGTGGCCACAGTTTACTCATACCTAGGCTAAGAATCAGACATAACACTGTAAGACAGTTAATTGGAAATGCAAGGGGAAGTACTCAACATAAACCTCCTTTTTGTAATCAAGGAACACAGCTTAGTTACATCCAAATGCAATCAGGGTGTTTACTGCTTTTCAAGTGTTCAAAATGATGTGACTTTAATTTCTTCACCAGCTATAGCACATAAAGACTGCAGTTAGCAAAGGGAGAAGCCAAACAATGTGTTTTGACCATGCTTTGCTCTCTTCCAGAGAACACAGGCATTCTTGTCAGATGCCAAAAGGCAGTCCAAGGCCCACATGTTCTCAGTTTAGAAACATCACTTTTAGTTTGATATGTTGCCATCACAAAATAAAAGCCCAACTGAAGTAAGCAAGTAAAGAGATGTGTGTTATTGCCAAGGCTGATTTCATTAAGCAACTCAATCAGAGAGAGAGGCTGTACAACTAATATTAAACTTTATTTCTAGGAAGTAATCTATTTACATTTTCACCTGCTGCCCTTAAATCTATTACTAATCATTATTAGCCTTTGATCCTTTAACACGGGTAAAGGATCATGCAGCGAAAGGACAGAAATACGCTGATAATTCCTGTCTTTCCTTCTCATCTCCTCTTCCTTCCCATCCATGCCAACATCTAGCTTAAGCACATACAGGTCACCCTGCACAATTTTCCTGCTTCAAAATTTGTAATGATCCTGTTGGAACTTCCTCTTTTCCACAGAAGTCAGCTCCCTTAAAAGCATTAACTTGCGCTGGGATGAAAACTGACAATGATTAGAAAGAGGGTTGAAAGCCACTTCTTTTCCTGAATTCCCCTCCCCGCCTTGAATCACAGATCTCAACTCTAACTCACAGACACTTTGTGACTTAGCTCAACGTCTTGGCTAGACAGCAGAACACTGACAGACAAGAATGAAGTTGTTAATTGCAAACTCCTGGCTTCTTTCCTTGACTTTCCTTGCAGCTGGGTGGTTGTTTTAGGTTTACATAACCACCACCTCTGGCCTGGGAATTGCTGGTCCCCACCTCAATCTTCACGTATATGCACTTAATCTTTTTTACTCCTCAGGAATGTCAGAGGAAAAAAGGGGAGTCAAACACTGGATGCATTTGAGAAGATGCCTTCTCCTGGTATCTTGAATTGTTCATTCAAGCCCATCAAGCACATGTTGCACATTGCTTTTCAGATGTCACATTTTGAACACTCTCATGAAGGCAACAAAAAGCAACTACTTACTTTAGCTACCGAAGGGCAGAATTCATGGCTAGCAAGCTGCATACAGCCGAGGGAATGATTTAATTTATGGAATTAATTTAGTGAGTTCACTGTGGCTTCAAAAATATGTCAGAAAAGAAATGGAGAAGGCATGAAATAAATGAACCTGTCCACCAGCCAGGAGGATGCATCTCTCCTTGTGTTTCTTTGCCAGTTTGCTGCCAAGGATGAATTGTTGGACGAAGGGTAGCCGAATTTAAGTGTTCTACTTAACCGTATATCTAACTCAGTAGATTTAGCAAATCTTCTCTTTTTTTCAGCCCAGTCTACATTTTTGCCACGTTAAAAGTGGAATAATCTTTTGGGCACACCAGCTGCCTCTGGGAGGGAAAATAAGAGAAGAAGCAGACAAATGTGACCAAAAAGTAACAACAATGACTTAAACACCATAATAAACAAGTGCATAATGAATTCTGTCCCACACTGTCATATTTGGCAATGGAGAACTTAATTCATTGATGTAATAACCCCCAGAAGCTGCATTCCAGCAATGATAAGAGCCATTTACTGGAGTTAGAAGAGGAAAGAATTAATCTGGAATAGAGTGCTCCATTTTCCTTGTCTACTGCCTGAAAAGTCATCTAGGAAAGAGGTCAGAACAAAGTCACACAAGGGGCTTTTTCCTACCAACATTTCCTAAGAGCTGTCAACAGAAGCAAAATCCAAAACAACACATATCTTTGGTGCTCCCATTGCCTTCAAAAATGGGCTTCACCAGAACATCTTTCACCTGGCCTTATCGTTAAATTACGACAAAACCTTAATAAATAGAAACACCTTAAATAGCTACAGAGCACTGCTTAAGAAAGAAGCTGAAGAAATGGAATTGTGGAAGTGGGTGTTCTTTAAATAAATAAATTTCCAGTTTTTCATGCACAGTACTCTTCAAAAACCAAAATAAAGAAGTGTTTCAACAACTGGGCCTACATTTAAGCAAGCCGGTTGTGGTTCTTTAACCACCCCTTCAAGATTTGCAATGCAGAGACCTTGGAAATGCAAATACAATTAAAGTGGCTTGAACTGTGTACGGGGACTACATTTACATTTCAGCATGTGTTCACACTAAATTGAATGTACAGCTCAGGTAGCAAAGGGCCTTAGAGAGCAGGCTGCCATGCTAGGTCTCTTCTCCTTCACTTTGCTTTCCCAAAAACTGACAAGGGGGGAAATCAGACATCAAGATAATTTTGACAAAGACCAGCCCAAGACAGTCACAAGCAGAGGCATTTGTCCAGATTCCTGAAATTCCATCAGAATGATGGCAAAGATGCAAAAATGTATGCTATACATGGGAAAGCCACACATGTTTTAATCAATACTTTCCAACATCCTTTTTATTTCTCTACAGCAAGTGTTGATTGACAGTATTATGACAATATTTCTAGTTTAAATTCCAAACCTTATTAATGCTGGAAAAACAACAAAAGGTCTTAGAGCACTTCAGCAGCTAATAAGTTATTTATCACATAAGCTTTCACAGATCACTTAATCAAATGCATGCAGGGTGCTCTGAGAAAGGAATATTATACATCATTGAGCCTTTTTTTTGGTGGGATTGGGGGGACAAGAAAAAAAAGGTGGAGATGGGAAAGATGGAAGTCGGAATTGCATTAATAATCCATAAAAGTTTATATGATCGATTCATTGGGGTTAATGATACTTTAAGATATCACAAACGTTATTGTTTTTGTACAGAAGACTAATGTGGTTACTGCTCCTTTGTCCATCATTAAAACAGGATGTTGTTTTAGATTGAAAGAAATAATCTTGACTACAATTACCTACCCTTAGCCAACCACAGCACTCCAGCAGAATTTTTCGCCTGCTCTTTGATTGCTGCTGTTTTTTTAATAGAAATTACAAGCATTGAAACTAGGTATGTATGCAGCAAAGCAGGTACTAAGCTATGGTGCCTTTCCCAAAGGACTATTCATTTGCAATTTTGTCTTTTATACCTTCAAATGAAACTGGAAAATCAAGAAATGTTGTAAACATAAACCCAAATTTGCCTCCTCAATTCCTTTCTCCCACCCCATCCTCACTGCTATGAAGTCGGAAAGAAATTCTGTAAGAAGAAAATCCAATTTTCCTCACACAAGGAAACGTGATACATCTACGGTGACGGGAAAAAAAGCATTTCTCCTTTGCCACATTTTTCCTGAGTTTTCTTATCTCGACACAGAATAACATGGAAGCATCTGAAATACTCTCTCACCCTTCCAAGAAGACTGAGAGAGGAAGTATTGACACACATCTTCTATCTATAGGAGATTATGCTGTTGTAAAAGGCAGAAAAAGCAAAGCTTTTTTTAAAAAAACAAAACCTTCCTAAACTTTTATGTGAAGTCAGAAAGAGTTTGCATGAGTCAGGGAAAAGGATAACAAAAATAACAGCAGCAGGAATTATAACCAAAATATTTTTATTGTTGTCCTCAAATACTCCAGATTGTATTCATTAAAGAAATTAAGTGGCTAGTCCTTATGGCTATTTTAATTCTGCAGCATGTCAGAGTGATCAGTGAGGTACCTATGCCATCACATTAGCCCTTCAACACATAATTTTCTCCTGGAAGATGCACAGGCCATGCCACGTTTTAGACCTGATCTGTTGCAGTAATACAGGTAGTCCTCGCTTAACGATTATTCGTTTAGCGACAGTTTGGACTTACACTGGTACTGGAAAACTGATTTGCGACCAGTCCCCGCACTTACAGCTGTCACAGCATTTCCCCCCTGGTCATGTGATCATGATTCAGGCACTTGGCAACCAGTTTGCATTTACGTCCATTGCAATGTCCCATGATCACGTGATCACCATTTTTGACCTTCCCAGCTGGCTTCCACAAAGCAAAATCAATGGGAAACCATGTGATTCACTTAACAACCACGTGGTTCACTCAGCAGCCGCAGCTATTTGCTTAATGGCAGCCACAAAAAAGGTCATAAAATTGGGTCAGATTTGCTTAATGACTGCTTCACTTAGCAATAGATATTCCGGTCCCAATTCTGGTTGTTCAGCAAGGACTAGCTATATACTAATCTCCGTGTGTGCCTAATTTTTGGCAGCTTTCGAATGATTAACAAACGCTGATGTGGGTGAGGGGTACTTGAAAGCCAATCTGCCCAGTACACAATTTTGCTGGTATTGAACAGATCAACCACATGGCCTATTTTAGTACATGCCCTAGGCTTGGGACGCAAAAAAATATTACAGCCACAGCTCGGTAAAAAGCAGATCATGTGAAGTAATCCTCAACAATCATACCATGACAGGAAATTATGACCCTTGGAAAAAGAAGGTAACATCTGTGTGCCTGTGCACACATGCAAATCACTTGAGAGAGGAAGGATCACAAGTGCCATCATTGTCAGGAGATACCTAAAACAAAAACAGGGACTTTTGACACCAGCCCTCTCCAACCAGGCAATGTGTATTGGGTCTGCAGCCCTCAGATATCCGGTCAGCAAGTCCAAACACTTTCCCAGGATGGGGGAAGGTGCATTAAATTGTGCAGTTGCACCACATGCACTACTGCAAATCTGAGTAATAAAATACTTTCAGGCCCTAGACTGGACCGTTGGACAATCCTATCCAAGAAGGGCTGTATTGATTTGGCTGGAACTTTGACTAAGAACTGTCTTAGTCTTCTGGACTCAACATTTCCTCCTTCTTGTTTGCTGCCCCAGGCCACTCCTGGATATCCATAAATTGAGCTGGCTGTGCCTTTGGCAACACAGGAAGTCGCCTTGAATCAAGAGACATCGTTGATCCATTTATGACATCCCCAGCAATGGTCTTCTGGAGCCTTCAGCAAGTATCTTTCCTAGCCCTCTTTGAAGATACCAGAATCTAGAACTGGATATGTACAAACTCTGAACGTTTTATTAATAAAGAGTTCTGTGACAAGTGAATGACCTAATGCCTACTAAAGCTATGCCTGGGCAGCTCTACACTGTATCAGTTTAGAATTAAGCAGATGGAAAGAAGTACCATTCTGTTTAATGATTACTATTAATTACACAGACCTAGAACAGAAGAAAAAGTTGCAATTCACTGGCATGTGATTTATTTCCATCGTAACTCCCAATGCTGAACAAGATGCCCATCTACTAATCAGATTTCTCCGGATGCATTATGATACAGTAAATACACTGGATATCATCTCCAAGAGAGAACAGGGCTGTTCCATTCGACAATTCTACCCAAGTGGCAGTTTTCAAGCTTCTCATTTGAAAAACAGATCAAGTCATCCAACATCCTGTTTGGGAGAATTTGTGTCAAATTGACATTCCAATTTCAATAGCGTACATAAAATCCTGCACATTTATTTAGCCCTCTAACAGATTTTGCATAAAGTTGAAGTTACCAACTCAATTCATTTCCTTTCCAAGTGAAAGACAGATTAATCTGAAATGAACTAAGACAGGCAACCAGGAATAATGTTGCTACAGCCAGCAAACATTTCCTAAACTGCTGGGTCAGTAAACTGCTTAAGAAGTTGCTACTTCCGTACTCTACATCTGCTCTATAATCACTACAACTCCGCAAAGCACAAGCTACGAATAGGCAGAGAGAGCACCAGCACAATCCCACAGGGCTCTGAAGGAGAGAGCGATACTAGAGAAGGTCTCTCTTCCTCATTTAAAAAAAACTTGAAACAAGGATTTGAAGCAGTTTTCAGATCCTGGTCAAATTAAACTCAAGCTGTGCTATCATTAACATAACAGCCATGGAGAAACTTGACAAGGGAACTGAGTGTTGGATAATTCATGGTTAGAGCCGTAAAAAAGAAAGTATTCCCAAGGCTGGCTTCTGATTTCTACAGATCTGGAGTTATGTCTGCCATTGGCCAAGGAATAATGAGAACACAATACAGGAAGATTAGATAAGAAATAGAACAAAAATGAGAGGCTGGAATATAGTTGTTTGGAAAACTAATAGATGTTGAGGATGAACGCAAAATCTTTTTAAAAGAAAGAGGAAATTGAGCTGAAAATAAAGCTACTTCCAATGTAAAGGATTTAAAATATACTTCTGGACAAGATATAAGATGCAACTGGTTGATTTCTCGAATTCTTTTGAGGGTAAAAGAAGACCTAACAACGTTTCTACCTAGTAAACTATTTTCTTTCTTTACTCTCTTCTGTCAATTAAGTGCATCTTGCAACTGGACAGCATTTATGACATCTGGATTTCATTCTGGGTAGCAAGGAATGTGTAGTTCCTCCTTTGTTGGAAGACGGAAGCTCATCCAAGGAAAATGCCTCCTCCAGGGACTCTCTGTGCCCTGCTTTTATCAGCTTTCTTCTGTACAAAATGTCACCAAAATCTGTTTCATTAGCAACACATGGTTTTAGTAGACTCTTCTGAGAACTCCCAAGAGCTAATTTAGTTTTTATAGCAAAGAAGCACAGCAAAGTAATTCCTTATTACTTAACCAGGAGATCTCATTCCCATACCTTAGTCCAGAATTTTAAATTTCGTTTTATTTAAACTTTCCTGGGCTGTTCCCTCTTCATTTTTCATGAATTCTTCAACAGTGATAGGATAAGCTGTCCTATGATGTCCCTCTTTTATTTATTTTCAAATATGTTTAGCTTGCTGTAAGAGGTAAATAAATCCATATTGAAATTAATAGAAAAGTGAAATTACAAGATGCCTAAAGATAGTTAGGTTATTCTGCTAAATCTACTAGGCTAAATTAAAAACTTATACCACCATGATTCTTTTACGTACTTAGAGTCACATCAATGGCCTCCAAATGACATTAGAGACTTAGAGGTAGTGACAATTTATCTTGCTCAGAAAAGGATCTTATCATTGTTTAATTACTACCACATTTGCATTCTAGGCTGGTTTATTATTAAACTGTATTTAGATGATGATGATGATGATGATGATGATGATGATGATGATGATTAGATTGTATATCCCACCTTTATTTGTACAACTCATGTAATTTATCTTGTACAACTTATAGAATTCCTACATTCCCCCAGCCCTGGCCTCCAAATGTTCCACATAAAGCAGAAAATCTGAAACTGTATTGTTTTCACCACACTAGCAAAATATTACCATCATACTGAGAACCAGCATGGAAGCATCATAATATTACCTGATCAATCAAATGCAAAATTATGTCAAAAGATTTAGATCTAAAAGTTTTGTGGAAAAGCCAATATGACTAGAGGCTCCTTTTGTCTAAGAGGGACTTCCTTGTTTTAAATAAATCATATGCCCAGCAGCTTTAACAAAATCAGGCTTGAACTTATTTTGGGATGCTGTAACTGATGGAATAATTACATTACTACAAGGTTTAAGATATAATGTCTACATGCTTTAAATATCTTTCCATCACTGCTTAATGATAAATGGTACAGTACATCCCGTGGTGGCTCTCTCTAGCAAGTGGAAGAACAATATTTATGAGTTTGTTTCAAAGGTTCCTGATTTTATGCAACACGTTCAAAAATCTGACGCTTACTGAAAGCAATGCATTAAAAGCCTTCCCATAAATCATTCACTACACATACCAAATACAAATAAAAAAACAAAATAAAACAAAATAAAGACCTTGCCCCGCCTGAAATAAATGATAGAAATCTCCTGATTGTAAACTGTCACTCTTTAATGTCCTCCTTCCTTCCACAAATCAGAGAGTCTGAATTTTTTGGATGCTAATGGATTCCTTTGAAATTCTGGAAGCACATCATGTTCTCTCAGTACCATGAGGGGAAGCTAAAGCAGTCACAAAACTACTGATTTACCAGAATGCAAACACAGGAGGAGGTTCTCTCCTGCTTTCCTTTGCCTTTTGTTGGTTTGTTTGTTTAAACTAGAAAGTGAATGTACTTCCAATCAAAGTACTAAGCAGCAACAATGCTCTGTGTTGTTTTCTACAAAAGCTTACAGTATAAGGCCATATGCAGGCTTCCCATTATTTGTAAGTAACAGGAAGGAAGGAAGGAAGGAAGGAAGGAAGGAAGGAAGGAAGGAAGGAAGGAAGGAAGGAAGGAAGGGTCAAGGTGGGCATTAAGGCCTTTGGACTGCTTTGTAGAACCATCCAATCAATCGAAGAGAATATTTGTAGCTCAGGGTTGAACTGTGGAATGCTTGGTGCTCTCTGAGCTTTGTAGTTTTCTTGCAGACATTTCATTCCCAGATTAGGCAACATCTTCAGTGCAAGGCATCTTCACTGCAAGGCATTGCACTGAAGATGTGGCCTAGTCCGGCAATGGAACGTCTGCAAGAAAACAAGGCTGAGAGACTCCACAGAACCATCTAAGGCAGGGTTTCTCAACAGTCACTAGGGATTCCCTGGGAAATCATGATTTATTGAAAAATTATTTCAAATTTGGGCAACTTCACATTCAAGAGGTAAGTTTCATTCTTTATTTTTAGTTTAAGAACAATGTTAGTGCACATATACAGGCCTGCCCATGAAACAAATATAATAATTTTGTAACTTCCAGCCTATATTTGAGCCCGAATGTGCAGGGGTTCCCCAAGGCCTGAAAAATATTTCAAGGGTTCCTCCAGGGTCAATAGGTTGAGAAAGACTGATCTAAGAAATCTTCACCAGACTCTTGACTGAGAATGGAAAAGAAGGATATTTATTGTGATACTGTTACTAGTTGGAGATCTGTCTTATTTACGCTATTAAGCTACAAGAATTCAGTTCAAGAACTACTCAAAAATATTTACTATGCACTAAGAAGGGTCTCAGAGGAGGAGAAGGAAACCCTATACAAGATTATCCGGAAGAAAGTTCACTAAGTCATGTGATTGGCCATGTTAGCTGAGAAGTACTGAGTTGGTCCAATATTTGGAGCGGCTACCAAGCTCAGAAAGGCTACTTTGAATTTAACTACCACTACAGTATTGGTAACAATATTGCTATTTTGAACTTCTTACTCCTGCAGAGTTTCTACCTCCATACTACCCCTTTTAAAACAGAGTAAACAGGAAAAGATACAGTACTCTATTATGTGACCACACAAGATTTGTATGAGACTATCCCATCAATGGCATTTTGATTTTCAGTTCCATTTCAAATGCATGTGGCTGCCTTATTATATCTCATCATGATCCTCAACATCTTGTTCGCAATTACTAGGCCTGAACTGTGGCCAGTTATTACATTTGCAAAAATTATAGGGCAACCCTTTGGAAGAAAAACAAACAAAATTATGGTATGCAAGTCCATCCTTCAAACATCTCAGTGCCTAATTATTTATTTTAGGTAATATTCAAAATACATTTCAAAATAAATGTATAGTACTTTCTTTTTTTAATCCATTCAATTGTGTCCGATTCTTGAAGACTGCCTGGACAAGTCCCTGCAGTTTTCTAGGCAAGGTTTTTCGGAAGTGGTTTGCCATTGCCTCCTTCCTAGGGCTGAGAGAAAGTGACTGGCCCAAGGTCACCCAGCTGGCTTTGTTTCTAAGGCGGGACTAGAACTCACAGTCTCCCAGTTTGTAGCCTGGTGCCTCAACCACTACAACAAACTGGCTCTCATAGTACAGTTATCATTTATTTGTTTGCTTATTTATTTTTAAATTTTATTTATCAAACTTTATCACAGCTGAACTGCCTCCCTTCTATTTTTTTATTATTTTTTCTATCCCGCCTTTATTATTTTTATAAATAACTCAAGGCAGCGGACATACCTAATACTCCTTCTTCCTCCTATTTTCCCCACAACAACAACCCTGTCAGGTCAGTTGGGCTGAGAGAGAGTGATTTATTTAATGTTCAACATACTGTTTTTCCCAACATGAATATATATTCCATGTGTTACATTTTCTATTCTAAGCATGTGAACAATAATATAACTAATGTATTTTTCATAGAATGTTTGGTACTAGCAAGACCTATTTAATACTTGGGAATCTCTAACAATATAATCCAGAGGTATTGACAGCACGTCATCCCTGACTCCAAAGATTAAATAATACAATAGCCAAATCTGTGCAAGATGTTGGCAACTGTGTACAGAAATTCAGAAATCTCATAAGAGAACTCCAAGATTGTCCATCATGCACAAGATTTCAGCATTTCTGCATGACAGAGTACTCTTATAAGACTTCAAGTGAAATGGGGATAGTGCTTGTGTCTAAACAGCTTTCTGAACCCATGAATTAGCAAAACATATGGAAACTTATTTGTCTGCTTATTTTTCAAATTTTATCACCACCCATCTCCCACAAAAGGAGGGAGCCTTTGGGACCCCTATATGGAGTGAAGGGCAGAGAAGCAACCAGAGTGTCATCTGGTATCCCTCTCAAAGCATTATGATAAACCCCCAATACTAAACAATACAATAATTAAACTTTTCTGATCTTCAGAAAGAAAAAAAAAGAATTTCTGGAATGAATTTTCTTATGATGTATTCTGCATAAACTGATCCAAGGCTGACTTAGAGTTCAGACATTCATCACTGTAAGAAAGGAAAATTCATTCAGGTAAGACAAATTGAGCTATCTGCATAGCCAGCGAAAGAAACATTCATGCTGTTTGGCCATAATGCACAAAAAGCATGGACATTTACTTTCTTAAAACATTGTTTATTTATACTAAGACCTAAGTGTTTGTTTACAGCATTACAAAGCTTTGGGAAGGAAGGAAGGCTTTTTCAGAATAAATTCCAAAGTAATTTGCAAATTGAATCCAATTCTTAGGTGAGAGACAAGGTAAGATTTATCTGAACAACCTCATTTATTAAGTGCTGGGCATTTCTACAATGGTTAGATGCAGTCTTAATCACATTTAGAGTAAACCTACTCTAATCAGCACAACTTAAATCAGTTACAACTTTCAATGAATCTACTCCAAATATGATTAAGTCTGGCAATTATCAGTAGGGAGTGTCTTGACAATATCTTCTGAACAAATCATGTCTGCCTGCAACAAAACATCTGCTTATAAAAAGTACTATATTTAGGACTAACATAAGGAGCTGCAGGAAGTCACTCACCACTAGAAAAGAAGTATCAAAACTCTTAACTTTTTGTGGCCATCTTGTGGTAGTCTAGATTTCTGCAGCCTAGATCCAGTAGCCCTACCATATTGGACAAGTGGGTAACTAGAAAGAATTATGTATTCCAGTTACTGCAGAATGGTACACTTCTTCAATATGGGATGATCATCCTCTGCCACCTGGTGTGCAACTTTGGGTGAAGTATACATGGAATAATGAGGCAGGAAGGCAATATCTGCCTAGCCAGTCGGATCAGTCAAACCAACTATGGTCATCAGTAGGGTGACAGATGTCACTGCCAGACTGCCCTCGCACATACTGTTGCAAAGTTTTGCATGGCAGCTGTCAATATCCATAAACAAATGATTTTGAGTTGTATTGAATAATATGTTCATATGGGTCTCTTTAGGCAAGTTTTACATTGTTGAAATTTAAATGTCATTTTATCTGGGATTGTTTGTCTGTTTCTGACCTTTAATCAAAATGAACTGAATTGATTGACTCTGTACTCCAGTCATAAACAGCACTACCCAGCTACCACAGATTGGCTCCCTTACTACATAGTCAGAATGTCCTGGATAAGAATGGTACTGTATCAGCTGAGATGATCCACAAAACTGCAAGACTGCTGCAGATCTACAGAAATCATAGTATTACTCATCATGTTTTCTTAAAATTATTCCATGTTGATGTCCTGGCCTAGGACTGTAACATACTTGCAAGGAATGCATGGCAGACATACCCTCAATTGCTGACCTCTTTGTGTGAAACAGGGAAGTCTGGAGGAGGTTCTTACTTGCAGACTCCTATTTTATCAGGTTTCCTAATGGCAGGTGTAGCCCAATCTCTTTTCCTTATTTAGTCAATATAGTCAGTTTATGCACACCATTTTTACCCTGTCAAGGAATAATGTCCTTCAAGGGATCTTATTCACTACTACTGTTTTTTAGTTCTCTTCTGGCATAGGATGATAGATGTCACAGCAGCAGTCAAAAGAACCTAATTAAAAGAATTCTGCAAACATTCTAACTTTTGCAAATGTAATTTCTGATGTATCTGGTGAGACATCTCATAAGCCCAGCCTAGGATCACTTTTACTGCCTTTATCACCTATCATTTTCTTCTCTCCCTTATTTCCCATCTCTCCTTCAATTTTGTTTTCTTCTCTTGCCTTTATTTAGTCCTTCATTTAGAAATGGGATGTTGTCACTGCAACCAAGTAGAATGCTCAGCATGAGCCCGCTCATGGTACTTTATCATGCAATGGAAAATTTTAATGCGCAAAATGGATTTAAACTTTAGGAAATGAAATGCAGCAAAGGGAGGGGGGGAGCCAGTCCTATGCATGATTATTCAAAATTAAGCAACCACTGATGGAACTCGCACCTTAATGTGTGTGCAACCAACATACATTTTCTCTTCTTAACAGCCGCAGTAGTAAATTGCTACCTCTCAACCTATTCATAACACCAACTGCAGCCCTGAGTGAGTGCAAGCCATTCAGCATTATTTCCATTCTGAATTAGTAGTGAACATTGATGTTGTAAAACATAGTATACTTGCCCCCTTTCCATTACCCTTTAGGAAAGTTTTTCCAAGCATATATGGCAATCTCTAAATTAAAATAGAATATGCACATGAACACCAGACCAGAACACTTTAAAATGCTAGAATGTCAGAAGATAAAACAAATATATACAGCAGGTTTTCAACAGCTAAGCTTTTACGTGATAAACTGCAGTGTTAGCCGATTTTTCATGGTGGTGGTAGGAGGAGGAATTAAAAGAATGCCAAGTGTCAACAAGAGGTTTCATCTCTTTTATAGGGATGGACCCATAAAGATGCCAGAGTGACAGTGTCCTGTAAAAAAGAAGAAAGCCCTCCACAATAGCCTAAGGGGAATTCAGGGGTCGAATAAACAGAACGACTTTGAAATAAAAGCCATGGTGAGATATGCCCCATTGCAGAACTGTCAGTCAAGATTTGACCAGGAAGCCTGACCTGTGGACAAAACAGCAGAATTCATCAACCAACCTGAATAAACAATACAGTATCTTGGCCATATACTACATAGGCCTATGCACATACAAACTAAAGCAGGGAGTATTTGTAAGTCAGAGGCATTTACAGAAAGTTTACAGTTTTTGGCAGTAAGGCAATTAGCATTTATGGAGGCTAATTTTAGGAACAGAACCACACCCCTCCCCATTCAGGTCCATTTGTGTGATTTCATATAAAAGGGATTCTCTGCAGAAAGACCTTCTTTACTGAAGGCACTCTTGACTGGAGCACTATGTATTACAGTCACTGTACACTCCTTCAATCTAAGATGGTCAACCTCTTCTACTGGGCATGCAACTTTGGGTGGAATACCCACGGAAGAACGAGGGTGGAAGAGCACAGCTTCCTAGCCAGCCAGATCAGCTGAATCAATTGTGGTGATCAATAGGGTGACATATGTCACAGCCAGGCTGCCGTCATACATAACGCCCTTAATGAGATGTGGTAAAAACCTTGAAACTTTCAGATAATTCTATGGCATGTTTTTTCTAAGGTCATGGAAGAGAGCAGCCTGGTTTGCTGGACCTCATTATAATCTCACATGAATAAGAACCAATATCGCTAACTATGCGCATCCAGGAACCTCTCTTCTATTCTTACTCTCAAGCAGCTGATGATCAAGGCATGTCACTTGTAATTCTGCAAGTAGCATCCAGTCATCAAACTTCAGCCCACCAACAGCTCAATCCTCTATGAATGTCTCTGGTCAACTTTTAAAACTGACTAAAATGGTGGCCATTGCCACACCAGATAGCTGCAAATCACATAGTTTAAAGCATACCTTGTATAAACAAGTTTTTCTTTTTCTCCATCTGGAATCAACCTGCATTTCATTTCAGTGGAGGCCCCCAAGTTCTAACACTGTGAGAAAGAGAATAACTTCTCTTTATCCACAGTTGCCACAGCATACATAATTTTCTACTTACCCTAGCCACCTTTTTGCTAAGCTTAAGACACACCCACCCCAAATCCAAAACAATAGAGAATGCATCCAACCGTGTATTCTTTGTCATTGAATTTTAAATGGGGGAAAGAAGAAAGCTGGTGATAGGGATGCAGACTGCTATACAGAGAAGCTGCTGTAACTTTAATAACTTTTTTTTCACACTGAAGAAAGCCTGATTAAAGTTTCAGTGTCCCCCCAAGGTAGGACAGAGGGATTTCAAGACTATTTTGACGTCAAATCAGGTATCCCAAATTTCAGATCACCTTAGAGACAAGGTATGAGAAATAAAACATAGAACAAAAATAAACCAATAAAGAAGCCCCAAAGAAGGGCTCCCCCAGACCACCTCCACAGGGAGCACATACCTCAGCCTTCCCCAAACAGGTTCCCTATAGATGCCCTGTACTACAGGTCCTTTCATCCTCAGCCAACACAGCCAACTGTGCCCTCACAACAGCACTGTGAGGTTCATTTAGCTAAGATGACATGGAAGAGACGGGCATGCAGCTGTTTAACTACACTGAGTATGTGTACATAATAAATCTTACCTATTTATGAATTAAGCTGCTGTGACCCCAAAACCTACCATATTCTCATTCAGTGTTGCGTACTATAAACTGAGTTTATAGTACGCAACAATGCCTGTCTGGTTACCCTCAGGTATCTTGAGACAAGGCAGCAAAACATATGGATAAGTCAAATCCCAGTTTCACTTATAGCCCCGAGACCTGAAATTAAAATGCAGTGTCTCATATTCATGTTCTGAATTGAGACATGACATTCTGATAGAAAATAGTGGCCCAAGCTAACATAAGAGTAATCATCCTCCTCTAGACCAATGTTTATTTGTGAGAGTAGATCCACCAAAGAGTTTCAGCACTGTGTTGAAGGAATTAGACTGATATTTTATCACAATGATTTTTATTAAAATAAACATTCCTTCATGAAACCAGATTATAGTTCTTTCAGTGGTAATTGATCTGGGCTCTGCTTGCGTTTGTTGCGACATTGTGATAGTCTCGGTGTATTTTAGACACTCAAGTGGTCCTTGGGAGTAAACATTTGAGAGCCCTTCTGTAAGCTTTCATTTGTATGTTATTCTGTGGTGTTATTGTTACTTACCACTTACTAGACATACTTGTTTTTTAAAAAATGTCCTCCTAGGGAAAAAAGTCACATACACGCTATGAAAGGTTTTGGGCAAATCATTTGTGGTTCAGCTTTTGGGCCCTCACAGTTGGGAGTGTTTGAAGAAAACAGATTAAGGAAAGACAGATATTCTAGCCATCTTGGAGCCCTTAAGTCAAGGTTGTAATGAAAGCAAGCCAAGTAACTTCTGAATGAAGCATTTAGTCTATCTCAGCAAGAGGACAAGTTCAGTGAAATCTTAAAAAGACCGACACTCAGTTTAAGTGATATTTTTTTAGTGCAGACTTCCCCAATCTGAACTCTTCTGGATGTAATGGGACTGCAATTCCCAAGAATTCCTGATTAGCACTTACTGGGAATTCAGGATATGAAGTCAATTAAGACTTTGTTATTCTCCTAAGAATTAGAAGGTGCTCTTCTAGAGAAGCTACTGCTGCATTGAAGCAATGATTCTTAGAAAGAACTCCTAAAACCATTCTCTAGCTCTTCTACCAAAAAGCCTCCTCTCCCACCTATCAAATCTGCCAGCCTCTCGCAGGGCAATTTCTCAGAGTAAGAACTGGAAGAAAACATTACTCCACCATTTTACTATTGTTCCAAAGTTGCAGATCTAAGATACCTGGAGGATAACTGGCTGGGGAAGATCTTTCTTCAACAATGGAGCTTGCTTGCTTGCTTGCTTGCTTGCTTAATTATCCTGCCTTCATTATTTTTTTATAAATAATTCAAGGCAGTGAACATACCTACTACTCCTCCCTCCCCTATTTTCCCTACAACAACCACCCTGTGAGGTGAGTTGGACTGAGAGAGAGTGACTGGCCCAAGGTCACCCAGCCGGCTTTCATGCCTAAGGCAGGACTAGAACTCACAGTCTCCTGCTTTCTAGCCCATTGCCTTAACCACTAGACCAATGATGTTTTATACTTGTAGACATTTCCATTACTTAACACTGCACTTTTGCAATAGTGTTCAGTGCCTTCATGTCTTTCATGAAACTTCACCTGATATCAGAATATGTTGCTATTCCTTTACAGTTCGACTATATGAGATTATTTCTGCTGAAAAATCCAAAACGTTTGGGTATTATTTCCACTTTTTCCCTCTACTTCTGTTCTGTGTTATCATCACAGAATGCATTTCCCTCTCCCACACATATAAAGGGTATTATGGCATTTGCTCTTACTTGTAACCAAACTAGGGAAATAATACTTTTGAGACTACAGTCCAACGCATGACCACCCAGAAGAAACTCCATTAAATTTCTGAGCAAGCATGCAAAGGAAGCTCAATAAATTTCAAAAATATTCCAAATATTATACTGTTATAAGCCATCTAGATGACAAAGAAAGCATTTTAGGTTACTAGATGTCCTAACAGCCAGGAAACACGCTGAGACAAGGAACTGGTCTCTAATGTTTATTGCTTGTACATAGCAGGAATCCTAACAAACTGAAGAAGCGTGGGAAAAACCCAGCCATATAAACCCCAAAGGTTAAGGCGGTCCCGATCTGTGTCTCTTTGAATGGCTGCCCAATTCCTCAGTGCTACGCATGCGCTTAACAGTCTGGATGGGAGCCCCCTGCTCGCCATCCTTACTCATGACACTAAAGCAGTAGAATAAGTTTAGCATTGATTAAAAAAAGAAAGAATTATGCATATTTTAATTCCCCCCCAATTCCCACTTTCCAACGTTTCTGGAAATGTAGTATCTCTAATACGGATATGAGACAGGAGCCTTCTTAAGGCAACTGTGAATGAACAGGGTGTGAGATTGGGAAAATCCCAAAATAGGGACATAAAGATATTAAAGGTATTATGTGTTCAGTTCATTTTTTTTTCAAGAAGCTTGCCTTTCAGCCAATTGTCAACCTCCAGATTATTTCATCATTTCCCTCATTTTAAAGTCAGCGTCCTTTTTCTTTTAAAAAATGACTCTATCATTATTAAATTATTTTATCTCTTTGGTAAGAACCATCTATTTGGAAACCAACCGCCACCAAATTTTCAAATTAAGAATCTAGATAAATTATATTTTATAGTTGCATGTGAACAATAACATATGCTCCTTACCCTGTTTTTCAAGGTCTGGCATCTGTCAGGTTTCTTCAGCTTCTGCTTTGTTTGGCCAGTCCTAAGCTGTGACTACATGAATTGGAATTCTGCATTCTTATCCACTCCTAAAGTCATCAAAATATGGATCTGAGCTACATCTGCATTTTATTTTCCATTTCAACAACTTTCATTAATGGCAGACAGATGTATGAGACAGGGGAGGAGGAACTGGGAGAACCTGAGCCACAGTTTTCACCCGTAAGGTCCTTCTTCAATTAAGATTTGTAGCAGGTGGTTTTGAAGACAAAGACTTAGTCATTGGCCGACTAGAAATTAAGACCGGGACATCTAATAATCTTTAAATGCATATTTCCAATGACTTTTGCAGATCACTGCAGACATCATCTTCAAAGTGCCAGAAGAAACTTCAAAAGTTTTATTCCAAGCATCCACCCCAAATAGGATTGGCCTGCCTACCAGAGAGAGTATTTATCTATATGTCTTATTTATCATTTAATTCTCTAAATTTGATCTACAATTATGAACATCCATTTTCTTTTTATAAAGTTGTCAGAAACAGGCATGGTACTTCTTATTCCAGGAAGCCCTCAGTGCTAAAGATGAAGCTTTAAAAAATGAGGAACATTAGCATTCAGTAGTGAGCTTTACTCTATTCATCATACAAGGCACCAAAACCCTAAATAAAAATTCCATGGATAAATACAATTCTTACAAAGGTGGGGATATAATTTTCATGACATCTGTGGCTCTCTTAACTGATTCTTCAATAAGCAGAAGACTGGGGAAGGAGAACAAATTAAAATCCACATATAATGCCTAGCAGTCTCCACAACCAAAATAACCAAATAGTAGTTCTGGATAAATTATCCCAAATTCCCTAACTTGTGGCTGAAAATCAAGCTAATATTTTCCTGCATCCACAGGAAGGATATACTGTATGTGAACAATATTGTATGTGAAGCATTTCTAACTCTTCCTTTATCCAAAAGATTCCAGGACAGTGTGCAACAAATATAAAATTATTTAGATCAAATACTGCAAAGCAAAACAATTACAACTTGGCACACAGCAACAAACTATTTTAAAAAAATCAGAAGCCAATTGGAACACAGCCCTTTCCAGTGCCAGAGCAAATAGTATTCTCTTAATCTGACACTAAAAAGCTTCTAATCTTGCTGTCAGTCATGCCTTTTTGAGGAAGCACAGTCCAAATGGAGCCTCAGCAAGTGACCGCACCTTGCCTTTCTTGTCTGAGCTCCGAAACTAAGCAGGGTCAGGAATGAGTAGGAGCTAAACTACTAGGAAATGCTAGTGTTTGATTAGGAAGTTGAATGTAAAAAATATCCTAGAAGACAATGGCAAATCTCTTCTGCATGTTGTTGTTTATTCATTCAGTCACTTCTGACTCTTCGTGACTTCATGGACCAGCCCACGCCAGAGCTTCCCGTCGGTCATCAACACCCCCAGCTCCCCCAGGGATGAATCTGTCACCTCTAGAATATCATCCATCCACCTTGCCCTTGGTCGGCCCCTCTTCCTTTTGCCCTCCACTCTCCCTAGCATCAGCATCTTCTCCAGGGTGTCCTGTCTTCTCATTATGTGGCCAAAGTATTTCAGTTTTGCCTTTAATATCATTCCCTCAAGTGAGCAGTCTGGCTTTATTTCCTGGAGGATGGACTGGTTGGATCTTCTTGCAGTCCAAGGCACTCTCAGAATTTTCCTCCAACACCACAGTTCAAAAGCATCGATCTTCCTTCGCTCAGCCTTCCTTATGGTCCAGCTCTCGCAGCCATACGTTACTACGGGGAATACCATTGCTTTAACTATGCGGACCTTTGTTGTCAGTGTGATGTCTCTGCTCTTAACTATTTTATCGAGATTTGTCATTGCTCTCCTCCCACGGATTAAACATCTTCTGATTTCCTGGCCACAGTCAGCGTCTGCAGTAATCTTTGTGCCTAGAAATGCAAAGTCTGTCACTGCCTCTACAATTTCTCCCTCTATTTGCCAGTTATCGATCAAGCTGGTTGCCATAATCTCTTCTGTATAACAATACAGAATTGTTACAAGTTAGTGGCCATGTAGTCACCAGGAATCAAGCTCAACTTGAGGGCCAAAGTGAAGGCATCATCAAAGTAAAAGAGCTACTAGCATGGGAAGGTGAGTATTCTAGGATTGTAGCCTCATTTATACGAGTGTCGCAATTTTAAAATCTATGTTCTAACAATTCAGATATAATTCTGCTTGCTTTTTCCATTTCAAAAATTCCACCCAATGTAGACTACCACTCAAACAACCCTAATAAAAAGCAGAGAACTGCTTTCCTCCCCAAAACAACTAAGACTAATGTGATGCATTTATGAAAGATGAAAAATGCACAAGCTTGTCAAACCATTGTAACTGAAAAGTACAATTCCCTTCTCCTCTGAATAATTCTTCAGAAATTCTACCTCAGATCGAAGGTTTGAAAATTACCAAGCCATGTCCAAAGACCATGAAAATTTATCAAGGATGTCTTATGTGACAAGAACAGAATGCCTCCCTGCTAAAATTAGATGGGCTTCAAAAGTTAATGACAATCACTGGCATATATCACATGAACAAACCATCTTATTTGGACACATAAGGTGTTTCAGAAGAATGATACTTTTATGCAAGGATACAAAATGTTTGTGTACCAGCAGAACTTCAGTATTCTGTCTAAAGTCACTAATATCCTCAAATATTTCAGAACTCTGAACTCTTATAAACATATAAGACAGATGGACCTTTATCAATTGGCTGATCCAAAATCTTTATTTTTCTACCAGGCACAAAACTGGAGCTATGAAACCAAGGGGCTGTATCATAAAGGAAACAGCAACAGTAAAGAAAGTACTGGAACATCTCAAAAAATACAGATAATAAAAAATGGAGAAGAGGTACAAACAGAAAGCTCAAGCTACAAAGAGATAAAAATGAAAAATGAGATAATCAGCTGAGAGCACAGAGTATGAGGATGAAAAGAAGCAAAATGAAAGGCATAAGAAGAAGCCATTGGAAAATATTTCAGCATCTTCTTAGGTTCATCAATTATACAGGGAAAGAATCTGGCTGTAAGTTAATTCTTCCAAGACACTTTCAGGAAGATTAGGAGTTGTTTGGTAAAAGGGTCATCAAGAACAAGAAGAGAGAGCGCTCTAAGGAGAATGATAGGCATGGTCAGAAGAAGTCAGATAAATTGTTCGAATCACCATATGGATGTTTAGAATAATCTTTGGACTGCCCTTCATGACTACTTCCACTGCGGTCTACTCTTTACCATTCTGCACATTTTTCACGAGGGATTCATCTTCTTTCTCTTGCCCGAAGTCTTGCCCATATCTTCCCTTTCAGCTTTTTGTGATATTGTATCATTAAAAATTCAGGAAAGTAATAATCTGGGAGGAAAATTCTATTAAAGAAGGAGGAGTGGGATAAAATCATGGGTGAGACCCTAGTCATTGAGCAATCCAGCCTAACAGGGCATTTTCTTGGTTTTTCTTTTAAGTCTTTCTGGGCTCAGAATTTTCTAGTCATGAAGAGGGGGACGTGGAGCAAGAAAAAGACTTCCCTAAACACTAAAGAATTCCCAGATAAACTAAGATTTTATATGGAAAGCCTGGATTACAGCTTATAACCACAATGCAACATCAGCTCACCTGATGTTTGCACAATCAAAGTTGGTCCAAACAACTGTATGTTTCCAACAAGCACAAAATGGGAGCCATTAAATTTCATAAGAGAAGAGCTGCAGTAAATATAGTTTTGGAATATCAGCTTGGCCTCCCAGAATGAGATAAGGAACATTTATTTCTGATGCTGTTAAAGTAAAGTACAATGAAATCATTTACACTGATGTATATCGAGTACATGCCGGTACGAGGTACAAAACATGCATGCCAACCACCACAACAAAAAGCTTTATCTGAAACAAGACACAACATTTTTCTATCAGCTAGGTTAACAAAGAGGCAACGCAACTGAACAGGCATAATTTCCCAGCCATTTATACCACACTTACATATGAGTTTAATTTAAATCTTGCCTTACCAAGACAAGAATCAAACAAACTATTCTGTAAATTGCAGATTTCTGTACAAGTGGCTTGTAAATTCTGATGTATCAAGCTGCTAACCCACACAGCTGTTTAGCATGTGTGTGTGTGTGTAGCCTTTGAGTCATCCACCCATCCATCCCTTGAATCAGTATTGACTCCTGGTGACTACCTGGACTAGTCCCTGCAGTTTTCTTGGCAAGATTTTTAGAAGTGGTTTGCCATGGCCTTCTCCTAGGGCTGAGAAAGAGTGACTGGCCCACAGTCGCCCAGCTGGCTTTGTGCCTAAGCCGGACTAGAACTCATGGTTTCTAGCCTGGTACCTTTACCAATACACCAAACTGGCTGGCTGGCTGGCTGGCTGGCTGGCTCTCTCTCACTAAAAATCTCTCTACTTCATGCATTTGTATTGGCAACATGCAAGGTACAACACAGTGGTTCACATATACATAAAATAGATAGGATTACACTGATATATATTCAATAAGCACTGTAGATTAATATGAAATCTAGATCTCTGCATCAGCTATCGAGAATTATTCATACACAATAAACAATTGGTTATGCAAGAAAACTCAAATTCCTTCATCTGCATGCATTTTCCAACAGCTTTCACCACACAATGCTCTCCAGATGTTTAGGGTTTCTACTCCTACAACCCTTGGCTGGACTGCTAGCTACAGTCTAGAATTGAAATCAGCACATCTGAAAAGCTCTGAGTTGGGAAAATGAGGGCTTGAGTTGACTACAAAATTAGCTTGTTCCTTTGCTATATCAAGTATTGGCTCAAAATAAGAAGCACAGACGGAATGCTGCATTTAAAAATACCGACTTCCATGTTAAGTCTTTTAAATGTTATTGTGATGTACATTTTCTAAAACATTTAAGTCAAACCTCAGTGGCACAGCACATGCTTCGCATGTAGAAGATCCCAATTTCAATCTCTAGCATCTCCATGCTACATTAGGAAGCAATATATCAAACTCTAGAGAGCTACAAGTTAAAAGCACATATATCACTTATATCGTAATAAGTTAGATGCCAGCCTCGTTGTCAAAAGGAGCCCCATATTATTTGAAAACATACAGGCTAGGTTTTCTCAGAACCACAGTCCCAAACACTAGGATGATACCAGGTTGAGCAAAATAGAGAAATAACTTCCAAGTTAAGAGACAGTAGACTTACACAGTCTCTTAATGTGATAGTGAAAACTCTTTATTCTTGATGCCAGTCATAATGCACAGTCAAATATGAGTCTGAGCAGGTAGCCAACACCTAGCTGATCTTGTCTGAGCTTGGTAGCTAACTAGGTAGGACCTGGTGTTCTTGGATGAGAGACTGGTATAAAATGATAAGGCTGAAGGTTAGACAGGCATGTAAACAAAATTCCCAAAAGGAAGTAACAGCAAACAGATTCTGTACTGTTACAAGAAAAGTACATGGACATGTCTGTGAAGTCACCAAGTGTCATCTCAATTCAAGGAAAAATTTGCTTTACAACTACTACAAACAAATGCATAGATTATTACCTCTGGAGTTATGAATGCTTGATCTGAACCAGGAAGGCTCTTCTTAGAACTGGGTTGCTAGTTTCCTCCTCCTTCTACGCAGCTTTTCCTTTCTGCCAGATATACGCCAGGATAATTATAAATATACTCTGCAGATTGATATGCAAGCCCTGTTTCAGAAAATGACTTGGCTGCAGCATATTTCCTTTATTTCTTGGATTTTTGTTGTCTCTCTGGAAACCATCTTGGATGTCTGCTCTTCATTATCAAGACAGGCATGTATATACTATGCAGGGCAACCCGCATAAGAGGTTTTGTAGAGTTTGGGTTCTTCCAACATTTGGCATGTGTCTCTTACCTGAAATATCAATGCAACTGCACTGATACCCTTCTCCACAAACACATTTATTGGATGTTTCATTAGATTTTCTCAGAATTATCTTCCAAGCAAACCAAGTTTGATTGCAAATAAGCTCGGACTGCACTCTCTCTTTGCATCAAAGATTGCCAAAAACACTGTATCCCCACTGAAGCTTCTCTCCTGAAGTCCTGCTATGCTAGAAATGAAGAAAAAGAAAGTAACTTTGCAACAATAAAACTTCCTTGGGTGACAGGATTCAGGCAGAAATGATCGTGTTGATCACATGCCAGTGTGAAGTACAGACACCCATCAGATGAACTGGAAGTCCATATTCTGGTCCAAATCCTGTATATATATGACACCCCTTAATGACTGCTGTCAATCAAGTAATTACTGCTTTTTCTAATAGTGAAATCAGAACAAGATGCAATAGTAAAATCAGAACAAGCCAGATCTTGTTCTGGCTGGGGAATTCTGGGAGTTGAAGTCAACACATCTTAAAGTTGCTGAGGTTGAGAAATGCTGTGTTAGAGGTTCTGTGAGGCTTAGGACTCTTATTTAGCCTCCAATCACCCCCAAACATAACAGGCTTAAAATTGTTGCCTCTTTCTGAGGATGACCACAAAAGGGGTGCCAGGGCCCCTAGAGATCACCAGGTGGAATTAGAGCTGAATACAATATAGGCAACTGAAGAAGTAAGAAATGAGGTGCAGTTTATTGCTTGTTCTATGTTAGAAGAAAAGCCACCATAGTTTTTAAAAATATGAAACCTTTTTATATTTTACAATTATTAGAAATAACACATAATTAGATTTCTTTTCAATTCTTGAAAGCACCTCAAACTACACTTAAACTTTTGGTACAACACACTGTGCAATTGGTTCCTCTGCATTTTATTCAGCATCCTCTCCTGTTTTCCCACAAAGAAAGTACCAGAGGAACAAGTTCAAAGAAAGGAATTCATGAAAAGTTCTTGTGGGCATGGAGAAGACCTCAAAGGCCATCTAGCTGAAATAAGGTAATCCAGAGTGCACTTGAAGAATCATCTATTCCTACATGAACTCTGACCTTGACCTAATGTCCTCCTTTGTAGTAACTTCTACACTCATAAGTGGACCTTCTTGGTGATGGGGTTAATGATCAACTCTGATAGGTATCTACCAGAGAGATCAGGTAAAATACAGTGGATCCATATTTCATCTTCATCTGCTTTTTTAGCTGCTGGAGAACTGTTCCACTGGATCAATACTTATAGTACTTTAAATGTGTTTCAGTTTCTTATTCTTTATCATTTTGTTATTTTAATTTGACTGTTTTTCTCTAGTGATGAATTACTTCAAAAACTATTTCACTGAAAAAACTAAGTGTAACAGAACTTCAACTCAAGTTACCAGGCATCCAACTCTTGCTCCAGTCATTTAGGGATGGTTCATATATATATCCACTTCCTTCCTCATTAACAAACTGAGCATGCAAGCTCACTCTAAAAAATGGACCACTTTGGGGCAGATACGGTGGCATGTCTGAACGGGTCATTCAGACACACAAGTTACCCCTTACACTGTCATCATTAAGCGATAAGCATACCTATGTGACAAAACTGGTTCCAAGTGCAAGAAAAACAATGGAAGCTACAAAGAACAAAAATGCTTCTCTGTCTGCAGCTGCAGTAAAGGAATGTGAGCTTGACAATTAGCTGGCTGATGTACATTGAAAGCTTGTAATGAAAGGAAATTAAAGTCAAACCCTCAATGATATCTCCAGAATTTTAGGATTACACACTGGACAACAATACTATGCAAACAGTCTCCATAGTGCAGATCAGGGAAACTGTACTTTATCTCAGTGCAAAGTAATTTAAAAAAAAATCCCCTCTCATCCCTATGGGTGGTATGTGTCTTCCTCAACCTTGCGTCCTCTACCAGAGGCCTGAGAGTTTGAGGGTTCTGTGCAGCATCTTGGCTGTTCCCAGCACTGCACTCTTCTGGACAGAGACTCTGATGCTGCTCCTGGGATCTGTTGGAGCCTCTCCCCCAGCTTGGGAGTCACAGCCCGGAGTGCTACCACCACCACTGGGACCACTTTGGCCTTCACTTTCCACATCTTCTCTAGTTCCTCCTTCAGGCCCTAGTACTTCTCCAGCTTCTCATGCTCCTTCTTCCTGATGTTGCTGTCACTTGGCACTGCTACCTCTATTACCGCCGCTGTCTTTTGGTCCTTGTCTACTACCACGATGTCTGGTTGATTGGCCAGTACCTACCTGTCCATCTGGATCTGGAAGTCCCACAGGATCTTAGCCCTGTTATTCTCCACAACTTTCTGTGGAATTTCCCATCTGGATGTGGGAGAGTCTAGCCCATACACTGTACAGATGTCCCTGTACACAATGCCAGCTACTTGGCTGTGCCAATCAGTGTATGCTGTTCCTGCCTGCATCTCACACCCTGCCACTATGTGTTGGACTGTCTCTGTCTCTGCAAGTCTGCATCTTGGATCCTGTCTAGTGTGATAGACCCCTGCTTCTATGCATCTGCAATCTGTTTTAATACATATTTGTTTGTGGGATGAAAATGTACCTCCCCATACTACCGTGACAAGCACAGGAACAGGCTCAGAATTCTTCAGACATCCTAGTTCTAAGCCTCACAGTATCCAAACGAACATAGGTAATCCTTGCTTAACAACTGTCTTGTTTAGCAACCATTTGAAGTTTCAACAGTGCTGAAAAAGTAACTTTACGACCGGTCCTCGCACTTACAACTGTCATAGTGTCCCTGCAATCACATGATTGAGATTCAGACACTATGCAACCGGCGGGCATTTACAACCATCGCAGCATCCCATAGTCACACATGATCACCATTTGTGCAGTTCACAGCCGGCTTCTGACAAGCAGAGTCAATGGAGAAACTGGCAGTAAAATCACAAGTCACAGTCATGTGATGTCTTGCTTAACAACCATGTTGCTTAGCGACAGAGCTGCCAGTCCCAATTGTAGTTGTTAAGCAAGGACTACCTGTAGACAACATGATGCCTTCTAAGTAATCTGGATTTTAATCACCATCAGTTCAGCTAGTATGCCCAACACCATGGGATAGTGGGTGTTCTAGTCCAGAACACCTAGAGGCACCAGATCCTACATCCTACTCTTAATGAAGAAAACCACAGACAATGACATACTTTATATGGGCAGAGGAGAAGAGAAAGAGTAAGAACAGGTGGGCAAAAACTGTAGGTTGTCCTCTTCGTTAAAACCACCAATTTCCCAAGCATTCTAATTCCCTGACCTAAAGGGCTACTATTTTAGGATATTAGGATAATGAAGGTTAGACCTTCATTAACCACTGCTAAAAGGACAAAATAAATATGGCAAAACAAGCAGAAGAAGCTGCTTCTACAACAATTCTACAAGGCACCTAAAAATGTATTACCTATTAGAGATATAGAAACAGAGCTACAGAAATATTTGAAAAATCTAGAGGGGAGTGGGATAAATCTTTGGTCCAACACACCCACATATATACTTTCTTTTTACATTAAACAGAAGGCAGCATATATTGAAAACCAGGACAGGATTCTCTTCCTTCAGCCAGCTCAAAAGACTTTTAAAAAATAAAAAGTCTAACACAGTTACAGAAAGTTTCCAAGAACTCTTTCCATCAAAAGAGTCCTGTGCTACTTTAGCTGTCCTATTTGCTTTCCTGGTTTCCCTTTCAGACTACTTAAAAGCCACGAGCTTCTGACAGCAATTTGCTTTACAATTTGGGAATTCTTGCTGAGAATGTGGAATTACTTTATCTTGGGTTTTATATTTCATATTTTAAATCTTTGAGTCTTTTGTATATTTGTACATTGTATATTTGTATATTTATATTTTATAATGTATCTCTTTTAATGATATTTAATTCTTTTATTGTTTTAACTCACTTGTAAACCGTCCAGAGTCATTTATCAAGATGGGCAGTGAAGAAATGCGATAAATAAATAAATAAATTACTTTAAACTGTTAGCAGGGGCAAGGGAGGCTACAACAATCTCCTAAAGCGGCATTTTTCAAACTTGGCAACTTTAAGATGTGTGGACTTCACCTCCCATAATTCCCTAGCATGCTGGCTAGGGAATTCTGGGAGGTGAAGTCCACATATCTTGAAGTTGCCAAGTTTGAGAAACATTGTCCTAAAGGGTCTTCCCTGTTAAGGAAAGGTTAAAATAAAAAAGGAATGGATGGGATAAGAAAGGAGCATCAGAGATTTGTAGAGTGCCTGACTAGATTACCTTCTTCAGGTTGCCAAGGCATTAAATAATTTGTCATTTCTTAATTTCAGGTGATTTACTGACTACATTAGCTACATTTCCTTATTTCCAAAATTCAAATAGAGATGCTTTTTAGAGATACTGAAGGAAGAGTGAAATAGCTTAAAATGTTTGGGGGGGAAAGCTGTCATTAATTATAGTTCCCTATAGAGCAGTATATTAGAATTGTAACAGGCACCAAAAAAAACAAAAAACTTCCAGCCTTGCTGATTAAAATACCCTGTTCCCCCATTCATCAATTAAAGCTTTCATTGGTTAATCTAGGAGTTTAAAGTTTAGGCAGCACCCCAGCCTCATTATGGTTTTAAAAGTGGAACACTATACAAAGTCCGCACTCCTGGTTAGTAAATCAAAGTTACCACTCAGTATAAGTATTCAAAACAGAATAAAAAAGAATAGAGAACCAATGCCAAACTACAAGATGTAAGGATCCACTGACACCATCTTCACCACAAGGACATGGAAAAGTTGTACAGGTAGTCCTCAATTAACGTCCACTCGTTCAGCAACCGCTCAAAGTTACAATGGCGCTGAACAAGGGGTACTTACCACCAGTCCTTGTAGTTGCGGCCATTGCAGCATCCCCATGTTCCCGTGATTGTGATTCGGGCACTCAGCAACCTGCTCACGATTACAACATTGCAGCGTCTCATGGTCATGTGATCGCCATTTCCGACCTTCACTACTGGCTTCCAACCACCAAAGTCAATGGTGAAGCCGGCAGGAGGTTGCAAATGGCGACCACATGACCTTGGGATGCTGCAACCACATGGGATTCACCTAATGACGCCAACTGGGAGTGCCAAAACTACTGCTGTAAGTCGGCAGGGTCACGTGATGTCATGCCTTATGATCATGTCACTTAGCAATGGAATTCCCAGGCCCAATTACCATTGGTAAATGAGGACTGCCTGTACTCTTTTGGATGTCATTAGATTAAGCGCTGTAATGGGCTGTGAAGTGCTCACCATCCTGATTGCTGATTATAGTAGCAAGCACGGACGGAAAGTGGCTTTCTGTAATATTTGAAGGAGTTAGGGAGGGACGAAAAGCCGTCAGCTCACATCTGGTCTTTCTGTGCGCCTAGAACCCACCCAAATTTAGCAGCATTAAAACGGCCAATTTTCAGCATGATTTTTAAGGGGGTCCCCTATAAAACAGAAGGAAGTCAATGGGAGTGAGGAAGGCTCTGAAGATTGAAGCCCCCCTCTTCCCCACCAGAAGCAGCCCCAAACTCAAAACCATGTGGCTGAAATTCAACCATTTTGCTGTGGATGTCAGGATCAATTTGGGGCAGTTTCAGGGAAGGCATTTTAAGAGTGGCTTTTGGAGTCTTCCTACTCCCTTTAGAAAACTTTAAAAAAGAAAAAGAAAGCTGAAAAATCAGCCCTGACCCTTCTTTTAACACCCCCACCCTTCATTGATATCAGCTGTCCCACTGGAATCTGGCCTTGCTTTAGGGAGTGAGGGAAAAGAAAGAAGTTAAGAGAAGCAGATGTGGTAGGTCTCTTGACTATACATTTTTGGGCAAATTGGCTTTTGGTGAGGAAGGTTAAGCTTGCAGAAAGGATTGCATGGGGGGAGTCCTTTCAATTTAATTATTAATAGCCTTTGTTTTCTTTTGCTTTTAAACTTGAAATATTTTCCAGTATTCAGAACAGATGCCCAGAGCAAGGCACTAACTTAGCCCCACCTGCACATCTGTTCTCCCCCAAAAGAGAAGACAGAAAATTGAACAAAAGAGGGGCAAGGGACCTTGAACCTCTCCTCTACCCAAATAATGCTAGAAATACCATTTTTCTACCACTGGACCTCTCACTGGGAGCATCTGCAAAACGGAGCAATGACTAGGCAAGTGGGAAGGCCCCTGATTTAGCTTCACCACAGCGAACTTTTCTGAGATAAGCTATTTTCCCTTATGTTGATGTTAACAGTCAAAAGCTGCAAGACAGGACAAGCAGTGCTGAATCCAGCAGGCCTCTCTTAGACACAAGGCAAGACAAGCCTTTGATCTAATGTATGTAGGAGATCCACAATTGTCCAGACTTCCTGCATTCCCCCCTTGCCTTTCTCTTCTTATCCAAAGGAATTACTAACAATCAAGCTGGCTCAAAACCATATGCATGTAAACCGAAGGACTTAATGTTCTGCCAGAGCCAGTTAATTTAACAGTTAAGCAGCTGGACTGCAATGGGTGTGATCCACGTGACTGCAGACTTTGCTTGAGTTTCAGTCCCTATCTCTAACCACAGTAACTTACCTCACAGGGTTGCTGTGGGGTTAAAATGAAAGGAGACACCCCTCCCCCCATATACAGTGATAATCAATCAATCAAAACCTTTATTGTGGACTTTAGGCCTGAGAACACTACAGTAAAAATATATAAGCTGATAATTAATAAAACTAAAAAGTAGACATAAAATACAGTAAAATTACATAAAATAAAGTAACAATAATACAGATAGTAGGGGCAATCACCAAAATTTGGAGTACTTTTCAATTGTAGATAGGACAAATGGAACAAAATGGAAAGATATGTCAGCGTCCTCGCTGGATAGAAGAAGTGGCAGATAAGCATTGTGTTCTCTGCCAGGATGGTTCTTTAAAATGGGATATAGATCTTCCGAGATTCCCTGTAAATGGAGCAACAAAGGCACATCTGGCATAGGGATTCCACAGAGCCATCTCAACATGGGCAGAAACACTGCTGAAAAGGAATGTTTTTATACCGCCCCACAGGACTGCAGAGTGCAGTGCTTCTAAGCTAGCCAAGGTGAAGGCCATAGTGACAATGGTGATGGTTGTGATGATCTTCTATCTTTATAGGGCACAGCAAATGTGTAATTTTAAAAGCAGGATTTTAGGCAGTTTCCAAAAATAGACTGTCTGGTTGGATGATGTCCACTGATAACCAAAATGGGTATGGTCTGTCACCCAGCATGCATATACTTAAAAGAGCAAGAAGCTGTGGCTTTGAGGGGTTTTATACATTTTGTTTTTTTAATGAGGTCAGTGAAATAAGGAGCCTCACAGGGACTAGAGGAAGTGTCCGCAGGTATATGAATGCTCCCAGTTACCATGCTAGGTACTCCCAGGCATACGCTAAGGACCCACCTGCCCAGCAATAGTGGTTGGTTGGGCTGGTATACACTGTAGTTGTTTGCAAAGATTCGGACTGCTGACATGGAAATAAACATCAATGGGAATAGCTCATCTTGGAAAAAGCTGTTATACACAGCAGTTGCAGAGACTGTAAAATCTGGGCAAATTGAACAGTGAAAAACATAATCCAATGTCTGATTGATTTACTACAACTTGCCTCAGACTTTGCACTAAATCAGTCCCCACGGTCTGCTCAAATCCAGAATGCCAGATAAGGATTGGAAACCTATTAATAAGGAGGCTTACTGCTACCAAAATAGTTGGTTAACATGCAAAATGGCAGCAGATGCAAAGACCATGGCAGTCAGATTCTGGAATGTTGGCAGAACTATGTCTGAGAGAAATAAGACGTATTGCAAAACCAAGAAAAACCCATAGCCATGAAGGTTTATATATAAATTTTTGCATTAGGAAAATGCTCCAGCTTTAGCAACCCATAAAAATGGTCTTCTTTAGAGACCAGGACATTTATTTATTTATTATTTATTTATCAAATTTTGTTGCCACCCATCTCGCACATAACGACTCTTCATTTATAATGTTTATGTAGCAGAAGGGGAAGGTAGGCACAATCCCCACTCTGTCACACAGTCACTTAGATATACAGACTATACTTGTAGTCAATAATCAGCAGGTGGGAAAGAGCTGGGAGAAACCAGATATGGTTTTAAATATTCTGATAGTGCAGTGGATTTCAGCACTGCTATTGATTCCCAGGAAGGAGGGAGCGCATTCCAGGCAGATAAGAGGATTCACAGTCCGGAGACTGTTGCTGGGAAAGTTAAGAGGTTCAAGGTAGCTCTGCCCTAGAGTCTCCCAGGTTATTTACCCTTAGGTCAGTTAGAGTAGCTTTAGTCTGGCAAGATTCTGTCTGTATGGTGAAAGCAATAAAGAACTGGAGTTTGGAATACACTGACTCGACACTGTTCTTGGGCTCGCCCTGAGAGATAGGGTTGGTATGAAGATAACATGGAGACAGCTACAGATGAGGTCTACAGGCTATTGATATAATAAATGAGTAGAACAGAATGTTCTAGTGTTCAATTCAAGCATGGGCTTGGATTTGTTGCCTTAGTTTCTAAATCGATCTATAGTGCAGTCTTCCTTAATTTGGCACCCTCGAGATGTGTTGGGACTACAATTTCCAAAATCTCCTTTGACCATGTGGGTGGGAATTTGGGAAACTGCATTCCCAATGCATCCAGAGGCTGAGAACTGCTATACTATAATGGAGGGTGAATGTTCATTACCGCTACATCTAACCTTGAAAGGGGCAGCTGTGTATTACAGCAAAGAAGTGTTGAGGCAACTTAAAAGCTAACCAATTAATATTAGCCTAAGCTCTGGTAGACTACAGTGCTCTTCAAGAAGCACACATAGAAGAGTTGTCTTCAGAAGAACTGCAAATATATTAGTACAGATGGAGAGGAAAATGTGAACAGTGGCCTGATTTCAATGGAATCTTAAAAAGCAGTTTCAGATAATTAAACATATGCAAAGTAGGCAAAGTGATTGTTCTTAATAGTACTAAGTTGTACTGTCATTATCTCCAATTACTTTTGGACTAGTGACTTTTGCTCTTTCTTTCCTTTCTCCATTCATGTATATATAAACCTGTCAACTATTGCCCCCCCATTAAAAAGAATCCACAAAAGCTTCTGCCAAAATAAATATATTCTTTAAAATGCCATGATAATGTTGTTTTACCTAGGTAAAACATCAGTCATGATTCTATGCACCCTGAACACATTATCCCTGTGAATGAAATATAAATGCTTAATAAAATCTATGCTAGGATTATCTATGAATCCTCCCTTATCCTAAAAAAAGAGGGAGAATCAGTCTTTTTCAATCTGGTTTGATCTGCAGATGATTGGCTGGACTCAGCTCCCATCATCTTCAACCTATCTCCATCCTGTCTAAAGCCCAACTGTATTTTTTAATGCAGAAGCAAAACTTCGCCCACACACGCACATTAAAAATACAATCCATATATATTTATTTATCGAATTTCTATTACCCCCCATCTCTCCTCATATCATCTCCCTTTAAAAATCCCCCCTCTTAAAAAATAATAGTACAAACTAGTGACTGTTAATGGGCTCACTCAGCTATGGACTGTCCAGAAAGACTACCAAGACTACTGAAAATAAGTCTCTTTTCAGCTGTTTTTTCTTCACTTTTCTGACCCACTATTTTCAATGGTATTTTTTTACATCTGGGGACCCAAAATCCCAACTTTCTCCCTTTGGCTTAGCTGCAGCCAGTATAAAAAGCCCTCTGGGAATGTAGGCAAAGATGACAGTAGGCTGTGTCTTCTTTAGAGAGCCAGTCTGGTGTAGTGGTTAAGGCACCAGGCTAGAAACCTGAAGACGGTGAGTTCTAGATTCGCCTTAGGCACAAAGCGAGCTGGGTGACCTTGGGCCAGTCACTTTAGCTCAGCCCTAGGAAGCAGGCAAGGGCAAACCACTTCCTAAAAACCTTGCCAAGAAAACTGCAGGGACTAGTCGAGGCAGTCACCAGGAGTCAACACTGACTCAAAGACACACACACACACACACACACACACAAGCACACAGACAATCTCCTTTGGTGGCCGTTTCCCTTTACCCTTGAAACATCGAGCATTACAACCAACCACTGGCCCAAACGCTTGCAGCAGGTATTGTAGCATCAATCAACGATTCAGATTCGGCCATTGTGACATTTAAAATTAGGATGGCATATCAAATCCTTGACAAATTGAAGTAGTGAAGCAAAGGGAGAATTTTTTTTTTCTAATTATACCAGACACTCAATAGCTCCTCTTAGCATACAAGCTATCAGAGTTACAATGCTGCTATAATATTAGATGAAAAGGGGGAAAGAATAAGGATATCATGAAAGTATTCTGCACATAGAAAGAAAAAAATACAGCCACCATCTAATTTTGACATCCTACGAATGCCGTCTTCAGCAAAGGATCATTACCTTGTCGTGGTGCTGGAGCTTGAGCACCTCAATGATGCCATGAGCTAAACCGTGAAGGGCCACCCAAGACGGGAAGGTCATGACACAGAGGTCAGACTAAATGCGATCCCTGGGGAAGGTAATGGCAACCCACCCCAGTATTCTTGACGTGAAAACTAAATGGATCAGTACAACCAGAGATATGTCGGTATACCATCGGAAGATGAGACTCCCAGGTCGGAAGATAGTCAAAAGGCTACTGGGGAGGAACAGAGGATGAGTTCAACTAGCCCCAGACGTGATGACGCAGCTGGCTCAAAGCCGAAAGGACGGCTAGCGGCTGACGGTGCTGGTGGTGAACAGCGAATCTGATGTTCTAAGGATCAACACACCATTGGAATCTGGAATGTAAGATCTATGAGCCAGGGCAAATTGGGTGTGGTTATTGGTGAGATGTCAAGGATTAAAGATTTTGAGCGTCAGTGAACTGAAATGGACTGGAATAGGCCACTTCACATCAAATGACCACCAGATCTACTACTGTGGACAAGAGGACCACAGAAGAAATGGAGTAGCCTTCCTAATTAATAGTAAAGTGGCTAAAGCAGTGCTTGGATACAATCCAAAAAACAATAGAATGATCTCAATTCAAATTCAGGGCAAGCCATCTAACATCACAGTGATCCAAATATACGCCCCAACCACAGATGCTGAAGAAGCTGAGGTAGAGCAGTTCTATGAGGATCTGCAGCACCTACTGGACAACATGCCTAAAAGAGATGTTATTTTCATCACAGGAGACTGGAATGATAAGGTGGGCAGTCAAATGACACCTGGAATTACAGATAAGCATGGCCTGGGAGAACAAAATGAAGCAGGACATAGGCTGATAGAATTTTGCCAAGACAACTCACTCTGCATAACAAACACTCTCTTCCAACAACCTAAGAGACGGCTTTATACATGGACTTCACCAGATGGACAACACCAAAATCAGATTGACTACATCCTTTGCAGCCAAAGGTGGCGGACATCTATACAGTCGGTTAAAACAAGACCTGGAGCTGACTGTAGTTCAGATCACGAACTTCTTCTTGCACAATTTAGGATCAGGCTAAAGAGATTAGGGAAGTCCCACAGATCAGCTAGATATGAGCTCACTAATATTCCTAAGGAATATGCAGTGGAGGTGAAGAATCGATTTAAGGGACTGGAATTAGTAGATAGGGTCCCGGAAGAACTCTGGACAGAAGTTCGCAACATTGTTCAGGAGGCGGCAACAAAATACCTCCCAAAGAAAGAGAAAACCAAGAAGGCAAAATGGCTCTCTGCTGAGACACTAGAAGTAGCCCAAGAAAGAAGGAAAGCAAAAGGCAACAGCGATAGGGGGAGATATGCCCAATTAAATGCAAAATTCCAGAGGTTAGCCAGAAGAGATAAGGAATTATTTTTAAACAAGCAATGTGCGGAAGTGGAAGAAGACAATAGAATAGGAAGCACAAGAGACCTCTTCCAGAAAATTAGAAACATCGGAGGTAAATTCCAGGCAAAAATGGGTATGATCAAAAACAAAGACGGCAAGGACCTAACAGAAGAAGAAGAGATCAAGAAAAGGTGGCAAGAATACACAGAAGACCTCTATAGGAAGGATAACAATATCGGGGATAGCTTTGATGGTGTGGTCAGTGAGCTAGAGCCAGACATCCTGAAGAGTGAGGTTGAATGGGCCTTAAGAAGCATTGCTAATAACAAGGCAGCAGGAGATGACGGCATCCCAGCTGAACTGTTCAAAATCTTGCAAGATGATGCTGTCAAGGTAATGCATGCTATATGCCAGCAAATTTGGAAAACACAAGAATGGCCATCAGATTGGAAAAAATAAACTTATATCCCCATACCAAAAAAAGGGAAACACTAAAGAATGTTCAAACTATCAAACAGTGGCACTCATTTCACATGCCAGTAAGGTAATGATCAAGATCCTGCAAGGTAGACTTCAGCAATTCATGGAGCGAGAATTGCCAGATGTACAAGCTGGGTTTAGAAAAGGCAGAGGAACTAGGGACCAAATTGCCAATATCCGCTGGATAATGGAAAAAGCTAGGGAGTTTCAGAAAAACATCTATTTCTGTTTTATTGACTATTCTAAAGCCTTTGACTATGTGGACCATAACAAATTGTGGCAAGTTCTTAGTGGTATGGGGATACCAAGTCATCTTGTCTGCCTCCTGAAGAATCTGTATAACGACCAAGTAGCAACAGTAAGAACAGACCACGGAACAACGGACTGGTTTAAGATTGGGAAAGGAGTATGGCAGGGCTGTATACTCTCACCCTACCTATTCAACCTGTACGCAGAGCACATCATGCAACATGCTGGGCTTGAGGAATCCAAGGCTGGAGTTAAAATCGCTGGAGGAAACATTAACAATCTCAGATATGCAGATGATACCACTTTGATGGCTGCAAGTGAACAGGAACTGAGGAGCCTTATGATGAAGGTGAAAGAAAAAAGTGCAAAAGCTGGCTTGCAGCTAAACCTCAAAAACACCAAGATTATGGCAACCAGCTTGATTGATAACTGGCAAATAGAGGGAGAAAACATAGAGGCAGTGAAAGACTTTGTATTTCTAGGTGCGAAGATTACTGCAGATGCTGACTGCAGTCAGGAAATCAGAAGACGCTTAATCCTTGGGAGAAGAGCAATGACAAATCTCGATAAAATAGTTAAGAGCAGAGACATCACACTGACAACAAAGGTCTGCATCGTTAAAGCAATGGTGTTCCCCGTAGTAACATATGGCTACGAGAGCTGGACCATGAGGAAGGCTGAGCGAAGGAAGATAGATGCTTTGGAACTGTGGTGTTGGAGGAAAATTCTGAGAGTGCCTTGGACTGCAAGAAGATCAAACCAGTCCATACTCCAGGAAATAAAGCCAGACTGCTCACTTGAGGGAATGATATTAAAGGCAAAACTGAAATACTTTGGCCACATAATGAGAAGACAGGACACCCTGGAGAAGATGCTGATGCTAGGGAGAGTGGAAGGCAAAAGGAAGAGGGGCCGACCAAGGGCAAGGTGGATGGATGATATTCTAGAGGTGACGGACTCGTCCCTGGGGGAGCTGGGGGTGTTGACGACCGACAGGAAGCTCTGGCATGGGCTTGCCCATGACGTCACGAAGAGTCGGAAGCGACTAAACGAATACACAACAACAACGAATGCTGCACTTTACAGCAGCTCATGGGCAATTGCATATATCTACGTTGTGTATATAATAAGTATGTGATTATTGATGCAAGTTTTAGATGGTTGGAGAAGGGAGGAAGGTATGGTAGACTCCTATTAAGGCAGCTGAAAGTTCTGCCTTTCCAAGTTTCTAAAATTTTACTGGGCTTACTCTGGATACCAGGACACTCAAATCTATTACGTTATTTTCAAAACTAACAGTATCAACAGCAGCATTTTTCCAAGGAATTGCAGAAAGAGAAACAATAGCTTCCACATGTGGTACCAGTGAGCAGAAAGGATATCTTCAAGCTATATACCTTTACAGTAAGGAAGCATTCTACTGCTCCAAATTCTGTCTTTTCAACAAAATTAGACATCTGATGGAGCCATGCAGAGTTGGCTTGAAAAGAGAATAAGTGGTAATCATTTCACTGCCTTTGCAAGCAACGGGAGAGGAGATTTAAAAAAAAAAAAACACCCTTCTCCGCAGGAGCTGCATTTGCACAGTGAATTTTTCATTCTAAAATCTTGTTTTGTGCAACCAGAGATGAGAAGGAGGTAAAACCTCTAGTTCCTAGCAGCAGTGATTTGTAGCTCTTGTACCATACAATCTAATCAGCATAGGAAAGATTCTGAGTCAGCAGGGCCAACAATCCCTTTTTTAACTTTTGTTACATTTTTATACCAGAGGTGAGCCTGGTTCATCCACACACTCTTTTTACCCACTCTGTACTCAAGGTATGATGCTGCATGATAAGCCTAGACCACAAGACCATACCATGAAACTGGAAACAAACTTTCAGCCAGTTGGAAGCACAGGTACAACTCTTAATTCATCCATCTGGGAGGCTGGTGCTAAATGTTCAAGAATAGGCTGGGGTCTCCAGAAACTTTAAGCACAAAATATTGTGACCAAGCTGTAATCACCAATGCAGAAACACAGCAAAAACTGTCTTGGAACCATTCCTAATAGGCCACATCAGCATCTTCCACCATACAATATTTTAAAAAATGCTTATCTCCCTCAAAATATGATTGTTACTAGAAACCAAAGTGTGTGTGTGTGTGGGGGGGGGTGTTTGAACATACTCCCTTCAGGTAATGGAAGAATCTCTGAAACATGTTTTTCTCAAAATTTGTGTGGCGCAGAGTGGTAGGCGGCAGTACTGCAACCAAAACTCTCCCCACAACCCGAGTTCGATCCCAGCGGAAGCTGGATTCTCGGGTAGCCAGCTCAGGTCGACTCAGCCTTCCATCCTTCCGAGGTCAGTAAAATTAGTACCCAGCTTGCTGGGGATGGTGACAACTGGGGAAGGCAATGGCAAACCGCCCCGCTCTATAGTCTGCCAGGAAAATGTCGTGAAAGCGGTGTCCCCCAAAGGCTCAGGCATGACTCGGGAAAGCGGACATGACTTGGTGCTTGCACAGGGGACCTTTCACCTTTCACACAAAGAGGCCCTAACTTGCTACATGCCCAGAAAGTAGAAATCTCACCAACTTAAAAAAACAACAACCAACAAATCAAGAAAAAGAATTCTGAATAACACTGTTATTTGTGGGAGGAAGAATGTAAGGCAAACACTTCCATAATGGCCAAATTAGGATAAAATTATACAGAAAGGATCCACATTTTCCAGAATATTTCCTTTGGTGACGCAGCAAAAGTCAGTGGGGCCTCCAATGTCATTTTTAAAAGGCAAAAATAAAAAGGAAAGAGTTGTTTACTGTGATGTCCTGTAAAGGCAAATCCATTTAGTAATTTCCTTTCCTTTCCTCTCCCCACCCCTCACTTTTAAGGTGTTAATGGTTTAAAAGAAGTCTTTAACAAGTTGAATTCTCCTTGCAACACAAAAGAAGGCAGCACTTCCATGGGTCAAACAACTTCCCCTTTGATCTTTCAACATCTGGATGTCTATTACAGAGGGAAACGTGTGAATTTCTCAAATCAGGACCCAGAGGCCAAAAAGTTCCTCTTGTAAAAGCAAGGGGGGAGGGGAAAGGAGGTGAGCAAGGGAGAAGCATTGCCAAACACAATTCTGTGCAAAACAGAGATCAACCTGATGGTAGGAACGCTCTCTCAAAAGTACTGTGTTCTTCGCTGGTAATTCTCCAAGCATACACCTCTGTCCTTCTCAGGATAAATATAAAAAATGGTATTCTATAACTAAATCCACATTGCAAAGGAGCAGGAGGCAAGATAATCCATTGGGGGGTACAACTGGATGGATGAGCTCACTTTGGCACCACTATGACCAAACATGAAAGATACTCTAAGTATACTGGAGATACTGAGACCTGAAGGACACTTGAATTCCAAGACATAACTGTGATTTCCACTATTCTTTTCTGCTGCAAATAAGGCTCAGTTATTAACTTCTTCACTACAGAATTTCTGGGGTGCATAATGCCCGTTTGTGACAAGCCAGGAGATTCCAAACCCTGATTTTATGAGGGTTTCTCTTCTCAAAAACTATAAAAAATAAATAATAATCAGCAGGGTCACTGGGAAAGGGCAAGTCTCCCATATTATCTTTGTTTTCAAAGATGTTTCCGGGAGCACCCAGATTTCACCGTCATTCTGGTCCAGTCCTTTATCAGTCCATGTACCTGTGTAGAAAATACCAATAACCATCTGGAATGGAAGATATAACAGTGGGAAATCTGACCAGTTTCTCTTCTGGTAGATGTGTGTTTTAAGACTAGCTATGATTGCCATGGTGGCCATTTTTGAGTATGCACACTCTCATGACACTCATTTTGTAGAGCACCCCACTGTAGGCTCCCCAAATTGGAAGAGTCCCAAAAATGTTTCCTACCCCTGAAATAACTGAAAGCTGGATGATAGAAACATTACCACTAACAGTACAGCCTTATCCATTTAAAACGTTAGGATTGGCAGGTTTGAAGACTATTGTTACAACATATATACAAGAAAAGCTATTGCTGTCTGATACCCATTACAATCCATAGGCAGTACATGCTTGCTCTCCATAAAAAAAGAAACAAGTAAGTAAATAAGTAAGTAAGAAGAATCTATCTGTCCAGCAACAATCATGGTAAAGAAAATATTGCAAACACTTTTCCATCAAGGATCTGATTGGTGTTTAGCCTGGAGACTGCAGGGACCGTGATGTGAAGGGCAGTCATACAGAAGACAGGCAGAATTGTCCAGAGTTGTTCCAGAAGACAGGACAAGAAAAAATAAAGTTGTGTTAGATATTAAGAAAAAACTCCCAATTACAAGAGCCACTGAACAGTAGAACAGACTGTCTCAAGAGGTGGTGGACTCTGTAGTGGTAGAATCCTGCTCTTGGTAGAGGGATGGACTAGATTATCCCCAAGCCTGTTCCAACTCTTCCATTGTATGAGCTATAACTGTGGATCATGTCATACCCACAGCTCCTGCCCATTTATTTTTTTAAAATGCTTGAAAACAAAAAAGGAAACAGGTTGGTCTATTTCTTCCTGCCATGGGCAGCTAAGAGTTAATACCCCGCCCTTTGGAGAGAATCAAACACTGGAGGGGGGCGGAGGATGGGGCAACTTTGACTTAGATACACACAAAAGCCAGGAAATTCGAAGTTAATGCTGAAAATTACTGCTGACATGCCAGTTTTCTTTCCCACCATTAAGCCTCTGGGCAGAAATGGCCGAGTCAAGGCAGGAGTGTCAGCTGCAATTTGCAAGCTACACCATGAAGTTCTTTAATGTTGATCAGATGGACAAGGGCTAGGAAACTGTTATAAAAATGGGAGGAAACTGCTCATCTATATGAACAATCTGAACTGTATGAGCTAATCTACATATGTGTAGATAAGCATTTTATATTTGTAAAATCTGTAAGCGCACCACAGTTGTAACTGCACTCCATCATGTTGCTCGGTCTTCAAAATGAATCACCGCCATGATTTCTCTTATGAGGTCCCAGCTTGCCTACTAAAGGGAATACAAAGACCGATTAAGTAAATGGCTGAATGGCACTAACAAACAGAATAAAGTAACCGTAGCAATCAAAATTTCACAGACTGGTGTCAAATCCCAGCCATCCACTGGCAGCCTCCTCCAATTTAACATCAGCTGAGATGCAGAGAGTTTGGGGGAAAACAAATACATTTATATTTAGAAAAGGATTTTAAAAAAAACCCTGCTGTATCAGAACTTATTAAAATGTGATTTGATCTGTTGAGGCCTAAACTGGAAAAAATAGCTTGTCTAACTCCAGATGATTAATTTAAAATCATGGGCACAGGAGAGAAAGCAAAGGAGGGAAAAAATAACATTTTGAAAATAGCCCATGTGTCCCAAAAGAAATTTCTAGCACAGACTTGCAGAATTAAAATTTACTGAGACATTTGATGCTGTTCATTTAGACTTAAACTGGTAAGGTGATTTCTTGTCCCACTACAGCCGTTAAATACTTACAGCTGCTAGGATGACGGTACCATCAGCACTTCTGACTATTGTGACTGACTAAATGAAACTGATGAACTAGACAATAGCGACTTCATCATATTGACAGTCTGAGTGCGAAACTTTAAGAATAGGTAATCTCTGCCAAGGATAAAGTTTGAAAACAAAAGGCAAGCAACTTCTAAGACAAGTCTGGAGAAGTTCCTTTGGCAAAGGAAAACCAATGGATCAAAAAGGTCATCAGTTCTGTTTTCCATAAATAATAAACAGATTATCTTAAAAAATGAGAACACCCATATTGGGGTAGCTCTACATTAACTAGGCGAATTTGGGAATCAGTTCACATTCCCAGCAGGTCAATGTTCTAGTACTCTAGACCAATTATGGAGGACAGCAAGTATGTACAGTATACATAATAGTGGTGTACATACTACAAATGAGACTCAGAGGTAGTCTAGGATGAACCCAGGAAAAGTCACTGAAACCTTAAGTCTTCAAAATATACTGTAAATGATAAATATAACAAAATGCCTTTGTACAATAACGTCTTTCTTGGGGAAAAGAAAGGCTCAGGTTAGCAGAATGACTGGTGGGATTGAGATATGGAACTTGAGAACCAGTGCTCTGCAGGGTATGTGAAGCTGCCCTAAAATGTTTGCATACTCGAAAGCCTGATTGCAAGATGTAAGAGAACAGATTCCAAATCTAAGTTTAAGCATCATTAAAAGATATGAATTGTGTCATGTTGTTATGAAAGAACAAAGGGGGGAAAAAAGGAAATGATGCAAATTCAATGGCTCCTATCTTGGAGGGTTATACAGCTCCTCCAACTTCAAAGGCAGGATGCTCCATTTGCTTAAAGGCAAACAAGGGTGGAAAGGGAAGGCTGTTTCGTTAGAAATTAATCAGAAGGGACTTTTTAACAGCTATGACCATTATTTAAAAATGGGTGCGGCTAAGTCAAAGTACACCGAGAGGGCTGGGATTTTCTTATTTTTATAAGGGCAATTTGGATATTTCTTTTTTTTTTAAAAAAACCTGCACTGATCCTATTTGGAGCTTCTCTTATGTTTCTAAGGATCGCAAAAAAAAAAAAACTGATTTGGGGTTACATGTAGCATAATCTTGATTACACTCAGCAAAGAGGAAGTCTATACTGTAGCAGATATTATCTACCTTCCTCAAATATCAAGAAAACAAAACCAATGATCCCACATCTGGGAGGTTTTGGCTAGCAAAAGGAAGAAGAGTTTCATCCCGGAAGACAAAGACCTGAAATGACAAAAATGTGTTTCGTTGGGAAGAGGCAACCTCTAAAGTAGGTGGGTGCTGTTAATCCAGCCTTTCTAGATCCAAAATGCTCCAGGTTTTTAAAATAGTGAATCGCAAACTAGAAACCAGCTCCATCATATTTTATCTTGCTATTCTCAGAAAGGAGATAATCCTAGAAAAAAGAACCCTGTTTGCTATTAAAGCCTATTACCTAGTAATCCATATATTTGAGAATTGGTGGCTTTCTTTTTTTCTTTTTCTTTCCCTCAGTTGTAACTGCACTAAGTCAATGGCATGATGGGAGTTGCATACAGATTGACAAGGAGCATAAAGTTAGTGCATCATTCAATTCGTTTAGCCTTCTTGGGAAATCCATAAGACTGGTGTGATCCCAGTGGGAATCTAAACCTGCTCCTCCTAAGGAATGGATGGTTTTCAAACAAAACCAGAATTTCTACAGTGTGATGCAGCAACAACAAATCTGCACTATGCACTGCAAGTAAAACAATAAAAAAGCAAGGATCTGAAATGAAGGAGTGGTGGCATAAAAACTAAATTAAAGCTACAAGGATTGGTTTTTAACATGAAAAACATGTCAAGCTTTGCATAGATAAGTTTGGGAAATTAAAGCAGATACTGTAATCAGGATTTGCCATTAGGTACTTTGACAGCATCCCAGATCCTAAAGAGCTGAACAACTGAGGAATAATAAATAATTGTGTCAGTTCAGTCTCATGGGTCATTTTGTACAGATTGCTCCATTAACGATCACACCATCTGTGATACTTTGCATTAACATGGGATAAAATTACATACTTCACTGTTGGCTCCATGACACAAGCATGCTTTAATGTCACTCAATATTACTTCGAGCAACGACCAGGATGCATACATTTAAAATCAGGCATTATTTTAAAATCAGTGCTATTCGTTTTGAAAGGCGCATACTTCCTGAACAAGCAGGCATATTTGCCAAATACTACAGCAACTGTTTTGCAAGTAAATAGGAACTATGAACCACCTAGGAAAATTAGGTAAACATGGGTTATCTTCCACATGCCAGAAAAATTCTACCTGCTAATACACAAGAAAGCAATTTATGATTAGGACTTTCAACACACTTTTAAGGATACCAAGCAAGCTCATTTATTTCATGACTGAGGCTACAATTCTCAGCATGCATATACACCTAGAAATAAATACTACTAAATGAAGAGAGACTTACTTCAAAGTCTTGATTTTGACAAATAAAGCCTTTCAAAGCAAAAAAGAAGACCTTTCAGCAGCCTCCTATACTAGATACAGAAGGGACACAGTTAGGGTTCTGAGCTGTTCCTCCATTTATTAACCTGGTCTTACATCTGTTTTCTGGCTATTTACTGATCCTATACAGTATATTCACTTGGGGCAGAAATATCTCAACTATAGTCTGTACATACAAGACTATTGGCTAAAGTCAAGAGATCAGTTCCAAGATTTTACTGGGAACCAACTGAATAGTTTTGGCTTCTAACTGAAATCCGTACACCAAGAAAGTTGGAAAATGGAACAAAAGAAGATTCAGATTCTACTCCACAGGTGAGCCTGAGGGCCACACAATGTCTCCAAAAACTTACATTACAATTCCTAAGAGATCCCCAAAGACTGTGACGTTAAAAGTGAGGATTTGGTAACAAAGTAGAAAAATACCTAAATAACTGGTGAGAAATCCCATTAATTGTATTTTATCTTAATTAAGTACAGTATATATGAAATAAAGTGAAGATTTGGTCCTGGACCCACCCGTTACTTTTGAGATTCTAACTTACAATGTGTCACTTATAAGCATGAGAAAGGGATGTATTCTTGCTCAATTCTACACAAGAGTGAATTGTTATGATTTCAGCTTGTTTTCACATAGAATGGAATCTTCCTCCTTCTAAGGAACAGATTTCACTTTCTATCCTAAGTTTTGTATTATGTGCATACCAATGTAAACTACAGTTAAAACTGTGTGCCTTTTCCTTGTAAATGAAAGCTCAAAATCATGATTTGAGAGGCACTTGCAAATTGTGGTTATGAGGCAGATGATAAGTAGGTATGGAAAAAATGCATCTCTATCTGACAGTTTTAAATACTGACAGGCACGGACAGTAAGTTAAATTATGTGAATTACTATCTCACATAATTAAGCTGCAAAGAAATTTTCAATAATATTTGCTGTATTTTATTAATTTTATATTATACTACCACTGCACCAGTTTAGTTGCAAGGAAAACATTACAAGCACGCACACTCTAAATTTGTCAGTTGCTTCAACTGGAAAATTTTACATTTCAATAATGTAATGCAGATGATCTATGGTATATTCAAAAAAGAAATTGGACACACTACAACATTTTGACATTTCTGAAAGTGGGGAAAAAAACAGAGTAATTACTGGTTATCTCAAATATCTGTTTGATCAAGACAAGACATGCATGTGGGTGGGTGTCTTTACTCAGCTATCATTTTCCCCCGGGGTACATTTTGCACATTATGGTTCAGCGATACAGCTGAGATGGCGAGGGAGAGGGAGAGGGGGAGAGAGAGCACCAGCCCATGAGGTCCTAAAGGATATGAGTAAGGTGACAGCTTGAAAGCACATGCAAATATGAATCTGCCTTGTACCAAGTCACTTGAAAGTTTTAACTGGAGAAACTAGGGACCAAACTCATACCACTCCATGTGTACTTAACTGGAGAAACTAGGGACCAAACTCATACCACTCCATGTGTACTTAACTGGAGAAACTAGGGACCAAACTCATATTATTCCATGTACTACAGCTCATCCATCACCTCTCTTCTCACTTTCTGAAAATTATGGACTGGGTCCAACTCTGGGAGCACCACCACGCTCCCAGCATCCTGTGCAGATTGCCTTTGGGTTTCAGCCCTGTGCAGGATCTCCAGAGGTCCTTTTATCTTGTACATCTGGCCTGAACAAACACATTCCAAAAATAGCATGAAAGACAGCAAGCAGCAGGAGTGGTCAGGCTTAACAAACCCACTGAACACGTGCTCTGCAAGCACGATAAATGAAATGCAAGCACAGCAGGAAAAAAGGATTCCTAATCCTACCTCTTCTGCCTCCCATTCTGAAAATCTCTTTCAAATGATTGGGCCAAGGAGAACACCACTTAACTCTTTTGACCCTTGATTACTGTATGCACTCCCCAAAATTCAGTGATCAACCCCTATTTATATTTCAAAATTGGACTTACAAATCAATTTACTGACAATGTTAGCCTTGGCTCTTGTTGACATTTTAACTATTACGTCTGCCATTTCACTACTGGTGGAAAAGAATAAGGCCATCCTTTCAAGGCCACCCTTCTCAATTCACCTATTGGTAAATGTTCAATACTGTAGGCCACTTGAAGATATGTGGACTTGAACTCCCAGAATTCCCCAGCCAGCCGCCATGTAGCTACCTATAAGCTGCGGTTCACAAATGTCTCTTTCAACTGTAGCGTTTTCTTCTTTTTCCCTCCCAACATGGGAAGCTAATTTTGCTATTCTTCCAGCCATTACACTTCTCTCCCCAGAAAGTGGAAGAACCACCATCCTAAACAGGTAAAAAAGATGTGTTTAAACTTTTGTATCCCACCTCTCTCCTGCAGCAGAGAGAATGCATACAACAATTAAATCATCATCAAAATCTTACTGCATGCAAAGCACAAATATATAGGAGTCAATTCTGACAATGGTTAAGAGCTGACTAAAAATACAGTTTTTTAGTCATGCATACAAATTTGATAGAAGGTAGTCCCATTTCACTGAATTTAAAAGGATGCAGAAGCCAGAACCTTTTGCACCAACTGAAATTTCTGAACATTTTCAAAGGGAGCCTCATGCAAAGCATCAATCAACTCAAGAGCCTGCAAGATTAATTATACAGTCCTATGTTTATCTACTTAGAGGTTCCACTGAGTTTAATGGAACTTTGTCCCAGGTACCTACTTACTTCCTATAGGACTAAAGTGTAATGAGAGAATCATATGACAATTTGCTCCAGCAAGTTAAGCTGGAGTTATCCTTCCTGATTATACTCTAGCTCGCCACTTTAATAAGGAATTCACATCATCGATTTGTTTGGGATTTCAACATTTCTACTGTTATGGCACTGAGTTTTCCACATATTGTTAGCTTAGAGAGGAAAGGCAATATAAACCATTTTATTATTGTATTTATTATTCTCACAACAAGAAGTAAACACACATGTCCTGCAATTCCAAACTTTTGTCCTGTTGTTGTTTAACTTGAGAAGTGCAGGGGTTGCTCCAGACACAGGTAAATCTTTTAGTGCCCTCAAATCCCTTTCTGCCTTCCAGACATTCCATTTCTTTCCCCCGGGGTAGATCAAAAGAGGCCACCGACCCATGAAATGTCCGGAATTCCTTTAAACAGAGCTCAAGCAAAGTTGCAGGGCATCTATTGTGCTCACGCAAAGTTCAAACGCAAATCCCGTCAGAAATGGTGATCCGTCATTGGTTCCTTAGTAAAGAAAGGGATCGAAAAGAGAAAAAAAGGGGGGGGCTAGAAAGGGGAGGCCTTTGCAGAAACAGAGATGAGAAAGGGGATGGGAGGAAGCAAAGCCACAACACTAAAGCTAATTTGCTCCCAGATACAGCAGAGTGGAGGGGGTTGGCAGAATTGTGAAGTTGAATGCAAAAAAAGTAAAATAGCTTTGTACTTCTGGCCAAAGCTCATTTATGCTACTGCTCTGACAGGTGAAAAAAAATGTATTTCCAGATGTATGCACCAGAAGAAAACCAGTCTTCTTCTTCCTGAAAAGGCAGGGATAGAAGAGGAGAAAGGAAGTACAATTTAAAGAGAAATGATGGCTGCATTAAATATTCAGGCAAGCAGCACAGCAGATTAATGATAAACATGTCCTTGGAGTTCGTTAAACTTGGCAGAGATCAAAATCTGCTGTAGGAAAGTCACAAGCAACTTCAACTATAACCCTAACTATAACTGGAATCTTCCTTATCTCTCCCTTCTCCAGGAAAGCTCCTTAACGCATGACTGATTATTGCATAAAAAGTAAAAGGCAAGCTGAAGAGTTAAAATGGCGCTGGATCTGAAGACCTGTTTGTCCTTCATTATCCAGGATAAACAAAGAATTGGCATACAGTGCTTCTCTAAGGATCCAATGGGGAGTGAAATCTTCCTGGGCCCTAGTCAAGTAGAGACATGGCTAGCCACTTTCTTACTAACATCTGTGCACAACACAGTGGTGCCATAAACATCTTTAATGGCTAGGCTGCATTACTGACTATAGTGTCAGCAAGTACTTCTAATGTCACACAGCCCTTCAACCTCCCCATTCTCAAGGAAAAAGATGCCCCAGAAAAGCTTTTCCCTCCAAATCTTCTGGGTCCATAGCTTTTAGTTTCTTCAACCACCATTCCTCTGTAACACTGAGGTTTATGAGAGTTTTAATCCAATGCATCTGCAGGCAGCTAACCTGGCTGGTAGTAATAGAAACCATAAATTTCAGTACTATTCTATGTTCAGCTATAGATAGTCCTCGACTTACAATGGCAATTGGGACCAGAATTTCCATCACTAAGTGAAGCTGACAATGGTTGAATGAACTAAAGATTAAGACTGATAGAAGTAAAAGAAAGGAATATAAAGTTGGTTTATTTGATCAAGGTTAAAATGAGACATTTATTTTCAAAATTCTGGCAACCCTTTATGGCCTTTTTGCTGACACCAGGATTGAAAAGTTGATGTTTTATGGATTTGCTTATAGATAAGGGATGGGATATGGGATGAAGAGATTATCTGTTGGTAACCTTACAGGGGGGAGAAGAGTTACTAATTTTTTTTTTACTTGTTGTAATGAAGGTTGGAAATCACTTCTTTATATATGTCTTTTCTTTTTCCTTATCATATTCTTGCTTTTCTCTTTTTTCTTTCTTTTTCTTGTACTTTTTATTCTTATTATTCTTTTTTCTTTAAGTTTAGTTTATATTAGTTTTTACTATTGTAATCAATATCCTTAATAAAAAATTATATACCAAAATCTGTGCAACTGGACACTTGTCCCTGTGTCTATGGAAACCTCCTATGAAACTGTGACCTCAGGAATTCCAAATTACTTGTAAAGTCTCCAGTAATACAAGAGGTCCTATACACAGGAAGGACAGTAAGTATTACGGCATAGAATGGACAGCTAATGTCCATATTCCCGCTCTCTTCTCACATGTGCAGCTTATATATTTTCACAAAGAATGAAGAAAACTTAAGCAAACATCCTTTGCATGAGGTTAATGAAGCTTGAGGCTCTAGTAAAGCATAGAACAGTTCTTACCAGTCTGAAATCTGACCACTGCAAAAGTTTTCCTATGCTTAGAAAACAAGCTTAATTCTAAGTAACCATAAAAATATAAATATGTTTACCCTAACAAGGCCTTCATTTGGAAATTAATAACCCTGAGGACCATAAGAATTGAAATCCAACAAATCTGGAGGGCACAAAGTTGTAGAAATTGCTCAGATTCAGGGGTCTCAAACAATTCCTGGCCAATGGTCATTTCTGGAATTTTGAGAACATGATATGGGTACTCCCAGAAAACTGCCACTATGGTGAATGTGGACCATCACAATACAGGTAGTCCTCACTTAACGACAATAGGGACCAGAATATCAGTTGCTAAGTAATGCGGTCATTAAGCCAGGCACCACGTGACCAGGCCTGATTTTACAACCATTTTTGCAGCAGTCGTAATGTGAGGCACCGCAGTCATAAAGCAAATTGCAATGGTTGTAAAGCAAATCAATTGTTTCTAATTGATTTTTCCGGTCATAAGCCAGCTGGGAAGGTCTCAAATCACGATCACTTGACTGCGGAGGTGGTGTGACAGTTGTAACTTCGAGGATGGGTCATAAGTAATTCTTTATCCCAGTCATATCTCTGAACTTTCTTTAAATGAACAGTCATTAAGCTAGGACTACCTGTATATCCATCTAATTCAAGCCAAGCAAAGCACTGAGTGGTGCCTTCCCTCCATGTGGGCCTGGAGGCATGGCTGGAGCCGCAAGACTAGCTTTAGACTGCAGGTACGTTATCCTGCAGTGTGCTAATTTCCAATTTTTGATTGGAAGAATCTAAAAAAATGAAAGGTAGGGCAGGAAGTTGGCAGGCAACAAAGAATGTGTCAATAAGTACAAAGGGCAATATGTTAATTCAGATTCAGATAAAAATGATTAATTCCAAGCATATTTGTCAATCTGAACTGGAATAAATTAGAGCAAAATTAGACCATTTTTATTTTATTACTGGTTTCTTCCTGTTTTTTTTTTTTTTTTTTTGAGGGAGAGGATGTATCCTTTATCTTTTCATCTTCAGTGTTGCCTAGCCAAATTACCTCAGAATTGGGGTGACAGTACTTCTACATAAAAGGGTTTTAATTCTAACTTGAATCTACATAAAAGGGTTTTAATTCTAACTTGAAGGAATTCAGTCTACCAAATAAAAAATAAATAATAATCACTATGACAAAGTGACACCAGCTCTCAAAAGCAATTAAGAGACACAGTATGCATCTACTGAATTATGATCAACAAAGCTAGCCTGGAGTTTCAAGGTAGATACTGTAAGCACCAGAACAGTAACTCAGCACTGTGTGCAGTCTCCAAAATCAGACTGGTCTGCATGCTTAGCTTCCTTTAAGAATATGAACTCCCTTTTTGAGTTGGGAAATGGTTGGTTGTTGACTTGGTTATGGTTCCTTCTCACTCCCCTATGCCATGATAGTACAACAATAAAATAAAATCAGCGTGTAACTTCTCTTCCATCATGTTTTCCAGACAGAAAGTTGAATTTGATTGCCGAGGCCAAGCAGGGAAGCTAATTAACTTACTTTGGAAATTCAAGATCAGGCAGCATGATTAAACTAATTCGCAGGGCAAGAGGAGACCAAGGTGGAGAATCACACCAAGAAACCTCCACAGAAGCTATTCTCAGCATTCCCACCCACCTTTCTTTTTCATGTAGAAGAAGCAGAAGGCAAAATCAGCTCTATTCACTTCCCCAACACCTTCTGTTATTCATTACACTTTAATCCCACACTTCCTGTAAAGAGCTAAGGATGACATACACAGTCAAGTGTCTCCAAGCAAATATCACAGCTGAGTAAGATCTGAACATGGATTCTACCCAGAACTGACTCTCCTGACTAAAGTACTTCCTGTGGAGTCTAGCAAGGTAGTGAGTAAATGTTTTTTAGGATAGAGGCCAAGCAAGTAGTCACCCTCAATATATTGTTTACAGTGCTTCTTAGCTCCTTTTCTATTAAACACACACACTTTTAAGAAGTAATATGAAAAAAGATAAATATTGTCACGTGCAATGTAGCTATGAGCAACAGGAACATTGAAGCATTCCATCTAGAGTTATAGTAATTCAAATTATTCATGAAAGTTCTAGGCAAGATTTTCTTAAACTTCACTATTAAAATAGAGCATGCAGCAGCATGTCATTGATCTTGTATGGGATTGGAAATTAAGGAGGATCAGGCCTGGTTAATAATAGGATGGAACACACACACACACACCAGGGAATACTAGTGCTGTAGGGTAGACTGGGAAATCAAAGAATATCCCAGAAAAAGCAATGTAAACCACTTCATCATTTTTTAAAAAATAATCTCATCAGCTGCATTAAATGGAATGGGTGATCAACAACGCAATTGCCAGGGTTGTTGATCACCCCACTACGCAATCCCACACAACCCCATTGGGCATTTCCACATTTCCTTAACTTTAGCAAAAAGGGAGGCAAGGAGGCATTTCAATTCATCTTAGCAGTTCTGTTGAGATGGCAGCAGGATACCAATGACCTGAAGCATGCATGACTGTTGGAAGAGAGAAGATATAACCTACTGAGGAATGCAGAACCATTCACAACAACTGGAGAACCAACCCTCCAAGGGCCATTGATTACCTGAATTTAGAGACAGAACTCAGAGATGGGATCTCCAGTGTCTCCCCAAGGTCAGTGGCAGGGATGGCATACACAAATGTCCCAATTATAGAATAAGCACCACATTTTGAATTAAACTTAGTGGCAGCTACCATAACTGAGATTTTACATATTAAAAACATTACACAACAAGATCTCCCACTGGGTAGCAATCACTTCTGCATTCACTCAAACCTTGCATGTCTTATGTAACCACACTGTGTCAGAACTCTCTTGCCAATTGTGTATGGAATCTGCTGTTCAGGTTCTTGAGCACAGATTTTTCCCATCTTGTATCCAACTTCTTTAAATTGAAGATGCTGGATACAGAACTGGGGTCTTGCTCCATGCAAGATAAGCGCATTATCCCTAAACTAGGAATCTGCAATCCATGAATGAAAGGCTGGTGAGAAAAATCTTTCAGGTCAAATACAGCAGCAAAATCCAAGTCGTGCAAAAAAAAAATCCTCTCTTTGAAAAGATTTTCTGAAAAGCTAACAAGTGTAACTGGAGGATCACAAAAGACAATTCATGTTGACATGCATAGCCTTCCTAGACCTCATTTTACATAGAGAAGGAGGTCACCAATGGATTTTCATCTGGGGCACTAATAACCTTCTCCATTCCCAACCTTTCACACTGTTTACATTCAGAGGCAGCACGTTTATAAGACAGCCAAAAATCTTTTCAAGGCTAGAGACCAATGCCGGTATTTCTGAAGACCTTAAATAGTCTATTCAAAGCCCCACAAAGAGAGATAGGTCAAGTAATACCAAAGAAAAACAAAGTAAATTGAGCAGTTCCCCAGTTACAGATATTTGTGAAGAAGGGGTGCTTTTTAAAATCTGGTTTTAAAACAAAACCTCAAACCACCATGAAAAGCCAAAAGAAGAAGGCAGAAGAGTTTCAAGTACTTTTCAGTTTACATAATTTGCATACTTAAATGTCTCCTTCCATGTTTAACATTTCTAACAAAAATTGGGAATGCATTTTCGTATCTTTCAGTAGGCAGATGACTCTAAAAAAAATACACAGGAACACAAAGACTTTAACTATATAGGAGAAAATTAAGAGGAACATAGGTCACAAGGCAACGTGAAAAAAAAAGTCTGTGATGAATCTTTCTGAAGCATCTCAAAACTTACACTGGTTCTTAGCCAACTTAAATTTTAATGTCCTAATTTTAAAATTTTAAATTGTGAGGTAAAGGTAAAGGTAAAGGTTTCCCTCGACATAAAGTCCAGTCGTGTCCGACTCTAGGGGGCGGTGCTCATCTCCGTTTCTAAGCCTTGGAGCTGGCGTTGTCCGTAAGGACCCGTCCGTGGTCATGTGGCCGGCATGACGACACGGAACGCCATTACCTTCCCGCCGAAGCGGTACCTATTAATCTACTCACATTTGCATGCTTTCGAACTGCTAGGTGAGCAGGAGCTGGGACTAGCAACGGAAGCTCACCCCGTCGCGCGGATTCGAACCGCTGACCTTCCGATCGGCAAGCTCAGCAGCGCAGCTTTCCACTAAATAATTGAATATGAAGATGCATCAGAAATAAACTGGGATTCAGTCAGGATTCACAATAGATCAGCAAGGTCTCCCAGTTCTGACCTTACTGTTTACAATTTAAGATGTTTAGAGTTTCTTACCGAAAACTGTAAGATGAATCTCAGTATGAACAAATGGACCACCTCTTCAATCAGAGTTGACCAATCTGGTATGTTCTTCCCAGGAAAGGCTTAATCATTCCCCATTTCAGCGAAATAAGGAGAACCAAGGTCAGGAGGTCAGTTATGGCCCCAATTCTGTGGAATGGTCTTCCACCTACTCCTGAAATTAGATTTGCTCAATGGCATTCTAGAAAATGTTCAAGGCAAAGCTCTTCCAGAGGACATGCAATGCATAATTAGCACCACCATTTTACTTTTGATATGTATTTATCAGTGATATTTTTGTATGGATTTCATTGGGAAGTAATAGCTGTTAAAGCTGGATTACATTTTAAGCTAGGGTAGAGTTATACTTTTACTGTGGATGTTTTAAGTTTTTATGCTTTTTGCTATGTCCATTGTTCTTATTATTGTAAACAGAGTCCATGACTGATTCTGTGAGTTATAAACATGCTAAATGCATAGCTCTTATACTGTAAACATAAACATCTTTAAATGCTTGAGACCCACCAACATAACATACAGGTAATGATCGCTCAACGGCCATCGGGACTGGAATTTTCATCTCTAAGCTATGTAGTCATAAAGCATAATGTCACGTGACCGAGCCACCTAGCAATGGAATTTCTGGCATTCCCAGTTACCATCATTAAGTGAATCACCATGAGTCTTTAAGCAATGACGTCACGTGGTCACCATTTGTGACCTTCTGCTGGCTTCTCTATTTGTCACTGCTTGCAGGAAGCTGGCAAAGAATTCCACAAATGGCAATCACATGACCCCAGAATGCTGCAACATCATCCCAGATCATAATCACATGACCACAGGGACATTGCGATGGCCATAAGTACAAGGTGGTAACTACCACTCATTCAGCACCATCATAAGTTCAAACAGTCACTGAATGAGTAGTCATTAAACGAGGACCAGCTGCTAATGGATTTGTTTGGTTCTGCTTTACTGTGTATGAACCAATTAATGTTGGATTATAAACCATAAACTCTAGTTTAGCATGTTGTGTAAATCTAGCCACAGGCTAGATTTACACAACAAGCCACAAGTCTTGTTCAAGAAACCATGGTTAAACAAACTCTGTCTTAAAATAAAGTATGCATCCTGCCATTATTTTATGTTTTTTGGTTTTTTGCAACAACTTTGTGAGGTAGTCAAGTAATTATTCTCCACACATTGCATGCTGAGGCCATAAATGCACCATGAGCTCACCAAAGGCCACAACAGTGAGCTTGTGAGCAAGATGTGATTAAAGACTTTCCTGTTTCACAGATCTTCATTTCTTCCCATTCTGCTACACAACCTCTCTTAAATGGGGTAATAACAAGATTATATATTCAATTTGAATACATGTTCCTCAGTCAGTAACGACAAATGCTAACAATATTTCAAGTGAACAATTACCTCAGAATCTGACATGTCAAAGTTGTAAAAGGTCCGTGTCCGAGTGATCTAGTATAAAACCATTTGACATAATAAATTTTGGTTGCATGATAGTAAGGAAAACAGATGGAGGGAAGAAAACTCAAAATCTTTCTACATTTAGCTCAAAAATGTCATTTTGTTACAGTTTAGAACATCTCCATGCATAATATAGAAGATACTAAGAGAGGTTAGAGATTTTTTTAAAAATGGTGGGCACAATATCTGGATATAAAATTCAGAAAAATATGTCAGTGGATAGCCATTTTAATTATTCATTTACTGTTATATCACAGAACTGTTAACACATCAGTAAATGAAGTGGTATATGAGAATTGTTGCTACCTTCAGATGTTTGTCCAGTTTAATTGCCAACATTAAATAAGAGTTATCCAGTTTAAACACAACAAGAAACTGGTTTAATGTTAGTCAAAATACTGAGGCCAGCAAGCAATAAGGAGAAGAATAAAACAAAACACAGTGTGTGGCTATGTCACTCCACCACTTTGTAAACCATAATTTTTGAATCCATGGACAAACCTAGTCAGTGGTGCAGTTGAGATGTAATAATTTCATCTACCTTAGATGAAGGACACAGAGTGAATTGAACAATGTGAAACATAGACTGACCAACTGAATATTTCTTCTAAGATCCCTGTACACAGAAGAGATCACTGATAGCTTTGCCAGTAATTTACTGAACCACAGTGCTAAGGTCTCTTTTATGGAGGAAGGTTGAACTAACTTCTCAAAAGTTGTTCCTCAAAACAGCTGAAAACTGTGAGCCTTGTCTGACCTATTTACTCCAAACCAGATCCATGCTGTCCTGAAATATTTTCCTAAAACCCTAATTCTTAATTATTCTGCTGTTCTTTTGTGTCAGGTCTGAATTAGTTATTAGCTAAGTCATTTCCTTGAGGTCCCTCTCCCTCCCACAAACAGGCTTCCATTCTGGCCACAGTTGCATCTAAATTAAATTCAGCTTTAAAATATTTCTAGCTGTGTTTTTCTCTCTCAGCAACAAAACACGGCATGTAAGGGTATGCATGTGAGAGAGCCAGCTTTACAGACACACCATGCAACCTTAAATCAACATTTAATGGCTCAAGCATATGAATGCTCTAGCAAAACATGTTGTGTTTTCAAAGCAATTTCTAGAAGGAAAATCTCCTTCCAAAGAAGTTTTCAGTGGTAATGAACCAAGTAGAAGTCATGGCATATATCCTGGGTCAACAAATCAGTACATATGAGGGATTTCTCTTAGTTGTGACCCCAATACATCCAGAGCATACCAAGCTGTAGTATGCTATGCTGTGATATCATCTCATCTCTTCAGAAAAGAAAGATGGGTCCGACAAAGCATTTGGTTAAACAGGAAAGCAAACTGGGAATAAAAATATACTTAGCTCATCGCCTCGACAGTCTTGCAGCCAGATCAGACTTGACATGCACCAGTTAAAGTGGAATAGCTACAAAAACCTCTCTACTCAAGAGCAGCTCACTGGTGGAAAGCAGCATCTACTACTTGTAACTTAGGTGACCAACCACCCTTGAAACATGATTGCCTAGAGACCTACTGAGTGTCTGAACTGGACTTTTGCTTTCTTGCTCTTCTCCTCTGGACTTTCAACTAAGATCTGGACTTGCTTGGATCTGATTTGGGGGCTGGCTTAATGAATCCCTGTGTGCCTCTCTACCAATCTGTAACCCAACACAAGGATACAAAAGGGTATCTTAAACTAAGGAGATTCTCACAATCCCAGATCTTTAAAAGGAGCTAGTCATTTATTTGTTTGCACATGTCTTTGTCATCCCAGACCTTCCTTTAAAAAAAAATCTCACCCCCTTCCTCCTAAAAACAAGCCTAACTCCTGTTGATTACATAGACATGTCCAGGTTCTTTTCTTGGCAACAGTCAGGAAGAGTTTTTGGCATTACCTTCTTCCAGGAGACTTTGGAACATCTCAGTCTAGCCTATGACCTTGAAATTCCCAGGATGTCTCCCATTCAATTTCTAAACAGGTCTAATCCTGGTTAGCTTCTTCAGGATCAGCCAAGGTCAGCTATGGATTGCCAACAGTTTCAATGCTTTCTTTTAAGGGTATCCAATATCCATCATCTAATAAAAGCTTCAGTGCATCAAGAATAATTCAAAATTCCAAGAACGAGATTATAAGAAAGTAAGTAAAGGCTACTACAATCTAAAATCATTTAACAGGCCACATTAAACTCAGTAGGACTTACTTCAGAGTAAATACACACACAGGACTATACCATGCAGAGGCAAGCTGTTAGCTGTCCCAAATCCAACTTCAGAATTCAAAGATTCCAAATTTCAAATTAAATATTCAAATTAACATATATTAAAAATATTTAAAATTCAAAATACTGTCATAGTCATGTATAAATGACTATGACTATTTGTTAATTGTAAATATAGGGGATATTCCTGGCCTACTTACTCTACAGGCTAAGTTCTAACAAAATCTACTGAGATCAGGGATGCAAAATGCTTTGGACTATAAAAAGTAAATACAAATGTGAAGTATCATGTTACAAAGTGGCAAATGAATGTGTTCTATGTTTAGTCATGGCAAACAGCGAAAATCCATTGCTGTCACCAATACACATGCATCATTGTAACACACATGTATGAACACACAAATGGGTCATGCATCCTGCCACACTTTTAAAAGAAGAATGGGCAGCCACATCTTTTAAAATTAGTGCGCAGAGCACATTTTCACGTAATATGGATTAAGATCTAGTCTGAGTCTTGAATGTTATTTCTTTTAAGAACATAATAAATTATTCCATAATGTTATTTTCCTTGAAAGCATAACTGTTGAATAAAATTAGATGGCTTTCTTTCAGGCACTGCAGCATGACCTCTGTCTAAAGAGAGTTTGCAAAACAGATTTTTCCTCCAAGGAAACCTTGCAATTAATACCTATTTATCAGGTTCAAACTCTGCTTCAGCTTCAACTTTGCAAAAGCCTCCAAGGCATGCTGTTTTGTTTATTCATTTTTATACCCTCAATAAACCTTTGATGCAATTTACTACTGTTTTCATGGTGGCTATTAGCAGTGATAATTAAAGGACTACTTGGCAATGGAATTCTGCAGTTCGAAAATTGGCCTTATTTATGTTATGTTTACGATTCTTCCTTACTATTAAGCAGCCTGGAGCACCAAGAAGCAATTTAAAAAAAAAAGGCAATGAGATTTTGTGCACATGTGAGTTTCAGCAACCTTTTCCATCAGATCCTCAATACTGCGGCAGCTTCCAAACAAACTTCCCCATTTATTATTGTGCTCAAAAAGGTTAAAGTAACCTGAGTCAGTTAAAACATAACTATAGAACTGATATGATCCATCAACCCAAACAGAGCTTTGCCAGCTAGGCCATCATGTGGTTTGTTTCTAGTTTAGCAAACTATCCCAATAAGGAAACAATGGCTTGCAACATGCTGATTTTGTCATGCTTTGTCTTAACCATATTTCACTGAATGAACCAGAAATAACCCAAAGATAGACATCCCAGCGTAGATTGTTCACTGTTTCTTGACCAAGTCTTAGTTTATTGAACTTTCTGTTGCCTTTGTCTTGCACTTCTTGAAATGGTTGGATTTTTGGATGGTGCAAAACACTAAAATGAACATCAGGAAATCACAAATTATGTGTTCTTGTTCACATCACGCTAAGCCACAGGCGCAATCAGTAGGTCAGTAACAACCTATACTTCAAACTGTGGTCTACTGTTCTACGAACTATGGGTTACTTACCAACCCTGTTTGCATTTCAATATAGTGCAACATGTGAACCAGCCACATTTTATATTCAAGGACCTTTGCACATGGGGTATGGCAGTACCTGCAGCTTACATACAGTTCAGAAACAAGTTTACACGTAAGTTTGCAAGAACAATTTCTTTACCACTTCCTTCAAAGTACTTAAACAGTATGGTAATTTCAAATGTACCAGGGATTAATAGTAACTTTTATGGGAAGTTCGCTTTTTTTCACCTTTTCCATTTGCAACATCTGTGGAAAACAGCTGTACTTTCCTTTGTTTTTGTTTTTCCGAAATATCTTAACCTTACTAGTACTTCCACAGCCAGGCCTTGATATAGTACATCTGTCTTCCTGCCTGTTTAGGATAATCATCAAGCATCCAAAAGGATGCATGGCCCTAATGCATCCCAATGGATTGTACACTATGTAAGCATTTTAATTTAAAAAATAAAAAAATTAATAAAGGGAGGGTATTGGCAATCCCCCCCCCACAAATTCCCCCCTCCACCATCACCATTCTCTAGTTCAGTGTTTCTCAAACTTGGCCATTTTAAGATGTGTGGACTTCAACTCCCAGAATTCCACACTTCGTGAACTTGCCAAGGTCAAGAAACACTGTTCTAGGGCATTAGGTAAAGTCTGTGCTCCTTAGGATTTGATAACGCTAGAACCGCCCTTAAACAACAAATCTGGGATATAGAACTCCAAACAAATTTAAGTTAGGTGCCACACCCCAATATTGTCATTTACTTCCAAAAGGGTTTGTTCCAGCTTCTTATTTATCATCCATTACAATTTTGAAATTTCGTAAAGCTTTCACCTTAGCCAGGCTGGACGCTCTGCCCTCAGCAGTCGTTTTTGGTCATTTTAAGGGTACTCCTATGTACCTTCGCCTAAGTCCATGTGGCGATGGCTCAATAGAAACCTTAAGCCGTATGTTATTATACTGTTCCCTATTTAAGGACACTTTCCAGGCAGGGAGTATGATTTCTATTTAATGCTACCTCTTTCAGAAAGGACCCAAAAATATCCTCCCAGGTTGCCCAGTTTTGTGCTACCATCTGCACAATACGCCACACCATTACTTAGGTTGAGAATTTCTTAACATCGTACTTTATTTTGATTTATTTTAGTATTTTTATTCTTAATTTTAGATCATACTAATTGTTTTTCTGTTTTATATATATATAAATGTAAGATTATTACTATTATATATTTTGATTGTATCTGGTCTTAGGGCTGTAATAAACATGTTATTGTTGGTAACCCACCTGATTTTGTGTCATTTGCATGTTTGATAAACATTCCCTTCATTTCCTCCTAAAAGTTATTTATAAAAATGTAGAGGATCCAGGACTGATTGTCAGGAAGCAACAGAACAGAATTTAGAGCAACTACACGGCTCAGCATTGGGAAAGGAACGCACCAGGGTTATGTACTGTTATTTAATTAACATGTGCAGAATTATGTGATCCATTGAGTATCTAGCAACACAGATGTCCCGGCTGTATTGTAAATTCTAAATCAGGATTAGAATTCTAAATTCTAAACCCATGCTGGCTGGGGAATTCTGGGAGTTGATGTCCACACCTCTTAAAGTTGCCACGGTTGAGAAACACTGCCCTAGTTGCTTGTCAGGGGTTGATCTTGGATTTCTCCCAAATTTCTGGTCCCTCCCTTCCCATCTGTCTTTGTCTCCTTGGTCCATCTTCACCCAGGGGAGCTGGAAAGGGGAAAAAAATAGCAGGAGCCAGAATAATCCATTGTCATTAATGAATTGATTCAGCCATGCTCTTAACAGCCCCATTTAATTGTACAGCAGTTTTTTCCTTGGCAGCTCCTCCTCCTCATATGCAAGAACAATCTGCGACAGGGTCCCCAAAGATTATTTCGTTGCAGTGCTCTTTTACCCATAGCTGCTCTCCAAAACACTGTCCACTTCCCTGGCTCTGTGCTGTGATTAAGCACACAGTCAAGATTAGCCTAGTCAATATCCATCACTGCTTCCTCGCACAATCAGAGACCAGAGTTCAAATAAAGAAATAACATGGTGCCAGGATGCTAACTAACAATGCTCTCATTACAGGCAAGACTGCCATTAATCATACGCTGATGGGAAACCCAGCACTGACCCAGAACTTTTTTCCCCCACTTTTTTTTCTTCTTTTCCTCTTTCTGGCAGAGAAGGGGAGCACTGTTCATTTTAGCAAGGGATCAAAAGTAAAAACAACCCCCCCACCTACATTTTCAAAGAACTTCCAAACAAATGCATGCATAAATTAATTTGTCTTGTTTATGCAGGGCTCACAAAGCATGAGGAATTACTACACCATAAGCAAAGAGCAGTCTGGCTACAGGAAAACCAGGTATGTCACAGGCATACAGCTCTTTCAAGGGTTTGAAGAACTTTCACATCCACTACCTGGTTCTAATCTTTAAAACAATCCTAGCAGAGTCCTCAGCCTGGTGCCTTCCATGTTATTAGCACTTCAATTCCAAAAATTCCCAACTGCAGAGTTCCAGCAATGTTCAATTTAACAATCAAGGCTTGTCAAATATGACATGGAAATAGGTATCTTTAGGGTCCAAGGAACAAAGGCAATATACAGCAGACTACAGCAAACAGTGCAGCAAGATACGGAAGCAGGTGGGGCTGCCTTGTTCTTCTAAGCAAAAAGCATGACTTTGATACGGAATTCAGGAACGAAGCAGGCAACCTTCACAACTTATTGTTCATCAGACATTCCGTTATCCTAGGAAACTTCCCATTTTTCCCATGATACTCCCAGGATTCCTTGCAAAAACTCCTTACCTATTAAGCACCCCTTTTACTGCCCAGGGCACCATCACTGCCACAAACAGTGGCGGGCTAAATGGGGTAAAATGAGTGATTTAAGCCCCCTCCCAAAGAATGGCCTGCCTGCTCCCATGATATTACACACAAATCTATTCTCATCCTCCTCAGAGGCCAAATTAATTATAAGCGTGATTTCCAGCACAAGCAAGTTACCCACAAAATCTACAATGATTTCAAGATTTAACTCTATCTAACAGATCTGTTGAAGGAGAAGGAAAGGAAAAGGACAGGTCGTAGTAGAATGCAGTATTAAGATACTGTTGTTTACCATAAAAAACAGAACAACATTTGGCCATTATAAGTACAGTTTTATCAACAAGAAAAGGAAGAACTGATCATAGCATAAAATAACCAAATAATTAAGCTCTGGAATGGGATTTTGGAAAAGCACTACAACCAACCAGAGTCCCCTTTTTGGGAGAGATGGGTGGCAATAGAAATTCGAAAAATAAATAAATAAACAAACTAACTAACTAACAAACTAAAATTATACTATAATCCATCTGGTTTACAAGAGTTTATTCCTGCAATGGTTCCAATTTCATCACTTATGTTGCAGTATGAGTTGGAGTCTTTAAGCACCCAGAAAGAAACACACACACACAAACACTTTTTCCTTCACAACCAATCGAACAAAGACCAATATTGTTCTCCATACCTGTGCTGAGATTTATTACGGAAAGCTTTAGATTACAGCTTTAAACATCCGATTCTAGACTAAGATAAACACGTTCTTTAACAGTTTTTTTCTTTCTTAAATAAAGATAGTAGGTAATTATGGAAAATTCAAGATTTTAATAGTGTGATTAATATCTGCTATGTATGTTACTTTTTAAAATTTAAAACAATCAACAAACAGTCAGCAGAAAACATGGTGCTACATGCTGGCAGAGCAAATAAAATTTGTCTTGCATGGTAACAAAACCCTCCCATGGATCTATACAGAATGTAATACAACACACTTATACAGAAGAAAACCTGGCAGTGTCACAATTGGCTGTTTGCAAAATCAAAAAGTTAAAATTTAATAGAATGTTAGCAATGCTGCATGTCCCAAATTGGATTGGGATGCTTTGAAACATGTTTTAGCTGTATTTCGAATACTTATTTTTCAAATTTTGCCACCACCTATCTCCCCCGAGATATGCACCTCTATGATACTGAAAGGGGCTGGGGTTTCAAGTTTACTCCCACCCCTCCCTATGGACATCTACCCTGCCCACTTGCTGGGATCAATCATGGATGGCTAGTCCTTTGACTCTTTTCTTTAAAAACAATCACCTTAGCAGAAGGGAATCATCATCTGCAAACAATATCCAAAAGAAAAGTTAGCAACAAGGGAATTTTCAGGCGATAGTCTGGGCCCTCTGGCAAATAATAAGCACAGCTGTAATTTAGAGCAAAAACATAACTGATGTTTTACAGGGGGTATTGCACAACTTGAGCGCCTAACAATCCCCTCTGACAAAACTGTAATAGCCAGTACAGGGAGAAATAAATACATCTGGGATTCCATCTGCTAAATCATGCACCTTTTGAGAATATCAACGATCAGCAAACAAGGATGCAGACTGAGAAAACAGGAGATGTGTTGATTAAATCCATGCAATAGGAAAACATGTGGGTGAAGGAAGAAGAGTTGCTCAAGGCCATTTAGTCAGCTGTATAGGCCAAAGTGCAGACTGGTATTAAAATCCAAAGCTGCATCTGTTATATTCTTACTAATTTATTCCAAGAGTTTCTATTCACATGAACCTTTTTAATATTCTAATCTTTCTCCATGATCTTGGGATAAGAATGGAATGTGCTGTCACACACAGCTGTCAAACTTGAATGGCAGACTTTTTCTTTTTGTCTTTTTAGCTATTTGCTTGTTTCAAGGTTTGTTATTTTCTTTGAGAAGAAGTATCAAATACAGAGGCCTCTCTCTCCACGGTGGTGTCCACATTCATCAGGACTACAAATCCCAAGTGCCACAATGGCTGGGAATTGCTATCCTAACACATGTAGTTCCTTGATATCCTACTGACCCAAGTCAGGGGATTGGAAGTAGGAGACACAGTGTTACAGTAGTTGTCTACCTTTCTCCAGGGCCAGTTCTGGTCAGTGTTGATGGGGGGGAGAGAATCTAGCGCCAAGCCCCTGTTTTGTGGGGAACCTCAGGCATCACCCTCTCATCAATTTAACATCTAACATGAGATTGCTGGGTAAGATCACCTGTTGGCATGGGGTCAAGCATCACTCAGGGCTGGTGTGTAATTTGGAGGTCCTCCTGGACTCACAGCTCCTACTTGAGGAACAGGTGAAAGCTGTGGCCAGGAGGGTCTTCACACAACTCACACAACTTTCTGGGTCAGAAAAAACTCATGGTCACTCATGCCTTAGTCACCTCCTAGATGGATTTCTGCACTCTACATGGGGCTGCCCTTGAAAACTATCCAGAAACTACAAGTAGTCCAAAATACAGTGATGCAGGTAGTAATGGGTGCATTCAATATGCCAATGTAATACCACTATTTTGCAAGTTGCACTGGCTCCCAGAAGGCTTCCAGATTCAACTCAAGGTGCTGGCTATCACCTACAAAGTCCTACATGGCACAGGGCTGGGTTACTTGCAGGACTGCCTATCTCCAAATATTGCTACCCCATTGTAGGACTGCCTATCTCCAATTAGTGCTACCCCATTGTACAGAGTGGGCATGCTCCAGGTCCCTTCTTTAAAGCAGTGCATCTAAAGAGGCCTAGGAGATGTGCTTTCTCTATGCTGCCCCTGTCCTTTGGAACAAGCCTCCCTCCCTTCATCCCCTGCAAGGCTCACATGGCCCCAACCTTATTAGCCTTTTGTAGAGTTATAAAGATATTGCTTTTCTCCCACGCATTGGACCAAGCTGTTAGATGAGCCCATTCTGTTTGGAGAGTGTTTGTCATACTAAGCGTCATGGTGTTTATATATTCATTGTGATTTGTTATATCCGTCTGCTTGTATTTATTTTTTTTAATCACTATATACTGCCCAGAATCACAAACTATGCATGGGGCAGCACTTTACATTCTTTAAATAAATCATCATCACCATCACCATCATCATTCCCAGTCCTAGTTTCTGAAGAAATATGGAAAGTTTCTCCGTCCACTTTCTCCATGATTTTATGCACTCAACCATGTCCCTTTTCCATCACTTTTCTTCCAAGCTAAAACATTCCGAACATTTTAGCCTTTTCTTGTAAGGAAAGTGTTAGAATCCCCTGATCATTATCATTGCCCAAAAGACACAGGTATCGAAGTATTACAGTACTGAATATTGTCTTCACTGTTGACTGAAGTGTTCCTTAAAAAACAACAGCTTTTTATTTTATTGTTTATGCTATGCAGCACACGTAACATGGAAAATTATGGTTTGTTTTTTTTAAAAAATGAATAGTTTTTTGTTAAAATAAAATACACGTCAGATGCTTATTTCTTTTTAATCCAGTGAAAAGGAAGGAAAAGGGAATGGGGATGCAGTTCTGCACAGAAAGCTACTCTGCTTTTAATTAAACATTATACGTGACGAGTACATTAAAATGAGCACTGTTTGAAAGCAGCAGGTAGGGAGTCAATTTACCCAGCCGTAACTGTAGAAAATTCTCTCTGTTTTGCAGTCGTGCCCAAAAAGGGGCGTCTGAAAATGTATTATTGTTATGCCAAGCCAGTGCCTTTGAACACAGTCACTTTGCAGATTTCTTTATTTTAGTCATTTTGCACGGAAAACAAGAATTATGTCAGTTTAGGGTAAGGAGAGCAAGACAGTATAATCACCATCTAATTGTAAATAACATTGAAATAGCATTGCACAGCTGCTCAGATCAGAGGGGAAGACCAACCTGGAAGCTATTATAAAGATGAGGGTGTATCACAGCCTTCTCAAAGTGTAGTTCATGAGTTCCACTTAGTTGCACCCAAACACCTGGAGAAGCCATGAACATCTGTACTCCGGCCTGCATTTGCCCCTCACCCCACCCAAGTGTGGGGACACGCGCACACACAAACAAGATAAAGACTGTTTTGACTAGGAGTATCAAGCAGGAGGGGAGGTGGAGGATACAAATCCTTAATCTCCCAGTCCCAAACTTCCACATTTCCACTTCAACCCAAACTGAATTATCAAACCAAGATAACAAGCCCTAGTCTAGACCCTATAATTTTCAAATATGTTACTGGTTGGATAATGATGCCACAGAAAAATGTTCCCAACATGAGCTATATATTTCAAATTTTAAAATGAAGAAAAACGTAACTAGCCAAGTTTTTAAAGAATGTTTAAGTCATCCAGAGTTCAAGAACTACTTCTCAAGGGCCTTTTATATCCCAGTGGCAGGTTTTTCTTTCTCTTTTTTAATTGTAGCTGAATAATGATATGTTAACCCTTCAAGTCCCAAGTTCAGGATCAGCTGAGAACTCCAGACCCAACACTTTACAGATGAAAAATAAATGTGAGTGCAGTGCAACTAGCATTAGCAAAATGTAACGACCAACACAGCAAACCATTCACAGTAACAATCCACAAGCTTCCGAAAGGGCACCTAAGTTCTAAAAGAGCAAAAACTGGCTTACGTCACCACCTTGATGGGAAAATTACTATACCAAAAGAGATCTGTTGATCTAACATGAGATGTTTCTTATGAATTTTTGAAGCAGCAGTTGGTCATAATTATATACCACAGTCTCTGTGTCATCTCCGTCCAGCTCAACAAGTTATATGCGTGGGGTTTTTTTTGAAATGTTAGGACCAAACTAAAGATTAAACTTTTTAGGAAGTTCCTGTTATGTATCTAACGCTCTAGCGATAGCTTTTATTTTTGCCAAGACACCAAACTCCATGGCTTGATGACATGCAGTATATTTAGCATACAGAAGGTTCCACTGAACTCTCAGCTGGACAACCATAAATTAATTTAAGGAACATCTATTACGTACAGTCTTCCCCAACAATACTTAAGTAAAAAATATTCATTTCAGAGATTCCTAAAAAGGTGTCATATATAATTCAAATCCTGTCCTAGGCAAGCCAAGTCCTACCATCTTCAACGATGCAAGTATATATAAAAATACTGGCTTAATTCAATAAAACTAGTTAATCCATTTGTCAAAAACAAAGTTCTGAAAAGAGATGTAACTGCATCATAAAGCAAGTGCAAAAAACTGTCCTGGTGAAACTGGGTTATTCCTAGTTGTTTTATCTTTGCTTATAGCCAAGAATTCTCTCCAAAAATGGAAAATGGAAATTTGTGTCATATAAGCTGAAATGATTAGTTTTGGGTAAGGCAATTGTACATTTGTTGGGGAGAAATAATAAGTTAAAACTATTCTTTTAATTGATTCTATTATCAATGTTATTTTCCATTGTATTCTATAATGTCCATCATATGTAGCCGACACTACGATGGCTTATACCTTTAAGCCAGTGTCTCTCAACCTTGGCAACTTGAAGATGTGTGGACTTCAACTCCCAGAATTCATGGCTGGCTGGGGAATTCTGGGAGTTGAAGTCCACATATCTTCAAGCTGCCAAGGTTGAGAAACACTGCTATAAGCAATCATTCTGAACTGGCCTGCTTTAGGACAGAACAGAATGGGAACATTTCTTTCTTCCAATTACCTCCTCTTTAAAACACATATTTATTTAACTGTTCATCAAATATATATATAAGGCTGTCCAACTCCACAGTGATTCTGGGCAGCATACCAAACTAAAAAGAGCACAGGACATTATAGCAAAGGAAAAAGAACAATGCATGTCTGGAAGAGAACAAAATATCTACACCAAAACGCAGAGTCCTATAAGAGGCTTGCCCCCCACCCTAACCCAAAGCCTGAGGGGGAAATATGACCATTTTGTTCATATTCAATTATGTTTATAATCATAACCTCAAGGGTGTGTGTATGTTTTAAACAGCTGAAAAATAAAGTGTATACATGTGTTTCCAATGTCAATGAGAAAGGAAAAAATGTAACTCCTGTGCTGTTTCCTATGTCAGTTTGTCAGTGTGCCATGGAACCCTAGGGTTCGTGAGAACTTAATGGGGTTCCAGGAGAGAAAAAGGGCAAATAAACATGCACTCAAATGCAGCTGATTTGCTATCCCTAGAGCTTTGCCTTTTGATCAGGGATTCCTGGAAATATTTTTAACTAAAAGGTTCCACACAGCCTGAAAAAAGGTTTGAAAATATCTATGCTATATCATCAGCTGGAGCAAGAGATGCTCACTGCCCAAAGTTATGTAATCAGCAGCTCTCATGAAGACTTTCTCCACGCTTCCCACCAGCACTTGCAATACTTTCTGCCCCGGTGTTTGCAGACACCCATCTGAGACTGCAATGGCCTCAAGTGCTGCTTATGCCTTCCAGCTGTCACACCACCAGAAGCTCATGAAGAATACTGTAAGGGTGAACCCTGTTTTTCCACACCAAGAAGGAACTGTAATGCACACAAGGTAGTAGCACTTTCAATGTGCATAATACATTTGCAAGCAACAAGGAATGTAAGGCCTTATCGGGCAAGTCTGTACTTATTTACTCCGATGAAAATGGCAAATAAAAGCAGGAACAGGCAATTGTCCAGCCTGATGTCCTCCTTACCACCCCCAGAGCACTCAGACAGTTTCAGTCTAACACGGCTAGAGGATGTCATGTTAGATCATGGTTTCAATGGTCAACAATATTATACATCTCTTATACTTAGATTCACAACCCCATCTTGTCCAGTTTCCTTGGATCAGGTCTGACTGCGTTCAGTGGAATGAATAGGGTTGCACAAAGGGTCTTAATGACAGCCTTAATGGCCAGGTGCCAAGCACATTCCTAAATCCATGGTATGAAAGGGTACAGGAATATTCTACCCTTTGCACACTAAACTTTGTTTCGTTCAGCAAGCTGTACAGCATCTTACTGTCTCCCATCTTTACCTAGCAAAACCATCTCAAGCCTTCTCAGCTACATTGGGCTTCAGAAAAACTCCAAGTCCTTCTGAGGATTGGTATGACGTTATGGAAGAGGACCAGCCCCCGGCTTTCCATATTGAATAAGCTGCCTTTCCCTCCATGTAGTTTGGCCCATCACAGTATTAAAGCGCTTTTAGGAATGGGCGTAGAACAGCCTTTTTTATGACGTCTGGAAATCCTGGAATAGTTCATATCAGTTCTACACGGCAGCAGGACAGTACAGGTAGTCCTCGACTTACGATCATTCATTCAGCAACCGTCCGAAGTTACGACGGCACTGAATGAATGGTGGTTACAACCATTCCTCAGAGTTCTGGCCATCCCAGCAGCCCCATGGTCACGTGATCACGACCTGGGTGGTTGGCGACCCGTTCGCACTTACGACTGGTCGCCAAGCCCCCGTGATCACATGATCGCCATTTGCAACCCTCCATGCCGGCTTCCCCAGTAAGTCAAAGGGGAAGCCGACAGGGAAGATCACAAGTCCCTGGGGTAAGTCTCCCCCAACCGTGCACCCTCCCCCAGTCCCTCTCCACTTGCACCATGCTGGCCACTTGCACACCCCTGTGCACCCTCCCCGCGCACCTGACCCAACTCTGGTGGATTTCGGCGGTGCCACTGGTTCTCACATTCCAAGGAGGTGGAGGAGATAAGAGGAGGCACAGTCCGGGAGGCAATGGTGGGAAAACGAAGAGGTTCAGGATAGCCCTGCCCCAGAGTCTCCCAGTTTATTTCCCCTTAGGTTAGGTAGAGTAGCTTTAGTCTGGCAAGATTCTGTCTATATGGTGTGAGCAAATAAGCAAAGAAAGAACTGGAGTCTGAACGGACTGACTCTCCGTTGTTCTTGGGCTGAGCCAGACACCAACCCACACAGCACCTCACACAACCCTCACACCCTCTCGCACCCTCCCCATGCTACTCTTGTGCACTCTCCCTGACCCACGCAGTACCTCTTGCGCACCCCTGTGCACCCTCCCTGACCCACGCAATGCCCCTCAAGCACCCTTCTCACGCACCCTCCCCCACATTTCCCTCACTCCCTCCCCCACCTGGCAACAGCCTGCAGGCCGGGACTTGCAACCTCCTGCCAGCTTCCCCACTGACTTTGGTGTGGGAAGCCGGCACAAAGTTGCCTCGCCTAACAACCGTGGGATTCAGTTAATGATGGCAACCAGGACTGCAGGGATTGCCATCACTAAGCAATGCGGTCACACCTTACGACCACACTGCTTAGCGATGGAAATTCTGGTCCCAATTGCTGTCGTAAGTCAAGGACTACCTGTATATGTAAAACCAATGGTCAAAATGTAGAGCTCTTGATCTCCACTTGTAATCATTTATTCTTTCCCAGAACTGTACTTTTTAGGATTTTGGGTTGTTGTTTTTTTTACTAAAATCTCAAACTCACCAACCATCACCGAGTGCAAAGTAATAGAAAGGGGGAAGAAGAAATAGAAACAAGATGATAGTTCAGTGGCAAAATTCAATTCCCTGTTGCATCCAATAGCCATATGCTGCAATTCTCATATTTTACAGATAAGGAACGCAAAAGCTAAGAGGTAAATGATTCACATAACAGCAGTCATGCCAGAGGATTTATTTTGCAACAAGCCATGTCAGCAGTCCTTGAGCACAAAATCACCTCTGATGCTCAGAGAGATGAGACAGATCAGATAAGCAAGTTGATACTGTTAGCTATTGTTAAATAAACTGAGTTCTGGAACCTTCGCAGATCTACCCCAAAGATCCCAAGATCTTCTAGCAGAGCCCAAACTAGATCCCTTGATTTCGCTGGAAGAACCACCAGGTTCAAATCCCCATAACCCCAGGAATTTTTTTCTTCTCTGTTTCTCAACTTCACTATTTCATGGTTTTTCATGTTGTTGCAGAAATCAAATAGGATATGTTGGAACACATCTACACCTCTCAGGTAAAGTAATAAAAACTTTTAAGTATTGCTGCGCCAAGTTAGAGTAAGCATCATCACTTCTCCCATCGTCTCACTGCCAAATCTTTTAATGTTGGAACACAGAGGTGTTAAAAAAATGGGAGGGAAGACAATAAGCAACTGAAAGCTCTAAAATGTCAATCTGCCGAGAAGATTTTAAGACTGAAATTCTAATAGCAGTAGATCAAAGTACAAGGGGGAGGAAAGAAAAACCTAAATGACATCCAATTAAAAAATGGAAAAGAACACACTCTTTTGTAACACAATATTTCAGCACGCTTTTTCAAAACTCCACCCTTGAAAATACTAGTGCACAAGATATCCTCCAGAAAGAGAGAGAAATCTAAATGCACTACCCGCGTTGGACTGAATGGCCTTTACAAATTGCATGATTTCCAGCAAAAGCATGTCCCATCTGCTTGTTCAGACCGACTTCAATGTTCTCCCCAAATGAACACAGATGGGAATGACCACAATAATCAGGTTCAGCCTCAACCTGTGAATAATTTCCTTTGGGGGGAAAAGATCCCTACTGAAGCCAATGAGTACAAGTAAGCTTGTCTACAGCCGCAGTCTAAATATAGGCGTTTTGACTATCTTTATACCATCTACAATCAAACAAGTCCAGATGCTGAATACAGAAACAGGACCAAAGGCTAACGTCTGAATCATTTCCTTTCCATCTGCAGATCAAGGAATGATTTCTGAGCTATTTTAAAGGTTTTCTGCATGCCTAAAAAATGGCTGAGTTCACAGATAAAGCCAAAGGTTAAAGCTAGGAGAGTTTTAACGTTTCACTGAACATGTCAAAATGGCCCGGTGCATAAACAATATTAAGTTACAACAGTTTAGCTGTAACATCACACAGAACCTAAAAGAAAACCATATTATGATTTGGTGTAATGTGTGAACCAAGCCAATATAATAGATGACAAAGGATTATTTTTCATTTTGATTTGAATTCTACAGGCTATGGACATTTGGGAATGTTTTGTTTTGTTTTGTTTAAGAAACCACTGTCATATGTCACAGGTTTATGAGAAAAGAGCATGTCAAAGCCAAGGAAGTAATTTAAAATCTGGTGTAAGGAAAAAGTTATAAAACGGATTGCCAGGAACAGGAAGTCTGCAGCAGGAAAAATGAATCAGTCATTGTCCCTCCCAAGTCTTTCCACATATTATGTAAAGAAGATCTTCTGAAGAACTATCTTGCCTTGAGGGGAGGGGAGAAGCAGCAGATTACGCTTGATGTCAACAGCAGGGGGAAAAAGAGAAATGAAATAAATGTGTGGGGAAAAGGCAAAGGCCAACATAAACCAAGGCAGCACAAAGAATAAATACATAGTTAACTTGAGGGCAAAACATGAGGACTTTGGACAACCAAGCAGCATGTTGTTTCCTCCTCCCTCCACAATTCCTTTCATTGTATCTCCTGTTTTTCAGACTGAGAGCCCAAGAACACAATTAATGGGAATCTCCTTGGTTGAGAGGATGGCAAAAAGGCTATGGAAGTATAATAAGCAGAGCAAACCTGTATCTGCTCCAAGTACATATGCAATGAGGAATATTATCCAACATTACTTGATAATGAATACTAGCTGGTCACAGGTAGTTCTCTTGATGGATTGCTTCAAACATCTTGATGGGGGGTAGTTTGAAAAGGGCAGTTTGTGAAGTGTTTGTTCTCAAAAACCACGAACCCAAGCTAATACAGGGAAACTTCAGTCCAGCAATGTCTCTTCTTCCCTTTCAGATGTGCTTACCAAGCAACTGAAGCAAAGGAAAGGGACTTTTTCAATAGGAGAGCAGAAGTGGAGAGCAGAAGTAGAGAGCATGGTCAGCAAACAGTGAGTTAGCTATCGTTACACTTAGCCGCTCACATATAGTTAGTTCAACTTTAGGGACAGGGGGGGAATTCCTGAATGCAAACACAATTTCCTTAAGCAATATAATGGACTGGTTGACACAGATGAAACTACCAAATGGTTTATTTGGTTGTGCCTTAGTGTTCAATGTGAATCCGACCACAGTGGCTTAGGACTTAACATCCAGTGTGAACACAACCGTATTTTTTCCAATAATTAAACTATGCTTAACCTAATGCATAAATCTAGTCCATATCCAACAACTGATATGTATAAATGGAGGCGTACTACTGACCAGGCATTCTTTTTTGTGAACTGCAGAAGAATCCTTCTCCTCTCCCCCAAGCAAAAGAACACACAAGGAAACAAGTTGTTGTTACTACTACTGGTAGTACAATTATGTCTTGCCTTTCCAAATAACATTACAGGTAGTCCTCACTTAACAACCATTCATTTAGTGACAGTTTGGACTTACAATGGTGTTGAAAAAAACAACTTACAACCGGTTCTCACACTTATGACCATTGCAGCGTCCCCACAGTCATATAATCACGATTTGGGCACTTGGCAACCAGTTTGCATTTATGACCGTCGCAGTGTCCCGTAGTCATGTGATTGCCATTTCTGACTGTCCCGGTTGGCTTCCAACAAGCAAAATCAATGGGGAACCACATGATTCACTTAACAACCACATGGTTCACTTAACACCTGTGGTGATTCACTTAGCGACCACCGCAAAAAAGGTCATAAAATCAGGTCAGATTTCTTTAATGACCACTTTGCTTAGCAACTGGAATTCTGGTCCCAACTGTGATCATTGAGCAAGGACTACCTATACTTCCAAAGTGACTTTGAAGAAATAAAAACTGAAAAGAAAGATGCAGTAAATACAATTTAAAATCAGTGCCATGTCCAGGATCTTTCCCACCCAGCAATTTATTTATTTATTAAATTTATATCACCACCCATCTCCCCCAATGGGGGACTCTGGGCAGTTTACAATAAAATAGCACTAAAAACATAACTGCGTAACGATTACCATTAAAACGTACATAAAAACAAATGTAAAATCCAAGTGGAGATGGAACACAATCACTAAGAGGTGCAATGGCGCCAGCCATCCCCAGTGGAGTTATCACTCTCCCCCTCCCAAGCACGGCGGCAGAACCAGGTCTTCAGTTTCTTCCAGAAGTCCAATTCTTACTAAGAAGAGTCCAGCCAAGTAGACTTCTGGGATTTCTCTGAATGCTTTGCACATCCATCCCTACACCTGATGAAGACCACGCCACCGAGTGGTTGTCCCTGCCCCCCAGATATAAAAACTGTACCCACATCAACAGGCCCAAGTAACTAAAAGTGGAAATGTGTCATGCTATTGGCCTGCCTGTAATCTCAGTCATACAAAACTTTTGAATGAAGGTACTCCACATAATTACAACAGAGAGCCACTAAATGTTGCAAGAACTTATGAAACAATCCTTGGTAGTTTCTTAATAAATAAAGTAGTCAAGGCACTTTCCAGCCATCCTTTTTCCAGAGCACCATTCTTCTATTCTCTAATCGTTGTTTTAGTATTCATGGCACACGTGTGCCAGGAGCTTTACATAATTTCCTACCACAAAGGATAAGAGAGATTGACAATTAATATGTTACAAACAGGATAACTTAAATTCATAACGAGCCTGGCATCCTTCATTGTGCTCATACTAATTTTGTTTTACTGCCACCTCAGATATTATCAGACAGCTTATTTTTCTTCTGAACACAGAATTTCAATTCTCACTCCCACCCAAGCCAATCTTCAAAAGAAATTAAGCAAAATGGAATCCAAGAATGATGCTACACAATAATAATTTCCCTGTTTAGAGTAGACAAATTATGTCTGTGTGTATATATCCGTATCTATTAGTATCCTGCATGAGAGTAGATAGCAAATCAAGGAGGGATAAGAAATCAAAATCAAAGTACTACAAAATCCCTGGGTAAATCATTACTGCTTTATAGAGTGCAATCTTTCTTGCTATGTTCCTCCTTTCATCTGCAAATGATGAGTTTGACTTGCAGAGACAGACTCCGACTTCACACCTGCAGAAGACAGAGGCTGCAATTTGGGTAGCACCTTTATAAGAGTTAGACATCAACTTCACAGGTTGCACCTGTAAACCAGATTCTGTTATCAAATGGGTCTGTAGTTGTTTGTGGATGAAGGCAAGAGAGGAAGAGAAATCCAGAGGCAATTCCATAGATTTGGACTCTGGTGGTTAAAGGCAATGGGCTAGAAACCGGGAAACCATGAGTTCTACTCCTGCCTTCAAGCAGGAAGCCAGCTAAGTGACTTTGGGCCAGTCACTCTCTCTCAGACCTAGGAAGATGACAGTGGTGAACCATTTCTGAAAATGTTGCTGAGAAAACTGCAGGCATGTGTCCACGCAGTCACCAGATTGACTCAGAAGCACACACACAAAATCTAGACTCACACATCATCTATCATTTATCTGTACCTGACAGACTCATAGCAGCACTTTCATTTTTGCACCTTTTTCCCAGTCATTTATTGTATTTTTATCTCCTCCGTCTTCCACCACAGAATTCAGAAATCCTGCAGTCCCCCTGTGCACTGGAAAGTTGACTTCTTGCTGTCCATTCTGGAGGAGAACACTTAGAAGGCTGATGTGAACCAAGTCAATGGGTGTAGACATGTGCTTAAGCCTGCAGCGGAAGAATCTGCTGCAGTCTTATATACCTTTGTAAGGAAACGTGCGTTAGAGAGCAGCATGCATTTCATACGTCAACTCACCATATCGTACACCATGCCAGCCTAAAAATAACCTGTCTTTTATTTACAAAACATGTACTATTTCCTATACAAAAAAAGAGAAATTCAATCATTGATTTATATTCACATTCCAGTGTCAATATATTGACCATTATTAATTTAATCGGAGGGAGTTAGAAAGGAACTGAAGGCTCACTCTAAAACCCCCAGTCATGAAGATGGGAGAGGAAAGCTTATCAGAGACAGACATCAGAGCTCAAAACATGCACACCTTCCAGGAACTCAAAAAGGGCTTTAATTGGATAGCAGCAAACAACAGGAACTTGCAGATGACCATGATTCATAACAAATTTGGTGTCAGAAGCACAACTCCAAGCATACAATTATAGCCCATAAACATCATGCAAGGGAAATGGAAATGGAAGAGAATGGTCCTGAGCCAGCTAATCAACAAATTCAGGGCTAATTCCGTCCCATTACACTACACAGAAAATGTGTGACATAGAAACAGGTAAACAAATCAAAAATTTTAAAAAAAATCACTTGGAGGACAGGTTTGGAGTTACTGGTACTAGTTAAAATGATTGCCTAGGAAGCAAGAGAACGTTGCAGAGAGCTGATTTTTATTTTAGTACACCTCCATAGTCGATTATAACTGCTATACAAGAGTCTGTGTATTTGGTTTTTTAGTATATTAAAGCAGGGATTTCAGTGTTTTCTTCACTCTAGAGAAATGCACTAAGCTGCTTTTATTTTCATGGTTAGAAAATCTGTTATATAAACAAGTAAAATGTTTGATAATGTTATTATTTTTTTCATTAAGTGACAATTTAATGCATGCACGACCACAACATTACAACAAGGGAAAATTAAGAAAACATCACCTGTTTCTCTTTTGAGCTCACAGACCCAACTAGCTCAGTATTTTTCATCTGGAAAGGTAGCCACTCTGCAGGGTATGAAAATAGTCTCTTCTATTTAGGGGAACTAGGATCATCTGCACATTCACCATATTCTCTACTACCAAACTATAAGCCCTTTTCAACCTGCATAGAACTTACAGTTGAAAGTTATTTCTATGAAAGATCATCAATCAAAACCTAACTCTTCTTGGTTTCAGTCTCTTGCAAAGTAGAGAACTCAAACAGAGGACATTCATTCATTCATTCATTCATTCATTCAATTTCTATACCCACCCATCTCAACAAGTGACTCTGGACTGCGTAGTCATAAAAACATAAAGCAGTAAAAGAATTAAAGCAATAAAACAATCAAAACATCTTGCACATACTCACTACATACAGTAGTTTTTCTATTATTGGCCGTTAGAGATTCCATAGCTTCAAAAATTAAAGTAGAATTATTGCAATAAGTTACTCAAAAGAAGGAAGTTTGGTCTTAAAATTCTTTATTTAGTTATTATCCAAACACACACATACACACACACACATACTGTATATAGAGAGACAGATATTACATCAATAAATGCATAAAGGGCCCCATTTCACAAAATGAAGTATTTTTTTAATACACCAGGTCAATTATTCAGGAAACAGAAGAGAAGCAAGTGCATCTCTTTATTCATCTTGATACAAATATTAATCTAGTTTCTTATTCATCATGATTGTATTACCCATGCCCTTTTAGTGGTTGGGGTTTGTTGTTAGTCTTAAAAAAAGGTTAAGGCTTCTTTTCAAGCTAGAGTTTCTTCACATCTATTTTTCCATTCTTTGGTGCATTAAACGTGTCCATTCTTGCTCGGCCAGCTGCCTCCTATTCCTTAAAATTCCTCTATGAACAACAGTGGATTTCTGGAACTCTATTCTGAATTCCAAACTCCTGCTAGACATTATGCAAAGCCATAGGGTTTAAAAAAAAACAAACCCTGGCAAAATAATCCATAAAACTCTTCAGAAAGCAGAGAATTACACAACTAAACTACTAAAGTGGTACAATGAAATCTATTACTTTACCTACTTTTCTAGTAGTGAAATTAGAAAGCCGCTCAAGCAACGTACCTGAAAATGCCAAAACTTGAACTGAGACTCGGTGGTCACAAAGAATACGTTCTTCCTCTGAGCCTCTATCCACACACAAGCAGAATATTCTGATCCACCCAACTGAGTTTCCAGTTTGCATTTTTCTTCACTCAGCATATTATGCAGACAGGTAGCACATAACCTAAGGTTATGCTTAATAGATTAACTCTTAATGTTTAGGGGCCTACAGCTGATCAGTAGATACTTATTATCTCTGAGTACAACACATATTACACATGGTAGATTACAACAGAGAAGATGCTGTTTAACTACATACATAGATGTGTAGCTATTTATCTCCTCTTATGTTAATAGCATATTCATTGTGGCTATTCATGGTACAGCGTTGAGGCAAACAATGAACACAAAAAAACATCAGAAAATCAAATTTCAGCAAGCCACCTAACTTCCATCCATTACTCTAGTCCACACAATTTATCCTGCATCAGCTTTCCTCAATCCTTGTCATTCCAGATGTGCAAGACTTCCAAGGCTCATCACCCCTATGACCGGCATAATCCCCAACCACCATAAAGTATAATTTGAAGAAAGCTACCATAGATATTACCTTGCACACATTACAAAAAATCTATACCATTGATTTCAGGCTTTCTCTGTGGAAGTAACCACCCTTGATTGCTTTGTAATTTACCAATTAAGAACGTGATTCCTCCATATTCTTTCCCCAATAATTTCCCATTGGAAAAAGGCTCACCATCAAGGGGCCTTCTGCTCCAAGCAACTTATTTGCCAGTATTCTCACTTCAGCCCACAAGACTATCCATGAGTGGGCAGAATTACAAGAATCCCCAAGATCAGCTCTATCTATTTCAGCTATGAGATAGTTTACTTATGCAACTGAACCCTAGAATAGTACCTAAGAAGACAGACTGTGTAACGCTATATAAAAAGCCACACAGATAGTCCTCGACTTACATTCACAATACGGACCAGAATTTCCATCATAAGTCGTTATGGTCGTAAGTCAAGTCACCACGTGACTGGACCCAATTTTACGACCATTTTTACGGCAGCTGATAAGCGAATCACTGTGGTCATTAAGCAAATCCAGCTTCCCCAATGGACATTTTTTGCCAGAAAACAGAAAAAACATCACAAAACGTGACCATGGGATGCTGCAACCGGTCATAAATACAAGCTGGTTGTCAAGTGCCCAAAATGCGATCATGTGACTGTGGGGGGTGGTACGACATTTTGCAACACTCAGAAGTGCTTTACAGGCCTTAAAGCACCCATTCCAAGGCTGTCGTAACTTCCGACCATCGTTAAATGAATGGTAGTAAGTCAAGGACTACCTGTAATGTGATTTGCTTTGTTAGTAAGTCTTATAACTGTAGTATTTTGGGCTTAGCATTACACGATAACCAACCACTGTGGTCTTCTCAACCAACCATACTCAAAACTAAACCATGGTTTGTAATTATAGGTGAACCCACATTACAAGGCCAGTTTCACTTCTGCCCTGGAGTCAATCCTTTGAAGTGCTGGTCAATTCACCTAACACCTTGAAGCCCCTCTAGGAGAAGAAAGTAAATTCAGAAAAAGTGCATGAAAGGGCCAGCACCTTCTCACTCCAGATCTTTTCACTCCCTACCTCCAGGTGAGAGGGAAAAAACAAAGAAGGTATTTCACTGACTTTCTTAAGCCTTGTCTGCAGAGCACTTCTGCCAAAATATTAACCTTCTGAGTATACCTTCATAATATTCCAAGGGGGGTCAGCAGTCTGCTCCAAACCCATCACATTTTTCTGCAACTGAAGTTACAAATATAAGCCAATCAAGTCCCTTTCATGACCAACACCTGCAGAGCTTTTTTAAAATTAGTATTACCTTATTTCAGTCCCGGAGAGGGAAAAAAAGCCATTCCAGGATTCAGAGCAGCAACATCTACTTGCTAGAGGGGCCAACTGCCCTAAAAATGCTCTGGGCTGCAGCACACAAATGAGAAAGACCCTTAATTCATTTCTTTAGTTAGGCCGGAATGTTTTGCAATGTATCCCAGAGATCTTCAAATCAAAATAAGTATCTGTGTTTGCTTTGTCTTGACCAGCTCAATGAAACTTTTATCTTGATGAAAAATGACAACGAAGCCCAAGTTTGAATTGCCAGGCAGAATTCTGTGGTTGGATTCACACCTTGAATAAGCCATGAAGTGCTTTGCTGGGCTGTGGCTTAGCTTGCTGTAAAGGTTGTGATTTATAAAGAATATCTTATTGATTAGCATGTTGGACAAACTCAGCCTGCTACAGCCTATACAATAAATCATGGTTACAAAGCCCGTGATTTAGTTTTCTCAACAAGCAGCATTATCCAGCCAACTTTGTCTTAACTCTCAATCAGGGCAGTTAGTAAAAGAGGGACTGGCAGAAAATTCCAGGCTGTGGGAAAATGGAACCAAAAATTGGAAGCCAATGGCAAATCACTTTCATACCATCCATTGCCATGAAAATTGCAGGGATGTCCAGGAAGCTCAACTTGAGGACATCTTTACCTTTAATAAACCCAGTTGCCGTTACTTCAACTCATTCATAATGATGGTTACATGCTTTCACATTTACAAATAATGTAAAGCACAGTAAAGTTTCAAATGATTTAAAAGCATCCTAATCAAAGTATCCTAATCGAAGTAATGCAATTTATTTCAGCCAGCATCAGCTTCATCTGCTGAGATGTATAACTTCAATGAAAATTAATTAGTTTGCTCCTGCAGATGGGTTTCTTAATGAAACTTGGAAAGACTAAGCTAAAACATGTCAAATGTTCCTGAACACATTGCAAAAAGGTATAGGGCTTATTAGAGGAGAGGGTAGGGTGAGGGGGAACAGATGGAAGAAAAAAATGTGGGGTACTCAGCACTTCTCTAGACAACATTTCAATGCAATTAACTTGCTAAACTTAGTTCTTCCTCTTGTCCCTTTTTGCCAATTAATTATGCAAAACAGATTTCACAGAAAATTCAGAGCTGAACATTCTGATTTCATCCAGGTTACTGAGAAAGAGATTCTGCTCCCTCTAATTTTCACCCCACCCCCAAAAAAGGTACTGTTTTGATTTAAATTCAAAGAAGCACAGAAGATAAGACTGCAGACTAATACGAAGGGCATTTTTTAAAGGGAGACTGAGCAAGAAAGAGAACCTACTTCTTTCTTGACCAGCCATTCATGGCTGATTTTGCCAGGCTGCTAGACCAAAAGACTACTTGCTAAATATTTGAGCTCCTGTCTTTCACAGAGAACAAGGTAAGATTAATTACTCAGGAAAGTGAAGATCAAGTATCAAAGCAAACTGAGAGGCAAGTAAGTCCCTGATTTATTCATGGGCACCCCAACAACAACAACAAGAAATTTCAAAGCTGTGGCTGATTCAGAAAATGAGAATTGTCTTGCTGGAGTGGACATCCCATTTCCAAACAGTAGCTAACTATTTTGGCATCACAATGCACAGCAGTGTTTACCCTCCACCTGAAGTAATTAAATCAGTGTTTCTCAACCTTAGCCACTTTTAAGATGTGTGGACTTCAACTCCCAGAGTACCCCAGCCAGCAATCTTGGCTGGGGTATTCTGGGAGTTGAAGTCCACACATCTTAAAAGTGGCTAAGGTTGAGAATCACTGAATTAGATATACACTGCCCCTGTCCAGAGGCTCCACGCTGCTAACGTGTCTATTAGCAATTAAGAGAAATTGATCACACCAAGTCCTGTTCTGCTTGCTTTCCAAAAAACCATTAAAACTTCTATCAAAAGTAAGACAGGGATGGTTTATACAGAAATATTCTCTCAAACCACTCCATTTACTTTTCCTTTAAAAAAAACCCAGACTTTTCTCCCTGTTAAGATTAATAAATAACACATTTCTATGTAAGAACAGATATAATGTGCTTATAAAAGATTCTTGAAGTAAGTCATGCTTTAAGAAATCGTCAGGTCAGATTTTGCAAATCAAGAGCCAAGGCTAAGAAGGGCTTCAACAGAAGAGGGCAAAAGGCAGAGAAAGAGGAGGACATAAGTTCTTGCAGATCTTTCCCCCATCTTGCACCCCAAAATACAGCCTCATCAACTAATTTCACACACATCCTTTGTGTTGAAAACTTGCACACAGTCTGGTGAACCCAAGGAACTGGAGGACCTAGGACACTGTGAAGCAAACTTTATGCATGCAACCCAGTGCCATCAAGTTGGTCACTCTTTCTATGACCACATGGCAATGTGGGAGGCTGGTTTTGTGCAGGATACCCTTTAATTGGTTTTGCTGTTAACTAGAAAAACAGCCCACTGCAAAGCAATGCAGCGCTTCCATCATGAACTTCATTCACAAAAAAAAATCCTGGCTTCACACAGGCCAACAGACATTTCTCAGAAAAACTGCTGGGTGATAAAGCTGTCTGTACAAGTATGTCCATGAAAAACAGATAGGCTAGCTCAGGTGGTAAAAAGTATCTTTGATGATTTGTCTCTTGGGAAGATGTGTATCCCTGCATGGCCTTACCTCCTATTGGAACCACTCTGCAAGTGGATGGTCTCCTCACAGGCAGCCATTTTGTGAAAGCAGCCACAATGGGTGCTCAGAATTTCAGTAGGCCCCTTGGCTGAAAAGATAAGGGTCTCAAGCTTTAGGAAGCATGCATCTTAAAACATGAAACATCTGAGCTGAGAATCCATTTCTCAGGCTTTTCTAGTAAAGAAAGAAGGTAAGTGAAGCCCATCACCTGCTGACTTCCTGAACACATCCATGTTTTCTTGAGAAAACTGTGTGGACCTGTCCAGGCAGTCACCAGGAGTCAAGACTGATCTGAAGGTGCACACACACCTACACAGACAGAAACAGGCTACCACTGCCTTCTTTCAGGATTTGGTGAATTTTCCATCTAACTGGAATTTCCTGGGGTTCTCCCATCTAAGCATTAACCAAATCTAACCCTGCTTAGCTTTTTCTTGAGGTCAGGCAACGAAGACAAGGAACATCTCTCCACTGTGATATACTGACTAAAGTATTTGACTAGAAACAGGGAGGCTCAAGTCCACCCTAAACTCTGGAAACCCACTGGAAGGCTTTGGACAAATCATTCTCTCAGTCCACCCTATCCTGCAGGGTAGTCATAGACTGCCTAGAGCTCCCAGAGAAAAGCTGGGATATAAATCTAACAAATACATTAAACTGGCAGCTCTCTTGCAAGAGCTGCAATCTAACTTTTACACCCTTTGACATTTTGGTATAAAATATAGTCCTGATCTAGTGAACCTCTAAGCAAGTCTTGATGTAACGCTGCTTTAGAACAACATGCCCCCATATAAGCGAGCTTCCCTATTTGTTTGTCATGTAGAGTTGGTTTCTTTAACATGGGAATCTTAACTCTGCAAACACAGCTGTGCTCAGCATTTAAACTTAACTAATTAGTTTCAAACAGATTCATTATCACTAAAACCCTACAATGGCCCTCCTTGCAAATCTGTTGTGTCAGCAGCTTCAGATTAAAAAAAAACTCATGCAATTTGTGAGCTATTTTTAAAAAAGAGGATACCAAATGCACAATGTTGTTCATGCTGAGAAAATCAAGTTTGGGATGCCAAGGGAGTTCACTATTCCTGGAGCACCTGTGGTATAACCATGGCTAGCTTCTAAAATGTGGAGCAGCCGGGTGTGCAGGTCTGAAGAGCGAGCTCTGGGCACATCAGAAGCCTGTTAATACACTTTGCCAATAGAGGACTCATCAGAATATACAATACATATCTGCTATCCAGAGTAACTCCACGGAATTAATATCAAAGGGAAACAAGATAGACATAGAAGGGAAAAACCACAGGAAATGTTTGTATCACTGGAAATAGCTGTCAACATGGAAAAACATATGCAAAGGGCTTTGAGGTTGGAGCAATTCCACATCTCATGATAACTGAGGTTACAGCTTTTGTATGAAAGAACAGTAAATGGGATGGTTAGACAGTGATCTCTTGGACAGATCAACTGATCCCATTCTGTTGTGGTATTGAAAACCTAAGGTAAACAAACCTAAGTGCCTCGGCAAAATACATGACTATGAATCCACACATTTTACGAGATCCCCAGAATTTTCTTTCAGGCCATATTCATCAAGGGGAAAAGGAAAACACTGAATTCTGAGATGGATGGGAAGAGTTTTTTGAGGAAGTATGAAAGAGCCTCTGATTTTCAATCCAAGACAGTCAAAGTGATACACAGAGTCCAAATTAGCAGCTCCAGTTAAAAGCAAGAAAAGAGAGCAGATTACACTGTGATTCAGAGCCATTTTATTTAAAAGAAATTAATGGAGTGTGCACTTGGTCTGATGCGTGAATAGTAAGAATTCCTGAATGCTTAAGAAGGCTCACAGTGCAACCATACACACTTTTGCTCAACAGTGACTCTGCGTTCACAGGACGGCTCTAAAAATCAGGCGTCGAAGGTGAAACCCCCAAGGAATAGAGATGGACCTGAAGCCCACCCACCCCCAGATCAGTGCCGCAGCAAATAAATTGAAATAGGATGTCAAGCTCCCTGCCCCGACAACAGACTTGCACTATTACACCTGCTTTTTAAGCTCACAATTGACAGAACACTTGTACCGAGAATCAGGAAGAAGGGGGACAAATATATAAATAACTGCACCCCCAGCAGGCGCAAGAAGTCTATGACTAAACTCTGGCATAATTAAAAAAAGACAAAAAGCAAGGAAGAGAGTGAGATGGAAGGCTGCGTGGAACATTTGCAAGCCATTAATCTGTCACTGTTACCCTAGCCACGTGTGGGAAGAAAGGAGACGGGAGAGGCCAACTGCCTTCACTTACTTTTCATACTCGGCGTTGTCCCTATCACACCGAGAATCCTTGTGCTTCTGCCAATCTTTGCCATGCTTGCAGGTGGTCAAAAGGACAACATCTTCCCCATTATGGACATGATATAAGGCATTCCTGGTGTCTGATCCTATCCCAGTTAGGTATCTTTTCCCCTTGAACACCAACATGTACTTCCTCAGAGGTGGGATGGTGTTAAACCTCAAGAAGCCTTTCTCTCCTCCTGTCCTTGGGTGATCCTTAGAAAAAAGAGGGATGGAGACGTCAAACTTCGGCCGGAAGTTTTCCGTACTGATGCTGGCTTTGGCCAACATGGCCTGGCCAATGTCAAAGCCCACGTCCTCCGTGTAGTCAGGCCAGGTGCCGGAATATAAGTTAAAAACTAAATGATTCCTCCCGTTGTTCCACAAATGGAGGCTTTGCACTTTGGACCGCAGGTTGTGCACGTACTGAGGGGAAAGCTGGTCTCTGTCTAAGGTGTCCAAGCTGAGGACGAAGAGGCAAGCTTGGCTGGGGTCAGAAGTATAAAACCGGGAGCCTTCGATGGCCGCGAGGATGTTTTGGTAACTCTCGGCAATTTTCTCCCCTTTTTGTTGCGGGTAGACGTAGACCTTGAAGCCGTTTTTTTTGCAAAGGGCGAAGTCGAAACAGGACTCCATGCGGCACTTCTTGCCCTTGAAGACGCCGGTGTTGGCGTCGCGCTTCTGGCGAGGGGACGCGTGTCGGTTGTAATCCTCGCTCTCCAGCTGATCCCAGGGAACGAAAGGGCGCAGGGCGTCCGGGAACCGGGGCCAGTAGCGTTCGGGGCTGGGGCGCTGCAAGCCATTCTTGCTACTGCGCGCCTCTAGCCGGCTTTGGCTTCTGGATGCTCTGAACTGCAAGCCGCCGAAGTAGAACAGAAGGACGACAAAAGTGCCAGCCGAGAGCAGGGTGAAGTAGCGTTTTTTGGCCTGCATGTGTCCTAATTGGGTCAAGAGAATCGTAAATAAACACAAAGATCGCCCAAGTTTGCCAACTGACACTTTCAGCTTGAGTCCGCCATTTTCCCGCCTGCCAAGACTTTAAACTCTCTTCTCCCTCCTTCTCTTTATTCCTTTCCCAAAGCCTCGGACTGATGCAGCGCATGTGGGCGATTTCGTTAACTTTCTCCCCTCTTGTCTTTCATCTTTGGCTCGCGCTAGGAGGAAGGGGGAAAGGGGAGAGAGGGAGGGAGGAAGGGAGGGGAGGCCAGGGAGAAGGAGAAAGACGAGCGCGAGGAAGCGGGGCAAAGAGAAGCGAAGTGAAGCACGCCCAGCGTGGCTTTCCAAAAGAGGCCGGGAATTGGCTCGCATGCAGAGAGGAGGCAGGAAGGGAAGACAAAGACAGCGGCGGCTCCGACCCAAAGAAGCCGCCGAGTCCCGGTCTCCGGCTCGCCAATCTGCTGTGGCGAGACCGAGAAATCCGTCCCGCCCTCTTCTCTCTTGCATGCACACGCATACACACACGCAGAGAAGCACTCGCACGCGGGGCTCCGAGTGTTAAGGGCAGGCAGCAACTTCAACTCACGCAAAACATCCCTGTAAGGTTTTTTTAAAAGCACACAGAGAGAGAGAGACACAAACACAACAGCGAGGAAGACCGAGCCAGTCCGCCCGCCGAGCGCCCGGCTTTTCCAGAAGTCGGCTTGAGCGGCAGCGAGAATCTATGCAGCCCGCCCGGGCTCACTGAGAGAGTACCACCGGGATTACATCTTCCGGCCCGAGCACCGTAACCTTACGAATCCCTGCATGTCTCTTTCGGCGTCTTTAGCACCGGCTGCACGGCATGACGACGGGGGCTTCCGCACGCTTTCCTGCGCCCTCACTGCACGGACGGCCCCCGGGATGCAAGCGACAACAGATCCTCCTCCTTCCTTCTTCGCCGCCGCGGCTGCCGCTCCTGCCGCCGCCGCCGCCTCCAGCGCCTCCTTTCAGCCCCCGCCCCTCTCAGCCATTCATTTCAGAGAGCGGCGATCCACGCAAGCCCGGGAAAGAGAGAGGGGGAGGGGGCGCCGCCTGCTCCTCTGGCGACGCTGCCGATCGCGGCGTTCGATCGCCGAATGTTACCCGGTTCTGAATGTTACACTTGCAACATTCCATTCCCCGACACCACAGCGCTGACCTCATCCATCCACGCAGCCCGCCCGCCGATTGGCTGGGCGTCACGTCCGGAGGGGGCGGTGCTTCCGCTGCACCCATTCATAACCCGCCAGCCGGGGAAGGCGGCTTTGCAGTGCTTCGAGCTAGCGCGCCGGGAGGTTCGGCCCTGAGCCCCTTAGGTAGGGACGGGCGGACTCCGGCGGGGAGGGCGGCTGTCTCTGCGGAGTGGGAGCATCTCCCCGCCGGCGCTGGGTGAAGGGGAAGCTCCGGGCGGGTCATCCCGGTTAAGAAGCACGTCTGGGCGGGGGACCGGAGAGTGCCCCCGGCCAGCCGAGGAGCGCTCGCTGCCCCCCCGTGTCGGTGCGGGAAGCGGCGGGAGCCTGTGTCCCGGGGCGGGAGGGTCCGGGGAAAGAGGCGTCCAGTTTGCCTTAAGGGCAACGGAGATGCCGGCTCAGGAGGGGCGTTGCAAGCGCCAGGAACGCCAGAAGGCCCGCAAGAAGGAAAGCCTTCCTGTCCTCCAGGCACGGCGAAGGGGTCGTCCGACGGGCAGCCCGCTTAGGAGGAATTCGATCCGAGCCCCCCCGCCCGCGAGCGGTGGGCTCAGCCCCCCCAGCCCGCTGTTTTCCGCGATGGAACGGCCCGATCGGGGTCTACGAACGCTACGAAACGAGGGGGAGGGAGTTGTTAAGGAAGAGGAGTAAATCCAGCCGACTTACTTCGACGTGGAGCTGCGTACCTTGGGTTTACAACCGCGTGTACTTTTTCCGTTTCAAACCGGAGCCTGTCAGCCTCGTCCCCCCGGTTCTTTGGGGTAGCAGCTTTTGAGAAATGGGTTCCCTTCCCTCACTCCCTGTTTGTTAAACCAATGTTTCATTGCAAAGGAATGGTCTTGAGGCACCACAAACCAGTTTGGGGGTGTCGGGGATACAGAATAGAAGAGTGGGAGATGCTAACCTGAGATGTCAAACTTTGTTTTTGGAGACTAGAGAAAGAGGACCAGAAGTACTCAAGTAGTTTTCTTTAGGGCCAGGCTTGTATGATTGCCCTCTAGAGCAGGCCCATGGCATTGCTGCCTGGTAAATCTGTGGAATGGCAGAGTGCATAACTTTTTAATCACAAGGATGGGAAGACTTCCCGCTGAAGAGTCATTCTTCACCCTTTTAACCAGCTCCCCAAGTTCTGCTAAGCTGGAGCTAATACAAAGCACAAAAAGTTTTCTTGAGTCTAGAATGTTTTCTTCCCATATATTAAGGCACTTTCTAATTTAACTTTAAAATGTTGAACAGTGGAACCAATTCCCCTGTGCTCTTTTTCATTGGATAGGTTCAAACAGGGACTTGAGGATGCTTCAGTTTGAATACCCTGAACTAAGCTGGGATTGGAGGCCCCCTTCCAATTCTTTGAATCTACTCCAAGTTTTTTCTTCTCCCTTTAAGCATTTCTTCTTTACAGTTGAAAGTCATTTGTGCTTTAACAATTGGGCATCAAAAATCTGGGAGGTTTGCAGATCCAGATAATTTACCTTCTGCCTATTCTTGACAAAGTATGAACTGAGCTACAAGATGCTTTCCAGAGAAAATAGGCAAATGGTTATTCTAGAATTGATACTCATGCCCAAAGGGAGCATATCTGAATACAACACATCGCAGCTCATATTCTTTCTGTGTAAAATGGCTGCAGAGACAATAAACCTAGTGGGTCAGCTCATGGATTGGTGTGTCATGTAAGCCCAGAAGATTGACTTGTGTAAACCACGATTTGGTTAGCCATGGGTGTATTATGCAATGTTATTTATGTGTCCAGTTTCTAGGCCACCCAACTCCAGAATGACTCTGGGTGGCTTCACAAAGTTAAGAAAAACAACATAAAAAACACTAATAGTCTGAAGTGGCCTTTCTCAACCTTTTCACCCTGGAGGAGCCCTTGAAATATCTTTCAGGCCTTGGGGAACCCCTGCACAGTCAGGCTCAAATATAAGCCAGAAGTTAAAAATTTATTATATTCGTTTCATGGGTAGGCCTGTAGATATGCACTAACAGTGCTCATAAACTAAAAATAAAGAATGAAACTTACCTCTTGAATGTGCAGTTGCCTGAATTTGAAATAACTTATAAAATAAATTGTGATCTCCCAGGGAACCCCTAGGGGCCTCTTGTGAAACCCTAGAGTGCCACGGAACCCTGGTTGAGACACCCTGGTCTGAAGGAGCAACATTCGTTTCCACAGGACCCTACCCCCAAAAAAGGTGGTTGAAAGCAGGCAAGGGGTGTGTTTGTATACATTTATGTGTGTCTGTGTATATCTTGTATCTATGCATACATCTTTTGTTTCTACATCCCACTTTTGAATCTTAGATCCAGATCAACTTTCATGGAAGACAACTCTAATGAAGCCTGTGTTTCCTCAAAGGAGAAATGCACACACATGTTACATTGTCTAGTTCCCTTTTACACTCAGCAGTTAAGGAAAGGTGAAATGTGGGCAGTAAGTGGGTAGGGCAGGCTATACCTTTCCTAGTTCGTTTTGTATTTATTGGATCATGTGGTGCTGGCCTACCTTACCTGTGGGTAGTACCAGGATAGATTGAATGTGTCATGCATACATTTGAAGAATGATCTGGGCACAAAAATAAAAAAACCAAAACCAACAGTTACGTCAAGAGGATTTCCTTGGTCTTCTATAATTTGAAGGTGGATAGTTCTTACTCTTTTTTTTCTTTTAGGTTAGTCTTTTATTGTTTGAAAAAAATCTTTAATAATTATTAAATGATATAATTTGAAGAGAGATAGCCACAAATACATATTTCTTCCCAGTGGCACCCACCCTTTGACATTTTTGCTCCAAAGTGGCTTGCCTGGGGTGTAGTTTATATTTTCAGTGCTGACCAAACCACTTTTCTGTTCTCACGTTTTTTTTTTAAATCGAACTTTGGATTGCTTTAATTAGCTGCTCTTTGATGTTGAAATCCAGTGCTGTAAATTGCACAATCATGAAATACAGTAAAGTGATAAGGAGAAAATGGTGAAAATGTTTTAATTGACCAATAAACTAAGCTGATAAGTGAGAAAAACCAGAACCTGGGGGAAGAGGAAATGGTAGTTATTGCTCTCAGATATTGATGCTGGAGGGCTGATGTTGTCTTAGCACAGTATCTTATAACACAGAACTCAGATTAAGCAATGGTTAGGTCAGACTGCATTCCAGACATCTCTCTCCAATGTCCATACCTTTAAAAAAAGTCACATCAGCTAATCAAAAAGAAAAAAATACTTTGATACCTTTCAGATATCAAAGACACTTTGATATCTGTTTGGCTCTACTTTCTAGTCAGAAAAAAATCAAAAAACCCTTTTTTGCACAGATTAGGAGAGCTGCCTTTCTTCTGCTCAAGAATTAGCCTTTGTATTATACTTCAAAATAAGTTCAAGCAGAAGTGAGTTTTTCCCAGGTATGGGATATTTTACGAAAACCCTTTAACTGCTAAGGTTTTGTATATCTGCTCACAATCCCAGTGAATGATGGTTCAGGAAATTAGCCCAAAGGCCTAGGTTTATATAGCTCAGTGGATCAAAACACTGGTTGGATTTGCACAGCACACCCAAGTCATGAATAAGCCAACCATGTTTTAACCCAGCTTGTTGAATGAACCTGCCTTATGCTAAAAGGTACAGGAGCAAGGCTGAGAAAAGGTAGGAGCTAATTCTAGATTTGCCAGATTTAAAACTAGAATGCTCCCAATTCAGCAAGAGGATTTCTAGGTAAGGCATAAAAATTTATATTCCTTTGTACAGACTGTTGTTGTCACAAGTAATTATCAACGTGTTTTTTTTAAAAAAATGACTTGTTACATCAGAACTAGGACCAGTTTTATAAGATGTTTTACTCTGTTTTGCCAAAATATTACTTGTATTATCAATCCCACCATAGCTTTAAAACCACAGCTAACTAAACCACATTATCGTTTAGTTAAATCAACAAACACACATAGAATCACAAACTATCAAATCTTATTTTAGCCTAATATATAGTATTATGTGGAACTAATTTATGAATCCGTGCTGGGTTAACAAACCATGGTTAAGTTCAAAAGTGAATGTCTTACAATCAAAATATTATATGGCTTGTTTTATAGTTAGCATGTAAGTTCATTGAGGTTTATTAAGCTGCATTTTATAATGGAGCATGTTTGGGGATTTTGGCTGCAAAGACTTATCTACAGAATAGAACCCAGAAGAGAACCATTATAAGAGTTTTGAATGTATTTGAGATTTACCTTGAACCAAACAGTCATATGGTAAAATGAAATACTTAAGGATTAAGTTCTGTGAGAGATTTTAAAAGTGCAAAGCTATAGGAAGAGCTTTAAAACAGATTTATCAAGTGCTTAGTTCTTCAATCCCTTAAAATACCATATTCTCTGAGCAAGTATATTTAACCACAAAGAAGTATACTTTCCAGTATGACTCTGTGGATTTTTAAAAAAAAGTAATTATTCTGTGGTTTGCAAATAACTGAGAAGGCCACTTCTCTTTACATATTAATGTCATTAATTTAATGCATAAATCAGCCTAGTTTGTCACAATTTTATCATGTCTTGTGGCAATTAAATGTGTGTGTGTGTGTGTATGTGTGTATATAAAATTTTCTTCTCATCCCTATGGATGGTGCGTGTCCTCCTCGACCTAGTATCCTCTACCGGAGGCCTGGGAGTGACAGTTCTGCACAATATCTTAGCTCTTCCTAGCACTGCACTCTTCTAGACAGAGAGCTCTGATGTTGTTCCTGGGATCTGTTGGAGCCCCTCTCCCAGCTTGGGAGTCACAGCCCCAAGTGCCCCTACTACCACTGGAAGCACTTCGGCCTTTACTTTTCACATCCTCTCTAGTTCCTCTTTCAGGCCCTGGTATTTCTCCGCCAAATTTATGCTTTGCTTGAATGAAAAGAAGTAGGGTGGTTCTCTTCACATGAAGTCTTCAAGACAAAACAAGGATCAAATTTATTTCTTGCAATTCAAGGTGCCCTTCTTACATGCTGTTGGGACTTCTAAGTGATTATGAGTGGAGTTAGGATATATGAGCTTTTATTGTAGACCTGGTCATTGGTTAGCTATAGAGTAGTCAGAAGGAAGAGATGAGATTTAAATAAGATAGATCACTCCCATTCCCTTTCCTCTAATTGAAGCAGGTATGTTTCAACATTTGGAAATACTTTGGATGCCTTTGAGGAAGGGTCCACTATTGATTTGGAAGGGCCATTTAGGCTCTCAAATCCAACCTCTTGGATTTGACATCCAATAGGAATGGCAATTAAAGCATCCCTTGAAAACTTCTGTCTAGCCTTTGCTGGAACTTGCAAAGGGATATGTGCACACATCCATTACTTCTCTCAGTAATTGGTTTCACTGTCAAACTGCTTTACCGCTGGGTTGTGTGGGTTTTTCCCAAACATTAAGACAGACTCTATCTTCTTGTGATTTAAGACCATAATTTTCTGCCTGCATTCTGGGTCAACAGAAAAGAGCTCATAGCCTTTCTGTGTGATGCCCTGTAGATACTTGAAGCGCTATCATATCTCCCTTAAGTCTTCTGTTGTCAAGGCTAAGCATATCCAGGTCCCTCAGTTGCTTATTGTAGAACTTCCCTTGCAGTCTCCTGATCATCTTTGATGTTCTTCTTTATACTTCTTTCAGTTTAATCTGCTATCTTCCTAAAGCATGGTGCCCAGAAGAGGACAATAGTACTCAAAGTAATATTTGACCTACAACAAATATTACTTCCCAAGATTTGGAAACTCTACAGTACTTCTGTTGATGAAGCCTGAAACTAGTTGGTCGTCTTTGCAGCCTACTTCTAATCTACAGAATTATTCTGAATGTTGGGGGTCTTCTAAAGCACTAGCTATTCAGTCCCTAAAAGGTGACAGTGCTTTCTCAGGATTTTACAATGGTTATGGAAAGCATCTACATGATCCTAGGAAAAGACACAGCTGCTTTAATGTGTTGTAGACTCAAAAGCAATTTCTGGGGCTCAAAACCGAAATTCTGTGCAGATGTATTTGCTATCCATCAAAGTTTGTATTATCTCTTAATGTGATAATCATGCCCTTTATCTCCTAAGAAAAATGTTGCAATTCCTTAAAATGTTGACAAACACTGAACCCAGAAACAAATCCAAACCAGCCATCAATACCTTGCTCCAGTTTGATGGTGAATTTATTTTCACTCATGTCCCCTCTAGGCAAAGCTAGATAAACCCAGTAAATATTTTGAAGTGGTTTAGCCATGTAGGAAGATACAATCCTTTAAATGTGCAAAGAAATCCACACCAGCCCTCCAGCCCAATTATAAATAAAGACTTCCAGAAGAAAAGATCACAAGGCTACCGAAGAAAGTAGCCAGAGGCACATTTATAAAAGTAAATAAAATCCTGTGGCAGAAAGTTAATCTAACTAGATCTATATCCTGAGATAAAATCCTCCAGCCCAGTGTAAACTTTTTTGGAGTTGTTGATTCAACAGCATCTCATACATTGATCTTAATTAGTCCAGTGAGTTATCTGAGGACTCCAGGCAGAAACAGGAACATGAGCAAAGGGAATTTTGGCAACTCTGTTTAAGTGGGGTGGATTTGATTACTAGCAGCCCTTCTTCTGGCTGGTGAGCAGGGAGAAGCAGAGACAAGGCTGTCCGTCAGGCAGTTTTCAAAGATCAGCAAGAACCGGGGAGGAAGTGGAACAATCTTCCTGACAGACAGCCTTGTGTGTTTCCGAAGTAGCTGACTGGGATGTGACTCAAGAGGTTGGAAATGGAATAACTGTCCCAGACAAGAGGTTTTGAACGTGGCAAGGCAGCCAGGGCTGGGCTTTCTCACGGATGGGGTTTTGGTGGGTTACAGGAGAGCTGTACACACACACACCAGGCACAAATTTTGCGGGATGTTAGATGAAAGACTGCCATGATTCATCATGATCATTGGTCTGCCTCTGAAGCTCTCTTTTCCTCAACAGAAAGTTCTATTCTGTAGGCAGCTATCTAGAAAATGAGCATTAATATAAATCTGGATTTCCAACCTCGGCAACTTTAAGACGCGCAGACCTCAACTCTCAGAATTCCCCAGCCAGCCATGCTGGCTGGGGAATTCTGAGAGTTGAGGTCTGCGCGTCTTAAAGTTGCCGAGGTTGAGAAACACTGGTATGAATGCTGCTGTAATTGATAATTCATTGCAGTTGAGCATTCAAGTTCAGAATTCGTTTATTAATTTGAGTTTAGAATTCTTTTATTAATTTGAGTTTAGAATTCATTTATTCAAGTTTAGAATTTCACTTACTCAAGTTTACAATTCATTTATTTATTCAAGTTTAGAATTCTTCATTAATTCAAGTTTCCATAGGCTTTACAACAGCCCCATAATGCAGGCTGCTGCTTTCATTTCCATACCTTAACATTGAGAGGTGGAGTGAAAGCAGGCTTGCCCATACTTGCGTGCCAATCCCGTGCATGCTCACTTAATAGTAAACCTCATTAAGTTCAGTGGACCTAACATTTGAGTTAACATGTGTGCAGTTGCTCATTATTTCCTATGCAGAGATGTATAAGCATACAGAAACACTGGTGCTGTCATAGTAATATACATGCAAGGAAGAGTTTAGATTCTGATGTTCTCCCGCTCAGTTCAATATGGCTATTGGATAAAAGCAAAATATAAGTAGGAGAACAGTAGGGTTCTTGTGGACAGTTGAGGCCCTACAAAAGAATAAGTTGAGGTGAGAGCAGCACTCAAACTTTGCACTCCATAAGCCAAGCTTTCCCTGTTGATAGATCACATCTGCCAAAATATCCAGCCACCATTTATTCTGACCTTGGCTATCATTGTGCATGTGCCTTTGAGTCAGTGTTGACTCCTGGCAGCTGCCAGGACTAGTCTCTGCAGTTTTCTTGGCAAGATTTCAGAAGTGGTTTCCATTACCTCCTTCCTAGGGCTGAGAGTCTGACTGGCACAATGACACCCAGTTGGCTTTGTGCCTAAGGCAGGACTAGAACTCATGGTCTCCTGGTTTCTAGCCTGGTGCCTGAAGCACTACACACACACAAAAAAGCCCCTATTGGCATTAATATTGGCATTAATCCTACTCATCTTTATTAAACATACAGATTATGCTTATTGCACAGTCCAGTCACAGAGGGATTGTGCCTTTTCAATAAAATTCAGCAGAAGGAACATTCCCCCATTTCTGTGTTTATCCTCCAGAAAGATCAACCCCTACTGTTACACAAAAAGTTTGGTGTGTGTGCATAAGAGTCAACATCTCATATCCTTAAGCAGAAACAACCACCAATAGAATTTCTAGACTCCATGTTCTACTCTTAATGCAGGGATTTCAGACATAAATGCAAAGCTATATTCCAGTGCATCCTCAATGGGTTACTGTTGGTGCAGATTGGACTTAAATCTGGTTCTCCTCAGTCATAATCCAACAACTTAATCACTATACAACAATAGCTCTTGTTCTGTCATTCATGTAGATGTTGCTCAAGCTGCACATGGTTTCCAGCAATTTGTTATATTAGTAATCAAGTCATGCACACCCAAATTTATAGCAGGACGCAGTGAAGCTCAGATGTGACTCAGATACATTTGGTTATTGCTAATATTTTGGAAGTTTTACCTCTCCATTGTGTTGCTGCATGGTGATTCACATGTAGATGCCAACTGAGCAAGTTTCTTGAGTTATAGGAGAATTAAATTTGCAAACATTTATTTATGGGGTAGCTTGGAATAAGAAGTGAGCTTGAATTAATCCTATTATTATATAATCATTTTCAATACGATATTGCACGTAGGCACCTTTGTTGATATATTTATGTCCTAAGGCAGTCCTGACAAGAAGAGGAGAAGAAGGAAAGACTGGCTTTAGTGCTAGATTTTTATGATATCATATTGCATTACATTAAATAGTGACAGACACCATCTTCAAGTCTTTGGAAAGCGGTCTTGCAGGTAGCAGGTAAAATTCCTATACATCTACAAATGGCAAAATAGAGATTTCAAAAATCCTCTGTATATGTGCCTAGGATCTAACTTATTATGGTCTTTCAACTCAATCTTTGATCATGCTTGGCCTCAAAAAGGTTCAGAGAGGCCAAACCAAGAGTCCTTGACTTGGATTTACCAAGAGACAGACAACTATATTACAGACTCTTCTCCATGTCAAAATATTTATTTAATGGCCTGTCTGTTCCCACAGGAAAGCCTTCACCATAGCAAGGGTTAACACTTTCTAAGGTGTTAAGGGAAGATATAGTACTCTCCCTTCCTTGGAACACTAATGTCCATGTTCAAATGAAGTTATCAAAACAGCCACCATATATTTCTCATGTTATTTTTAATGCTAGCTGGTACTCCAAGCTAATAACTCACCCATCCCCCTTACTAAGCATTTGGGCTGCTAGTGTATTTTTTATTATAAATCAGTTCACTGATATCTCTGTAAAGTTAGCTAGACCCTGTTCTGTTGAGATCACCAGAAGAGAGCACTGGGTTGAACCTGACATGGTTTCTTTTTTCTTTTATGAGTCCCAGTTTATTGTTGTATGTATTTTTTTTTAATTTGATGTATGACTGTTTATGAAGTAAATAAATGCATTAAAACTGAATAAAGCTTAATTTATGGTGAGTAGTCTTGTCACCTTCAGACTCAAAAGACCGAGTTCATATTTTAAGAATTCTGTGCAGCCTGCAACTTCTCCAATATCAACATGTTAATCTCTGTATCTCTTTAGGAATGTAATTTTTGACTGTTAGAAGAGTATTATTTTTATCTGCATGCCTTCCTAACCATCTCCTTCCCCCATATGTACTTTAAGTTCGGTACAAACCAAGATAACATTATTTTAAAATACAATGATTACGCTGAATTCATGCTGGCTGGGGAATTCTGAGTTGAAGTCCACACATCTTAAAGTTGCCAAGGTTGAGAAACACAGATAAATTATAGTTCAGATGACTTTCTGCTATATTATTTTCCTTCTTCACCAAAGATAAGGCACTGAAATCGTTTTCTAAACATTTTTTTAGGTATTCAGCACTGAACTGGTGACATCCATCATGTTGGTCAGTACTCTGTGTTTAACCTGCTGATACTGGTGGCAAAAGACAATTGGATTGAGAAAAGGAACTTTTCATAGTCATATCTCTAGGCAGTATATTCACCAAACTAGCCATGTTCTTTGTGCAAATATGGATGATAAGATTAATCTATGATTCACATATTACTTAATCTTAACTTTCATTGTTCCACAACTATACAAATAACACTGGCAAGCAGATTAGTACAGATACCTCAGCATGAGAGTTTTCTCTAAAGCAATTCTTCAAATGTTTCTATAAAACTCTAAAAGAATTATTTTCCCTCCACTTATTAGACCTTGAGAGCTGCATACTAAAATCATCTTAAATTTTCATAAGTGTCCCATGTTTCTATTTACTTGTCTTTCTGGGTATAAATAAGAAGGTTTATTTCAGTGACAGGATGAAGTCTGTTGGAGAGAAATGTCTAGTGTTTTTGGCCTGACGGTTAATATAATCATCATCAGCATGGTCACTTTATCATCTAGACTGCAAATCATTATCTTGTAGTGCAGACATTTGGCAGGATGTGACTAGTTGCAAGTTCCAAGAAGGAAAAGGTTAGGCCATGAAGCTAAAGGGCATGGAAAGAAGAAAGAAATTCCAGACTAGGAGGAAGTAACTCCCAGATAGCTATTGCTACCAAGTGTGACAAAGCCAAAGAATTCAAGAATCAAAAGTAACCAGAGTGGAGAATGGGCAACTGGTGCTTCAGAGCAACTGCCAACTCCTAACCATGTCTTGAGCCCAAGGCTGTGCTCTCAGTTGCTTTCTCTTCTGTAAAGTTAGGTCACTTCTGTAAAGTTAGGTCAGCTCTGCTCATGGTCACTCATACTTAGCCACCTCCCAGTTTGGGAACCTCAGACAGCCTTACCTGAGCTACTATACCTCACTGACAATGGTCTCCACGTAGATCAAGGCTTGCATAAAGCTAGCTAAGACTCAAAATAAACCTGCCCCACAGTGAATTATGGGCTAATCTAGAAATGCAGCCATATCAGTCTTCAACACTAATGTTCACTAATAGCTATCTGTAGGGTGCCACATAGTCCTCCATGTCCTCCTTGGGATCAGCTTTGGGGTGTCCTCATATAGAATGGCTGGCTTTGCTGTAGGAAATTGGTACATTGGACTTAGCAGGAAGGTATATATTTTTACAATTGAAACAAGGCATCCGGGCATGAGCAGAAAAAAAAAAATGGGGGGAGGGCTGAGCATGCTGGAAAAGCATAGGAAACAATTAGACGTCATCTATTCATTTCCTCTTTGTGATATGCCTAGTTTGTAGTTTGTGTGACAAATAGGTCTTGTCACCAGCCATCCCCAGCACCACACACACTGCTGCCACTTGGGAAGGGATCTGCATAAAAAATGGTTCCCCATATAATCTGAGAATGTATGACTTGGGAGGAAATGTTGAGGCCATCTAGTCCAACCCCCTGCGCAGCACAGGAATGCATTAAGGTAAAGGTAAAGGTTTCCCTTGACGTAAAGTCCAGTCGTGTCCGACTCTAGGGGGCGGTGCTCATCTCCGTTTCTAAGCCTTGGAGCCGGCGTCCCTAAGGACCCGTCCGTGGTCATGTGGCCGGCATGACTCACGGAACGCCGTTACCTTCCCGCCGAAGCGGTACCAATTAATCTCACATTTGCATGTTTTCGAACTGCTTGGTGTGCAGGAGCTGGGACGAGCAATGGGAGCTCACCCCGCCGCGCGGTTTCGAACCGCCGACCTTCCGATCGGCAGCTCAGCGGTTTAACCCGCAGCGCCACCGCGTCCCCATACCAAAAAGTTTAAGCTATCCACCTCCCATTTGAAAACCTCCAACAAGGGGAGGGAGAGTCCATTGTTCGTTGAAGCAAACTCTTCCGTTGCTTCAAAACTCATTACCATCTGGAAATTCCCCATATTCAGCCAAAATGTCTTGTCTTTTAATATCAACTCAATCACCTTTGTGTCAGCATTCAGAGAGAATGCTTCCACCCCCTCTCGCACATGGCAGGCTTTTCAATATTCATAGGCCGCTATCGCGTCTCCTCTTATTCTTCTGTATCCCTTTGTAAGTAATGAGCAGAGGGGAGGCTGCTACAGTGGCAAAGGCAATATTGATGTGATTCTCCCAAAGGACATTGCCCCAGCTGCTCTCTGCCCATGCAATGCTATCAGTGTTCATGTTTTGTTAAGAGTCACACCTCTCGATTACCAATATCCTTTCCACAACTTTCCCTAAACACCCAGTTTTCCCTCTTTTAGGGTATTAAGGAGCAAGCGAGATTTAAAGTGACATCCATATCAAGCTTGAAAACCTCCCTGCCCCCGAATGGGTTACATTTTTTGTTTCATGTTTGCTCTGGTGATGCCCTAATAGCACTGTGGGATCTCACATAGTTCCTGGAAGACAAAAATTAAAAGTACGGCTCCTGTGCTACTCTAAACCAGCAAGATGGTATCAGAATTTTAATTCAGCAGTCACGTACATTACAATTGCTCCTCAAAAAAAGTGGGGGGCACTTTCAGACACTTTGTAGAGTGCAAGAAGAAACTGACATTTCTATCCTGAAGACCAATCAAAAACTCCCTGTAGAGAAATCCACAGAGGAAGGAAAACAGGACTAGCCCTACCGTTACTGTCCAGAGTCACTGGGAGTCGGGCGGCATATAGAGGAGGAGGAGGGAGCAACCAATCCATGCAGCAGATGTTGGAGGCGGGAAGCCTCAAGACTGAAGCTGCTCCCTTCTATTGGAAAACCCATAGCCTGCCCTGAGTCCATCATTTAGAGTGACATAAGATACAGTAGGTGGGTGATGATTTTATGGCCATGAAAAGTGGGAAGTGGATTCATCGTCTCCCCCCTCAAACAACAGAATGTCTTCAGACCGGAAGAGAATATATATATTTCCTATTAACTAAGCAATCCATAGAAACTTTTAAAAGGTAGCAAAATATTGTTGAATCATGATCACCGTAAAGGAACTCTTACAATTAAGTTCTGGTAGATCGTTCTCATGTTGAAAGGCAATTAGCTACATATTTCTCCTTGTAATAGTTTAGTTTTATTACGTGTTTACTTGTGTGATGTTCTGGCTTGTGATGCAAAATAAAATTTGAAACTGAACAATGCGTGTTTGTTTTCGGTTACCTATGCTCAAGCTTCATCATGGGCATCAGTAACAAATGCCTTGGAACTAAGGGCTTGTGCCAAGACTAAGCTACAATTATATTCTGACAGAAATCAGTGGAGTTTAATTATTTTAATTAAATTAAATTTTGGATTTTGGAGGGAGTAGAAAGCAAGGAAGTCTAAGTCCCATCCATAAAGTGAGTATTTTTTAATACAATGCTTTAATCTTTCTTGCAAAGGTGGAGTGTTTGCTGCTTACAGTCAGCTACAAACACAGTGACCTGCGAGCCTAAGTAACAAGAAAATGATTGGAATGTGCAGATGCACACACTGACGTTTGCTCAGACTATAAGTCATGTCAGTTTAGCATGGCTGACGTTATTTTTTACACTATTCCATCTATTGTTCAGACCACAAATCTCCTATTTACATTCAGCAGTATGAAAATTTAACACGAATCTTCCGTGTGGGTTACGACAATATTAGCTAACATCCTCTTTCAGTTCTTCTGGGCTGCTAATGCAAACAAGGTCAGGTTGTGCAACAAAAATGTCAACTTTTTCCAGAATAACAAGAGTTTTCCAGCCATCCTGGTGGCTAGAAGGGGGTTGTAAATCTCTGCCTCCACTCTTGGTAATGAATATATAATGCATTAAATTTTATATTTGGTTTTGTCCACAGAGCCAGTGTTTTATTGGGTTGTTGTTTATTCATTCAGTTGCCTCCGACTCTTCGTGACTTCATGGACCAGCCCATGCCAGAGCTTCCTGTTGGTTGTCAACACCCCCAGCTCCCCCAGGGACGAGTCCGTCACCTCTAGAATATCATCCATCCATCTTGCCCTTGGTCGGCCCCTCTTCCTTTTGCCCTCCACTCTCCCTAGCATCAGCATCTTCTCCAGGGTGTTCTGTCTTCTCATTATGTGGCCAAAGTATTTCAGTTTTGCCTTTAATATCATTCCCTCAAGTGAGCAGTCTGGCTTTATTTCCTGGAGGATGGACTGGTTGGATCTTCTTGCAATCCAAGGCACTCTCAGAATTTTTCTCCAACACCACAGTTCCAAAGCATCGATCTTCCTTCTCTCAGCCTTCCTTATGGTCCAGGTTTTAATGGGATCTTCTTATAATGTCACTCTAGAAGTCTACATTGATTAATTATTTGGCTAGATTTATATCGACAAAGAGAAAAGGCGGGATATAAACTATAAACTTTCTTCAGTGGCTTACACTGGATTGTCCCTTTATGACCACAAAACTAACCAGTAAGGTAGGCTGGGCAGAAAGACAGAGTGATTGGCCCAAAGTCCCATGTGTTTCCAGGGATGAGGATGGACTTGAATCAGTCCTAGGCCAGCACTTCAAGCGGTACGCCACCCTACACCATTCTTACTACCTCTTCCCTGATGTTGATCTACAGCATTTCCACAATCCCTTTCCCCCCAAGTAGAGGTCTGTGTAGCTGTGTTGTCAATTCTTCACCTGTCATTTGCTGTCAGCTATTAGGAAAGGCAGAAGAGCAGGCTGGGACATTGTTTCCTGATCAGTTGGCAGTCAGTTCTCTGACCATCAAACACCATCAGTCCTACATATCCTCCTATGTAAGCTGAGTTTGATTTCCCATTCCATAGAAACAATAGAACTACAAGTGCTTTTATTCTCTTTGATGAGTTGTCAGTAACCTGTGGAACGGCATTCCGTCTGTGCTTAGGTAGCTCTGCTGAGATGTTAGATATTCAGAAGTCTTTTGGCGAGAGGGCCCCAATGTAGGCTGACCATATTTCCTTGAGACAAAAACAGGACATTGGGATAGCAAAACGGGCAGGGCTGGGTGACGGGCTGGATTGGCAGGTTTTCTTGGGCTGGGAATCTTCAGATTCCTTCGTTTGCAAGAGGCAAGGCTGGGCTGGAGAGTCTAGTGAACGGTTGTCCCCGACAAGCCATTCCTCCTCTGGCTGTGCTTTTATATTCTTTTCTTCCCGCCCTTTCAAGGCAGGAGCCAATCGGCTCGCCCTTTGATCACCACCTATCAGCTGATCCTGGGTTTTTTTTTAGGTTTCCTGCCGGGTTGAGCTCTGCGGCTTTTTTCCCGCCATTTCTGCTGAACTCCCCCTCCTTCCCCTCAAAGTCAGACTGCCTTCTGACAGGTTCATGGGAACTTTCAAATTTTTAAATAAGGTTTTTAAGAAAACGGGACAAAATGGAATTTATATTAAAATGATGGGACAGTCTGGAAATGTTAAAAAAACGGGACTGAATGGGACATATGGTCACCCTACCGCAATGCCATCTCAGCAGTTGGCAATGAATCAGAAGAGAAGGATTTGTCTCCATTCCATTCCTGCATTATGGCTTTTCTTCAGAACATATTCAGAACTGCTTTTTTGGGCACTTCTTTTTTTATCTGAATTTTTTTGCACATTATTAGTTAAGTTAAATACTATAAATAACATATACTGTATGCAGAGTTGCTAATTCATAATGTCAGTCTCCAAGTGATTGGAATTCCTTGGCAATGATAAGAAAATGAGGTTCCATTGCCTTTTTCCTGGGTAGGTGGTTGTTTAACTTCCCAATTTAAATTATATCCTTAAGATTTCCTGGAGATCTCCAGTCCAAAACCCCAACTAAGCCTGATAGCTTCTACCCCCAGACAAGGACACCCCCAGGTGCTACCTGCTGCTGAGACCATTCATATTGACAATCTGCATAATGGAATAAAATCGAGTTGCATAAAAATAGAATGGTCAATAGGGGATGGCTGCACGTGCTGCACCAAGTCATGGTTTGTTTGAACCTTGGTTTTCCAATTACCCATAATTTGCTCTGCTATTACAGTAAGCCCCATGAACTATAGTTTACAAACTACAATGGCTGGGTTCAATACATGATACAATGCTGAAATGAAAACAAACCACATGATGGTTAAGCATGGTGTGGCTCCTGCTGTTCCTCCTTAGAATTTTTAAAAAATCTTGAATTTGACAGCCAATTATATATTCATTCATTCATTCATTTTTCATACATGTATATACTGTATTGTTGAGTTCCAAGGAGTCTGGGTTATTTAAAACATAAATCAACAGCAAAGCCCAAACAGCCCAATACTCAATTAAAAAATCAGGCCGTCCCTGGCCAAGACAATAGCAAAACTAGCATAAAGTCATAAACAATCATACATTAAATGCCTGTTTAAACCAATCTTAACAGCCCTGCAGAAGACCAATAGTGAACATGCTGGGTGAACTTCCAAGGGCAGGGTATTCCATAGTGTGGGAGAAGAAGATTGTCTCTAGATCCATGTGCCTTTGACCTCTCATGCACAGGGACCCTAAGCATCTTTTCCCTGGATGTTTGCACAGGACAGGTCAATCTGGAGGATCTGAAGTATTCTGAAGCCAAGCTATGAAGGGAATTATAGATTAGGACCAACAATTTAATTTAATTTAATTTAATTTAATTTAATAATTTAATTTAAAATTTAATTTAAAATTTAATTTGTTATAGCTGCTCACTCCATTAGACTGGGCAGCTTACAAAATCCATAAAACAATTAAAACAACCACACAGAAACAGGCAGCCCAGATTAAAACTACCCAAACAATAAACTATACAAATATGACAGGGCCCCACAAATGCATCAACAGACACAGACTGGGCCTGGTCTTAAGGAGAGTATCTCTGAGGGCATGCTGTTCCAGAGGGTGGGGGCAGCAACAGAGAAGGCACGCTTCCCCAGTCCCAGAAGATGGTAACATTGAATAGAAGGGACCTGGAGCACACTAACATTGACTGAACATATTGGGTGGGCAGAAACAGTTGGAGATAGGTGCTCCCTCAGATAAGCAGGCCCTATACCATGAAACATTAGTCTTAATCTAAAACTGGGCTTGAAAACCTGCTGGTAACTGATGTAACAACTACAAAATTGGGCTTATATTGCAATACTGGCTCTTCCCAGTAGCCACTTGGCTGCTGCGTTTTGAACCAGTGGTAGTTTCAAGTTGTCTCCAAAGGCAGTACCATGTACAGTGGATTACAATAGTCTGAGTATGTGACAATGCAAGTGTGAGTCACTGTCCCAAAAGGACTGCCTAAACTAAATAAAGGTTCCCAGTATATACTATACCTGAATGTGGGCATACATCTGTGATCAGTTGTATTTCCTCTTTATCTTTCATCACCAACACTCTAGGAATCTCTTTAGTCTCTTCAGTCCTGCAACTCCTCAGTAAATCAGGAGGTGTCTCAGGATCAGTGACAGGAGAGAGGCTATTTAGGAGCAAGTTCACCCAACACCATACCATCTCTCCTGTATATTCCATAAAGCAATAGGCACATGGTGGACCAGCCCTGAGTTACAAACACTCAGGAAATCAGCTGGATCTATCAAGCACTTGAGGCAAATAATCCTAACTGGTCCTCTAAAAAATCAGGATGCCAACAATATGTAGTTTGACTGGAAAGTGATTTGACCATAGCAAAAATTAACAATACAGAATTTGCTCTGGAGTGAACACCAGGCCTAACAGGATCTCATATGCATAAGGACTGAGATAACGTAGGACAAGCATATGGTTGCTATAGATGCTATTATATCCTGAGCATATCTGGGCCCCAGCCCCAAGCAACAGAGGTTGAAGTATTCCCAACGCTTTAAATACAGGATGAAGCCATAAGGGGCTGTGCTTCTTTGAGATCCATACAGATAAGCATTGTCCTCTGTGAAGTAGGGGACATGTCAACTATACAAGACTTGTATAAGTTTGTGTCATTAGATTACATGTGTATCAAAACTGCAGTTTTTATTGCAACACTATACTAGCAATTATAGTACATAACTCTAGGACTGAGCAAGCCAGTTGCTCAGTGAAACCTAAGAGAGAGAGAAGACGAGAGAATATTTCAGATTGTATTAGAAATGAAATGGCTAACAGGAGACATGTAATAGCTCATTACTCTCTTCCTCCTGTCTTAGAGAGCAAAGGACAGCTTGAACATGAGATTTTGGCTTCATCATCATCCATCTTTCTGGGTTAATAATCACACAGGCCAACAGGATCAAGTTCTGTTGTAATATCAATCCCAGATCAAATAGAAACTTTGGCCTTTGTAACTGTCAGGACAGCATCATCAGCCTTTCAGGAATGGTGCAATCAGGTGTCTTGAAGGCTTTGGAACCTTTGCGCCAGGGTTCTTCCTGGCAAGGTGGACTGGAACCAATTGAACAGCCACCCCAAAATCCAGAACATCTGATAAGTAAGTTTTATTGTGGAAAAGCTGAGAAGCTATTATAATTCCAACACTTGCTGTGTCTCAGACACCAGTCTTATTTATAGTGAGATCCATGTTCAGATGTTTGTGCTTCTTTGTCCCACATGAGCTATGCAACAGACACTTTTGGGTGGGAGGCTTGGTTTCCATCTGTCTCTTGTTTTGGTAATGGACAGCTCTGATAGCAAGTTGTTTTTCTCTGACTGTGGGAGAATTGAGTCTTGTGCTCAGGGACTTTCCAGAGCAGCAGAACATTTTATGTATCCAGCAAAATAAACACTTAAGCTGTTTGGCTTTCCAGATATGGCATTCTTGTAATCCAGTACAGAATTAATGAGTGTAATCATCATCACTTTCTGTAGCTGTATACCTCAGATACATTAACCAGACTATAAAAACTTCTCTGAAACTTGCAGAGAGCTGGTTTCAGTCCCTGCCATTAGCAATCAAGCCTTTCTTTACATTAAATAAATCAATGCTTTCTTTACATTAAATAAATCAATGCTGTTCATTGCCATGTTTTGTTAATGCCTCACATGGAAAGGCATGAGAAATTGTAATTAAATTAATATTAATCCCTGTGGGATAACCCCCAATAGTCCCTATTTTTGCTATAATATATTATTATTGTACCTGCATAGGAATTTACTGGGATGTGCATGCCACACTATAGAGACAGAGATAGAAGATGATAGATAAGGATGATGGATAGACGATTGATAGATAGATTATAGATAATATTTTCTAAAAATGTATGGAAAATCACATGTAAATTGATAGAGAAGCCAATGATATAAAACATGGCCAGATTGGCAAACCTTGAATAATGGAGGACCACTAAACCTTAAAGGCTCTTGGTGCTCAGCTACACTGCTCTTGTTCTACAATGAATTGGTTCAGAAGCAGAGCATGCTCTGAAGGGGAGCATGCTCTGCCCTCTAAAGTTAGCCAGAAGATACCTTTCTTCCAATTGCTATAGAGAACGCAGCAAAAAAACCCAGAAGTCTGGTTCCAACAGAAGGAGTAGATGCTAGAAGCTTAGTTAGACTCCAGTTGGAAGGGACCCCAATGATCCACCTTTGTTCAGTGTGCAGAGAAACTAGTTAAACCATCCATGAGAGGTGGCTGTCCATCCTATTTTTGAAAACTTCCAGAGATGGAAAAGCTACAACTTTTGTAGGTAGACTGTGCCACTATTATACAGTTCTTACCATCAGAAAGGTCTTCCTTATATTTAAATGAAATCTAGGTAGCTGCAACATATACTTCCTTTCATTCCATCTAGTTAAGAACTATTGTCTCTAACCCAGGGATGCAGAGTTCATCTGCTGAGGGAGATGTTTGACTAATTAATTGATTGACAGGCAAATAGACAAATACAGAGAGTGACAAAAGGGAGAGAGAGAGAGAGGTGCAGTTAATTCTCTCAGCCCAACCTACCTTACTTAATTGTTCTGGGAATAAATTAGGGAGAGAGTCTCGTGTATGTTGTCTTGACCTCTGAGTGAAAAGGTGGGATAGAAATTGCAATGAATGAATGAATGAATGAATGAATGAATGAATGAATGAATGAATAGTTGTAACCAGTAGTAAGCCATTTTGAGAATCAGCTGCTTGAAATGGGGGTATAACTTTTTTCTCCTCCTTTAAAAAAATATAATGCTATTGGCAGGTGCTGTTCCTGTCCAATAAATGGGAGCCATACAGAAAGATGTTAAGGTTCTGCATTCACATGCTCAGATGATTTCAGATTTCAGCTTTGTGTATTTCAATCCACATTTCTGCTGCATTCTCACGCTTATTTCTTCATGGCTATACTATCTGTCTGTGTAAAGGTTCCCTGCACAGCTCAGCACAGAATGAGGAGTGTAGAATATTAAAACAACCTTATGCCATTTAAAGCAAAAACAGACAACAGAGCTCTTGTGAATCCTACCCTTTGCATGCACAAAACTTTGCATTTAGTTTGGGCATTGGGATCAGGTGAACCTGAGATGCTAAACAAAAGCTATCAGTAGATTACCAAGGTGGTGCAATCACTGGGGTGACACTGGGGCAATGATAGGTAAGCTGGCTGAGCTGAAAGGGAATTTTAGTCCATGAATGACCTAGCTTGATATACGACCCCAGCAAATAAAGTCAAGTGGGTCTTCTGTAAATAGTAATCTGGAGCCAACTCTCAGTTTCGTTCTTCTTCTCCTCTCTCTTGAATCCCAAAGAGATTAGCAATATTCATTCTCCGTAACTAGACCACAAGAGAAAAATATTCCAGTTGCTAAGCAATGAATTTCAGTCTATCATTTTATGCAATAAATATCCAGTGAATGAGGGGAGAAGCTATTCATAGCAGAACTTGAACCTAAAAAAGTTATTTGACTTTTATTGTTAGGGAGAAGTTGGGCGAAGTTGGGAATTCCAGATTGTCATTAAAAAGCAGCAATTGTTACACAGTGGAGACATTCCAAGGACACATCAAAGGGGAATAAGGAAGTTATCGCTTTATTACAGTTCAGTTGAGGAATATATCATGCTACCATTCTAAAAAAGGATTGTGCTATAAAAAAAACACTCTGTGCAAGAGCTGGTGTAGTCAGTGGAGAATACTGACCCCACAATACCTGTGAGGTCATATTTTTGTATTCGTATTCCTTGACACACTCTGGTGCTTCAACACTCCATCTGTAAAATGGTGCTGTTGTGTCTTCCTCTCTCACAAAACTGGGGAATGAGGAAGGAAAGGGATGCCTGTTTAGCAGTTGCACATTTGTCTTGTCTGTCGGTATCTGTGAAAAGAACACTCATCTCTGAGAAAGCAAGCAGGAAGTCAGCTAGGGTGACCACTGGGGCCTTGGAAGTATGGGCCAGATGCCAATCTTCTGTTTGAAGTGTCCTCATCTGTTTGAAGGGCTTTTGTTCATCTCAATTCCACTTTAGAGATCACAAACCTGAAAAAGTGAGAGCGACGGGCCCTTGAAATTGCCCATCTTCAGTTGACTTCTAAAGCATCTGGCTGTGATACTCACATAATTCCTCTGGCCTTAGTCCTTCCTGCTATCCTGTAATGCTATTTAAAGTTTAGTCCTTGTGTTTAAATTTGCATCAGGCATATGCATATTTAATGTCCATTTTATGCTGATGCATTTTCACCTCTTTGATGATGCAGATGTGCCCACCTTCATTTGTTCCTGATGGGCTCATTCTGAATTCTGGAGAAATCCTGGACTATTTTCAAGCTGGCAGCAGCATATTGCTTTCTTATGTTATTCAGGTGACCAGAACTGCCTCCAGCTGCCTATGGAGAAGTGCAAACAAATAGCCTCCCATCGCACCAGGTGACACACCTTGCCCTCAGTCTCCCCTTGGAGCTTCTCTTCTTCATGGTAAGAAAAAATCAAGCTGACACTGTGTAGAGTAGTGACAAAGAGGAAGGACTGAAAGAAAGGCAATGAAGTGCCACCGTGCCTTAGCTTGAAACATAGAATTGTAGAGTTGGAAGGGTTCATAAGGATCATGGCTCTGCAATGTGCAGGGAAACAAGTCTGTTCTTAAAAACCTCCAGAAGTGGAGAGCCCACAGCCTCCATAGCTAGACTGCTCCGCTGTTTTACAGATCTTATCTTCAGCAAATTTTTCTTTATATTTAAATGAAATCTAGGTAGCTACTAGTTATACCTGTTCTTTCTGGACTGAGTTCCTGTCATGTTCACCGTTTCAACGTTCTGTTAACATCGTAACGTTTCGCATGTCACCTGTCTGATCCGTGTATTGCAGGCTTGCAGGCTTGCTGGTATTTTTCCGTTTCTCTTTGTTTCTTATCTTGCTGCTTAGGAATGTATGTTTGGGTTTGTAGCTCTGTTCAAGGTTACTTTCTCAGGCCGATGTAACGGGTGCTAGCACCTGGGAGGGGGTGGTTGCTAACGGGGGATAGGGGCGGGATTGGTTTGGAAGCAAGGGTTTTTAGTTTGTATTTGGCGCGCTTTTGCTCATTCTCAGCTTTCTCTGTATTTGCACACTATTCTTATAATAAATCAGTTATCTTTAAGCTCTGGCTTGTGAGACTGAGTATTATGGAGTAGGCAACCATTACATAAAGCTGAGAATCTATAAGTATATTTTCCGCTAGCCCCATCCAAGTCTTTGGTAAAAGGGAGCGCTAGCGATGACAGAACCTGGGCTGCGAGAGAGCGAAGGGAGCGAGGAAGAACCTGATACCACAAAGGCTATTGCGACCTCGAGCTCCCGAGCTCAGAGGGCAGCCCGCCAGGATAAGCGGGGTATCCAGATGGAAGACTGAGGTTTACCGTCTGAAGTGAGGGGCGCTACAGGGGATGGTTATCGGACCGGGGAGGAAGAAGACTCCGAGGTCGAATAGCCCCAAGCATCCTGGGAACCGGAGATTCCGTTGTCACCTACGATCTTGGTGACCACGGGACCCTTGGAAGAACCTGTTACCCCCACCCGCATAAAAGCACTAGAGGAGAAAATCGAATCTCTAGTGGCCATGTTAAAATAAAACTCCAGGGGGTCGGGGTCCCTGCGAGAGGGTCTGGAGGAAATTCCAACCCGACGGCCCAACCCGGTGACGAGATCCCCATCGCCCAGGGGAAGAAGTAGGACTCGGGTTCCCCGGCAATCGAAGGGAAAAGCGTCGGGAGTGACCAGGGAAGGGTCACAGATGGTGGGCAGGCATTCGTTGGCATTCGCGGAGCCCCCTGAGGCACACGAATCGACAAGAACCCCTCCACCTTTTATGGTAAAGTTTGATGGCGATCCCACAAAGTTGTCCTTCTTTATTACTAATGCTTGGAATTATATGGAGGACTGGGGGCGAAGTTTTCGCTCAGAACATGGCAAAATTAATGCCCTTGCCAATAAGCTAAAGGGAAGGGCAGCGAATTGGTATGTCCAATTATGCCAAGCCGAAGCCATGGAGTTAGAAGACTGTGAGGAGTTCCTGTGGGCGTTAAAGCAGCACTTTGAAGATCCCTTGGCACAGGAACGAGCGAAACGGGCACTGAAGAAACTTTCCCAGGGGTCTCTCTCAGTCGCAGATTATGCCTTAGAGTTCAAAGCCCTGGCTGGAAAGGTGGAGGACTGGTCCCAGTCAACTCTAGTGGAAATGTTCAAACAGGGACTGGAGACGGAGGTCCTCCGATGGGCTTTGGGACGTGATGATCCGAAAACGTTGTATGGGTGGATTCAGCTGGCCGGCAGTGCTGAAAACGCCCTAGAGACTTTCGCACATAACAAGGAATTGAAGCAAGGGAAGTCAGGTAAAAGTGCCTGTGCCCCGGGATTCTCAACTCGCCCCAAACCGAAGAGTTGGGAGGAAGAACGAGAACGGCGTTTCGCCAAGGGCCAGTGCCTGAGATGCGGGAAAGAAGGACATCGAGCAGCTTTGTGCCCAAAAAAGAGATCCGAGGAGCGGCCAGGGAAGTCGTCCGGAAAGTCTCCTTTGGTACCGAGGAAGATGAGGGCTGCCCGCGCGGAGGATGATCCTAACGACAACCCTTTCGGGGGAGAGGAGGAGGAACTGGATTTCATACAGCCAGTGGGAAAAGGCAACCACCTGCTCTGAAGGGCGCCATGGGGCAGGTGGAGGAAGATGGGCGCGACCATGATTCGGTGAGTGGGAATTTTCCTACCCTGACGGTCAAAGTGAAATTGGGATCCAGTACCCAAACGGTGGAGGTGTGGGCCATGCTTGACTCAGGCTGCTGATGTTCCTTAATGCACCCGGACCTAGTAGCCACCTTAGAACTCCCTAGGTTCCCTTTGAAGCAGCCAATGGTTTTTACGCAATTGGACGGGACTATGGCTGGGGGTAAACCAGTCACTCACTCTACAGGACTGGTGGCGCTGCAAATGGGTACTCATTGGGAGAAAGTACCCTTTGTCATAGCACCGGTGGGGGGCCCATTGGTCATTTTAGGGATGCCCTGGTTTGTCGAGCAAAATCCTTTTATCAACTGGATGCATAGGACTGTGACATTCACTGATGGATTTTATAAAGTGCCAGAAAAGGATTTACTGGGAGACAAGGAGGGTGGGCGGGCAGCCACAATGACTGTACAAACTCTGGAACCACTAGAAGGGCTGCCCGTGCAATATCAAGACTTTGCAGATGTGTTTGGAGAAAAGGAGGCGGATTGCTTGCCGCCTCACCGAAAGACAGACTGCGCTATTGAATTTCTACCCAATGTGAAATTGCCTAACCCAAAGATCTATGCTATGTCCCCAAAGGAGTTGGCTACACTGAGGGAGTTCATTGACAAAAACCTAGCCAGGGGTTTTATTGAGCCAGCCAACTCCCCAGTGGGGGCACCTGTCCTTTTTAGACCAAAAAAGGACGGTTCTTTGAGGCTATGTACAGATTTCTGCGGGCTCAATGCAGTGTCAATTTTAAATAAATATCCTTTGCCCTTAATCAAAGATATGTTATAACATCTGGCCAGAGGTAAAATCTTCTCAAAATTGGACTTGAGGGAAGCCTATTTTCGTATTCGTATACAGGAAGGGGATGAGTGGAAAACAGCGTTTAACTGTCCTCTGGGGGCTTTCCAATATAAAGTGTTACCCTTTGGTTTGTCGGGAGCGCCTGGTGTTTTTATGCAACTAATTAATGAGGTCTTGCATGACCACCTGTTCAAAGGGGTATTGGTATATTTGGATGATGTATTGATTTATACTGAAACAATGGCAGAACATGTTCACTTGGTGCGTCAAGTGCTCGCTAAACTGAGAAAGGCTGAGTTGTATGCTAAATTGTCGAAATGTGCTTTTCATCAGTCGGAAATTGACTATCTGGGCTACAGGATTTCAGAAGAGGGCATTGAAATGGACCCCTCAAAAGTTGAAGCCATAGTCGCATGGGAACCCCCACGCACACGGCGCCAATTACAAAGTTTCCTTGGCTTCACCAATTTCTATCGGGCATTTGCCCAAAATTTCGCAGAAATTGCCCTCCCCCTCACTGACTTACTCAAAACTAAAGCTCAGGGGGATACGCAGCATTCAAGAAATCCAGGGGCACTACTTAAGTGGACCCCAGCCTGCCAACAGGCGTTTGACGTGCTCAAACAACTGTTTACAACAGAACCTATCCTGAGGCATCCCGACCCGACTAAGCCGTTTGTGGTGCAGGTCGATGCCTCCGATTTCTCCATCGGAGCCCTTCTGCTCCAAGCAGATCAGTCCGGCCGCTTGAAACCCTGCGCGTACCTATCTCGTAAGTTCACGGAAACGGAGAGGAGGTGGCATGTCTGGGAAAAGGAGGCGTTCGCTGTAAAAGCAGCGTTGGAAACCTGGCGCCACTTATTAGAGGGGGCTTCTCAACCTTTTGAAGTTTGGACTGACCATAAAAACCTGGAGGCACTAAGCACCAGTCGAAAACTCAGCCCTAAACAAATTAGATGGGCTGAATTCTTTAGCCGCTTTGATTTTTCCCTTAAGTTCATTCCGGGAAAGAAAAACTTTTTGGCCGACGCCTTATCCCGCAGACCCCAAGATTCTGGCCCTGGGCCAATCGTTCAGGGTACTGTGTGGACTGAAAAGCAATTGGGCTTTGCAGCTGTGACGCGTAGTCAGACGTGGACCCAGCAAGCTCAATGGACAGCCACTCCTCCTCCCTCCAGTCCGGGACGTTTGCCAATTCCTTCCGATTTGCAACAATATTTTCTTTTCCACCTGAAATCTGATACTTGGTTGCAGGCAAACTTAAACAATGTTACTCTTGATGGGGATTTTGCCTGGAAGAACGGTCGTCTTTACGTACCTGAGGCTTTACGAAAGACGATCCTGCTACGCTCTCATGATGATAAACAGGCTGGTCATTTTGGTTACCTTAAGACTCTCCATCTCATCAGATGACAGTTTTGGTGGCCGACTCTCATGAGGGATATAAAAGCTTATGTGGCTGCTTGTCCTGTTTGTGCGGCGACCAAGCGCAACGCAGGAAAACCCCAAGGCTTTCTGCAACCTGTAGCTAACCCTTCCTATCCTTGGCAAGAAATCTCCATGGACTTTATAGTTGACCTACCACCCAGTCAACATAAAACGGTAATTTGGGTGGTGAAAGACTTTTTCTCTAAACAAGCGCATTTCATCCCCTGCGCTTCCATTCCCACCGCACAACAGTTAGCCCACCTATTTCTAGTACACGTGTACCGGCTCCACGGGAGCCCCTCCTGCTTGGTGAGTGACAGGGGCTCACAATTTACGTCACAATTTTGGCGGGCGTTTATGAAATTGGTTGGTACCGAACAAGCCCTCTCTACGGCATGGCATCCTGAGACGGATGGATCTACTGAGGCTGTTAATTCCACATTGGAACAATATTTACGTGCTTTTGTTAATTATCAACAAGACAACTGGGTGGATCTTCTTCCCTTTGCTGAGGTTGCTTATAACAACGCGGTACATCTGTCATGAGTGCCGTTGAGCTGAAGTCATCAGCGCAATGGCACACATGACAATAGCAAGGAAATAGGAGAAGGGGCTCAAGATAAGTAGCCATCAACTCACAACGACTAACGGCCAACAAACAATAACTAAACGGATCACGGAGCACACCCAAGCCATCAGCGCCAATACAACGGAGATCGCCCAGCTGACAGCAATCACCGGATGAATAGAAAACCCGATGATGGGCGATCCCGGAACGCCAGCGGGGCCTCACAACCCCTCACCCACCGGCAGGGCAACGTATTGGACAAAGGGGGGCGACGTGACCGCGAGTGAGGGGGCGCTGACCGGCGCGGGGTATTTAAACCCCGCACCGGCGCGCTCCTGTCACTCTCAGCTTTTTTCTTCCGACGCTGTAACTGCGCTGTGAATAAACCAGAGCCTGATCCATCGAACCAGTGTCTGAGCATTATTCAGAGGCAGGCAGCGCATGACATAAAGCTGAGAGTCATAAACTCAGCCTCGCCGAGCCCCACCGGACGACAACGAGCCACGGGAGGAGTAGACGGCGAGAAGACCAGCAAGATGAAGCCGGAGCGACGCGGGCAAGGAGGGCGAGCCGCACGGCAAGAGACAGAGGAGGACCGACCAAGGCCAGAGGCACCGCGGACTCCCGGAGCCATGGACGCCCACCCCACCCGACCCGAGCCTCAGCTCCAACCCCAAGGGGAGATGGCGACGGAGGCAACCCGACCGCGGGAGGGAGCAACATGCCTTCCGAAACCAGCGGAGGACCCCGCGCCCCACATCGCACCCCAGCAACGGGCGTGGAGCGACAGCCCAACGGCGGTCAACACGGAGGAGGACGATGGAGACACCCAGCAGACGGCGGAGGAAGCGGACCAGCGGCAGAGGGAGGATGAACCCCGCCGGCAACCCACCCCCGCCGACGCACCGACGGAACCGGCCCCAGCGGCGGCGCGGGCCGTGGACGAGGAGGCACGAGCTGAACTCGCGGCCATGCGGGCCCAACTGACGGAACTCCGGACCATGCTCCAGTCGCTTATGCCCCCCGCGCCACCCAACAACGTCCCCGCACAGGCCCACACCCCGAGCGAAGCACCGAACCCCCACGGGCCAGCGGAGGGTCAGCAGACGGCCCAGGCGGACGACACCACAGGCCGGGAAGCGAGAGGCAGGGCCGCGCAAAACGCCCGGGCCCCAAAGGACTTCCCCATCTTCTTCGATGGGAACCCCACGAAACTCTCGTTCTTCGTAACGAACGCCAGGGAGTTCATGGGGAGGCACGGACACTCCTACGACTCAGAAGCCGACAAGATCGCCGCCGTGGCGATCAAACTACAAGACAGGGCGGCGGACTGCTACGTCCAACTGTACGAGTCCAGCTCCCCCGCCCTCGCCACCTTCCCTGCCTTCATCAATGAGATGAAAAACTACTTCGAAGACCCCCTAGCCAAAGTAAGGGCGAAAAGCGCACTCCAAAGACTTAAACAGGGCACACGCACGGTCCCAGACTACGCCCTGGAGTTCAAAGCCCTCGCGGGGAAGGTCAGCGACTGGTCCGAGACCACCCTGCTGGAAATGTTCAAAAGGGGGCTCAATCGCGACGTTCTCCAATGGGCCCTCTACTGCGACGACCCAGAAACGCTACACGGGTGGATCCACCTCGCGGGGAAAGCCGAACACGCGCACCGCACCTTCCTCATGACAACCACGGAAGACACAAACTATGCCGGCAAAAAGGTACCCGCACCACACGTGGGGATGGCCGGCCCCATATACCCAAAAAAGAAATTCAATCGGGAGCCCTGCGGGAAGTGTGGCAAACTAGGGCACAAGACGGTGGATTGCTTCGCCAACCGACCGCCGACCAGTGCGCCCAAACCCACCCTGAAAATTAGCCCCAAACCACCCAACCTGGGGCCGCCCCCTCACCGCCGAATGACCGTGGCCACAGCGACACCAGAGGAAGGCTGGGACGCCTACTGGGGGGAAGAGGATAACGTAGACCCCGACCAGCCGGCGGGAAAAGCTCCCCGCCTGCCCTGAAACGCGTTGCGAGGCAGGCGGTGGGACAGCAGCGCGGACCACCTCGACGGAACGACGAAAGCCCCGTAATAATGGCGGCAATCAAACTCTCTGCCGGCAACAGAGCCACCACGGCCGCGGCACTAGTGGACTCGGGGTGCTCAAAAAACCTCATCCACCCCGACCTAGTCGCCAAACTCGACCTCCGCTGCTTCCCCCTCCCCACGCCATTGGCATTCCACCAGCTGGACGGCTCTACAGCGGGAGGGAAACCAGCCACGCTGCAAACCGAGCCGGTCACCCTGCAAATGGGCACTCACACCGAACGCACATCGTTCGTCGTCACTCACATCGGACGGCCCATTGCAGTCCTGGGGATGCCATGGCTCGCGACAAACAACCCGCGCATCAACTGGGAGACCCGCACCTTCACATTCGGCGACGGCGAGTATCGGGCACCAGTTCCAGCGGGCAGAACCAACCCCACTGTAGGACGAGCGGAGGCGACTACACAGGACAACACTGCTACCACAGCAGACCTACCGGAACAATACGCCGACTTCTCCGAGGTCTTCGGAGAGGCGGAAGCTGACCAACTACCCCCCCACCGCAAGACGGATTGCCGGATCGACCTACTGCCCGACGTCCCCTTACCTAGACCAAAGATCTACTCGATGACCCTGAAGGAGATGGCAACCCTCCGGGAGTTCATCGATAAAAACCTAGACAGGGGATTCATAGAGCCAGCATGCTCACCGGTCGGAGCCCCCGTCTTATTCCGGGAGAAGAAAGACGGCACCCTACGGCTCTGCACCGACTACCGGGGCCTAAACGCGGCTTCCCTGTCCAACAAATACCCCTTACCCCTGGTGAAGGACATGCTCCCCCACCTGTCCACGGGCAAAGTCTTTTCCAAATTGGACCTTCGTGAGGCATACTATCGCATCCGAATCAGGGAGGGGGACGAATGGAAGACTGCGTTCAACTGCCCCCTAGGCGCCTTCCAGTACAAAGTGCTGCCCTTCGGACTCGCGGGGGCCCCTGGGGTGTTCATGCAGCTCATCAATGAGGTACTGCATGAACATCTGTTCAAAGGGGTCCTGGTCTACATCGACGACGTCCTTATTTACACAAAAACGCACGAGGAACATGTGACCCTAGTCAGGCAAGTCCTCGACAAGCTCAGAGGGGCGCAGCTCTATGCCAAGCCTACAAAGTGCGAGTTTCACAAAGCGCGCCTAGACTACCTGGGGTACCGAATCTCCGGGGACGGCATAGAAATGGACCCCGCAAAAGTCGAGGCGGTGCTAAACTGGGAGCGCCCCCGCAACAGACGCCAACTCCAGAGCTTCCTCGGATTCGCGAATTTTTACAGGTCATTCGCCCGGGGGTTCGCAGAGATAGCCCTCCCCCTAACGGACCTCCTCAAAACCAAAGGGGTGGGGGACACCCGACGCGCCAAGAACCCGGGCACAGTGTTGAATTGGACTCCCGCGTGCCAGACCGCATTCAACAAGCTGAAAGCGCTGTTCACCACGGAGCCAATCCTCGCGCACCCGGACCCAGAACGGCCGTTCGTGGTCCAAGCCGACGCCTCAGACTTCTCCCTGGGGGCCATCCTGCTCCAAAAGGACCCCACGGGACTCCTGAAACCATGCGCCTACCTGTCAAGGAAGTTCTCCGAGACAGAAAGGTGATGGCACGTCTGGGAGAAAGAAGCCTTCGCGGTAAAATCGGCGCTAGAGACATGGCGACACCTACTCGAGGGAGCCACCCAACCATTCGAGGTCTGGACCGACCACCGGAACCTCGAGGCCCTACGAACGCCCAGACGCCTTAGCCCAAAACAGGTCCGATGGGCCCAATTCTTCAGCCGCTTTAATTTCCAGCTGAAGTTCATGCCGGGCAAAAAGAACTTCCTGGCCGACGCCCTCTCCCGACTGCCCCAAGACGAAGAGCCCGCCCCAGACACCATTGGGACGGTCCTATCCGCCTCGCAACTGGGGATGGCCGTGACCACCCGAAGCGGCGCTCGGAGGCAGCTCGACTCTACGGCGCAGCCGACGGCGGGACAACCTGCGACCAGAAGAAGCCAACCGCAACTACCAGGGGGAATGCACACGGACCTCGCCGCCGCCCTCAAAACCGACCCCTGGTTCCTGGCAAACCCCGACAAGGTAACGATGGCACAGGACCTGGCATGGGGGGAAGGCAGAATCTATGTCCCGGACTCGCAACGCCAGGCGATCTTGCATAGGTCACACGACGCCAAACAAGCGGGACACTTTGGGTTCCTCAAGACCCTACACCTAACACGGCGTCAATTCTGGTGGCCCGCGCTCAGGCGAGACGTAAAAGCATACGTAGCGTCCTGCCCAACGTGCGCTAGGGCCAAACGGGCACCAGGCAAACCCGCGGGGCTATTACAACGGGTGGCAGAACCCTCCCGCCCATGGGAGGAAATCTCTATGGATTTTATAGTGGACCTCCCACCCAGCCAGAAGAAAACGGCCATTTGGGTGGTGAAGGACTACTTCTCAAAGCAGGCCCACTTCATCCCCTGCACGTCGGTCCCATCCGCACAACAGCTAGCCAAACTCTTTCTCATCCACGTGTACAGGCTACACAGATGTCCCGCACGTGTGGTGACCGACAGGGGCACACAGTTCACCTCCAAATTCTGGCGGGCCTTCCTAAAGCTGACGGGGACCCAACAGGCCCTATCTACGGCCTGGCACCCCCAGACGGATGGAGCCACAGAGGTTCTTAATGCCACCTTAGAGCAATTCATACGCTCATATACTAACTATCACCAAGACGACTGGGCTGAACTGCTCCCGTTCGCCGAAGTCGCATACAACAACGCCGTCCACACGAGCACGGGGAAAACTCCGTTCGAAGTAGTCTCGGGGCGCGACTTCGTCCCCATACCAGAGCTACCTCAACTCCCGGAACCCCAGGTGGACACTAGCGACTGGGGACGGAAGATCGCGGAATCATGGCCAATAATCACGGCGGCGCTGAAGGATGCACAGGCAGCCTACAAAGAGCAGGCCGACAAGCACCGGCGCCAACAACCGACGTTCCAAGCGGGGGATATGGCCTACCTATCCACCAAGTTCCTAAAGTCACCCCAACCCTCGAAAAAACTGGGGCCTAAGTACATCGGGCCGTTCCGAGTCACCCAAATAGTGAACCCGGTAGCAATACGCTTGGACCTGCCACACAACCTACGGAGACTCCACCCGGTGTTCCACACCAGCCTCCTGAAACCGGCAACCACCTCTCGATGGCACCCAAGCACGCCACAGCCCTCACCGGTGATGATCGACGGGCAACACCACTTCGAGATAAGGGACATACTCGACTCCCGCAAGCAACGAGGAACTCTACACTATCTGGTCAGGTGGAAACACTTCCCCCACCCGGAATGGGTGGCGGCGCTTAACGTTAACGCGCCTGACCTGACCAGAGCATTTCACCGGGCATACCCCGACAAGCCACAACCAAGGTCAGCAAGCCGTCCCCTGCAAACCCCCCCCCGCAGCCCCCCCCCGCCTCCCGTGCCCCAAGGGAAAGGGCCCCCCCAAGCCCGCGACTTGGGTGGACCTCCCCCCCCCGGGACTCACTCCCCCCGCCCCGGGCCCACGAGGCGGTGACAAGCGTTCGCCAGCACCCTCCCCCCGCCCCCCGGCCGCGGGGGAGTGGCAAGCAAGTCAACAGGGCAACCTGGGGGCAACGCCCAGGAGCTATAACAAAGACGACGCACTTTAAATAAAAAAAAGAAGGGTCCTACCTGGAGCTGATAAGCACCCGACCAGCCACGCCTCTCTCCTCGCCGAACTGAGCCAAACAAACAGGGTGTGGCTGGAGCATGCGCACGCCAGGACGTGACCCGGGCATGCGCACTATGGACACACCCTGGGAAGGCACGTGGTAGAGGGAGGAGCAAAGGGAGGGGCGACAACTACTGCGGCGGGAATTTCGGAAAAAAAAAAAAAAAAAAGTGCCGTTTGACAGCTCCACCAAAAAAAAAAAAAAACCAGAAAACCGGGGGGGAGCACTATTCGGACAGGGGGCAGTATGTCATGAGTGCCGTTGAGTGAAGTCATCAGCGCAATGGCACACATGACAATAGCAAGGAAATAGGAGAAGGGGCTCAAGATAAGTAGCCATCAACTCACAACGACTAACGGCCAACAAACAATAACTAAACGGATCACGGAGCACACCCAAGCCATCAGCGCCAATACAACGGAGATCGCCCAGCTGACAGCAATCACCGGATGAATAGAAAACCCGATGATGGGCGATCCCGGAACGCCAGCGGGGCCTCACAACCCCTCACCCACCGGCAGGGCAACGTATTGGACAAAGGGGGGCGACGTGACCGCGAGTGAGGGGGCGCTGACCGGCGCGGGGTATTTAAACCCCGCACCAGCGCACTCCTGTCACTCTCAGCTTTTTTCTTCCGACGCTGTAACTGCGCTGTGAATAAACCAGAGCCTGATCCATCGAACCAGTGTCTGAGCATTATTCAGAGGCAGGCAGCGCATGACAACATCAAAGCACCGGCTAAGTTCCTTTTAAGACGGCGTTTGGCCGTGATTTTGTCCTGATACCGGAACTCCCACACCCGCAATCTCTGCCGTCCTCTCTGACCGATTGGGCCCAAAATCTAACGGACTCCTGGCAGAAGATTCAACAAGCCCTCCACCATGCCCAAGCCTCCTATAAAAAGCATGCGGATGCAAAGTGCTCCCCACAGCCTACATTCATGGTGGGGGATAAAGTCTATCTCTCCACGAAGTTCCTCAAATCACCACAACCGTCCAAGAAACTTGGTCCCAAATTTGTTGGTCCTTTTCCTATTGTTGCACAAATAAATCCTGTGACTTTCAAATTGGATCTGCCGCATAACCTTAAACGTTTGCATCCTGTTTTTCATTGCAGCTTACTCAAGCCGTTTCTCCGATCCAACCAATGGCATCCCCAACCATCACCACCCCCACCCATTATGATTGATAACCAACAACACTTTGAGGTCAAAGAGGTGCTCGATTCCCACCGCCGGCGCTCTACCTTACAATATCTCATTCGTTGGAAGCATTTCTCCCATCCTGAATGGGTCGCCACTCACGATGTCCGATCTCCTGACCTGGTTGCCAGATTTCATGCTGCCTATCCGGCCAAGCCGGCCCCTTAGCATTCCCCTTTTGCATTTTTTTTTTCAGGGGGGCGATATGTCATGTTCACCATTTCAATGTTCTGTTAACATCGTAACGTTTCACATGTCACCTGTCTGATCCGTGTATTGCAGGCTTGCAGGCTTGCTGGTATTTTTTCGTTTCTCTTTGTTTCTTATCTTGCTGCTTAGGAATGTATGTTTGGGTTTGTAGCTCTGTTCAAGGTTACTTTCTCAGGCCGATGTAACGGGTGCTAGCACCTGGGAGGGGGTGGTTGCTAACAGGGGATAGGGGCGGGATTGGTTTGGAAGCGAGGGTTTTTAGTTTGTATTTGGCGCGCTTTTGCTCATTCTCAGCTTTCTCTGTATTTGCACACTATTCTTATAATAAATCAGTTATCTTTAAGCTCTGGCTTGTGAGACTGAGTATTATGGAGTAGGCAACCATTACAGTTCCTGTGCCCATGCAAAATAGTTCTGGCCATCTTCCCTGTAGCTTCCCTTTATGTATCTGAATATGACTGTCATGTTTCTCCCAACTTTCCAACGTCATTCAGCCTATCCTCAGAGGGCATGTCTTCAAGTTTCTCCACCATCTTTCTTGATCGCTTCTTAATCCTCTCTAAACTGAGAAGGAAAGAGAGATTCTGAGAAGCAAAAAGGCAAGATAAGGCAGCCCACCCAGAGGAACTGCAGCCGGCTTGTCTTTGTAATGTGTCCTATGGATGAATTAAAAAGTGATTGATTCAGTGTGGGGAGATGTCAGGAAGTCCTATGGTGTTATAGAGATATGAGCCTGATGCTAAGCATTCATCACAGTCTTAGCAAAGTTCTTACTGCTTTACCTCCATCTCCGATGCAACTGACATGACACAAACCAGATTGATGGTACTTGGTTCTTGGAATTCCTTCATAAAGAGTCCACATTACAGACAATCCTGTATATAATTAAGGCTGTAGTATTTCATCAAGGCTTTGTGTTAAGTAATATTGTTTTTATTCTGATTTTCCCTGATTTAAGCCCTTGCCTCCCCTCCCCTCCCCTCTCCTCCCCATCTTTTGGCAGGTCATTCTCCTGCTATACCATGCTCATTATATTCACTTATTATGCATTTTTAAAGTATTTTTTACCATAGTTCGGGAAATCAATCTTGGATACATAATTATTAAAGCATTCCAGCAATATATAAACCTGTGCTATTGCATTTTAACTGGGTGACATAAAAATCCTGACTTGAGCTGTCAGCTGGATTCTCTAGAGAAGGTTTATATAGAAAAGCAGCTGGAAATAAATGGGAGAATGATCCTTACACACTCACATTGACTTGCCTTGTCTTCGCTGTAGCAGAAATGCAACACTGCAAGCTTAGAGGAGAGAAAAGGCATCTCTGCAGCTCAGTGTACATATTTAACATGGCTTAATTTGGGTTTTGTGTCTGTAAATTGGGGGTTGGGGTGGAGAATCAACATATAGCTCTTGTTCCCAATCCTGATGACATAATCTATGTATTCATTCCAGGGAAGCAGTTTAAAAAAAGTGAACAGCTGTTATCACCAGGTGGAATTATAAATTTGGAGTCCAAGAGCTTTCACAATTGCAGGTGTTTTTGACAAAGCTTGAGTTGCCACAGAATTGCTGGAAAGCAGACAAGCTACACAAGACTAGTTTTACATGAGGAGAGCTAATCCCGACTCGGGGAGCAGCTCCCAAAACAAGGCAGAAATAACCCTTTGTTCTCCTCACATTGGAATGCAGGCCTGTTGGCACTTGCTGGAGCATCTGCAGAAAGGGAATTTTCATTTCTGAAATCACGGCTCTCCATGTGAGGCGGGGGGGAGAAGAGTAGAGTGGGTTCTAGGCAAAAATATCCTTAGTAAGCCCCACACAGTTGGACAAAAGCATGAACCACACAGATTTCAGTAATGCCTCATTAACATTTGTCTGGAGTAAATACAGAATCTTGGAAACTGTAATAGGAATTCCCCAGCCTCATTTATAGTATGTTAATTAAGATAGAGTCTCTTTGAATACTTTGAAATACTTCTTCCCAAATCGCTCCACACCTGAGCTGAGTTGCATTTATGAGACAAGCTGCCAATCGAGTTGTTATCTCTTTCACTGCATCCCCAGCCCCTCCACAGTATCTCACAACCCTAGAAGAAAACAGCACCAAGCCATTCTATGTCACTGCCAAGAAAAGTACATGGATGTATCCATGAAGTCACCAGGAGTCATGCTTGATTCAAGAAGGTCATTACATTTAGGTTTGCAAGAGTTAGAAGCTTTTGAAATTGTTGGGGAAACAGACAGCTCCTTGAATTTCTAGCCAGCATGGCAATCTGGCATCCTCCAGATGTCTTGGAGGTCACAGTGCCTCCCAATTCCCAGGTAGTTTGCAGGATCCCATGCTCAGAAAGTCTGATACATTCTGATAGCAATTCTGAGGGGTGGATGGTGGGCTTTACAAAGCCACATGCTATCATGGACACATAACAGGGTGCTATCAGCAAGCCTGGGGAAAATCCCAAAGCTTTGCAAAAGCACACAAATATATTTCAAGAACTATATCAAGGGAAATAACAGTATCATTAAAAATCAGGGGGAACAAATATCAGCAAGCTTGAGGAAAATCCCTAAGGTGTACAGAAGTGCAAAAATGTCGTTTAAGAACTACAAGGGAAGTGATATCTTTAAAAATCAGAGGAAATTGTCTGTGTGTGTTGTTGCAACAAGATTTCTGTGGATTTTAAAAAAAAATATTTGTGTGGGCCCCTGGAGTGCAGAGACCTGGACCCAGCCCTAGCTTCATGGACTAGACTGCCTGGCTGGCTGGTTGCTTCAGAGGCCCAGGCACCAGATCACATAGAGAAGTTCCCTGTGGAGATGGTTTTTTCCACCAGTGTAGCAGCTGAGAGAGGTGTGGAAGGCAGGTGTGAAAGAGCTCCTCTCCTGTCATGTGAGGCTTACAACTCAACCAGTAAAGGAAAAAGAAGTTGGAGTGGCTTTACACAGGTAATCTTAGCACACATCATGCAGAGTGCTCAGTCCAGTGTTTATCAACCTTGGCAGCCTGAAGATGAATGGACTTCAACTCCCAGGATTCCCCAGCCAGCCATGCTGGCTGGGGAATTCTGGGAGTTGATGTCCAGACATCTTAAAGTTGCCAAGGTTGAGAAACACTGGCTTAAACCAACACGATTGCACTTTTAAAAATGCATGAACCAGGGATATCTTGAAAGCTAAATAAACATCTGGATTGCTCTAAGCTGGTGTTTCCCAACTTTGGCCACTCCCTGATGTGTGGATTTCAACTCCCAGAATTCCATAGTTAGCATGGTCAGTGCTGAGAATTTTGGGAGTTGAAGTTCACATATCTGGATGTTGTCAAAACAATGATATCATGGAAATCTTTTAAAATCTGGCTGTCTTCACACATGCTTTCCTGTGCTTACTTTTCCTATGGTTTACTCAGTCACAACACACCAAACCGTAAACTGGCTTTGTATAAGTCATTAGGCTAAAATGTGGTTTGTTGCTTTGTGGATAGTGTGAACAAGGCCATCTACAACCTCTTCAAACTTCTTTTAAGAGTCAGTTTGCTGTAGTGGGTAAGGCATCAGGCTAGAAACCAGGAGGCCATGAGTTCTAGTCCCGCCTTAGCTACCAAGCCAGCTGAGTGACCTTGGGCCAGTCTCTCTCTCTCAGCCCTAGGAAGGAGGCCATGGCAAACCACTTCTGAAATCTTGCCAAGAAAATTGCAGGGATTTGTCCAGGCAGTCTCCAAGAATCAGAGACAATTGAATGGATTAAAAAAAAACTTCTTTTATCTGCAACACTGATAAATCTTACACCCAGAGAAAGAGCAAACTGTGGTCCCCTGGATTAATTTCACAAGACCTCCATAAGAAATCAATTCAACTTTTGCCAAAAGTAACCTATCCCTTCCCAGCAGAGGACACAGAGAGCTAGAAGAAAACAAGAGTTGGCAAAAAGGCTGCTTATATGTGTGTTGAGAGAAGAGAGTGGAAGAAAAAAATATTGGCACAAAGAGAGAATAGAAAGGAATAGCCTTGCCATTGCCTTAAAGCAAAATTAGGTCAGTGAGACTTGTACTACCCACAAGAACCTTTTGGAATTTTTCATATAATCCATAATCTCTTTTCCTTTTGACTTACCTACATGCCAAACTGACAACCAAACAAACCAAAAAAATGGGTGTCTGTAGGGAATTATGGCTGTTTTTCTAGGATTCATGTTGTAACTGGACCGAGTTGTATTAGCCTTCATCGACTTGGTGCCCTCTAGACTTTGGTCTCTCTAGTGGGCATCAAGTTGAAGAAGATGGAGTTATGTGAATATTTTTATTGCTTCATAATACTCTTATGAGCATGCACTAGAGAATCTGTCTCAGTCTCCTTATTTATTAAAAATGACAAAATATAAAGATGGAAGACTACAGAAACACCCATAATGGAGGAATGGATTGTGAAGAGGCTGACTTTGCAGAAATGGCTAAATTCACTTGTTTGATTAAGGAGGGAACTATAACTACTTTTATAAAAGACTGGAAGCTCTTTGTAGATTTTTTTGCTGAAAATGGATAAAAATGAACAGCTGATTTTGGGATTTATTGATTAAAAAGGTTTGTTTATAGGAAGAAGGGAACTATGATATGTAATGGAAATGGTAATTGCTATGTTTGTAACTGCTGCAAAGAAGATCGGAAGTTGCTTCTTTAGACATTTTTTCTTTTTCTTGCTTTATCGTTATTCTTCACTTTTTATTTTATCCTTTTGTAATCTTTTTCTTTTTCTTCTTCTATGTTTCTGTAGTTTTTTAAATCTTTGTAAAATCTTCTTTTAAAATTTTTTCATTAAAAAAGACAAAATGACATATTTTTTCTTAAAATATGTGGGGTTTTTTAGTAAGAATTTCACTGCTCTGCACAAATGGGGTTAATGTTTGCAGGGGGAGTAAGAAGGGCCAGACTGATGTCAGCACCATTGTGGTGTTGCGCTCCAGCCATTTTCTGTGTGCATCACAACGTCGTTCACATGTCCCAAAGGGGTGGAGCTTGTGTTGTGGCAAAATGGCTTTTGCCATTTTGATGAAAATAGCACGTTCTAATGCATGCTGCTAGCACAGTTGCATCACTCGTCCCCAACCCCATGATAACCATGGTTGGCCTTCTACATATTGAACAGTTCAACACTGGCCTGGCTAGCTGGACCAGCTGGGAATTGTGGTTCAGGAATATCAGGATGGCCACAAGTCCCTTGACTTCTCCGCTTGGCACAGCCCACTGAGGAAGAAGGATTTGAGTACAATTCCTGGCATCAACCATTGCAAGGATTTTGGTAAAGGCCACTGTCTGTTACTGCATTGGGTTGGCTCATGGATTACTAATCCATTCACCAGAAGGCCCTTTCATCAGCTTTAAAAGGGCATGGTCCATTCTACACAAGGGAAGACTATTTAGCAATTGCCACATTGTAACAGTAGTCAGTTTGGAATAAATTTTCTTCCTTTGCAATCTTAGATGACAGACAGTCCTTGGTCTGACCTAATGAACATACTTCAGCTGGTATTGGTTTAAAGCTAGGAGTGTTAAAAAAGAAACCAGTTTTCATCAGCTGATTCAATGCTGCTGCTGGAAAGAGCTTCACATTCCAGACATGGCTTAGTAAGTGAAAAAGCATAAAATACAATGGTTTTGGAAATAGATATTTGGAGCCACCCTGGGGCATCAAGTAGAAAATCATTACTTTTCTCTGGATTTTGCATCTGCAATATCCCACCTCTTTTTTTGGATGCTTTGAACATTTCATTCATTCATCATATAATCACATCCTCTCTGTTAAGGAAAGGGCCAAACTGCAGGCTCTGAAACATAAAATGGTTAGCAGTGCAGCAGGTTATAATTCTTACGACTGTTTAGGAAAAGCTATGGTAGTTCCTCTTGGCCTTTTTAACAGCTCCCCTGCCTACTTTCCAATGTCTCTGACTGCTAACAGGTATCCTAAAATCAGAAAGCACTTTAAAAATCTGAGTTCAGCTTCAGGGATTTGCTAAACTGCTCAGGTAGTTATTAGAATGCTTATCTATATATAAAAAGGGCATTCGTATTTCATGCAAGAATATTAAGGGTACAATAAGTATTAAAAGATAGATCTGAGCAGTGAATAAAGCCCAGTATTACATGTTAAATAGACTCCTGCCCTCCTTGTTTTAAACTCATTCTGTTTATCTCCATATAGCATACTAGTTTGTGTTCCCATAAAGCAGAAATCAGCAACTTATGCCCTTTTAGGTTTGCTGAACTACATCTCCTGTTATTCCTCATTATTGGCCATGCTTCCTGAAGATGCTGGGAGTCATAAGTCAGCAACACATGACCTGTCATAGGTTCCCATCCCGTGCTGTAGATCATGCACTCTATTCAGAATGAGGAACACACTTGTACACACAGTATCCTTCTGTTCCAATGTTCAAAGCCAGTCCTGAAGTTGTTAAACCTGGTGACTTCAGAATAGCTGATTCACAACAAATACAAATACTGGATGAGGCACCCTGTCCTGAGGCCTTTGGGAAGCCCATCCACCCTTCTACTTCTGAGACTGGAGTTAATATGGAGCATGACATAGCTGGAAGCAGCCATGGATAGCCTTATCCTTTATGAATCTATCTAATTCTCTAATTTGGTGAATTTATCTAATTCTCTTTTAATTTGGTAACCATCGTTGCACCTTCTGGAAACCAAAGGCATTGTTTAACTATAATGTTTATAGTAAACTAGTGCCTATTGTCAGTTGTAAATCTCTCCTCTTGATTCCTTCATGGTCTGCTAGCATGGCTATAAAAAGGATGTGAATATGGCATGAAAGCAAGTCCTTTCACATACATGAATACACAAACAGCTACAACAGCTAGCAGCTACAACAGAATACTTATTCTTGAAGCACTTATTTTACAAAAAAAAAAGTTAATCCTAGGAAAATATCAGTCCTGATTTTAAAAGGATCAAATATAACCTCTAAGACAAGAATAGGCAGTAAACATTGCCCAACTTCTGATGCCACCCTTACAGCTGTATTCACAGAACTTATTCATCCAGATTAGTTAGGGACTTACTGGCTGTATTCCCACAAGAAACTAAACTTACTCAGAATTGTTTGAAGCCTTGTAGATAGTTTAAGGTTCTATGTACTGTGTGAATCCAGCAAATGAATTAATTCAGGAACCAAGTTAAGTGTGGTGTAGAACTACAGTCACTGTGAGCTCCCTCATAGACTATACAATAACTAAAGGCTGATTTAGGATGCACATCACACCATTATAATGATATAGCCAATTAGACTTAGTTTGCACCGGCATTACTAAGGGCAAATGAAACCCATTTCCAGGAAGGCAATTCTTAAGATACTTTCCAGGCATTAAGAACATAAGATTCCCTGAGGAATTATGGGGAAGAAGTGGTGAACTAAAGACGTCTCCACTAAAAGAGCTGACGACTGTGGTGGAATGAAGAGTTGGCAAGTAGACCAGCTCTTCGTAATTCCTCTCTGGACAAGGATAGGACTTGAGATTGTCCACAAGTGCTCCATACTGTTGTTCCTCTCAAGGAGACTGCAGGACAGTGGTCTCTGGCAGGTTTAGAGCTCTGGGAGATGAGGGAATAGCTATCTTTTTGCTCAATCCATAGTTGGCGCCTTTCAAAAGGACACTGGGTCCTTTACTTCCTTTTCTAGACACTTTTGGAAGTTGCTTGTTAACTGCTTTTCAGCTGTTAGGAACCTTTGGATCAACAAGTTTTACAGTGCTGGGTGAGTTTCCTTCAATCCTTAGTGAAAGAAATTTTAACTATAAGTTTAAGAACTTTTTTTTTTTTAATAAACAGCAAAAGGGTGATTAAAACTTTGATTTTAGAAAGCTACAAATGGACTAAGCATCCAGATAAATTTGAAATAAGATTTTGGGATTAATTATAAAGAATCCTTCCCATGGGAAAATGCTTTTGCTCTGAATTCTCTTTAAAAAATACATGATAGGATGGGACTTTGAAAGTTGGACAGTAGAGAAAACCAGAAGGAACTAAAGGTTACGATTAAAGGAGAAGAACATTTAAATTTGACTTACTAATACACAATGGAGCAAAATATTTTATTAAAGGGTATTTCTGAACAATGGACCCAGAAGTTAATTTTAAGAGTGTCTGCCATTATAGATATACTGTGTTTAAAAGATGTTATGGAAGAGAAACAGGTTTTACTAGACAAGACTGAGTCTGATCTGAAAGTGGATTTAAAGATGACAGGCTACAAGAATGATATGGAAAAAGATGCTACACTGGACATACAAAAGGAGCCAGCTGATATCTTAATAATTAAAAGAGATATACAAATAACAAACCAAGAGAGTGACCTGGTTATTTTCCTATATTGGATTTACAAAAGAGGGACAAAGAAAAAAATGGAAACAAATCAAATTCTAGGACATTATTTGAAGGGACTAAAGATTAAGATTGTTAAAAGTAAAAGAAAGGAATATAAAGTTGGTTTATTTGATCAAGGTTAAAATAGATGTGTTGTTATCTCTGATAACCCTTAATGGACTTTTGCTGACATCAGGACTCAAATGACAAAGCTTTAAGGATTTGTTTATAGATAAGAGATGGGATATGGGAAGAAAAGATCATTTGTTGTATTTTAAGAGAAGATGGTAAGTTACTAAAATCATTTATGCTTGTGATGAGATGAAGGGGGAAGTCATTTCTTCCTTTCTTTTTCTTTTTCTTCACTATATTCTTCTTTCTTTTCTATTTTTCTATTTTTTCTTTCTATTTTTTCTTTTTTCAGTTTGTATTAGTTTTTTAAAATCTTTTTAATTGTAATTTTAATACAATTACTATATAAAAATAAACATAACATTCCCCCACCCTAAAAAGTCACAGTAGACATCCTTTATATATTGATTAATATTTTATAGTCCTTCCCAAACAATAGTCTCTGTTGGTTGCTGATGTTAATTCACTGAGCAATGCTGTTGAACTGGAATAAATGTATTAAAAGTTAACAATTAGGAATCCTGTGGTGAGTCCAGAACAAGCTCAATCTGTCTTGAAAAATCTTGTACAGTGTGAGATACTGGTTGACTTCACAAGCTACCATGGGATACAGTACTCTCTTAATCTAGGCTATTGGAGTTTAACCCCCTGCTGAGCAAGTTGGGAAAAATGTGATCAATGTCCCCTTCTGGTGTGTAGATACTTAGTATTGGCTGGAAGATCATCTACTTATGGAGTAGCATTGATCATGGCAGCAACTACTCATAACTCTGAGTCAGCCTAGCTTGAAAAAGAAAAATGGAAATGATTAATTTTTTAGGATATGGAGGGCCTGGAGATCAGCAATGCAAAGGTTGTAGATATCTATTTTTTCTTAAAGCACAGGCATTAAGCAGTCAAAGACCTAGCAAAGGAGAACAATATTATGCACAGTCTCTTCATCAGCAAATCAGATCACTGCACTTGAACCATTCAGTTGGGTAGATCAATATTGTTTCCTAAGCAGTGGTCAGCTTTTTATTGCTCATATACAGTTTTGAGACACTATCCATCTCTTTTCTTTCCTAAAAATAAACAAATTAATCAGTCCAGTTATTTAATTTGGTGGCTAATAACACCCAGCAGTTGGCTTGACTATTCAGTGCTTGATAGAAATAATATAATTAGAAGGATAAAGGAAAGTTTTTGCCATAATGAATACTTTAGGAATACCTTTTGGTATATCCTATTAACAACAACAAGGGGATATATATTCTAAGAATTTCAGTTTGTCAGCATTAACAGTATCAGTACCACTAAGCTAGCACACACATGAGCTTCATTTGTTGTTCAGCATGGATCTGAACATGTTAGATTTCTTCTTAAACCTGTAGAACTATTAAATGATTTTTCCTCCACTGTTATTTCCCTTTCCACTGGCCTTCTCAACTGGATTTTCTGCAGAGATTAAATCTTAGTCCATATTGATTTGCTAAGGATTTAAGGCCAGATTTCGAGAGAAACTAAAAAAGAAAAAAAAAGATAGCTTCAATTTTTGACTGAGGCCTTTCCATTCTCCAGCTTTTTTTCGTGGCGTCTAGTTAACTCTGTTCCTTTGCCTACTGAAAACATTTGTCATCCTCAAAACAAAACACAGTACAACAGAACAAAGGCCCTGATACAAATACAAGATTTAGAGTTCTACACTGTTTTCCATGTGAGACCATGTTGACTGCATGGCTGATGACCAAAGAAGAAAGAAGAAATAAAGGGAGTAGGAAAGAGAGAAGAAAAGTAATTCCATTTAAGGTAAGACAAAAAACATTAAGCTCTTGTTCAAGTTGCATGTTTCTTTGGAGTATTTCATCCTAGGAAAGAGGAGGAATCGTAGGATAAGATGTTGTTCCCCATAACAAAGAGAGGCCAGTGAGACAGGCAGTGGTATTGTACTTCAGTGAAGACAATACCATGACCTCACCATTTCACCAGAGCACAGTAGAGCACTTCAAGCATGCACAGATCCACCCTTCCACACTCTGTTGATGTTTCCATCCTCCACACCTGTTTTTGTCCCTCACCACAAGCTATGATGGTAGCTTTGCACTATCTACTGCAAGGATGCTCATGAAACAACCTGCAGGCCACCATTCCCCCAAACTTCATTTCTGAGCATCCCTGACCTCACAAAAATCATGAAGTTTGGTGACAAACAGTTGAAGAACAATAACATGGGCAAAGAAGGAAGAGGAGGAGAAAGCAGAGGAGAATAAAGAAAGATGGGTGTGTTAAGAGTTATGTTAACAGATAACTCCTGAAAAACTGAAGACAAACTTCAACATCCCCAAAATGGAGAAAAGATGGGCTAAAAATCTTGCCCTTACCCTTCTCTGGAACCATCATCACATCACCATCATGCAGCTTTTGGCTGCTGAACAAATAAAAATGTTGCCCACAGCCACCCAAATTTTAATTTCCCCTGTTCGAATGATAGAACCAAGTCTTAGTAGAATTTTCTACCAGGTATATGTTCCTGTCACACATCTTATACCTATAATGGCTGTCTTATTCTGTCAAATTCAGACAAGATCATCATCATCATCATCATCATCATCATCATCGTCATCTTGACATACCCTCTCTGATAACTTCATCACATTGCTAAACAACCTACTTTGGCACCAGAAGAATAATACTGTATCCAAAGTACTATAATCCCACCTGTTTAAAAATTGCCCACTCCTATTCTAATGGTATGACCAAGTTCTGGTGGGAGTCTTTCCATTGGCAATTTATGTATCCTTTTATTTTATATATCAAATTTAGTTACCACCCATCTCACTCAGAGAGCGACTCTGGGCAGTTATTCTCACAATTCTCACAAGACTGATCAGGGACTAGGAATTTTCCCTTAAGGAAACATTTCAAGAGCTTATTTCAGCCCCATTTCTTCATTTAGCGACAGGGAAGTTTCAAATCGTCCATTCCCAAGCCCTTCCCTCTTTTCCTGTTTTTGTGCCTTCAAGTCTGCTCCTGGTCCCTGCAGTTTTCTTAGCAACTTAAGTGTTTTGCCCTTGCCTTTTTTCTAAGGCTGAGAGGGAGTGACTGGCCCAAAGTCACCCAGCTGGATTCATGCCTAAGGCAGGAGTAGAACTCAAGTTATCCTGGTTTTAGCCCAGTGTCTTTAACCACCAAAAACTGGCTTTCTCACTTTTCCTAATTTCTTTCAAATTAAAGCCTGTAGGCTGTCTTTAAGGTAGGAGAGAATGTCTAGGTCATCAAGAAATTGATGTCTGAATGAACCAATTATGGAACCCGCTTGTATTTTTTCTCAGGCGTAGCTTCTGTTTAACCTCATTGTCACAGAAATTTCAGCAATGGTCTGGCTGCTGGAGCCTAGCAACTTGAAAAAACATTAACTGTGTAGTGAGACATGTCGTGGAGATGGCAATGGTGAAATGCAGTTTTGAAAAATTAGATACCAAAGTTCACAGACATGTGAAGAAAATGAGGAGATGTAAATGTCAGTAGAAGTCCTTTCTGAAATCACATTACAATTTAAAGTATTGGCTCGGTGACAGTATAGACACTTATTTGAGAATGAACTGTTTTCAATTATTATTACTCATTTCTTATTTTTAATGAGGATTTTTAGCATTAAGTCAATTGCTTTAATTCAGATCATCCTATCTAATAACCAACCTTTGTAAATTTGTTTCTTAATGACAATAACATTGTTTTATTTTGCTTTTAAAAATGATGTTTGTGTTTCCATGTCCAGTATATATGGATGGCTAATTCTGGGCAAAATTCATCAGAGGTTTGGACTAATCATTTTGGGTATCTGAGATGCTAGAGAATTAATACTCCAAGGGGTAATACTCCAAGTCAAAGTGATGGCCGCAACTGCACTATCTAAGCCCCATCCTTTTAAAATGCATTCCAATTGCAATATGCCTACAAAAGGGGTGGGATATTGATTCAACTGGTACGGGTGCCATCTTAACTTCCATCCTCCCTTGTTTGTTGTTTATTCATTCAGTCGCCTCCGACTCTTCGTGACTTCATGGACCAGCCCATGCCAGAGCTTCCTGTTGGTCGTCGCCACCCCCAGCTCCCCCAGGGATGAGTCCGTCACCTCTAGAATATCATCTATCCATCTTGCCCTTGGTCGACCCCTCTTCCTTTTGCCTTCTACTTTCCCTAACATCAGCATCTTCTCCAGGATGTCCTGTCTTCTCATTATGTGGCCAAAGTATTTCAGTTTTGCCTTGAATATCATTCCCTCAAGTGAGCAGTCTGGCTTTATTTCCTGGCGTATGGACTGGTTTGATCTTCTTGCAGTCCAAGGCACTCTCAGAATTTTCCTCCAACACCACAGTTCCAAAGCATCTATCTTCCTTCTCTCAGCCTTCCTCCCTTGTAGACACCCATTAATACTCCCAAGTATTTAACCACTGCTGCAGCCCTACTCAGGAGGTGGAAGCCAGCATTAAGTTATGTAGTGGCTACTCTAGATTTGCAAATCTTATTCTGAATATTGTTGGACAATTCCCATGCAGGTCCATCAGCTCTTTCTCATTATTCCTACCTCAGGTGATCTCTACTCTGCTGCTGACTAGCAGAGATGGATGCTGCCCAACAAGGGCTTCCTCTCTGAGGTCTAACAAAAAATAGCCTTTCATGTTCAACACTTCCCTGTGTCATAGAATATGGCATGATAGGAGCCATAGAAAAATCCAACTCAAAGATTCCACATTTCCTATTTTAATTTAACCAGTGTTCTTGAGGAAGGGGAGGAGATTGAGGGGCAAAAAAGCAGAGCCTGGATTTAGCTCCAGCTTTGCATTTCCCATAATTTCACTCACACTCTAGACAGAAGTAAATATGGCTGTAAGCGTTGATTGACCATCTTTTGGATCTCCCCTATATATTTAAGTTATTGATCCAAGAATGGAGTGGTTTGCTGAACCTATGAATCCCAGCAGAGGTATTTTCAGAAACAGAAATTTAAAGATACCATTCGTTAGTAGGAAGAGGCAAAGGGGTCAGGTCGAAGAGTAAGTTTTCTCTATAGTATTTGAAGGTGAGGAGGAGGCAGCGAGAGATTCAGAGAGGATGCAAATACATAGGTGCTATGTATATAGATGATAGATTCAGAGAGGATGCAAATACAAGGAGAAACATCATCTTGCCATTGAAGGATCAAGCCCACACACTTTACACAATACAAACCTTGTTATCATTTCAAAGGTTTACTCCACAGCTGCTTTAAGTCTACTTGTCAAGGAACAAAATTACTCTGTGGAACAGGGAGCAATGGCTGAAGAAAGAACAGAGCAGCTAATGCACTTGGAAAGAATGAGCAACACCAGAGCTAAAAAGGGAGAGTTTTCTAAGTTTCATTTCTGTGTGACTTTTATCTCCCTTAACATAATCAATTACAGTTTCCAACAGAGGAAATATCCATACCACCAAAAAGCAAAGAAAACAAAAACAAAAACAAAAAGCAAGAGAAATTAAGGAATACCTTCCTGGTTTACAGCATTTTTCCTTATCTATGCCTTACCTTTCACTTTCATGTATTTGAAGTGGTATATAAAAACGTTAAGATAGGGACTTTCACACAAATAGCTGGGTGGAGGAGTATGTGGAAAACTGCCTTCCCTCTAACCTACTCCTGCAAGTCCCAGCTCATCCCCTCCTTCCACTGCCCATCCCAGCCTTTGGCTGAGCCACCGGAGAGTCACGGAATATTCATAATAATTCACCATCCGTAATAGGATACAAGCAAACAACGCCTGTCATCTCCAGTTAAACTTTATTAGAATTGAAACGGAAAAGTTGGATGTTGGAAACTTGCTGCAAATCAGATTAGACAGTACTGGGTTGCATGGGCAAATAACTCAGTAAAACAGCATTCAAAATATTGGGAGGAAGAGAATAGAGAAGGGGAGAGTGTCCTTCAAAAGTAATTTGAATGATTGGATGGGAGGATGAAGTTTTGGTGGGCACTTGTCTTATGTAGGAAGTGATCCAGGACAGGATACAGGGAGGTGCTGGAGGCTAAAGTGTTGTTATCTGACAGAGTTGTTCAGACACAGAAGGGATTAGGCAAAAGCCAGATGATTTGTGCTAAATCTTTGCCAGATCATGGTTGTTCCACCCACTGGTCCTTGACTCCAGCCTATTAACTTGATGCCAGCTGCCTCCCATTGCAAAACTGTCCTGTTGCTTCCTTCCTGGCTCAGCAGTTCAGCCCTGGGACGCCACCTGACGACATTTTGAACTTCGCACTGTTGACCCAGCTCTGCAAGCTTCCTGGTTCATACGATCGATAGCCTGAAAGTTTGTGTCTCATTCTTCTGTTATGGGACCCTGACTTTTGCCCATCTGATTCGTTAATAGCAGGCTGCATGAGTTTCCATGAATGTCTCCTGGAGGTATAAGGACCAAGGGACTTATCAAAGCTGAATTTGGGAAGGATCCAACAGAAGGGAAGTGATGAATAGAGATGGGAGCAGGTTAAGGAAGAAGGCAAAAGCTTTAGACTCAAGAAACTGAAGGGAGGAGGGACTGGAAGAGATAAGCTCTGAAACATTGGTATTATGGGAAAAAAGCAATCCACAAGAAAGGGGAACTTCTGCTTGATGGCTGGAATGTCCTCCCCAGGAAGGTGTCCCTAACACCCACTTTAATAACTTTTTGGTGCCAGACAAACATATTCTAGTTCCTCCATCCAGTTTTATAGTTGTCAGCTTGATTTTAAATGTTCATTTTATACTGGAACAGCAGTTTTTATGAGAGAGAGAGAGAGCGAGCGAGCGCAGTATGGTGTAGTGGTAAAGATGCTGGACTAGGAGTGGTCCTCCCTTAGGCATGGAAGGAAGCCAGCTGAACAACCTTGGGGGAGTCATGTCCTCTCAGGCCTAATCAATATCAGGCTCTGCCACAAGCCAGCTGAGAAATAAAACCTCTTATTGCATCATACAGTGTCAACTGAATGAGCACAATACAAAACAAGTGGGCTCTACTGCTGTACAGGATAAATGCTAAGAAGAACAACAACTCTATAAATTAGAATAAATCATAGTTGATGCTCCCAAGTCTTGACATGTTTAACAAGGGACTGGGGTTTCAGGTTCTGTTCTCATTCCTTTACCTCAGTATAGATTCATAATGCAGATACACAGTGACAGCCAGTGGGGTGCAGTCCTTAAGGTGCTAGGCTAGGAGCAAGGGAACCCAGGTACTTGTCTTCCTAACAGCAAGGATTGTAACATTCATTTCTTATATAGTATTCAGATAACTTCCTAAGAGAAGGTTCATGACAACCAGAAAGAGGTGGCTGGGCACTACTCATTAGCTTAATTTACAAACAGGATGCCACAGATTCAGAACCTGCAGTATCTGCATTCAATACTTTCTCCATATAATGCCACCACTTGTCAATTAGATCCTTGTCCCTCCTGGCTGGTGAAGGCAGCTCAGGAGGTGACGTGTGGGTGGGTCCAGGCAATGGTGAATTCATCCTTGAGGGAGGGACTGTTTCCGGCTGCCTTTAAAGAGGCGCTGCTGTGCCCCCTCCTCAAGAAACTGTCACTGGATCCCACCATGCTGGACAATTTTCGTCCAGTCTCCCACCTCCCCTTTTTAGGGAAGGTGGTTGAGAAAGTGGTGGCATTGCAGCTCCAGAGGATCCTGGATGAAACGGATTATCTGGACCCTTTTCAGTCGGGTTTCAGGCCCAGTCATTGGATGGAAACAGCCTTGGTTGCACTTATAGATTATCTCTGGTGGGAGTGGGATGGGGGTAGTGCATCCATCCTTGCTCTTCTTGACCTCTCAGCAGCTTTCGATACCATTGACCATGGTATACTTTTGGGTCAACTCAGGGAGTTGGGCGTGGGGGGGGCATTTTTGTGCTGGTTCACCTCCTTCCTCCAGGGCTGGTCCCAGTCAGTGATGATAGGGAGCGAGACATCCAGCCTGCAGCCCCTCCTTTGTGGGGTCCTGCAGGGTTTGGTAACCTTTCCGCTCCTTTTTAACAGCTACATGAAACCACTGGGCAAGATCATCCATCGCCACGGGGTGAGGTACCATCAATATGCTGATGATACTCAACTATACATCTCCATCCCAGGTGAGGTAAGTGATGCTGTGACCGCCCTCTCTTGGTGCCTGGAGGCTGTGGGGGTCTGGATGGGAAACAACAGGCTTCAGCTGAACCCTGGTAAGATGGAGTGGCTGTGGGTCAGGGGCTCCCTGGCATCCAGGAACTTACCATCTTTGATTCTAGATGGGGTTGCACTGCCCTAGACAGATCCAGTGCGGAACCTGGGGGTTCTCCTGGATTCACGACTCCTGCTTAAAGAGCAGGTGGCAGCCATGGCCAGGGGAGCCTTTGCACAACTTTGTATTGTGCACCAGCTACACCCTTTCCTGGATTGGGAGTCCCTCTGGTCAGTCACTCATGCCCTCGTCATCTCCCACATAGACTATTGCAATGTGCTCTACATGGGGCTACCTTTGAAGAGTATCCAGAAGCTACAGTTGATTCAGAATGCGGCCATGCAAGCAGTTTTAGGAGCCACAAAGAGGGACATATAACACCCTTGCTGTGCAAGCTGCACTGGGTGCCAGTTTGCTTCTGGGTCCAATTCAAGGTGTTGGTTATTATCTTTAAAGCCCTACATGGCATGGGACCAGGCTACCTGAGGAACTGCCTCACCCCCATTACATTGACCCATCCCACCCGGTCAGGCAGAGTGGGCATGTTGTGGACCCTGTCCATGAGGGATTCTCTGCCATGGCACCTGCCCTCTGGAACAAGTTACCCCCTGAGGTGAGGCAGGTCCCCACATTCCCGGCCTTCCAGAAGGGGGTTAAAACCTGGTTGTGCCACCTCGCTTGGGGTGGAAGGGGGGATAGCCAATCATGGGGGTGGTTGGCACGTTGATGGGGCCAATGATGAGATCGTTATTCGCCATCTTGGACTGTATATTTTATATTTTACATTTTTCTATTTATGCATATTTATATTTATACTGTATGGTTTAAATGATATTTTAATCTTTTATCTTTAATTGTTTGTAAACTGCCCAGAGTTGTTGCAATATGAGATGGGTGGTAAAGAAGTATGATAGATAGATAGATAGATAGATAGATAGATAGATAGATAGATAGATAGATAGATAGATAGATAGATAGAGATAACCATTCACAAGATTGCACAAAGCCAGCAGGTTTCTTTTGACAGGACTCCTATGACTTGAGTAGTTTCCGAGCAGGCAGATGAGTGCATGTACACAGAGATGTCATGACACATTTTTTGCCAGCTAGAGAGAGAGGAAGACAACCCTGAAATGAAAACTTTGCAATCACACCAGGAAAACCTAACTTCTATAAGCTGTTTCTAATTGAGCAACCAAATTATAAAAGCCCCACTACCGATTTTCAATGTGTGTCACAGGCATTACACACACGTAAAAAGGAACAAGGCTTTGATGCCTGGTCATGCCCACCATTTTGATCCTGTTCACCACCTTCCCAGGTAGATGCCGCAGCTGTCATCTCCTTCAGTATGTCCTGGGGCTGGGCATGGAGCAATCCAAAGCAGTATTTATGGCAAGATTGGACAAACTTTTTCAAATCTAGGTATTTGCAACCAACTGTTCCCAAAATCTACTTTTGAAACTAAAAACTGATATTCCAGCTGTGGTTTCTTCTACCTCAAATTGAAATGATGCTTCATGCTTGGGTTGAATTTCATGTGCAGCTTTAAATTTCAGCTTTGAGGCTGCTGAATAAAGGGCCAGAAGTAGTCTTGCCTTCTCCTTGCCCATTACAGTTAGGGATCATATGAGATGGAGGATCAGAGCATCAGAGGTAGGAAGGCCTTGGAGTTGAGTGTACAGTATAGGTGTAAAGGATATCAAGTGTCTTTGTCCTGCTAGCACCAAGTTTGGAATTGGATCCAAATGAGGGCAAATCATTATTGGTTAATCAGATAATACATCAGTGGATAGATCCTGGAGATTTTGTCTTGCTGCTTTATCACATGAATAAGAAGGATTCAAAGACCATTGGAGATCCCTTGCTGTGAAAAAGCATTAGAAAGAATGAGTGACGCCATCAACAAACACGTACATGGTAACTATTCATACTTTTATTTTAATGTCATGGTAGTAAGGACATTTTTGCCCAGGTTGCATGTCAGAATGGATTCTATATTGCCTGAGGCCCATGAGAAATAAACACTCCCCATTGTTCATTTTAAGAGCCCAAAATCAAGAACTGTTGGTTTAAATGAAATAATGTGCTCTTGCTTAAGTTAAAAACTTAAATCAGAGACTCAAACATAGGCTTATGTCTTTCCTGTTGAAACCATTGGGACATGGATGTGCTTAATTCTGTCCTAAAAGAAAGCAGTTGTCAACAATGGTAGCAGTGGAGCAGAAGGGAGTGTGGTAGAACTTGAAGAGATATTTTAGTAGCTTATCCACCTGAAGTACAAGCAAAATGTGGACTATTGTACTGTAACCCAATGTTTAGTCCTGGCTTTGTGTATAAGTAATACCTGAGAAATTTTGTAGATTTGAGGCCTATATAACAGTAAATAATAGTTGCTGTATATTTTGGCAATGAACACCATCCTGTAGGGATGCACAATCATCATCATAAAGCAGAATAAAATGCTTAATACAGAGTCCTCCATCCTGGCACCCACTTCCTAAATTGGGAATATAACTCTCAGAATTTCCAGTGAATGTAATCAATCATAGACCTTCAAAATGTACATTGGGCACCCTGGATTTCCTCAGAAAAGTAATTAATAATTATTCTAGTTCTAGTTCATGGGTAGGCAATTAGGAAACCAGCCAATTGTTTCTGAGAATTTGCAGGGCAAAATGTACTCTAATATCTGCTACAAGATTCAAAGTGTTAAGAGCAGCCATGCAGGCAAGTGTGAAAATCACTGCACAATCAGACCAATGAGTAGCTATGACAGCCACAGATATTGAGAACTTGGAAAGGGTTTAGAAAGGAGCGACACTAGTGCCATAATGAAAATCCTATGATGAGAGGATAAAAGAACCAGTTACGAGAGGATTAAATGGAAGTTAAGGTGAGATGCAGCTACAATATTCAAATATTGAAAAAAAACCCATGAAAATGGACGACAATTATGCTGAGGAACAGAACAGAAGCACCAAGCTTTACTGTATGCAATTACGTTTCTGCTTTTGCTACATAAATATATGAAACTCAAAATATTGAATAAAATCATTGGTCTGTCTAACCTAGAATTATCTCTCCCGATAAGCAGGATTTCTCTGAAGCCTTAAGCAGAAAGTCTTTTCTAGGATTACCAGATCTGGAATGCTGAAAAACAGAAGACCACCAGATGACACCAAAGATTTGATATGTGCCATCAAATCATTTTTTGACTCCTAGTAATCACATAGATTTTCTCCATGATGATCCATTCCTAACCTGATCTCTGAGGTCTTCCAACCGTGCACTCATCATCACTTTAACTGAGTCCATCTACCTTACTGCTGGTTGTCCTCTTCTCTTTCCCTCCACCTTTCCCAGCATTACAGCCTTTTCCACAGAGCCAGGTGTGGCTTCACCTAATGTGTCCAGAGTAGGATAATTTGAGCCTGGTCATTTGTGCCTCCAGTGAGATCTCTAGGTTGCTTTGTTTGATGATCCATTGGTTTGTTTCTTGGCTGTCCACAGGAGTCTTCTCAAACACCAAAGTTCAAAAGTGTCAATACTTTTCCTATCTTGCTTCTTCAAAGTCTAACTTTCACTTCCATAGAGTGTCACAGGGAATACCATGGCTTGCATGATTCTGATATTTGAAGGTATAGACACAAAATGGCATTTGAATATATTTTCCAAGGCCTTCATGGCTGCTCTACCAAGTGCTAGTCTGCAGTGCAGAGATACAGAACAATCTGTAACTTCGTACTGCCATCTAGTGGTCATTCTGATTTTTACAACCCAGATCTGATAGTTCTAGTCTTTTTCAGTCCTACTACCTGAGATTTAATTAAATTAAGTTGCTGGTGATTGAACTTAGGACCTTCTTCATTCAAAATCTGTACTCTGCTCTGGCCCTTCCCAATAGTCAAATTTAACATTATTCTTTTAGAGAGGTTTCAGATACCACTCCACAGAAAATAGAGGGGGAATGGATCAGAATTCTAAAACATATGAATTCCAGATGCTGGAAGCACAGAAGAAGGTTTTTATGCCCCTATGGTTCCAGAGGCAACTAGCTAACCAGAGTTAGAAAGAGTATATTAAACTAACAGTGAGATCTAATCTAGCAGGGCTCTACCTATTTTCTTGGACAGTGCAGTCTACAGATGGATGTTAAGAGAGGAAGCTGATTAAAGGAGCCTGTATACACAATAAACAACTGGTGAAAGAAAAAAGTAACTGAAAAAGTATGTAAAGAAAGTAGTAATTCTATTGAGGCACACATAAGTAGGTTTGTCACCACAGTTGAAAATAATCTGAGGCACTGATTGTAGATCTGGTTCTTTATGAGAGTTTAATATTGGTGACTGTCTTGTATAAAACTAATGGCAATTGATTCTTTCTGGAATATTACTTTAATCCTATTGCTCTTTTCCCTTGCTACTTCCCTGCTCTAATATAAAAGACTGGGACTTTTTAATATTTGGAAGTATTCTTTTCTTTCATGTAATAAAACACACACATCTTTTCTCTATGAAGATTACAAACAGAGGAGCTTCATAACTAAACAGGGGTGTCAGCAGGGCATGGCAAAAAAACAGTCAAGTCAAAAGTCACCCATGACGGTGCAAAGCTCTGACCATTTTTAATGTGTGTCATGTGGGAAACACATGTAAAAGCCAAACAGAGCTTCAGTCGCATGGTTATGACCCTCTTCTTGAAATTTTTTAACCATACAGAGTGGACACTGCCATAACTAAAGAGGTCCAAGTGTCATATGCTGGCAATGCATTATGGAAACCTTGACAAATAATCACAACAAAGCAAACTTTCTCCCTGAAAGGGGATTAGCCATAACAATGTATTTCCAACATCTTACATCTGTCTTGACATAACTGACTTTAGATTTACCCCTTTTGTGAAGGCTTTCACAAGCTGTTGGAACATCTAGAGGGAGCAACCTTGTAAACTCCAAGATTTCAAGAAAGCGAGAAAGATGAATGGTTCAAGATCCATGTAGGAATATAAGCTGCTCTTCTCTAAAAATAGCTTAAAGTACATCTTGAAGCACTGACAAGTTGAAAAGTTTGAACTGCACAACAAAGGTTTGTGTGTGTGTATGTGAAAACCACACAAGTTTGTAACAGTCTATCAAGCAGGAGAAAGTTCAACTGAAGATCTGCCATTGCTTGATTTAGGGACAATTAGGATCAGACACTTGTTTTCTATGGATGCTACCATTATTTTTTGCTAGAAAGGATTTTGTTCCCAGAAGAAACCAATGGACCAAAGTATTTGGGAAAGCACTGACTCAGAATTTGTAGGGATCAAGATTAAACCACAGCCTGCTGTGTTTTGGAAACCTGGAAAAAGAATAACGGAGAGCAAAGCTCATTTTGGTTGCAACAGTCTTAAGCCGGCTACAGTTATGTGGAAAGTAAAGATTTCGGCTTGAACTCATTTGTGAGAGCAAGAAAATGGACTCGGATGTAAAGCAGAGGGTCAAGACAGATTCAGAAACATAATATCTCTGTGGATACCCATTTGTAGCATAAATGCTCCTTAAGTGCACTATTCAAGATGACTGAAATTGCAACATATCCTTGGCCTGTGAAGTTTTGGTTTGCTTGCTCTGGCTGGTAGCTGTTTGAAAAAGAATTTGAGGTCAGTATGGCACACCAGATTAACAGAAAAGGTGAATCCCAAAACTGAGCTGGATGTCAATGGAAGAAAATGTCATTGGGCAGAACTGCTTAAGAGTGTACTTGAAAAATTGGAATTCTACTTCCCAAAGAAACTAGGAAAGCCTTGATGGGTAATCACCCCATTTCCCTACAAAGAGCTGTGGTCTGCATTCATTATCTTCAACATTTCTCCAAATGCCCCCCCCCAAAAAAGATGATTTTCTTACTTTCAACAAGAAGTCACTTCTAGGGGTGACGATAAATACAACAGCTATACAATGTATAACTTACAATGCATGCGCCACAGTGTATCACCAGCAGGTCAAAAGCTGGATCTGTTACTGTATTTGTCCTAATTCAAATGGGGCATGTGCCTTCTAAGGAAAAAAAAATTAAAATAGCTTATGTAGTAAGACTGTAATTATTTATCAGTTCACTATTCATATTTTTGTCTTCTACTGAAAACAAGCAAGCATTTAAAACAGCCAGGAATAATGTCACCTATACTAACCAATCAGCACTTTTTACAGCTGGCTCTTGCTACAACTGTGTAGTAAAAAACACTCATTTCTACAGGGTGCAATGAGAATGTTTTCAGATTGGCCACATTGCTACTGAAATGTTGCATCTGTCTTCACCATATAAAGCAAGTGGTTCTTGCAACAAGACGGCAATCTTTATATCCATTATTTTCTTCTCTATTATTTAACATGCATCAAAGTAACAGAAATATAATATTACTTGTAATTTTGGAGAGTAGGTGCAGAAAGGAACATACGTGCTCTCATTCTACTACTTCTACAAGTGAAGAGTCAAAATAGCCACAACAATGTCCACGTGAGTTACCAAGCCAACTTTGCTACTGAAGCAATGCACATGGTGAGTCACACAAGGTATAATCCCAATGCGGATACCTGAAACATTCCCATAACACACCAAATCTGCTAGAATGTCTGTGTGGAGACCATGTATGGAATGCAGATACTGTAAGACAGAATATCATTCAGTGTATCACTAACACAAAATATTTCTACATTCCTATCAGGGGATAGGGAAAAGGGATATCTGTGAACCCTTGGGTGTGCAGAACTGGAACTACCTGTCCCATAAAAACATCATGCAATCTGCATATATAATATAATCCATTGGTTGCCATGCTAAAAACAAAACTAAACTAAACTAAACCAAACCCCAGAACTTTAGTGAAGGTCACAGAGAGTTCCCAAATGGGAATATAAAGTTTACGCACAGTGATGAAACTGGAAGCAGTTTTCCGGTGTAAAAAATCCACCAGTCATTAGGTGGAAAGAGTTATATTGTTGATTATATGCCACGCTGAATTCCATCTGCAAAACAGAGGCTATTTAGAACTTATCCTGTTAACCAGATGAATTGGATTTGGGTCCAGTTCTTGGTGGCTGTTTTCTTCTGGCAGTACCATTTCTTACGCTTCTTTTTAAAAATTATTATTGTTATTATTCTTTCAGATGGAAAAGTTCACTTCTAGATCATCTGGCAGGACAGCAGCTTTAGAGGTTGGTGATGTTTATGGAGAACTCTCTGTCGAGGCTGTTAAAAGAGAGGGGAGGGGAAAACGGTAAATACAAGCTGACCTTGAATCAACTGCAACATATTGTGGTTAAAATGACCAGAGGGGTGAATCGTCCCTTCCAACAAAACAAGGTTCAAACCTGCATTAAAGCTCAGTGCTCCCAGATTTACTTTTCCCATTCTGTCCCTACATCCCCTGACACTTTAGAAGGCAAAGTCTTCCTTAAGATAAGCACAACTCCTGGTGACTGCAGGTCATGTCCATGTTGTCTTCTTGGCACTTCTAATCTGCCTTCAGAGCTGGGATTTGCATATGGTTTCCAATTCAATAACTTTTTGTTTTTTCAAGATCAGCTATGGTCCACTGCCATCTGTTTTGACTTGGACATTATTCTCAATATTAATTACATAATTAATGCATTAGATATACAGTAGATCAGAAGTATTTGAATGGATGTTCCAAAGTTATTTGATCAAGATACTTCTTAATACAGCTTGGTGTTTAATATTTTTGTGATCTCAGAATACTTTCTGTGACCCTTGAAATCAACTCCATCTTTTTTTGAAGACCAGTGGGACATTCTTACTCTCAAATCCAATCATTAACCAATCCCAAAGAATTCTATTTTTATTCCTCCTGGCCACACTTTCTGCAGTGCCATATCTCAAAAGCTAGAGCATTCAGAGGACAACCAATGGGTTCAAATGCAAAATAGTCTGTTTCCTGTGCTGTCTTCATGAACCAAACTTCCTACTATAATTTTACAGTTATTCTTATCTGCTTATTATTGAATATGGCCCACCTTTATACCAACACTCATGAGGGCTTATAAATTTAAAAAAATCAAAATCTTAAAATCAATACCTTAGACTACTTAACAGTGAAAAACTTGGCAAAGGAATTTGTTTCTGCCATTATCCTAACTACTATGACTTTTCCCCACCAATCTGCCATGTTCTCCGTTCCTTTTTCACCAGAGTGTAGATCTGTATGTTCTGCCATGTGGTTTCTTCAGTTGTCATTTTTCTTTGTACTTCAAAGCAGTCATCAAAATTGATGTTTCACTGGTATTTTACTGGAATTTCCATAGACTCCGTTCTTATTAGGGGTATAGTACTTATCCTAGTCTTGGTACCTAATCTGATCCCCTGCTTAATGCATGAGATCTAAAGCTACAACAGCTATCGGTTTCTGCTTTAAAACCTTTTATGAATTCACCCAGCCTAATGGTTCTATTTCCAATTTTTTCTTACCATTAAGACATTTATGTCAATATTCAATTGGAATTTAAGTCCAAAAATATCTAGATCTGCCTTTGACAAAAATGAAAAACCAACCCTGAACCTCTTTAATATGATAATCATAAAACAAACCCTCTAACTATGGTTAAAAGTAATCAAACTTAGCATGTTGTGTGAATGCATCTGCTAGCCCTTCACCTACCCAATTATGCATGTTGTGTGAACAAAGCCTTTTAAAATTTGAAGAATGCTCTTATGGAAGAAGGCAATGGCAAACCACATCTGTACTGTTACTAAGAAAACTACATGGACATGTCCATGAAGTCATCAGGGGTCAAGCTCAACTTGAAGGAGACTTCACCTTTATTGTAACCCACTTCTACAAGGTAAATACAAACAGAGGTGTTTTTTTTTTTTTAACTGATTAAAAAAGATAATCACAGTGAAAACTTTTTTTTTAAAGTAAAGAATTTACCAAAAAAAACAACCCCCACCATCCTTATGGGTGGTAAGTGTAATCTTAGAAGTCGCATCTCTCTAACACAAAATGCCCCACTCATTGAATGCTATTCCTCTACAGCTCTTAGACAAACAGACAGAAAAGACATGAGAGATGATATATTCTCTCAACTGATATTGAGTAAGAAGCAGATGCCATTCAGGTATTTCAAAGGGCAAACTGTCCCAGAGAAGTTAATGAGGCACTAACTCTGCTGCAAGAAAACCTTGAGAAAGTCCTAATCAGGAAAGAATGAAGTGTATTTTATACGAGCATTCCTTGAGGCATATCAAGTGCATTGTCCATACCCTGACTTTTAAATGTCTGATAAAAACCATTTTTCCCCTCTGCTTGCAGTTTCCAAGGATCCTTTTCTAACTGGTTCTAAACCAGAACAAGCAAACAAAATGTTCCTTCAAGTACTTCCAGGATGTCAGCCTTCTGAGCATTACCCTGTTGTGTCTTACCCCTTGATTTTTACAAAGCTCAACAAAGAGGCATGTTATTAATTGGTGGAGCCGTGCAGATGACAGCTAAAATAAGGGCAGCTGCCAATTTTCAAGGGCAAGTTAAACACTGACACTTCCTTTTGCTTCTGCAAACTCCCTCTCACCCAGCAAGAAATGTACAATAAACTGTAATTAGACACTCTGCTTATAAGTGTTCTACATATACACTGTGCTTGATAAGAAATAACTTATAAATAAAATATACACTAGAAAAGCTGTGGATCCCAGCCTGCCAACAGCAGCTCAGCAGGAATAGTGTTAGGAGAGTTACTGCTTCAAGCAAATGTGGCTGCTTGCCAAGATGCCATCGAGAGACCGGGGAAAAGCAAGAATGGTTCTAGGTTCCAGCAATTTCCCTTGGGCCACATTAAGGTTGAGGTTCTTCTTGATTCAGATTTTCACTGAACAGCAGAATGTCAGCAGGGGGATGCTGCTCAGAGCTTCCTGTGTTAAGAACACCCTGCCAGCAAGTACAATTTGTATACCTCCTGTGTGCAAATTGAGACATCACTCCATGCCTTTTTAATTTCATATTATTCTGACAAAACAATCCTCTAATAAGCAGCATCAATGTACAAGTTCAAAGGTGGTTGTGAACAGCTCAACAACTGGACAGGAAAGCAGTATGAAAATGAAACAAGAATATTTTATGGAGCAGTGCAAACTGCTATATCCCAGAGAGAGACAGTGGTATCTGTAGGTATTTTTTAAGCTCAATAGAATGCTAGCTTGACCTACCATGATGTACCTTTCTGGTCACAGGAAGATGGACCTGACAGAAAAGGATTAATTCCACCTCTTCTAGTTAGAAGGCAGGGCTGAAAGATTTCTTACTATTTCATGGAGAATACCCCTTCCCTTCAGTCACCTGCATTGACTTCACCTGAGAGGCTCAACTATTCCTTTATAGTATATTCAATGATTATAAGGAAGCTTGCAACTGGTATGACTTACAGGAGTGGAAGAATAATGTATAATGGTTGGAGATCAAGCTGACCTGAAAGGGCTATACTACGGCAGTATTTCCAGGGTGAATCAATCAAACCGTTTATAGCACTGTGTACCCCATGGCCCAAATCTGGTCAAAGAAGCCAAACTTTCCTATATTGTAATGTTTTGTAAAGTTACGTAGCCTCCCTAAAATATCTATAAATGGTATTCATGCCAGTAAGACTATCAACGTACCTGCTTCCTTTACAGAGTGTGCTATGAGTAGAAAAAGGGGGACTACCCACCTGCTAATTGTGGAGAAGGAAACACATTTCTCCTGATTCCTCATTTTGTACAAGACAAAAAATGATTAGCTCTTTGTTTCTTTCATTGAGATAGATTCTCAGAGACCTACAAACATCTAGTTTGAGCCAGATGCATTCTCTGGAAAAATTAACACATGCTTTCCTCCTACTTCACTTTTGTTAATATTTGTTTCTAAGCCTCATTCCCTACCCCATGCCCATTGGCTGTAGCAAAACATGACATGCTGTGGTCTTTTTGTGTTCAAGGCTGGTTATACTGCTTATGCCATTTTTTCATTTTCTCCATGCCCATCAGTTTTTGCCAGGTATGTGATTTGTATTGATTTTTTCTCCCCTTCAGAAAATAACTGACATGGAAAACAACACAGAGCTACATACAATGCAGGCTCTCAACAAGCCAGTCTCTTGATAATGGTTCTTCAATGGAAGCCTTACATTTGAGAAGAAATTCAAGACATTTATGCCCACCAACAGCTTTTGGAATTTACTTGTCAGCTTCTGCATTTCTTCAAATGCCAAGGCACCAGCTAGAACCAATTTTTGTTGGATAGAATCTTTTATCAGTTGAGGCCACAAGCTTTGAAATAGCATGAATCAGATAATTTAGGACTATGCTGTTCTGTGTTTTGCAAATCTTCTTTTGAATGTGTTGGTGGTAGCGATGAAGACATTACCTGGCTATCTTTTGAAAGCATTAGATTAAAGTCACAGGATGCATCTGGCAGCATTTTTTCATCATCAGTTGCTATTCTCACAGACACACTGTTGATATTGAAATCATTTCCATCTTCTTGACTTTGATTATCTACTACAGCTCTATTCCCTAAGCCAGACTATAGAAAAACCTTGTCTGATCTGAAAACCTGGAGCACTAATCCTAGTCCTTTAACCTTCTTTGAATACCTTTTATTTTGGCTCCTTACATTTCTGGCTGTCTGATTTATATTTGTAGCAAGGCATTGTGAGGGTGAGGTAGAAACATACCATGTAGCTTCTTTCCACCATTTCCAGATTAATGTCCATTGTAATATGGTGCTTTGTCCCTTTCCTCTCGCCATATGTGCACCAAGGGATTCTGGAACTTTTAGTTCTTGAGATACCATGTCACATAGAGGAAGCATAAATCTCTCAAATTACAAATCCTAAAATTGACTGCAGAGACACATTTTGTCTAAAGAAGGAACATGGAGTGGCAGTGACTCACAATTCATGTTTTTGCTTGTGTTTCTAACTGGCAAATCTCACAATGGAAACCTCTTTAGGTAGGATATAACTTTCCATAACTTCAAGCATAACTTACAACTTTGCCTTAGCCACCTAGGTTAGACACCATGGCTTGCCTTGGTCAAATTTTAGCCTGGGTGTAATGGTTAAGGTCAGGTCCAAGCCCATCCTCAGTCATGAAAATTCACTAGGTGACTTTGGGTCAGTCACAATCTCTTAGCCTAATCTTCTACAAAGTATTGTTGTACAGGCAGTGGAATGAAGGGGGATATTCAGCTAAGGCACCCTCAGCTCCTGGAGAAAAGGTAGGATTAATTACAAATATTACAACTTAATATGAAATAAATTAATATGAAATAAAGATGGCCTAATACATTAGGTGTATTAGAGAAATACTAACCAATGGCTCATTGAACAAATGAACCCAGAGTTCTCACTCAAAGCACAAATGACCAGGCTAAAATGATCCTACTTTGGACACATTATGCAAAGACCTAGCTCTCTGGAAAAGGCTCTAATGCTGGAAAAGGTGGAAGGAAGGAGAAGAAGAGGATGATCAGCCGGATGGTGTGTAGACTCAGTTACAGTGGTGATAGGGGTACTGTTGAAAGAGCTGAAGAACCAGGTTAGGGACAGATCATCATGGAGAATATCTATCTATGTAGTCGCTAAGAGTCGACAATGACTTGATGGCACGTAATCAATCAATCAATCAATTAATCAATACATTAGGTGTTATTTGCATGTATTAATATTAAGACTATAACAATTAAAAACAAGAGCCCAGTGCTTGCCATTTATCCCTTGAGAACAACAGGGTTACAATATACTACATGGTTAAATAGGTCATTGCCTCCATGATGTTCTTTGTATCTCAAGTAAAAGTGAAAGAAATTTCCTTTTAAAAATGGTGCAAGCTAAATGTTTATTCAGGGAAAACTATGTGGGAAACATGCCCACATGTCTAGTCCCAGTTTTTTGTTTGTTTTAATCATATGGCATAGCACTTCAGTGTTCATGCTGCGTTTTCTTGCTGGGAAATCCTTGTGAGGTCCAGCAGCCAGATGTGTAGACTATTTAGCTGTGACAAGTCACGTTGCCCAGGGTGCACCACGAGGAGGCTAGTCGACATTGCACCAAGTTGGGCTGAGAGAAAGTGACTGGCCCAAAGTCACTCAACCGGCTTTCGTGCCTAAGGCGGGACTAGGACTCACAGACTCCTGGTTTCTAGCCTAGAACCTTAACCACTAGACCAAACTGGCTCTCTTCTAGTCCCAGTTATAGCCCTGCACTCCACAGAAGAGGACTTTCAATTCCCTGGCAGAACTAAAAGAAGTTAGATGCAACTCAAGGAGGTCAGGTGTAATTGGCTGCAGCACTCAGTTGAAGTGACCATGGCTAAGATCTTGATCATCTCCTGCCAGGAGGAATAAGTAGCCCTGCACAAGACGGGCCAGAACTGAACAGGATTAAGCTATCTGCATAAGTTTATACCTGTTACCCAGGACCCAATGTTTATACCAGATGTGAACCAGATGTCACTCTTAATTTCTCAAATCTTTGTTTTTCATTGGGGTGGAGTGGACATGACCAGATCAGTGGCCAGGGACTGGCTGCTTATATGTCAGTTTCAGCAGGACTGGCCTGTCTTCCTAAGAATTTGAGATAAATATGAAACTTTTTGTTTTGTTATAAGAATGGAAATGTCTGAGCACCTCAGGGATGGGAAAGGGAAGCATAGTTCTTTCTCCTTTAATTGCCATGTTCTTAACAAAAGTTGCTTCTCCAAAGCTGCTACTCCTTTGCATTTTGAAAGAAGTTCCCAGATTTCTGGTAATGCTGCTCCCACGCTTTCAAAACCACATCCTAAATAAGAGGTTCAGGTTCTCAATAAGTTGGATCTGCTGCTTTTTGCTGGTTCTTGATTCAGTCAGAACAGCAGATAAGAAGATCATAGACCATAAAGGGGGAAGGGAGAGAGAGATTATTACATTGTGTTTTGCCTTAGCAAAAAGAACTGATAACCCTGATGCCAAAGTACCTTTAAAATCTACATTTGGAAATTGTTGCCTATTTTTTAAAAATCAAAATGAGATTCCATATAAGTATGGCTGTGCATGTGGTGGTGGTGGTGGTAGTGGTGGTGGTGGAATACTGAAAAATCCAGTAGGATTTTCTTGTATGCAAGTGCCAGGCAATCTAACCCCACAGCCTGAAATTCTGAGATGAAGCTCTTTGGACAGTATGAATGTCCCGGCAGATGCTCTCAGCAAGTTGCCTTTTGTAAAGACAATTAGTCAAAGGCTATTGAAGCTGCTCTATGAGCCACAACTGGCTTGCACGCAAAACCATCAAAATGGAAATGTACTAATACAAATTATGTTCTCTATACAAAATCCTCAAGTAAAGCAACAAATGACTCACCATCCTCATTTTCCTGATGAAAAACACTTTTTGATATCAAAGGAGGAGGCTTTGATGAATTGATAACAGTAAGGCTAATAAAAGAGAAGGAAATGAGGGGGCAGGAGACAGAGAAAGAACATTCTGACCACTGTGCAGAGACCACTGTCTTTTTTCCCACTCCCCTGACTTAGAGACTGCTATTGTAAGAATCACATTTTTGTATTCAAAACCAGGAGGATCTTAAGATACTCTGGAGGCAGAGGGTATGGAATGAAGAAAAGGGAGATTTATGGTTTAATAGGCCACAGGTATTAGAATGCATCACGGTGCATTCTGTATCTATGCTGCAACTCAAAATTAATTACGTAGATATAATGTTCATGGTGCATCAAATTATTGTAATGTTTATTTCAGCTTATGGTGATGTATGCATCTGATGCTGTGGTATCTTCTCTACCAAAGCTCATGCCAGAATGATATGCTTCCTAGAATATGGACAGTAAAATTCTATACACGTCTATGTAGAATTGCATCTCACGATGTTATTAGGGCTTATACCCTAGTAAATGAGCGCAGGTTTCCAACCTAAGGTGCTAAAAGATTCTTTGCAAGAGGTGGGAGGCCACTTACAGATGGCAGATATTCTGTAATACAAATGAGATGTAATATGTGAGTTTCCCTGTTAAAGCTCACCTTCTATAACCTGTAGAAAGCCCCTGGAGTGGCTGGCATTACTTCTTTGGATTGAACTGAGGAATGTAGAAATGATTTGGTGGAATGATACTGGAGGACAAAGTGAGGCCCAGAGAAGAAGAAGTGGTGGCACTTGTCACACAATTCCGTTTTCTACTGCAGAAACAGCAGATGTTCACAGAAAGAAATGTTCAGTGCAAATGGCAGCCAAATGTTTCTCTCAAAAGATCAGCACCAGCTTCTAAGGCTGGGTCACTGCCAGCCACTGCTATCTTAGGAACATCATTGTTCTTCTCCGCTCAGGATCTTCCTGAGAACATTGGTATCATCCTACAGTCACATTTTATGGTTTGCTTGGTTGCAATACATATTACATATGTAACATGCAATATCAAACCAGCCATTGCTGTTTGCAAAACACAGTCAGTGACTTAGGGCATGGTGTGATCCCAACTAATTATGCCTTATCCAACAAACTATGGTTCAGCAAACCACAACTTAGCATGGTTACAATGGGCGTACCTGCACACAGTGCTATTGTATCTTAATGAATAGCTTGCATGAAATGCTGTCCTGCAAAAAACATGCTGTTAGACATGTCATGCATCTGAAAATGGGGATTGTCTATGATTTGAGAAGGGAGATTGGTAGTGAAGAATTACCTCCAGCTAGGAAAGCTCTTCCAGGAAAGGTGTGGTTGAGAAGGACTGTGTGTAGGATGTTCCCACTCAATTTACTTATTTGTTAGATTCATATCTCACCTTTCCCCAGGGAGCTTCAAGCAGCATACATAATACTTTCTCCTCCTATTTTCCCTGTTAGTAACAGTCCTCAGTAGGCTGGGCAGAGAGAATGAATGGTTTCCATAGTAGAAAGTAAAACATACTTCTTTCACTGTGATCAAAACTAGTTTTTCAGATATATCATGTCATATTATGCCAGTAAATGATTGTATATATTAAATATGCACTCATTTAAATTATTAAGTATATAAGTCCATTTGCATAACAAGAAGGAAAAAAATGAGAAATTCCATATAGGAATGAATATGTGCAAGTCAAATGTCTAAATAGTCCTCTGATTGAAACGTACTGATTGTGGATGGACTTGAACTTGGGCCTCCCTGTTCCCAGTTTAATACGTTTATCATTGCTTACACTGGTTTCCTATCTATTCTATATTACTCTTTACTAGATGGATGGGGAAGGCCTATCTTTCCAGGAGTCTGTGTAGGAAGCAGAGTAACTGCAGATCAGAGAGCATAATGCTCAAATAAACTCTACATGTGAAAAAGCATCACAATTATTCATAACTTTTTGAAAGTCAACATTACAGCAGAGACTCAATTCAGGTCCTCATCCTAGCAAGAATATCTTAGAAACTCAAACTCCTGAGACTGCACAGGGCACAATCATATTGAATGCAATGCTGGCATTTAAAATCAATCTGAGTCACAACATCCCTTTCAAAGTTATTTAACATTATTCAGTTTATGAAGATGAAACTCAAATCTCAGATCTATTGCCTTTTGGTGATTATGAACAATCAGGAAAGTAGGAAACCGTTTTGCCTGGGTGGTTTATATTTATGGAAATGGCTGGGTCTTCTGTATGAGGTGTTTAATTCTGCAGCAGCCTTCGGGGAAAAAAAATGCTGACTTTGCCATCACACGCTTAAAGGCCATTTTGCTCAACAAACACATTGCAGCAAACAGCATTTTCTGGCACAGAGAATGGGTTGGGCAATCTTTAAGGAAGAACATTACTGCACAGGTTAAGGCTTTCACTCCATTTTAACTTTTATGAGCGTGACAAAGAACAAAGAGCAAGGGTTTAAATGCTTGCGATCTGCTAGCTGTGCCGTTTATCCTCAGTCAATTTCACACCACTTGCAAAACACCACCGGGATATTTATTTCGAAAGCTTCGGATCCCTTTAAGTTATTCTGGGATTTTTACATTAAAAACAAACCAAATTTCAAAATTACAGAAGTGCAACCCTCCTTATATTCCTTAACACATGTATTATTTTGGGGGCACATGAAAATGCTTCAGCAAAGGATCGTTACCTTGTCGTGGTGCTGGAGCTTGAGCACCTCAATGATGCCATGAGCTAAACCGTGAAGGGCCACCCAAGACGGGAAGGTCATGACAGAGAGGTCAGACTAAATGCGATCCCTGGGGAAGGTAATGGCAACCCACCTCAGTATTCTTGCCGTGAAAACTAAATGGATCAGTACAACCAGAGATATGTCGGTATACCATCGGAAGATGAGACCCCCAGGTTGGAAGATGGTCAAAATGCTACTGGGGAGGAACAGAGGATGAGCTCAACTAGCCCCAGACGTGATGACGCAGCTAGCTCAAAGCCGAAAGGACGGCTAGCGGCCGACGGTGCTGGTGGTGAACGGCGAATCCGATGTTCTAAGGATCAACACACCATCGGAACCTGGAATGTAAGATCTATGAGCCAGGGCAAATTGGATGTGGTTATTGGTGAGATGACAAGATTAAAGATAGACATTCTGGGCGTCAGTGAACTGAAATGGACTGGAATGGGCCACTTCACATCAAATGACCACCAGATCTACTACTGCGGACAAGAGGACCACAGAAGAAATGGAGTAGCCTTCATAATTAATAGTAAAGTGGCTAAAGCAGTGCTTGGATACAACCCAAAAAATGACAGAATGATCTCAATTCGAATTCAGGGCAAGCCATCTAACATCACAGTGATCCAAATATACGCCCCAACCACAAATGCTGAAGAAGCTGAAGTAGAGCAGTTCTATGAGGATCTGCAGCACCTACTGGAGAACACGTCTAAAAGAGATGTTATTTTCATCACAGGAGACTGGAATGCTAAGGTGGGCAGCCAAATGACACCTCGAATTACAGGTAAGTATGGCCTGGGAGAACAAAACGAAGCAGGACACAGGCTGATAGAATTTTGCCAAGACAATTCACTCTGCATAACAAACACTCTCTTCCAACAACCTAAGAGACGGCTTTATACATGGACTTCACCAGATGGACAACACCGAAATCAGATTGATTACATCCTTTGCAGCCAAAGGTGGCGGACATCTGTACAGTCGGTAAAAACAAGGCCTGGAGCTGACTGTAGTTCAGATCATGAACTTCTTCTTGCACAATTTAGGATCAGACTAAAGAGATTAGGGAAGACCCACAGATCAGCTAGATATGAGCTCACTAATATTCCTAAGGAATATGCAGTGGAGGTGAAGAATCGATTTAAGGGACTGGACTTAGTAGATAGGGTCCCGGAAGAACTATGGACAGAAGTTGGCAGCATTGTTCAGGAGGCGGCAACAAAATACATCCCAAAGAAAGAGAAAACCAAGAAGGCAAAATGGCTGTCTGCTGAGACACTAGAAGTAGCCCAAGAAAGAAGGAAAGCAAAAGGCAACAGTGATAGGGGGATATATGCCCAATTAAATGTAAAATTCCAGAGGTTAGCCAGAAGAGATAAGGAATTATTTTTAAACAAGCAATGCGCAGAAGTGGAAGAAGACAATAGAATAGGAAGGACAAGAGACCTCTTCCAGAAAATTAGAAACATTGGAGGTAAATTCCAGGCCAAAATGGGTATGATCAAAAACAAAGATGGCAAGGACCTAACAGAAGAAGAAGAGATCAAGAAGAGGTGGCAAGAATATACAGAAGACCTGTATAGGAAGGATAACAATATCGGGGATAGCTTTGACAGTGTGGTCGGTGAGCTAGAGCCAGACATCCTGAAGAGTGAGGTTGAGTGGGCCTTAAGAAGCATTGCTAATAACAAGGCAACAGGAGACGACGGCATCCCAGCTGAACTGTTCAAAATCTTGCAAGATGATGCTGTCAAGGTAATGCATGCTATATGCCAGCAAATTTGGAAAACACAAGAATGGCCATCAGACTGGAAAAAATCAACTTATATCCCCATACCAAAAAAGGGAAACACTAAAGAATGTTCAAACTATCGAACAGTGGCACTCATTTCACATGCCAGTAAGGTAATGCTCAAGATCCTGCAAGGTAGACTTCAGCAATTCATGGAGCGAGAATTGCCAGATGTACAAGCTGGGTTTAGAAAAGGCAGAGGAACTCGGGACCAAATTGCGAATATCCACTGGATAATGGAAAAAGCCAGAGAGTTTCAGAAAAACATCTATTTCTGTTTTATTGACTATTCTAAAGCCTTTGACTGTGTGGACCATAACAAATTCTGGCAAGTTCTTAGTGGTATGGGGATACCAAGTCATCTTGTCTGCCTCCTGAAGAATCTGTATAACGACCAAGTAGCAACAGTAAGAACAGACCACGGAACAACGGACTGGTTTAAGATTGGGAAAGGAGTACGGCAGGGCTGTATACTCTCACCCTACCTATTCAACTTGTATGCAGAACACATCATGCGACGTGCTGGGCTTGAGGAATCCAAGGCTGGAGTTAAAATCTCTGGAAGAAACATTAACAATCTCAGATATGCAGATGATACCACTTTGATGGCTGAAAGTGAAGAGGAACTGAGGAGCCTTATGATGAAGGTGAAAGAAGAAAGTGCAAAAGCTGGTTTGCAGCTAAACCTCAAAAAAACCAAGATTATGGCAACCAGCTTGATTGATAACTGGCAAATAGAGGGAGAAAATGTAGAAGCAGTGAAAGACTTTGTATTCCTAGGTGCAAAGATTACTGCAGATGCTGACTGCAGTCAGGAAATCAGAAGACGCTTAATCCTTGGAAGAAGAGCAATGACAAATCTCGATAAAATAGTTAAGAGCAGAGACATCACACTGACAACAAAGGTCCGCGTAGTTAAAGCAATGGTGTTCCCCGTAGTAACCTATGGCTGCGAGAGCTGGACCATAAGGAAGGCTGAGCGAAGGAAGATCGATGCTTTTGAACTGTGGTGTTGGAGGAAAATTCTGAGAGTGCCTTGGACTGCAAGAAGATCCAACCAGTCCATCCTCCAGGAAATAAAGCCAGACTGCTCACTTGAGGGAATGATATTAAAGGCAAAACTGAAATACTTTGGCCACATCATGAGAAGACAGGACACCCTGGAGAAGATGCTGATGCTAGGGAGAGTGGAAGGCAAAAGGAAGAGGGGCCGACCAAGGGCAAGATGGATGGATGATATTCTAGAGGTGACGGACTCATCCCTGGGGGAGCTGGGGGTGTTGACGACCGACAGGAAGCTCTGGCGTGGGCTGGTCCATGAAGTCACGAAGAGTCGGAAGCGACTAAACGAATAAACAACAACAAAAACATGAAAATGGCTCAGGGTAATAGGAGAACTGGTGGCAGATCTCATCACTGGTAGGCAATGGGTGAAGCAAGTTGAACCCTCTTCATAACAGCTACTCCACCCTCACAACTTCCATTCTCAGATTTTTATTGTTTTGCCAAGCTCAAGCACTTGGAAAGAAAATAGTAACCTTGGTTCATCAACATACTAAACCATGGTGATTAATTTTGCTTGGTATGTTATGTAAACCAGGGCCAATATTGTCTTCCAGCCATTGAAGTTTGTAAGTCATCATTTATGGCTTAGTATACTGTGCAAATTGTGGTTTATTCTTGCTTGCACAACAGCCACTTGAATATGCGATCCATTAACTATATTGTAGGTGGTCCACTGACCATTGTTTGGGAATTAATGCACTAAGTCATAATGTGGTTGTAATGGTTGCCTATCCTGACAGACTCAGTCTCACAAGCAGGTGCTTAAGGATAACTGATTTATTGAAAGAATAGTGTGCAAATACAAAGAAAGCTGAGAATGAGCAAAAGCGCGCCAAATACAAACTAAAAACCCTCGCTTCAAACCCGGTCCCGCCCTTGCTCCCGCTTAGCAACCACCCCCTCCCAGGTGTTAGCAACCGTCACCCACATCGGCCTGAGAAAGTAACCTTGAACACAGTCAATAACCCAAACATACATTCCACAGTACAGTAAGGAGATTACAGCCTGGCACGGCTGGAAATCTCCACTCAGCAAACACGGATCAGGAAAGTGACATGCGAAACGTTACGATGTATTCAGAACATTGAAACGATGAACATGACAGTGGTTTGGTTTTGTCTTAACTGGTCATTAAGGCTTAGCAATGATATGTGAACCATGGCTTATTAAACCAATAGATAAACTCCTTACTTAGAGTAATGTGTACTCATCTTTTCATCAGTTGAAATCCTGAACCTTTGGGAGAGGACTAAAACGTTTCCAGCACATCTGATGAAAAAAAAATCCTGTTTTTTCCCCTGCAACTTAGTGTCCTCCATTTTATCTCCTGTTCAAATTAATTGATTCTTGGGCCAGTTTACTCCACTAGACTTAGGCAACTGTAGAGAATGGCCACCCATATGTTGTGCTAAGCCAGGAACCACACTGCCCAGCATCCCTAGGAAGCATGGCCAGTGGTGAGATATGCCTGGGACCTGTAGTTCAATAGCATCTGGAATGCCATACATTGCCTATCTCCATGCTAAACATCTCTTTAATCTCTCTTATTCAACTAGCCACCGTGGCCTACTTTATACATAATAGTATACCAAAAACCACAATTTACAAAACAAAATTATTTGGCTAACATATTACGCTAAGCCCAAACCCAGGCACACTGCTTTATAGCCCAGCATTATGTATGAACCCAGCCACACAATACATCAGAGAGTTGTTGCTGACTAGGGCTACCAGGTCTGAGCTGCAGAAATCCAGATGACCACTAGAAGGTAATAGCTATTCAGGAATTTCTGGGTTCTAATACCTCTTTACAGAAGGAGAAGGAGAGTCACACAGCTGCTTCTTCCCTGCTGCCACAGCATGCCTGACCCCATGAGGGTGTCCTCTTCCCTCCTAAGTTACCCAAAGCATTTCTTCACCCTCCTGTCCAAGCATTAGACTTCTGCCATCAGCAATGGCTGATTCAGGAACAGCAGCAGCAGTGACTGCTCGTTCTCATCCATTCCGTCTTTCCTTCCTCTCCTTCCTACCCTGCTACCCTTCTCTGCTACCATGTCTGGGCTAGAAAAATTCAGATGACTACTAGAAGTGGTAGCAAAGAAAAACAGAAACTCTCATTGCTTCCATCTTGATTCTTAGGTCACCTGGATTTTTGCAGCCCATATGGATGACAGCCCTATTTCTGACTTACACAGTTTAGGTACTCCTGAATGCACAGCACTTGATATACTGTACACAGATTTCTTTTTAAGCAAAACATCTATGCAGTGAGCCACATTGCCTGAAACACATGAGTCTCATAATAATACCCCTGTGTGTCCTCAAGTAGCTGTTTGTCAAAAAAGAGAGGACTGGTGCAGAGGCATTATTTGTTGTTAATATGCAAAATAAAGAAGGGATGGACTCATAGCAGCTGCATTCACACAGCACATATAACTTGGTAGCAGAATTAACTAATTGTGTGGGGCCATGCAAGACCTTGAATCAAAAACTAAATGAACAGGTTAAGTTGCACAATGTGCAGTCACATACTGAAACATGCACGAAACAGCAAGTAACCAAGATTAAAACCAGGATTAGCCTGTTTTGTGAATGCAACAACTAAGTTTGTAACTAACCTGGGGTAACTTGTTTATGAAGACAGCCATAGAGTATCTACTACGGTATTACATGAAAATTTAATGACATTTTTCTCAATGAGATCACCATTACCCTCAGGTTTCTTAGTACATCAGTTCTAAATTATGGGTGTTGTTAAATTTTCTGCTTGTAATTAGATAGTCCTTGTTTAGTGACCACAATTGGGACCACCAACTTGGCCGTTAAGTGAAGCGGTTGCACAATGAAACCGCAACTGTGCTTGTGATCTTACTTCAGCTTTCCTTTGCTTTACTGACCTGTGAAGGTCGTAAATGTGAGGATTGGTGGCAAAATTACTTTTTTATCTCCATCATAACTGTGAATGGTCACTAAACAAGGCAATCACTAAACAGGAACTACCTATATAAAACTACAGGTCCCTGTTCCTTGACTCTGTCCCTAATGTGTGATCCTCTATACAAACCAAATGCATGCTCTTAAATTATTTCATCATCTCACATTTTGCCAATAGAGATTCACTGAAAAGTTTTCCGGGTAAGAGTGAAATGGACAAATCTTATTCTTTACCAGGAGCTCAGATCTAACAGGTGTGCATATATCTTAGCTCCAGAAATTCAATTTATACAGTGAAGAAGTTTGTTTAGATATTGTTAGGGCTTGAACAGAATGCTATGGTTGATAGCAATGGAAGAGAAGGCGGTGGCAGCGATCCATTTGAGATATTCCCTTTCCCAAAAGGTTAGGCCATCTTTTTAAAAAACTCAGTTCTACTGCATGTGAAAACAATTCTCTTTAAACAAACACTGCTGTGGCTTAATTTGATTCACTGACTGTTAGTTTTGGCACTCTGAATTTTTCTCTTTGTTTTTAGCTTGTAAATGGGCATTTAATGACGGGTTCTTGTTTTTATGCTTTTCATCTTTCAAAAGCCACTCTAAGCCACTTTTTTTGGAAGGGAAAAGGAGGCATACATTCCCTCAGTAGACAGCGCATACACTTTTCACATAAAGCCCATAACAGGCCAATCTAGATCTGTTCTTGTACGGTGAAAGATATTCAAAAGTGCCCAGCTTTAACTTTAAACACCTAAGAGTTGATCAGAGAAACAGTTTATACCGTTTCTAATTTCTAAAATTCCATTTTAATTTCTGCTTGGAATTGCTATTCTTATGTTCAGCTTCTTGTTGTTTATTTCATTAAAGTGAAAGTCCAACTTCCCCACCCTCCATCAACAGAAAGGTAGCAATGTCAGATGTATCCCTGCAAATAGTATCAGTGAGTAAACACTGCTAGGCCTTTCTTTTCCAAGAAAGAAAGAAATTGCAGTTTGAGATGGCTCATAAGTAGAGCCTCTTTCATTTCTACTAATGGCTACAAATGCTCTTATCGGTTACTGAACTCCGAATGAGCAAACAAAGCAGGGCTAATGCATCACAAAAGAGAGTCTGTTTGGTTGTTTTGACAGCTGTAGTTTGAATCATAGTGCAAGAGCTACGAACAGTATCCCATAATCTACACTGTTGCAACAGCAATTAAAGGGGATCAGAACCAACCTTAAACTGATATTCTCTCTTTACTCAGAAGCAGGTTAGAGAAAGTTACTGTCGTGTGAAAAGGATGAGCTTACCAAAATTGGATCCTGATCCAGCTTGATCCGCTGCTAAAAGGCTGCCTTAGTGCCACTGTACTCGGTCTGGCGTTCCTCTTACTACAGCAAAGCCAGCTGGCCAAGTCAATGTGCTACAGCCTCTGAGCATCTAAGAGTAATGCTTAGGCCTACTCTACCTGGGCTGCCAAAATCCAGAGAATTGCTAGATTGAAGCACTTATAATTTTCTGTGTCTCTTTTCTGCCATCTAGAGATCATCTGGAGTTTTGCAGCCCAGATATATATAATAGCCTAAGTGATGCCTCAGTTGCTGTTCCTGTTTTTCTCTGGCTTCTAATCCCTCCAGATGCCATAATAGGCCCAGAATTCATGCCAGACTAAGTTAAACTTCTCTTTCCTATAACTGATGCATTTCTTCCTGGACAAGCCATTAACAATGGATAAAGAAAGATGCAATAATAATTTCCCAATGCCTGATGAACAGGCGTTGTTAAGGGCTGGGGATTTTTAGGACTGGGCTATGGCAGTTAAACAACTTATTGGTGGTAAATTTAATGGAAAAATGACAAAATGACAAATTGATCCTCTGAGTTTTAGAAGAAGACATGGTGGATTTGAACTGGAATATAAAGATACATTGGAAATGTCTGGCAATTTGTCTGGAACCAGTAACCTGAAACCTTTTATAATGGTTGTGTAATTATAGAATGGAAAACTTGCAATGACCTTATCAGTGTCCACAGGGCTTCACCATTTGGTACAACCTTCCTTTCCCATTTCTGAAGGACTTTGGGAGAGAAACTTGGTACATGAGTCATTATTTACTGCAGAAGTAAATAACCAGACTGGCAAAACGATGAAATTTACTTATAATTTGGAGGGTTTGATTGTGATGCCCAAAAGGGCACCAATGGAAATAAAATCATCACTGTCTGGAGCTTAGTCAGATTCCACAGCCTGATCTCAGCAGACACTCAACAAGAGAAGGCTAGACAGGAGTCTGTACTGAATACTAGGATGCAGCCACTTCAAACATTCAATTGCCCTCTGCCAATATAACATCACAGTCCCCTCTTGAACCCACTGCAGTTCAGCACTTCTTTGTCCTACTTTTCCTGCAGCTGAACAGACACCAGCTTTGCACTTCATAGGATTGATACTAGGGGCAGTGGGTGGGTAATGTAATTGGCATTTCTGCTCTGAGAAACTGTAGGTCTCAATTTATGAGTTAACTCCAACATCAGAGGAGCTCTTCTAGATGTAGGCATGTAGATTCAGAAACAGCATGCATTAAAAAAAATGTTTTGGCTTTTCATCCTAAGGTAAGCCTGGTGCACTGCCAGTCAGCCTAGAGGATGCCTGAAGCTTTGTTATCAATACAGAGAGTCTAAGCAGTACTTTAATTTGCAAAATGGAAACTGTGTTCTTTACTATCTCCTGAGTAGCTTCTTTCATCCAATATTTAATATTTAATATTTATCCAATAGTTACTGCGTGAGCTGCACTGGGTGCCAGTTTGCTTCTGGGTCCAATTCAAAGTGTTGGTCATCACCTTTAAAGCTCTACATGGCATGGGGCCAGGCCACCTGAAGGACTGCCTCTTCCCCATTATGTCAACCCATCCCACCCGGTCATGCAGAGAGGGCATCCTGAGGACCCTGTCAGTAAGAGAATTCCATCTGGTGGGGTCCAAGAGGCAGGCCTTCTCTGCAGTAGCACCCACCCTCTGGAACATCTTGCCCCCAGAGGTGAGGCAGGTGCCTTCACTTCCGACTTTTAGGAGGGCCCTGAAGACTTGGTTCTGCCGTCTCATGTGGGGCGGGAAGGTGGGCAGCCATTTATGGGGGTGGCTTGTGCCTTAAAGCCCCTCCCACCTGATCAGAATTTTCTAGCCTCTTGGATTTTACACTTATTTATATTGTATTTTATATTTGTATATTGTTTTTTTATAGGATCTTAATTGTTTATTATTATAGTTTTAATTTTATTGTAAACCGCCAGAGTCGCTCTTTTGGGGGAGGTGGGCGGTACCAAAATTTGAATAATAAATAATCAATCAATAATCTACCTTAGATAGACAGACAGACAAACTGACAGACTTCAGAACTCCAAAGTTCACCTACCTTACTAATTTATTCCATTCTGTATTCACTTAACTTGTATCCAATCTACTCCTCACAACTAGTTCACCTGGTGCTCTTTCTGTTTTCTTCCCATTCTGAAAGCATTCTGTGTGTTTTCTGCATTACATAATTGGGATGTGGTAGTTATAAAAAGAAATGGAATGAAATATCTTACAGGGGAACCTGATTAAACCAAAGCGTTCCACATTACAACATTGTGGAGATCTTCTTCAAGATATATAGCTAATTCTCTTCTTGAAGCAGATAATTTACAGTATTTTAATGTGAATTAAAAGTGTAGGATAATTCTAGGCTGGGAAACTAGTTTTGTTTGTTTGTGTGTTTATCAATAGCTAAATTCCTTCAAGAGAATCTGCTGTGGGCCACATGCTAATGACGACTTGAGTCAAAGCCAATTTTGGTGAGTCCGAAGCAAAATATGAACAGGTTCATCTCTTCTGCCAACTCATTTCCTATCTCTATCTCTCTGTCCTTTCTCCCCACCCACTGGGTTGCTAGGAAAAGGACAGTGATCTAAACTGACTGCTCATAAAGAGGTTTTGAAATTAGACTGAGGAGTTAATTTATAGCTCTATTCCCTAAACTGGAGAAGTCCCAGTGATACAAAAGTCTTTCCCTTTCAAAGGAATGCCTCTATTTTACTTGGTGTCATTGCCAAGACTAAGAGTCACACCTTGCCTTCAAGCAGCATTGAGTCTAGCTCTGTTTCCCATCCTTGAGTCATCACCAGAAATGTTAAACTGAAAAAAGCTCAAAGCACAATAAAAGAATGGGGGATGGGTGGGGCAGGGAGAAAGAAAAGGGAATGGGAGACGGTTGGGGAGGGGAATCAAATCAACTCTTTCTTTGAATAGGGAGTCATTTCTAGATTACTGAAGAATATACAAAAGGTGTTGGCTCATATTACACCATATACTGACAATGAACTGAACATCTTGTACTTAAAAAGTTGGCCCTCTTGGATTGAAAAGTGCAGCTGACTTGCCAGTGCATGTGGACGCACCCAACTGCACCTCTTTTTGAAACTACATTTTGGAAAAAGAAGGAATGTTTCAGAAAGCCTGCTTAGTATTTTGAAACACTAGAATTGTTTAAAGCTATCACTGGCCAGCATTAACCCAGGAGATCTTTCTTCCTTCATGTGAACAGCCTTCCCAAGAGTTCTGGAGATGCAGATTATATGCACAACTATCCCAAGACATTTTTGCTTCTTGAGATGGAACAGCAAATGTATCTCACCATGACTGTCTAGCATTAAGTACGCAAATTGATCCTGTTATTCTATCACATGGAACAAAACCCATAAGTTTTTCTGCTAGTAAAAATGTAGCCATCAGTAAAACAGCTGGGAATCTCCCACCTCTTTATGATGTCTGAAAGGATGCCTGGATGAGCAATAAGGGAGAAAGTCTGGAAGGGATTCTGGGCCAAAATGGATGGCTGGGCAATGCTAAAGGCAGAATTATCAACGGAGGAAACCATTGTTCCAGTCTAGCAGGCGGCATCTCATGTGTTCATATTGGGGCCGGGATGGGCTTATATTTGGAGCCCATCCTGGCCCCAATATAGTTCAGGTCCCCCTCAATCCTAACAATGCCACAGACTAGGAAGTTGAATTCAGCAGTCCTTATTCCTATCTCACAGTCTGCATTGCCATATATTCTTTTAGATGGACCCAGAATGATGCTATAAAAAGATGGCTCTAGTAGGACAAATTGAGAAGTAAGTGATTGACTCCATCTGAGAATGGAATGTTCTTTCTCCTGCCTCCAGTCACATACATGCATGTTCCTTCAGCTGTGATGAATTATATTTCCTACCAGCACAGCAGTTAGAATGGTTAAATGACAAAAATAGAAAAAGTCTCTCCTTTACTGAGAATACGTTTGTCAATCATGGCCCATCAAAACTGTGTGATGTGTTCCATGAAGAACAGTGTTAGAAAATGTTTAGACTGGGCTTGCTTAGAAATAAGAATTTGCCTTTCTATGGCACTTTTTTTTTTTTACTTATTGGTATAAACTTTGATTGGATGGCCTTCAACTAGAATCCATCTACAGAGCATTTCCATCCGACCAATTCCACCAAAGCATTGCTGGAATTTGTAAAATTTATGCAGGAAGTTTCAAGCAAGAAAGATATGGCCCTTTTGGTATTACAGTAATTCCCAAACTCTTTACCAGCATGCCAAGTGAGAACCACCGATATGGCATGAGAAATAAGAATTAACTAGTTAGATCAGAGGTGTGAAAACTTTAGAGGCTTTTGAACTTTCATCATTACCACATATTGACATACTGGGTGATCATGGTGTGACTTGGAGCACAGCAATATCTGGAGGGCTATAGATTGCCTACAATTCTGTTAAAAGTCTTGGGATCTCAAGTGAACCATCAAGGGAGCAGGCTGTTCTCTTGCAACAAAACTTGCTTTGCTTTCTTTCAGCTGTTTCCATAGAGGGATCAGTGAGTAATTCTATCTGCCTCATTTAAGACTAGAGTATCCAACTATCACTGATGGGAGATAGAGAGTGAGCGAGAGAGCACACAATTACTCACCTTCTGAAGAGGTTGCAAATTTGGTCTCTGTACAAAGTGTTGCTCTGCATATGCCACCTTCCAGTCAGGAGATTTAGAAAATTCTGAAGGGTACATAGAAAAATGGATTGAGATAAGAATGGTTACCTGCCTGTAACTGAGGTATCAGTGGTCATCTGTATATTCACACTGATGGAAATTTGTACCTTCACAGTACTTCGGTAGGAGCCTTCTAAAAACTGAAAAATTTGGTGGGATTCAGCAGGTGGACACCTGTTCTCCTTAGTCATGACGAATGACCCAGCAAAACATCAAAATCTAGAGACAGAAACTGACACTGAGACAACAGTATGCCATGCAAATACACAGATGACCACTCAAAAGATTCAGTTATGGTAGATGATAAGTTCTTTTTTATTGTGATCTCTATGATTCACACTGATAGAGAATAGAAAACCCTGGAGGCGGATGAATGTCTGCTTTCCTCAAAGATACATCCTTCTCTGCCTAAGCTTCTCTCCAATAGCCTAATGAGGGTCCATTATTTTACCCAGATCACAGCTCTGCACAGATTTAGCAAAGAAACTTATTTCAGAAAAGTAGCAGATATCTGCAGGAAGAAATACTTAGCTAACAAATCAAGAGTAGATGCTACTATTTAGAAGAATGTTGGGATGATATACCAACTTTCTTAGGAGGACTTCAATTGGCAAGAAATATCCTGATAAAAGATGGAAAGGACAATATTCTGACTTGTAAAACAATTTTAGATAAAAAGGTAAGATCTAGTCATATGGCAACCTTTTCTTTGTGGAATTTTGTATATGGGATATCTATTTTTAAAGCACATACTGTAATTCTCTATTCCCATGTGCCTTAGCAATTCAAAGCACTTTTTTCCAATATATTATATATATATTATCTAAGGTGCAGGTTGCCAACAGATCAAATTATTTATTAAATCAGTAAGGCAAAAGATAATTCCAATCAGAGACCAGGTTTGGTACTTGAGGATGCAAATTAAGTATCCTTTTAGAAACTTTTTAACCATTGGCTGCAGAAGAAAAAACAAACCCAAGATACCTCAGATAGGAACTCAGTATGTTGAGATGGCTAACAAGTAAACATGTAACAGAAGCCATAGAAAGATCTTAGATTTCAGTGTTTTGTTTTTTTTAAAAGATAATATTTGAAGCAGGAAACAGTTCATAGGATTGAACTTCCTTTGGTGGCTGAAAGTGGTAAAATACCCCTTGCTAACCAAAGAGATGTTGCAAACTATGATAGCTTTGGCTAGGATGGTATGACAAAAATGGCTTTCCTCCTCTTGAGTAGGAGAGGAATGGACTGAAATGCATATTATTATTCTATCCATAGGAATATATAGACAATCCACAGAAAATCATGATCCAGAACATCGTGCAATAAGTGATGTATGGAAATGCAAATAGCTCAATGTAAAGTTGTCCCCACTCTTAAAATAGACACTAAACAACAAATGTATCTGATTTCTATTCATTCTATTTCTATGCTGTTGTGTCAGTCCAAGCAATTGGGCAAAGATCTGTAGTTGCCTGTCAAAGTATATGGACAACAAGTCCCTTGGGATGCAACCAGCTGCAGAAAGTCTGCTATAGACGCCAGAAGGTGAGACTTTATTCCACCTGCATTTATTGACTTATCAAAGAATCATGATATTGTTTCTGTATAACTTTGCTGCAAAGTTCCTAGCAATGCCAGACTCTCTGAACCTGGAAGTTGCTCCTTTAGGGATGTATCTGTCATCACCATGAGCCTTCATACCAGTAGAACAAAGGACACACATGACAAAAATGTGTCCCTGCCAAAAATTTGTCTATGTCCATCTCCTCTCTAGAAATTGTCATATTATCTCAAGAAAAGGTGTTAAGAAATAGAACATGGATCTCCATGAATGGTACCAAAGGTACCAGCACTGAAACATGTGTGTGTGTACATGAGCAAAAGGAATAGTCATTATGATGGTTGACATATATTGTAGCTATGACAGAATGGGTCTTGTTAAAGCACCCAAAGACCTGTCTCTATATGTAGGAAGACCATGCCCCAATATCTATTTGGATACTGGAGCATTTGAATAGGAACAAGTCAAGAGTTTTCCAGTGGCAGTCAAATGAAAATTATGGCCACATGGTTTCAAAACCTCAAGTGCAGTGGTGCTACTCTAAGTCAATGGTACAAACAGAAGAAACAATAATTCCCTGAAGATGGAAGTACATGATCTGTAGGCATACCAGGACATCTCATAAAATGTAAGGAAGAGGTGAGGTATGTTCTTTCTGTCCTACATTTACAAGGATGTGTCTTGGTAGGGGAATATTAGGAAAAAGACAGGATCATTCATCCCTCAACCCTCCACTTTACCAAAGGCAATCCTTTGATATTGCTGTTAATTATGTTAGGAGCCAGAGTTTCCCAGGGCTAGGATGTAGAGAATGTAAATGAGCAGTTGTCACTTAGAACTGATTGTGGGAGATGTAAGGCAGGTTTACCATTACTCCATGGAAAATGTGGGAGGGGGGGAAGGCACTGTAAGGCAGGGCATCAGTTTTAACAGACAAGGGCTATAACCTGTTGGAAAAGGGCATCTGCTGCAATCACAAGATTCACTTTTAACCATCCAATGCTCAGTTACTGGGAAGCTTTAGCCAAGTTCAGGACTGCCCAAAGGATCTTAAAGGTATGTGAGAGACGTGATTCAATTAAACTGAAGCTTGAGAAGTCATCATATCATCTTGCCCTATCTCAGTTAAAAGGAAGTGGGGTTACAATGCTGATGATCCTTGCCTTTTCACTTCTTTTTGACTTTGGTTAAGATATCTCCAGGATGCTTGGCCAGCACTTTTATGCTTGCTGTGCTCACCAGGGAACAGTCAACTGGTTTAAGGTTGTTCTTTATTGGCAACTCTGCCATGCTGATGCTGGGAAAAAGGCTCAGATGGGATGGGAAATGAAGGAACACAGGTGCCTGCAATTTTCTCAAGCAGCCTGCTGTCCCACACCACACTATGGTCTTGCTAATCTTACCTTAAGGCAGAGAGTGAATCAGGCATCAAAATTTGCTCAGGCAAAGTGTGCAAGTCTGGGCTGAAGATCTTCATACCTTGTTCAGCAATGCTGCAAATGTCTCGACCTTCACATAACTTCACCCTGAAGTCAAGCAGACTGATCCCCTATTTCTTCTTCTCTCCTTCTGAGACTGTTAAACTTATTTTACAGTTGCGGGGAAAAAAGGGCAAAGGAATTGAGGGTGATTTGACTTCAGCAAATCTGTCAAAGGTAAATGCGATTGCTCTTTCCCTGAGAGCTGATGTAGACCCATCATAGTAGTAGCATAGATAAAAATGAGATAGGAGGGATCTGGCAAATATTCACTCTATCAGCTTGTTGAGCATGGGAAGCAAAAGTAGTAGATTGGATGATGCAGGGCAATATCTCAGTGGAAGAACAAACTGGGAGCAGGATCTCAGGGAGGAATAGTTGACACTTGATCAGTGTCTTATTCCTCAACATTTAATAGAAAAAAAATGCATTAGTCACCCTCAGGGTGCCTTCTTTGTTGCCTTCATTGACTTAAAGGCAGCTTTTGATTTGATCTCTACAGATGGGCTATGGGAGAAATTGGATGATTCTCTATCACTGACAACTTTTGATGCTGATCATGAAGCTGCATGGCAATAATACAATGCAAATCTACTGTGTCAGTTTGGAAATCTTACACCTCATTTTGAGAACCTTGAATCCTCATTGAGAAAGGGGCAAAGCAAGGATAGATTTTGGCCCCTTGCATTTTTAACTTTTATGTTAGTTCTTTGGTACAAGTATTGACAAAACCTGAGAATCATCCCCACTGTTGGTCAAGCGACCTGTTTTGATATCCTGATGATCAGCAGTCCTCTCTGCAATGCAAATGGGCCTGAGATCCTTAAGCCCTCACCCCCTTTTGCAGAAAGACTGGTTGTAGTCACTCTTTGCAGAAGACCTGTCATTGACCATTCCTCCTAGGGAATCAGTGAAACAAGGACTAAACTATGCCATAATTTGTTTGCTTAGACTCTCTATATCCGTAGAACCCACATGTAGCTCTGATCACATGCAGTGGCAAAGAAATATAAAAATTCAGAAAATCCAAAAACATGCAAACACTTATTCACAGAACAAGTAATGCAGAAACTGCAGTAGTAGACGCAGGTTCATCTATTTTAGAGCTGGAGAGATCTTTCCCAAATCTTATAAATAGTCAGACTGTAGTAAAGGCCTGATGCTGGCAGTGCAAGTAAGGTTTCATTTTACAAGCAACCCAAATAGAAAGAATGCCCATCTGGGAGAGAAGTATATTGTTAAGAAGTCTCTCACATTTCCTACACAAGGCCTTCTAGGCCATTAACACCAAGATAATGAAAGGCTGGCCAGCTCTATGAAAATAAACTCTGAAATAAAAAGAACATCTTTTTATTTCAGATTCATACCTCTGAAGAAAGAGAACTGGAAAGAACTAGAAAGAGGAGAGAAAGAAGATCAAAATGAACTAAAGAAACTAAGCAACAAGTAACAGGGCTTTGAGAAAGCAAGTATTGAGGAATATTCTTGGCGTATTACCACTGCATTAATCAAAGAACTGAGAAGAATGGTGGGAATCCTGTTAAAGGAAGGGATGAGGTGGGTCTCCTGGCAAAAGCTTTAGTCCTAGAATGTTCTGACAAATATCCTATGCAGCGATCCTACTTTCATTGTAAATCACTGTGACCACAATAAAGAAAGTTCTCTTCAATAATTCTCAAAGACAGGCTCACTCTGTAAAGGAACTGGCAGTATATTCAGGAGAGTCCAGGACTGTCACAAGATCTGGTGGTCCCTCATGTCTAAGATGGCAGCCTCAAGAAGAATAATCATATTGGGTACACTCTTGTTTCAGAGGAAATCAGTGAGTACCAGTGGAAAAGAATGATTGCTTTCACATTTTGCTTATGGCTCTGTGAGATTCTGTGTAGAACAGTATGCTAGACAAGAGAGGTATTTGGTCTGATCCAGCAGAATTTTTCTAGTGAGACATGTACAGAACCAAACACATGCTGAGATGCCTGCTGACACTCCTCTGCGGTATAATGATTTGTGTCAAAATTATACACATTGATACACATGTTGGGGCAAATCTATTACTTATTCAAGCAGTATCCCATAATTGACAGCTTAACCTCATGCAAGTTTATTCCAACATCATTGATTGATTGATTGATTGATTGAGATTTTAGAATGAGAAAGCAGAGGTTCACTCATGACACTATGCAGTAAGAAACTTACATTGCAGAATACCAAATATTTTTAGTTTAGTCTATATCCAGATATGTTTATTTATATATAACACATACAAAAGTTGGTGTAATGGTCAGATCTGAAGCCAAGTTCACATCATTGTCAACCATGAAGGCCACCATATGACCTTAGGTCAGTCTTCCCCACCATGGACACCTTCCAGATCTGTAGACTTTACCTCCCAGAATTCCCCAGCCAGCATGGCCATTGCTGAGAATTCTGGGAATTGAAGTCCACGTATCTGGATACCTGTAGTGACTAGTTTGAAGAAATCTGATGTAGTATGATTGTCACCTGTCTCAGTTAATTTATTTGCAAGTTTCTTGTAAGGAGAAAATGGAGTATGTGCATTATGCATGCTACGTTGTGCTCCTTGGAGGTAAACATGCAATCAAGCAGGGGGGAAAGAAGTAAATTTGGTAGTTAGGAGTACTATTTGACTAGGTGATCAGATGTTCAGGAAATACTGCTAGTAAAGGATATATGCTGAAAACAGTTTTCAGGTCATGTCACTGCACTATGTCAAGAAAATGAACATGTAGACCCAAATATGCTAACTGGCTTGGTGAACAAATATATTTTATGGAACAGCATCAGGTTGCATTTGATCTCACTTAGCGGTATTTGGCACATTCCTTTAAACAAAAAGATATTTGAAATGACAACTAACTACCCACCTGTGATTTCTTGCACACAGAATGGGATTCTTCTCTTTCACTTCTAGTATTTATCTTTTCTTATTAGCATTGTGACTTCTTGCCCAGGGAGGGAATTGTTAGATGCACATTGTAATAATCTCATGTTTTTACGCTGGGATTATTTAAAGAGATGTGCTGTAACAATGGAGTTGTGAAGAGTTTTGATCATACTACACATAGCCATTTTTTTACTCTCTTTTGCTTTCTCTATGGAAATGAACTTTCTTAGAACTTATGGTTATGACAAGACTTTTAACAGAATGAAAGAATTTGACAGAATGATGGTATCTTGGTTGCATTATATATATATAAAAAAATCTTTTGAATTAACCATCACTTTTGTTGTGATGTACAGCTAAGCACAACTGATTTGTTACAATTTGGAATCAGCTGTGAAACTGCTATTATACCTATAACTGAAGGTTTAATTATAGATCAAAGTACCCCAAATTGTTAATCAAGCTAATAAGTAAATTAATCCACATTAATCTATTGTAGCGTGGTTAAGATGTACCAGGGTGATGCAGGTTGAAATCCACCCAGGCTCACTGGGTGACTTTGAGCAAGTCAATATTAATTAATATTACAATCAATATTAATTAACATTACAAGGTCCTTGTGTGAAGAAAATGAAGGAGGGAGTACTACTAGGTAGTTTTAAGAAAAGGGGGGTTAAAATCTGACAAATGCTTCTGTTTATTAATCCTCTAAATTAAGAATTAATGTTTCACTTTCTTGAAGCCATTTTGATTCGGATATGCAAGATGAAATAAAAAGAGAATATTCATCTCAAAAAATGTTAGATATTGCCTGTTCTTCTGGCAAGGAACAGAAACAAACCCTGCTGGCAATTCTTTCAATTAACAAATGGCCATGCACGTTTAACAAAGAATAGTGGTTCACCAAAGAGCTTTCCTAGGCGATGAGAGTCTTGGCAAAGAATAAGGCTGAAAACATGAAGCACCTTAAAACAGGTAAGGGCAACATGTAGCTCTTTGGAGATGGTTAACTACAACTCCAAGCATCCTTACAACTGGTCTTACTGGCTGTGTCCAATGGAAGCTATAGTTCATCAACATGGTGAGACCAGAGATAGCCTACTCTTGCTTAGATGACACAAGCTGAATCAAGGAACCCAGGACTTGAAGAAAAATTTTTGGTGACCTACAGTTGGAATTTATCTTTAGAAGCTCTTTAGATTGAGTATATGAGCCTCAGGAAATCCCATGTCTGGGCATGGTGACTACATGCAATTCGTTTACTTGGTAGGAATACTGATATGATTTGCTAATGCCTTCTCCTGGGTTGTTTCGTTGTTCTGCTTCTCAGTTTGGGCTACAGCCTTGCTATTTTTGCTGGTCTTCCATCCAAATACTAAGCATATCCAACCCTGCTTAACTTTCAATATTCATCCATGTTGGCTAGGGGTTGCCATCTGCTGTCATGCAATGTAACTTGCTTCTGGTTAAAAACATAATGCATTGCTCTGAGTTAGACTGTCATGTCTCAACACAGTTTAATTCTGTGATCATTTTCAGGTAGCTGGATGCAGCCATTATCTCTGTAGTTAATGGATCAGTTCATAAGATAGAAAAAAGAACTCAAATTCTTGGTCTTTGTTTTCACAATGCCTCCAGCCAATAACATCAACCATTATTGTTGCCAACTAGTATAGTCTGCCATAGCAGGATGTGAAAGCAAAGTTAATCACCCTACACAGAATCAAGAGTAATTCCACTTTGCATATTTGGGGATTTGGACATGTTCTTTCCTCACCTGTTTTGACCTAAGGCTCATTTTTATATCCCAGGTGATGGCTGTTTGCCAGAACTGGGGTAGGGGGAAGTTATATGCACATAAAAATGCTGCACATTGGGCAGCGTCTCTTTGAATTTTGGAAAAGTGAAATCCTCAAAAGATGCAGCAGCTCAGTTAAAATTACAAGGTACTAACTCTAAAATTAACTTGCTCTGGGATATTTTAAAATAGGAGATTGCTAGTTCTGAGTTGATGGGTGTTCTCCTGCTCCTGATGAAATATAGAAGTGGTTTATTACATATATAATTACATATAATATCCCTGCCTAGTACTGTTCTTTCCTAGTTGTAGAATAATAGTCTAAATGCATCCAGACTGTCTGTAGTATCAAAAGGGCATTGCATCATAAAAAAACTGCGAGAAACAACAGATAACAAAGGCTAAATGCACCCTTTTTCTCCTTTCCTCCCAGACCTGTATCTGTTCTGACCTTCTAGGGCGACTTTGCTTCCCTACACTTCATCTAAAATGGTCTTGAAATAGGGAAGCAACTTTGAAGCTGAGTTCACACAGTACATTAAATAAGCCATGCGTTTTGTACTGCGATGAATTTGTTCACACAACCAGCAGTGCCAAAACGAACACCATTCATTGGCTAGATTCACAAAATAGACTAGAATGAAGTTGTTTACTTTGTGGTTCGGCATAATCCCAGACATTTACTTAACCTATTGGGTGAACAGGCTTTCTCCTTAAGTCATAGGGTTCCAATTGTGTGGTCATGGTGGCCATCTTGATTTTTTTGACCAAGAAGCTCAACCCCAGGATTTATAAAACCAACATCAGCTACTGGAGCAAAAAGAACCAACATGGTGTAGTGTTTACATGGACTGAGGATGAAGTCCACCTTCTGCCCAGGAAGATCACTTTGGTCCAGTCACTCTCTCTCAGCCCATCTACTCCAGCCTTATTTTTACAGCCATAAAATAGAGGTTCCTATGTAAGCTGCCTTGAGCTTCTGTGGGAAAAGAGTATATGCATCTAATAAATGAAACAAAACAGCACATATTTGCTATTTGTTCTCCACTTCTCCTCGTAAAATCTCCCAGCTTCTACTCACTAGATTAAATGACTGAGGGAGAGTCTCTCCAATTATAAACTTTGTTGTGCAGCAAAGACCCCATCTGTATTCTCAGAGACTCTTATATGCAACACAAAGGGGAAGGCTTCTCTTGAGTTACTCCTCAGATCTAAAATGCAGTCCTTCAAGTGCTGAGTTTGGCTGCCCCCTCCTTTAATTGTTAGGATATTTTAATGATGTCAATTCGCTTTGGAGGTTTTTTTCATTCATTCATTCATTCATTCATTCATTCATTCATTCATTCATTCATTCATTCATTGTGGTGGGAGAAGCCTGGATGTGCTTATTGTCTTTGACACACTTCTCTGGATTGTACCTCCTCTGTTTTAGGAGGCTTCAGATACCCCTTAACTTCATAGAACAAAATGAGAAAATGAGACAGTACCTCTGCCCAGTCCCATTTAGTCTTGCCAGCCATTTGTGTGCATTTTTAAATCCACCAGCTTTCAACATGGGTGCTAGGTTTTATGTGAAGTTTCAAATGTCTACAATAACTCTGCCTCCCAACAGAGTTAAAGCCAGTATCTGGGGTGAATATTTTAGCACTGTATTCAGCTCTTTCATGGGAGGAAAAAAGATTCCAGTGAGTCTTTGCACAATAAGTTATCAGCTGTTTCAGTGTTGACTGTTCTTTTCCACAACCCCAGTGGATTTAAGGTCCCCTCCTTTGCACTTATTTTCAGTGGCGTTTATATTTTCTGGGGCAATCTTTTATTGCTAACTACAGTAGAAGTCACTCATGCCCTGGTCACCTCCCATATAGACTACTGCAATGCGCTCTACATGGGGCTATCCTTGAAGAGCATCCGGAAGCTACACCTGGTCCAGAATGCGGCTGCACGAGCAGTTTTAGGAGCCCCAAAGATGGCCCATATAACAACTCTGCTACGTGAGCTGCATTGGGTGCCAGCCTGCTTCCAGGTCCAATTCAAGGTGTTGGTTATCACCTTTAAAGCCCTACATGACACGGGACCAGGTTACCTGAGGGACCACCTCACCCCTATCACATCGATCTGTCCCACCCGGTCAGGCAGAGAGGACATGTTATGGACCCTGTCCATGAGAGATTATCAATTGGCAGGGTCCAGGAGGAGGGCCTTCTCCGCCATAGCTCCTGCCCTTTGGAATAAGCTACCCCCAGAGATAAGGCAAGCCCCCACTCTCCCAGCCTTCCGTAAGGGGCTCAAGATGTGGCTGTGCCACCTCGCTTGGGGTGGAAGGGGGGACAGTTCGTTGTGGGGGTGGCTGGCGCCTTGACGCGGCCCCAGGAAATTTTAACAAGACTGTGATTTTGCCATCTTGGGTTTTACATTTTATATTTTAGAGCTTTTATTATATTTGTATATTTATATTTTATAATGTATCTTTTAAATCGGTATTTAATTCCTACTGTTTTAATTTCTTTGTAAACTGCCCAGAGTCATTTTTGAGATGGGCGGTGTAAAAAACACGATACATACATACATACATACATACATACATAAATAGTGCACATTGTCTAATTCAACTCTTTCAAGTGGGACATTGCACATCCATAGGTGAGACATTTCCTCCTAGTTCATGCATTTTGTCTTTTGGTGTCACTAGTCTGCCATGTTGGGGCATCCCATTTTGCATCCGATTTGAGCCAGATCATGATTTAATATTGTTCTTAAAGAGAGAGTTCAGCTACTGTATTGATATCCATGCAAACAGAGAAACTGAAGAACTCTGAGCCATTTCAAGCTTCACTCATACCAAAACTCAGGGCATTTTCCCCTAACCACTATTTTTATTAATGGCCTAGACTGCATCACTGAAGAATCTGAAGGACCTAGCTGGGGCCACATCACCCTGGAGAATGTCTATCTATGTGATTGTTAAAAGTCAATGCCAACTTGATGGCAGATAATCAGCCAGACTGCATTCATGTTGCAATTCCAGATAAACCAATAAACAAGTAATATTGTACAAGGCTTGTAATTCAAATATCAAAGAACCCCTATTTTCATTTTAAATTACAGGTTTCTAACCATTACCACTGTAAAGTCACATATACAAATGCATCATGTGAGAGAGGTGGCTTAGAAACAAGATTTTCAATTATTTCAAGTGAGTGTCAGTGGCTTGTGTTACTCCCCACGCCTCGTAGGCCTAATGAAACTAGAATAATTTATGCAGAATTAAATTTTAAAATCTAGTGGAATAAATTATGCAAATATTCTCAACAAGTCACAGAAAGTAGATTCCCCCCATTGATGCTGTGGTTTTTTTTTTTTAATCTGCAAAAAGCTTCTAGATATATGAAAGATATATGTAAATTTCCCTAAGAGGAAAATACTCCTGTAAAGAAAAGTTAGTTGGGATTTTTAACTTTAGAAAACACGGTTTTTCAAACTGCAGTCAATATTAAAGTGATACGACTTAAAGTGTCATAATTAAAATTACACTTTTGAAATATGCCCCACTGAAGCTTCCCAGAGCTCTTGAGGATTAGAGCGGATTATATATACTGTGAAATTAATTTAAGGAATATACTGTACATAGGAACGCACAGCAGGAATGATACAAATACGGTCTGATGAAAGTGAAAGGGACCTTTGTAACCTTAGAACTAGAGGCGATCCATGAAATTCAATCAATTGTTGGCCATGCTGGTTGGATACGATGAGAACGGTAGATCAACATATCTGAAGAGCACAAGACTGGAGATACGTAGTACAGTGGCTTTCCAATACTCTCATTCCCTCCTCTTGTTTGTTGTAGCAACTGCGGTAGTGAATGCTCTCTGTAGTGATTGATGATTCTTCATATCTTACTGCATCAGCAGGACTTGGAAAGTAAATGGTGCTGTCAGACTCCATTTTAGGAATGCAGAGACTACTTGGGACATGTACATTAATGAAAACAGGGGGAAACAGATAGGTACAGACTACCAGCTCAATACATCCATCACTAAGTTTAGTGTACGTTATAGAAGTTGTATCACTCTTAATGGTTCACAGGCCAAATGTCACTCTCTCTAATATGGAATAACTGCAATAGCATGTATTTAGGTCTATGCTTCTGGCACTAGGTAATTAGGAGCATCAATTCAGATGGGCATGAAGCAAAACAGAGCCAGGCAAATGAAGGAAAAGGGGAGGAGTAAAAAAATTTCAGAGGAGTAGAAAGATTATGGAAGTTTCTACATGAGTTCAGCAGAGATCATTAGATTACATCTAGCCATCTCAAGAGTTTGCATCACTGTATTTCTTTTTAATTATTTTCTTACATAAGATCCAGTGGTAACATTTTAGCTCAACTTCTAAGGCCAAGATATTACAGATAGAGCCTACTCCTAATTTTTATACCTCCCCAAGATGACCCAACATTGTAATGTAGCAGATGATTCTGAGGGTCATTTTCCCACTTAGCTTAGCAGGTAATTTCTGGCAACAACTGTTAACATTTCAGTTCCAGGCATAACAGTTGTGGAAAGTGGTAATCTATGCTATGGCAAGAGTATGTTATGTGGAATCACCCAAATGTTACTACTATGAGGCTTGGGCCTCAATTATTTCTTGTCAGCTTCTTGGTTTCAGTATCCTACCTAAACCACCCCCCACCCCCTTCACTTAATATGAAAAGAGATGTGCAGAATTTCTACAAATATTACTTCACTTGAAAAATGAAATATTTGGTGTATGGCAAATTGCAATCAACAAGCAATAGTCTTTGTCCCAAAATATCCACAGCAGTAAATTATTCTGCAAAATCCCAGGGCTATCCAAGATGGACTCAGTCCCAGCCAATACTGAAATGAGGTATCTGTTGAAAGGTAGACAAGGAATCAGCACACACACAGAGAGAGATGAAGGTAAGAAAGCTACAGGTTTTCAAGTATTTAACTGAGGCATTACAGACTGAGATCATCATGCTAAGCCATTGTTACTTAACAATGATTGGTTGAGTCAACCACAATTGGCTGGGTTCTCACATCATGTTAAGCAATACAACATGATTTATAAACCACATATCTGAGTTCATATATCACACTAAGTCAAAACTAAAGAAATCATATTATGGCTCAGTATTACATATGAACAGCAGTGTCCACAGGAGACTCAAATCAGGCAAGATGGTGGTAACAGCACCCCTTTCCATGTGCATGAGACATCAATGTGGCAGAGCTTGGATCACCTTGCCATGCCTGCCAACTTGCCTCCTGTAGATGCGTAAACTTTATGTGAACACCATACTACCTTGATATTACTAGATCAAGTTGCAGAGACCGAAAGGTTGCAATATTGGGGATATGGAACATACAGGAAAGAGCAGGAAAGCCCATGAATAGAACAGACACCACTGAACTCATGGTGGAAAGACTCAGATGCTCAAGTTTTTAGGTGGCTAACCTGACAGATACTAACAGCATCTGATGGCCCCCAAAAAGGAAAATAACAGCCATACTTTCATTTATTAAACAAACTGCTGGTGATTTAGCATCAGAACATCTTGGGAATATAAGAAATTAGCTGCATCTGGCTGTTAATTGCAGTGGGACATCTGTCAAGCTGAGCAGAGCCATAATGGGGTGAGGGAAGCTAGCAATTTAACAGGCAGACTCAATTCTCCTGCATGCTGATTCAGTCTGAGATACGGTAACTTCAGCCTGCAGAACAGACACCTACACACCATAAATGAGAACCAGAAAAATACCTTTGGGCTTGCAAAATATCCAGTTGATTGATTTTTTAACAATAATAAGGTCAACTGCTTGTGATATGATCTCGGAGTGGGGTGGGGGGACTCTTAATCCTTTCTCAAGAACCCAAACTGGAGAATTTCGATCCATTCTGGTGTAAACTTACAGGAAATGGTAAATCCTCAGATGAGAGCTACTTAATGGTGGGAAGCAGATACCCCTGTGGGACTGACGCATTGACACACTTAATATATGCAGAGAGATAGGGGAGGCTTGTGGCAGTTTTAACTCCATTTTAAATGGCACTATAGTAAATTGCCAAAATTAAAATGATGCTTCTAACTCATGTCAGTGGATCAATTTTAAGAAGAACCTATTTCCACTCAATCAAGAACAGGTTAGGGAATAGGGGAGTAAAATATTCTGAAGAGCTTAAGAAGGAGACATTTACAGCTGAAAAGAAAAATTAATAATCTTGGATTAGAATGAAGGGAGGTGGGCAACAGACCCTTTATGGGCATTTGTCTGTCCATTCAGTGGCCTTTTCCTTTTGTCTCTCAAGGTAAGGGAAAGAGGCTGCTTCATCTCTGTCTACCTTCCACACATGAAGAAAGGTAAACAAGGAATTATGCAGGAGAATCTGGAGCAGCAAACCCACATGACAGGTTAACACCAGGATCCGGCTGTTTTAGGCGGTCGCCATACCCTTAGAATCCTGGCAGGGCCCACCGGCACTCATTTCTTTCTGTTTTGTGTTGCCTTCTTGTGCCATATGATTATGAACTACCATTTCAAATTTCCCACATTCTGCTACATTAACTACAGAGAGAAATCAAACATGGCAGGTCAACACCAGTTGCCATCACACACTGTTGGCTGGTGTATAAATCTGCATGTGTGCTGATGTAGAGAATGTATGGATAGCATTCTTCCAAGAATCTCATCAAACTTAATATGTGATGATGTTTATCAATGAACTGATTCTGTCTAAAATAACCCTCCCCATTCTTGTACTTCCTAAAGGTGTTGGGCTTCTACTCCTTAAATATCAATCTGCATAGACAATCTTAATGCTAGCTTGGTGATACAGGACTTGAAATCCAGCACAAATGAAGCACACTAGGTTGGGAAAGACTGGCATAAGGTCTAGGGATACGAATGCTTTTTATAATGCTCATTACTGCAATGTTTTTTTTAAAAAATCTAATTAATAATAATTTCTGCCTTCAAGTCAGTTTTGACTCCTGGCAACTACTTGAACAAGTTCCTGCACTTTTCTTGGCAATATTTTCAGAAGTGGCTTGCCATTTCCTTCTTCCTAGGGCTGAGAAAGAATGACTGGTCCAAAGTAATCCAACTGGCTTTGTGCCTAAGGAAAGACTGGAACTCAGTCTACCCTAGTGCCTTTAACCACTACACCAAACTGGCTCTCTGATGCAAATATTTCCATAGTCATCTGCCTAAAGGAGCTATTGAAGGGTTCCTGTCACCACCTTCCCCTATTACTGCCTGAGCTAAACTCTGTACTCTAGCAAGCTTTCCTGTTCCTCAGTATCTTTGCACAGATCATTTCTTGATAAAGACAGCTCATCCTCAGAACTTCATTACTAAGAACATGGCATATATGCCAGACGAGATACTATTAATGCTCTTCACCTTAACAAGCAGAAGCTCAGTTCTGGAGATTTATAGGTAGAGGGCAGAGACCTACCTTTTCCATAGGCGTGCAAATTTTAATTCATTGATGTTGAATTAAATTGAAAATAATGTAATCGCTTCTTCTAAATTTTATTGCTATAAAATGGCAGGTGGCAAACAATGAATTACAAGAGGCATTTCCCATTCCCCGTCTTTGATAGGAAGGAATGCCTCTTTTAATAATAGTAATAGTAAACTGGTAATGGAATTTGGATTTATCATCTAAAAGTAAAGAAAAGGAAGTTCATCGCATCAGAAAACAGTTACACTGGAATAACAGCTTCTATGTGTCCGAACCCAGTTTGCAGCGCTGATGATCAATTATAATATTTTCAACAGCTTGAGATCAGATTATTTGAAGGCTACCTGCACTTAAGTCACATGTGGCAATTTTTTTGGACCCAAAGTGCACACACTAAGTCAGAGTCTGCACATCAGCACATATATATGTACACACACTTAGCATGTCCATATTGATAGATGCACATACCAAGGGTCTGCTTGGTGTGGGTTAGCAAGGGGTAGAAGCCTTTTCATTCCAGCAAGGAGATTTTAATACTATTAAAATAGTATTGAATAATATTAAATAAGATTCTCTGGATTTTTGTGTAGAGCACGACTTGTATTAGAGAAAGCAGCCAAGCTGCTATTTTTCTCTTTGTCATTGAACTGATGCATTTGTTTCTCTCACTGAATTAATGAACTTCTTATCTCATTTGGGTGACAGGGGCATCATTCATTAAAACATACCAACCAGGCTCAAGAATAAGTAGGATTAGGATAAAGGAGACAGCTGAAATTTTAGAGTCCCAACCTTTGGCCAATTCTGCACTTGTGACTTAAAGCATCCTCACTGCATCACCCAGTCCCAGCTGAAATTATATATACAGTCTGCCTTCATTGCAGTTATTTTGGTACAGTGGTGGTTGGATGATTCTATACTCTGCAAGCTGCTAGTTGGGAAATGACTTTGGGCTTTAACATGAAAAAATTACATATGTGCCAAATATTGCTTTCAAGCAAATTCATATTAAGCTTTTGTCATAAATAAACACCAAATGAAGAGGAAGAAGAATGTCTCCCTTTTTTTGGACATAACATAGGTCTAAATATTTATTAACATGAAACAATCATCATCAATATAACCTGTGCTTGTTGTCTGTCTGTAAAGTATACCTCCTTTTTCATACTGTACAATACTTAATAATAGGTATTAATCTTTAGATGTGACATCCTGTTCAACCCCATTCTTGCAATGCTTCCTTTCTGCAATGGAGTTTACAAGCCATGTCCTCCAGCCTAGAGGTTTCACCCATGCTTTCAATGCAGGCTACAGAAAACTTGTTCATAGCTACTCAGTGGTGGGAAAGACAATCTGTGCATGCCCAATGGATCTTTCCCACTACTCCTTACCTCAGTGTTTTTCACCCTTAGGAACTTGAAGATGTGTGAACTTCAACTCCCAGAATTCCCCAGCCAGCATGCTGGCTGGGGAATTCTGGGAGTTGAAGTCTAAGCATCTTCAAGTTGCCAGGGTTGAGAAATACTGGCTTACTTCATGCTTCTATGCAGGGAAAAAAATGTGAGCTCCAAGTATAATGAGTTTTCTTTCAATCTTTTTCTGGTGGCTGTTTAAGTAGGGAGAACAAGATGACATATATTTGTACGTTAAGGCAGCAACATGAATTGAATACAATTTTGTTTTTCATTTTAAATTTTGGCATAATTTATATGCTCTGTGGATGGGTTTTTTATTAACCTTTCATACCTGGACTCAAAGCTTTAGATGTGACTATTTTAAATATCAAATGTTGCAGGCTTTCCATGTTTGTGATTTTATTATGCAAATTGTCCTCATCTCTGTACTTTGAAACATCATATACAGTAAGCTGTAGATAGAAGATTTTTCTAAAAAGATTTTAACACCTCCATAAAATGCAGGAATCTAAGCTTGGGGAAAGGCATTCCATCCTACTGGATCTCAACAAGTAAATAAGAGAAAGCAAACTTTGCATGTATTTATTTGGCTTTATCCTTCTTTTTTTAAATATGCATTTATATTCACATCTATCTCTGGAGCCTTGCAGACCACCTTCAGTTCTACAGCATTCCTTCTCCCCCAGCTGTTTCAATTATCCCAGCACTACTTAAAGCACAAAATGCCAACTGCAGCATTCAAAAGCAATTAATAAGAACATTCTGGTTCTGTTCTCCATTTTCCTGGGAGAAATCTCAACCTGGAATGATTCTTGGGGTCCTTGCATTTTCTATTAAACCAGCCTTTTACAATGCACAGAACATATTGAGTGAATGAGTAATACGAATATTCATAGAATGTAAACTTCAACCTCGTATATGATACATGAACAATAGGAAAAATGTTCCTTCATATAAATGCTTTATATAACGCAGACTCATTGGTTGCTCAGGTTCCACATGGTATATTAGTTGTTGACTAATTGTTGTTGATTTCCCTTACATTCAACAGAAGATTCTGCTCACACAACCCAAAAATATCACTGTCTTTCTTCACCTGATGTTCTCTGTACTTGACAGGTGTAGAAGGTGTTAACTGTAGACTGACACATCCATTCTGCTGCCTGAGATAAGCAACTGGATGGGTGTACTTCCTGTCCTTATACAGAAACTAGCTGAACTGCAAGCTGAATTTGATTTCACACCTTGGGAAGGGATGGAAGCCACTACCATACCTGAGACTGCAGCCTAGGGGTTTTTTGAGGGGGCGGGAGGGGGAGAGTAACAGTGATGGTGTTGTCTTCCAGCAGAAGGCAACAATTAGAGAGCTTATGAGAACAGCAGAAGGCTGTCACTTCTGTTCTGTACTGCTGCCTTCTGAGGCAATTACCTTATAGTACTTCACTTACCTAATGATAGGGTTGGCCCTTTTGAAAGAATAATCTATGCAAACATCTGGGCTGTTTTCCAAAACATGTCAAGTCTAACCAATTCAGACTGAAACCAGCTGTTCTGCAATCAAGCAGTGCTTTCCACAGTTCTAGGTCCTTTTGACCATTATTGTTCCACCAGCTTCAGCAGTAAAGTATATTGAGAAACCTTCGGGCCCAAACAATGGCAAGATTTCAATCTTGTCTTGTTTTGCCTTTCGTTGTCTACCATCATAGCTTCATAGCACAACAGACTCTTAATCTACCCTCTTCTTTTTATCTTGGTCAAGCAAGAAAAGTAGCAAAGATCCCAAGCTGCTTCTTTCTCTCTGATCTCATGCCACTATTTCTCTTTTTATTTAATGAGACACAATGTCATCATTGTCTCATGCAGGATTTTCTTTGTGAATTTGCATCAGCTAGGAGCCTGATAAAAGAACTAACTTAATGATGAAATCCAAATGGTGTAAGAATTTCAAAGGAAATGCTGGCAGTTCAGCTGAATACAAAGTAGACTTATTTGATCTACTCATTTTGATTAACAGTTAAAAGATATTACTAAATAGGCAGTCCCTGATTTTAATTACTTTAAAATCCACATGTATGGCTTTTTGCTACAATGTGCAGTATAATTTTTAACTCAATGAATTATTTCAGGTTTTTTTCTCCATTTCAGGAGAGTACCATCTTTGACTTCCAGTACTTGCTGCACCAAAGAGGGCTAATATTTTGTGTCCTCTGATCATAGGCCTAAATATATATCTGATGTGATCAGGCAACTGTTTAATAGCTTTGTCTGTTAAGAAAAAAAATGTGTTCATCTCTGAGTTTAGAATTTTCCAGGAGGCAAGAAAATAGTCCAAAGCATGAAATGTTAGCAGTGTACAGCTCAACATGGGTGGGATTATAAGGAAGTGAGGGTATTTGATTTTAATTATTTTAACTCAGAAATAAGGTGATCAATTAGGATCAGAAAGAAAACAAACACCTGACAGGTCACAATTATAACTGTAGGAAGTGTTATCAAGGCAGTTTTGATCTCATTTAATACAATTATTTTCCCAACATCAAAAAAAAATGAGGTTGGATCCCAGTTTGGTCCTACTTAGAGCTCTCCTGTTGAAATCAAGAGGCTTGAAGTTTTTCAGGATGAAGCCCCACTGATTTTAGTGGAAGAACTTTTAAATACCTTGTAGACTAGCATTGGAAGCCATGAAGGCATTGAAAAAGATATTCAGACACCATGATGTGCCTATAACTACAAAGATCAGAATAGTGCAAGCCATGGTATTTCCTGTGACAATTTATGGAAGGGAAAGTTGAACTTTGAAGAAGCAGGATAGAAAGAGTATTTACTTTTTTGACCTTCGGTGTTGAAGAAGATACCTGAGAATACATGTACAGCCAAGAACACATAAAAGGATCGTAGACAAATCAATCCAGAGTTCTCACTCGAGACACAAATGACCAGACTCAGATTATCATATTTTGGGCAACTTATGCAAAGACCTAGCTCGCTTGAGAAGTCTATCTGTCCTAACAGCCAGGAACCACGCTGAGACAAGGAACTGGTCTCTAATGTTTTATTGCTTGTACATAACAGGAATCCTAACAAACTGAAGAAGCGTGGGAAAAACCCAGACATATAAACCCCAAAGGTTAAGGCGGTCCCGATCTGTGTCTCTTTGAATGGCTGCCCAATTCCTCAGTGCTACGCATGCGCTTAACAGTCTGGATGGGAGCCCCCTGCTCGCCATCCTTACTCATGACACTATCAGGTTGGAAAAGGTGGAAGCAAAGAGAAGAACAGCATGACCAAGGTGGATGGACTAGATTACAGCAATAATCTAGGGTGCATCATTGGAAAACCTGAAGGGCCAGGTAGGAGATACATCATTCTGAAGAAAAGCTTAATGTAGCCATTAAGAGTCAATACCAACTTGATGGTACATAATCAAACACTTTCAAGAAGGACTACATCTAGCTCCAATCCAGAGATGAATAACATGGGGGTGCATGAAAAAGAAAAAGTTTTGTTTCAAACCAGAACAAAACAGCTGCATTTAAAACAAATCCCAATGGAATGTTTTAAGTTGGCTTTGTTCCAGAGAAACAACATTTGAAATAGCCTCAAGAAACAATGGGAACATAAGACCAACACCCCTACCCTTGTTTTTCACCCCAAGACCATAACAGGAGGTAGGGATGTAATCCATCCTAAATGGTATCATCCAATTTGCAGAATGTAACACATAGACTGATTTAAACATTTCAATTTTTAAAAGATTTAAATAAAAATAAACCAGAGAAAACAATGCAAACACAGCTCAGTTATCACACCCATTAATCTGTGTAGACCAGGATGCGATGCGTTACCAACAAAGCCACTCTCAACTCCAAACAGAGATAATAGAGATCTTTTCAGTTGAAATAAACTCTCTGGATTACTCAGACAACAGGACAAAGACAGCTGCTAATCTTTTAACATTCCTTTCAATTAGTACATACCCTTTATCAGTTTTTTTTTTTAATCTTTGTATTTGAAAAAAAAAACCTCCTTGGCCAATTTTTCTGTAGGCATTGACAAACCACTTATTTAGCAAGATCAGACAACACAGCTGACATACTTTTTCCTTTTCCTTTTTTCTGCAGCCTACTGGCCAGACTTGAGAGCAACGGTTCTTTCATGATGTTCTTCTTTGCTCATAGAGATGCCTGTGGGCTGCAAAGAAGAAAAGCAACTAATGCTTTGTAATTCCACAAATAACACTAAGATAACAATGAGGCACAGGAGCAGACACAGATTGTACGTACATGCTAGAGCTCAACAAACAAGGCCAAACCAAGATACAATTTGCTTTTCTAAATGCTCTCTGAAGCTCAACATCAACACAACACATGAGCCTGCACAGAGGGTAGGTGCACCCAAGCATTAAAAAAAAACCAGTCAAACCAACTATACTAGGTGTCTTTTTATTTATACATTCTCAGCAGTATTAATTGGTCCTGCTGCTGTATTGCTGGGCTAGAAAAAAAGAAACAGAGAAAACAGTCAGAATTAGCCCAGTTGCAGTGCTTGAACAGTCAGAACCCACCCAAATGCAGCAGCCGGAAATAGCCAGGTTTTGTTTCAATGCTTGGAACAACCCAGCATGTTTTGTCTCTGTGTAGATCAAAACACATAAAATAAATCAAAATAATATCCTCAAACGTGCCTTGTGTTTTACACTCAGAAAACCCAAAATAACCATTTGTAGGCTGAAAGATTTTGAATACCCTTAAAACATATTTGTATTTATTTATTTTTACAAAATAGGCTCATCGGTCTCAGTGAATATATCAGATCGTACATTCTTTGCCCCCCAACCCCCAAGTCCTGCTGTGCTGCCTCATCGTGGCTGGGCGGTGTTCCTGGGAGGGATGAGCGAAGAATGTCGGGAGTGTATGCCAAGCGTATATATTCCCGGCAGGATCATCCAAGGCGTGAAGGTCATCCCAGCTGCCCAGCTAAAGCAAGCAGGCACCTATATTGGGCAGCAGCGATATAGGAAGATGCAGAAGCAGGTGATCGCTTTAGTGACAGTGACAAAGGCAGCAATTCATACGGTGTGGGAGAAGCCAATGGTGAACCACTCCTGTATTTTTACCAAGAAAACCACCTGAATGGAAAATATAAAATGCTATCTATGTGGTCCTGAGGATGCAGGAAGCACCCTTGGAAGCTGACTGTGCAGCCTGCCCTTGTCCTGTCCCAAACCTTTATTGGATGAATAAATAAATCCTTGTCAGATGAGGATGCTGAAAAAGATAACTGTGCGCAGAATAGATGGACTCCCAGACTGATTATCGACTCAATCAGTAGAGATGCACTGATTACTAAAAGCATGCTTTACAATGGCTGGCATCACACTTGTTGAACAGTCTGAAATAGATGGTTTCAATATGCTAAGCCACAGCACAAAGCTTATTCTCTCTCTCTCTCTGTGTATACACACACACACACACACAGGGCCGCAACTAGGGTCTGTGTCACCTGGGGCAAACATGGGTTCCGCGCCCATTTTGGCGCCCCCTCAGCACTCATTTTGGTGCCCCCCCAGCATGGCGCGTGGGGCACATGCCCCGGTTGCTCCCCCTAGTTGCGGCCCTGCACACGCACACACATACAAACATATACGGTACATCCCCCCCACACACCATTATAACTAGTCCATTTATTCCAGGATCTACTCTGGCTGATACAGATTCTCCAAGGCTTCTTCATAGCTCTTCTCCTGATCCATTAATCAAAGGTACCAAGGATCAACTTGGGGTCTTCTGTACAGCATCTATGCACTAAACCCAAACTACAGCTATTCCTTTAATTACTAAGAGATTGCTTAGTACTGTATATTAGCTCACATTTAGGACAGGTTTATAGAGAAATGACCATAGGCCTAGTATCAGTGGTACTTCCAACATGTCGTATCTAACGTTTCAATTAGACAACAGAAATATCCACATCATAGCCAGATACCTAATGCTGCTGTGCTTGTTGACCACACATTTCATGTACAAAGGTTTATATGCACTTTTTCACACTAGTGAAGGCATTCTTGCACAGATGGAATCTACATTCCTATAGCAGCTGAGTTGTGCTCCTCCTCATGTGCCAGATAGCAGCAAATATGGGGGGGAGGGAGGGAGCTGTATCACCAGATGCACTGGAGCAGACAGCGGACTTTCCCTTATGCATTTTTTAGCTGAGAGAAGAAGTTTATCTGAGCCTCAAATAGTTCACCTGAAGTGGAACCTCTATTTAATGGAGCATTTGTAGAGAAAGTATGTCCGTTAAATCTGACTGTTCATTAAATCCAAATTGACATAATTTGTGTCATTTGCATAATTACATAATTGACATTAATGCCAATGACATAAATGGATGGAAATCACATAAATACATCAATTATGTAATTATGCATATGACATAAATAGATCCAACAGACGTAAATTATGTCAATTGTCTGATTTAAAAAACAATGGACTTGCCCATTATTTCAAGAGTGATGTCTGAACATAAATCCCTTTAATTGCATCTGCAGTCTGTTAAATCAAGGCCCATTAAATCAAGGTTTCACTCGTTTTGCATCCTACCCTGTGTTTCTTATTTCCACAGGAGTTGTCAGCCAGGAGTTCTGCATGAAAGAGCTTAACAATTTAATTCATTACAGGACTGGCATACGAACAGCTTCTATCTGGTTCAGTCCACACCTGCCTGATAAAATTTGTAAATTGAAATTGTGTGATCTTGTACATATCACAACATCTGCAGTTAACTGCAGTGACACCAAAGTGACAGCATTCATATGATGACGTAATCACAGGAATCCTGAGATTACGCCCTTGCATCAGGGTATCTGATGCAAGTACAGAAGTCATGATATTTATGTAATCACATCATAATGCGTGTGTTTTTTGCCCCCCTTCCTCTCCACCCCACAAATGTCCATGATCACAGACCTAATGCACCCCTAGGTAAAGGTAAAGGTTTCCCTCGATGTAAAGTCCAGTCGTGTCTGACACTAGGGGGCGGTGCTCATCTCCGTTTCTAAGCCTTGGAGCCGGCGTTGTCCGTAAGGACCCGTCCGTGGTCATGTGGCCAGCATGACGACACGGAACGCCGTTACCTTCCTGCCGAAGCGGTACCTATTGATCTACTCACATTTGCATGTTTTCGAACTGCTAGGTGAGCAGGAGCTGGGACTAGCAACAGGAGCTCACCCCGTCGCGCGGATTCGAACCGCCGACCTTCCGATCGGCAAGCTCAGCAGCGCAGCGGTTTAACCCGCAGCGCCACCGCGTCCCACACAATGCACCCCTATTTATAGATATTATTGGAATGATATGTTGTCCAGACATGTGTTGCTGTATGAACTATATTTCTTAGGGCAGACAGCAAACAACCTGCAACTCTGCATTGCCAACAGATTGTCAAAGCAAACTGCCAATGGCATCCTTATTTCTACTCCTGTATGGCACAGAATTCAGACTAAGAACATTCATCTGCTGTCTGAGAAACAGAGATAGGTTGCCCTCTTTGTGAAAACAAAACCCTAAAGATGATGACAAAGCCAAGATATTTTTCCAGACAAGACTGTTTCACATTTGGAGAATGAAAGCATTAATTTCCCACCCTGACAAAAAGCTTTCATTGTCTGCCTGAACCACTTACAGGAAAGCTACCTATTTTGCGATTAATTCCTTGACATTTCATCAAGACTGACAATCCATTATTTATGTCACCATGTAAATGGTGCACCACCAAGGACATGCAACATCCAGAATATGTTTAAAAAATAAACTCATGTTGGCCAGAGAGAAGTTATCAAGGTATCACCCATGCAGAAGAAATACTTTAGAAAACCAGTGCGGGCTGAACTGAACTCCTGAAAGCATCCAGCAGTATTTTAAAATATTTAATATTAAATTTTGTTTAGATATTGGAATGCCATTGCACTGCAGTTCTTTTGATCCCATTTCTGGTATGTAAGTGATAATGACAGATAAACAGTGCACTAAACTTGGATATTGGAGAAGGAAGGAAAAATGTATTCATCAAGGCTTACAGAAAGCATTTGATCTTCCCTATCACCAGAGTCCCATATTTCCCACTTAGTTTTATTCATTTGTTTGTTCATAAAATATTTCCATATTATGTTATTATGTTCCAAATTAGCCCCCAAGGGTTTTTTTTTTACCACAATAAACATCAGTTCAATTAAAAGAACATTCAAGCCCCAATAAGACAGATAAAACAGATAAAAATAAAACTCTTTAAAAACCTGGCAAAACAAAGCAGTTTTATTTGCCAGCTTAAAGGACAACAGTTTTCCACTGCATGAGGTCCCAGCTTCCTCCTGGTAATGGGGTGGTTTTGTGCAAACAGAAAACAGTGCTGTCAACTAATTAGCAAGGGACTCCATTTGCTCCCCACATAGATGTGAAGCCATGTCTAGTAATGCCATAAGTGTTCTCCTGCCAACTAGAGGAGAAGGGAAGTTGTGTGAGAATGCAGCAGAAGCTACAGGCCCTTCTCACAATTCCTATCACTCATTCATTCAGGCTCTGTTTACATCCTGAGAGTAGGTAGCAAGGCCAGTAGAAACAAGGAAGTTCTTTCCAGCTGTGGGTCTCTTGCTGAGGGCCTGGCCTCAAAAATGCATAATCATGTTGGCCTCTGATGCCAGCTACATCCCTTAATTTCCTGGAACTCACACTCTGCTTTTCTTCCCATCCTTGTTTTGCCTAACTAGTCTGACTCATTGGAACTTACTTGGTTTTGACTCTCTGACCAAAAATTGTGCTACCAATCGAAGCGAATATTTGTAGCTCAGGGTTGAACTGTGGAGTCCTTGGTGTTCTCTGAGCCTTGTTGTTTTCTTGCAGATGTTTCACTGCCAGACAAGGCAACATCTTCAGTGCGCACTCCACAAAAATTGTGCTTCTGAAAGATGCCTAAATCTCACCGAGAAGGTCATCCATTGTGATGTGAGTACATAAAAACTAGGATACAAGGATTTTGCTAAGCTCAGAGTACATTGTTTGAAACTACAATAATCCATACTGGGAAAGGTCACACAAAAGCTGTAACTATTTCTGAAAGCTATGCATGATATGCAGTTGGTTATTTAAACCCAAGACCCAACCTTAAATTAGATGCAATGATAATAAACCTGACAATGTGTGTGATGGCTAAATAATTTACAGAAGGACCAAGAGAGCTCAAGCTGTGACCTTGTCTGTCCTCTCATGTCACCATCTCCAGAACAGAAACTTTCTACTGAGTAAACATAATTATTTTGGTGTTATTTGCTAGACTGTTGAAGAGATAGAGGATATTTTCCATGGCTTTAAAATAGGACACAAATCCCCTTCCCTACTTAAGACATAGATTGCTATGACGTTGCAGTTATGCTAACAACGAAAATAAGATTTGTCTTCCCATAATATCGTCAAGTGTAGTTAGTGCGATGTAGGGTTAAGGGTGTTTAAAGGAAGACCAGATTCAAGTCTCCACTCAGCCCCCAAAAGTTACTGGGTGATTTGGGGTTACTGGGTGATTCTCCCTCAGCCCCACTCACAGGGCTGCTGTCAGGATAAATTTAGGCAAGACCTCGATGGAGGCTACTTTGTGCCCTCACAGAAAAGTTGGGCTATAAATACAATGAACAAATACATGATAACACATTTTTAAAAATGATGCAATTAACATTTTGGCTTGCAAGGTAAGTATATCCAGAAAAGAGTCCCCCAGCCTAGCCATCTAGAATAGAAAGCTCTACAAGACAAACTTATGCTGGTGAAAATAGATATTTGGTAACAATACTTCATATTGTTATATTGCGACCAAATGTCTCATCTCTTCACTAACAATGATGTTCAAACTGTGTTCCAGGGAACTCCCTAGACCTATCAATGTTCCTCAATTAGTAGATAACCTTCCCTAGAGATTAACTGTCATGATTCCTCTTTCCTCACAATAGCTATCTGCTGAGAAGAATGAGATATTCTTCACTGGAGGTCCCACAGGCATAGCATGACGTAGGTGAGTGTGCAAGAAAATGTGTTTGAATTCTTAACAGAAAGCAAGGTTCTCTGAAAGTTCCCCTAGAGACAGGATTGCATCAGACAGGAAATATGAAAGCAATTGCTATGTAGAGAGCTCCTAGCAATAACTGTGGCTCATTTTTTACTGCTCCTGTTGGGTACTTAGAGATATGAAGCTGGTTTGTACAGAGGATCAGATAATAACTTAGTTATTAAGTTTTTTCAGCCATGACACCGATCAAGGCTTTGACACTGATCATACTTTCTTTTTCAACTGGAGTTGACAGGAACCAACCTCTAAGACCTTCTGCATGAAATGCATGTAGATTACAACTAAGCTTTGGCCCAGTACTATTAAAGCATATATCAAAATAATCCTTACATTAAAGGCAGATAACTTTGCACAGGTGATGGGAAGCTCCCTCGGTTTTCATTCAACCATAATCAGAGGCCTTTGGAGGAAAGCCATATGACTCACTTTTATAGTGAGATGGGCCGTGTATAAATTAAATAATAAAATATAAATGTAATGATAAATAAACATGTCAGTGAAGAATAGAGTTGTCTTGATCCAGAAACCCAATTTTTTTGTTTCTTACATTTGTAAAGACCAATTTATAAATTCAAACTGGAGTGTGTGATTGAAATGTAAGCTGACCCTTAAGTTCTTTGTACCTTGAGGATTATTCAAACATCATAAATCTCCACAGGAATTGAGATCTTAAAATTAATTTTATGAGGGCTATGCTGTTTCAGTGCATTTGGTGTAATAGGAAATGCTTGAGTTTTCATTAGTTCATTCTGAAGCATTAAGTAATTGATCTCAAATCTGATGAGGTATTTTCCACAGCAGCCCTGAAAACAGAACCATGCTTGCAATCAGCAAGCTTCATTGGCTAATATAAATGAATATAAAAATGAGAAGTGAGCTACTTGTGGGACATCAAAATAGGCTATGTTTCAGAAAATGCAAAATGTATCCAATCTGTTAAGTCAATTAGAGAATATGAAAATACATCCCTTGTCATGAGTAAGGATGGAGAGCAGGGGGCTCCCACCCAGACTGTCAAGCGCATGCGTAGCACTGAGGAACTGTTCAGCCATTCAAAGAGACACAGATCGGGACCGCCTTAACCTTTGGGGTTTATATGGCGGGGTTTTCCCACGCTTCCTCAGTTTGTTAGGATTCTTGTTAAGTACTACTAATAAATATTAGAGACCAAGTCATTGTCTCAGTGTATTTCCTGGTAATCAGGACATCCCTCATATTTTAACTTTCTAAAAAAGGACATTCTGGAGTGGGGTGGTTGTTTTTATCCAAAGTCCAGAGTCTTCTGGAGTGGGCAGTCCTAATAAATGTGATAAAATAGATAAATACGTTTTATTTATGATCCTTGGTTCCACTCACTCATCTCAGCATACATTCCCCCATTGGGGGAGATGGGCGGTGACATAAATTTAATAAATAATAAATAAATAAATAAAGTCAGCAGACAAAAACTCAAGTAACAAGGGCTCAAAGCAGTGTTTCCAGCAGTGGGAACAGTCTTGCTTTAAGTCCAAACCAAGACATAGGTCCAAATAATGAGTGAGACACTTCAACTGAGTTCATACAGTAGGTTAAATCCTAGACCTAGGATAACAAAACACATTTGCTGCACTCACATCACATTTTATACCACCCTCAAATTAACCATGTTTTGATGGCACATTTGGCTTGGAACATACAACATGCTTAGACAACAGTTGGTTTCCTTCAATGAACTGAATCATACCTACCAACCCAACTCTAGACTAGTTTAGCCATGTATGTTTTGCAGTCTTCCTGTCCTAGCACCTGAAAATTGTTAGGATGCACTGGTAAGGAGGTAATCAAGCCCTCCAGATTTAGAGGAAATCTATTTTAGTCAGTTATTAAACAGCAAGAGTTACAAACACCCTCAGCCATGCTCAGAGGCTTCTTGGAGGTTTCTAGTTGGACATCCATTGAACCCTGGGCTAACTAGGTCCAATCCAGTTACTTACTTCTGCCAACTTTCAGCTGCCCTGGCACTAAAGATATGTATCCCAGCAGCAGCCCTACTCATTCCCCAGCCCACCCAGGAAGAACTGCAGTCTATCCCAAGGGCACCTTCTGACTTAGTCTCTGGTTCTGTTTCCTCTTTTTAACAGAAATGTAAATTCATTCTCTATATTTCTAACAATTATTCCATATGTGAACTTGGACAGTCCCTAGGTTTTCAGGAAGTATTTTGTATTTGTACAAAACCAAAAATCTAGTAAAAAAATCTCAAAATGATAGTGTAATAAGATGGAGTTCATTATCTACAGCATTGTAAAAGAATGGCTTACATATACAAGTACAAATCAGGAGATCTTCAGGAGTAGAAGCACATGGGGTGGGGGATAAGCCATAATGGAGAATGGGAATGACAAATATATTGAGAGAGATCTGCATCCCCTCAGTTTACAAGTGAGAATGAAGAGCATTCCTAAACTGGAGTGGGCAGCCATAACAAATTTAATGAAATACATACATAAACAAACACGAGTAGATGAATGATCTGGAGAATGAAGACAGATGATGCCTCTTTGATAGAGTACGATCCTCTCCTACCTTTTAAATTAAGAAACAGTATGAATGAAGTGTTAACATCAGGTGGCAGCATCTATCCAACCCTGGCTGATCTCAACAAACCAGGGTTGGAACTGATGAGTACTTCAATTGGAAACCACAGGAAATCCTAACTGTAGGCTACACTGGGAAGTTGAAAATGTGGCAGAATGCTGGAAAGCGTTTGGCCTGACAGATCAGAAAAATCACACACCAGGCATTTCTATAAAAATAAATGTATTTACAGAAAGCACAAAAACATATTTTACAAGCTGTGCATTCACACATGCGCTCAGAGAGCACGGGGAAGAGAGGCTGTGTAGAAAGAAGGAAACTGAAACTAAAACAAGTCCAGGCAAGGTTCCTCCCCCAGACAATGCAGCTTTTAACACCCAAATTGAGGACAATTAAGTTCGACCTCTTCACCCTGCTGATACTTAAGGAAGTACTCAATTACCATGGTAACACAGTGGCTTGGTCCGGGCAAAAAACAAAGAAATGCCAAGAGAAAATCCATGAAGTTACCAGGAGTTGACAAAGCATTCAGCAAAATGTTTTGCCCCTAAGTAGTAATAAGCAACTGCAGCCTGTATCTACCGTTCATAGTTCTGTATAAATCAGGAGCAGAATCAATACAGGGGTTGCATATATCCTATGCAGATAAGCCCCAACAGCTTAATCTTTAGACATCAGGCATTATCACCTCTACTTTCTTAACAAAGTGAACAGTCATTGTTTTTCCCTATAGCTCTTGTTTTTCGTTCTCTTGTCATAAGCAAGAGAACAATCTTTGAAGTCATGATCAAGGTGTCTGTGTGAGCATATGTTTAGCCTAACAAGTTGTTCTCAGTGCTACAGCTAATCCCAGAGGTCTTTGGTTTAGCACAAAAATGTGCTGCTTTTCTATTCAAGCAATTCCTAAAGCAGCTTTTCCTAGCATCATGAATCCTAGAGTTGGAAGGGGTTCTTCAAGTCCAAAACCCCACTCAGTGCAAGAATCCACATTCAAGCATTTATTTATTTATATTTCAAATTTCTATCACCACCCATCTCTCCCGAAAAGGAGAGCATCTCAGACAGATGTCTGTTTAGCTTCTACTTGAATATGTCTAATGAAATGGAGATCACTATCTCTTTTGACTATTAATTCCATTATTGAACAGTTCTTACTGAAGGTTTTCTTTTTCTTTTTTAACACTCATCTGAAATCTGCCTTCCTGCTGTCCATTATTCTATGTTTTGTAGTCTGGAAGATGAGAGAGCAGGTCTTGAGTTTCTTGTACCGTAATGTGATCACAAATCTGATTACACACATGAGGATTATATGTAACAGGGGGATGGAGGCTACAACCACACAAGGCCAAATCAAGACATGATTTATGGACATGTGCTGTTGGAGAGAATGAATTTTAATTGGTACTGAATATTATTATTGCATATATAAGCATCCCTCAGTTGTGCTCTGTCTCCTGTGGTTCTGACTGGAGGAGTCATTCCAATGTATGTTGTCATTAACTTTTGTCCATCAGTATTTGTAACAAGGGAACATGTATCTTATTAAGCATATCCATTTTCAGCAAACTAACCTTTCATTCATACTTATTTCCTGAAGCTATTGTTCTGCCAAGATAATACTTGATGGGCAGTTGGTGGAAAAATCCCATGGTTTGGAAATTTACTTCTGTCGATGCATTGTCTTCCTTGTACATAAAATCAAAGCAACCACATAAATGACCCATTATAATAATGTTGGCAAAAGCCAGCTCACAGGGAGGGGTCTGGAATGTGCGTTTAATTATATAAGAAAATTGTTAGGGCTTGAAAAGTTATTTAACTGCTAGGGCTGAATGGGGCATGACTGCAAAGAAGTTGCATTGGGGAAGGAGGAAAACTAAGACCTATACAGTTTTCTGGTCTATGACCGAATAAAAATTGATTTGATTTGATTTGATTTGATTTGAAGAACAATACTGAGCACTAGAAAGGACAATAAGAGGAAAGGAAATGAGAATTTTTTGCAAATTCAGTTGAAGACTAGAGATGCAATAAAACCTCCATCTAGATATTTGGAGCCTAAGTATTTTTACTAGCCAGGATCAAAGAACCTTGCACCCTTGGCATGTGGATGTTTATCTAAGGTTGCCAGAGATGGTCCTTCCATAGAGTCTAGAAACAAAGACATACAAAGAGGCTACTGGATCTAATTAAACATTCTGTTTCCTGCTGTGATTAACCAAGTACATCTTAAAAACTCACAACCCCCAGCAGCTGGCATTTAAGAGATGCTGGATTCTGGAGACAATATGCAAGCATCAAAACTACTGCTTCAAAGCTGGTTGCATAAGATTTGGTAGATCCTTTTTTCTGGGAGAGTAGCAAAAGGCAGTTATATTTGAACCCTGATTATCCTTTTTCATATGGGTGATTGGGGACCATTCTTAAGCCTGCAATTTCTTCATGCCTCTTTGAGGAAGGATTTGGTCTGCAACTAACGTACATCTGCCTTGAGTATGAAAACTGTAATTATGAACACTGCATAATAGTTCTCAACAAGTTGTTGCTTATTTAATCATGTAAAAGAACCTTTGTTATTTCTTTTTTTAAAATCTTTTCTATATATTTCAGGAAATCATGGTTTTTCTTAAAGAAGAAGCTACTGACAGTCTCATCCACTTAATTTGACCACTTCCTTTTGAAATCATCTGGATTTTAAACCCAAATTATCTCATTTTCAAAGTATTCCTGTTATCAGGTTGAATGCATTTAAGTCTTAGTCATGGCAGTAGCCATGCATCCAGCCTAGATAACCTCAAATTTCTAAATCAGGCTTGACATGAAGAAGGCAAGAAAGTATTCATGCTTGAAAAACACAAGATTCAGTTACATGCATTTTTTTCTATTCAAATAGACACATATAGCACATGCCTCTGCTTCCTGGCTCTCACCAGACGTATTTTCATGATGTCCTACATCAGCTAGCTGATTAAGATTTGGCAAGGAAGCTCCAGGTGGTTAATTGATAAAATATGTATCTCAAAAGACAGTTCCTTTAATTACATGCATTTGACATCTTTATATATGTTTTATGAGATAATAAATACATTTTCACTAGGCATCCAATGGAGCCATATGGCAGCGCACAAGAGAGCCAAACAAATTAGATATAATGAGCTCATTAAAATAAGTAAAATTTACTATTAAAAGGACTTTGGGAACTTGAAAGATGGAGGTTCAGAGATCTATGTCACACAAGAAATGCTCTATATCTTTTTTTCTCTCTCTCTCTCTTCAGGTTACAGCAATGGTGCTGATGATCTTGGCGTTGCAGGAAAAGCATGCCGGACCCATAACCCTATTGGGGGATGAAGAATTTTGTGTTTGACAGTGTGTGTGTGTGTGTGTGTGTGTGTGTGTGAGAGAGAGAGAGAGAGAGAGAGAGAGAGAGAGCGCATTCCTAAAAATAGGAATTTAACCTGAGCAAAGATTTGAGAAGCAGTTTTATAACTATGAAGAAAAGGAGACTTAGTAACGGGAAATGCATTATGAGAATAGGCAAAGCCTAGCATCTAGCTAATTACAACCCACCACAAGGAGAGTCAGAACAGCATGTGCTCTGTCTGTGTGCACCTGGGAATAAAACGAGAAGGAAGTGACTTCAGATTAGCGATTTCTTAGATAAAGCGTAATAAACAAAGACGGGACATGGAACAGATCCTTAACTCTACTACCTTCCTATGGTTAGTAGGTCACAAGGTGCTGAAGAGTCAGAGGTATTGGATTTGTACCTCCAGCACTCGGGAAGGGAGATAAGCCAAGAAGGAAAAAAAAATGGATTCTATACCACCAAATAAATTTGGCAATCAGCACAATGCAGTCCACAAAATTCTAAGAAGCCGAGGTTTATGCACATCCATCCAACAGTGGGGAGTCTGGTGTGGAGTCTGGGGAGGACAGCCAACAGTGTCACAAATTGGAGCATCTTTCTAGCACTAGGGGATTCCCATGTTAGTAAATGAATCTATTCATCCAAGCTGCTCAATGGCATCCCCCAACTGGAAGCCCAATAAAAGAATCTATTTTAGATTGGAATTTGGGGGGGAAATAATCTTTGCAATACTAACATAATGACTAAGTTGACTCATTATCCCAACCCATACTGTAGGTTGTTTTGTTCGGGCTAGTTGTAGGTTTTCTGAACCTGGCACTCTCCCAAAAGCTCAGATGGCCGCTTCCAAAATTCTCAGCCAGCATGGATGCATCCACCTTTTGTTTTTATTTTCTAAGAATGCCCTGGGGGTTGACAAGGCTCTGTAAATCAAGAACATGCTGGAGGCTGATGCTTTCTTCATAACACAGTAGCTTCTATTGTTCTTTTTAATTAAAAAATATTTTTTAAAAAGACTACAGCTAGGTAAGGTAAGGAATTATTTGGAGCTACCTTGCTGGTTCTTTAATAGCTGTAGATGTAAGGAATCTGTCTGCCAGGACACTAATGCCCACTGTCATTGTAGTGCATACCCTTCGCTTAAAGAGAAGAGAACTTCAACATTCGTAGGACTCTATGGAGTCAGAGGATAACAAAGCTGCAGACAGTTTGGGTGTCTGTGTACAGCCCTTATCAAAACTCACACAGTCAAAAGACTCTTTGCTGTGTGTCTTTGCCTCCTTTAACCTTTTTAGGTCATTGCCTGGATCCTCCTTGAGATTATTCAGCAGAAAGTAAACACTCCCCAAACTGCTATTCTTCCCAAGGTGCTGAGAGTTATGAACAAATGGGGTATATAGATGTTTTTATGAAATTCAAAGGTTTGCAGGCCTCAGTGTTTACCCATTGTCCTTTGCCATGCATGCTTCCTCCTGCTTCTCATGTTCTGCTGTCCTGCCTGGCTCCCCCCCCCCCCCACCATTTCAAGGGATGTCAAGCCCCTGATTTTCAGCCAGCAGCAACGTCTTGGCAATGGCAACTTCCAGAATTTCCAGGCAGCAGAGATGTGATGGGTTCTAATCCCAATTCCTCTGGAAAGCACCAACCGAGAAAGATGGGCATGGACAATTTCCCCCCATTCTTGCATCTGCCCAATCTTGGCCAGGCAGTTTGTTTCTTTGTAGTTAAACTCTCTGCATCCATGTCCCACAATCTCCTATAAAGTTCTCATGTGCTAATGAAACCAGAAGAGAAGCAGCACACCCTTCAGAAAGCGGCGATCGGGAGAAAGACAATATATGAGAGGGTTGCAATAATTAAATTTGGGTGTGTTCCGGCTCTTCAGAACAGTTACTTGGCATCTTTGTGCACACTGCAGACTCAATCCCACCCTCTCAGAGGCTGGCTAAGAACATGTCTTTGGTCAGGTACATCTCAACTTTTTCTTGGTACTGTACCTCTTTAGACTCAAAGCAGGAAAAGGGAAAAAAATTGAATGAATGCCTGTGTTTCATTATAAGCAGAGCAAGTGCACAGATCTAGCCTATAGAGGACAGATGGTTTTCTGGAGGCTCCTGGTTTTAGATTGCAGGCGACAGTCTTCTAGGGAGAAGCAGTGGTCTAAGGCAGGCCACCCTAACATGTAAACGTCAAAGCTACTATGAGGTCTGAATGGCTTGCCCAAAAAACCTCCAGGAATAGAAGAGGATGTCTTCCTTATTACATCGCAGCAGTGGGCCTAAGCCCCACAACTTCGCCAAAGTATCCCGTCCTCCTCCTGCTCAGCCCTTAGACTTCTTCCACCTAGTGGCAGATGACTCAGTAGAAGCAGCAGCAGCAGATGAAGCAGTGACAACAGCAGCAATGGTGGTGGCAGTGGCATACAGTAAAAACACATTATAAAACATAGCAACAAAAAAAGCATTCTACAGAGAAGAGCAGCAGTCGGGATTACGAGTAGCAGAGAGAGTTGTTATTATAGGCAGTACCACCATCTCACTAATTCACCACTTCCTTGAGATCCCCAAGCCCGGTGACACAACTGTGTTTTAAGGGACCTCCAGAAGGATGTCAGGGATGGTGTCATGAGTACTGATGGCGAGCAGGAGGGGGCCTCGATCCAGGGGGGAAAACGCATGCGTAGTACTGAGGAGTTAAGCAGCCATTCAAAGAGACACAGATCAGACCCGCCTTAACCTCTGGGGTTTATATGTCTGGGTTTTTCCCACGCTTCTTCAGTTTGTTAGGATTTTCTGTCCTATGTAGCAGTAATAAACACTAGAGACCTACTCCTCGTCTCAGCGTGATTCCTGACTGTTAGGACAGATGGGGCCAGTTGGAAGTTGGGAGCTTCTACCCTATGTTGAGTACAGATGCTTCTTGTTCCTTGGTGGCCATCGTTCTCTTTGTAATTCTTTTACTCTTGATCATTTGCTCTTCTGTTATATTGTTTTACTGTTTTAATCTTCTTACTGTAAGAAGGGAATCTTAAGCCATTCAGAGTCCCTCTGGATTGGAGCAGCACATAAACACCAGCAAACCAACTAATCAATCAATAACTCCAGCAGGGCCCCCTATTCCTCCAGGCCCCAAGGCGGGCACCTCCCTTGCCATCTCTATATTTACATCACTGCTTTCCTAACATTTTGTCCATCTCTACAGAGGCTGAAAAGTAACCACAAAGAACTGGCTATGTACTGTAAAACCACAATGGCTATAGGAACAGATTCACTTACAACTTTAGTAGCTAAGTTATCAAAGGCAAAGAGAGACAACTGAAAGTACTACCTTGAAGCTGCCAAAGGAAAAATGGTATCTTTGATGCCTGCCTCCTTCTGCCCAACCATTTGCTGCAGAGCCATCATTGTGTCGCCTTTGTGAGCTGCAAAACTCCCTGAAACACAAAACCTTGCATTTGCAATATATCTTGAAATGCTAACCAAACTACTGCAATGATTGCCTATTCTCAAACACATTCAGACTTGTAAGTAGAAATTCAAAGATATCTGATTTATTAAAGAATAGCATGCAGGATCATGAAGAAAGCTGAGAATGGTAAAAGCGCGCCAAATTCAAACTAAAAACCCTCGGTGCAAATGAAATCCCTCCCCCCGTAGAGTCTTCTCAAGTTCACAATCCCAGGTGCTCCTAACGGTTTCTGATGGTCTGCGGGAAAAGGCCTTGAACAGAGAACATAACCCAAACACATTCCTTTGTACTGATTTCACATACAGAGCTTGGTACAAGGTCTCACAGCAGCTCCCTCCCAAACAGAAACGCGCGTCAGCGCCATGGCATGTGAAACGTTATGATGTATAAACTACATTGAAACAGTGAACATGACAACTACACTCCATTCAGAGGCTACCGCAGGAACAGTGGGTTTCATCAAAATGCCAAAAGCAGCATCATTAAGCTGTTGCAATGTAAGTTTTGCCCCTATCATACATGTGTGCAATATGATGATATGATGCTGTTATTGTCATCTGATCTCCCTGCAAATACTTTTGAATCCAGTCCTATGCAAAGCCAGAAAATTGAGTTAATTGAATACAGTGTTGTTAAGCTAACAGTGGATCACCAAGTCATGCAAATGGAGCCACTTCAAAGTAAACCAATTTCCATGAGGTCCCACATAAGCATCTGTGATATTTCATAGACAGAAGTCAATAGATTTGAAAGGCCTTTAAGGAAATATTGTCTCTCTGTGGATGGGAAACAACAAAAGCTGGAAATCCTAGCTGAGGAACATAAATACGATGTCATAGGTATTACAGAAACATGGTGGGATGATGAGCATAAGTGGAACACAGTGCTGGAAGGCTACAACTTTAGCCTTAGAAGAAATAGGCTCAACAAAAAGTATGGCAGGAAAAAGGAAATCCATGTTTGGGAGCACAGGAGCTCTGTTGAGAGGGTCTGGGCAAGAATATAAGGAAAGAGAAATAAAAGGGACAGAGTTGTGGGAATTTATTACAGGCCTCTGGGACAAGCTGAAGAGGAGGATGAAATCTTTCTACACCAAATGACCCAACTCTTAAGAAACATGAGATAGTAATTATGGGGGAATTTAATTATCCAGTTATTTGTTAGAAATCTTATTCTGCTGACAGTTACTGGCCTGAGAATTTCTTGTCCTTTCTCACGGACGTAATTTGTCAAAAGGTAGAAGAGGAAACAAGGGGTTCTGCTACCCTGGACTAATCCTTACCAACAGGGAGGAAATGGAAGAGGAAGTATAGGTAACTAGGATCCTGGGAGGCAAACGATTACTACAAGGAGGAGGAATGGAAAACACCTAAAGAGACAAAATTGGATCCATACAGAACTTAATAAATTGCTTAAAAGAAAAAAGGGGAATGTACAAGAAATGGAAAAAGGGAAATATATCCAAAGAAGGCAAAGCAGTCTGCAAAAACTGCAGGTTTAGCATGAGAAAAGCTAAAGCCTACTATGAAGTTAGGCTAGCAAGGGACTCAAAAACAAAAACAAAGGGGTATGTCAGAAACGAAAGGAAAGCAAGGACCCAGTAGGTCTACTGCAGAGGGAGGATGGAGAAATGGCTAACGAGGACGATGAGAAGGCAGAATGTCCCAATTCCTAATTTGCATTGGTTTTCTCTCACAAAAGAAACAAACCCTCATTTGGCCCTCACTGTGCCACTGGGGGGAAGAGGAGGGAAAGTGAAAGGAAGCTGAAGATATGCAAGGAGCATGTGAAGGAATTCCTAGCTACTCTAAATGGGTTAAAGTCTCAAGAGCCAACTGAATTACAACCTAGGGCAGTGTTTCTCAACCTTGACAAGTTTAAGATGGGTGGACTTCAACAAAGAGCTGGCTGGGGAATTCTGGGAGTTGAGGTCCACCCATCTTAAACTCGTCAAGGTTGAGAAACACTGCCCTAGGGTGCTGAAGGAATTAGCAGAGGTAATTGCAGGACCACTGTTTGTAATCTTTGAGAAGTCCTGGAGAACAGGCAAGGTCCCAGAAGACTGGAGGAAGGCTAATGTTCCTTTTTTCCAAAAAAAGGGAAGAAGCAGGACCCAGGAAACTACCTGCAATGAGCTTGACATCGGTAGTGGGCAAAGTCCTTGAGGAGATTATCAAACAGCATGTTTGTGAGCATTTAGATAGGAATTCATTAATTAACAGAGGGCAACATGGATTTATGAATGAGCAAGTCAGTCCAGACTAACCCGATCTCCTTTTATGATAGAGTTACTAGCCTGGCTGATTTGGGAAATGTCATGTATACAGTATATTTTGACTTCAAGGGTTTTGACAAAGTCTCCTATAGCATCCTTATAAAGAAATGGGTGAAATATGGGTTTGACAACTCAACCATTAGGTGGGTCCACAGTTGGCTCAAAGATTGTACTCTAAGAGTAGTTATAAATGGTGTGAAATCTACCTGGAGAGACATCTTGAGTAGAGTACCACAAGGCTCCATCCTGGGCCTGGTGCTGTTCAACATTTTTGTATTGATATGGATGTGGAAGTTGAAGGAATGCTTACCAAATCTGCAGATGATACAAAGCTAGAAGGGTGGCTAATACTTGGGAGGAGAAAAAATTAAAAATGGGGATGGTATAGTGATTCCTGAAGTGTGCAGGGGTTTGGACTTGATGACCTCTGTGAACCTGAAATAGTATTAAGTAACCCCAAGAAACTTCCTCAACTGTAGATACTACTTTATATTGAGTCCAGTTATTGGGCAGTTATAACCGTAATGACATGAGCAACTGAGCTGAATATGCAGTAGCTCTAGAGCAAACATGGTCTGTGAAAGATAACAAAGCTAGGCACTATTCAGCAATTTGCTGGACTGATCAGTATAATTTAGTAACTCTTACAACTCTTGGTAAAAGAAACTGGAACTAGGTCAGATTGGTAGAAATAGCAACAAGTTAAATGGCAATTAAATTTTATTTAACCAAAGTGAAACAGTAAGGTACTTTGCATTGTACCTTGCAAAATGCTCAGGTAGAATATTTGACAAGACAGAATGATCACATCTGTTAAAAATCCACCACTTTTTAAACAATGCCCATATAAACACTTGTACAAGATGCTCAGGATAAAGCTAGAGTAGCTAGTCCTGACGGCTTAAAAATTCTAAAGTTGGTTCCTCATATAGTGGTCTTCTGCTTACACAAATTGGCAAATTTTGCAGGGTAGGGTAGCCAAGGTTGGTCTATGTGCCCACAGCCTGACTTGTATTATGTAGGAAAGATGATAGGACTCAGGGGTTGACTGTACTGGAGCCAATGAAAAACCTGATTATGTATTTATTTTAATTATTTACATATACTTACACCTATGTCTATTTTATTCACTCTATTTATGTATTAGAGCAGGGGTTAGCAACAGGCATTCCACCCACAAGTCCTCCTTTTTGAGTGGGGGGTGGTTCTTAGAGCAACTTTTGAAGTGGGGCCAAGTTTTCTGGCCCAGTTTTGAGAAAAAAAAGTTTTAAGGGGCAAAATGAGTATCCTAAACTTTGCAGAAGCTTAAGATATCTCCTCCACTCCTGAAAGCCTAAGGTTGAGAATATTTATTTATTTATTTATTTATTTAACTTCTCCACTGTCCATCTCATGCAACAATGACTCTAATTGTCCTTTTCCACTCAGGTGGTGATATTACAACATCCCTGGCCATCATTTTTTAAAAAGAAATGGAGCCCTGGAGGCAAAAGAAAAAAAAAAGTATTGCTCTTGTCTGGACCCAGTGATCAGGGTCTGGGGCTCAAACAAGATAGAACCCCTTCTGTTGCATCTTCTTCCATATTATTCTATTGCCCAAGGGGTACAGTGTGACCACCCAATCAGGAATCATACCTATCATTATCATCCAATAAGGATTCTGTGGAATCCTTCAATGGAACAAGATGTTGTGGGCAAGGTGAACTCTGACAGCAGAATCTCACAGCAGCATAGATGCTCTCCATTGCCACAATGGCTTGTTCTGCCAAAGGACTAAATACAGTCAGGCATTTGTTCCATCAGTGACCCTGAACAGCCTTGATTTAGTTGCTCTAAATCAACCATCCAATCATCTGCAAAGACTTGAGATCTGCATGGCAAGGACGCCCTTGCTGGCTAGTGTATGAAAATCACTGTCTCCATGGGTGTATGCATGCATGTGTTTTAATACCAGAGGACCCAGAAGCTATTGGAGCTGTTGAGATGATATGATCCCCATGAATGTTGTGCTGCTGATCCTTATTCTAAGAGGGTTCTAATACCTTGATTTGAAGAGTGTGGTAGTGGGCAACTGCAGTCAGTCACAGAAATGGAGTTAGACTATGGGTGAGGCACATGGACCTGTCACTTCTTCCGGTCTGTCTCCTAAAGCCACAGTCTTCCTTGTCTCATAGGAGCACCAACCCTACCTCTTGGCAGGATAGCTTTCTTCAGGGCTGACCCCTGCACTTTTCCTTTCTGCTAATATCAGGTTCTGCTAGTGGATGTCTGCGTGCAGGTCCACATGGAAACACATTGAGGCAGGAACATTCTGTCTAGTTTTCCATCTTACATGGTAGCATGCTGACATGAAGAGTAAAGCATCTGAACCCTGTTGCTAAATCTTTAGGTCAAGGTCGCTAGGCCTTTAGTCCTGTCTTTCAGCCTTTGAAGTGGTCAGCTCCTCTGCCCAGCAGTCCCTTGATTGCAACCCCTCCCCTTCAGATGCTGGCATGTGAAATGAATGACAAAAACAACATTTCAGAAAATTGCTTTAAAACATATATTATTAATGAACTGAAATGGGCAGCTATACTTTCAGAAAGTGTTCTCTGTAAATGTGGCCAGGACCTCTGTGCAATTTAATCCTTGCCAAATTATTTTTTTGCACTTTGGGTAGTGCTATGTATAATTATGTGCTTGTTTAGTTTCCTACTTTGCATTGTGTTAGTCAGCAAGCTGACACAGTGTTTGTGGGTATTAATTGCAAGTTACCATCTTGTCATCAATAGCTCGAATTGACATTAATAGAAAATAATTGCAATGAACACAAGAAAGCAGCTAGACTGATCATTTGGATCTCGATGGCATGTTTGGTTATTTAGGTTTTTACCTTGCTTTGCAGAACACTATGGTCTGCTTCATTAAGAACAGACCATTTAATATTTGTTCTAAGAAGAACTGGATCAGACCAAGATCCAGCTTGCCTGTCCAGCACTCTGTTCCCACTGGGCGCTAACCAGTGCATAAGGGGGGCAGCAGTGCCAAAGCACCCTCCTATTTATATTCCCTAGCAACTACTATTGAAGTTTATAATGTCTCAGAGTCTAGAGGTAGTATGAAACAGTGATCACCATCAGCCACTAATAGCTCCATCCTTCATGAATCTGTTTAACCTTCTTTTAATGCCACCAACATATTGAAATTACTGCAGAAGATAATCAGAGCAAAGAATGGCCACTAGGCACAAGAAACCATCTTCACACTGCATACTAAATAACAACAGTAATTAAAATAAACTGATTAAATTTCTACAAAGATACTGGGATCACAGCTGGGTAGAGTATTCTACTTAAAAACACACACACACAGAAAGAATGAAGGACAGGGCTATCCTGATGTGGTACTCCAAGTGGTAGCAGATGTAATATGGCTAAATAGTTTAGTGTTTATTCACAAATCACCTGATGAGACTTGCTAGTGAAGGCTGGTGCTCTAGGCAGCTGAATCCAAATCCAACATAGGAAGGTCTCTGGGTAATTTCAAGCCAGAATTACACAGGTCTTTCTTCCGTCTTAACCAAGAAAGAACAGATGGAGGTCTCAATTGCTTTGGAACCTAAGGAGTCACACCCAAGCATCTGTGGGGAGATGGATCTGAGACCTAACAATACCAGTGCTGGGTACTCAGCCTCTGCATCTAGGTCACAATCACAAGGTTGCTAAGAATAATGGACCAGAAGGAGCACTTCCATGCATGGAAAGTCTGAGGTTCAGATGGGTCTGAGAGTTAGTTCAGACAAGACCAGAAGCCAGTAGCAGAGATGAAACCCATCCTCCTAACCCACAAAAAGAAGGCTTCAAGGCCATTGCATCATGTGGCAGGAGGAAAAAGATACCAACATTTGAACCTTGGTTTCAGTATGCATAGGGCTTGCTTTTGATACATAGCAGTTGTTAGAATTCTTTCCTAAGAGCTTCATTAATGTCTGTCTGTCTGTCTGTCTGTCTGTTTGTTTGTTTTCCCCCATACAATTAGCCTTGCATACCTGGCTTCCAGATCTAGCATTTGCCAAGAGAAGCCTGACACTAAAACTTTGCAGAACTGAACTCTTGCAAACAGGATCAAGTGGCATCAGCTATGTTTGTGTGAAGGCTAAGGGATTTAACACCATGCTCTGGGAAGCTAGTTTGGTGTAGTGGTTAAGGCACCAGGCTAGAAAGCAGGAGACCATGATTTCTAGTCCTGCCTTAGGCACAATGCCACCTGGGTGACCTTGGGCCAGTCACTCTCAGCCCTAGGAAGCAGGCAATGACAAACTACTTCTGAAATCTTGCCGAGAAAACTGCAGGGATTTGTCCAGGCAGTCACCAGAAGTCAGCACTGACTCAAAGGCACACACACACACCTGGGGAACTCAGATGCTGGGGCAAGTTTTCTGTAATTTCTGATCCATTTGCCATGATGGTATTATGCACCTTGCCCATCTTTCCTCAGCTGGGTGGAACCATGTATGAACATGGATGGAACTAGGTTATACTTTACTGTGTGCCTCTGAACAAGAGTGGGTGTTGCTGATCTGCACATGTCAAGTTGAACACTTTAGGGAGCTGTTACACTACTGGAATTTGGGACTTAAGCAGGAGTCTAAAGTATAACAGGTAGAAGACAGTACTTCCTATTGACCAGGACACAGAAGATGGTCTTGTTTTTGTTATTTCTCTCAGTCTTATCAAAGCCAAGGCTTTGTACTGTCTTGCACTGTCCTGCTTATACGTGCACAAGAACTACTGGTATTCTCTTCAAAAAGTACAAAGAATCTGATGAAAGGCTAAACTATCTCATGAGACTAAATCACAGCACTCACTCACGAGGTTGCTCTTTCAAGCTCTGAAGTCCATGACAAAGTAGTCAAACTTCACAGAGTTGCCACCTTGCTTGGAAGAAACATCTCTACCATTTCCCAACTAAATGAAGGTGTTACATATGTACACATATCTGGAGACAGCCAGGACCAGCTGCATTAAGGCTACTTAATGATTCAAAGAGAGGTACTTGTTCACATTCCCACATGTTGAGAAGCATCTCTTTTGAAGACTTTGCATAGTCCTTTTCATTACATGCTGGTCACACTGACACAGCTAGACATCTACTGTGGCTCTTCTCTTCTTGACCTGTTGGGTCAAGGGAGAATAAATCCTGTTAATTCTGATTTAAGGTGAAGGATTTGGTCCAGATCACAGTGTCTGCTACTTTTCATAATTGTTGCTCCCAAATAGGCAAAGATTCTGAGCAGCGATTAAAAATGTATTTACATACCCTAGCATAATGATATTTTTGTGGCTCAAAGCCTCTTGACACTGCTGAAAAAGTAGGAACCTGGACATGATTGCTCGTTACTGATGGCAGATACTTTTGACTGCCCACCCCACCCCATACCTTGCTCAACTGAGCTGCTTCTCCTGTTTAATAAGGTATACACAGAAAGTTTGTAAAGACGTGCTTTAAATTTGTCCTTGGAAATAGTTTGGGAAGAAAGGAAAGATTATGACAGCCGACACTGTATTTTGAACAGCCAAAAGGAGGAGGAGGCATTTGAGAAATGTGACAAGAGAAACAGCCATTTGGTGGTGGTGTTAGATTTGTTTTTTAAATATTCAGATCCATGTTGAGATCAGAATAAAAATATGCAGAAGCTCACAGTCAGTTATTATGCAAATAGGCTACATCTCCCATATTCTACCCTCCAAAAAAAAAAAAAAAGATTTCCTCTACAAAATGAAGGTAATAATTCTGATTTACATTATTGGGATCTTCACTGGATTGCAGACTCTCTCTCTCTCTTTGTACGTGTTTGTGTGTAAAAAGAGACAGAGATTATCTAAATAAAATATGTGGAACAAATAAAAATACTTTTAATGAAGGTCATGTGTTATGAGAAGACATGACTCTATACGTTATATCTATGTAGAACTTCAATGATGTATGAGGGAGCCCTTAAACATGTATACCTATCCACATTTTAAAAGCAGAAATCCACAAAATATCCTTGCTACTTCAAGTATGAAAAAAATATGATTGTGTGTATTTTTAAAATTTGCATCTGCTTAAATCTTTTTTAGACTATTATAAAGACAACTCTTTCTGGCCTGAAGCCGCTCAAGGTGCCCTACAAAATTAGAAACATAATTTTTAAAAATATCAACAGTATTAAAAAAATCCAAACCTTCAGTCCCAGCAATTGAAAAATCACAAGCTAGCAATTCTTACAATTCTTCTCCTGTGGTCCAGAATCAGCAAATCAGTAAAAAAAGTACCACAGAAGGAACCAAACTCAAAAGTGACCAGATCTGGGCTGCAAAATATAGTTGTCCACTAGATGGCAGAGTCAGTTTTCTTTCTCTCTTTGCTGCTATCTAGTGGGCATCTTAGTAACATATGGCTGCGAGAGCTGGACCATAAGGAAGGCTGAGAGAAGGAAGATCAATGCTTTTGAACTGTGGTGTTGGAAAAGAATTCTGAGAGTGCCTTGGACTGCAAGAAGATCAAACCGGTCCATCCTCCAGGAAATAAAGCCAGACTGCTCACTTGAGGGAACGATATTAAAGGCCAGACTGAAATACTTTGGCCACATAATGAGAAGACAGGACACCCTGGAGAAGATGCTGATGCTAGGGAGAGGGGAGGGCAAAAGGAAGAGGGGCCGACCAAGGGCAAGGTGGATGGATGACAGTCTAGAGGTGACGGACTCATCCCTGGGGGAGCTGGGGGTGTTGACGACCGACAGGAAGCTCTGGCGTGGGCTGGTCCATGAAGTCACGAAGAGTCGGAAGCGACTGAACGAACAACAACAAAGTGGGCATCTGGATTTTTGTCACCCAGCTGTGATATTTTTCCAAGATAGGGAATTCCACAACAATGGGATTTTTTTTTTCAAACCTTACAATGAGCAGAATCTGAAAGCATTTTTCTTTGATAAAGCTGTTTATGCTTAGCAAAGACTGTCCAAGATGTATTGGTGCTGAATACAGAAAAATACAACAGTAAAGTAAATAATTAGCAAAAGCCTCTGGAAGAATTCCCCTACTCTAGGGATCTATAAAACATGATACATAAATTTATTCTTGAGATGCTGTACTGGGGAGAGAGGAGTGAGAGCAATTGGAGTATCACAGTAGGAGAAGTAGGGTCTTTATATCAGTTGCTTTGAGTTTATGAATTTAATTTCTTCAGAAGGCCATAACTTCCCCTGTTTACTGACCTTCTCTAAAAGGTGCAAAACACCGTTTTCGTTCTTTGTTCAGTTCAAGTACTTCATTTGGTGCTCTTTGGTTTATTCCTACATGGCAGAGACTGTGTGAGCGTGGGGGCAATTTTTCCTTTTTAAAAGACCAACAATGACTAGGTATGGGGGAGAGCATTATTTCATGCTTGGCCTCAGGCAGCACGATGCTGTGCTCCAGCCGTGATGTTAAAAGGCGAATGGGGATAAATCTCAAGAGGTATGCCTTGCCTGCAAGTTTGTTGGATGACCTCTGGCTTGCCTATATATATATGAATGCCGAACCTTACAGATACCTCCTTCTTAGGGCTTCTCTAGCAGAACAGAGAGCAGGAACAAGGGACTTTTAACCAGCATTCACTGCTAAAGCAGTAGGCGAAGGCTTTTTCTTGGTTTTGTTTTAAGTCACATTATCCAACTTTGGAATGGTTTCTGCAGTAAATTATCTTCTGAAGTTACTCTTCTGCCTTTCTCCACCAATAAAATGCTGTCAGGTTCATCACCTACTTTCCATTTCCAGCGCACAGATCTTCTGTTGGAATAACACTGCTTTTTAAAAATAATTTGGTTCAAATACTGCTTGGGATTTTATGTTGGCTTGCTATTGTGTTAACTCCTTTGGTTAGGAAAGGAAAAGAAAAAAAAAAGCAACATTAGGAAAAAACTGAGAAAAAAAATATAAACATAACAAATGGAACTGTTTCATTAACCAGAAATATCTCAGGTACAGACAGCCATAAAAATAGATTGGTTTTATAGCAACAAGCACAGCAGAGAAAATTACACTACATAGCAAGGGTTCATGAGGGCTTTTTGGCAAATCACCTACTTTTTCATCCAAGGAAAAGGTGAAATTGCTCAAAGGTAAATGCTAGGTGGGTAGCCTAGAGCAGCTGAAACAGTTCATATTATTGCTAGCTTTGCTCTGCACTTCCTGTGTTGCCGCATTGCTAATCCCTAACCCTTTTGTAAAGCAACCACGGTATTGTGCAGGCAGGGGAGGGAACCGAAAACACAGAAACAGTAAATCCACAGGCTAATTGTTTCCCAGCAAAGAAATCTCTCTTGAGCACCAAGGAAAGAATTAGCCTTAGAGATTTTAAATACATTTCTCTTTATATGGAAGGGAAAAAAAGTTTAAGAGTTCCAACCAAAGGACCATGAATCACAATATTCCAGCCAGCCTTTTTTTATGACAGCGCATTTACCAATGATGGAAAAGACTTATAAATAGGTTCCTTCCATTCTGCTACTGATTTGGTACTGAATACACTAAGAGTCCTGTGAGACCTTAAAGACCAACAAATTTATTATCACCGAAGCTTGCATGATCACAGTCCCCTTATCAAATCCATGAAATACAATCTTAAGGAAGAAGTATGCTGCATATACACACAGTTAAAGGGAAAGATGGAGGAGGCCACAAAAAATGAGAATGTTGTCTGTAGTGACTACAAAGTAATAACAGGATGTGACCCAGGATGTTCTTTCACTGATGGACTAATTAGCATATATAGCATGATAAGACACCTTCCTCTTAGTTACTGAAAGAAAAATTTAAGGGGATGTACTTTCTCATGTGGTATATGCTGGCTTTTCATTAGACAAACTGGCCAATCTCTATGCAAAAGATTAAGCAGATATATTTGGCAGTATTAAAGAATGACAGTACTCAAAATCCAGTGGGTGATTCACCTCAAGAAGACAATCTTTGAAAGAAGGAACTACAAAAACAATTTTCAGTATGAAACAGGATTTTGTTAGAAAATTGCTATTATCTTAAAAACGAAGGTGTCTTATTTATATATATTTCATATTTAGTCACCACCCCTCTCACTCAAAGAGCAACTCTGCTACTACATATGCTATATAGCTCAGTAGAAGAGAACATGCTTTCCATGTTGAAGATCATAAATAGGTAGCAAATGATGAGAAATACCTTGGTTTTGAGTATCTGGAGAGCCATTACCTATCAGAGAAGACAATATTGAACTAGATGGACAAAGAGCTTAGCTTAGCTCAGAGGCAGGCACAAAAATAATAAGGAGCACACTGTTGTGTCTTGCAAATGATAAGCAGTAAGAATGCACGAGAGTCAGTTTGATGTAGTTGTTAAAAGGATCAACTTACAAACCAAGTGACCATGAGTTCTAGCCCTGCCTTGGGCACAAAGCCAGCTGGGTGACCTTGGGCCAGTCATTCTCTCTCAGCCCTAGGAAGAAGGCAATGGCAAACCACTTCAGAAAATGTTGCCAAGAAAACCACATGGACGTGAGCAAGTACTTGCCAGGAATCAAAACTGATGCACGCATGCACACACACACACACACACACAGGCAAAGAGGCCCTGGAATGATTGGAAGGCCAAACCACTCTAGAGTCTGTATCAGTAAAGCAGCACCCTCTCACACCTCAGGGTCTATCATCTGCCTTTAGAAAGTCATGTTTGAGAATACACATGTGGATGTGCATCCAATGATCACCACTTAATCCAGGCAACAAATAAACTGTGAGAAGGACTACTGCTCAGTGTTAGGGCACATGGCATGCATAGAAAAGGTCCCTAATGAAATTATTAGATAGGATTGGTTTTAAACTCTTAACTTTACCCCTGCCTCTAAAGATCATGATCAAGGTTACTGTCTCCCCACAAGGGCAATTCAACCAGGGTATCAGTTTCTTGAATATCTTCCAGCACAGGCTGGGGTAGCCATGTGCTGGGCGTATTCTGGGGTTTGCTCTGAAGGAACTTGGAACTTGGACTAGATCACCTATAATCCCTGCTCCCACTCCTGAGTCTTGGATTTTATGAGGGAATAATCAAAATATTCTCACACTGACATTGCCAGTACTATCAGTGGCATTTCATCATGCTACTGATGACATTTAAAGAATGGTATATGAAATTAATAGAGGTGACAGAGAAGAGATTATGAAATTCTAGGCACATCAATTTTGTGGTCATGTTTGAACTGCAGTACTTCATGAGCTTTTGCATCTCAGAATAATTAACAAAATGTACATCATGAACTCATTTTTGAGGTCAGTGGGAAATAAGTTTTGACTTTTATGCCTCAACTGACAGTCTGAGCTATCATCCAAAATATGAAAGAAATTTTACAGATAAATACAGAAATTGTTCCCCTGATGCTGCATCCAGAAAACTCCTTTTGGGAAAATTCCTCTAAATTCTACCAGAACCCTTTCAGTATATTTTACTACCTTCTTTCATTGCCCCACCTTATCCATCGTATCTGTTGCACCAAAAGTAATTTAATTTTAGAAAAGCCATTACTACCGACCCATTTTCAGTTAAAAATTATACAAGTATATTTTTTGCTAATATGGATAAATGAAGCATAACACCTACACCACTTCATACATTACCTTTTGTTCTTTTTAACCACTCATCTCTTTCTTCTTAAGGAATCGATCAACCCCTGCACAACTTCCTTGGTCTTCCCCTTCTTTTCAACCCCTTGAGAATTCTGCCAATTTAAATGTTTAACAAATTGATCTTCCTGTTGTTTTTGCTTTTACTCTTTCTTCCTTTCACATTCTCTAGAAAATCATTAGCAGTATTCTTCCAGTCATCAGGTAAGTTAATTAAATAAGTCATATAACACTCCATAAGCAAACAAGATCATATAACATTTCTCTAGTCATACCATCTACACCTGCAGCCTTACCATTTTTCAGCAATTTCACAGCATTTATAGCTTCCTTTTCATTTCTTTTTTTTCTTGGACACTAATATTTATAGTGATACCAGCATTTATAGCATTTTTAGGTAGCATTTTAAATCTCTGATTCTGATACTGATCTCATGTAAAGAAAATTAATGGAAAATGCATTCCCTTGTATGATTTTTGCATTATTATTACTATTATTAATGTAAACTATGTTTAAAAAGTTAATTGGAGCACAGAATAGAATGTGATAGTATTTATACATATATTCCATAGAGACATTTGTACTTATTGATATTACATGATGAAAACCAGGATTAGAAGTAGGAGGATAGAATGAGGCTGAGGATTTAAGATGATGATGATTACAGCCATCAAATTGTTGTCAACTCCTAGCAACAACATAGATAGATTTTCTCCGTGAAGATCTGTCCCTAACCTGGTCCTTCAAATCTTCCAACAATGCACTCATCCTTACTGTAAATGACTCTGTCCACCTTGCTGCTGGCTGTCCTCTTTCCTTCCACCTTTTTTTTTTAACACCTTTTCTGGTGTAAATAAGATGATAAGGAAAGTAAAATCTAGAGTTTGGAATAATTGTAACTAGGGGATATTGCAAGTGAAGAAGGCTAACAAAAAGAACCAAAACACATTCCTTGGCAGTTGAGAGAGTGAACATTCCCCTTAGGAAGAAGCCACTCACAAACTCTGTTTCCTGCAGATGTACGTGTAATTTATATACAGACAAGGACATTTCGAAATGTTATGATTTTCTTTTTTGGCAGAAAAAAAGAAGATTTCCTGTTTCAAGGAAAGGCTTCAAAAATAAGCCACAGTTCTGATCAAGGGAGGAAGACCGTTCAGCAACGGTACCAGCTCAGTCTAGGAATCTGTCCCAGGTACATGACACCCTCTTCAGTCCCAAACTTATGAGCCAGATGTTTCTATTAGGGAGGAAGAGAATCCTTTGTTTCTTTTTCTCCTTGGTTAGTCTTGATGTCTTTAAAAAAAGAGAAAAGGTCATTGTATTTGCTGCATTTTATAGGTGACACGGCTAATTGCTTAAATGCCTTGTAACAAGCTTGTTGCACAGATGGGCTTGCTAAAATGAGTGTTGTAGAGTGGACAAATTCAGAGGAAATGAGATGCTAAACCTGAGGAGACTAAACAGATGTTTCCTCCACACCCTGGTAAGAAAAGAATAAGGAGTGTTTCCAGTTACCATCAAAGGTAAGATGCTAGACTGCAAACAACAGGCCCAAAGGTTGAAATCTGTAGTGCTGTGAATACTACCTGGAGATAGGGACAGTCAAAGCAAAATGAGTGGATTTTGAATTCTGAGTCAGAATGGTCCCCATCTCCTTACAGTTGTGCAGCCCCATTTCCCACTGAAAGAAATGCATTTTTTTTTCTTGGAACACCTATTGGAAAGAGGGAAGGCAGCTGTCTTTCATAGCCAAAGAGCCACAATCAATATTTTTTTTAAAAAAAATAAGCTTATCCCTACTTTTGCCATGTTCTTACTCAACATTTTGGAGGAAGGGCAGGACTTCTGTGGGGAGCAGAGGAAGGAACCAAGGCAAACTGACCCTCTAGAAGCAGGCTTCATTATTTAAGTGTTTAAATAGATTGACACTTTCATTCATGGCAATAAAAGTAATACATCCAAATATAATCCCAGGAATTATTTCAGTACTTTAGGTTTTCCCCACATCCTATATACTGAGCCATTGAGTATTTTGGGAAAGGAAGCAGGGAGAAGAATGCAGGAAGAGTATTCAATTAAACACTCTGCTCCTGGACTTCCAAGGAATGCTGCCTAAAATCAAAAACAATTCTTTCCCAGGCATGATTCTCACCGAGTTCTCTTTAGCAAGATTTATTGAGATGAAAGGGATGGGGTTACAAGAATTCCAGCAATTGAACTGTTTTCAATTTAGAACCAATGCGTTCACTATGACAGATACTTTCTGATATCTTTCTAACAGCCTCCCGATAACTTGGTGAGAAGGCAGGTCTCTTCACTGATAACAGGGAAGGTTGTTTACAAAACACACTTCTGTTTAGGAACTGTATCTCACAAAGAGTTTACAACTGGAATCTTCAGGTTTGTAGGGCTGTTATGCAACCCATAAGCATCAATTTCTCTATGCACACCCCCACCCCACTCTAATTTCGTATATGCCTAAAATATTTAACCAACAGATGCTAGAAAGCTCTTAAATATTTTAAAAGAAAACTGGCATATGAGAAAGCAAAGCAAAACCCTTCAGAATCATCTATGGAGTCCACACAGGCTCATTAAGTGGTGTTTCACTTTTTGAAAATAGAAGTGGTGGATGGGTACAATGGGCTCAGTAAATCAGCAGAAAGACAAAAGTTGGCAGTGAGTATTTTGTGGAGGGAAAGAGGGGGTGATCATTCAACTTACTAGGTAGTCTTCAAGTAAATTGACCACATACACCATGGTTGGCATTTCATGAATGGACAAGCCCCACACTCAGCCATTTTTTTAATGCCCATGAGATACTTTCAAAACCTTATGTGACCTCACAAGATCCCTGGTTTACAATCTATCCAGTCGTGGACTAGAACTTGCTCATATCAGCTCGCAATAGCCGATGGTATAATTTTCTGGAATTGTGCAAGGTGGTTGAGAGTAGAGCTGAGCCATGGTAGCTGGCATGCCAATCAGCTGTTCGCAGCTAAAAGCACAGCACAGCAGCAGCAATGGAGCCAGCAATGCCACTGGGGCCTAGAGACACTGGATTTTTTTTTCCCAGGGGGAGGGGGTGAGCCAGTTGCTCAACACTTACCAGCACACCACTGAATATAACCCTTCTTTCACTTTAAATGTGTCCTTATAACAATTCACTATGGATGAAGATGAGTGTGGCTTTAACATTAGAGGAAGAAACATCCTGCACTATGCTGTTGATCCCACTGTAATAGTTGAAAATGCAAAGGATCTACAAGGTCTAGTAATAAAAGTCAAGGAGCATAGTGAAAAAATGTCCAAAAAGTAAAAGACACGCCCCTCTTTAAGAAAGCAACTTCCCACCCTCATCACAAGTATAAACAATTTCATAATCTCTTCACCTCCTCTTAATTAGCAAATATAAAACTCTTCATCCCACAACCCATCTCTTAGTAATGGGCAAGTCAAAGAAGAAACATCTTCTCCTTATCCAATTACCAGCAAAAAGTCCAGACCTCTAAAATATTAACATTAATTAACACATATAATACTCAACATTCCACATCTCAACTCTTAGCTGCAAGCAAAACCCCATTTAAAAGGCATAAAAAGGTCCCAATATCCTAATATTCTTTTATTTTTTTATTTCTTGCACTTTTTTCTCTTTTCTTTTTCTTTTGTATTATTTTGTATTGTTCTTTTTTAAAATCTTAATAAATTTATTATAAAAAAGGAGCATAGTGGAAAAAATGGGACTAAATTTAAATATATAAGAAGACCATAATGAAAACAGGTGCAAGTAGCTTTAGAACTGATAATGAAGACATCAAAGTGATAGACAGTTCCTGCCTTTTAGGATCAACCATCAGAAAGACAAGTAATCAAGAAATACTCTTCAGACTAGTACTTGGTAGAGTAGCAATCAAGGGCTTGGAAAAGATATTCTGATGCCGTGATGTGTCTATGTGTCTATACCTACAAAGATCAGAATAGTGCAAGCAATGATATTCCCTATGACACTCTATAAGAGTTGACACCAACTTGGTGGCACACAATCGGTCAATCAATCAAATGGTTGAACAAGGCTGAGCACAAAGGGGTCAGTCACACTGGTGTTGAACTACAAAGAATGGAGTTTGTGGGGCTGTTATGAAACTGAGATTAGTGAGCAACTTTTAAGAAAATTCAGTTGGCTTCAGATTGCTAAAGGGGTAGATGATCAGCAATAAAAACAACAAAGAAAGAAAAGGGAAAAGGGAAATCTGCTTTTAGCTTGTTTCAGCCCAAGACATTTCCTCTATCAGAGAGAGGCCTGTCAATCTCTTATGTCAATGAACCATTGGTAAGTGAATTTCAAATATTGGTTGAGTACCATCCAATGCCACATGCCTGGGTCTGAGAAGGCAGATCAGGTGTGGCTGACAGATGTACTTGAAGAATAAATGCTACCATCTAGTGGCATATTTGGTGCCAGTGACCAAGGATAATTATAATCTTCAATTCATATTTATTTCTGAACAGAAAAACTTTTGGCTCTGGAGTAAATTTGTGGACCCTTAAATACAGTTCTCTCTTGAGGTTCCTGAGAGTACTCACAATAAAGCCCATGTTGTTTCAAACATTTTATCATCACCTTAATACTGCACCTTAAAACACACACCTACATTACTCATGAAATAAAAGCCTTCAAAGTATTTTCTGTTAGCAGTTATCTAATAATTCTTGCCTCCAGCTCAGATGAAGTTTAAGAAAATGCAATGGCATTCATTATTTATTTTATTTTTATTTATTTTATTTTATTTTTATCCTGCCTTTATTATTTTTATAAATAACTCAAGGCAGCGAACATACCTAATAGTCCTTCTTCTCCAGTTTCCGCACAACAACAGCCCTGTGAGGTGGGTTGGGCTGAGACAGAGTGACTGGCCCAAGGTGACCCAGCTGGCTTTCATGCCTAATGCAGAACTAGAACTCATAGCCTCCTGGTTTCTAGCCCAGCACCTTAACCACTAGACCAAACTGGCTTATACTTGTGTTGTGTCTTCCAGGTTTTTTTTTCTTTTAATCTATTTCCTTTCCCCACAACCCCATTGCTGGGAATTTTATAAAATGATGGGTGAAATCCAAAGTGTATGAGCAAACTTCTGGTTATAAAATAGGACTTTCCACTTCTTTCCCAGAAATCTCTCCCTCCGAAAAAGATGTTGAGGGTGGAAGGGGAAATGGAGGGCAGAAGCAAAATTGTTCCTACACTGTTCTGCAGGTAAAACCCATTTTGACATTGAGGGGGGTAACTAGATGCAATTTTTACAATTCAAGACTTTGTGTTATCCAATTGAAATGACAAGATTTTTTTAGTAAAGCATCTGTATTTTGCCAAAGTGAGTTTATTGTTTTATGAAGAGGATGATGAAACATAGAATAATAGGGAGTCTGAAATGTATTTATGAGTTGGTATTAGCTAAATCAGTAAATAAAGAGCAGGTACCTTGGCTTTAAGAAAATGCCTGCTTTGAAAAGAATACTTGCAGCATTTATCCAGAAATTGTTTTGATTTGTAATTACAGATTCTGGTTTTAACATCAAAAATCAAAGCTTCTGTAGTGTTCGCAAATAATTCAAATGGCAAACTGTCAGTTGTTCTAAGGGGGGAAAATGTTAAAAGGAGCAACACGCTGACTGATTAAGCATCCTCCCCACCCCCCCATTTTGCATGTGTGACATTTGGATGAAAGCAATGGATCCTGCAGACACTTATGAAGTTGGGCATCAGTTGAACCAATTGGGCCCCAAGGCAAACCGCTCAGGTGGGCCCCCCATCCCAACATTAATTATATTACAATACAATAAAAGAGTTAACCTGCATAAAAATTCACTAGCTTAAGAAACAAAAGAATTATGCAGTGGTGTTCCAAGGTCTCTGAATACTAATTCTAGTAACAAAACTTCAATTTCACTGAAATGGTGTCAATCAACAGGCAAGGCAAAGTCAATCAGGGACTTTTAAAAAAAGTTTTTGTCTCACCACAGATTTTCGTTTTGCTTTTCATATTCATTCATATATCTAATATGATAATTAGGGATACAGTATTTCATAGCATATTTTAACCACGGTAAGGCAGAACTCAGCCGCACTGCTGGTAAGGTTAGCGTTAGAATCAGAAAGTAGACATTTTATATAATAAAAGTCTTTCTTCCTAGATTACTGTTGCAGAAAAGATGAAATAAGAGACTTCTGTATCTCCCTATAGAAACTGCAGTACAGCAGAACATGGACAATGCTTTCAATCTCCTTCAAACCTCAAGGGCAAATGTGTTCAGGTAAGGATAATTCTGGGATTTAAGAGGAACTGTTTCTGGGCAAAATGCAGCTGGCTCTGGGTCAAGCTGGCAGATAACCAATCCCAGGAAGGCATGGGCCACTGCTGCATGGTTTGGCCAAGAAGGGGGCTATTGTGGCCTGCGTTCCATCATGATTATTGAAGAATTGGGCTCCCCTGCAATTTTTAACAACTGAAACTTTGAAATAAAAATACCTGCATTTGAATGCTGAATGTTGAAATTAATATATGTATGAATATACTGTATGTATGAATCGAATCAGAATTTTTAACTGCCATCTTGATGCCATTTTATATTTTATATTTATATTTTATGTACTATATTTTGGTTTTATTGTATTTTAATCTTTTAGCTTTATTGTAAACGGCCCAGAGTCCCTCTTTTGGGGGAGATGGGCAGTGACGAAATTTGATAGATAGATAAATAAATAAATATTCTTATTGCAAAACTTGCAACTTTAACACATGAGTTCAGTTGCTTGACTTTGTTACATCATTTCCCATGGCCGTGAATGACCGCAACCCAGAAACCAAGCTAGGAATTATGAATCAACATGAGCCCACACTCAATAGCCACATAAAAAACACTATTTGAAACTGCAGATACATTCAAACTTTTTGATGATAAAGAAATGAGATTCTGGAGTTAAAGGAGGAAAAAGTTTATCCTTCTATTAACCTAGAAAAATACCCAAGCCACCAAGTTAGGTCCTCTCCAGGAGCTGAAGCAGGACTGAGGGCTCTGTGCAAGGGTGACTGAGGGCTCTGTGCAAGCTGCAAATGTTGGTCCAACCGACCACCTCCTACTGGGGCTCTCCACAACCAGGTGTGTCTGTTTCCTTAAAAATCACACAGGGCAAATAGTGTGATGGGGAGCAAGACAGGGCCACCAGCAGGACCCAAAATAGCTACCTCTCCTTCCTTGCCTATTTGTACACCATTGTTTGGAAGAAACCCAGGGATGGGTGGTTCTACCAATAACTACACTCTGCATTCTCATATGTTTCACTTCAAAGAAAGAGTGATGCAAATGAAGTTATATTTAAATTGATTTGTTTATAGTTGATCATACTAACTGAAGGCCCATTGATTTCAGAATAGCTGGAGAGTGATGAACCTATGGTGGATTTGGGTCACACATTTGTTGGAAGAGGCTACTCTAAAAACAATCTGACCCAGCTGTAAGCCTAGAACCAGGACACGTATAATTTCATTTTTAGTTATTTTATTTTTCATATTTTATCCTGATGCAATTCAGAGATTCTCTGCAAACCCAACTTCATCATGCTGATTCAGGAAGGACTAATGTCTCATAGTTCTTGTTAATATACAGGATTAGGCCAATTTAAATTTTAGAAGCAATTCTCATCACCAGGGTCCAGAAACCCAATTAAACCTTCAACATTAAGGGTTTTGTCTATTTAATGGACATCTCATTTAGAGGTCCATAGCTCTGTCAATAGACTAAATTCTAAAATGATAGGCTCTTAAAGTCATTTTAATATGCCATTCATTATTTGGGTACTGCATAGCAGACATGATCAGCCAAATTTATGCAGTATTAAGTGACATTAATTGCTGTAATTAAACCTAAGTACATATACTTGAAATGCTTCTGCTCCCCTTGTTTATTCCCTAGTTGGATTTCCTTCTATTCCTCTGACTCCACCATCCCCTTCTACTTTGCACAGCATTGTGCATCTTGATAGTGCTATAACTATCCATATAATGGCATTAATAAAATATTTAAGGATTGACACTGGAATCAATGAGAGAAGTGTATAATTTTTCTGCACATGCATCACAAAGGAAACCAATGAACAGACTTGGACAAGGAAAATTCAGTTCCAGTAAAATAATCATATTAAGTTTGCCGAGGTAAGGTTGGGCAGATAACCAAGTAAAGTCCAAGTAAAGGCAAAGTCTCCTTCAAGTGGAGTTTATCTTCTGGTGACTTCATGTCCATGTCCTTGGAATAGCTTGGAAATGATTTGCCACTGCCTTCATTTTCCAACTTCCCAGTCTAGTTCACAGCTCTCAGATTTCCTGGTGTTCTCCATCCAAATACTCACCAAGTCCAACCCTGATTGGTTCTTCTCAAGATTATCAAAGAGCAGCTAGGTGATCAACTCTTAATGACCACAATTTTTCTGTTCAACTATTGACAAAGTTCCAACCATGCAATCTGTTAAGCATGTACAACACGATTCCACTTAAGCAATCTCATCCAGGTAATTGGGAACATTCCAAATGAATAAAACTATTATACATCAGGTATGTTTGAGAAACTGGATCATACCAATAATTATAAAATCCAGGCACTTAATCTTAAGAGCAAGAAGCCCATGGAGAACAGCTCTAGATATGAAATAGAATACATTTTGCCTGAAATTTGCAGAAAACTATTGATTGCCAAAAGCTATCTCTTTTCCATCAGGTAATCAAATGGCACAATGCATTTCAGAGATTTCATCCTGGAGAGACAACAGATGTTTAAAACCACATTAAAAGTCCTGCTGGACTCTAAGTGATAGGTTCTGCCAATGAAACATCAGGGTGAAATCTGACCATTGAAGAACAATAGTTCTTTGTGAATGCAATGCCAAGACTATAAACATTGCTTGATGGCCATAAAGTCTATCTGTAAGGACAGAAGTGCTAATACATGGCAGTAGCCTATCAAAATGGAGTTTATTCAAACAGGAACCGCTAGTTTTCTTCATCTAAAAAGGGCTCTGAGCATGTTTGACAAATCCTACATTAAAAAACTCAGGGATGTTCCAATTTGCAACTCCTGTTTCAATCAATCCTTTCTATTTTACCTGAAGATCAGTGCTTGAACTCCAGCTGCTTTCTATACCTTTTCAGAAACTTTTGATTTCCCCCTCCTGTTTACCCCTGCCACTGTTTCCAGTGGAGCTTGAAATTAACATGACTTTTTATTTAGCTCCTCATTTGTGTACCAACATCATCAATATTGTCAAGAGAGAACTGCAAAGAGGGCTTTCTTTTACAGCTAACAGGAGAGGGATAAAAGAATAAATAGTGTTAGGTTTGCATTTTCCTATCCATTCTAGGCCTAATGTAAGAGCCAATGCACAGACCTATGTGTCCATCACTCTCTTTCCCATTTTTAAAATAGGCTGTATGTGAGAGAAAGCTGGGCATCTTTCATCTTGAGGAGGAATATTTATTTATTTATTTATTTATGTATTTATTATTCAAATTTTGTTACCGCCCATCTCCCCCAAGAGGGACTCTGGGCGGTTTAAAATAAAATTCATACCACAACAATAAACATTAAAATCTGATAAAATAAACAACTTACCAATATAAAATACAATGTAAATAAATATAAAATATGGTGGCAGTCCTCAAACGCTGATGGGGTATTGCATAGAAGAAGGCCCATGATCTGTTCTTGAGCACCCCACGGTGCAGGGCACAGACTTAAGTTATAGGAAGGCAGATTCTGGTTTCATGTTAAGGAGAAAATTCTAAGAACAGGTTTGCAAATGGGACCAATTGTTAAGGGAGATGGTTGGCTCCCCCGCCACACTTCTTAGATTTTTTTATCTCACCTTTATTATTTATATAAATAACTCAGGGTGGGAAACATACCTAATACTCCTTCCTTTTTCTATTTTTCCCACAACAGCCACCCTGTGAGGTGAGTTGGGCTAAGAGAGAGTGGCTGGCCCAAGGTCACCCAGCCAGCTTTCATGCCAAAGGCGGGACTAGAACTCACAGACTCCTGGTTTCTAGCCCAGCGCCTTAACCACTAGACCAAACTGGTTCTCTTTTGTAGATATGTTCAAGCAGAGGCTAGGAGAGTCATCAGCCAGGGTTGTTATTGTTTGAATTCTGCCCCTGGGCAGGCAGTTGGATTTGATGCCTGCTTCTGACTCAATCGTCCATCTGTCTATCTCCATCCATCCATCTTATTTATCAGCTGCATATTCCTGGCAAGCCAGTCCACAGCAGTTGCCAGCATAAATCAAAAACAACATCCATAAAATTCAGCAATGTAATAAACTTCAACTAAACATCAACATTCAAAACAATACCACAGTGCAATCCCGATATTAAAATATATATATATCATTAAAACACAAAAGTCCTATGGGGAGGGAAACTTGTAAGCACTGCCACCAAAAACACCCCTGCCAAACAGATCTCCCTCCAGGTCGATACCTGCAGTCTCTTAGAAGACAATCAGAGCTCCTGGTTCATAAAGTTGCTCCCTCTTCAAAGACCCAGCTGGGCCTAAGCCACTTAGAGATTTATGTGTCAAAACTCACACTTGAATTCATTTTGGAAATCTACATAGAGGCAACCAATATAGCTTCACCAGAGCATAGAATAGCCAGCAGAAGTCTGGCTGCTAAATTTTGGATCCACTGTAATTTCCAACTTTCCTGCAGGGGCATTCCCATATACCACAAACATTGATCCAAAGTCATCTCTCAATATGACTGGATCCTGCCATATCCTGGTGGATGGCAGCCCCTTCCATCTTAGTTCTTTGAATACTTCTCTGGCCAAAAAGGATTGGGCAACTCAAGCCAGATAAAAGGTTTTTTAAAAAACACATAAACAAATTTCTCCAGCTTGCAAAATTTTATTTGGGCTTTCCCTGAAATCTGAACTTTCACCAGGCGCTGTCCAGATCCTTCCCCTCATACCTTTGTATCCCAAAGAACCAAAAAACCAGAAAAGGAGGGAGGGAGGAGGGCAAATGGATTGGACTGGATCCAAAACACTACTCATGGGTGAGAAATAGCTGCCAAGGGCTTACACAAAAGTTCCAGCTGGACCAAAAATGAAGTAATCGTCATATTTCTGCTCATGTAGGAGATTGTGCAAGTTGAAGTCTTCTGGAAGGATGTTTGCATTGACCTTCTCTTATCTCACATGCTTCTCTATAACGAGGGGTAAAACAGCATTCTGCAAACAGGCAACTCGCATCTTTTAAAAGATCACCTTTGGATCCAACTGTATCATGAAACACATTGAATTTAGGGCTTTATTTGGGCCTTTTCTGTTCTTCCATGGAATTACTTCAAAGACCTAGCTGCCGCACGGAAGAATGTTGGTATGTCATATACAGTAAATCTAGAGCAAATCATTTGAACTAGATGTTTCTGAATATTCCTCAGAATGTCAGGAATAGCCAATAAACCCTACCATGTAATGATTTTATCATGCTCTGCTGCTATGCAAACACCTTCCTCCTAGGTGATGCCAACAGTAAACAGTAACAATTTGCTGCAAAATAGCAAATAGCTCTGGCTTTTGACCATCTTTGGAATACCAGTAATTTCCAACTCATTTCAGGGAAATGCTTTTCATTGGAGTGTTTGTCACACACCTATCCTCCCTCCCAGGTCATGTTTCACTCACTCAACTCAGTCCAGCAAGAAAAACTTAGTTAGGGATGCTTGCAAAGTCCCTATTACAGCTCAGGAATTGTGTTAACATACTCTAGGCAGTTTTCTACTAACTGATTCAAAGATTTAAAAAAGATGGAAAGAGGACATTGAAATTCTGTATAGCTAGGATGACAACATCCCAGATATCTTAGAAGATATTCCTTGCTTACAAGAACCTCTAGTACTACAAACTGAAATTAGATTAGCACTCTGGTCATGACCAAGTCAAAAGGCTATAGGAATTGATAAAATACCCACTGACAGAATATGCAATATGGCAAGCAACAGAAGAAGAATCAGTCAAGGTTCTAACCAAGCTATGCCAGCAAGTCTGGAGAACAACACAGTCGCCAATAGATTGAAAGAGGTCAATCTACAGTCCAATACCGAAAAAAAAAAGGAGACTTAACAGAGTGTGCAACCAATTGTACAATATCCTTAATTTCACATGCTAGCAAAATAATGCTTAGGATCGTCCAAAGCAGATTAGAGCTCTACATGGAAAAAGAGATGCCAGATGTTCAAGCTGGCTTTAGAAAAGGCCAAGGAACACAAGACATTATGCTGATGCATGCTGAATAATTGAGAAAGCCAAAGAATATCAAAAAGAAGTCACTATGTGCTTCACTGATTATAGAAAGGCCTTCGATTGTGTCAAACATGTCACACTGCGGAAAGTGCTCAGAAGAATGGAAATCCCAAAACATTTCATTGTCCTCATGAGAAAATTATATACAGGTCAGGAAGCCACAGTCTGGACAGAACATGGTGAAAAACACCAGTTCCAGGTTGGCAAAGGAGTGAGACAATATTGTATATTCTCCCTTTAGTTATTCAACCTACATGCAGAATATATATTGAAGGAATGTGGATTGCAATCAGATAAGCATGGTTTTAAAACTGGTCAAAGCAACATCAATAACCTGCACTGTGCTGATGAAAATACTCCAATACCTGAAAATGCAAATGATCTGCAAGCTCTAGTAATGAAAATCAAGGGAACACAGTGGAAGAAAAGAGACTAAGATTAAATATAAATAAAACCAAACTAATGGTAACAAGTACAGCAACCAGTGTATCTTCAATTGACAATGAAGATATGGAAGTGGTGGAGAGCTTCTGCCTTTTAGGATCAGCTCTCAACAGCAAAGGAACCAGCAGTCAAGAAATATGCTGCAGACTATCACTTGGTAGGGTAACCATGAAGGCCTTGGAAAATGTATTCAGATACCAGGATGTGTCTACACCTACAAAGATCAGTACTGAGTAGTCATGTTTTTCCCTGTGACATTCTATGAAAGCAAATGTTGGATTTTGAAGAAGCAGGACAGAAAGCGTATTGAGGTTTTTAAACTTTGCTGTTGAAGAAGACTCCTGAAAACACCATGGACAGCCAAGAAAACAAACAAACAAACAAACAAACAGACTTCTAGCTAAGGTAAGAGCAATCTATGGCCGAAGATACTCTCAGATTGAGTTTAAAATGCATTGGGAATTATTTGCAGATGAAATGGATGGCGGTCTGGGATAGCTCACTATGAATTTCAAGATGTGGCTTGCAGTCAAGAAAGCTTAAATACACCATTTCTGGAAAAAGTGAGAAGGGGATGCAAATCATCTCCATTCCTCATTACATATCAGAGATGAAAGCTTTAGCTGGGAGCCAAAGTTCTTAAGGCAAATAATATCTCCATCTATCCTCAAGGTGCCCTTCCAGCAACATTGGAAAGTTGACATGGCTACTAAATGTTTCAGCCACCTTAACTCTACATAATCTAATACAAGTGTCTTTGGAAGAATGATACACAAAGGGCTGAGGCATGTTTTAAAACATAAAAGCTCATATCTGTAGCATTGTACCCACTGCGCTCATGCTGGCTATGTGCAAATTGTATTAATTATATGTAACAAGAGTATGGAAATTAGCCATCATCCCCCCCTTTCATAAGCTGCCTGCCCCAGTTTGCAATCAGCAAGTGAATGTAAATTAAAAGAAGCTGGTATACTAGCCAGCAAAACACAATTCACACCTCATTATGTCTGGTGCAACTCAGTTTATGGGCTGATTCCCTCCTCCTCCTCCTAGGACCTGACATCTGGCAGGGGAGGAGTGTATTGGAGAGATGCTGCACTGGCAGTCGAGATCAGTTACATCAGACACTATAAAGCCCATGCTCACCAGGATGCAGCGAACTCATCCTTCAAAGCATTAGTGTCAGCCTTACCAGATGAGCTAATTCTACTTTGCTGTAAAGCTACAATAACAGAATCCTGCAAATCTGAAAGTACAATTCTCCCCCTCCCCATCTCCTTTACAGCCCAAGAAACTAGGGAGGGTCCCTTCTGAGCCTCTTGCCCCACCCACTCTCCAGCTCCCTAGGCAGCATCTGTTGGCCCAGTCTCCCGAGGTCTTTCCCACATTCCGTTACAATTAGTCTGGAAAAAAGGTTGGTTACAGCTGTCACAACCTGGGATGTGGGGCAGTCTTTGCAGTGTTCATATGCTTGCTACCTAACGAAGCCTGTTTTATATCATAAGCAGCCTGTTTGCTTTTAGTATGCTTCAATAGGGATCAAAATCACAGTGAAGACAGAACTCCTGGTCTAATGAAATATCTTACTTTAAAGTATTTATGATAGATGTCTGTTGAATCAAAACAATTCCCCAAGAAGAGATGCAGCTCCAGAACCTACCCATTTCTGCTAGGGTATGGCTGAGACAAGTTTGAGATTTATTCGTAATGTAGTTTGATACTGATAAACAATTGTGATATATTTATTTATTGTTCAAATAAGTTTGTTTATTCAAAATATTAATTGATTAATGCTAAGTTGGTATCCAGTTTACAAGAAGAGCATCAGTGAAATTATTTATCAAAAAAGAATCTAATTGAAACATCCCAGGTGAATAGGACTATAATTCCCATCAACTCCACCCAACAAAGACAACAATCCTGTTGGCTGGGAGAACCTAGGAGATGTGTTTCAACACTCTTGAAGATACTAGGTTGCAGAAAACTGTATTGCAGAATGTTTAGGAGTTACTCTAAAACAAAAATTCCCCTGCATTATTGACCATAATCAGTCTGGCATTCCCAGATTATTTATAGATTGGACGGTGAAACCCTAAAACCTTGGAAATCTAAATCTATGAATAATGAAGCTTACTGAAAAGTAGGAGGTTTTATAGCGATGGAGATAAGTCTAGTGTAAATAGTAATCACAGTGCTATAACTAATTGCAAAGGTGAACAGCATCTGTCCTATCATGACAGCATCCTTCTTATATAGAAAGGAATCAAAAATGCAGAGCATGCCAACAACTTTCCTGTCCCTTGCTCCTGGTTAAATATTCATAACAAGTTCATGGCAAAACCAGATATGATCAGAGTAGACTTTCTTGTTTCAGTGGTTTGAGAATCCATTTGTAGCGTACTGAGAAATGCAGGTGGGGCAAGGAAGGTGCCTTCTGCCTACCTCATCGTCATAGGGTCAATTCCCAAGAGCTGTTCTTCTCAAAAAACTCATTTTCACTACCAGAGCATAACTGAGGAGAAAAACTCCCGGGATCTCAGGCTTTGCATGGATAAGTTGCAAAACTGAAAGAGAGATTCAGCCCTAAAAATGGGTATGCAACTTCCTCATTTGTATATGACAAAACCTGGATTTAATCAAAGTGATCCAACATCACATATACCTGGATCCACTGTGGATCCAGAGACTTAGGCCCAAGATTTTAACTTTACAGTCTTTTGACACAGAAAGCAGCCTCTTGCATATTTACCTCCATTAAATAATTGTTATGTTTTGTTCATATATTATATGGTACTACTCTGATAGTTGACAATGCAAATAATCTGGAAGTTCTAGAAATGAAAGTCAAGGAGCATAGTGAAAAATGGGACTAAGATTATATATAAAGAACATCAAACCAATGCCAGCAGGAACAGCAACCAGCCTTAGAATTGAGGGTGAAGCTAGTGAAGTGGTGGATGGCTTTTGCTTTTTAAGGTTGACTATCAACACTAAAGGGAACAGCAGTCAAGAAGTACAGTACAGACTAGCACTTGGTAGATAAATCTAGCACATGATAATTTTTTCCCCATTCCCATTCTTATTAAAGTATTTCAAGTTAAACCTGGACTCGTTAAAGCTACTCAGCTGGTACAGTTAGGGGATGACCCACATATCTTACTAGTGATTTTCATTTTCTTTGAAAAGGGAATATATATGAAAAGTAAAAATAACTAGTAAGAATCTATTACAACATCCTGTTGTCTGCCTCCAATTATGATGTGTTTTTAAAGAAGGGATTGATATTGATTTTACCAAGCCTGGGCTGCAAAACTCCACACACCCAAGTAGATGGCAACAAATGTTTTTTCTGCCATGTCCGATAGTCTTCTAGATTTTTGCATCCTAGATTTGCTAAAGACAACCCACGGTAGACAGCACCAGCCACCTCCATCACCTATCTTTTTCTGGGGGGGGGGGCATTTGGTGGCCCTTTGCTGTTCAGTCGTGGGCTTCACCACCATAGTTCAATCTTAGTTCACCACTAAGCTACTCTGTGTAACAGCTGGTGCTTTGGTTTTACTGCAGGACATTAAAAAAAGCTACACACTCAGATTGCTGACTGTCATGCAGAACCAGAGAACTGCCTCATCCCCTGATACCACATCAACAGTTGTTTTGCTACAGTTACAGGGAAACTCAAATCTCTAAGTCATTTATTTTACTACTTGGGGATGGCTCACAGCAGTGAAGTTTGAGCATCCTGTTCTATCTCACTGCATTTAATCCTTCTCTAATTAGGCAGCTTCTACGGTTCCACACTAATACAGGATGCTCCATGCAACTACATAATAGGCAACAGCCAGAAGAATGTATTTAGCCACTGCATGCACACTGCAAAAGTTCCCAAAGATCCATGCAATAGGCACACTTTTAAGCATCACATCATAAGAACAAGCTCAATAAAATCCAGTCCAAATACAATGTTTAAAACATTAGTCCAAGCAATTCTGCAGTCTTCCAATAGCTTTCAACTCAGTGTCTCACAACATTAAGAAATATGAACTTTTCCAGCAGCTTTGTAACAGTAGGGATCATCTGTTTTTGTGGTAAAGGGGGCTTAAGGTATTTGACAGCAATTTACCAAAATCATTGCTGCAGGGTAAATGAAAGACCGTTCTTCTCCATAGATACTTTGCTATAAAACATGCTTTCCCTTCTTTTCACAACACTGTTCTCATTCTCCCAAATAATTGCTTTAAGTCATCTATGTCCTTCTCTTGATATCTGCAAAATGATGATGCCAGGCATGGCTTCAAAGAGGTTAAGGCAGAAGGAGGTAAGCTTCTACATGGTTTAGACTGCAATTCCCATCACCAATGGCAAGAGATTATGATTTTTTGAAATACAAAACAACTGGAACATCTGATTTCCTGCCCAGGATTATGGCAAGACCTCCCCCACACAAAAAAAAAAAAACCCCACAGCCAAGGGCAATCTCTACAGTACATTTCCAAAGACCTTTCCTCACTGCTGAGCTGAGCTTGCAGAAAACTATCCTGGCATGAAATTTATCATTTCCCTTTCTCCCTTGATTGCATCTATTCTGAGTCACTGCAATCATTTGCTTCCCTATAACGTAATGGGTGAGAAGTTGTCAGCCCTTCGAGGTAGTCCAGCCCAGGAAACCTGGTTATGAATGCTAATACTACAGGTAGTCCTCACTTAATGACAGTAATTGGGACCAGCAACTCCATTGCTAAGCAAATGTGACATCATGTGACCACACCGACTTAGGATGGCAGTTGCAGCAGTTCCAGTTGCCATTGTTAGGCAAATCCTGTGTGGTCGCAGCATATCATGGTTACGATTGCCATTTGTGACCTTCTGCCGGCTTCCCCATTGACTTTGCTTGTCAGAAGCCAGCAGTGAAGGTCACAAATGGTGATCATGTAAATGCCGGACGCTGCAGCCATGATAACAGAATTGGTTGCCAAGCACCCAAATCACGTGACCGTGGGGACACTGCAATGGCTGCAACTATGAAGACTGGTCATAAGTACCCCTTGTTCAGTACCGTTGTAACTTTGAGTGGTCAGTGAATGAGTGGTTGGTGAACGAGGACTATCTCTACTTTTATTATAAGGTTACAGTAACAGAGTCTTGAAAGTCTGAATGTGCCTCTCCCCTCTCTGCCTTTATGTTCAAGAGAACTAGGGAAGGTCAAGTCTGAGATGCTTTTTCAAATTACATTCCTGCTTTGGACTCAGATTTCTCTTACCTGACCATTGTCTTGGTTGTGGCTCCTCTTCCTGTTCCTCAAGGTTATTCTCACATCCCATTACACAAGCCCTAACAGAGTTTGTACCTTGAGGTTGCCCTTAGACAATATCAAGACTATGAGGACTGGTCATAAGTACCCCTTGTTCAGTGCTGTTGTAACTTTGAAGGGGAGGGGAAAGGGGAAAAAATACTATTTTAAAACTGACAACTGAATGAGGAATAATGACAACTGAAGCCTATCTGACCCCCAAAGTCTGAGGACAAGATGAAAGCAGCATCAAAGGGACATGGCAGAAAAAAAATATGTTGCCAGGCCATGTTTGTACCATGGTTAGATACAAAGGGGGAAAAGCCCATGCCTAAGGGAGTAAATTTGATGTAGAAGCATCCTTCAGAAAGACCAATGGCTATCATGTAACCAGCTATGGGCATTTAAGAGTCTCTTTCTCTGTAGAGTTCCCTCTTTGACCAGACCCGATGGCTGACACATACTGTAGGTCTGACATCTCATAAAGCAGGCATGCTCGCCTAATCTGTAGTACACATAAAAAAGTTGAACTGCTCAACACTTGTTACCTTCCACAGCAACTGGCGCATGCTGAAGTTTAAAACTGTAAGTGTTTGCCCATTTCAGTCAGCTGTAAAAAGCCAATCCATTCAACAGCTCCTCTCAAAATTACTTGTAGTGAGTATTCCAATCATTTCATTCAACCAATCCCAAACTGAGTCAAATCTCAGTGAGGGAGTATAGATGCAATTGCCTGTTTATTTTGGCAAAACAAGCATGAAGCTGATATGCATTACTGAAAAAATCCCAGCGAACATAGCTCCAGCCACACAGGATCCAGACCTAAAGAGTTTTTAAAAATGTATATTTCACCAAACTCAAATTACACATTTTGTACAGGGCTCTATTATGATAGAACTGTGGAGCTTAATTTGCCTCATGCAGGGAAAGAAAGGTCAAAACAGTTTTATTTGTCCCTGAGAAGGAAACTGTTCCACTAATTTAAGAATATATGTCACTTGCTGGCTTTCTTTTTCTGGAATCTCAGCTTAGGAACAAGTATCTCCACTTTGAGAAATTCTTTGCTTTAGTAGGGAAATGTGAAGGGAAATTACAGTAAACAAGTCTTCTAAGTTATCTCATTATTTCTAGTTATGGGACTGAACAAAGAAAATTAGGTTCTTATATTGGCAGACAGCATGAGTACATTAATGTAAGACCAGCATTGTCTATATTAATTGGCTATGGCTTACAAGGTCTCATGCAGAAGGTCTTTCTCATAGTTGGAGATTTCAGGAATGAAAGCTGAGAATGCAGACTTCAGGGACGGAAGCCTTATTCAGGCAGAACATCAGTTCTACCATACAATTCTGGCTTTTCCTCAAGAATGGAAATAAAGGGGCTGTTCCCACCTAAGAAAGAGGTGTCATCAAAGCTTACTACACTTTGGGTTTCCACTTTTAATTCATGCTTGAGTGATCTTTAACTGGAGGATCATACTGAAGAATGTATCCAACCGTAGCCTTCTCAGTCTGGCATCTTTCAGGTATTTTGAGACTCCATGAAATGTTCTGCTGTTCAGAATTCTGGGAATTGCAGTCATCGGAGAAGACCCTGATGGTGGGAAAACTTGAAGAAAATTGAAAAAGAAGCTGACAGAAGACAAGGTAGCTATATACTTCCACAGATGACGCAGGCATGAGCTTACAAGAACTCAAAGAAGCACTTACTGACAATCCTGAAAAAACAATGTCCATCAGATCACAAAGAGTTAGAAGTGACTGAAGAACAAAACAACAAAACAGATGTTTTTTTTTTAATCTAACCAAACATCAGCTTTCACTTCTTTTAAAATGCAACTTAGTACATTTAATGACTATATATGCTTAAAATTGTGTGGGTAATGCCTACTGAGATATCAGGAGTGGCTGAATTCAGGTCCAGTTACACCCAGCTTCAGCTTGCTATCATTAATTAAAGCACTTCATCCCTTAAATCTCAATATGGACAGGAGCATGGGGAGCTTTATAAGCCTGGTCCATGAACAGGTTCGATCAACAGTCTGTCGTTGGAACATACAGCATGGTGAGAGGTCTGCTTTTAATTCAGTGCTGCTCTCCAACTGTAAGGAAGCTGAGTGATACAGCTGCTGAAGACTGATGTGAAATTAAAGAGAGAATGAAATGTGTGATCTTATTTAATTGCACCTGGCACTTCAATTTTTCAATAGCAGCACCCTACTAGATTGTGTCAAGTCATTTTCACAAAGAAAAAAAAAATTGATGGCAAAATAAATTAACTATTTCACTATCCTCACATAGATGCCAAACAAATGTGAAGTGAGTGTTTGACATGGAAACAACTGCTTTTATTATTTGGTCTGGTGCAACAGCCATTTGGCTAATCATGTCTAACAACACTATATATATTAAAAGCTGTTAAAAGCTTATCTGCATTGGAGAGCCGCAGTTATAGTTTTTGTCACCCTTAGGTAATGGAAAAAAGGATCATGGCTTTCTACAAAGGAAGTCCCAAAATCTGATCTGAGCATCTACAGCTAGATATTTTTTTTTGCCTTCAAATCAAGGCAAAAATGCTCCTGGTGACTGCCTAGACAAGTCCATGCAGCTCTTTTGGCAACATTTTCAAAAGTGGTTTGCCTTTGCCAAGGGCTGAAAAGGAATGACTGGCACAAAGCCACCCAGCTGGCTTCATGTCTAAGGCAGGACTAAAACTCACAGTCTCTGCATTTCTAGCCTGGTACCTTTAACCACTACACCAAACTGGCTCTCAAAGAAGAATTAGGAATCACATAATTGTCCAACACCATGTTGAGCACAGATAAGCACATGGTCAAAGGAATATCTTGAAAATCATGCCTTCCCCTTCTCCCTTGAAATGCATGCCAATGGCTCAATAGAGGTCTCTTGATTTCATGTTATTTCAGTAGTTCATTGGCTACTTTGTACCATTATCTCTGTTAGTTGTGGGACCATTTCCATTCTAGAATGAAAAGAGTCAACTCAGTGAAAATCTCAGAATTTAAAACCTGGCACTTCCAGTTTACAAGAAAATCCTCATTCCTCAGACTAGATAGCAGTTGTCCAACAAAGTATGTAGAAGTAGGCTAAGTGGGCCATAATCGTTTGAAGTGGTAGCTGCATATCAAGCATACCACAAGCATAGCGTGTTAAAATTAGTCCTCAGGATTGTTCTAACATGCTTCGACCATGACAATGTTGTCAGTTTATATGCAGAGATACAAAGAGAGAGCAATTGTCCTGTTCTTTGTCCAACAAGGGATCCTCCAGAACTGAAGCCAGATTGATTATTGCATACCCCTTGGGACTGTATATGTTTTCAGATTTATCAGGAAAAAAAACACTAAAAAAGAAAAGAAAAGAAAAGATAGCTCTGACAACAACAGATCCTTAGGCAAATCTGAATGAAGACTTGCTCGTGTTCCCAAATCATGAACACTGGTGTCCTCAGTGGGGTTGGGAAAAAAATGCCTTAATAATAATGGTCACCTGTGTTTTTGTCTATTCTGTTGATGTTTGAAAAGGGAATAGAATGTTTTGCATCTTAAGGTTTATATCAAGCACCAAATATAATCTTTTTTTTTTTGGAGCCTCATGCTGATCCTACAAGCACTAGATCTCACATGGTATGCCCATCAAACTTTTTTTTCCCCAGAAAAAAGAGGGGAACAGAATGTGTTACTTTCAGCTCCTGAGTGGCATTGTTCAAGAAGCAGCGGGATAATTAACTTAACATAACCATCTTTGTATTAAATAAACAGAGAGGAAAACAGCGCATTAGTGGGCAAAAAATAGCATCTGTTCTTTTTCTCTCACCATCAAAAGAGACTACAAAAGCAGCAGAAATCATCCTTCTCTTGTGTGCTCTGCTATCTGAACCGAGAATCACATGGCTGAGAGTGCGATCCTACAGCAACGTGGCATTCTTGAGCTTCAAATACCAGGGCCCTCCTTCAACACTAAGGGAACATGGATGAGTATGGCCTGTCTTTCTGTTTGGTAGGTAGCACAACATCTTTGAATCAGTCAGGTTCTACTTTCTGCCCCACCTGGTATAAACATATCAAGGGTCACAAGCTTGGGAATTTGATACATGAAGTCCCAGGGGACTCCTTGTTTAGGCAAAGGGAGTTAATCTTTTGCTGCTGGGGGCAGAGAAGAGTGTTTGAGCAACTCATCAACCCAACCGGCTCAAGTGATCAGAAGAACCAACATGGGTTTAGGGACCTTAATCCACATTAACTTTGGTTTCCCTCCTTACCTGTACATTGGAATTGCTTCTATAGAGACTTCTCCCCTTTCTACAGATCTATTTCTAGCAGTTCCACATAACTGCTCAAGCCACCAGTCCAGGGACCCGACTTATAGTTAACAAAGCAGTGCCATCTGCCATTCCATTTTAAGATTCTAGTGTCTGTAATTACACCAGTTTGTCATTCAACCATCCTAAGCTGGAGAACACCTCTTCCCAACCTGTTCAATCTACAGCTAGGTAAATGGGAGAGATCTGTTTTCAAATGCTGTCTCTCATATATGTGTGCATGGCAGAAGTGGAAATGGAATATTCTTCTCAACCAGAGCTGATGTCGGGGTTGTGCAAAGTTGGGCTTCTGCTGAGGTTCACTCTCGTGCCAGAGGGGTTGCTAATCTCAGAAGACCCCTTACACTGCTGCTATCTGTCTTTCCTGTTGTTGTTTTTTGCTTACCTTCTCCAAGCAAGTGATTAGAGGCAGGTTCAAGAAAAGGAAGCCACAGCTTCTCGGTAGTTAGCTGCTATTTCTCTGGTCAACTGTGCTGATTGGGCCCAAAGGGAGAAGCTCAAATAAATGGACAGTGACAATACCACTGAGAGGGAACTAAGCTGATTCAGAAGACCGCTGAGTGCACCTTGCCCAAGGGTTTCTCAAAACCTGGAGTAAGAACTGCCTCTGATTTAATTGACTTCAGTGCAACATGTCTTTATATTATACAGCCTGGTATTTACTAGTTAATTATAAAAAATCATGTGGTTAAAACAAGTCCCAGTACTTACTGTAACACTAGGTTATGCATTGTATAAATACATCCCAGACAGTTTGGCACTGCACGGTTGTCAGATGATGTTAATGAGGATGCTTGGTAACATTCCTATAGTTTTTATTGCATTTTTTTAAATTATAAAGTTTTGGGGGGGAGTTTGCTGGATAGAGCTTTAAAATAAATAAGCTAAATGGAAGTTAGGAATTCCATGTGATTTATCATTTTAACCCTTTCATACATAAAGCCTGACTCCTGCTACAGAAAATCATCAGTTTGTTAGTACAACACTATCAAAGACAGAAAGCCAGGAGGAAAAGCTGAAGGAATTGAACATATTTAACCAAATGGAAAAATGGCAAAGAAAGAACTGCATGAAAGCAGTATTCAAAAATCTGAAAGGTCACCATATGGAAGATGATGTGACGTGAAGGTCACATTTGCATGTTGTGTTTCACATCAGTTTAAGAATTGCTTCTAATCTCAGAGCTCCACAACACAGCTATGCTCAAAACTATGTTGAAAGCTTGAGAAAATGTTGCAATTTATATATCTCATGGGTTGTCACACAATCAATATTTTACTAATACGACCTAAAAAAACATGTTTAATCAAGGTCAAGCTAGACATTTATTCCACCTCTTGAAGTTTTCCCTTTAGTGACGGTTCTTGGCAAGAGTGTACCAGTCAAGCATAACACCAGCTGAAGCAGAAAGAGGCATTCCCCCATCAGGAGCAACTTTTCATTCACTGAATTTCACTATATTAAGTAGGTTATAAACAGTCTGTCTTGAAAGGAGGATGAAGATGCTTGCCAGTCAAGACAGCAGGAAAACAACCAGTGAAAATACTTAAAACCAAGATAAATGTGATGAAAGCAACCAGGGTAGGGGTGAAATGCAATATATGCAAAGTAATTATCCATAATTGTGAGTAGATGTAGGATTTAAAAGCTTTAGGTTAATTTCGTTAAACATATTTCATGTTTGAAAAAGATGCATTCACTGTGAAATTTATAAGGCAAGTTGGCTGGGATGGGGGTAGAGAAGTAGCAAGGATTTTTTGGTCTGTGGGCATCTTGATTAGAATGTTATCAGCATTTCTGTTTATATGGGAAATGGATGCAAGGTAAGCATCAAACCTTTATTACAGTCTTTAGGCTAGAGAGCTAGATGCAAGATCAAGATACATTGTACCTCTGTCAAGTCAAACTTGACTTTTGGTGAATATATGAGAAAATCCACATTATTTTCTTGGCAATAATATAGATGTGGTTTGTCACTGCCTTCTTCTGGATGTTTTTTGGACCTTCTAGTCTAGACTAAGGCCTAATGATTCCATAAAACCTTTATACCAAACTTATCATTCATGAATATCCCCCATTCTCTTGGAAAACCATCTAAGGTAAGTTGGGGTTATCACCACATCTTGCATTCTGCCTCCCATCATACAACCCAGGAATTAAGAGCAGAATTTTCTACATTTATTATTTTATTTTATTTATTTTCTATCCCGCCTTTATTCTTTTTTTAATAAATAACTCAAGGTGGCGAACATACCTGATACCCCTTCCTTCTCCTCTTTTCCCCACAACAACAATGCTGTGAGGTGAGTTGGGCTGAGAGAGAGTGACTGGCCCAAGGTCCCCCAGCCGGCTTTTGTGCCTAAGGCGGGACTAGAACTCTCAGTCTCCCGGTTTCTAGCCTGGTGCCTTAACCACTACACCAAACTGGCTTTCTTTTAAATGGCATAAGGTGTGTCAGGCCAAGAGAAAAACTAAATTCTGTATGGTTATGATTATTCTCCAGTTAAGTATTTAATAATTTCCCCTTTTGGCCACATTAAAAATGACAATTTTGTAACCATTTTAGAGCTTTTTAATGTCTGTGCTAAATGCTTGCAGGAAGCCATGCATTCCTATGGCCTCAGGTTGTAGACTTCTGCCTAACGTGAAATATGCATCCAGAAAATTTTCTCTGTCTTGCTTTGCAGCTTTAAATTGCTCTGAGCAATTTTTCCATCTCAGTATTAATATCAGAAATAAGCCAGGCTGGATAAAAATTTATATGGTAACAGAGCTCAACAAGATAATGTTCAGAAAAGGATGGGATTGGTTTTCTATTCTTTTGCTTTATCTGTGAATGGCACAGAAAATAAACTAGCTGGAACTCAACCTTCCTAAGTAAAGAGATGCAGAAAGCCTGTTTTTTTTAATGACCCTCATAATATACAGTATATATATTTCATCCATGTTGCATTACTTGTGCAAATACAACACTCATATATGATATTTGAATGGGTAAGCTAGAACAGAAAGCCAGTTTGGTGTAGTGGTTAAGGCACCAGGCTAGAGACCGGGAGACTGGGAGTTCTAGTCCGCCTTAGGCATGAAGCCAGCTGGGTGACCTTGGGCCAGTCACTCTCTCAGCCCTGTGAAGGAGGCAATAGCAAACCACTTCTGAAAAACCTTGCCAGGGATTTCTGGGGGAGGTATGGTGAAATGAAGATAGCTCTGTGAAACAGAGCCGACAACCATGGAAAGACCAAGGAATTGGTAAGTAGACTGGTTCCTTCCAACTTCTTTGGATAAGGAGAAGATAGGAGATCACCCACCTGTGCTTCAGGCAGCTGTTTCTCACAATGAGACTGCAGGACAGTGGTTTTCTGCAGGTTTGAGCGCCAGGAGATGACAGGATTAGCCATCTTGCTTGCAACCACAGCGGAGACTTTTAAAGGACACTAAGTTTGCAAACTTTTAATCACTTTCAGAAATTGCTTATGAACTACTTTTAGGTTATTAGAGACCTTCAGAACAACAAGTTTGAACCATCGGGTGAGTCTGCCTTCAATCCTGAATGAAAGAAAAATTTAATCATAAGTGTAAGAATTTAAGGAATCTGAAATAAATAGCAAAAAACTAAATAAGATTTTGATCTTAGAAAGTTATAAACAGACTAAGGGTCCAGATAAAATGGAATATTGAAACTTTTGCAATAAGATTTTGGAATTAATTATAAAGAACGAACAGCTTCTTGTGAGAAATAGATTCTGTTTTGGGTTTTTTGTTGTTTATTCGTTTAGTCGCTTCCGACTCTTCATGACTTCATGGACCAGCCCACGCCAGAGCTTCCTGTCGGTCGTCAACACCCCCAGCTCCCTTACAAGACAACAAAGATAAGCAATTTCATGATTTCAGAAACTAGACACTTAGAGGGGACTAAAGTTTTAAGATAAAGGAAAGATTTACAAACCTGTAAAATGTTGCAATATGTTATAACAATAAAAATACTGAAGGAGACTTTTGAAGAATGGGATCAGAAAACAGTAGCCACTATATCAACAATGTCAGTAATGATGTCTGCTTCTATGGATAGACTATGTCTGAAAGATGTTATTGAAGAAATGACAGATGTAGAACAAATTTTATCTGACAAGCTAGAGATGGTATTGAAAGTGGATTTACAACTAACAGGCCAAGAGAATGACTTAGAAAAGGATGTTTTACTGGATCTACAAAAGAAATGGCTGAGGTTTTAAAATTTAAAAGGGAAATACAATGACAAACCAAAAGAGTACCCTGGATAATTTTTTCCTGTTGGATTTACAAAAGAGGCTTGTTAAAGCCTTGAAGAACTCTATGCAACAAAGAAGAAATGAGGAAAAATAATATCCTACAACAATATTTGAATGAACTAAAAAGATTAAGACTGTTAGACATAAAAGGAAGGAACGTAAAGTTGGTTTATTTGATCAAGGTTAAAACAAGATACAGTATGATGTTACTTCTGGCAGCCCTTTATGGACTTTCTGCTGACACCAGGACTGAAAAGATGGATTTATGGATTTGCTTATAGATAAGAGATGGGATTTGGGATGAAGCTTTTCTCTTTCTTCTTTCTTTTTTGCACTTTTTACTCCTTTCTAATTTATTTTCTTTAAGTTTCGTTTGTATTAGATTTTACTATTATAATCAATGAAAAACCTCTCCAAGAAAACCGCAGGGACTAGTCCAGGCAGTCACCAGGAGTCAAAAGTTGCCTCGAAGTGTGCACGCATGCACACGCACACATGCATGCACGCACAGTCTCCTATCAACGGGCAGGGTGAGCTAATCACCTCAGCAGTGATGCTGGACTTCTTCTTCCTGGACTCCTTGCATTTCCTTCCTATTATAGAGCATAATGTGTTTTGGGTCCACTAAACTAACCTGCTCCTTCAGTTGGAAGACAAGACTTCATTGTTAGCCCTGAAGCAAATTCATTCAATTGCTGTTGTGTGGCTTAGGGAGAAGATGCTGTCTTGCCCTGTCTTTCAGACAGCAGAAGGTCTTGGACCAGCCTTGAGGTCAGCAGTTAGAATAGCATCTGCACCAGTTTTAAAAATAACCAGTACACATACGTAAGAAACTCCCTTGGTCTTCCTTTCTAAAAATGGATGTGCTGATGATATATCAACTACTACAGAGTAATTAAGGGCAAACATGAGGGGAGGGGAGGGGAAGGGAGGGGGGGAGAACTTAGCATGCAGATGCCTGCAGAGCACTCCATGCTTGTTCCCAAGGAAATGCTCATTTTCTTTCTTTTTCCTCTCTCTTTTTGAATGTGTGTGTTTGCAAAGGTCTCTATATTTGCAAACGGCAAGTGCAGCCCTGGACACTCAGACATACAGGCACCCACAACTCAGCTAAAAAACCACAGAAAGAATTAAAGATATGATTTAAAAATTGAAACAGCTCCTGCAGAAATCATCACTGATTAGTGCTAATTAACTTACATATAACAAGCACGGTGCTGGCAACAAGAACCTCAAGCTTGCTGTTGCATAGCTTTCCAAAGAGATAATATCTAGGTTTTAGTAGTCGGACTCTCAGCTTTAATTACTGTTTTGGCTTAAAACTTCAGGTTTCTCTAAATCTTTACCTAAAATTCTGGACTTCTACTGCAGTAATTGATGGTGTAATGCTCCATTATGCATTGGTGTATAATATAGATATTTAAAAAGGTTTTACTGTGACTTCTTATAAAAAAAAAAGGCTGAAATGAATTAAAAATGCTTGAATCATTTGTCTGTGTTTGGGTTTTTTATTCTTGTTCTGAGCAACCTGAAGAGTTATGTGAATTCTGATGTGATTCATTTGACATTGGTCAACACAGAGCTTCTTGTTATATCCACTAGATATGACACTCTTAATCCCCCTTCCAGTTCCATGCATTGGGACCAAGTGCCATCCAACTGAAAATAACACAAAACCTTGGAAGGAGGAATTCCACAGACACACTCCAACAGTAAGTTCTATGGTCCCAGAGATATCTCCCAGGGATTGCAGGATTGCAGTCTGAATACTTACTCACATTTCATAACATTAATTAAATACAGTAATTAAAAAGGAAAACTAGGCATTAGACTCAGAGGATGAAGAAAAAATGGAAACAAAGCATAATTTAGATTAGCCTGATTTGGCAATCTCATCTGTGCCAAATAAGGAAGAAAGGAGACAACACACGAAGCCTTTAAATCTTAAACACTGTTATTAATGGAGAGCGCAACTTAGCTGTTGAAGGAAACAACTTGGATTCCACAATGGCAATTTAACTGAATAAAATATAAGCAGACAATGAGGAATTTTTGAGGAATATTAAATGTAAATGGTAATGAGAAATACAATAGTAAGGAAGAAATGAAGGATCAAAGCAGGAGACTCCTACTGTGAAAGAATAAATATTTTAATAGTACTAGGATCTGGTTACATTTTTTAAAAGAATCTCATTGACTTTACTGGTACTGAATTGTGAGTAAGTATGTGTAAAAGCATGCTTTATGTACTGTCTGCCAGTATCATATATATATGTAATGAGCTAGCCAATGCCAATCTCTATGGAACAGAGAAATAATTGCCATATAATAGCTATATAAGCTCAGAATCTCCAAACTGTTGAATTAGTTTACTGAAACATAATTAAGGTAAGAAAAAGGGCTGCTAAGGCAAATCCACAGAATCAAAATAGCATCACTGTAGAGTATTACAAATAGATATATTTTAAGATCTTGTTTATGCCCCGGGCAAAAAAGCAGGTAAAAGTAACTGCTTATTTTAACAGGCCCAATACAAGTAAGGATTGTTGGTCATTAAGGTACAATGGGAAGAAAATAAACCTTTTTAAAAATAATAATAATAATGCTTTTCATCCAAGATAAGTTAGCTGAAAGGAAACCCCCAGGAATATAGAGTGGTTCTGCCAAAAAAAGGGCTAACTGCATGCAGAAGCAAGTTTTTTTTTAAAAAAAAATGAGTTTTTCAATAGCCAAGAGACTGGCTATTTATCTCAATTCTCTCCAGCAGGAGTTTGTGAAGGGTCCTCTCCCAAACTCTATCAGTGAGTTGCTCCTTAATACTTATTTTAGGAAATAACTAAAACTCTTATATCTGCTTGGGAGCAGAAAGGAAGGGGGGGGGGGGAAATCACAATGAATTATGTATCTATGGGTTGATTTGTGCCTATCAGAACATGGTGAGTATATAGCACATATAGGATCTGAATGCAGAGTCTTCAGCGTGAAACCACGGCACCTGGCTGACCATGGTTAATCTCAAAAAATGAAGCAGGGTCAGACCTGGTTAGTATTTGGGTGGGAGATCTCCAGGGAACTCTCTGGTTTTAGGCTAGCCTGGGAAATTGGGAAAAGAAACTGAAAGCAAGCAGTGGAAAACCTTTTCTATATTTGCTGCAAGAAAGATGTGGATATGTCCATGAAGTCACCAGAAACTGAAGCTGACTCAGAGGAAACAGTTCCTTACTCTACGTACTAGGCTGGGGGCCCATGTTGCTCCTACTGCGTCCTAAATTCTGCCTTGCCAGTGTTACCAGGAATGTGCTGTGTAATGCTGTTATCATGTACTCTCTTCCCTAGCACAACTAGGATGCACAAAGTCCCCTCATCCCCTCCACAGCCGTAGAGCAGTTGTTTGAGACAATTTACTAAAAAAGTGGGGAAGAAGGTGTTAGAATTTTTTGATATTTCCTTATCAGGTTCATTTCTGAGCTGGGACCAAAGACACGGGCAGTTGCATGACCACATCCTGTGGACACTCCATAGGCAAATGCTGCCTTTGCATCCCTGCACTATCCAAAGCTCTATTTGAAGACTGAATCCAGAGCCCTGCATCCTTGGCATCCATTACATCTATAATTTAAATATTAAAAAATCTGGTAGGAACCAGGCACATAGCAATGGAAATGTCTAGGAACACCTTGATGGCTAGGTGCCACCTTGCGGACCCAAGCTCTATGATAGAAGAGGACTATGATGATGTCTCCAGGAATCAGAACTGTGCTTGATGTGTGTCTTCAACAGGTAACCCAACAGTAAGGTCTCCCCTGTTAGAATTTTTTGATATTTCCTTATCAGGTTCGTTTCTGAGCTGGGACCAAAGACACGGGCAGTTGCATGAAACTAAGTTCTCTATTCTTCACCCAAGAGCAAAAGCAATGACATCAAGCTGTTAGGGGGGCAGCCGCCCAGGACCCCCTTCGTAGAGCACATTATATACATTCCATTCAGCTCCTCCTTCAGAAGGCCACCCCTTACTCAGTTACCCATTCTCCACCTTAACCTTATTCCACATTAGGAATTTCCTTCCTCCCCTCTATCATCAATCCATATAAGGGACTTCCTTCCATCCTTGCTAGGGTGCCTTGACCGTTATTAAACAATGCCTTTCCTCTAGAGAGCAGCTATCCTTGGAATAGTATACTTGATCCTGTGTCTGTGCACACAGCTGTCTATCAAGGCCTGTAGGCCTCTGAGCAAGGAACAGGAAGAAAGTAAACAGAACTCTTCTGGGAAACACAACACGGTTTCAGGGCCATAATACAAGTGCAAAGGTCTCGAATATATGAACACTCCCTATAAAATATATGAACATGAAATATATTCATATTTAAGTTCTATATATATAAATCTTCTATCAAAGGCCTATGAGAAGAATAATTCCCATACAAAGTCTTCTTCAATCAAATTGTGTTCCTCCGACTTGTTCAGCTGATTGAAGATCATTTCAGCATGCTGGAAATGAGGTTTTCCACTATGTAGTTAAACTGGGAGAGAGAAAAGCGTGCGTATCTATAGATGAGTGTGCATGAGCAGCAGAATATCATGCGCATGATCATGACTGCACAAATGTTCAGATTCATGGGCATACCTGCATTTGCCTGTGTAAGTAGACTCAAAACTCACTGGCACATGTGGCCCTAGGGCAGACTGCCCACTCTGACAGAAGACTGTGCTGAATCCGGAATAGCTCATTAGTAAGAAATACGCCTGCAAAAAGGCAGAGAAAAGAATTCCTTCCCACCCCGCTGGGACTGCAGACACCCTTAAATAAAAGGAAGTGATTTTATTGCACATAAAATCCTCATCTCCTTTGTTCAACATGGGAGGCCTGGTTGTTTGCCAAGATTGCTGCGTGGGCATGGCCCTCAGCTCTGGAAGCCCCATACATTTGATTAGGGTTTCATAGGTTAAACGTACTAAGACTATGCGATCCAACATTGTGCTTCCCACTTATAAACTCTATTTACAAGACATGATTACCTATCTTTCACATGCAGATTCTGTGATGGCCACTCTCTGTATTGGAGGTGTTTGACCAGCTCACTTCTAGTCATCCCCAAATCTGCTATTCTCCCTTCCGAATGATAGGATTTAGACTGATTTCTAGGTGAATTTGTAGTCCTAGTCGACACAGTTGAGTAGGGATCTTTGCTGGGCAACATCTTCTGGAATGTTCCCTCAGACTATACCATCTTTATAATCAGAGTGACAAACCACAATAGAGCTTAGTCTGAAATCCAGTGAAGAAATAATGGTCTGCTATGGTTATTACAGAAATGAAAGGAGGGAAGGGAGGCTGTCCAAATTCAGGATGTAAAGCCATAAGAAGCTTTTGAGAAATTTCCACCCTCCTTAACTTAGGTAGGAGACTGGGGGTGTAAATATTTCCACCTGATAGGTGTACATGTTCAGGCATTTCAAAAGTATTAGTGATTTGTTTTTGAGGTGGGAAGCTGAGGTCCTCTGCTCAATGTTAACTATCACTAGGTGGCTTTTAACCTACTTCAAATTTCCAGCACTGTTGATAAGCTTGGATATGAAACCATCTGATCCTAATTTTACAGATTGCACTGGAACACAATTTAGTATATCTGGAATTCTGAGGGCATATCATGGGTGCCTTCATAAAATGGCTTCTTGGTGAAACTTACATATTTGCAAATCACTTGCTACAGTAGCATGGCTAGTCACAAACACTCACTTACTAAAAAGCAGTCCAGTAAATTGTTTCTATGCTATTCCTAACCTGTCTCTGAGTGTTTTGTTTTCTGGACACCATACACATCTCAAAGCAAAGCAGGTTCCTGAATCCACCTCATACTTTTATCTTATAGGAGGGTCCAAGGCATTCTTGGCAAAATTTTCAGAAGTTTTTTCCCATTTGCATTCTTCTTGGGGCTGAAAGTGAGTGACTTGGCCAAAGCCACCCAGCTGGCTTTCTGCCTAAGGCAAAACTAGAACTCTCAGATTCCTGGTTTCTAGCCAAATACTATACTATACTATAACCACTATACTAAAGTGGCTTTTAAAACAGGATGATACTTTGCAGCACATCAGCTTCCTGTTTAATATTGCTCCTTAAAAGAATATTTCTAAGAAATTAAAATCAGCTGCAGCAAGAAACCTAGCAAGCATCAAGGATATGTAAATAAATAAATAAATTTTAAAGAATTAAAAAAAGGATATGTCCAGTGGTACCACATCACTTGCTCTGATACCCTGGTTTGTGCCCAGCAGTTAGAAAAAGGCTTCCCACTTTGAACAATACAGGAAACTAAAGTTCAACAAGGCAGAATACAAACCAGAGGAATTCAGGGAAGAAAGGAAGGAGAGAAGGAAGTGCACAGCTCTTTCTCAGATTGATAAATCATAAATGGATGGATGGACAGACAGACCCATTTGGGTCAACCTCAATTCCAGTTGCTTTTGTGGACACACCCACGCAGTTTTCTTGGCAACAGCTTCCCATCACTTTCTCCCTGAATGCTTTTTGTATTCCCAGTCTAGCCGACAGCCCTGGGATTTGCTGATAGTCTCCCATCCACATATTAACCAGACCAAAGCCTGCTTGTCTTGCAAACCCAAACAAGTACAACCAGGTAGTGTCACCTTCTGAGACAAAATGTGATTTGTCAGACCTCTCTGGACTTGCTCACCCATAACTTCTTTCCTATTTTAGTGCAGAGGACAGAGAACACAGATGCCATAATTAGTTGTCATCTTTACCACCCACTCGGTCTCCCATACCATCTCCTTCCCCTGGAGGCAAACTTGGAATGACCATCGTATTGTACCTTTGATTGGAAGCTTCCTTGAAAGCTTCTTTGGCTGAAGATTAAGATATAAATACAATAATGTAATACCCATCCAATAGACAGCTATAGGTCTCTTTTTTTCCCTACTATGCAAACTGGGAATTTCTTTCAAAGCTACTTGCTCTGTGGTAATATTAAACTGCATAATATGGACCTGTGCATTGTGGAAGAGAAAAGGTGCTAAATCTCTCCCTAAACCCATTGAAACAACAAAAATAAATTTTACAAAAAATCTCTTCCATCAGCTTTACAGATTTTAACTCATGGCCATATATACTGGATCTGTGCCAAGTATGCAGATGAATTCAATTTAAGCATCTAGCACTGTATGTGCAGTCCCATATGGCATGAGACAACACATAACAGATTGTCATTTAATCTCCCTTGTGTCACAAAAGGCAGGCGAAACAAGATGAAAATCAGCAGCTAGTGAGCTCTTTAAAAAAAAAGTGGTGGTGGGTAGAAGTAGAGGAAAGGAAATTGATGCATTTATCTTCTCCAAGTCTTGGTATTACACTTATTCCATGTGGCCTAGAATAGGGACAAGGTAGAGAAAGCATGTGGACCGTGGATTCTGCCATTCTTTCCAACCTCTTTACCAGGGTAGCAGGCAAATGCATTTTCTTCTGGGTAACAAAGTAATATCTGTGTGTGTTTCTGTTCTCCATTCATGTTGTGCCTTTATGTGTGTTTGTGTGTGCATGTGCATGTGACCTGAGGGAGGAGGGAGGGAGTAGAATGGAACTATTGGCAACATTCTGAGCTGGTGCATTTTTTTTTTCTCTACAGCCTCTAGCTGGATGAGACCCATTTTTTTACTCAATCATTCTCCTCTGCAGAGCAAATATGGTCCTATTCCATCCAATCTTTGGAGTTATCCTGCTGATGAATAGAGTCCCAAACCTATTTATTTAATTTCTTCTGACATTCCACTGGATCAAAAAGAATAAGGAAGTTCTAGTGATGGCGCCCTTGGTTGATAGGTTTCTGCCACTTAGACTTGCAGATGGCAGAGTGTCATCATTTTAATATATTTGCACATTTCCTTGCATGTAGCCAAGTAGCACCTACCAGGGGCAGGTTTATCTGGTGGTATCCTCTGTTGATGGAGCAGTATCAGTGAGTACAATGGATAGGTACTTCCCCTTCCCCTCTCATGTTCCTTTCAGATCTGCCTCCAGGATTTGAGAGGCCTCATGAGGATCCACCTTGCAAGTTTATAAATGGAGAGGCTATAAATGTAATCAATAAGTGTAAATAAAACTGGGTACATGAATTGAAGCAGGAGTGTGTACACGTTCTGCATGTTCTGCCCTCCCACTCCCCCCACTCAAGGATGGTCAACTCCTTGCAATGGCTTCCTTTCCCAAAGATTAGTTTCTAGCCATGTTTGCCCACATCATTGAGGAGCTTTCTGCCTAGTTCCTGCTTGTCATAGGGGAGCCTGACAGGTGCAGGAAGGAGAGTGAGGAGAAATATTCTTGGCCCACACTAGTTGTTGCGCAAGGGTTTAACACATCCCAATGCACTATTTTGTTGCTCATCATGTTTTGAATAAAGGCACTGCCACTTGCCCACACCCAACCCTGTGGGACTAAAGGAATACAGTCCAGAATTAATGGCTTGGGTGGTTCCTGATGAGCCTCATGCTTGCCTTCAGAACCAATGTGGTATTTGGTTCTCCTGACTAATACCTCTGCAGAAGGCCTTTGGAGATCCTACAACAATTTCCAGTGAACAGGTGTATGTGAAGTCTAATTAGCAACCTCCCGGGTTTTTCTCAGTGGCAGAAAAACATTGTTACTAAACCTTGACAATTCCAAGTCCTTCAAAACAGGTGATGTTCCCCTAAGAGGCTTCCTTTAGCTGCTCAAACCTATCAGAACAATTGTGTCACTTATGCACTTAAGTGTTCTGCAATGGATTTCATTTTCAAAATGCCAACAACCAAGGTGGAAATGTTTGTCTTTTAATGAAGAATGACTATAGGAAATCAGTAAAAACCCATCCCATCCTTGTCTTCAGTCTAATTGCCACAAATGAAGAAATGTAAGTTATTCTCCCGGGATTTCATTTTTTTGTTGTTGTTGTTCAAATGTGTTACGCTCTATAAGGCAGTTCTGGGCAATGCTCCACAGGAGAAACTTCTCTTTTTTTATTTTTCTTTTAAGACAAAAGAAGGGGGAAAAGGAGGCTTTGTAAATATGTACCAGGAAGAAACAGAGAACAATACATTCCTAAGTCTAAAACTTCATGCCAGTACAGGTACAAGTAGGACAAATGAATAAACATGTAGCTGGATGCAAGTCTTTAACCTAACAGAATGGTTATGTACTACCTAGATATTTGGACATGTCAAACTATATACAAAGAATGAAATGGAATGCTGAAACTGATCCAAAATCGCAATACTTAGCTCAAAGTACAAGGTACACAACTTCCCTTCATTTTCCCCAACAAAAGACAGTGTAATACAGTGATTGAGGAGTTGGACTGCAATTTGGAAGACCAAGATTCAAGTCCTCTTTCCACCATGGAATTCACTAGATGTCTTTGGGCCAAACAGTCATTATCTCTCAGTCCCAAACTACATTTTAGGATTGCTCTAAGGATAACCTGAAAAGAGATGCCCTTGTATTCTGTCTTTTGCTACCAGAGGAAAGGTAGTCTATAGAAATAATGTAATAATATGGTGGCTTCTTCCCATATATCTTTTGCCATATCTCCTAATTAATCTTGTCCCTTTTTCCTCCAGGGCAAAATTCTTCTGAGCAGCTCCATTGCCTCTATGAATTTATTCTTTCCTTGATTCTCCCCAAAAAAGCTGCCAATATTAATCCCCTTTTACCTGATCTCTTAGGTTCAAGAATGAGAACCAGGGTAAATCCTCTCTTGTTCCATCTAGAAAATAGCTTGTCTCTTCTGATGAAAACAGCAGGCTACACCAGCCGAGCTCAAAATTGTGAATTTTGGCATCAAACTCTTATGGAGAGAGAATACTTCAACAATGAAGATCTTTTAAATGGGCTTGGCAGAAGTTGTACATGATGCTTTTGCATGCAAAACTTGTGCTCAATTCTTCCTGCTAGGACTACTACAAATGAAATTTCAGATGCTGGCATCTATGTAATTTCCATCCTGATGAAAATTCTTCATTGTCCAGTAATAATTTTGATCATATATGCCCAGATATGGACAGAGATGCTATAAATAATTATTCACAAAGCATTGCTTGTATTTTCATGTTCCTCCATTCATGTTCCCCTCAAGTCCCTGGATAATTTCTTTTTAAAAATTAATGTTGCTTTATTCAGATTACAGTGTATTGCTAATGGCTTTTGTGCTTCATCTGACAAACCAACCTTCATTTATTCACATATATACTAACAGTTAATGGTGTTAAGAAGATGTGCCAAGATATAACAAAATTTGGAGCATTTTATAAAAGGAAAAGAACTGTTACTCATTTTCTAAAATTTGAATAACTGTAAAGCAAGGACTTTTGATGGCTCTAGAAATATCAAGCAAGAAACAATATTGGTTTCTCTTTCAGATCAATCGTTTCTCTTTTTTCCCATCGTAGTTTGCATACATACAGCTGAAATTGATTTACTAAGAATAAATATATTGAAATGCTTTAACTGTGACTTTCAGGATAATAATATATTGTTGCAGGCTGTGAAGTCAAAAACAGCCTTCATTTATACTGAAAAGAGATCCTGACAAAAATATTTCCATCTCTCTGAGAGTTTCCTTCTCAAGAAAACACCTATCAATATGTTCATTTACACCAAAGGACACAAATGGAGCTTAAATTTACACTTAATGATTTTAAAACTTTTTAAAAATATATACCTTAATAATTTTAATAAACACATTGTCACACTCCCATTTTATTCATTTATTTATTCATTCATTCCATTTTAAAGTTTGCATCTGGCAAATTGGGGATTCTAACTTGCTTCAGCCCCATTGTGGCCAATGATCATAGATTATGGAATGACAGTCCAATACTAAATGAAAGTCACTAGTCCAGTCACTAGTCCACCATCCTAAAGCAAACTAAGCTAGAACTCTCCCAGAGCATCAGAAAATCTCCTATACACTCTCCAGCATCTGCAGTTAAAAGAGGTTGGTCTCTTAGTACCCTTGAACAAAAATACAAAACAAGAACATCATAGAATGGTACCGTTCAATAAAAATCAACAAGAAGTCTATACTACATGCACTTGAATGACACCAGGCACCTGATGAGTTTAACAAGGGAATGCAGTCTTTTCAAGGCTATGGCAAAGGGGGTAATCTCCTCTTTATACCTGTCACAACTGACAACTGAATTTTTCAAGGGGCCAATGAACTGATTCAGTAAAACAGCTTTTTTTTTTACTAGATCCTTCTAATACAAAATAGTGGGTTGAAGGAGGAAGAAGAAATGCTTAGGCTCAAGAAACAATTATGCAACTTAGCACATGCTCAGCAAAGGAATTTATCTGCAGAGCTAGAACTCAACTTACAGTACTTTGCACTCTGAAATCTTTAGTTCTCTCACCAAAGTTTCTTTAATCTTAGCAGTGTAAAACAGACAAAAAGAAACTTTTTAAAGTGCTCCAGAGGCAGGCAGGGCTGAGGCTGTAGAATGAAATGCTGGAGGTCTTAACCCTCCTTTCCCAGAAGCCCTGAGTCTATATGTGCTAGTTCCACCTTTTGCCTAGATGAGCAGCTTGTTAATTTTCACTGAGACAACCTATTTTCCAGGGAGTGCATCCTGTCTCTTAAACCCAGTGTGAGAGATTTAGGGCTCCCAAACCCTGTGCTATTTTTTGTGAAAGGAGGAGGAGGAACAGGAATACATTCTCCTGGCCCTGTAGCATTGAGGTGGGTGAATAGAAAATCAGGTCTCTTCCTTCTGAACTTTGTCATCAACTCAGTTTCTTGAGTTTTCCCATACAAGGCTTCCTAGATCTCTGTATTGCAGCTATTTACAAATTTAAGACCCTGGTTAGAACCCATATTATCCTTATCCAGTATAGCCAATAGTTAGAGGGATGGAAATTGTTGTCCAGCAGCATTACAGGGCCCATGATCCAACAGATCAGAACACTCAAAAGCAGTGGGGAAAAAATGTATAAGCACCTTCTAGAAAAAGAGAGGTGGAAACAATTGGTTAGTGTGAGGTTGAAATTAGGGAGAACCTGAAGAATTTAGGTCTGGCATTGAGATTCAGCCACATTTAGAGTTCACTCAAAGTAAACAAAAATCACACACAACACTGAGGACAAATCAGGAAGCAATAATCATTTTAAGTGCTTGTTGCTCTAAGCAGTGGTCAATCAGGTTGCAGTGATCCTTTAGAAAATGAGGTATGTCTTTACAAACACCTGTAAGAGGGAGATGAACTCTTTGAGGCCATCATACAATAAGCCTAGTTTTAGCTACAACTATTGGATAAGACCCTAGGGCAGGAGAGGAACATCTCCCAAGGCCTACTGTTCTCTGCCCCATAAAACAATTTGACATGAACTATGCATTTGAAGTTTTACTGAAAGCTTTCAAAGTGGCTTACTTGGCAAGGCAGCGGAGAGAGGCTTGACAAGGGGATGTGGCCCAGGGCAAAGTAAATCTATTGGGAAATTAAAGTTTGTGTGCACATCTCTGGAAAACAGTCAACTCTCAGTTTTGGCATGGGATATATGGGAGACATCTGCATAGTAATACTTGCTGGAAGCAAATGATGCAAGGTACTCACTGGCTGTGCTACAAATTACTTAATTTGGGGAAAGAATAAGGGCAGGGAAGGATAGCAAAAGTGTGGAAAATGGCTAATATGCATACAGGAATTAAACTATCATGAAATTTAGACAATACAATTGTTGGAGTGACACCCCTCCCCCCAAAAGGTAAGGAAATTAAAAATGCACATTGATGAAAGGTATTTTAGCTAAGCCTTAAACAATTCATAAATTGTCTAATTTATAATCTGGCTACAGGTATATAAAAACTAACAGGGCAATCTTCTATGGAAAGAAGAAACAGATTACCTTTGCAATATATAATTTGAGAACCCAATGAAGAATTTCAACACTGTATTTATTTTAAAAGTATCTAAGGCATGTGAATTCCTTTCCTCCTTCAAAGAATATACACCAATTATCACATATTATCTTCCCAATACTTGATGTTAGGCTAGGCTGAAATTTTTGTGCAACCGGCCATTGAGATTTATGGTTGCACAGAGTTTTAACTGAGATCTCATGGATCAAGTCCATCTCTTGGTTGACTACATCCCCCAATTACTCGTAACGCCTCCTCTTTTCCAGTGTCTGAAAACTAGTGAAGCGTCACTAAAAACACGGCTGTTCTGAGAATTATTGTCTATAACTTCTATAATTCTCAACAGCATATTCTTCACTTAATTCTGAAGACAACCTTTTCCTTTTTTATTCTTCTGAAATTGCAACTAGTTGCAATGTAATTAACTTCAAAAAAGGCAGGTGGATTGTTGTAATTCACATACACACCCTTGATTCTCCACTTCAGTTCCCAGACCTTTCACTAATGAGTAGATCACAAATGGATACATCACAGGCACAAAACAGTAAGTCATGTGTTTCATGCAGGACAGATGTATCCCTTCTGCAGCTCCTTGAACCCCATGCCCCCAGAGTGACTGGACTTATTTTCCACTTCTTTGAAGCTTTGCAAAGGAGCATTTTATGGGGAAAAATGGGTCTCTTAAACTTTTCAGACTCATAGTTCTGATGAAGATGTGGGTTAAACCACTTTTCCAGTAAAGAACATTCTGTTCCATATTCAGGATACTTCCAGACTTGCCATGTTCTTTGACCAGACGTTAAAAGTCCAGCCTTTTAACTTTTATTTCCCTAGACTTGCAGAAATGATACTGAAAAATCAGGTGAGGGCTTTTTAACAGTACATCCAGCTCCTCCAGCAGTGGAAAAAACCATATCATGGCCACTCACATCAGTTGGCTTTAGCTGACACTGAGACAACATCTTCCTAGTACAATAACCAAGAACTTTAATCAGCAAAACTCAACTGTAGCTCTCCATGGTGCTGATTTCAGATGCCTTTACACAAACAGGTTTTTCCTTGAGGCACCCTGCCATGCTGGCATCAGCAGTGGCAAAAACTTATGGGAGATCACCAGGAAATTCCTGGGCTGTGGGCTAGACTGGGAAGTTGAAAAGGCACTGTGAAAGAAGGCAAGGTCAAAATCCTTCCTTGGTTGCCAAGAAAAGTATGTGACATGTCCATAAGTCACCAGGAGTCGTGCTTAACTTAACATGGATTTTACCTTTGCTTGCCTTGATTGAATTGGACTCCACCTATTTGTCCAACCTCATCTGCCTAGACATAATTATTCTCTTGGGGCTGAATTTCCTGCCACTGGCTGCCCTTGTGACCTATAATAACAATGTAGAAGAATTATATATCTAGTACATTGATTTCAATGCCAATATAACCTGTAATATTTTAATAATACCATTAGAAGAAGAGTTACATGGACATTAAGTCCAGTGTGCAGTGCAAGGGACAGTGGAAACAGAGGAATGAGAAGGAAATCAAAGTAGGGGCAAAAAAGGAACATATGCATTTCAAGTACATATACCCAGGTTTATCTTCAGTAATAACGTCATGTAAAATTGCATCACATTTGCTGATTATGTCTGCCATATTATTAATGCAACTTATTACTGTCTTCTTCTCTTTTGTTTTGTCAGTTGCATTGCCAAATGTATCCTTCACAGAGAAAATGCCACTAAAAGCCACTTGAAAAAGCTACATAGAAAAGCTGTCTGAAAAATAATCCCAATATGCTTCAATTCTGAGCCACAACAGCAGATCACCAACACCGTGGGCTCTGTTTCCACAAAACACATCAGCCCACACATAAAGCTAAGGAATGTACCAGCCGATAGCTCAATGAGCAATGTGTGTGTGTTTTGTGCAATCATTAGGAGACTGGTTGCTGGTTTATATGACTCAGGATTAAGAAATAAATTAAGTATGTCTCCTCAAGCATCTCTCCCAGAGAGAGTCTGAAGATATTTTTTGTCAAATATGTTCAATGACCTTGCTGAATTCTTGCAGCCAACCTCATTAGGGTGAGAAGGTCAAAATTCTGCCATTCAATTAAGATGAAGGGAAGAAGACTGATAGGGATACCAGTCTAACTTTTCTTCAGAAAATTGACCTAGTTGTCAAATCTTTACTCAACAGAAATGATAAGTGCAAAACTAAAGAGACAAAAGCTTCATGGGCTTCCCTGTTTTTGTCAACAGAAAAAGAAGTGCAAAATGCCACAACAAAGCTAGAAAAAATGAAGCATGTCATGCTGGATTTCAAATCCATTTTAAGATAATTCCTGTATTAAGCTAATTGAAAGGACACAAACTTACAAACCTAAGTAAGAGGTTTCAAAAGACAGGTTTGGGAATAGAAAGGAACTTTAAAAAAAAAGTGTTGATGTATTCAAGTCATTAGTTCTGCTTGGTCTAAGTTTAGCTGGAATGCAGGAAAGGGCAGAAGCATTCGAAGTAGTGTGCTGCAATGGTTAGGTTGAGCCAGCAAAATCCATGGAGTTTCTGGGATGAGGAAAGAGCAAAGAATTTTCATTTCCCCAGATCTGAAAATCAACAGTCAAACTGTCTTTGGCCCCATCTCAAGCAAATAGAGTGGCCTGTCATATGTGAAAAACAATAACCAGAACAACTCTCCTCTGGCAGACAATTATGGAAATAAATACTGACATAAATATAGAGCACATTTCCTCACTCTCATCAGCAGCATCAGTAACTTAGCTCCTGGTTGCTACTTCTGTTCCAAGCATTTGCTTCCCCTTCAACTGAAACATCCTGAAGTGCCTACTGCATTGTTTCTCAACTTTAGCAACTTTAAGATGTGTGGACTTCAACTCCCAGAATTCCCCAGCCACCATGGTTGGCTGGGGAATTCTGGGAGTTGAAGTCCAGACATCTTAAAGTTGCTAAGGTTGAGAAACACTGGCCTACTAGATAGACCTCATATGCCATTGCTTAATGAATGTGGCTGATGCATGTGTTGGGAAATGAAGAGAGAGAAGGCTAGTGATGAGGAAGAAGAAAACGGCTCAAAACAGGAGCCCAGAGCCCAGGATAAGGATAAAATACAATGGAATCAATAGGTCAAGGAAGTTAAATGTGCTTTGGGATGTGTTTTCCATAAAAAAGAAGCATGGCCTATAAGTGTCAATCACATGGGCCTCTGGGAATAATCAGCAATGAACAAAGTGGGTCAGCTTCCATTCACATCTCATTCAAAAGGCTATCATCATCAAGTTCAACACACAAGTTTGAGAAAAATCAGGTCATGATCTGAAGATGCCTGATGAGGACTGTTCCTGAAACTGAGCAGGTTTTGGACTGGTCTAAGCCTGAACGAGAAACCATTTGAAAACAGGATGTGCCCTTCCTTAAGTTTAAGGACAAAAAAAAAAGATGTATCAATCTAATAAACAGGTGACTTTAAAATGTAAAACAAGCAAATGGGGACTGTAAAGTGTGTAAGAGGTTCAGAATGCAGAAGTAGGTGACATAACAAAGAGAAGGACAGGTATTTAATGAAAATATCAATGTGCAAAACAGTGGTGAATGTGCAAGAACGACTGCTGCTATTGTATTAGCAAACTGCTAAAAATATTTCTCCTCAAAACAGGGAACATATTTTACATTTTTTTTCTTTTTACAGCAGAATACATTCTGCTTAAATAATATGCAGTGCCATTCTTTTTGCTGATTTTCACATTCCCTTAAGTGTTTTGAAAATAGTGACAATATTTACATAAATTCATGACTCTTTCATATTAAAACATCCTGACTTCCAGCATGTGTGATCAACCATAGGCAGGGCTCAGTGGGAACATGGCAGAGATTGCAAGGTTAGGATAAAAAAAACCTTGTGCCCTCAACGTGGGATCTAGTCCTAGCAAGACAAGTTCACACTTGACTGTCTCTATCTTGCAAAACTATTTTTTGCACCAGTAGATACATAATTAGGACTTCTTTTGCAGGGCTTGGAAGCTTAAAGAGTTCCTAAAATTCCACCTAGAATATGTATTTTTCCTGCTGCTCATTGGCTTCCAGAAAGCACTGTCCCTATTAATGTCCTTCCTGTGCATGCTTCCTGTATGTTTAAGAGGCAGGATCAGAAGGAACATGATAGGAAAAGGAAAGGATGTCTTGAAAAGTAAATTTCAACTGAAGGACTACAATGGGCAAGAGATGTACTCTTTAAAATGTGCTACAGAGAGGAGAAAATACTGACAAAGTTGGCCATCTGTCTTGCTCTAATGTCATTCTCTGTGGTCATTTAGCCATACTGGCTCTGGGAAATTGGGACAGGGGCCTTATTTTTAAACATGATATTGATCTGAAACCCAGAATAGATTTTGGAGGCCCAAGAGAGTTCTACAAAACCCATTTTGTTTTCGAGTTAGGTTTTTGAGAACTCTGACTCAGAAACTCTGACTCAGACAAAGTCTTCTAACTATTTATTTATTTATTTTTCAAATTTCTGTCACTGCCCATCTCTCCTGAAAAGGGGACTCTAGTAGTCTTAGCATTGTTTCCAGAGCCCCAGATTTGAAGAAAGCATCCCACTGAAATTTAAGAGTGTGCCTCCTCCAGTTTATAATCCAAATCATGAAAGTGAGATTCACATTTTTTTTCCTTCCTTCATCTAGCTTTGATTAGCGACAGTGCTAATTTCCAAAGCAAGGCTTCGTGCATAGACATTTGTTACAAACTATGATGATGTCCAAATGGCAACACACGTGTCATGAGATCATATCACAAATGACAGGATTATATAACTTGCATCAATTGCTCATGACTTCTGATGCAAGTCACATCATTTGCATGATGATGTCATTATACCTATGTTGCCTGTTTCCCTGCAAATGTTCATGGTGTCAACAAATGGGTGGTAGATTACATGTATCTGTAGAGAATGAACAGCAGATTTAAGAACTTGAGACAGAGTATCTCAGACTTGGTGGCAATCAAATGCCCTTGGGAAGTCAAGTCATGATTATAAAAGCAGCTCCTACCAATATTTCCCAGTCTCTGGTAATAAGCAGTACTTTGCCTCTATTTCTGAATGTCACATGTAACCATTATATATAATAGCCATCTTTTATTACTAATCATTGCTTAAACCATCCAATTCATGGCCATTACTACAACCACCGTGGGATATAGAACCATAAGTGAAAACAAACAAAAAACAAAACAAGAACACAACCACCACCATCACCTTGATCTACCCAAGAATTATTCTTCTATAATTTAGCTTCAGTTCTATTATTAGTGACAGGGTAAATACACTCCTATTCATTTTTCCCATGTCATGATTATTTTGCCCACCTTTCCTCTGTTCCCCATTACTCACTTTAAGAGTATAAGAATAGTCCATCTTTAAACATCATTTTGTTTCTCACAACAGCCCACCAGATACCCTTGGGGAATGTGCTCACTCATTATTGTTCTCCTGCAACTGGTATTTGGATACATGCTGCCTCTATCCTGGAAGTACCAGTGAATCTTCATGATGGATAGCTCTCAACAGACCTGTTCTCCATGAATTTATCCAAGTTAAATTGGATACCTTTCAAAGATATCCAAGTTAGAGGCCACCATGACCATTTGTCTCTTGTAGATCATTTTCTAATTAGCCTCCTTGGATAACCCCTATTATCACTGTTTGGATATAGAGAGAAAAAATTCTCCCTGACCATTTTCTTCATGTCATACCTGATTTCATACATGTGCTCCTTTATTTTCTCAACTACAGAGTCCCAAATGCTCGGGAAAGGGACTTGAGCCCCTTGAGGATTATTTGGGTTGCCTTCTTCTGCATTTTTTCCAGCTTTATTACATCTGTTTTCAAAAGTAGCAACCAGAACAGTCCACACTTGTAGATATACAGTGATCACATGCTGAGTCAACATCTTCACTGAACTATCCATTTGGACTCCCACATCTTTTTCCTGGTTAGTTACAAACAGCTTAGATCCCTTCAGTATGCATGTGAAATTAGAAGGTTTGCATCATTTTACCCCTACTTAGAAACACTATTTTAAGCTAAGGAATTCTAAATGATCTTTAACATTTCTCAGAGAACATGCCCAACACCCTCCAGGTTTCCCAGCCAGCAGGAGCATTACTGGGAATTCTGTGTGTTGAAATGTACACAGAGAACAACCCATTGGTGAATTTATTATTTGATTTATATGACTGGCTAATCCAAAAAAACTCTGGGCAGCTTACAACAAATTTAAAAACTAAGACTAAGTGTTTTAATGGTTGTGATATTGTTTTAATTGTTGTTTTATGTTGCCCAGAGTCACATTAAGTGAGATGGGCAGCCATATACATTTGATTGATAGATAGATAGATAGATAGATAGATAGATAGATAGATAGATAGATAGATGGAGTAGGTAGGTAGGTAGGTAGGTAAATACAGTAGGTAGGTAGGTAGGTAGGTAGGTAGGTAGGTAGGTAGGTAGGTAGGTAGATAGATAGATAGATAGATAGATAGATAGATAGATAGATAGATAGATAGATAGATAGATACCTTAAAACATCTCTCAGAGTTAGACTCATTCAATGCCCTGGCCCAATGCCCATTGGAACAGCCAGATCTTAGTGCCTTTTGAAAGGCCAACAGGGTTGGAATGACTGAATTTTGGGGGGTGGGGTGGTGGTAGTGGCAGCTGCCATGACAAAGAAGCCTGCTTCCTGGGTCACATCTGATGGCAATACTTGACCAGGACCCAAAGCATGTCAATATTGTCAGATCTGGTGGGGCAGGCAGTCCCACTAATAGCCCAGCCCTATGACATTAAGGGCTTTATTGATTATGACCTGCACATTGATTTGCACCTGGACACCTAATGAAAGCCAGTGCTGTTGCATTGTAGACGAGTTGCACATTCTGAAAAGTCTTCCAGGTCACCCCGTATAGAGTGCATTGCAGTAATACAAACAGGAGGTCACTAAAGCATGAGTGACTGTGAGCAGAGACTTCTGATCCAGGAGCAATTGGTACAAAAGATGAATGAGTGCAAAGGCTCTCCTCATGACAGCTGCCACCTGCCTCTCAAGTAGGAGCTGAGAGAACCCCCAAATTGTTGACTAGTTCTGTCTGGAGGGGAGTGCCATCCTATCCAGTGCTAAAGGTGGAAGATCCCTAGTACTGGGGGGAAGGACCTCTAAAACCCACAACCACTCAGTCTTATTAGGGTTGAATCTATGCTTGTTCCTCCCTAGCCAGATCTCCACAGCCTCCCATGAAGGCTGTCGCAGGAGATCTATAGTATCCTCCTTGAAGTCCTTGTTTGCTAAGACTAACACTGGGCATAATTTTCCAAGTATGTGATTGATTTGTATGTATGTATAAAAGTATTGATGATAGTTGATGTGTTGCTTTTTTTAACAATTCTTTTTCTATAAATAAATATTCTAATCCCCAACATAGATTTGCCACATTCACAACAGTCGACATCCTTTAGCGTTAGCATTCTAGTACTTTGAATTTAAGCAATTTTTGCCTAAAGGCATCCTGTATATCATCCAGAGGATGGCAGATAACTGGTGTATTGGAAAGTGCCAGAATGAATCCCTCTGGTAATAACATACTTGGTTTCAACAAAGTAAGATCATTGGGATAGCCAGCAAAATATCTTGGCCAAGTCATTCCACTGAGGTGAGCTCTTCCATTCAAGGCTATATCTAAACTATCAAGAGGACTATATGGTGAACTATCAATAGGACTACAGTGAACTAGTGACCCCAATCTAAGTCTTGTGAATGGTTTACAACCTTGACTGGCATAGCATTAACTTCACTCAAAAGGTGAATGTTAAGAATTGCTTTCCTCAAGGTCAGCTAAATGAAAGGGATTCTCATAATTTGTCCCAGGTATTTTCCATCAATGCAAAAATCAACTATTCAAAGTCCATTTTCTTTTTTTCTGCATCACAGTTCCAGACACCACCCACATACATACGTTCACTTTTTGACAAGAAAAAATGATTGCACTGACTGGCAAACTAACATTTCTTAGAGCCAGTTTGGTCTAGTGGTTAAGGTTCCAGGCTAGAGACTGGGAGTTCTAGTCTCGCCTTAGGCATGAAAGCCAGCTGGGTGACCTGGGGCCAGTCACTCTTTTTCAGCCCAACTCACTTCACAGGGTTGTTGTTGTGGGGAAAATAGGAGGACAAAGGAGTATTAGGTATGTCTGCCACCTTGAGTTATTTATAAAAATAATAAAGGTGGGATAAAAAATAAAAATAAATTAATTAATAAATTAATAAATAAAGTTTGACCCTGCAACTTTGTACCATGATGTATAAGTGTGCTTATACTTGGCATTATCTCAGCAGCAAATGCTTTCCAAAGAGCAGGTCAGTGCATAATGTCAAAGGCAGCTGCAGATGGATTTGAATCAAGCTAAAACCACAGCAATGGACAAGGCACTTTGGTGAAACATGGTATCAAACACCTGTAGCCCCTGGCACCCACAAGAGTGTATTGGTTATGAAACCATACTCAGCCAATCATGCATTAGGGAGATCTAGTAGTAGTAGTAGTCATGGTGTATGTTCACAGACAGCTTGAATCATGAGACTCTGAAACTACAAATTAATATCTAAAAACAATTGTTATGACCCCTGGTAAGTTGCTTGTTGAAGTCACCAAGATAGATATCTACTAAGGGAAGTAGATTCAAATATGCAACTGGAGAGAGGAAGCTGGTTCAATTTGCAATATTATCTTTGAAAACAACTACAAATCTGACCACTCAACCACCACTTATTCTCTCTCAGCCCAACCTACCTCACAGGGTTATATTAAAGTTAAAGAAGAAAACTCAATGCTCACAGCCTTGATTTCACAGGGGAAACAGAAATAAATATATATTACCTGGTCCTTGCCTTGAAAAGGAAGGGAAAAGGCTGGAACCAAAGGAGAAAGTCTAGAATAGCCTCTGGAATTTCAAGCTATATTCTATGAGTACAGAAAACATCTAAATTTAAGTCATCAAATTTTGTGGCTGGCTATTTGGAGAAGGACTCAAGCAGTCTCTGTAAATTCCTCTATTCTTTCACATTTCTCTTCTGCATTTAATGACTAGACTATTTTAATTTGGGTTTTTCAGATATTTGAAGAGCAGTAATGGAACAAGGTATCAATACATTATTTATAAAGGATAAGGGTGCAGGTGGAAAAGGCTAGTAGAGAAGAGGAGACATCTCATGGCCAATCTGTCTGGCTTACCATTCAAGCAAAAGCTAAATTAAAATGCTACTATTTAATAAAGGTCAGTAACTAGAAATACCTTGATGATTCAGTTGACTTCATGTATGACTGAACATGATTGTATGAGGATGAGAGATTCAGTTTCACCAAATAATGCTCTCATTTTTTTTCCGTTGCAGTGAGGTTCAATAAATGTGGAGGTAAAATTATAATTATTTATCATTAATCATTCTCCCATTAATGTACAGTACTTTCTTTAGTAATATCTAGGGTCTGAGTGTGTATCTGTGTATGAGTGGTAGAAACTGAGACAGGACTAAGTTTCCCTTGATGTACTATTCTTTCGCTGTCTTCAAATTTGAGCTTATGGGATGATGGTGACTTCATTCAATATTATTTTAAGGAAATTTAGCATGTACACTCAGGACTTCTGGAGCAAGGAAGAATGTTATGACAATCATAGGTCCATCTCAATTAATAGCTAGCCCTACATATGTTGGGGTACATGAGCTGACCTTAGGAATTTGATCTGACAGTTTGAAGGAACACTGTCATGGACAGAAAATTACATAATAGGTTTTAGATTTGGTGGAAGATAAACAGTACAAGAAATGTGGAATGGATGGAACAATACACTTGGGGGATTTGCCAGTAACTAGTAACTAGAATCAACAACCGAAGTGAACTGCAATATGGCAATATAACCTGCATTATTTATTTATTTATCCATAAAATTTATATCCACATTTGCGGGGTGGGGGGGGAGTTGTATAAGTTGAAAGCAGGAGAGATTCTTTACATAATCAGACCTAAGCAGTCATTTTATTTTATTTTATTTCATTATTCAAATTTATTATAATCACCCAACTCTAATGGACTCTGCACTTAGAAGTTTGGCTCCTTGGGCTAATGGGTCTGGTTCCTTCCAACTACTAAAAATACTGCAGGAATTGGTTTTTAACTAGGGAACCATCCAAAATGACTCTCCAGTGTTATTAATAGAAATAAGCCTGCAGACATGTCACTTTAGTTCTGTTTTATGATCTGCTAGGCCAGGGTGCCTGCGTCCTTTGTGTTTGGGAAAAGCAGACTGGGAACTAACAGTTGTGTTTTCAGAGGTGTAGAAGCAACCATTTTCTCTCATTAACATCTACACATAATACCATATTTGCTCCACAATCATCATCTTGGAACTGATTTGGAATTAGACTTTAAGCTGTGAACATAACACCTAACCTAATTTATGGAATTTCTTGCTTCTTTCCTGACCTGTATTCAGTGTAACAACTTGCTTGATGAACTTGAAAACTTAAATTCCTTTTGTGTTATTTCAGTTGGTCTATTTTGGCTCGGATTTTTTTTTTGAGAAGCTAAAGTTTAACACCCATTTTAACATGTTTTTATTGTGAGGTTACATAAGGCTCAGAGGATAAACCAATTACATCTTGGATTAATCAGTCAAGACAGGATCAATCAAGGGAAAGAAATCAGATTTGGAAGCCAAATCAAGGGATTATGGATAATTCCAAATCAACTTTCTTAGCTAAAGCTTCCTCACTTAGAACACTAGAAAGATGTTTGTTTAATAGCAAGTTAAAGTTTTATGCTGAGATTCAGACTTTTTCATATTGGCATCCCTACATCTTCCAGAGAAGAGGGCTGGAAAATTAAAGGGTCTTTCTTGATTTCACAGTCTTATACTTTTGCAAGATGGAGATTGTGCTATAGGTCAATCGTTTGACCCAGAAAGGCCATCAAAATTGGATCCACTTTCCATCCCTTGGGCTGTCTTTGAGTCTTACCCTTGTGTAGTCTTCTTCTACACTCTGAAAAGGTCAAGGACTGGAAGTCATCAAATAAGGCAGTAAAGCAATTAATGACAGCATTGTGTCATTAAGCTGAGTTGCTCCAAGTAGTTAAAGTGCTGTTGTATTTTGGGTCCAGGGTAATAAGAATTATTGGTGAACAGCTATTGCAAAACACTTTGTGATCAAATCTCCTGCATCTACTCCAATTTTGACTCCAAGCTGAGAGAAGACTCTATAGTGCTGGATGAGTATGTACTTCCTCATTTTTCCCAGGATACAGTAAGTTTCAACTTTTTTGTTATGAGCTTTGGAAGAGCTTCCTAGAGCATAAACTAACAAGTTAGAATTATGTTGTGTCTGGTAGTAAAAGCTTTCACTTGGGCCAGGGATTTAGCCTCATTACGATCCCAAGAACTCAGCATTAAAGTTAACACAACTCTGTTGCTGAAAATAGCTTTGCCTAGACCTTTCCTTCCATCTATGCAGGCTTTTCCAGCCTAGCACCTTTTAGATGTGTTGGCTCCAGCCTTTGCCAATCCTGCAAGCAGAAATTCATGATAGAAGGTGACAGAAACAGCCAGAACTGATATCACAGTGCAAACATACAGTATATTCCTAAAATTGGCCAGCTGGAAGGAATCAACATGAGAATGATATTGACTAACACTGGAATCCAAATAATTAAGCACAAAGCTCCTGTTTTCAGAATCAGCCCATATTAAGTCAAACAACGAATTCTCTCCTCAGCAGGATGAGTCATATAGAAGCAAATTATCACTATTTCATTTTCATTAATTAACACAGAATATGCTTGTCTCCAGAAAAACCAGCTTGTATATGCAAATATGTGTTAGGAAGCAGTAGAGGGTATTTTTTTGTTAATTTAGAAAAATGCTCTTATCGTAACAGGCAGGTAGTCCATAACGCATACTGTAAATCAACTGGTTTTGTTATTTCCCTTTTGCTCCATGCAAGGGAGAGTGCTCTAGTTGCACGAGACCCCCTTGTGAAAGAGTTCGTGCTGGAGAGCCTCAATGTAATCTCTCCCGGCTTGACGGTGACCTTTCCCTCTCACCTTCTGCAGTCCTTTAGTTGAATGTTCCCTACCTTGTGTGAGTAGCTGTAGGTTTCGAACTTCCTCTCTCACTTTCAGCTGGAGGACTTGCTGCAGAATGTGCTGCCTTAAGCTCTCCTGAGCAATCCCCATTCGCTCAAGCTTTTTGTCTGTAAGCCTGAGCAATGCGCGGCCTGGATCCGAAGGAAGAGACAGAGAAAGAGGGCTTACTCAAGGATTTCCATTTAATGAAGAAAAACTCTACATGCTGTAAATGCCCTTATTCTAGGAGACAAAACCTGCCTGCAGCACAAATATGCTCTCTGAAACCATCTGATTCATGATGGGATAGAGCGAAGGAATAGGAGGCTCCAAAATATTTGTTGGCTCAGTGATTTAATTACATTCCACCCTGGAGATCCAGGTTCAGAATCAGGCAAAGAGGATGAAATAACTCACTTAGATTCCAGGGCATACTCTTGCAATAGGAAAGGAGCTGGGCTTATGTGTTCTGGTCAAAGGGAAATTATGAGGACTGCACAATTGCTGAGGAGGAGAGCATATGTTTTATATACTTAAGATCTCAATTTCAAGCCGTGGTCTCTGTGCTTAAGAGGAACTTCTAGCAAGTAATGGGAGATATTCGTGTTGAAGCGTTAGGAAACAAATAGTACTGGTTGAGGGGCCATTTGTCTGGCTCAGTATAAAATAGTTGTACTTATCTACAATATCTGTTCTGCCAGTTTATTCAGAATGCATCCTTCATAACTGAAGTAGTGGTGTAACAAAATCAATTAAACTATCAAAATATTAAAATACAGTAAAAAACATAGAAAGGGCAGCAGGAGAAAAAGGACTTTAACACAAAACTTGCAAGTACAACAGGAATGTAGTCGGGTGATGGACCAGTGGAAATACCACTTAATAGGAACCAAGTCAACCCTAGAGCAAACTTCACAGAGGATCATAAGCCCCTGCACTTCCTTTTGTGGTATATGTCCATCCATCAGAAGTATTACCATGGAATCAATTCTGACAAACTGATGCTTGATTTCCCCCCTCATCAAGAACTCATGGATCTCCAAGTGGGGATGTGAAGTCCAAATTTTTGATGTGATAGTTTTATTCAGGAGGAGGAAATGCAATGGGCTCATGCATATTGTTCTCCCATGGAAATGTAGCATCATGACTCAATCCCTGGTTCCTCCTCTTCAAGGAAAGAACTGGCCAACATAAACAATTCCTCTAGCCAGGAATAGGATTAAGTTTTGGAAAAACCTATCTAAGTATCTACTTCCTTCCTTCCCTCCCAATAACACCCATGGGATGAGGATTGAAGAGATGACTTTACTGTCCTCTGGCTCTGCAGACTCTCTTCATTAAAGTCTTGACATTGTCAGATCTATAGGCTTTTTAGTGAGAAGGCTGAACTCAGTGTAAAGGTGAACAACAGCTGGTTGGTTTTGGGTTAGAGCAACCCACAAACAAGCATACTTGTTGCTCCATTTCTTATTCCTGTTTGTTTAAAAACAGGTATTAACTTGTTTTTAGGTATTAACTTGGTCCAACCCTGTTTACAGAACCTGAGCCTAGCAGTTTCCAGCCCTTCCTTCAATGCAGTCCATTGACCAAAACAGTGCAATACTAGTCTTCCACTTCTAAACCCATCATCATTAACTTGCATTAGAACCCTTGTCATAATCTAAGGATTTACTAAAATGAACAAGAACAAAATCTGCTCTTTGATCAATTTAATATGTGAAAAAGTGTATCCAAAGAACACTAATTTGCACACAACACAATCCTGGTTTGTTTGACTTTGGGGCCAATTGCCAGTTTGCAGGGGGCGGGGGGCTTGAAAGAAGCCACAATAGATTTGCCAGACCTTTTTTATTGTCAGAAATGCATATTTTTAAAAAAAAAACAAAAATACAAAATCAGGAACCACAATTAGTAGCTCTTTTAAAACTAAGTATGCAGCATATACACACTGGGCCCCAAAGTTTTTACATTCACCTTCCACCAGAATATCATGTTACATGTAGCCACACATACATTTTTGATTATGTGCCATCTAGCCAGTGTCAGCTCTTAGTGACCAAACAGATAGATTTCCTCCAGGAGGATCTGGCCCCAACCTGGTCCTTCATGTCTTCCAATGATAGACCCATCGCCCCTGTAACTGAATCCATCCACCTTGCTATTGGTCATCCTCTCCTCTTTCTTCTATCTTTCCCAGCATTATAGACTTTTCCAAAGAATGAGGCCCTCACATAATGTGTCCAAAGTATGACAGTTTGAGCCTGGCTATTTGTGCCTCAAGTGAGAAATCTGAGTTGATTTGTTTAAAGATTCTTTTGTTTGCTTTCTTGGCTATCCGTGGTGTTCTCAGGAGTTTTCTCAAACACCAAAGTTCAAAAGCATCAATATTCTTTCTATCCTGCTTCTTCGAAGTCCAAATTTAGCTTCCATAGACTGTCACAAATAAAAACATTGCCTGTATGATTCTGATCTTTGTAGGTATAGACACATTCTGAATATCTTTTCCAAGGCCTTTATGGCTACTCTACGGAGTACTAGTCTATGGCATAATTCTTGACTGCTGGTTCCTTTACTGTTGACAGTTGATCCTAAAAGGCAGAAGCTACCTGCTATTTCAATATCTTCATTGCAAACTCTAATGCTGATGTATTTATATTTAATCTTAGTCCTATTTTTTCACTGTGCTCCTTGAACTTTCATTATAAAAGTTCAATCGTGCAGAGTGGGCATGCTATGGACCCCGTCTGTAAAAGAATTTCATCTGGCGGGGTCCAGGAAGCGGGCCTTCTCCACAGTTGCTCCCGCCCTGTGGAACATGCTGCCCCCAGAGGTGAGATTGGTCCCATCACTCCTGGCCTTTTGGAGGAGTCTGAAGACCTGGTTCGCTTGGGGTGGAGAGGAGAATAGAGCTACATGGGGATGGTTGTTATAGACCACTCCTCCCACACTTGGACTATTTTAGATGCTTCACCGCTTGGATTTTTTATTCTTTATTCTTTATTTCTATTTCTAGTATTTTTTACTGTATTTTACTTTTTTGTATTATTATGATGGTGTTAATCAATTGTTGTAAACCACCCAGAGGCCTCCGACAAGAGGAGATGGGCAGGGATAAATCAGATAGATAGATAGATAGATAGATAGATAGATAGATAGATAGATAGATAGATAGATAGATAGATAGATAGATAAAATAAAGCTTGCATATCAATTGCATTTTCAGCTATCAGCACAGCATAGGTTATTGATGTTCTTTCCTCTAATTTTAAAACCATGCTCATCTTCTTCCAATCCAGCTTCCTTCAATCCAGCATATAAATTAAATAAATAAGCAGAGAATATTCTGTATTGTGTCACTCCTTTGCCAATCTGGATATTTGGTCCATACCGTGACTTCTGGACCTATATATGGATTTTGCAGGAGGATACTGAGATGTTCTGGGATTCCCATTTTACTAAGCACATTACATAGCTTGACATGATTGACACAATCAGAGGCCTTTCTATAATCAATGAAGCATATACTGACTTCTTTGGGATATTATTATTTGGCTTTCTCAATTAACCAGTGTGCTCCTCAGCCTCTTCTAAAGCTAGAATCTGCCTTTCCAGATACAGCTCTGAAGTGTGTTAGATGATCCTAAGCATTATTTTGCTAGCATGTAAAATTAAGGATACTGTCAGATACTTTGCACACTCTAGTATATACAAGAGAACCCTCAATTCTCATACCTATTTTTGATACCATAGAGAAACATGAATGTAGATGTTAGAAGAGCATAAACATGGACAGCATGGATAATCTTTCCTCATTGCTTCTACCAAGGATGGGTTTGAAATAAAGATTCATGGCATATGAATTCTGCTAATGCTACCCCCACTGCTTAATTGAAGGAGATTAGCAAGGCTCAAGCAGAATAGTAGAAGAATCCTGGATCCTGGATCAGGTCAATGATTCATCGAGTCCAGCATTCTGTGGCTGGCCAGTTGCCCTTAGGAAGATCACATGACAGATGATGCTAGCTGTCTTCCACTATTGCTTCTCAGTAACCAGTATTTAAGTACTACACATGAATGAATGTAGATCTGGCATTGGGGAGGGAGCAAAAGACCCTTAAGGGAGGAGAAAAGAGGTCCCAAGAAAGAGGAAAGTGTGAGAAAGAAACTTAAAATAATCTCTCTTTGATTTTGTTTGGTATAAGATGTAGCACAGGGAAGCTCTAACAGGCTTTCATGATTTTGTTATTCTACCTGAAAACAGTAAAAAGCATTCCTGGAACCCTGCTGCTTCTGTTTCTTGACTTCACCTACAATTAAAGGATTGGCAATGCCTGTGGTGACATGGTGGCCTCAGAATGCAATCCTTAACTGTCCCCAGGTTTGGGATGTCTGAACACAGCAATGCTGCATGGACCCTTTTGATAGACATATCAGAAAGGCTTCACTTTGGCATGGTTCCTCGTTAATTAATAGCAGCAATGCTAAATCTAATCCTGAGCATGGAATGAGCTAATTATTAATTTACTATCCATTGTTTTGGAGTGAGGGTGGGGGAATACCAGCTATCCAACACAGTGAAGAAGCTCCTAGTTGGAGAAAAAGAAAAGTTTAATATGAAATTGTACATTATAATTCCTGCAAGTGTTTCAGTAAGTAATTACTGTTCTGATGGGAACTATATTGATCCTTTACAAGTCTTGGATATAAAAGACTGTTAAGACAGTTCTGTTTTTTCATATTCAGGAGGGCTTGATGATTTGAAGAGGAAGAAATAATCATAACTTGAATTCCCATCTGAAATATAAATTCAAGCACAAATCATATTAAGCTGACTTGAAAGTGTATTGTAAAATCTGAGACAGCCATTTTTAGAGCTTGCAGGAAGAACCTTGATGACCCACAAAGCAAATTAAATACAAATCTAAAACTTAGACAGACAGACTTAATTTACATTACTAGCTCCATGTACAGTACATTTACAAATCTATTTCCTAGATGCACTAACTGTTCAATAAATATGGCTGTAAGTAAAGTGTCCTCTGAGGCAAGCTCAAGTCTCGGTAACTTCACTGACACATCCATGTAGTTTTCTTGGTAATTGTATGGAAATGGTTTACTGCAGTCTTGTTCCAAAATGCTTTTTGACTGCCCAGTCTAGCCTAAAGCCCTTAGATTCTTAAGTGGTCCCCCACTCAAGTGTTAACTATGACTGACCCTTAGCTTCCAAATCCAGCCAAGGTCAGCCAAGATAAGCCAGCTGCTAAGGCTATGGATCGATTTTATTTTCAATTATTTTATCTTACACAATTTTATGCTATAGGATCCTGGGCAGCTTACATATGTCAATCAACCCTAAAATATAAAATATAATAATAATAATAATAATAATAATAATAATAATAATAATAATAATAATATCACTATAGTAACATCAGCAGATCTGAAAGCCCAGTAACAGAGGATGGTTTTCATTTCTTTCCTAAATGCTGGCATGGAAGAGGCTATTTTTACATTTGGGGAGCGGGGAGGTAAGATATTCTATAAGGCTAGGCAGCCACAGAGAAGGCAGGTTTTGTGGTTCCCTCACCTTAGCTTTGGGAGCTGCGGATATCCCGCATGCCTTCATGAACTGATGGTGTAGGGTACACAGCAATATATCAGATGAAGACCATTTACAAGTACAAATGAAACTGTTCTGTTACAGTTCTTCTCCTTGCTCCCCAACAAGACCAGCCCTTACACAACCTACAGATATCAATGAATAAATGATAGGGCACATAGATTTATGACACATCATGCGACACGCTGGGCTTGAGGAATCCAAGGCTGGAGTTAAAATCGCTGGAAGAAACATTAACAGTCTCAGATATGCAGATGATACCACTTCGTTGGCTGAAAGCAAAGAGGAACTGAGGAGCCTTACGATGAAGGTGAAAGAAGAAAGTGCAAAAGCTGGTTTGCAGCTAAACCTCAAAAAAACCAAGATTATGGCAACCAGCTTGATTGATAACTGGCAAATAGAGGGAGAAAATGTAGAAGCAGTGAAAGACTTTGTATTTCCAGGTGCTGTCCTAACAGCCAGGAACCACGCTGAGACAAGGAATAGGTCTCTAGTGTTTTATTACTGCTACATAACAGAAAATCCTAACAAACTGAAGAAGCGTGGGAAAAACCCAGACATATAAACCCCAAAGGCTAAGGCAGGCCCGATCTGTGTCTCTTTGAATGGCTACCTAATTCCTCAGTACTATGCATGCGCTTTACAGCCTGGATGGGAGCCCCCTGCTCGCCATCCTTACTCATGACAGGTGCAAAGATTACTGCAGATGCTGACTACAGTCAGGAAATCAGAAGACATTTAATCCTTGGGAGAAGAGCAATGACAAATCTCAATAAAATAGTTAAGAGCAGAGACATCACACTGACAACAAAGGTCCGCATAGTTAAAGCAATGGTATTCCCAGTAGTAACATATGGCTGTGAGAGCTGGACCATAAGGAAGGCTGAGAGAAGGAAGATAGATGCTTTTGAACTGTGGTGTTGGAGGAAAATCCTGAGAGTGCCTTGGACTGCAAGAAGATCAAACCAGTTCATACTCCAGGAAATAAAGCCAGACTGCTCACTTGAGGGAACGATATTAAAGGCAAAACTGAAATACTTTGGCCACAGAAGACAGGACACCCTGGAGAAGATGCTGCTGCTAGGGAGAGTGGAAGGCAAAAGGAAGAGGCGCCAACCAAGGGCAAGATGGATAGATGATATTCTAGAGGTGACAGACTCGTCCCTGGGGGAGCTGGGGGTGGCGATGTCCGATAGGAAGCTCTGGCATGGGCTGGTCCATGAAGTCACGAAGAGTCGGAAGCGACTGAACAAATAAACAATAGATTTATGGCATCCTTATCAGATAAAACACCTACAAGGTCATTTTGGACTGAAATAGTTAGACATCTGTCAACATGTTAGACTGTACCTGGCAGTCCAAACACACTGTTCATGTGTCCCCCAGAAAATTGAAAACTTGTGCAATAGAATGGGACCTCTTATTTCATTAACTATTAGTGATGATGGAAGGGTGTAGAGAACCATGGAGATGACCTTGGCAAAAGCGTGCAAAGACCATTAGCAAAACATGAATTAAACTTAGGAAGACAAGATAATGTAAAAAAGAAACTTAACGTTGTCCCACCTTGATTCCCTTTGGTATAAGGAGGGAAGGGGACACACTGTGAGGCTTTCAAGATTGATGTCAACCCCCTGAGGTAGTCCAGGTCAGGAAACAGACTGCATAAGAAATACTGGAACTCTACTTTATTGGTATAGGCTATAATAAAAGACTCCTGGAAGCCTGGCAGTGTTTCCTCTTCCCTCCCTCTTATACCAAAGAGAGTCAAGGTAGGGCAACTTTCTTTCTCATGCTATCTTGTCTTCCTGAGCTTGTTTTGCTAATGGCCTTTGCATGCCTTCCCCAAGATCATCTCTGGGGTTCACTACAATGGGACACTGTAACCAACAAGCAAAATCTGCAAGAAAAGGTCATGTTAGGGTTTGGCCCTGTTCAAGACGTTTTCTCTTTACTTCATTCCCAGGTCCAGTTTTGCTTTTATTGATGGTCACAGCAACCTCAAGCCACTAAATCCAAAACTGGGCTCTTTGGGAGGTGTGTAATGCTTTTGATTTTATCAGCACCACCAATATTGTTTTATTGGTATTTCCACATATTTCTCCACAGGCATTCTGTCAAAATTAGAAGTGGTGGATGGCTGCCACTCAGGATTTTGTTTGGAGTGGTGCCCATCTGTTGAGAGATATATACTAGAATATGCTGCTAGGGGTGATTAAGGAGCACCCTGAGAGTATAGAAGGAAGATAGGATAGTGTATTCCCAGTCATGCCCACCTCAAACAAAATGGTGAAAAAGCAAACACCTTCTGGGTGCATGCTCACAGCATTTTCTTCAAATACTAGATGCATCCACCATTCCCAAAAAGTTGCCTACCATTGGAATAGCCCAATTTATCAGCACTGAGGCACACATTATTTCCTTCCTTATGTTTTCCTTATAGTTTTTAAAGGAATGTTCTTGTGAAACCTTTCTTTGTTCTTTCCTAGTATATTTTGCTGCTATTATGCTTAGAAAGAATTGCTGTATCCTTGCCCCATAGAGGGAGGCAATAGCTTGACAATTTCTAATGCTGCCATTAGAACTTCCTGCATGAAGCTCCTTTATATGATATATTTCTTGAGGGCAAACCGTATATGCACCTTAAACTATTAGAAAGGTGGTGGCAAAATACATGGCTTGCATGCAAAAATTCTTAGGATTGAACTTGGGTTAGAGTTCCAACAATGTAGGGAAAGACCTGCTTTTGAAACTCTGGAAAATCATTATTAGTCAGTGAGCTAGATGGACTATTAAGACAGCTTGATATATTCTCATCTCCTGTTCTGTCTTGCCTGGAGAAGAAAAGGTCACTTTTCTTGTCTTCTGACTGGTAACAGAAAATTCTCCTGTCAATGAGCCAAAAAGTAGCAACAATGTTTCAATAGCATGGAAGTATCTCAGTTGGAAGCAGGACCACAGTTTCAATGAAGTCAACAGATTATAATTTGAGATCAACCAAGGCTCATGCAATAGCAGTCTGCTAAATTAATTCTACAAACCAGTCCTTATGAAAATATTAGTTTACTCTTCAGTGACTTTTCTTGTCTTCTGACTGGTAACAGAAAATTCTTCGGTCAATGAGCCAAAAAGTAGTGGCAACGTTTCAACAGTATGTAAGTATCTCAGTTGGAAGCAGGACCACAGTTCTGATGAGGTCAACAGATTGTAATTTGAGACCAACCAAGGCTCACACAATAGCAGTCTGCTAAATTAATTCTACAAGCCAATCGTTATGAAAATATTAGTTTACTCTTCAGTCTGAACAAATGTGGAATAAAGCGATTCTCCCCAAATCCACAGGTCCTACATCTTCTTCTTTTTTAAACAAAATACAATTAAGAATGCCAAATTGAGGATGCCCATTAATATTTATAAGGTTAAATAATTGATGTTAATAGAAATGGAAAATTAAAAGCATTTTATATGTAAAGGAGAAAAGAGCACAGAAAATGAACCATGCTCTTCAACCTATATCTCCTTAACTAGAGATCATATAGGAAGCTTATTAGCTTAACAGCAGGACTACTTGATGGACCCAGCACTCTGTAACAGCTTTTTCCAATGTGATGGCTTCTGTATTCTAGTCCCATAAATCCCAAGCAAGGAAAACTGAAATCTGAAAGACACCAGGTTTAGGAATAGTGTGAAAGTTGAAGGATTATGTTTAGCTTTAAGGATCTCTGTGCACACCGATTTTGGTTGGTGGACAATGGCCAAAATTGCACAGGCTAGTATCATGAAAGTAAGCTACTCTTATATTGACATTTCATTTGCATAAACATGGAAGATGTCAAGTCACAGCTGGTAAGTAGGTTTAAATCAGCATGCAATTTCATTAAAAATATAAACAGTTTATTAAGTTTTCACAATTGTAATTACAAAGCCTTCTGTAAAATTTCAGCTCTGCATCAACGAAATAGCATCCTGTTTTATCTTCTATTCATAGACATGCTAACTATTCTAAGGCAGTTAGGAACTCTTAGAGATATTCAGCAATATTCTTAATTGCACATTGTTAATCCTGTATTATGTATAAACAATAAAGGCAGCCTGTCAAAGGTAATGAAATGGGGAAGCAGGGAGGAGCGGAACTGGCCAAATGGATTGTGAAATGTGAAAGAAAGAAAAAAGTGACAAATTCCACAAACACTGCAAAATCTTTAATACTTTAATGTAACGTATCCTCATTTCTTTTAGGCCCATCTGCCAAAATGAATTTCTGTAACTGGTAATATATACAACCAGGCAAACACAACAGCAAACCAAAAAAGAACCTTCCACAAAATAAATAATCATCACTGAAGCCCTCAAAGAAATCAACTCACTTTTATATTGCGATAAAATATTGTTGTATTTGATCCAGAAGCAAGTGACTGGTTATTCATTATTGCTGAAATAACCGTATTGGAAATGAAATAAATAAATCCTCCAGTTATTGATAAATGGCTGTCAAGAATATAAGTTATGGTTAAACTCACTAATAAAAATTGAATGTGAGAAAGACACACAACAGTATCATCTATTAGATCAAGGGTTTTCAAACTTTTTCAGGCCACAGAACCTATTGGTTAAAAAATATACATTTTGGAGAATGCCACAGTATCCAACAGGTTGGAAGAGGTCAATCTACCTTTCAATACCTAAAAAAGAAGGCTTAACAGAGTGAGCAAACTATTGTACAATATCCCTAATTTCACATGACAGCAAAATAATGTTTGGATCATCCAGTGCAGATTATAACCGTACTTAGAAAATGGATGCCAGATCTTCAAGCTGGCTTTAGAAAAGGCTGAGGAACATGAGACATTATTGCTGATGCACGCTGGATAGTTGCAAAACCCAAAGGATACAAAAAACAGCTTAAAAGGCCAAAATACCCCTTCAGAAAACTTTTATGTATTCTATTGCAATTAGGAGTGTGGGAGAAAGTATTCCTGTATTCCAGATTAAATGTTCACATGGACAGGACAATATATGCAAAAATGTCATTTCTAAGAACAAATAATATATTTTCAAGGCAGTAGATTTTTTACAATCTCTCTCTTGCTCTTCCTCCCGAAGCAAGCAAATAAAATTGATATTCCTTTCTCAACTTTTACTGGCAAAAATACGATGCTCTTGGATTCAACAGGAGACAACCAGATGCTTCTTGGAATCCAAAAGTAGATTATGAAGCAGGACCTGAAAATTACAGTACTTCTCAACAGAGAGCACCCACTTAGATCTCATTGTTACCCACCAGGGAGAGATTAATGCAATTGAGTGGGATTTTTTTTCCTTAAAACGCAGGTGCCACATTTAAGATATAAATAATAAAATGTAACTTTTATAAGTTAATGCTTCGTTCTGTAAAAAGTATTTGTTTGTTTTTTAATTTGCCAAAGTAAGAGGCATAGACAGGTTTGACTGCCAGTTAAGGGCAGGGAAAGAATGCAGAGTTCTTCACACAAGATGCAGAGAAGAGCTTTCATCGATCAAACCATTAAGAAAGAGAAGTTTGATCAACAAAGTACTTTTTGGATAATCAGATTCAGAAAGCAAAAGAGAATGGGATACTCCTTCTGAATGGGTCTTTCTAATAGATGTCCTTTCCACCTTTCTCATCCAAGGTCTAACCATGTTTATTTTCATTCATACAGTTAAGTCCCAGCATTGGGTAGACCTTCCAATTGTCAAAATATATTCTGTTAATTTGCTATGTCCCCATGAAATTGCTGTGGGATATTTTAAAGGCCATATTGATTTTCAGCACATTTGGGACTGGATTTAAAAGAAACCTGGCTTTAAGAAGGCATATGATCTTGAAAACACAGACCTTTAGAGATGGATCAAGCCATGTCCCTTTCAAAACCCAGGTGCAAAATAGCAGTTGCAAGAGATGATCACCACTAATGCACAAAAAATGGGTGTCAGAAAAGAAGTGTGCAGTACATGTTGGCCTTCTCTGCTGTGGCGCCCACCCTGTGGGAAATCCCCCCCACACACACACACAAAAGTCAAGCTAGCTCCATCCTTGTTATCATTCCATAAGTCCCTCAAGATCTGGTTATGTCACTGGAGATGCTCATAGCTGGCTCCATCATGGTTGATTTTTTTACTCTCTCCATGTGGTTTGTATATTTTAATTTTTATATTAAATTGTTTTTTTCATTTTAATAACTTTTTGTACTTTTATAATGATGTTGTTTTATTGATTGTTGTACACCACCCAGAGTTGCTTCTTGTGAGATGGGTGGCCAAGGTCGGCGGTTCGAAACCGTGCGGCGGGGTGAGCTCCCGTTGCTCGTCCCAGCTCCTGCTCACCTAGCAGTTCGAAAACATGCAAATGTGAGTAGATCAATAGGTACCGCTTCGGCGGGAAGGTAACGGCGTTCTGTGTCATCATGCTGGCCACATGACCACGGACGGGTCCTTACGGACAACGCCGGCTCCAAGGCTTAGAAACGGAGATGAGCACCGCCCCCTAGAGTCGGACACGACTGGACTTTACGTCAAGGGAAACCTTTACCTTTACTTAAATAAATATTAAAAGTGTAATCCTGAAATCCTCAAACATTTCAGCCTCACTGTATTACCACCTTTTAAGAACACCAAAAGATTTTAGAGTCGGAAGCGACTAAATGAATAAACAACAACTGGTGTTGGTCTTTCCACAGTTTTAGCCAAACCATGGATCCCATAGTTTTGTAAAACTAAAATGTTTAAACCTCTACAATTTGAGTAACCTCCTTGTCTGCTTAGCTTATCTAAAAACCCATTCCTACTCTCTTCTTCTCCTTCACAATTTCTTCAGGCTGGAATGGTGACCTTACTTTCCTCCACCCTCTGATGTATGTTATTTTGTTACCCAACATTTTTTTGGTTTTAGACTAGATCCCTGATTCTCAGTTCCTTCTGCTTTCTCCTTCAGCTCTTTCATCAACATCCCAATCTGACAGTCTGGTAAAAACCTTGATGTATGTACAGCTTTGTAGGTTCAGTCTTCCTGTTACCTTAAACCTGAACAAGATCTACAAAGTATCTCTGAGAAAGTAACTTTGGCAGTGCCCTCCTACACCCTGGTATCTAGCAACTACTGGAAAATTAATGCCTTTTTACTGCCTTGTAAAAGTCCTTCAGTGCCTATTTAAAGCTATTTTCAAGTGATTCTATCACAACCACAGCTGCTCTAAGTACCTTAACTACAGGCTTGAACAAACAAGCCATCACAGTGAGGAAAGTTTTACATAACACTTCTGAGGAATCTAAAATGGTACAAAACCCTACTGATACACTGGAGAGTTTTTGTTTTCATTTTGTACAGAGATGGGTAATTTAATTGTAGATCTTTGCTTTTTGCTAGATGATCTCACAGTTGAAGCATACTGCTGAATAATTTCTGCAAGTCAGCAGTAGAAAACTGTGTCAAGTATTAGAAATAGCATAAATATACATAAACATTTCCTTAGAAAGGAATTGGCTCTAGATTGGATGTGCTCTGGAAGACGGATGTCCCACTTAGGGTACAAGAAGAAGAGGCACTGCTTGGTTGTATGTTTCTGGGTGGTAAAATCAGTGGGGATCTGCATTTAGAGCATCTAACAGGAAGCATCTCTGCACAACTGACCACATTTAGAACTGCTAACCTGTCCTTTGTAGTGTTTTGGCACCACTCAAGAGGTGGGCAGAGAGTGGTATTGCAGCAATTAGCTTAATAGGGTCATCAGGTGAATCAAGAGACCCAAAAGAATTCCATCCTGCCTTATAGCAATAGCAACTCTATACTAATGGCTGAGTTTACATCATCCAATCCTCAGATATAGCTTTCAGATGATCTTAGATGGTCCACCTATTTCATGGCTCACCAGCATTAACAGACATGCAGCAGTCTTGGTCTTTCTATTCTTGGTCTTTCTGTTCAGCATAACTGGATATATTTCTCCTCTCCTACACTGTATTACTGCTTCCCCCTACAGCAGACCAGTTTATTTTATTTATTTATTTATTTATTAATCAAATTTATCACCGCCCATCTCCCAAAAGGGACTCTGGGCGGTTTACAATAAAACATAAATAAAAATATAAAACTGTAAAGCAGTATAATACATAATACAATAAATACAATAAAAACCTCAATGGCTGAAAGTTCTTTATGATTTGCAGGCAGAGCTGGGTCCTTCTAAGAAACTAACCATCCCCAGGAATGGCTACTCTCTCTCCTGCCCCAGGCATAATTACAGAACCAGGTCTTTAGCTGTTTCCTAAAGTCCAGGAGGGTTATTTAATTTAAATAACTGGGTTACTGAATGAAACCATTTTCTGAGTTCACACTAGACATTGAACTACAAACTAAGGAAACAGGCTGTGTTCACACAACACCATTAGTCACTAAGAAAACTGAACCAGGCTAATATTAACCAGAGCAAATGCACTGTTTTCATGTGATCTAGTTAAGTATGTTGTATGAACTGCCATTGTGTGCATATGTGTGCTGCTCCATAATACTCCTTAGCACTAGCACTTTGGGCCTGTCTTACAGCACCCTTCTTTGATGTTTCTTAAATTTATCTTGCAATGCAAGAGGATTTTGATGGGCCAAAGCAGTTATATGGACAACCCAAGTAAACATGGCATACAGTACAGAAATTCAGTGACGTGGAGGTAACTTTCCTTCTCCTAGCAGTCAGGGCTAGGAATGTTCTGTTGACCCATGACTCAAGGCTGCCCCAGTCTTGCCTTTTTCAGCCTACTCAAGAGACTACATAAGGCTGAGCAGTGCCTACAATAATACTTGCAAAACATATTGAAAAAGTGCCTACAATAATACTTGCATTATCTCTGTAGGGCCTTCCCCATAGAGTTCCATAACCAACCCAAGCCTAAAACACTGCTTCCACCTCCACAATTCATAAGCAATTATAGGAAAAAAACTTTTCTCAGTTGCTTGAATTTTCAATGAAATGTTCTTCCTTACCAAAAGGGAAAGCAACTGAGGCAAATAATAATAATAAAAAATTCCTAGTATTTTTTTTTTAAAAAGCAAAACCCAAAACACTTGAAGTCTAGGCCCTGGAGGGGAGGAAAGATTTTTTTCCCCTTCATGAAACTTCAAAGTAAGAAGAGAAACACCTTCCATTACTTATGGCTATGCTTTATTTGTTCTGACAACCGAAATCCCACAACTCACAAATGTTCAGGCTTGATGAACAGAGTTAACCTTGGAAACTACTGGACTCTGAAACCAGAGAAATCCAAATTTTAAAAAAAGCAAGTGCTAAAATTCTCCTGGAGAGAAAAGCAAGGAAAACAGGCTTGTCACTACCTTTCAACAAAGATGGAAATCAATCAAGTGTGTTTGCAGAGGTAATCCTTTGGTATTGTAATTCTGAATGGGAAAGAAAAGAGAACCAATCATAAAATAAGGTGCAGTTTTATTTTTAAAAGTGCCACCCATTAAATGGTGAAGAAATCCCTTCATGTATTTTGATATAAAGATCACTCACATGCTTGCTTAGTTTCATTTATTTGTTTGCTTTAAACTTTGCTTTTCTGCTCAAGCTAGGATTAAAGTCAGCTAAGGAAATAAAAATAAACAAAAAATTAAATACATAAAAATTAAATACATAAAAATTAAATACATCTGGGAGAAACAGATGGAAGTGTCCCTGAAGGAGCCAAGCCTTCCAAGTTCCTTGGGGCTATTGACCTGTTCCACCATACCTGGTCTTTCCAAGCCAATAGACGCTGATCTTCTTTGTTCTTCCTATGAATATCACAATAGTTTATGAAATAGGTCTCACATTCTTCTAGTCCAGCAGCATGCTTCTCACAGCAACCTCTGAGAAGTCATTTCATCAGTGCTTGAAAGCATCAACTCATTCCTTGGTTGTTTCATGAGAATTTAGGAGCTTACAGAAAAATCCTACAGATTCCATATAGCTTCATTATCCATGAATTTAAATGCATTCCAACAAGTGGACAGGTTGTCAGGCAGCCCCAAGAACTACAATTCCCACCCCATTACATTCATTTTGATCTTTATATCAGTCTCCCTTTTTTTCTCTGATTTCCAGGGTCCCTGACCCCAGATTCCAGAGTCTCAATTTCCAGAAGCAGAGCTCCTTTTTGGTTTGAATCCAGATTTTATTTGATGGATCACATACCTTCTCTCTGTCTTTCCTTGCACTATCATTACTGTTAGGAAGAGACAGGCAATCCAGCATGAGGGAAATGCTGTACCAATCATGTTGTCGTTTTTCTTGTTGCTTATCATTTTCAGTAATAAAAAACTTCTATCTGCATGATCCAAGTGACTTTCTCCTGATGGAGGGCTCTGCATCATATATTACTACAGAAATAGAAATAGATCTGAATTCATGGAGTGATTTGCAGTGGGTTGGCACAGATTTTTTCATTCCATGTATAGGTTGTTGGCATTAGACTCCAGCTGGGGGTCTTGAAGTGTTGTTGTTGTTGTTATAATTATAAACTTCAAAATCCATAGTTGGATAAAACTATTTAATCCAGCCTATCTAACAGATCCTGTGTCATCCAGCATCCCTTTGGAATATCCTTCCCCTGGAAGTGAGATTGGCTCCCTCCCTCCTGGACTTTAGGAAACAGCTAAAGACCTGGTTCTGTAATTATGCCTGGGGCGGGAGAGAGAGTAGCCATTCCTGGGGATGGTTAGTTTCTTAGAAGGACCCTGTTCTGCTTGCAAATCACAGAGAACTTCCAGCCATCAGGGGTTTTTATCATATTTATTTTATTGCGTATTATAGTGTTTTACAGTTTTATATTTTTATTTATGTTTTATTGTAAACTGCCCAGAGTCCCTTTTGGGAGATGGGCGGTGATAAATTTGATTAATAGATAAATAAATAAATAAATCCTGTCCTCACAGCAGCCAAGAAGTTATGTACCTCCAGGAAACCTGGAAGCTGGACATGAGAAATAGTGACTCTCATTTCTGCTCTTTGGTACTGAAGGTAAGGGATGTACCTAAAATTGAGCTAATACATAAACATCATGAAGAGAAGAAAGGAAACTATTTCATTCCCTTTTAAAACTATACTTGGTGGCCATCACTACAGCTGGTACACATACATTCCATAGTTTATCAACAAAATCTCCCACCATTTAGCTTCTTGGATTGACTGACTGATTATATGCCATCAAGTCAGTGTCAACTCGTAGTGACCATGTAACTAGATAGATTTTCTCCAGGGCTACCTGTCGCCAACTTGGTTCTTCAGGTGTTCTAGGGGATACCCATCATCACTGTAATTAAGTCCATCCACCTTGCTGCTGGTCATCCTCTTCTTCTCTTTCCTTTTTCTCAGCATTATGGACTTCTCCAGAGAGCTAGGTCTTTACATAATGAGTCCAAAGCACGATAATTTAAGCCTGGTCATTTGTGCCCTGGGTTGATACGTTCAATGATCCATTAGTTTTCCTGGCTATCCAAGGTTTTCTCAGGAATTTTTCCAAAACCAAAGTTCAAAACCATCAATGCTTTTTCTATCCTGCTTTTCTATCCTGCGTCCAATTTCTATCCAAGTCCAATTTTCACTTCCATGGAGTGTCATAGGGACAAACACTGCCTTTATGATTCTCATCTTCATAGGTACAGACACATATCTTTTCCAAGGCCTTCATTGCTACTCTACCAATAGGTAATCTGAGGCATATTTCTTGACTACCGGTTCCTTTACTGTTGATAGTTGATCCTAAAAGCAGAAGCTATCCACCACTTCAATACTTCATTGTAAGGCTGATTGTGGTACCTGCTGTCATTAGGCTGGTCTTCATATTTCATCTTAGTCCCATTTTTTCACAATGCTCCTTGACTTTCATTATTAGAGCTTGCAGTTCATTTGCATTTTCAGCTAACAGAGTAATGTTATTAGCAAGCTCAAATTATTGATGTTTCTTCCTCCAATTTTAAAACCATGTTCATCTTCTTCCATATATATATATATATATATATATTTATTCATTCATTCATTCATTCATTCATTCATTCATTCATTCATTCATTCATTCATTCTGTATATAGGTTTCTCATGAGGACAATTAAATGTTCTGGGATTTTAATTTTTCTAAGCACATTCCACACTTTGACATGATTAACACAATCGAAGGCCTTTCTAAAATCAATGACGCACACACTGACCTCTTTTTAGTATTCTTGGCTTTCTTCGGTGTTTTAGCACTGAATTTTTAAAATAAATGAATATAAAATTTATGAATGAATATAAAAATCTAGCATGGTAAAAGTATCAAGGAGACTGGGGGGAAGCAAAGAAGAACGTAATGGACATCTTGCAGATTTGGGGTCCCCAAGTTTTTGTTTTGTTTTTTAGCTGGGGGACACATTTGGAATTTTAAGGCAGCAGTCACAAAGCACTGATTTACCAGAAACCTTCCTGGCATTCTGTACTATCTGTTAAATGTTTGGCAGCTGATGACAACCCAATAGCAAGATTCTGACAGGTTTCTTTAGCCCTTTTATTGAAAGGGAAACTGTTACAGACATTTTGATAACAAGAGCTTCTACTTCTAAGAAACCCCCCCCCCACATCTCTGAGTTCACTTGAGTAGAACTTTCTTCATTCACTTGACAACCACCCTTTGATGAATAAGAGACATTAACTAACCCTTCACCATATTATGGAAGAATCTCCAGATGTTATAAACTTGCAGTATTACCCTTCTTCTTTCCTAGGCTCTGAAAAGACCATTAATCATCTCTGCTACCTTTGCTACTTTTTCCTTGGCAGATAGGTATGAATCCATTTAGTTTTGCTTTGATTCCATTTTTTTTAATGAAAGAAAACCCCCAAACAAACAGGGGAAGCAGTGGTATCTCAGGGCAATAATTTGGGAAGCGAAGCTGTAGCCTATACATAGTGCTTGCTCATTCATTCATTCATTCATTCATTCATTCATTCACTCACTCACTCACTCACTCATTCACTCATTCACTCATTCATTCATTCATTCATTCATCTGATTTGTATTTCATCCTTCCTTCAGGAGTTCAAGGCCCTGTACAATACATTATACAGTGTATGTGCTCCTTCCCCCTATTTTCCCCCAACAACAATCCTGTGAGGAAGGTTGGGCTGAGAAAGAGTGAGTGGTCGAAAGTCACCCAGTGAGTTTCTATAGCTGAAGGTGGGCTAGAACCTGGCTTACCCTGTTCCTAGAGCAGTGTTTCTCAACCTTGGCAACTTTAAGATGTCTGGACTTCAACTCCCAGAATTCCTCAGCCATCATGGGCAATTCTGGGAATTGAAGTCCAGACATCTTAAAGTTGCCAAGGTTGAGAAACACTGTCCTAGAGGAATACTTTCACCACTGTCCCATACTTGTTCTTGGTGCAATTTTTAATAGCTTTAGACCAGCCTTCCAAGCCTTGGCACCTTCCACATGTCCAGATGTCAACTTCCAGAATTCCTTAGCTAGTATAATCACTGCTGAGATACAATTCTAATATATCTGAAGGCATAAGAATGGGGATGTCCAATTTGGCATTTGGTTAGTAAATGGAGAAACATCTTTCCTTAAAAGCTGTTATCCACTGTGATGGCAGAGATGATGATTAATGATGATATTTTCCAGTAGGCTGTCCTTGCCAAGACATGTTTTTTTTCCCCAAATAAACTGCTGCATTCACACAGCCTGCTTGTCAACTATTCAGGCAAAGGGTTCAACTTAACTGTGATGGTTTTTGTTTTTTGTTTTTAATAGATTACAGGTAACTTTTTCCATGTAACATTTTCCTCCTGCTTATTTTCAACTATTTACAAAATCATCCAAAATAAAAAGAAACTAACTCAAAAATGGCATCCTTTTTCTTTTGAAATTTCATTTTTGCAGCATACTGAAAACTGTTTTTAAGGATTAGTTCAATAAAGCAAAGCATCAATCTAATTATTTCTAAGGCCTCAACTACTTGTATGCATGTAATTAAAAATATGCTTTTGCTATGACAATAGAAAGAAGGAGAAATACAGGACTAAGAAATTTAACTATTCATCTCCCAGAAATTTTAACATCAGAAACCAGTTAATGAGCAGTTAAATTACAACATACACAAAATCATGACAGAGAAAAAAAATGCTTACTAATTTGTTTATTCTACTTATATTACTTCTGCTGATCCAACTGAATAGTTAAAGTAGCTTATATTTACATTTTACAAAAATGAACAGATAAAAACAAATTGATTTAAAGACAAACAGAACACATCACTAGCTTTTGAAGATAGAAAGATGCAGCTACAACAAGTGACTTACAACTTAAATGGGACTTTTTTTAAAAGGATCTGTTGAATTAAATTACTCTTTTCTGATCATTTCAATTCATTCCCAGAGGCAGGGAGATTGCATTACTGTCTCCCAAAACAACTGAAAACCATAGTATTTTGTGTTCAAGCTCCCCCTAGAGGGGCTGAAAATTATTACATGTCTCTAGAGCATCCTGCTGGAAAATCCATTACAAATGTGACAAACAATTGTTCTCTTTTTTTTCTATCGATATATCAGAGATAGTTTGCACAAAAAGACACATTGTGGTATCTCAGCACCTGATAAGATTAATGAAAAATGAATGAAAAAAAATGAGTAAAAATACTGACCTAACCAAAATGCACAACTTTTGAGATGATGGGGTTTATGAGGTTTAATCTGCCACAACTCATTCACACATACTGTAAACCGGCCCCAATTCTCCAGAGTCTATTCAGAGCTGTTTGGAGACATCTGGTCTCACAAGGCTAAGCAGGGACAGACCTCATTAATATTCAGAACACCACCAGGAAATCCAAGGATCTATGCAAGTCAGGAAAGTTGAAAAAAGTTCTGGAGGAACAGGAAACCACTTCCATACCTTTTTGTTTTTTGGGGCCATCAAGTCAGTGTTGACTCCTGGCAACCACCTGGACAAGTCCCTGCAGTTTTCTTGGCAAGGTTTTGCAGAAGTGGTTTGCCATTGCCTTCTTCCTAGGGCTGAGAGGGAGTGACTGGCCCAGGGTCACCCAGCTGGCTTTGTGCCCAAGATGGGACTAGAACTCAGGGTCTCTCGGTTTCTAGCCTGATGGCTTAACCACTACACCAAACTGGCTCCATATTACAGCTCAAAAAACTATGTGGACATGTCCGTGAAGTCACTAAGAGTCAAGCATGACTCAGAGGAGACATTCATTTAGAAATGAGTTTCTGATATCCTTACTGAATGTACTTGTTCCTTTTTCTTGTTCCTTTTTATTTTAACATGCACACAAACATTTTGAATTAAAAACAACTTGGGGAATAGCAAGAGAGACAGAGAAAACAGCAATTATATACTAGCAAAAATGAAATGCACAGTTTCTAATCTTTCGAAGAGATGCATACATATTTTAAAACATTCATATTCAATATTTCTATCCTAGGAGACAGTGTATAGATGGAGACAATGTACTAGGAGTTATTTTGTTAACCCAACTAAAAATGAAGACCAAATATGAATAAAATGATTTTTAATTAAAGGTATCTTCAACAATTTCTGCTGCTGTGTTTATCTTTCAGCCATGTTAATTTTCACACTTTTAAACATCACTGATCAAAAGAAATATGTAGTTTAGTTTTCCAGTGTTTTGCTGTGGTCAGTCTGGCAGGCAAAAAAAACAAAATTTGAATTAATTTCATGTATTTCATAATTTTATATGTTCTGGGAAAAATGGGTCATAAAGTGACATTATCATTAATTACTGAAGACTGTTATGCAATATTTTCAATTTCCTCCTAAATTTCCAAACCAAATGGGTAACTCAATGGACACAGCCACCAGGAACATTTACCATTACAATCCCTCCAGCACCATTTACTAAGCCTTTGATTAATACAATGCAATTTTATGTGAATTTCAGATAAACTATACATTATTTCTGTGGCCAATTCTTGTTTTATGGGCAATCCACTTGCTTCAAGCATACTGGTCAATTGGGATAATTAAGGAATTTAATTGTTAGAAATTCCACTTTGTAAAGAATATGCATATGATGGCTTAGCAATGCATCATATTCTGTATTTCCCCGAATTCTTCACTGCAGCTTTCTGCAGGCTGAACACATTAAAATATGCATTTGCATTCATATTTGAATGTGTGTTTGGAGGTGGTCGCTAAACTATAGGTGTTGATTATGATGAAATTGATGATGATTTCTCAAGTTGCATAGACCTACAATCAGAAAAAGACTGATTTGCTCTTTATGCTGAGACTGTCAACTTCACAGATGCTACAACCCCACTAGCTATTTAATGTGTAGTGATACCTTGAGAAGAGGTGCCCTCTAACCAAGGCACTTCATCCAGCGTAGGTGTAACTCTCTGCAATGTTTTCTTGCATTTCTTGAAGTAGGATCAAGAGAAGTCGCTTCTTGGGCTGTATTACTGATACCTGCCCTAAACCTCCCACATGGATTACTAGGATTGCAAGCTGCCATTTTGAATTTCCCAGGATGGTGAGGAGCAATTTTAAGTCAGTTGCATTATGGGAACTTTTAGCTGGCTGGTCTGAGAAAGAGACCTAGGCCGTTGGGCCAGAATGAGCAGAGTCCCTATTTTTAGGAACTGTAATATGCTTCAACCGTATTGGCCATTTAATGTCTATTTGGTTTTAATGATATGTTGGGGTTTTAAAAAAAATTTTAGTTTTGACTTTCTCTTTCTTTCGAGTTGGAAGGCCATATAAATGCAGTAAATAAACAAATACCTTGGTGCTTCACCAGAACAACCTTTCTTCGGGGCCTTTTAGCTTTGGAGCCAGTCAGAGAATTTAGACACTTGTGGCTCTGTCATGTCTCAAGATATGTTGCTATGGAAAGCTACACCATACAGACTGGGTATAGATTGGGTATATAAAGCTACACTATATAGATTGGGTTCTGAGAAGATCCCCTTATGGCATATGAACCTGCCTATTGATAAAGTCATCAGCTGAGCTTCTTCTCTAATGGCAAATGTAAGTGAATTAGATGTGACCAGGGATCCAAGAAAAGGCTTTTCCAAAGAATAATTTCCCTAGGGAGACTGTCTAAGTGTAAACAATGATTCTGGGGGGCACCCACCAAAGATCTTATTATCCAGATCTTTTAAAACATTAAACAGAAGTATTGTTGTCTTGCTACATTAGTGTTTGTTCCTCCATTTCTGCCTGCTCCAAAGATCCGGTTTATAGATTGCATTTTGCATTTTTTAAAATTATTGCCTTTAATCTGGAAAGATACCTTGCTTGCATTTCCTTCTAGAGCGTATCTACCATAGCAGTTCATGTTACGGAATCTGGGGACTGAAAAGGAGAGGGTAAGCCATGTCTGGTGTATTATGCAAAAATGACACAGGAATCCTACTCAGATTTTCCCATTCAGCTTCGCTCATGATTTGTACCAATGGAACAGATGCATAGCTTATGCAACATCATCTTTCTTGTGATTTCATAGAATTATTCTCTTCCACTTCATTTTTGAAATTGCATTGAGATGCAGAAAACATTTTTCATTTGTACTGCTGTACTGCCATTGTGTTTTATTTTTTGCTGGGTATGCTTTATATATTTTTCCTAAGTAAGCCTCCGAGAGTCATTTTGATTGTGGTGGCATAGAAATAGGTTTAATAAATAAATAAACATCCCTGGGAGAACAGGGTCTCAGGTCTCTTTATGAATCAAAGCCTTTAAAAAGGTATGATAGAAAATCGGCAGGTTTGCTCATCTTCTCTCTGTATATTTCACTATTATACCAGAATGTTTTTGTTTTTAGAAACCTTAGTCCCAAAGTAATTCATTTGAGTCACTAAGAGCATAGTTATCTATCTTAATATGCTTCAGGGTAGTGGTAAACAGAGGATACACACTGTGACTGAGAGCAGCCCTCTGGGTCTTAGGAATGTATTATCTGATGAGCCTGTGTTAGCTGGCTGTGCAAGGAATATAAACTGGGAATTTCTTCATGCAAAACATGCAGAATAAAAAAACCCTTCTAAATATTCCTCCCAATTTGGAAGCAGGCAGTGTGGGGAGTCAAGCAGAGGTACACCATGGAGTCTCCTCTGCATTTAGTAATGATTTAAGAAAGGAATACACTTTAATTAAATTAAGAAGTTTTTAACATCTCTATCTTGGATTTTATATTTTTACTTAAGAACATTGCTTTTATTGTATTCTAATCTTTTTTTATTCGAGTTTTATTGTAAACTGCCCAGTGTTGTTCTTTGAGTGAGATGAGCGGTGTCTAAATTCGAAATATAAATTAAACAAATAAACCGGTGAGTGGTAGAACACCATGAAGAAGCAATCTGAATTGCTTTCTTCCAGGAAGTTTTTTACAGCTTCCCAATCTAGCCTCTATAGCCCTTGTATTTCTAGTAGGTTTCAGCTCCAAGCATTAGGCCCTGCTTAGCTTTTTGAGATTATGGGAGAAGTGCAGTGAACTTACCAAAATTCACAGAAAATAGATCAGGAAAGAGCACCCTGCTTCTCCTTCTTCAAATGAGGTACATGTGGCTTCAGAGGATACATGGAAGGCAGGAGGAAGAAGCTAGAACCACTGAAGGATTGAAAGGTAGGACTACATCAGGAATTTAACTCCTGCCTACGTTTAGTGACAGCCAATAAAGAATTCCAATTCCTAATGCCTTTTTTTTAGGAGAGCACTGAAATCCTATGAAACCCACACACAACTTCCAGTTATATCAAGCTTCACCTTTATATATGAAACAAGTTCTCTTCCAAAACCTATGGCACCCATTGGTAAAGCCATAGCTCCTGAATTTGAAATCTCAGCAGATGAGGATCTACTTGTTGGTTACTTTTCTTTGCATCCTGGCTTTTATTCTTAAACCAGGTCCTTTTGTGTCACCCCGCAAAAAAGGCCATCAAAACTATTTTTTTTGAATCACAGAATGACTCCCTGATTGAATTTTCTATTCATCATTCCTTTAAATAGTGTCACATCACACACTGTTTATTTCTTCCTCTCCTCAAACTGCTCCAGGGAATAACATCCATCTTACCAAACTGAGCCCCCACATAAAACAAGTTACTCATAAATGGTGTTCGAATAAATTAAACATGTGCACATCTATTCTAAAATGAAATAGGTCTGATATTGTCATACTTTACCAGTTATGTCATGCTGTTTGAATGACTCACTGTAGATCTGATACTGATTGGGGCAATGTTTCTTCAACCACTTGCACACATCTTGTTGGGTCCAAAGGGCCACCGGCTTTGTCAGCTTCACAATATGAAACTGGAAATATAGAACAAGAAGTTAACCAGAAGCTAAACCAGTGATTTTTCGCACACTTCACAAATCCATGTGCATTTTTTGCACCACCATGAGCCAAGAGGCTGAAACCCTGCAGAGCTAAGTTTTCTACTTTGCACAAAAGGGTCAATAATGAAGGGATTAATTATGATTAATCTGATACTTCTAAATGTGGCTAGCAATTAATAAACCATGGATATCGGAGATATTTCAGACTCCGAAGGCAGGTGAGAAAATCTCAAATGCAGTTCAAGGAACAATTTGGGTGATCAGCAAACACCTCAGACTCATCTGTCGATTCTCTTTAAGCTGCAAAGGAAACGCTGGATGCTGAAACATCAGCCTTTGGGAAGCTAATCTCAGTGATGTGCATAGTTGTCTTCTCATTCAAGAGTCCTTGGCAATAATAGCTCTGGGGGGGATGTCTGTCCATCAGACCCTCTCTGGGTTCTAGAACCTCCTGGTCCTTACACGCATGGATTAATAATAAGAGTTAGGGCTGCACCCATCTGCTTCATGGCACCTGGCAGAATTTGGGGGAGGGTGTCCTTGAGAAAAAGAAGCAGATTGCACTGGGGTTTTTGCCTTTCCAAAACTGGGAAGTAATGGCCTTAGCCCTGCTTTTGTGAAATATTGCTGCTGGGATGGCCATATCACTAAAGCAGGGTTCACGTGGTTGGGAAGTGGCTGGGGAATTTTGGGAGTTGAAGTCCACGCATCTTAAAATTGCTAAGGTTGAGACACACTGCACTAAAACAATCTTAGCTGATTAATGGATGAGTTTTGGGCAACTGATTAAGGCAACTGATTAATTCCTATAATTCTGTATAGGAAACTACTGTTGAAAAAAAAAGAAATGGTCTTTTCTCTCTTTTTTTTTTTTTGATGAAGCATCTGCACACCACAATAAGTACCCAACTGAAAAGGTGGGGAGAACCTTCCTGCGGAGAAAAAAAGAGGGGGGAGAAATGCTCCCTTCTCAGACACAGTTGGTATCTGCAATTTTCAGTGATGCTTTTCGCTACCATCGCTGTGGAGTTCACCCTGAGCATTTGAGACGAGCCAGGCAGTGGTAGAATACACAATGCAGGGCTGTTTAGACAAATACTCTGACCCCATAGCAAAGCAGTTTCCTTTGTTCCTGACTCAGGAAGAACATGAGTAAATGACAAATGGGTGAAGAAATCTTGCCTGGAAAGCAGAGAACAAAATCACCAGGGCACAATAATGAAGAGAGAGAACACTGAAACAAAAACTATGGAAAGTTGCAGAACCACAGATTTAAGAAGGTTAAAAGCTTTAGGAAGCTGGTGGGGATGGGGGAGGTTGGGGAGGAATAAGACATAAAGGATGATCCTTTGCTCCTTTATTCCTTTCTTAGTTGTCTTCTGTTTTTGAGGGATCGAGGAGCAGAAATGGTGTCAGTGTGGAAGTTCCTAGAGCCACAATGGAAAAAAACTAGGGAAGGAATGAGAATTGGCCAGAGCTTTTCCCCAGTCCTGGGGCAAGAGTCAAGAAATCTTCTCAACCATGCTGGAATACACATGAAGCACTGTATAGGTGAAAAACAGTAAGCAAAATTCTGACCACAGTATCATGAAATCGTAGAGTTGGAAGGGACCTTTGAAGTCAATGTGCCCAAACCCATGCTTAGTGCAGGATCCACTGGAGCATCTCTGACAAATGACCATCCAGCCTCTTTTTTGAAGATCTCCAGGGAGGAAGAACTCACCATATGACAGCTTCTTCCACTGGCTGACAGCTCGCACAGGAAGTTCCTCCTAATGTCTAGACTAAGCTAGAGGCTTCCATGTAATTTTAACTCATGGGATTTGGTTCTGCCCAGTGGACAGTGGAATAATTGCTTCCTGTGATCTGGACTTTTCCTGTAATGCATCCCAAAATAGCTTTTATCTGTTTAGCAGCTGTATCACACTGCTGGCTCATGTTTAACTTGTGGTTGATAAGGATGCCCAGATGGATCTTTTTCACATATACTATCACCAATCCAAGTCTCTCCCCATCCTATACTTGTACCTTGAGTTTTTCCTACTCAGACATAGAACTTGACATTTCTCTCCATTAAATTCCACACTATTCATTTCAGCAAATTTATCACACCTTAATTAAAATACAGGGCCTATTCCAGCCTTCTGGTTGCTCATTTATCCTTTACCACTAGAATCTACTGAATACAGACACAAGTTATAATATGCAGATGCATTTCAAATATCCCAGACAAATTTTATGGAATTCTCAGAAGTCACACACAATGTGTGTTTTTTAGAAATAAATCAATAAACACTAAAAACTTCACATCAATTAATGTGAATAAAAAATTATAGGATGTATTAATGTGGCCCCACAAAATTTATCTCTTTGGGGGCGGGGGGACTTCTGGATCATTCCCCAAGTCCCTATATCTTTTAAGTAATTAAATCTTCTGCTTATCTATCTCTCCATTCTCTCTCACATCCATGTATCTCTTTTAGATTGTAAGGCACTTGGGAGAAGGACCTGGCATAGCTGTTTTTGGTAAAGCACTATAATTTTATTTAATATTATGACCAACCTTATTATTTCTGTCCCTAGAACAACTCAACAAATAAATAAAAATAAAAATATCACATCATTACTTCTTTAATAACCTGAAAAATATACTGGGTGGCCTAGATGTCAGCCCTTCAAGGTAGTCCAGACAGGAAGCCAAAAGCATGAGTACCAACTACCTTTATTGTGAAGTTATAGTAAGAGCAAGTCTGAATATGCCTCCCCGCTCCCTTTATCTTTGGGAGAACTAGGGCGGGTCCGTCTGAGATGCTTTCTCCACCCCCATTCCTTCTCTGGGCTGAGATATCTCTTGTCAGACCATTGTCCAGGCTGTGGCTCTTCCTCCTGTTTTCCAAGGTTATTCTCACAGCCCATTAACATCAAATTAGGAATTAACGAGAAGTGAATTGAGAAACAAATTCTCAGAATACTGAGAAATTATTTAGATTAGACATCAAATGGCTGCTTTTCACCAAATTCCAACCATTATTTCTAAAGTGCCATCTATACATACAAATTAGCATGTGTACTGTTTATGCATATTTTTATTCTCTGAGTGTATATTTCTATTTCTCTCTCTCTCGCAACGACTGACCAACCTAATCCCAGATCATCTTAGTAAATGGCAGCCCCTAGCCAATCTTGACTGATCTTGAAAAGATGAGCAGAGCCAGATCTAGTTAATACTAAGAGGGGAGACCACCCAATAATCTTGGGGCTGTAGGCTAGACTGGGAAGTCAAGAAAACATTCCTAAGGAAAGCAATGGCAACCCCTTTTCGTACTGTTGCCACTGAGTATCTGAGAAACCTCTGAGTCTGGCAGCCCGGCTAAGGCATTTAAAGTTGGGGGCTGGAGATTTACAGCCAAGTGCTGGTCCAGGCAATTGCCAAGAAGACTGTATGGATGCATCTACATAGGAGCCTGGATTTGAATTTGACCCAAGGGTGTCTTTACCTAAACTCAAATCACAAAACATTATAAAAATGAGTGCCAGTATTTAAAGTTGTGCTCAGAAATGGACCAGCAGCCAGCACTGTTGTTTAAGAATTTTAAAAAGGTTCCAGTGAGTGCTCAGGGGAAAATAGGGAATCGTGCCAAAGTACTAAGTATGCATTCATGTTCACAAGTCTGCTTGGGCTGGATTACAGTATTCTGTAGATTAAAGCCATGAGCCAGTTAAGCTCCTCTGCAACATAATTATTATAGTCCATATAGCACTTCCTGTTTCTTCCCCTTTCCTACATGTAGCAGTTAAAGGAACAAACTTCTTACTTTAAACTGAGCCAAGATTCCTAATAATGCACTAGAAATATGGATTCTCCCCATACTATTTAAGAAATCATCTCTTTACAAAACAGAGCCACACCTTCCTATGAAGCAGTGCCAGATGATATAAATTATTGCTGCATTACACAGCAGGAAGAGGGTGGTAACTGAATATGTAACTGAAGTTGCCAACACATACAGATTTAATAGTGTAAGAACTCATCTAAACAGCCTGATTTCCACAGCATGAAGACACCCCACTTACCATTTGCCAAGAACATGTCCTCATAACAAATCCCCCATCTCATAAGCAACTCATTACTTAGGCATTGTAAAGCTGGTCCAAGGTGTACAGGCACAATTATTTAGGCATTGTAAAGCTGGTCCAAGGTGTACAGGCACAAAATACAGATATTTTTCCAGTTAACGTAGCAGACCACCTGTCATGTGGACATTCGAAGTCACATGGAAGAGTTGTCTTGGGTGGTTGGAGACCTGCTGGCCTCCAATTGGCCCACATAGGATTGTCTACTCCCATCTAGCTCCTGTGTGCTAGGCTTCCGTAACCAATTTTGCTGCAGCTGCCCTACAATCTTTTACTGTTGCTCTATGATCTGAGAAACAGAAACTTCTACCAGAAGGAATGCTTTGTAGTTGCATTTGTATAGACAATGTGTATAGAAGGCAACAACCACCAAATGCCAGATCCTGCATTCCTCAGCTCTTCTATTCTGCAAAAAAGCAGCCTTAGAACCTGGAGATCCCAAAGACTTGAGTATGGAAGATGGAAGAAGGGATGTGAACAGTCTTTAGCTGCTGCCCTGGCAATGACACAAAAGTGACCCCCACTGAGTCTATTGGATTCCCTGTCCCAAGATTGGAATCTCAGTGGAAAAAAACAAGCCAAGCCAAGCCACACACACCACGCCACGCCACACCAAGCCAAGCCTGTCATTCCCTCTTCTTTGAAAAGAAACCAGGATGGACAACACAGACATTTTCAACTTCTTAAATGAAGGTCCAATTTAAGTGCAAGCCTGGGTTCAAGGGCTAGGATCAATTTTGTTCCAACTAGTCCCCTAAATGAAAGCCAGTATGGTGTAGTGTTTAAAGCACTGGGCTAGAAACGAGGAGACTGTGAGTTCTAGTCCTGCCTTAGGCACGAGGCCAGCTAGGTGACCTTGGGCTAGTCATACCATCTCAGCCCCAGGAAGGAGGCAATGGCAAACCACTTCTGAAGTCTTGCCAAGAAAAATGCAGCGACTAGTTGAGGCAGTCGCCAGGAGTCAACAATGACTCAAAGGCATACCCACACACTCACAAACGGTTCTCTAAATTGACTTGGGCAACTGGACAATCACACCAAAGCATATGAATGAGAGTTTTCTAATTCTTTTGTCTCCTACACTGAGCAAGGGGAGACTCACGAAGTATGAGGTGGGAATTAAATGCTTCCAAACTCCATGCAAGAGAAACAAATTAATCACCCCATTTATTCCTCTCTTTGTGCACACAAGTTTTAAATTTTATTACTTTTATTGTTTCAATTTATTGTATAGTGACTCATTAGTGCCCCATCATCATTGTTAATGCTGTAATTTTAAGTAGCTATTCTATAACTATCTCTTAATCTATTATGGGATGTTAAATTATAAGGCATTCTTGAATCAGACACTGCAGTCAAATTAATCATTCTGGACCACAATATTGCTTGAAACCATTTTTTGGAGGTCAAGTCATGCTAGACAGATAATATATTCTGATGATATTTACCAAACAACCCAATGTTAATTTCTTGCTTTCCTAATGTGCCCATTTCAAGATCCAGCCATTAACTGTACGCTGCCTCAAATTACTATCCTCGTATTAAAAGCTAGTGTTTTTCATCTTCTGTTAATTTTAGCCAACTTGTAAATTCTGCACATTGCCAAAACAACAGACAATACCATGATGAGCAAACATTTCTTCAGCTGTATACAGTCAAGGTTATTTTTAATCAGACTATGCAGTTTACTTGCAATATTGATTATCTGAATTTCATACATCAGATTCAGAAGGAGATTTAATTGGATTGGTTTCTTACTTAGAGGTGCTGGAGAACTCTGAGTCTTGTTGGGCTTCAGCTCTTTCTCTTTTTACCATTTCCAGTCTATGTTCTGCTTTGCTGCTAACCAGCTGTTTCACAGCTGTCAGATGCCCCCTTGGCCCCCTCCCCTTCAAACTGAATTGCATTATCGAGGAGAGTATGGAAGATTCCAGATGGTGGGGGACTAATGCTGTTAAAGTACAACCAAGGCACCAGATTGGGGATTTGTGCAGGGCATGGCATTGCATAGAAAAAGCAATTGTTTTCTTTGCAGGCTGTACTAAGTATTCCAGCTACAATATCTAGAATGACATAATGAAGAGATCAGTGCTAGTCTATGCCCACCATTTACCATAGATAAGGAGTTGGGAGGATACACCAAGTGTGGGTGGAGATTCATTTCTTTGCAAGACTGTGCTGCAAAATAATCACGTTTACTTAGTAATAGTAGAGATCTTCAAAACAGAGGCTCTATAACCATTACTGAGTAGGCTGATCAGTTTCCTGACCTCCACAACATTCCTCATGTAGTATTCTTGGTAGTCATTGTAGGCCCTCCATCACTACTGTATTATAAAGAGGCAAGAACTAACAGGGAAATATTCTAGGGGCTAATTTGTAGGGAGTATGACCCAATCAGAATCAAATCTTTATTACGGTCATAGACCAGCATAAGGAGGATGGGGTACAGTTAATTAAAAAGCATAGAAGATATACTAGAGTCTAAAAAAAAAATTATGAAAAGCTAGAAGATATTTTAAAATATATGTATTAAAAAAGAAAGTATATGTAAAAAACAAGAGTCTAAAAGGATCTAAAAGGAGGGGTAGGAGCATTAGATGTGTGTAGGGGAGCATAAAGATTAGTATGTGGAAGACTATATCTATCAAATTACAGAGCACACTAGCATGGCTCTAGAAGTTCATTAAGTCTCGTTTATGGCACAGGTCATCATCCAACAAATTTTAAGCACTGCTGCGCAGAACCTGGCAGCCTTGTATGTTGTAGCAGGTTGGTATCGGAAAGCAGCAGGGAGGTGTAGAATCATCCTGTGCACTCTGGGTATTTATGCAGTGATGGTGAAATGAGGCTAGTATGAATGTCTTTGTAATACAGGCACTGGAGAAGCACATGCTCTGTTGCTTCTGTGTGTCCAGAGTCACAGGGGCATTGTTTCTCCAGATAAGGAATCTTCCTGTATCGGCCTTCAAGGACAGCTGAGGAGAGGGCGTGACATCGTGCCAGAGTAAAGGCCCTCTAAGTATGCCATAGGGGAGGCAAAATACCTGCTGGATTCACTGGCAATGAACCTTTAGCAAGGTTGGGGACCTGGCTAAAACCACTTGGCACTCTGTGTCTGCTACACACTGTTTAATGAGTGCTTTGGCCTGATCATATCCAGTGCTGAGTAGAAGACCTGGAGAGAAGCCCAAGGATGAGATTTTAGTTGCCACTGCCTGTTTCCATATGGATTGAAGATCATCCCTCATAATTAATGGGGCAAGACCAAGGGGGGAAAAAAGGATAGACTGAGCCAATAGTTGAGTGTGGTCACCCACACTCCAGCCTCCACTTTCACAGGGTGGCATTAGAGACACATTCTGGGACTTTAAGGGCTGATCTTAGAAATTTGGATTATACAAGTTCTAACGGTGCAAAATTGAAGAAGGCGCCCAGCTGGGCACCATAAAGCAGCTGTGCTATTGATTTGGCTTCAAATAATTTGAGTGCTGCAAGTATATAGTGACCCCCTCTTGTCTTAAGGAATTTAAGGATGGCAGATGAGCTCCGGGCATTTTCAGCAACATAGTCCCTGTGAGCTTTCCTACTGCCAGCAGAATGGAAGACTACCCCAGGTATTTAAAACAGGAAACCTGATCAATCTTGCAGCCATCTATGCTTCAGGAGTGGCTCTTGGGCCTTTTGGCAAATGCCATGATTTTAGTTTTCTGACAATTGAGTTCTACCTGGTCTTCCTTGCAGTACTATGTTGGTGCTCTCAGTGCCTTTTTAAGACCAACAGGTGTACTCGAAAGTACTGCTGCATCGTCTGCCTAGAGTAGAATAAAGATGTGTCTTCCAGCAAGTTTGGGGGAGTGAAAGTTTGTGTTGAGGAGATAGCCCACCATGGAGAGGAATATGACCTTGTTCAAGCACTTGAACCCTGGCGCAAACCTCATTGCTGCATTCCCCACCACTTCTTGTCTCTGAGTAAAGCAGACTGAGTTCCAACAATCTGCTTTGGAGTGGAGTAAATCACTGATTCATTTTGGATAGAAGAGTGGTGACTTAAAATCTGGAACTCAACCCCTCTGCCTGGGGAGCCTGCCAATCTCTATTTAAAGTAACAATCTGCTGGATATCTTGTTCAGTTCTGCACATAATGGTTTCTTCTTCTTTGCCTGTATAAGAATATGTGTTTTTTTTCATGCAAGGCTGTTTTAAATGTTCCCATTATGCATGAATATAGATGCTGCAAGGCAAACTTCTTTAAAGCAATTTCAAGTCATGACTGTTTTACACATCCAGAGGAAACCAAATTTTTGCTCTTTCACTATGCTTTGAAGGATACAACAGGAAAGTCATAATGAAATGGTCATGGTACAGAAATTCTATATTTTCAATAGCAGGCAAACTTATTTTCAATATCAGTTTCATTTTCTGCCCAATTTTGCATCAGGACTTTGCTTTGCTTTAGTTTTTCTGCATGATCAGTTATCTTCAGTTAGCAAATACTTAACTGTTTAAATCAGTGTTTCTCAATCTCAGCACCTTTAAAATGTGTGGACTTCTGGCCGGGGAATTCTGGGAGTTGAAGTCCACACATCTTAAAGGCTCTGACATTGAGAAACACTGGTTTATATTATAAAATCATAGAGCTTGAAGAGGACTATTTAGGCCACTGAGCACTTTCTGCTCAGAGCAGTAATTTTCATCAAACCATCCCTAACAGAGAATATCCACTTCTGCTTGAACACAACCAGCAAAGAAAAACCTATCAACTCACTAGACAATTGGTTCCACCATAGAATTGCTCTTATCGTTGAACTGTTTTATTATTAGGAATGTTTTCCTAATATTTGGTCATAATTTACCTTCTTGTAACTCAAGACTATTGTTCTGTGTCCTATACTCTGATTCAATAGAGAACGGTCATAACCTTTTTTTGGTGTGACATTCCTAAACATTTGTTTGCAGGATTAAATAGAAGTGATAGCAAAGGAAGTCTTTTTTTAAATTTCATTTTCGTTGATAGAGTAGATGGTGCAGTAATACATGTCAGGATGCAAAACTGAGATGGAGCTTTGAAATCACTATCAGTGCAAACTGTGAGAGCAGAATGAAGTCGATGGAGAAAACCAAGGGAAGATAGTAAGATTCCCCAACAGAATGACATGTAGCAAAAGATGTTCAGCCAGCCTTACTAATCAGGTATAGTGGTCGCCCTTTCTTTTGCACTATTTGAAGTGAGAGCATTATGCCAAGTGTGAAAAGTCCAAGCTTTTCCATCCAGAAAACACCACTGCTCCATCCTTTTGCAGGATTTTTAAAGGCAGCGCAGGAGAATTTTTGCACTACTTTCGATTCTAGTTGTAAGTCCAGAGTCATATGGAAGTTGGGCAGCAGTTAAGTTAAGTTACTGTATGCCCTGCCTCTGCCTGGGTGCGTGGCTCAAAGTGAGAGCATTGGCTAATTCCACACCCTGGAAATGGCCCAGTGGTTAGGGTTAAGGACCATCAACATTCAGAACAAGGATATTCTATATTCTGGTCTCAATCTGCTTGTGATTGAGCAGTGCTGGGATACAAAGTGCAGATCTCCAGTCTAAGAGGGATAGTACTTGGAATATGTCCAATAGTTCAGTCTATATACTGTACATACATTCCAACTTTTTTTTTGCTATTAATACAAAGACATCAAATTCAAAAGAATAAAGTCTAGTGGCTATTAAAGTTTTAAAATGCAGTCCATTAGCAACCCTCTAAAGAGAAAACAACTAAGCCTTTATGCCTTAAGCATAAATACATTCTTAGTGATAAATTAATGCTGAAGTGTCAGAATACTTACTAGAAACTACTTGAACTGTTGTTATACTCTACAGTCCTTCTCCTCAAGGACTTGTACCTTGGTTTTTCCTTGCCTTTTTAAAAAAAAGCATTGATTTTTCTCTCTCAGAAAAAATCTCATGTTCTGGAAGTTAAAAATAGATGCCATTTTAAAAGTAGCTATGTGGCTGTTTTTAACAGGAAATGGCCTTGTGTAGGATCCCTGAGTACAGTGTAGGTTAGCCTGAAAGTGCATTTTTATTTTAATGAACCCCAGGGAATTGAAGCTCTGCCTTTCTTATAATGACAGCACAGTTTTCCCACACCTCCACTTAAAAGGACATCTCCTATTGCTTGGCCCAAAAGACCATATCATAAGCAAAGCCAACCAATCTCAAGGTTAATGGGACAATTGCTCTGGTATAACCCCATAGAGCAGTGATAGGTAATCTTTTGCAGGTTGGAGACATTTTTAATTATTTAAGGGAGAGAAACTGAGGGCTTCAGAGGTTGGAGCAATAATGGAAAGTGGAGAGAATTGTCATGCATGTTACTAATTCTAGAGTTACTGAATATAAAAAAGCTTATGTAGTGACTCTCTGGGACACCACCTCTTCCGTGCAACCATGAAGATCTGCAGGAGAATACCTTTTTGCAGATCCCCTTTCTGTCTTCCTGGCAAGCAGGAAAATCCTTCCTCAGGAGCTCTTTTGGACCTTACATCATCTCAGTATTTAGAAAAGCCACTAGATTTTTAATAATTAATGTGCTGATTCTTTAATTATTTTTTTAACATTTTCAGTCCTTTTTTTTTTTCATTTTATTAGCTGCTTTGAATATTCACTTCAAGAAAAATGATGATAAATATGTGCCATCCAGTCAGTGATCACACAGAAGGATTTTCTCCAGAATTATCTGTCCCTAATCTGATCTTTCAGATCTTCCAACAGTGCTCCTATTGCCACTGTAACTGGCTCCATCCACCTTGCTGCTGGTCATGCTCTTCTTTTTCCTTCCATCTTTCCCAGTATTACAGACTTCTTAAGAGAGTGATGACTTTCCATAATGTGTCTAAAATATGATAATTTGAGCCTGGTCATTTGTGCCTCAAGTGAGAACTCTGGATTGATTTGTTTGATGATCCATTTGTTTCCTTGGTTATCCATAGTATTCTCAAGAATCTTGTCCAACACCAAAGTTCAAACATGTCAATATTCTTTCCTTCCTACTTCTTCGAAGTCCAACTTTCACTTCCATAACATGTCACACCATTGCCTGCATGATTCTGATCCTTATGGGTATAGACACACCACAGCATCTGTATATCATTTCTAAAGCCTTCATTGCTAATCAACCAAATGCTAGTCTATCAAGAGCTAGCCTATGGCATATTTGACTGCTAGTTACTTTACAGTTGATAATTGATTCTAAAAAACAGAAGCTATCCTCCAGTTGAATATCTTCACTGTCAACTCTAAGGCTAGTTGCTGTATTAGTTGTCATTAGTTTAGTCTTTTTTATATTTAATCTTAGTCCCTTTTTTTCACTCTGCTCCTTGAACTTTAATTATTAGAGCTTGAAGATCATTTGCATTTTCAGCTAACAGAGTAGTGTCATTAGCACAGCACAGGTTATCAATGTTTCTTCCTCCTATTTTACATCCACATCCATCTTCTTCCAATCCATTTTCCCTCAATATACATTTAGCATATTGCTTGAATAAATAAGAAGATATACAGCCTTGTCTCATTCCTTTGTCAATCTGGAGCCAGTCTGTTTCACCATGCTATGTCTAGAGTTCCTCACCTATATGTAGATTTTGCATGAAGATATTATTCTGGGATTCCCATTTTCCTAAGCATGTTGCACTGTTTGATATGGTTGAGACAATCAAAGACCTTTCTATAATCAATGAAGCACATATTGAATTTTTCTTGGTATTCTTTGGCTTCCTCGGTTATCCAGCATGCATCAGCTATAATGTTTCTTATTCAGCTTTTTCTAAAGCTAGCTTGAACATCTAGCATCGACTCTGCATTGGATGATCCAAAGCATTATTTTGCTAGCATGTGAAATTAAGAATATTGTATGATACTCTGCACACTCTGTTAAGTTTTTTTTCTTTGGTACTCAAATGTAGGTTGATCTCTTCCAATACATTCGCAACTGTGTTGTTCTCCAGATTTGCTGACGTAGTTTGGTTAGAACCTTTACAGATGCTTCTTCTGTTTACATATTTCTGTATATATTTTATCAAACCCTGTAGCCTTCTGATTTGGCAATGACCAGAGGGCTGATCTAACTTCATCTTCAAGTACTAGAGGTTCCTTAGTTGTTAACATCTCTGCTACAATACTCCTTCCATCTTTGTTTGATCTTCTTTGAATCAATTACTATATACTGGAATCTGGTTTGGAAGACTTTCCTTGTTTTCATATCTGTTCAAGTCAAATCAAATCAATAAACTGCAGACAGGCAGAATTCAGATTTTCAGGGCTTGGGGATGTTCCCCCCCCACTTTGTTTCTTAAATAATATTTAACCTATTTTAGGCTTATATTAGAGCCAATTTGGTGTAGTGGTTAAGGCATCAGGCTAGAAACCAGGAGACCGTGAGTCCCGCCTTAGGCACAAAGACAGCTGAGTGATCTCGGGCCAGTCACTCTCTCTCAGCCCTAGGAAAGAGGCAAGGAAGAAGGTTAAAAAAAAAAAAAACTTATATTACAATGTTCTTATATTTCCCACCTCAAAACAAAGGGAAATTGGAATTCAGTGATGCAGATCCCACAAATAGAAACAAGGTTCATCAGCTGCAAGTTCTAGATATCTGTGAAGTCACATTTTCAGCTTTATACCAGCAGTTGTAAAACAGAGGACAACTCACATCACCGTGTATAAAACTTTATTTTCTACTGAGAAGAAGTGCACATTCTATCATTAGTCACTGAATATCATCTTCTCTCCCTGAATAATAATTTGCAAGGAAACACACTGGATTTTCTGTAGCTTTCTTACTGATAAAAAGGGATAACCACAAGCAGGTTTCTCATTTATTTATGCTCATCTTCCTTGATCTGTGCTCTCCAAATTGGCTACACCGATTAGGAATGATGAGAATCATTGTCCAACAGGTTTGGAATCACCAGATTTAGTATAGACTGCTAGTTCTTTCACTAAAAACCTAAAAAAAAAATTACTTCAAGTGACTTCCTAAATCACTCCCCCTAGCATACATTTGTTTTCAGAATTGCAACAAAGGTTTCACCTGAACTCTTCAAACGCAATAAAAAATGTCCAGATCACAACCAAATCAGGATGAGGAAGTTAAATCATCATATTTAATATGTGACACTTAATTTCATGCTCTGTTTGTTTCCCTGTGCCAAACAGAATGAAGTCATATCACAGTGCCAAGCAGAAAGAAGTTATATCACAGTTTCAATAATAGTAATAATAAAAACAAAACAAAACAAAAATGGTAGCTTGTGCAATATTTGAATGCATGTTCCAGAGATGGGGAGATCAGCATTCAAGTCCCACACAAATTCTTAATAACCATGCAAAGTTTAACTGATGATTTAATAAAATATTTCTACAGTATTTTCTATAAAATATGCTTTTCCAAGATCAATGTACTCATGGGCATTTCCATATCTTTATTTACTGTTATTTCCTTTCTCTTTAACCCAAGCATCTGTACTTCAAGATGGTAAAGACTTGAAGCAAATTGTGGAGCAGCAAGCAATAATTTGGTTTGTTTGTTTGTTTGTTTATTCATTCATTCATTTATATAGCCGCATATCTCAAACCAGTGACTCTGGGTGGCTAACCATCATAAAAACAGTCAAACAATTAAAACAATACCAAAAATAAAAAAATATATAAATAGCAGCCAAGAGATATGAAAATCTGTCGGTGTTAGCTCAACCATGAAATGGGGCCCTTCGCATATTCGGGGCCCCAGGACCAGGCGCAACCAGGTCTTCAAGGCCTTCTGAAAAGCCAAAAGGGTTGGGGCCATCCTAATCTCAGGAGGGAGAATGTTCCAGAGGGCAGGCACTATGGCAGAAAAGGCATGTCTCCTGGTCTCTGCCAGCTGACATTCCTTGGCTGATGGGACCTGGAGCATGTCCATCCTGCCAGACAGGGTTGGATGGGTAGAAACTGTTAATGTTTTCTACTACAGATTAAGGTTACTATGGTAACTAATCATTTTGGCCGGGTGCAGAGGTTGAATTCAACTGTCCCCTTTTCAGATGTTGATTTTTGCACCTGGGGGGAAAAACTTGCCTGGACTTGTTTTAGTTTCTGTTTCCCTTCTGTGCAGGCATGTAGAGAGTCAAGCTGCTCTCACTGAGAGCCTGACCTTTTAAATATGTTTTGCTTTCTGTAAATAAATTATTTTTATAGAAATGCCTGGTGTGTGACTTTTCTGATCTCTCCTGGGCCAAAGGCTTTCCCAGCAATCTGCCAACAGGTTATGGGCCCAGTAAACAGCCCAGTAAGCCCAGTAAAACCCAGAGAGAATAGAGAGATCAGCTCCACACCTCATGCACAATTTAAAGGCAGGTAGCAAAGACCTGTGAAGATTTTCTTTGGAGCCACCTGGAGATTTTCCAGCAACTGCCGGTCTACAGGACAAAGAAGCCAGCTGAGGTGACTTGCAAAAGAAGGAAGAAGCCATGGCTACCTCCCAGCCCTCAGCGATGCCTCTGGAGCACCTATCAGAGACCAACTATTTGAATTGGGCCCTGAAGATGGAGATGTATCTTCGCAGAGAGAATCTTTGGCTGCCAATTGGTGAGCAAACCCCCCAAAATCCCAGTGCTGAATGGCTGAGACAGGATGAGCGGGCTAGAGCCACCATTATCTTGGGAGTTGAGGACAATCAGCTAGTCCACGTGCGAGGTATGCAGTCTGCAAAGCAACTTTTGAGAGACTTGTATGTAAAGGCAACAGCAGGGAGTAAAGTTACCCTGACAAAAAAGCTGTACAGAGCCTACCTTGCAGAAGGAGATAGCCTTCCTGAGCACCTGCATTATATTCAGCAGCTGTTTGTTGAGTTGCAGGAGAGAGGAATGGAATTTACACCTCTCACAAAATCATATATCCTCCTGTCCTCACTAAATGAAACGTGGGACACACTGAGTTGTACCCTGGAGGCTATGCCTGAAGCAGACCTCACCCCATCGTATGTTACACAGCGCTTACTCGCTGAATGGGAGAAGAGAGAGGAAAGATCCCCCCCCATCTCTTCTGGAAAGCTGCAATACCAGAAAACAAGGGAAAAGAAGGGAAAGGAAGCTGAGGCCACAGCGCTAGCCAGCCAGCGATGCTTCACCTGTGGTTCAGCTGGACATTTGCAGAAAGACTGTGCCTTGAGACCCAAGAGTAGAAAGACAGAGAAGAAGTACACAAGGGCAACACAGAAGAAGGCTCTTCAGACAAGCCAAATTGCACAGGTTGCTGAGAAGGGTAATTCTGATGTATGGGTGTTAGATTCTGGGGCCAATTGTCATTTATGTAATTGTAAAAGCTCTTTTGTGTCACTGTCTAAAACTGAAAGACAAAGTGTATCTTTGGCTGATGGGTCTGTGACTAAAATTATGGGACAAGTATTTATCCTGCTTGGGAGAAACTGTAAAAGGTGTGTTGTATGTGCCAAATTTACAATCAAACCTTTTATCTGTGGCACAATTGGCTGCAACAGGGTATATCATAACATTTAAGAAAAATGGTTGTGAGATATGTAAAAATGGGAAATTGTGTGCTACTGGTATATTAAAAGACTCCTTGTACATGGTGCAAAATGCAAGGAAGCCAAGCTGCAAGGCTGCAGTTGGCAACACTCCATATCATGACCAATGTGTACACCTGATGCACAGGAGATTTGGTCATGCTAATTTCAAGTATATAGCACAAATGCCACAGCTGTGTGCTGACCTAAAGATAAAACCCTGTGATAAATACTTAGACTGTGTAGTTTGCAAAGAATGCAAAACACTAAAAGCTCCTGTGAGTAAGCACAGTGACAGAGTTATAACTAGACCTTTGGAAATTGTACACTCTGACATTATTGGTCCTTTTGCTCCAAGTCTTGGACAAGCAAGGTATGCAATGACCATCATTGATGATTTCTCAAGATACACATTTATCTACATCTTAAAACATAAAGATGAGGCATTTGAGAAATTTAAAGGTTTTGTGACATAGGCAAATGGAAAATTCCCTAGGCCTGTATCTGCACTCCAATGTGATAGAGGAGGAGAGTACCTTTCTCACAAATTCAAAAGGTTCCTAGTGGAAAAGGGGATAGAACAAATTCTTTCTAACCCTTACACCCCTCAGCAAAATGGTGTTTTCCCACGCTCCTTCAGTTTGGTAGGATTTTCTGTCTACAATAGCAGTAATAAAACACTAGAGACTTTCTCCTCATCTCGGCGTGGTCCTTGCTTAGTCAGGACATCTGTAAAGCACTATTTACAACAAGGGCAGCCCCATGTAGAGTGTGTTGCAGTAGTCCAAATGGGAGGTCACAATATTGCAAATTCAGTTCCTTAAAGGGGAGGAGGGGTATCAATAGTCAAACCTGAGTAATCAACAATGCCTTTGGGGAGGCAATATGATCTGATTGCAAATCTACTGAACATTGGATAGCCCATTTTAAAAAGGAAATCAGTTCAGTGGAGCCAATGCATGAGCTGGATTGACACAGCAACCTGTGCCAGAACAGATTCTCAAACAAGGTCAGGAAGCCCTTGGAGAAAAAAAAAATTAAGCTTACTTGACACCCAACAAACAAAACATATTTTTCTTCTGTTGTTTGGATTTCAGGTTAATCATACTGGATTAAATTTTAAATCTTCATATACATCTTCCCAAGATCATTTTTGGATGCGGACACAAAAGGTAATGTTTCTGAGTATATGGTTATAGCTCTCAGCAGTATTAAAAATAAAATTGGAAGCTGGAATACTGAAACTTGAAACTTGCTAAGAGTTCTTTGGAAGAAGAAGATAAACTGTAGTGAACAATTATCATCATAATGCTCTCAAACATAAATAGGCTGGAGAGACAAAAGGGGCAATCTGACTCTATGTATCTGATCAGAAATGAACATAGTAACCAAAGACTAATTTGTGGCCAAGATCCTGGAGAGATACTGAACTGGAAAGCAAAGGACATGATTACATTGACAGAATACATAGCATGGAGAAGCATGGTTGAATAGAAGCTTTTAGAACCATGGACAGATCACTTGGGAGTTATCTACAGTAATTTACCTATTTTAGAACCACACCAATCATTCTATGAACCACCTTGCCTCTCATGACAGAAACAAAAAGCCCATTTTCCAAGAAGGCCATTTATGCTCCCATTCATTCTGCTGCTGTATTTATTTACAGAGTATATAAAACTTACTGTTTTAATAAAGCCCACACTGCAGCATTGGCGCTCCAGGAGGAGATTTTGTTGCAGGTGCAAAAGCCATCCCAAAGCCCTGTATAGCAATATGGAAGTGCTTTGCCTGCATGAGGGCAAATGAGGTGCTCTAAAACAGCCATCAAAGGGAAGATGCAGAGGCACCTCTGGTGCTCAGCCTATGGCAGAGAAATCTTGGATTTGTTGGTTGGAAAGTATGTCTGGAGAAAGCATCAGTCATTCTTGGCCAGAAAGCATCAGTCATTAAGCACCATGTTGCTGGTCTCATGGCCAAGCAGAAACAGAATTACCTATGGGACCATCTTCTCCCAGTTGTTTCTACCCGCCCAATTCGATCTAGCAGGTTGGGTATGTTACGGGCCCCATCAGCCAGGGAGTGTCAGTTGGCGGGAACTAGAAGGCATGCTGTCTCTTCCATAGTGCCTGCCCTCTGGAAGATTCTCCCTCCAGAAATTAGGATGTCCCCAACCCTGCTGGCCTTTTGTAAGGCCGTGAAGACCTGGCTCTGTGCCCGGGCCTGGGGCCTCAAGCATGTAGGTGGTCCCGCCTCTTGGCTGTATTAACATTCATACACTGCTTACTTGGCAGCCATGTATATTTATTTTGTATTTATTTTATGTTTTAATTGTTTTAATTGTAATTAACTGTTTTATAGTTTTATTGCTGTAAGCCACCCAGAGTCACTTGCTGAGATGGACAGCTATAGAAATCAATCAATCAATCAATCAATCAAATAAAGTTTGGCCAGGCAGTTAAGAGCACCATAGAAAGCAACAGGATGTCCAGAAGTTAGTGTCCATCAAGATATCCAGATGTGTTGAAGAAATCAATGTCACAGCCATGGGAAGATAGCTCTGCCTTTCTCAAATAGTTAATGTAATTGTCTATCTGTTAGATTTCTACCTGCCTTTTCTCTAGAAGCTCAAGCCAGTTTATATGGAAATGTCCCTTTGTTCCAACTCCTCTGGGAGGTAGGCTGAGCTGAGAGTGAGGAACTGACCCTAAGTTATTCACTGAGCTTTCATGGCTAAGGGTGTCCTAGTCCTTGTCTAACACTTTAATCCCTATATCACACTGGCTACCATAATCAGGACTTCCTGTCTTCTTCTTGTAGGGGGCATGCTCCTTTGCGAAGCAATTGTTACCTGCATAATTTTGCTCTGTTCCAACTGGCATGCATGTCCTTGTGTATATCAGCCTTAGAGGGAGTGGGCATTTACCTTCTGAAGCACTGAAGCTCTGGGGAGAAGGGTGGCTTTTTCTCAGGACTAGAACAGAGTAGGAAGACCTTAAACATTCCCATCCCCACCCCATGGTCATAATTTAACCCTCTCCCAAAAGACCATAGTTTTAATTGTTACAACAACCCTTTCAACAGTGTAACATGTAGTTTGGACCTGAGTTCATGTCTCCCTCTTAGCCTGAATCAGTTGCAGCACTAGATGATGAATTGGTACTTCCACTGCTGGCTCCTCTTTGTCCTTATCAGAGCCTAGTTGCTCTCAAGGTGAAAACCAGGATATATGGGGAAGCTGATTTTTTCTGAATGTTGAATTCAGCCCTCATTGTTCTCTGCAGTTGCACAGAATTAAAGAAAACACCCTCAGCCCATTTAGAACAAATTGCTAAAGTCACTCTTTTGAGTCTGAGACACTGATTTTGCTCCCATCATCATTAAGCTGTTAAAAGAAAAGTGAAGAGGGAGAATTGGTATGCTGGATTCTGAAGGACATGAAATTTGATTTTCTACTTGAGTATATTGACAGTTAGAGCTAAAGGAAATTAATCCACCACTTTCTCTTGCTTTTGTTGATCACCAGGAGTCTTCAAACTCCTTTTGAGATAAGCAAATAATAGATAGCAATGTATGCCATGTAATTATTTGCTCACTTAATTGGATTACTTCAGACTCAATTCAGATCAATGGCAGAAATGCAAGAATTGCAGAGGCAGAAGAGCAGCCCTCTTATCCTTGAGTCAGAAAGAGTTGGCAGCAGCTTTCTTGACAAACCACAAAAAAATCATGTAGAGCCCAACACAGACAATGGAGCAGTGATTAATACCTAAACCTTACAAAGATTTCAAAAATGCATTACAGTAACACCTTGCTTTTACAAACCAATGGGAAGAAAAGGTGCCTGCTAAAGCTGAATGTCCATTAAATTTGAATTTAATGATCAAAATCAGGATATATGCAGAGGCTGAATTTTTCTGAATGTTGGATTCAATGCCCACTGTTCTCCACAGCTGCACAGAATTGCAAAATGTATACAGAGCTCATTTAGAGCAAGTTGCTAAAGTCACTCTTTTAAGTCTGAGACAATGATTTTGCTCCTATTGTCATTAAGTTGTATCTATGTAAACTTTATGTAAGATACATAATTTACAACAGTTTGGTGTAATGGTTAAGGCATCTGATGAGAAACTGGGAGACCATGAGTTCCAGATCTGCCTTAGGCACAAAGCCAGCTGGGTGACCTTGGGCCAGTCACCCTCTCTCTCAACCCTATGAAGAAAGTAATGGCAAACCACTTCCAAAAATCTTGCCAAGAAAGCTGTAGGGACTTGTTCAGGCAGTCACCAGGAGTCAACACTGACTCAAAGGTATTAAAAATATATATACGGAAAATGTATGAACATTGGATTGATTTGCCAGCCAACAAACCAGTCTGTTGGTTGGGAATCAATCAAAATTCAGATTTGGGGGTGGGGATGGCATTTATTTATTTCACAAGGTTTTATTTATTCATTCATTCACCATTCATTCATACACAAACACACACACACAACTCTGGGCAGTTTACAATAGTAAGACTAAAATACAGAAATCAATCACTTTAAGCCAAGACTCAGCAGTTAATAAAAATAATAACACCAGGAATCATGGTAATATGATCTCACTTTTGTGACATGGGTAGCCATATAAATTTGATAAATAAATAAGTAAGTAATAAGTAAGTAAGTAGCTTGACCAGAAAGCAATAGTATGTTCACTGCCTTGAGTTATTTATAAAAATAATAAAGGTGGGATAAAAATAAAAAAATGTATAAATAAATATCCTCTGTTTTCAGATCTTGTGCCATTTGCTCCAAAATAAACACAAAGTTTAATATGTGGCTGCCAATATGATTTGGGGATGAGTTAACCTGAGTCCCCTTGACCCCATCTTATTCCAGATGGACCTGGCATTAACTTAACAGTTTTACTGTAGTAAAAATAACATGGCCCATGCCAATTTTACCATCTCTCAAAGGAGGAATAATTCGGTTAAAATTAACCTTGTCCCTACATCACAACCATATTTTTAGTTAGGAATTTGTCCATTTTGCTAGCCAGGCCAAAGTTAACTAGAAAGTTAAGGATTGTTGCATTTTATTATGTCAGTGATGGGTTATTCTTTCCAGGAAATTCATTACACATGCAACAATTCAATACACAATATTCCTTTTATGAAATGGGAATAGATAGGATAAAAAGCAAACCAGCTTCCAAATAATTCCAAGTAAGAACAGAAGGAAATTTTTAACCTGGCAAAATTATGATTTGCACAGGATCCAATTTGTCACAGTGAAACATTAGCTGACCTCCTCCAGTCAGGGTTCAAGCCCAAACATGGGGAAGAAACCAAATTGGTCACTCTTGTGGAAGCTTTATGATGGGATTTAGATGTAGGGAGTCTTCCCCACCTAGTCCTGCTTATTCTTTCACTTTCAGTCATGCAAGTCATAAACTACAGCTTTCAAACCCAAATAGACAATGCAGAAAGCAAATCCGAACACAGTCTCTCCTCCTAGTACTCATTGTGATGTATAGGGATAAGAACCTAGCCTGTTTTTGTCTATTTGGTGTCTCTTCATCTTCTGGGAATTTGCTTGCCATCACTGAAATGCGATGCTTGCTTAGAGTAATCAACATCTAAAGAGCTTGTGGTAGCTTAAGGCTAACAAACTTATTCAAGTATAATATTTCCACAATCTAGTTTGTACTACTTCATCAGATTCAGCCTGAATCATTTCTGACATTAGCAACAATAAACTGATTGGTTCAACAGTAGCTCAGCAGAGAAAACAGGCATGGGACAAAACAAAAGGATGCTCTGACATGTGAGCAGCAGAGAGTATTAAGACGACACGTCTTAACTCAGAGATAAAGGAAATATTTCAAGTGATGTCTCATATTCTGTTACAGCAACTTAAATATACTTTGTGCTCAGTACAAATGTGTATTTAAAAAAAGTCATTATTTTCAAGTTTGGGAAATAGAATATTAATCTGCAAGTCCTTTGCCTCTTAAAGTGGCCATTTGTGCTTCACATTATCAAAATGTCAATCACCAAACTGTCATGCATAATAGATGCAAATCACAAAGACATTGTTTTAGTATTTGTCAGTATTCAGACACTAATCCAAAGGATTAGACATCTGTTTGTCAGACAGGGTAAGTTGGCTTTCCAATTGTGTATTTTGACAAAGCTTTTCCTTGCTGTAATACAGATGGATGCTCTGGGTTTCTTTAAGGCAGCATTTCCCAGCTGATGCCTTTCAGATGCCACAAAATACTTGGAGGCCTTTGGCATCTCTTGACAAACACTTTGAATAAGAGAATCAACCTAAACATAAGTACTTTATCTGCTTGCAGACCAGTTGCTAAAACTATATCCACCCTCCCAAGAAGCTCTGGTTGCATTTTAATGAAAACAACCTTCCCATCTTCATGCAGCTGCCGAAGCAAGATTTGTGTTTCTTGTTTGAATTAGAAGTTATAGTAGGAAGAACCATAGCCAGGGTTCAAAGATAAGATTAAGTCATATTGGGGGTGGGGGGGTATTGTTTCTTTGTTTTAAATTAGCACGTTGTGCGAGCCCAGTCTTTGTGGCTTATATTAAAAACAAACAAACAAACAGTTAAAGCAAGCCTAGGTTAGTGTAATATGTGCAGCCAAAGAGTTAGAAGACATGACTCTTTCCACCTTTCCACAATCTGGCATCTTTCAGATGTGTTGAGACCACAATTCCCAAAACTTCATCCGGTGTAGAATTTTATACATTCAGTAAGACCTGACTATAGAAAGGAAAATGATTGGCACTTCCTTTCTGACTCAGAAAGTTGGGAGGGCACAGCTGCAGGGAATTATTCAGTGGGGGTAGGCAGAGTAGCCAGTGGTACAACCTGAAGACCTGGCAATTTGCTAATTTCAGACAGAATTTTCTTAAACTAGTTTACAGTCCAGTCAGCATCAGCACAGGAGGGGAAGGACGCATTGCCAATATGCACATAGTCACAGCAGTTAGCAGTGCCTAGCTGGCCTTGGCTGATATTGAAAAAAGCTAAGCAGGATCAGACCAGGTTAATACTTGGATGAGAGACTACCAAGGAATCTCATTGTCCTTCTGACAAAGAAGTTGAAAAGCATCCCAGAAGAAAGCAATGCCAAAAGAATTCCATGATGTTGTCAAGAAAAAGTATAGATATTTCTGCCTAATCACTAGAAAGCAAGAGCTTTTCATCAGAACTTTCTTCCCCCCCAATCATGCTGATGAAAATACAGCCAAACTAATTCCAGAAAATCCATAAAATACTATAGAAATGCATTGGGGCCAAACGGATTTGAGTTCCTGCCTAGAGGGTGTCAGGTAAATTTGGGTTCCTGATTTCTGTTGCTATTTACTTTGTGGTTCAAAGACTGCAGGCCATCCAGAGTCTCAATTGTTCCAGTTGGGTGGCCATATACATGTCCCCAAATAAAAAAAGAGTTAAACTATAGCGAAGCAAAAATGGTGATTCCTTTTAACGTTTCTCTGCTTGCCTGGAAAAAAAAAAATCCAACACAACAACTGCAAAAACTGGGCAACAACAAGAAAACATAAAAGAAAGAGAACACAGAGGACCTTAAAAGGCAAGCAGGTTTTGAGGTTGACAGAGAGAATACCATCTTCTCTAGTTCTCATACACATGACTGAAAAATTCAGCATTTCCAGGGACCCGAGAAGTGTCGTTCCCACTCCTAAAATGTGCATGTGAGCTCTTGTACCCATTAATCAATTTCACAATGCACAATTTATGAGAAATAATCATGCAGAGTAATGAAGCTATTGTTCTAAACACAGATTGGACCATCTCGTCAATGCTATTGGCACCACTTGCAGTGAAGCATTAAATTCCTCATCAGTTTTAAATATTAGATTCTCTGATCCATGTTGTTTATTTAATATAAATATGTAATTCCTTTTCATCAGTACATTAGGGCTGTTCCACACCATCCCGAAAAACCATTTCCACCACTTTCAACTATTCATGTGATTTCATCATTAAATGCTAAAAATATTGTCTGCAAATTTGTTACAAAAGCTGCTGATAGCTTTTTGTAACCAGAGAGGGAGGGAGGGAGGGAGGGAGGGAGGGAGGGAGGGAGGGGGAGGGAGAGATGTTCTTCACTAGCTTTGTGATGATGCAGTAAATACTGGAAGCACAACTTTAACATGAAATTTTTGGTTCAAAAAATGTTTCCCTTTCACCTGCCTTAAAACCAATTCATCTATTTTCTTTTCCATTTCATAAATGATAGGAATATTTCATTGCAGTTTAAAAAAAAAGTTACACACACATAATTAGTAGGTTATTCAAAGGATCAATTAACTGATGCACAAGCAAATTACACATAGCAAAAGCACTGAAAAATGAGACTATACATTATGTTACACTATAAACCATTTTGGAAAATAATGGCAGCCTATCTACAACAAATCCATTGCATACTTACCTTTTTTGCATAACCCACTATAGTTTGTTAGCTCCACCTTCCATGCACAATGCCATTATCTTGCCTAACCTTGTTTTAGAAGTATTTTTGACTTAGTCTTTACTCCCAGAAAGATAGTGATATGTTTTGAAAGAAAGCACAGGGTATCATTTTTGCTAGTACTTTGATTATTCTACCAACATTTTTTCAGGTGAGCAATTTGGAGATTCTGCTGAATGCTGCGCTTAACTAAGGGGGCTCAAGTGACAGCGGAATGATGTTGTTTTTATCAGCACAGGCAGTTACATTACCTGCAACTCAAGAAGGAAGCCTAATTTTTGCTTTGGTTATAGATATACTGTTGACATTTAGGCTCGACTACTGCAACAGACTACACTGGGCTGCATTTAGAGAGAGTGTCAAAACTCCCAACCCCCAACGATATTGGGAGACCCAGTTTACACCTAAGCATGCTAAGCCTGCTACTATCAATTTATTTACTGTATTTGTTATTTCCAAACCCAGCTTAATGTTATGGGACTATCTGATAAATAAGACTCTGGATTGGAGAAGCAGGGTGTGATGACTGTATTACTCAGCTTGCCATTAAATTCGATTCATACATAGTTAAAGTAGAAATCTCTTTAATGGAGTGTAGTATACAGTACAGTGAAAAAGTTGCGAATAAAGGTTCCCGCCTTTCTCCAAGTTAAACAGCCCAATGAACTCAACCCCCTCCCCCTTCTTCGGTATGCAGCCCTTTTCATGCCAGTTCATTGAGTTCTGTGCAGATGTCTCCAACAGCTTGGCAGCTTGACCTTGGATGCCAGAGATAGTCCAAACAAGGTGCTTGCACACTCCTGGCATGTCCCCCTCCCACTTTTACCGACCCACAAATCCTGACACGTGTTGACTTCATTCATGCGTGCGAATCCAATCAGATGTTCTGGGAACGTTTGATCTGGGAGCATGACACAGGGCTTGGCAGGTTCTGACCTTACCGCTCAGGAATCAGCAGGCTTACAGAAATCTGCAGGTGAGGCTCAAAAAGAGCCAGACCTGCTGGATCATAAGCCAGCAGGAATGGAGCTAATCAGTTAATCAGCCCCCTTTTGCAGAAGCAAGGCAAAAGGTTGAGTCAGATGATTCAGAGGGCTAAATTGGGAAAGATCCTGTCCTAACAGAACCTCAGTCCTTGCACATGCAGAAAGATCAAGTAAGTAAAACAAAGATGTTCAATAAGGTTCCTCAAAAGAAAGGAGCATGACTCAGGAAAATAGGCATGCCTGAGTCACTGCTATTAAAGAAGAGCTTGGGAGTTGGCCTTCTGATAGTAAACAACTTCTACTGTTCAGCCTGGCTTTCTGAATACACGCTGCTTCTGATTTCTTGGTGGACCTCTCAACTTGTACAAGACTATACCGTGATGGATTTCAGGCCAGAGGAAGGAAGGAGTGCATTCCAAGGAGATAAGCATTCTCACGGCCTTGAGAGCCTTGGCTGGCAGACAAAGAGAGTTAGAGTAGCCCTGCCTTAGAGTTCCTGGGGTATTTACCCTTAGATTAGTTAGGATAGGTTTAGTCTGGCAAGATTCTGTTTTATGGTTAGAACAATAAAGAACTAGAGTTGGAATATTGGCTCAGCATGGTTCTTTGCTTCATCCCTTGACATATACTCAGCTCAGATTCCTAGATCTTGGATCTGTCTGCATGAAACTTTGACTTCTGAGGTACGATTATTGGGACTTTACCATCAATAACAAAGAACCTTCTCAAATTTAGGCTGCCAAGGGCAAGGAGTCTTTTCTACCATGATTCCTCTTTTTTAGAATCAGCTGCCAGATAGATTTGTTAGATCACGCCTTTGTCTTTAGGATAGTTCTCAAGATATAGCAATTTTCTCTGGCTTTCAGTAGGTCTCATAGCTGTAATTATTTTAGTTTTTCTTTTAGTTGTCTCTTTATTACTTACTGGCATTTACTAATTTTACTGTAGAATGGTTTTTTTTTTTTTAATCTGTAAACCACCTCAAGGGAACTGTATTCTTAATGGCAATCTATAATGCTTTTCAATAAAGGAAAGTAAATTAAAATTCATTACCACATGCTAGGGTGTGGGGGCCTCAATCTCTGCAGGGACATTTTTAGATTACAGTTAAAATATCTTCATTTTAAATATTTAGTTTGGCTAGTGGATTTATGTAAAAATGGTGCAAAAGTAGACAAACTTTTGAATAGCAAAGAAGGTAAGATTGTGTCACGCAGGTTGGCTCCAGGTGGAGAAGGCTGCAATAATGCTTTTTTTTTTCTTTTCTTTTCCTTCAAGTCAGTCCTGACTCCTGAAGTCTGCCTGGACAAGTTCATGCAGTTTTCTTGGCAACATTTGCAGTGGTTTGCCCTTGCCTGCTTCCTAGGGCTGGCCCAAAGTCACCCAGCTATCTTTATGCCTAAGGCAGGACTAGAACTCATGGTCTTTTGGGTTCTAGACTGATGCCTTTAACTACTACAACAAACGGGTTCACCTAGATCCTTCAGTTGGTCTAGAATGCAGTGATCCAAATGCTGGTTGACACCTGCTAGCATGAACACATAAGAGCTATGGCCTCAGCTTCCAAGTGTAATTCAAAGTGCTGGTTTTGACCTTCGAAGCCTAGATGGCACGTTGCTTGGCACTGAGGCACTTCTTGACCTCCCAACAAATATGTCTCAGGAGGACCTACTGGGTCTCCACTCCTGCCAAGTGAGGGGGTGAAGTGTTGCAGTTCTTGTTTTCCTGCTGATGTGTCTGCCTTGTGAAGAGCCTCCCCTTTGAAATTTAATCTTCTCTCCCACTGTTGGCCTTTCACAGGATATTCAAAACAAAGCTTTTTTTGAGAGCCTTTGAGATATGAATTGACAGCATCGGTTATAGAATTATATAAGTTAAGATTGGTTTATGTGCGTTAGTTTTTGTGTGGTGTTTTTTACTGTAGAACTTTATTATTTTGTTATGATGGGTGTTGTAAACTGCATAGAATCTCTTCAATTGTGGAGATAAATCTGATAGATAGATAGATAGACAGACAGACAGACAGACAGACAGACAGCCAACATAACCAAAAGTTTCAGGCCTACTTATGACAAAGAAAAAGAAAGGAACAAAATCTCCCCCAGAGCCCATTCCGGGTTTGCTTCTGAATTGTAATTTTTAATATGAAAGAGGAAATTTCTAAAATATTTTAGAAATAATCCATTTAATTTTGTTAATTACAATTTAAAATAAATGTAATGTTTGTCCTAACCTTGCCCACTTTGGAGAATCTCCCCATCTCCCACAAATGCCAAATTCAGCCTTTAGCAGGAAGTACATAAAGTACCCCTAATGTAGAATATATATTAAAGGAAGATGGAATGGAAAAAGATGAGCGTAGTTTTAAAACTGGAGGAAGAAACATCAATAACCTGTGCTATGCTGATGATACTATCCTGATAGCCAAAAATGCAAAGGATCTGCAAGCCCTATTACTAAAAGTCAAAGAGCGCAGTGAAAAAAACTGGATTGAAATTAAATATAAACAAGACAAATTAATGACAAGTAACAACCAGCCTTATTATTGACTATAAAGATATCAAAATGGTGAATAGCTTCTGCCTTTTAGGATCAACCATCAACAGTAAAGGAACAAGCAGTCAAGAAATACACTGCAGACTAGCACTCAGGAGAGCAGCCATGAAGACCTTGGAAAATGTGATGTGTCTATACCTACAAAGATCAGAACTGTGCAAGCCATGGTATTTCCTGTTACACTCTATGGAAGCAAAAGTTGGACTTTGAAGAAGCAGGATAGGAACAGTATTGATGCTTTTGAACTTTGATTTTGGAGAAGACTGAGAATACCATGGACAGCCAAGAAAACAAACCAATGGATCACTGAACAAATCAACCAAGAGTTCTCACTCGAGGTACCAATGACCAGGCTCAAATGATCCTACTTCAGACACATTATGTGAAGACCCAGCTCTTTGGAAAAGGCTGTAATGCCAGGAAAGGTGGAAAGAAAGAGAAGAAGAGGATGACCAGCAGCAAAGTGGATGGACTCAGTTATAGAGGCAATGAGTGCACTGTTGGGAGACATGAAAGAACAGGTTAGGGATAGATCATCTTGTGGTTGCTAGAAGTCAAAAACAACTTGATGGCACATAATCAATTCGGACCTTGTCCACATAGCACTGAGCCAACCATGTCCAACCTTGGAAAGTAAAGCAAATAAAAACCTGGTTCATTCTCAGAATGGAAATCTCCGGGAAAATCCCAAGGGTTCAGCTATACTGGGAAGTTGAAAAAACATCCCAGAAGAAAGTAAGGGCAAACATCGTCCTTACTGTTCCCAAGAAAATTACATGGACATGACCACCAAGTCACCAGGAGTTAAGTTCAATGGGAGGAGAGTTTACTTCAATATAAACGACCAAGTTGTAGCAAAGAGCCAGGCATAAAGTGGGCCTGATTTGGTTCACTGCCTGAGAATCCCAAGCTGGTCTTCGAGCTTCTGAGTTCTTACAGGAAACAGGTAGATATTTCATTTCCTGAGCCAAGTGACTCAGTGTTGTCTGGCCTAGAAGGAACACAACCAGGTCTGAACCAGTGTGTGGCTTTTACGCTGACTCCTGATGATTAAATGGGCTCCCAAATAATAGATCTAAAATTTCTATCTCTTTCTTAGCTCCATTAGACACTTCCTTAGCATCTCTTGGTATCATTTCTTATAACTTAATTATATAGGGGGGAAACATTAACAAGCACCCAAAATACTAATGAGCTTCTTAATTCTTTTACAAGTAAAGTAGGCCAGCCTCTAAGGGCAACCTGTCAATAAAGAGGAGATCAAATCACTTATTCTAATTTTTTTTCAAAGCAAGTTTTTTTCTTTGAGATTTGTTAGTTTACCTTTGGCTGAGTTATAATAATAATGAAGCAATTACTTTTTAAAGGGGAAATGTAATTCTAGCTCTAATGCTCAATATAAAAGAAACCCAATTATGCCAACATTTACTCTATAATGAGCACAAAACACCTTTGGGATTTGGAATTTAATTTTTGTGCAGAACTTTCATACTTAAATTACCATAAATAGTACTGTACCCCACTGAGCTATAAGAAATAAAGATATGTATGAACCCATATAAAAATTCTTGGTACTGATTTTTTTTTCTAATTTTTTCTTGAAGGTAACCAAATTATTTAAAGTATTTTCCGGTAAGATAAAAATCTTGTATCTGTATCTAAAAGATGAGCTGATGATTCAAAGTGGGAAATACAAAATGTACCCCTAAACATTATGGTACATTTGCAACAGATAAAAAAGATATTGGGTATGTAGAATAATTAAGAGTTTTGTCAGATATGTCTTTAAGGTATAGCATTTGTTTTCTAAATGTGACATTTAGATAACATTAGGCCAATACAGGATAAGTCTAACCAGATGCAATGTAATATAGAAATAGGTATGAATGTTTCTCCTGACATTGATATAGGGCTTGATACAGTTCTTGTATTTTTTGCAATGTCATTAAAGTGTTAATAACCTTGGTAGACCCCAGATGTCCATTTCTTCCCAAACTTCACCCAAACTCACAAGGTTCTGGTTGTCTCATGAGACTACAGCCTCTATTTTTTTTTAATTTTATTTCTAACCTGTTCTTCCTTCTGGAGGAAATGAAATAAAAACAATCTTAAATAAAATCATTGTAACAAAACCATCAATCCTTAAAGCCAAGACATAAAAAACCCAGGGTTTATGTAAAAGAAAAATAACAATCAGAAAGGCACTCCTGAAATAGATTGTCATCCAACAAATGCCTGGATGAGCAGGCATGTCTTCAACTGTCTAAAAGAAGTCACTGTAAGGGGCACCTGTATTTTCATATTTACATCATGTTTTATTTGTTGGTTTAATTTATTCATGTATTATAGTTATGCTAGTGGCAAGTGCATGCCTCTCAGCAATTTTTAGTAATGACAAACAACACAAACATTTAAATAAAATATCCATGATAGGAACTAAAATGAATAAAATCCTAAAACCATAAACATCATAAAAACAATCAAGTGGGCTCTTCTATCACTCATCACAACTCCTTTGGAGTAATTGAGTTTTCAGGAGTTTCTGGAATGGCAGGGCAGTGGGGGCTTCAAATGGGGGGGCACTCCACAAATAGGTGATGCTACTGAAAAGCAGTACCTACATGCCTTTCCACTCCTCCAGACCTTGCAAAAATGGGGGGGGGGGGAGTAACCAACAGTTTCTCAACTAGATATTAACCAATAGAGAGGACTTAGCTGGCCTTTTGTAGTAGAGGCAGAAACAATGTAACTCCATGGAATGCTGGAGTTCTTAATTTGTCCTGGCTTTAAATTTTAGAAGTGCAAATTCTGTTTTGGGCAGGAGATGTATAATCCCTATGAATGTCATGTTGCTGGTCGATGAACAGCAGCAACTGAGGTTAAAAGAAATGCTGGAAACAACTAACACACTGCATTTTTCCACTCACTACTTTAACAGTGTATCTTCTTAATCCAAAGTTGAGGAATAGACCACAAAGCTAAAGTCAACAGAAAACAGGAATTTTTATTTATTTATTTATTTCTATTTCAAATTTAGTCACCGCCCATCTCACTCAAAGAGCAACTCTGGGCAGTTTACAACAAAGCAAGAATAAATAGTCATTAAAATACAATAAAACAATATTCTTAAATAAAAGGTATAGTCCACGACATACTGTGGATGTTTAAAGGTTCTTAATTTACAGGAGCATCTTCAGGATGTTAACCACCTCCAGGGTTGGATACCCCTCCTCCCACCCCACATGAGATGGCAGAGCCAGGTCTTCATCCCTTTCCCGAAGGCCAGGAGAGTGGGGGCTTGCCTCACCTCTGGGGGAAGAGTGTTCCACAGGGTGGGGGCAAAGGCCCACCTGGGACCCGCCAGTCGACATTCTTTTGGAGACGGGACTGGCAACATGCCTTCTCTGCCTGATCAGGTGGGACAGGTCAGTGTAACGGGGGGGGGGATGGTTGACTGCAATCATCGATTAAAGGGATATTGCCCATTTTCTTGAATATCCTTCTCCAGTCCTCCCCACAGAACTTCTGAATGTGAAAACATGTGCATTTCAGACCATGGAGGAAACAGGAAGAGCTATTTTATAATATTATCACAGAAGTTTTCTCACAGAACCTTTTCCACATTCTTTACAAGTCTAGCCACTGTTCTTGGCCACATGGAAGGAGATGGATGGAGAATGACGGGAAACAAGTTGATAAATGCAGACAGCATTTGTTAACTGACACTTGATATTAGCAAAGGAATCAACTGAGATGTCAGTAAATCAGTGTAAAACATGTTTACGACTCTTAAGTAAAAACCATCTGTGCTCCGTGTCAAGCCAATTACAAGAGGAAAGCAGAGAATAATAATCTTTTGGCATGGTTTTTCCCCAATGACAACCTTCTAATGTTGCTCAGGTGTAATGAATAGCAGCACTAAACTCTTAAAGAAATTTAATTACTGGACTGAAGCATAAGAGTACATTCATCAACCTGTACTGCCTTTTCTCATAAGACCTGTATGTAAAGGAGACACTCTGTCTCTCTCTTAGGGAAAGCAGATTCATAAGAAAGGAAAACTGAAGTAGAAAGCACAATCTATTTTCTCTAGCAGGTCCTATTGCCCTGGCCACACAATGAATTGTGAAAAGCACCTTTGAAGTAGCCTATTGACAGCGAACATCAGATATCTTTTGCAATTGGCAGTCTTCAAGAAGGACTAAGATCCCTTGGCATTACATGGTAGTCACTCTTAAATAAAATTGTTTTTTTTTTAAAGAAAATATCCCATTCTACAAGATTGGCTTTCCATGGCGATATGTTTTCTGCATATCCACATTCAAGCTTCCAGCAGAATGAAAGACAAGGAATGATGCTCACAGGAGGTTCAGTTAGTGCCAGGAACAAAGAAAGTAGACTTAGATTAGATAGGATTACTTGCCTACCCAGCTGCAGTTGGGTTCACTTGGTTTGCTAAACTATAATTTGAATCATTCAATTTGGGCTTAATAAGCTGCCTGAACCCAGATGCTGTGATTTGTTAGCCTTGGTTTATCACAGGGCTATTCAGTCCTTCAGATTCAAAGAGAAAAGGTGTTTTGAAGCACATGAGGATGGACACTTAACACCTGCAAAGCAGCTATGCCTTGTCCTGAGATCATTCAGCTGATCTCTGAAGCCACAACAGGGACCCAGGAAAAGAAACATTTTGTTTAAGGAGCTGCCAACAAGGGCTACATGGGCAGCCCTGTGTGTTCCAAAGCCTATTTTGCCTTTGAATCTGAAGCACCGCACAATCATTCTTTACAGATTAGATGCAGGAGTTACAGGCTCCTACCAATTTTCTGCAGCCCCAGAGCATTCATGAAAATGAACAAAGCTAATATAGTCATTTTTTGTTTGTTTGTTGAGCTTGGTTAGGGGGCATGGAATGAGGGGAATTAAAAAATGAAATCGGTGCTTTTCATCCCATTTAACCCCCACCCCTCCATGTGGGTCCCACCCCCATAGGAGGTACCTTGGACTATGAGCCAGATGATAGATCTTTTTGGTAGCAGCACCTATACTCTGGAAGTATTGGGTTGATTTGTCCTGGTGGCTGGGGCTAAATGGAAAATTGATGCCAAAAGCGACCTTGAAGCACTCGTTTTTTTTCCCCCACACAACTCCCATCCCAGTTCAGACCAAAGGTTTTGTCCCTACACATCAGATGATGATATGGCATCCGTGGCCCCATTCCTTGGTTCTAAGGGACCAAAGTGTAAGAAACCTGTGGACTTATGGCTTGGTGTTTTGTGCAAACATAGACTCTTGCAGTCTGTTCAGTTGACTGTGATTAAAGAAGACATATGACAAGTGTCATGTGCCAACCCAACTGCTTCATTTGGCAGCCAATTTCCAAGACCTCACTGCCCAGAGTTCCCTTTGGTAGATGGGCAGCTATATAAGTTTGTTTAGTATATAACAATTACTTTGATGTGAGTTGTAGTGGTTCTTTTTCAATGTTATACCCAACTTTGGATGAAAAAGCTAAAAAAAACCTCTGTTTGTAATATTGCCATCCTAAAAACATTGATAAGACTTTTTTTCTTTCTCTTTTTTTATTCTCAATATTCTAAGCTATTTAAATAATAGGATGGAAATAATTTTTAAACATATTATACAAACACCATGTATGGAAACAATGCAATGCACTAAGATTTATGGCAACATAATAAAAAGTAAAAGAATGATGGACAACATATTCCAGAAAACAGACTCAAGGTGGTTTTGTGATTTCAGATCTCCTAAGCTTGAGTTGGACCAACGATCTGCTTTGTACACAGAATTTTTTTTAAAAATAAATTAATTGGGATTGAGTCAGAGAAAAAAATTGTTTAATAAAAAACTCAGGCAATGTCTCTTTCCCCCAGGCTTCCATTCCCTGTGCTTTTTACTATTTTTGACTGGAGAAGATGAGGATTGAACCTGGGACTTTGGGGATTTAAAGCACATTCACTTCAGTGACATGGTCATTTGGCCACTGAACAGATCTAACCAACTTGTCTCCAGAACTCTAAGCAACCAGGCTTTTCTTCCTAGAGACCACCAGAACTGAACATGGAAGGTGTGCACTCATCACGAGACTTGGGCCAACTTCTTGAACACTGGTTATTACCTATAAACCTCTTTGGGGTATGGTATTGAGATATCTCAGGAACTGCCTAGCCAAATGTGATTCTTCTTGACCAGTCCAATCATCTAGAGGGGACCTGCTTGAAGGTCCCACCCCCACAGGAGGTACCTTGGACCATGAGCCAGATGGTAGATCTTTTTGGTAGTAGCACCCATACTCTGGAATATGCTTTTCCTTTCAGCCCTAACCCTTTGTACATTTTGCAAGGCTTTGAAAACCATTCTGTTCAAGAATACCTCTGACTTGGGATGACTGTGGGTGACCATCCATTATTGTGATTACATATTGTTGGTTTCAACCTTGTTTGGGTCTGTTTTTTCATTTCCCTCTTGTACTGTATACAGCCCAAAGTCTGAATGATTGGAGCAGTTTACAAATATTCAGAAAAAAAGGAAAAGGGTAAAGAAAGAGACAGGGTAGCCTGGCATACCTACCTTGGATGCTTCTGATTCCAGGGGCTGCCTTTGGAGTGCTCCTTTCAACTCAGGCAACTTAGAGTTTTCCTTCTTAAGTGAGGATGATTCCACTCTCTCACCTTCGAGTTGCAAGCTAATTCCTTCAGTACACACAGAGAGATCGATACCATTTGGACTGAGGCTGCAGTGGATAGCTGGGAAAAGGAATTAGAGTGAGTTCTGAAGACAGGAAAGAGGAGAGGAAAGGCTGATTTTAGATGGTGCGCCATGTTCTATCACCCACCCCTCCATCATCTCACAAGGGAATGGCACTCTGATGTGTGGGTTGAAATGGTTGGGGTATCCAAGCAGGAGCTAGCTGAGTTTGTAACTTTATGGGGCAGAATGGTTGTACCCCACGGTTGCACGATTTTTATCAAGGATACTCTGGATTTGGTGTAGCATGTCAAGGAGTCTATTACTAAGGCAAAGCCCATTTTGAACGGTTCTAGCAATTTAAAAGGTGAAATGAGTGAAAAAAGCACAAAAATATAAAGTGATCTAAATTTAGGGACCTATCTATTCTAGAAGACTCTGGGGAGCCACAAAAGGAATGTTGCCCCCCCTCCCCTTTTTGTTCCTGTGCCCTTTAACCAGAAGAGGGCATAGACTGACTACACTAGCACGGTTCCTGCTACTGTTATTATCTTTCATATAAGAATCCGTTATAGATCACTCAAGAAATTTCCCTCTGCCTCAAATCAATGCATCAGGAAAATCATAATTCATCTCCTACTGAAAGGAAACACACGCACATACAAATGTTTCTCCTGCATCCTGATCTTGTTTTGTGGCTGAAATAGAGTGAGGGGTACCTTACCTGATAATCTCTTGATGTTTTGGGTTACATCTCGCATATTGCTCCAGTCAAGGAGCAATATTCAGGGACTGTGGAGATTGTGGTTCAAAATACCTGAAGGGCCTTTAGTTGCCTATCCCAAGAATACAATTTACTTGCCATCTTCCTAGGAACCCCAATTACTTTGGAGATTACATTGCTGCCAACTTCAAGTCAGTGCATTTCTGAGTGGCAGGGAAGAAGGGAATTATTTTATCCATGGCTAACCAAGCGAAGATTCCAAACACTGGCATCTCATTGAAACCAGGCAGAGAAAGTTACTGAGGCTGAGAAACAAAAGAAGGTATTTCAAAACATGTCTAATAAAGAAGAGATGGATGATCCAGTGCCAGCTTTATCTGGGAAAATGGCATTAGCCCTTTAGTTTTGCATGCAGGGAAAAAGAGATTCAAACAATTCTGGGTATCACCTTAATGAATTTGCTCATGAATGTGGGTGGCTTTTCCCCCAAGAGCTGGGATAGGGTGAGATCGATGAGAGTTTTTATGGTGGACTGCTTCTTAAAGTTTATTCTGGTGCCAGGTTTTTTATTATTTTTGGTTTTAATAGATATATGCATATATTAATTGTATAATGATGCTGTTTTAACTGTTGGTTCGGAGCCACCCAGTATTCGGTATATGATGGGCAGCTATATAAATAATAAAGGTGGGATAAAAATTAAATAAATAAATAAATATAGATGTTATTAATAAATAAGGTATCCCCTTAACATTCTGATTAGCAAGCTAGCTAAGTATAACAATTAACTAGAAATATAATTAGCTCAAAAATCATGCTCAAATCAAACTGGACTGAGGTATTGAATGCAATGCCTTGAGGGTTACTTCTAGCCCTTGTATTCTTCAGTATTTGTATTAATGATGTGGTCTAAGAGATGGATAGAATGCTCACTGAATCTGCAGATGACACAAAATTGAGTATGATGGCTAATACCCTAGAAGACAGCAATAAAATTCTCTTGAACTTCAGGGTATATTATATTGCAAAGCAGATTTGGTGAAAGCATTGTCACAGCTTTGCACAACTCATATGTATCAAACTGTACTAAATAATTATGTTATTCTAATTGGCAGTATACCAAAGTGAAAGTACAATTTGTTCAGCTACATAAAATAATATTTCTTATTCGAGCACTGTTTTAAGAGTACAATAGATCCATCTTCACACTGTTGTCTTCAGACTGGAAAAAGAGAACTGAACTTAAATAGAATTCTGCTGTTGGACCCTGCATAATTTCATATGGCAGCGTCTAAATGATTTATGTCAAGAAATACATCCATTTATAATCCGTGCTATCAACCCAATAAATGTTTCAAAGATGAAGAAACAGTTGGGATGGAAAAATAGTGGACACATTCTCACATATACAGACATACACTGTATATCCTACAACAGCTTTGCCAATCTGGTATCCTAGAGTCCAGATCCGTTGAACTGTAAATCACATAATTCCCAGGTAGGCTCATATATGAAAAAAAGAAAGTTCTTGAATACTTCTAACACTTCCCACTTAGACAGCTCCATCCTTTATTTCTAAAAACTATTTCTGAAAACATCTTTTTTCCTGCCTATAGAGGCATAAAGAGCAAAAGTTCATTTTTAGTTTCACTGTCCTTTACATAAGTGAAAACAACTTTGTGTACACACTGACAAACTTCTAATATATTGGTGAATAATTAAAAATCTGGAAGCTGATAGGAAAGACCATTTAACTATATAAAGGGTAATGCTAGATGAGTAAATAACTTCCAGAGCAACCATGTTAAGACAGAGGAGGAAGCATGTCTAAGCTTTGATTTTATATCCTTTTTATGCTTTTCAATGCTTGCATGATCCTTTTCCACCATCCAGAGTCCACTGGAGTTAGGCAGCTAATACATTCTAAATAAATAAATGAAGCATTCACTGTTTTTATGAAGTTTACCACAAATACAGAGTAAAATAAAGTTTCTCTTTTCATTTATTGATCCTACTAAATTCAGGATAAGATGGACTCTTCCTGAGATGGAGGATTTATTTGGGTGATTTACTCACCAAACCTCGAGAAATCAATACTAAAGACATTTGGATAGGATTTAAATTTGCTGGAAAATGTGAAACCTGCACCAAAGCCTCACATTAAAACAAAATGGTGCAACTGTAAAATAAGCCCAAAACACATACGTTGATGTTCCTCTATAATATTACACTTCCAGCATACCAAAATTAGACCTAACCTTCACTAAATATCTTCTGGAGTCCAGTAAGCATGAAAAGGAATAGCTTATTCAATTAAGTTCATCTTAAAATTATAGGATACAGTTTAACATATTTTAAAACTCGAACCGTTGAATTGTTGAAATATGATATTCCAATTATCAGCAACATTCAGGTATCCAAGGGCATCTTCAGGAGAGGGTAGTTGAGATCACATGCATATCATATGTAATTGATATGCAAATGATGTGAATTATATAACTCCAGAATGTCAATTTCTTGTGAAAATTTAAATTGAATTTAAATTTCCGTTCTCCTTCACTTTCAGCCTTTAAGCTGGGAAAAACAACTCAGTTATAGCTAAAACAGGAACCAAGTGTCTGCCATGCTATCAAAGGGGTCAAATCCTATCAGTTCCCATAATAATTTTTTTAGATAAATCCCTCACTTAAATTCTGTAAGGAAATAGAGGTCAAGCTGTCAGCCCCAATCTCCTATGGAAGTTACAATTTAGATTTTAAAAAACTTTAGGATTCTGCCTATCCCTTAAAAACTCTGAAAGTATTTCATCCCTGCCACTCTACCATGACGGCCATTTTATGAGCAGGCAATCCCTTTGTAACAGCCATTTTGTGAGTGCCCACATCTCATGCTCTCAAAATTCTAGATGTAATCACCAAATCATTTGCCTGCCCCATCTCACATATTCTCCACTTTCTTATTCAACAATTGAAGCAGAATATATGAATTCACTCTATTTATTTCATCCTACTGCTCGAGACTGTCTAGTTCTTTCTGAATCTTCTTTCTAAATTACTAGCCATCCCTCCTAGCATCATGTCATTGGCAAACTTTGTAAGCAGTTCCACATTCAAGGTTGATAAAAAATATGGAACAGCACAGGGTCCAGGATGAAGCTCTATGGCACTCCATTACTTCCCTCTCAGCTGAAGTGGAGCCATTATGGAGCAATCTTGCCTTCATTCAGCCAATTGTGAGTACACCTAGAATAATCTAGCCTGCATTTTACTATTTTATTAAGGAGGATACCATGAGACACTGCTGAGTCTAAGTCACTTCTTCAACCGTTTCTGCCTGTTGGTGAAGATTAGGTGTACTATAGCAGACCCCTGAATTCTATCTTCTACCGTCCAATTAATGACATTGTCAGCAAGAGAGGACAAGAATTTGTTGGGCCTCTAACTCTTCGCAGAGTTAAATTCCCACCAGATATCTGTACAATTGAAATCCCCCACTATTGGATGCCTCTTTTAAAAGACTGGTCGTCTAAGTGAGAAAGATCTTATGTGTGTCTTCTGCCTGGCCAGGCAATCTAAAATAAGACTGAGGAACAAAAGCCAGGGCAGAATCACTGATACCATTTCAAAGCACCAAAGGTCATATTCTTTGTGAAACTTAGTCTCATATACCTTGTCCGCTTTCATCCTTAAATCTTCTAGTGATAGTTTCCTCTTCTTCCAGTATGATGCTTAAGGAGATACTGCCAACATCTCCTCTTTAATCATGAATAGAGTACTTGTTTAGCTAGTGAAAAGGTGAAAGGTCCCCTGTGCTAGCACCGAGTCATGTCTGGCCCTCTGGGGGAATGCTGCTTTCGCGATGCTTTCTTGGCAGACTTGGTGGTTTGCCATTGCCTTCCCCAGTCATCACCTTCCCCAGAAAGCTGGGTACTCATTTTACCGAACTCAGAAGGATGGAAGGCTGAGTCGACCTGAGCAGGCTACCCAGGAACTCGGGTTGTGGGAAGAGTTTCAGTTGCAATACTGCCGCCTACCACTCTGCGCCACACGAGGTTCATTATCTGTTTAGCTAGCAGAACAATGAATTCAACACAACACAAACCCACTCCACCAGAACTGATCACATTGTTCAAAGAACACTGGTGTTCCATCAACATAAGAAAACTGCTTTACACAGAAGCAATGGTGCTATCCTGTGGTCTTCAGAGAACTAGAAGATTTTTCTAATTCAATCTTTAAAATAGCTTACGCCCAGGACCACAACTAGGGTCTGTGTCACCTGGGGCAAACCTGGATTCCACGTCCATTTTGGCGCCCCCCCCCGGGCTTATTTTGCCCCCCCCCCAGTGCGGCACCTGGGGCACATGCCCCGCTTGTCCCCCCCAGTTGCGGCCCTGCTTACACCAAATTATTTCAGTTTTTAACTCTTTTAACTCCCCCTATCCTACTCTTCCATTATATTTTTATTTTTACTGATTACTGTGTTCTGCTGTATTCTAGTATTACCATATTAGGTTAGTTCTGCAGGCCATCCAGAAAGCATGTGTTACAGGGCAAGATATGACTGCTATAAAGAAACAGTGTGGGCACATTCACAAAAATCATCAGAGGAAATCCCGGCATCTTACTTCATGGAAAACCAAAAAACAACTCCAAAGAGCATGCACCGACTGTTCCTTAGACAGAGTCAATTAGAACATGCAACACTACTTCTCTTCTTCCCCAGAATGTTCATTACTTCAACATTCTGGCTACCTTCACCCACCATTTTAAACACATTTTGCATTTTCTGATTTTTAGATTATTATCCCTTTACAGCAGACTATAAGCCCTAAGCCATGCATTTTATATCTGGAGCAACGTCTCTCTGACCAAACTTACCCAGGGCCCCCAGATGATCACTTGAATCCCGGAGGAGAAGCCCCCCCACCCCCCAAAAATAGATTCCAAACCAAAACAAACTGTAGATGAACAGATGGATTTGCAATAGCCGCAGGTGACATTAAATTCCTCTATTACCAAAAAATCACTAGCCAAGCAATTCACCATTTCTCCAGAGAGGCAAAGGTTTGTATCGTAATTTAAATCGAGTCAGCGTGTTTGTCACATCACTAATTTAAAAAAATGAAACAAATGATCTTTCCAGTTATATCCTGGATTTATAACTGAAATTCTGGTGGGATTTGGGAAAAAATGCAGGGGAAAAATAAGTAAGTTTAAATCCATGTGAGTCAGGTTTGAACCTGCCTAATCCAAAGTGGAGCTGAAGTTCTGCATTTAAACTAATTCAGTCATGTTGAAATAAATCAATCTAGATCAATTCTAATCCAAATAATTCCTTTTAAATTAAATGTGACCTACTGTATTTGTCCAAGAGTTTTGGAAAATTGCTTCCCCAAGGAGCAACAGAATTCATTTGACTGATTGATTGATCAATTAATTTAGCTGGAAATTATCCCCTGAAAATCCAGAGGAATAATTCATAATTCCAGAGTTGAAAATTTGGAAATAAGGGTTACCAAGGAAGAGCAATATCCAGAATGTTTCCTGATGTTCTTCTCTGAACAGCGAATAGTTTAGTTATTCAAACTCTAAGCCAGCTGTCCCTTGGCCACACCGACTGGGAATGACAGAAGTTGTTGCCCACATGTTTTTATCTGTACTGAAGAAAGTCGGAAGTCACTCTTTTTTCTAGGCTTTTTTATTTTTCTTTTGTTTCTTCTTTCTTCAATCTCTTTCTATCTTTCTATATTTTACATGTATTTTGAAATTTAATAAAGTTTCCTTAAAAAAAAAGAAGTTGCTGCCCACCATATCAGGAGATCGCTAGATTGGGTAATGTGTCAAAAAGATACTGATAAACTAGAGCAAGTCCAAGATGGTGAAAGGACTAGAAACCACATCCTATGAGGAATGGTTAAAAGACCTAGGTATGTTTTGCTTGTAGAAGAGAAAACTGAGAGGAGACATGATAGCTGTCTTTAAATATCTGAAAGGCAGTCACATGGTAGAGGGTTCAGATTTATTCTCACTTGCATCAGAGGGTAAGACTAGAACTAATGGAGTAAAACTTCAAGGATGTACAGTAGGTAGGATCTAGACATTAGGAAGACCTTCTTGACTGTAGAAGTTGTCAATCAATGGAATAGGTAACCACATGGAGTGTTTTCCTCCCCTTCACTGGAAGTTTTCAAAGACCGAAAAATGATCTATCGGGGATGGTGTAGTGAATCCTGCAGTGTGCAGGTGGTTGATGACCTCTTAGGTCACTTCCAAATCTACAATTCTAAAATTCTATACTTAAACGAAGACTGCATCCAGTTGGAAAGCTAGCACTATCTCAGCCCCTGCTATTCAATTATACACAGTGGATTGCGATAAACCTGGGATGACAATCTTTTCAAGATCCAGGTACCACCGCTTGGTTTCAGAAGATGGCCCAGGTGGCTGTTGTTAGAAAAATAAATGAAGCGTTGCTAAATCATAAAATCTTATGCAATAAAACCTTGCATGATTTTTTGTTTAATGGGCAAAATTTTAGTTATTTTTAAAATCCTTTAATTCTGACTCAGTTTTGGGTATCGGCCTACATTTCAAGTACAGTAGGATAGGTCAGGAAAGGTAAATTTATCTGAATTACACAATGATATGATTCTTTCTGATTTGAACAACATTATGGTAAAAAAACGAAGTGTTCTTCAGGAGAAAGGAAGGGAAGGGAAGGGAAGGGAAGGGAAGGGAAGGGAAGGGAAGGGAAGGGAAAAGGGAAATCTTATATGAAAATAAAGATATTGGAAGAGGATTTTTTTTAAAAAAAAATTCTAAGAGGCACCATAACATTATTTAAGATACTGGGTGAACATATTCACATTATTTTTAAGAAAAAACAAAACTGAGACCACATTTACCTGCTAATCAGAGCACTCCTTAAATAATTAAACTATTGATTTAAAGGGACCACGTTGAAGTAATTGTTGAGGATTAGCAAGTAGTAACAAGGTCATTAAGTTAATATGTCACCCAACATATTTAAATCATACTGCAAGAAAAAGACAGGCCAGTAATACTAAGAATTATTCAGTCCAACAGTAACTGTGCTAATTTTCTTCTCTCTTCCCACACGAAGTAGATATTATGCCATTTAAGAAAATGCAGGACAATGCTCTGATTAAAATGCCCCTTCCAAAAGAGGGTGAGTGAATTCACAAAGGAATTTACATGTAAGTGACATGGGGACACGTGCCACGCCACCACCTTCAACTACCCTGGATATGCTCACTTCCTTCCATTTTCCAACCTTTCAATATACCGCATTAAGTATCTGAAAGCAAATCTAAGCTTCGCCTGAGGAGTAAGATGAAAGCCGGTGGGCTTTTCTTATATAAGGAAAGTGGGTTATGCATCCTTTAAACCATAGGAGTACAACTCTGCTTCACTGCTCCGTGACTGTGCCTTAATTACTGGAGCCCAAAGGAAATAAATGGGAAGCAGGAGAGAGCAGGAAACACAGAGACACATGCAGGCAGCCTCCTCTGTGAATTGATTAATTCAGGGGAGGGAGAAATAGTGCATTTTACTTTCTATTTCTTGGGGCAAATCATTTGTGAATGGCTGTGTATCGGAAGTTGCAAGTCTTATGAATACCAGGACACCTACACGTACATAGCCTGTTAACTGAAGAAAAATAAGTTTGGTCTATACTTCGTTAAGTCCATTTGGCATAGTGGATAAAGGTGCTGGATTAGGAGTGGGGGGATTGTAAATTCTAATCCTTCCTTAAAAGCTAGTTGGGTGATTTGGGGCCAACAATGATGAGCATGAATCAAGTATGGAAAAGCAATGACGTCAGCCTGCAACTAAATGCAGATTAGTCTGCACTATCGTGTTTCCTATAGCTATTACAGTTGTGAAAGTCGGACCATGAAAAAACTAGACAGGAGGAAAATTGACTCATTTGAGCTGTGGTGTTGGAGAAGGGTCCTGCACATTCCTTGGTCAGCAAAGGTGACACATAAGCAAGCATTGGAGCATATAAAACCAGACATATCGCTGGTGGGCAAAATCACAGAACTCCACCTTACTTATTTTGGCCATGTCATGTGATCGAACTCACTGGAAAAGGCAGTTATGCTCAGAATGGTCAGCAGTAAAAGGAAACAAGGCTGCCGAAAAACACAGTGGCTAGACACCATCGAAGTCGACATCAGCCTGAGCACTGAACAATGAAAAGAAACTATGCACAATTGGAAAAAGTGGAGAGAGCTGGTCTATAGAATCCTTGAGAATCAGACATGATTGAACAGATAGCAACATCATCATCACTTTCTCTCTGCCCTAGGAAGAAGGTCCTGGCAAACCACTTCCAAAATGTTGCCAAGGAAACTTCAAGGACCTCTCCATGTAGTCATCAGGAGTCAAGATTGACTTGAAACATAACATAATGTAACGTAACGTAACTTAACACTGTTTCCGAAAGGAACTATGAATAAGCATTCTGCACCATGATGTTTGCACATCAATGCCAAACCTCCCATACTACTTTTTCTTTCCAGTTTAGGAATTCATGGTTTTGCCAAACTGTCCTATTTCTTGAAAATGCTTAGAAGTCAAACTGTGGTGTCTTTCAATTTCCTAAATGTCAACTATTATATCAGAAAGGCCTTTATATTTCCCATCTTAGCAAAGCTCAACAAAACTACACATGGAGCATTAAATCCCTCCAGTCCCATGCTCCAACTTGGAACCTTCCACATTTATTTGGGCTTCTTGTCTTAGAATTTCCAGCTTAATTTCATCTTTTCCCTGAATAGGTGGGTATACTTCTAAATGAAACACTGCCACAACCAATCACCTGTTTTATTTCTAGGGATCTTTATGCAATCCATTCATGCTTTAAAGCTTCAACTCCCAGAATTCCCCAGATGGCTGGGGAATTCTGGGAGTTGAAGTCCACACATCTTAAAGTTGCCACTTCGAAAAACACTGCTTTATAGCATTCCAGCACCATATTTAACCCTCTCTAATAAAAATGAAAGACAGAAACTTGTTCTCTAAGAAGATCCACATAGCTTTACAGACAAGAGTTCATGGCCTGCATTTGCCCACTTTGGATAGGAAAACACTAGAAATCCCAACTGCAACTAGACTGGGGACTGAAAAAAAATATTTCAGCATAAAGCAATGGCAAACCTTTTTACACTGTTGTCAAGAAAAACGCCTGGATGTGTCATCGGTAGTTGACCTTGAATCAGAGTATCTACTTTTTTGCATTTGACCTACTAGAGTTTAATTGGACTGGGTAGGTTGTGGTTCAGTTAATGTGGAACCCAACCATAATAATAATTATAATTTATTAAATTTATATGCAACCTGACTCTCAGCAACTCCCATTGCTTTAGCAATGTTGTCAATCAGGCCATCACGTCAAGGCAAAGTATGCTTATTTGGTCTGGCACTGTGTTTAATTACCCTGGTTTTAAGGCTTCGAACCAACTGTCTTTAGAAGAAGGAGTGTGTTCACAGGTTAGATTGAAAGTTCTCTGTAACTATGAAATCTCGATTTCTAACTGACCAGCAATAATAGTTCTAATGGAAAACTGAGCAATACCATTAATGCTTAGGTAAAGGTAAAGGTTTCCCTTGACGTAAAGTCCAGTCGAATCCGACTCTAGGGGGCGGTGCTCATCTCCGTTTCTAAGCCTTGGAGCCGGCGTTGTCATAGACACTTCCGGGTCATGTGGCCAGCATGACGACTCGGAACGCCGTTACCTTCCCGCCGAAGCGGTACCTATTGATCTACTCACATTTGCATGTTTTCGAACTGCTAGGTGAGCAGGAGCTGGGACAAGCAACGGGAGCTCACCCCGCCGCGCAGTTTCGAACCGCCGACCTTCCGATCGACAGCTCAGCGGTTTAACCCGCAGCGCCACCGCGTCCCCTCATTAATGCTTAGATTTAAAAAAATATATAGATATGACTTCAGCAAAGGATCGTTACCTTGTCGTGGTGCTGGAGCTTGAACACCTCAATGATGCCATGAGCTAAACCGTGAAGGGCCACCCAAGACGGGAAGGTCATGACAGAGAGGTCAGACTAAACACGATCCCTGGGGAAGGTAATGGCAACCCACCCCAGTATTCTTGCCGAGAAAACTCAATGGATCAGTACAACCAGAGATATGTCGGTATACCATCGGAAGATGAGACCCCCAGGTCGGAAGATGGTCAAAATGCTACTGGGGAGGAACAGAGGATGAGTTCAACTAGCCCCAGATGTGATAACGCAACTAGCTCAAAGCCGAAAGGACGGCTAGCAGCCGACGGTGCTGGTGGTGAACGGCGAATCCGATGTTCTAAGGATCAACACACCATTGGAACCTGGAATGTAAGATCTATGAGCCAGGGCAAATTGGGTGAGGTTATTGGTGAGATGTCAAGATTAAAGACAGACATTTCGGGTGTCAGTGAACTGAAATGGACTGGAATGGGCCACTTCACATCAAATGACCACCAGATCTATTACTGTGGACAAGAGGACCACAGAAGAAATGGAGTAGCCTTCATAATTAATAGTAAAGTGGCTAAAGCAGTGCTTGGATACAATCCAAAAAATGACAGAATGATCTCCATTCGAATTCAGGGCAAGCCATCTAACATCACAGTGATCCAAATATACGCCCCAACCACAAATGCTGAAGAAGCTGAAGTAGAGCAGTTCTATGAGGATCTGCAGCATCTACTGGACAACACGCCTAAAAGAGATGTTATTTTCATCACGGGAGACTGGAATGCTAAGGTGGGCAGTCAAATGACACCTCGAATTACAGGTAAGCATGGCCTGGGAGAACAAAACGAACCAGGACATAGGCTGATAGAATTTTGCCAAGACAATTCACTCTGCATAACAAACACTCTCTTCCAACAACCTAAGAGACGGCTTTATACATGGACTTCACCAGATGGACAACACCGAAATCAGATTGATTACATCCTTTGCAGCCAAAGGTGGCGGACATCTGTACAGTCGGTAAAAACAAGGCCTGGAGCTGACTGTAGTTCAGATCACGAACTTCTTCTTGCACAATTTAGGATCAGACTAAAGAGATTAGGGAAGACCCACAGATCAGCTAGATATGAGCTCACTAATATTCCTAAGGAATATGCAGTGGGGGTGAAGAATAGATTTAAGGGACTGGACTTAGTAGATAGGGTGCCGGAAGAACTACGGACAGAAGTTCGCAACACTGTTCAGGAGGCGGCAACAAAATACATTCCAAAGAAAGAGAAAGCCAAGAAGGCAAAATGGCTGTCTGCTGAGACACTAGAAGTAGCCCAAGAAAGAAGGAAAGCAAAAGGCAACAGTGAAAGGAGGAGATATGCCCAATTAAATGCAAAATTCCAGAGGTTAGCCAGAAGAGATAAGGAATTATTTTTAAACAAGCAATGCGTGGAAGTGGAAGAAGACAATAGAATAGGAAGGACAAGAGACCTCTTCCAGAAAATTAGAAATATCAGAGGTAAATTCCAGGCAAAAATGGGTATGATCCAAAACAAAGATGGCAAGGACCTAACAGAAGAAGAAGAGATCAAGAAAAGGTGGCAAGAATATACAGAAGACCTGTATAGGAAGGATAACAATATCGGGGATAGCTTTGATGGTGTGGTCAGTGAGCTAGAGCCAGACACACTGAAGAGTGAGGTTGAGTGGGCCTTAAGAAGCATTGCTAATAACAAGGCAGCAGGATACAACAGCATCCCAGCTGAACTGTTCAAAATCTTGCAAGATGATGCATGCTAGGTAATGCATGCTATATGCCAGCAAATTTGGAAAACACAAGAATGGCCATCAGATTGGAAAAAATCAACTTATATCCCCATACCAAAAAAAGGGAACACTAAAGAATGTTCAAACTATCGAACAGTGGCACTCATTTCACATGCCAGTAAGGTAATGCTCAAGATCCTGCAAGGTAGACTTCAGCAATTCATGGAGCGAGAATTGCCAGATGTACAAGCTGAGTTTAGAAAAGGCAGAGGAACTAGGGACCAAGTTGCCAGTATCTGATGGATAATGGAAAAAGCCAGGGAGTTTCAGAAAAACATCTATTTCTGTTTTATTGACTATTCTAAAGCCTTTGACTGTGTGGACCATAACAAATTGTGGCAAGTTCTTAGTAGTATGGGGATACCAAGTCATCTTGTATGCCTCCTGAAGAATCTGTATAACGACCAAGTAGCAACAGTAAGAACAGACCACGGAACAACGGACTGGTTTAAGATTGGGAAAGGAGTACGGCAGGGCTGTATACTCTCACCCTACCTATTCAACTTGTACGCAGAACACATCATGCGATGTGCTGGGCTTGAGGAATCCAAGGCTGGAGTTAAAATCGCTGGAAGAAACATTAACAATCTCAGATATGCAGATGATACCACTTTGATGGCTGAAAGCAAAGAGGAACTGAGGAGCCTTATGATGAAGGTGAAAGAAGGAAGTGCAAAAGCTGGCTTGCAGCTAAACCTCAAAAAAACCAAGATTATGGCAACCAGCTTGATTGATAACTGGCAAATAGAAGGAGAAAATGTACAAGCAGTGAAAGACTTTGTATTTCTAGGTGCGAAGATGACTGCAGATGCTGACTGCAGTCAGGAAATCAGAAGATGCTTAATCCTTGGGAGAAGAGCAATGACCAATCTCGATAAAATAGTTAAGAGCAGAGACATCACACTGACAACAAAGGCCCACATAGTTAAAGCAATGGTGTTCCCTGTAGTAACATATAACTGCGAGAGCTGGACCATAAGGAAGGCTGAGAAAAGGAAGATAGATGCTTTTGAACTGTGGTGTTGGAAGAAAATTCTGAGAGTGCCTTGGACTGCAAGAAGATCAAACCAGTCCATCCTCCAGGAAATAAAGCCAGACTGCTCACTTGAAGGAATGATATTAAAGGCAAAATTGAAATACTTTGGCCACATAATGAGAAGACAGGACACCCTGGAGAAGATGCTGATGGTAGGGAGAGTGGAAGGCAAAAGGAAGAGGGGCCGACCAAGGGCAAGGTGGATGGATGACAGTCTAGAGGTGACGGACTCATCCCTGGGGGAGCTGGGGGTGTTGACGACCGACAGGAAGCATGGGCTTGTCCATGACGTCACGAAGAGTCGGAAGCGACTAAACGAATAAACAACAACATAAATATGAGATTCAATAATTGGCTATATTTTAATGCTGCTCTAATTTTTGGCATTTAAGAGCAAACTGTTAATCCTGCTTTTTGTACATATTAAAATAACTAATTTGTTTGTTGGACACTGACAAAGAATATTTTCTCACCTCCTACAAATTATTCGTATCACGGCAGCTTACATGTGGGTAGGGGTAGCACATCCCATTTACGTAAAACTGCAGTGGCAGCCTTTCAAAATTCAAAAAATTATACACACATACAGACATTCATACATATGTATGGCATGTTGGCTGGTGGGGACCAGGAGGCATGCCTTCTCTGCTGCAGCCCCTGCCCTCTGGAACATTCTCCCTTCAGAGATTAGGATGACTGCAATCCTGTTGGCCTTTTGTAAGGCCGTGAAGACCTGGTTATGTGCCCGGGTCTGGGGCCCCAAGTGTGTGAAGGGCCCCGTTTCTTGGCTATATTGACATCTATGGCAATAATTTTACTCAGCGAACATATATATTTATTTTGTATTGCTTTTGTTTTATGTTTTTATGACTCAGAGTCACTTGTTGAGATGGGCGGCTATAGAAATCAAATTAAATATATAAACTAAATTGTTGCTTTTGTTACAACAAGCCTGTTTGCCAAATCCTATTTATAGTACCTAGTTATTGTATGTTTAATGGCTAGTCATTACTCATTGCACGTACTCTTGAAAAATATATACCAAGAGAATCCATCAAAAGCAGAATGTAGATTTAATCTGTAGTTGTTAAATTACAGAATAGAGGAAGTTGTCAAATCAGACAGCCATTATGGAATGAATAGCCACGACCGTATGCCTAAGAAAGCACCCAAGAAGGTGGTAAGATGGATCTAATCAAGCCTTAGAAGGTACTCTAAGTTTTGGGGTATTTCTGGAAGGGAGATGGTGTACTAACAAAGAAAATTCTTTGGGCTTCCCCCTTGTCTGCAAGCCTTTCTCAAAAATTCCAACAAAACAGCAGAATGATTTGACCATAATAAACTGAAAACTAGAAAGAAATTTGACCAGAATGAACTGAAAAAGAAGGAAGGAAGGAAGGAAGGAAGGAAGGAAGGAAGGAAGGAAGGAAGGAAGGAAGGAAGGAAGGAAGGAAGGAAGGAAGGAAGCCCAGAACAGGAATTCATACAGACACCCTCCTCTGCAAGAGAAGGAAGAAAGAACTATCTTTTTCTCAACGGCACAGTACAATCCCTATACTACAAACTCACATCTAAAAACATCCCACAAAAGTCTTGAAGTCTGGTGAGATTTCCCACAAAATTACAGTACTCAAGATGGCCTAGAAAGAACATGAGAATGAAACAATATACATCTGCAGTATCAATACAGTCAATACTTCACACACATCTCCATTCACTGGACATATATGGATGAGTGTCTGTCAGAATTATGGATTTAAACTGACCCTCTGGAAAATGGACTCTTTCCATACGTTATTTTTTTCTTTTATGAATGGGCCAGGGACCCAATTCATATGGTTTATTCCACCAGGGTTCTTTGACATTATAAAGTTTACATCTTTAAAGTTCATAACATTAGTAGATCCTCATTGCCTTCAAATACCTTGATGAAGTATTTGAAATGGGGGTAGGACAATAAGGAAATAGGGACCTGATCTTACTCAATTCTTGAGAGACTTGTGGCCAATGTATATATGAAACACACTGCACTACGAAGACCAGGACAAAACAGCTAACTAAAATGGGATCCATAAAAAACCATTATGTAGAACAGCAGATCAATAACTGATAATGGACAGCTCCAGGATCAGCACGGCTAGAACCAGCACCTTTCTGAGCTTGAACTGAACCACTTGGGGCAGGAGAATGGAAACAATTGTATTCACTGGTGTTCACACAGAGTTAATGTGGAGTTGGCACAGTCTAGGCAGCCAGCCCATTTGTTAACACCTGGCCTGACTATAGCTGCTTCTGGGTCATGTCCCATAAAATCAGTTGAAAGGCTGTTTCTGAGTGCATCTGGGCTCCTTCTGGGGGGAAAAAAAAGCTTGAAATCTGAATTATCAGCATAGGTTTCGACTGCAAATGTTTTGAAAAGCAAATCTGGGCTAAAAATCTGTGTGTAAATTTAAGTGTACATACAACACTCTTGCCTAAAAGCAAACTCAGTTGTTAGGCGCTGAGAGAACTATAGCTGAAATGGAACAGTTAGAAACAAGATGGAGATGGTTGAATATGGAAGATAAAATATGCTTAGGTTAAAATCTGAGCCACCATAAAACCATAACCCATTATCTGGAGTCAATCCTATTGTTCTGTAGATAATGAGAAGTTGCTTTATCCCACCAAAGGTTTCCCTTGAATCTTCCAACCTTTTGCTGGTATTGAGACTGACTGACTGTCTGTCTATCTATCTAGACCTCCAGTCTTTGGCCACAAATCTTTTGACTTTTAAGGACCAGCACAAGCTCTGGAATTCCAGGCCTTGTACTCCAACATCCTGAAAACCTGCCTATGCATGCTCCAGCAGTGACAGGCAGTCAAAAATTCATGGAAGGTCTGAATTAGCACAGGGTGGACACCTTCCTGATATGTGGGAATTACAACTCCCAGAATCCCAATGGAGCATGCCAACATTGGCTAGAAATCAAGGTGTAGTTCCAACACAGCAAAAGTGCAGGTAAAAAAAAAAATTGTCTTATCCAGGGACATCTGTAGGAAAGGGTGGTCAAAACAGTCTAGACGGCAACTAGGCCTGCGCAGTCAAAGCCCATCCGTTTTATGTTTCATGTGTGCATCACACATATAAAGGGTGGGAGCTTTGCTAAGGTGGCAGCTGCTCTCTGAATTTTTTTTATTCCTCTGCAGATACCCCTGGTCTTCTCCTATCTCCATTACTGCAATACAGTAACCAGTTTCCTAGGTATATCTACCCCCAGGATTTTTCAGCTGTATCTAAGAGAAACAATGGTATTTATTTTAATAAAGATCACAAAACTATCAGCTCTGACCTATTTCTTTCACTTTAACTAGAAGTAAACAAGCAATGTTATCTTCTAAAACCAAAACATAGGCCTTTCCTGACAGCCATCTCAATGGGCTTATATTTAAAGATGACCTGCATCATCCATAGCTACCTTTATCATCATCCTTTTGTAAACGTAGAGGAAATGCAAACACCTTACAGAACAAGGTAAGTCTGACTCAAGATGAAAGAAATCAGTCCTGATTTCTAACTAAGCTAATAGAATTTAGTATATATTCACTTACAGTCTCATGCCCTATATTCTGCAATACAATGTGTCTCAAACCATTAATATTAGGAGCATAACTATTTCCTTCCTTTTATCTGCCTCTCTCTTTTACACATGCACAGATCTATAGTATTCACCTTGGAAGTATAGTCCTCGTTTAGTGATCACGATTGGGATCAGCAACTCAGTTGTTAAGCAAAGAGGTCACTAAGTGAAACTGTGACTGTGCTTATGATCTTACTTCAGCTTTCATTTGCTTTACAGATCTGTGAAGGTCATAAATGCGAGGGTTGGCTGTAAAGTTACTATTTTGTCACCATCATAACTGCAAATGGTCACTAAATGAGGCAGTCACTAAACAAGGACTACCTATACATATGCAAAATAGGCTTGCCATAGCCGGGTAGGGCAACTAGTGATACAGTAAATTCTCTCTGCTGTCCTCTAGTGGCCAGACACGTTTTTGCAATCTAGGCATGCCAATCCTATGCATTGGCAAGAACCAGAATTTCTGCTATATCCTGCCTTCCTCATTCAGAATGATTATCACTGTTTGTATTCTGATAATGAAAGGGGAAATTAATATCCAACAATTACATTTCCCTAAACATCAGAGACATGTGCCTTTTACTCTCTGCTATGATTGGCTTCTACTGGCAGTTTTCAAAAGATTCCCACTTACAGTTTGATTAGGAAATTAACTGGGTGTTATTGTTCTTTCTTTATTCAAGCTTTCCCACAAGAAAATGTGCAGGAAGACCTCTCCTCCACATTCTGCTTTTGTGCTTAGAAGAACTATATTAAACTAGGGTGGCTATGGAAACTTTTGCCCTGGAGGCACGCAGCCTCTCTTACTTCAGCAAACACAGAATAATGAATTTAGTTTGTTACGATACATCTCAAGCTTTGCAATAAACACTCTGTGCCCATCTGAAGGCATAGCTGCATGCCAGGAAAGTGTTTTGTTTTCTGTTTTTCATACAACCTGAAATATTTCCTGCTGCTCTTAGATAGAGAAAGTTATTACTGGATTTATTCAAGCCACCAGAAATAGCAAAGAAAATCTCTGGGCCAATCCTTCTTCTTCGGCAGAAAGAATGGGGAAGACACCAATTTTTTGGCCACAGAAGGAGGAAACACAGAAACTTTAAAGTGCAAATACTTTCGCAGAGCTGTCAAAAGTTTACTGACTTGATAATAGCAGCAGGATTAGACCCGAAGATTTATCACCTGAACTGGCTGCTGCTTAGGACAAAAAACAAGGGGAAAGACTATTGTTTTGAGTTCCTATTGTTTCCAATGGCTGAACACACAGAAAACATCCTGTTTTGTTCCAAGCTGTCTATAAAGGTTTTAGGGCATTTTTGCTGAACTAAATATGGGTAAAAACCTCCACATATTCATGGTTCCTAATTATAAGGCAGCTTCTATGCACATTCAGATGAATGCACAACAACCTGAAATCTCAGAGCATGGGCAAGTTCAGGTATGCGTGGAAACCCCGCCCTCTGTCTCCAACTCACTTTCAGCCTTGTATGTTTAGGTCAAATGGAAATAAACAATCCCATGAAGCAAAATTCATCAGATTTACACATGAATGGGGGAGATGTTATTTGCAGGCAAGCTGCACATCGAATTGCATCCAGCCTTCATTTCAATTCAAAACAGATCCATGCACATTCTTGCTATTTTTACCAGAGCAGCATCTACTGCTGAAAAGATAAGCATCGGATCTCTTCGGAGAGAGAAATAGGTTGATAAAATATGGTTCCCTCCCATACATCTTCTTTGGATCTATCGCAGTGCTAACCCATTCTCTTTCTTCTTCCAATCTCAAAGCTGAGAACAATTTTGAAGAAGAGGTGGAGGAAATATAAAACTTATTCCAAGTACCATTGATAAAGGGAAAAAAAGTCCTACAGATGCTTTTACATTTATGATTTTACTCTGGCTTTTGCAGAATGCCACTGCTTTGATCATATTTCTGTCCTGGCTGTTTAATCTTCCTGTTGTTTGTTTTCACAGGCTAGGCTCCAACGCACTGCACATATGGGTCCCAGGCCATTGGGGGCTTGTATTTTTCAGGAACCAGCCCCCGCTGCCACATGGTAAGCTGCTTTCCAAACGGAGGGGAGTTTCAAAAGCAGATTGTCAGATGGCATGAATGAGGGTTCCCTAAACTGAGTGGAGAAATTTTTAAAAGGTTCCTTTGATGGGCCTAAAATATTGCTTTGGCAACTGCATTTTTAAAGTGTGCTTTTTTTAAAAAAAAGTTAAGATTTAAAATTCTTATATTGTTTCCACACTGAAATCTTTATGATAGGTAGGTAGGTAGATAGGCAGGCAGGCAGGCAGACAGACACTCTATTTTGCAAAATGAAAGTCTTCTTGTCTGGAGATGCTTAAACAAACTCAACCCTTGCTATGTCAATAAATGCTATGCTGGGACAATGAAAATGCTTTTCTGACTCTCATTGCTGCTATGGTGGTTAATGAGATCTTACTATTTTCAGTGGAATAGGGGAGGAATATTTCAAGACTATTCATTGCAGGAAGAATAGCCAATAGCACGTATTTCTTGCCCTTTCTTCTAAAATGCAGGTATTTCACTGGGAAATATACTGATTAAGGTGGTCAGATCATATGAACAAACCTCTAAAAGAGGGAGGCGTGTAATAAAATTTACACACCATGGCTTGTTGCTGGTTTAGGTAGGAAAAAAGACTGTTGTTTTATAGTACAACAAAACAAGAAAGGATTGTTTAAATTATGGGCTGTGGACTAGATTCTGCCAGAATCATGTGATCAAAAGGGAACATCACTTCCCTAACACCAGAAAACCTGGGATTTAATTTTTTAAGTATGTTAATAGTACAGAAATGAAGAGATTATGAAAGGAGAGAAAGAGCCAAGAATTATTAGAGAGAGAATTACAAGGATTTCAGCAGCAAATCATGCTGAGGGGAAGAGAAGCACTAATATAAGTTGCAATGGTAATGCTAATATTATTTATTGCTTTCCTCAGACCTCGAGATTCTCATGCTCAGTAAGGCAATACATTCAGCAATTGGTAAGGATTTAACTGAGCCTCTCCTGCAGAAGAGATGCTAGTAGTGGTGAGGCCTAAGTTTCTCTAATTTTATCAGGCAACCCAGTCAAGACCCCACTGTATAAAAACGATGGTGCCAGAAGATCAGTTTTATGCTTGTTTTCTTGTATTTTGAGTCAAATGGGAACAGTGGGGTGGCTCTCTACCTTTCTAATTCAATCTTTCTCCTGTGAGGGCCTTCTATCTGTTGAGGAACCTCCATGTACCTCTGGGGGAATCCTCTGGGCTGCAACAGATGATGGGGTTCAGACCTCTTTTACCATGAATTTGCACAATAATTTCCAACACGTGAACATTTGGAAATGATGGGAAAGGCCTCCCTTAATCCCCCCCCCCCGGAAAATAAGTCCTTTAGCCTGTTTCACAAGTTTCAAGGTCTCTTTGCAGATCACTTAGCCAGCACCAAAAACGACTTCCTTGTTCTATTTCATAAACAGGGACATCCCTATATGACCCAGGGCTGATTAGAACCACCAGGGAATAAATCCAGGGCTGAGTTCCCGGATCGCGCCAGTGGGCAACAGTGTGGTTTGGTGGGAACCCAGCTCCTGGGGCGTGTAAGCCAGTCTTAAGGACTTGGCAATGATATGTGAACCCAGGCACTGCCCGCAAGCAGCAGGCCACCACGCACGAGCTGCTCAAAATGCTGTCGCTCAGGCCTCCTCTGAAGCCTCCCCAGGTGAACCGCAAGGGCCGCCTCCACCGGACAGAAGACTTCAAAACGGACCTTCCTGCAGACCTCACCTGATGCCCTCCCTGGCCCAGACTGCAAACCACAAAGTGCTTACAGGCAGGAGAGCTCGACGCCCCACGCGGGCCAACAGAGGGGACACAAATCGAGACGCGGTGGGCTTCGGTTAGTGCCCACGGCAGGGAGTGGGTCTGTGCGTGGCAGGAAGGACGGCTCTCCTTTGACCGAAACCGCAGGCTCGCCAGCGAGCGAGGTGGGGGCGAGCGAGCGCTGCAGTGGAGCTATGCAGGAACCGGGGCCGGTGGGGGCGGCAGCCTTCCTTGGTCGCTGGGAAAGAGAGGAGCCGCGGCGGCTGTCCCTGCCTTAGCGGGTCCTCGCCGGCTCAGCTCTCGCGCCCCTCCGTGCCTCCGTCTATGGCCAGCCCACCCTCGTTTTGCAAAGGCGCCGAAGCCGCTGGTCCGCTCCACCGGAGGCTTCCCCCTTCCTAGCCAGCCGACCTGGCTGCGGTCGCCCCTCAGGTGAGGGCATAGGACGAGGAAGGGGGGGGGGGCGGCGGCTGGGTCACCTCTGGTTTTGCAAAAGGAAAAGGCAGGAGATCCGCAGCCCTTACCTTCCACAGCCATTCTCTCAGAGCTCGCTTAGTGCATGCATAATTCGCCTGCCCAGAGATGCTTCTCCTCCTCCTCCTCCTCCTTCCTCCCCTCTTCCCCCACCCCCTTCTTTCCTTTCTTCTCTTTCTCCCTTCACCGTTTTCTCTCTTGCTCATCTGCAACCAAGAAGCTCAACCTGCAGCGAGAAAGGCTTAGCCCCTTTCCCTCTGCAGCCTGGGAAATGGAGTCTCTGCCCCCCAGTCAAGCCGCGGCACAGTGGCCCTTTGTGCGGATGGGACCCCCTCATTCCGACGAACGTCCGGCCCTCTCCACCTGAGACCGTCTCCCTCACAGGAGGAATCTGTTCCTTCTTGCCATGCCTCAGGCGCTCAAAACCAATGGAGAAAGGGAGACTACAACTCCCGACATGCAATGCTGCAAGGTTTAGCAGAGAGCTGGAGTGGGACGATTTGATTGAGCGCTTCCTTGTCAAATTAGAAGAGGAGACAGGTAAAAGCGGGTTGCTGTAGACGGCCAGGCAAAAAACAGCGGCTGGGATCAGAACCTTTCCAAAGGCGAGGGAGAGATTGCCTCCCAGATAGCTTCGCCGCGGCTGCTAACATGCCAAAAACTTATAATAAATCCGAAGGTGATGATGCTGGCAACAAGGGAAACAGTCACTTCTGAGCTTGCATTTTGCAAAGGGTTTAAAGGTGGCTGTTTTTATCCAACTGCAACTCAGTGGGACTGATGCTTAATGATGCAGGCTACATTTCTGGTTACACTTAAAAGAGGGAACACACCAAGCCACCCAGAAGGCAGGCCACAGGTCTTCCACCTCTTGACTCGTTGGCCAACAATCTCCCCTCTTTTCATTAAAAGTGTTTTAAAGCTATATTTTTAAAAATAGACTAAAATAAGGTGGAACGAGGAGCTTGGTGCACTCCACGCTGTCTACTCCTGAGTCAGAACAATTAACACATGATGAGGCCACTCTTGTTTTCAGGGCATTCCACCCTCCCCATATGTAGAAATGTTTTATTTCTATTTCTATTTCTATTTGAAAACAAAATGACAAAATAAAAATGAACGAAGATACTCAACACTGAGTTGTAAAATAGCATCAAACATAATAAATTAAAGAAGTGGAGGGAATCAATTTTTCAAGCTCCATAAAATGAAAAGGGCTGGGGGGGATTTGGGGGGGTGTTTTTGTTTTTTTTAGGTTAGAACTGTGTAGATGCCTCCTGGGAAGATTCCTTCAAGAGCAGCTGTTGGAAATTGTTCTATGTCACCCCTAGTTGTGCTGCATCTGATCCATAAGTGTGGAGAACAATGCTTCCCTGGCCTGCATGTCTGCTCCATCAGTAACAGGCAACGCAGTACAGGTAGTCCTTGTGTAACAAACATTCATTTAGTGATGGTTCGGACTTACAATGGTGCTGAAAAAACCGACTTACGACTGGAAATCACACTTATGGCTGTCACAGTGTCACCGTGGTCACATGATCACGATTTGGGTGCTTGGCAACTGGTTCACATTTATAACTGTTGCAGCATCCCGTGGTCATGTGATCGCCATTTTCGGCCTTTCTGGCCGGCTTCTGGCAAGCAAAATCAATGGAAAACCAGGTGATTCACTTAATGATCACATGGTTTGCTTAACAACCACTGTGTTTCACTTAACAACCACTGCAAAAAAGATTGTAAAATCAGGTTGGATTCGCTTAATGACCACTTTGCTTAGCAACTGAAATTCCAGTCTCAATTGTGGTCATTAAGCGAGGACTATCTGTATCATTACTAGTGTGAACAATCAGTTGGAGAGAAATATTCAGAGCACTATTCAGCCACAAGGTTTGTTCAGTGACCTTGGGTCAGCCACTCCATGTTGGCAGAAAGCAATTTTATAGGATTGTTATGAAGAAAGATGGAGAAGACCTGAATCCCCAGCTTGAAATTGGATGAAAATTGGAATACAGATCTAATAAAGTGATTGGACAGAACTTGGACACCATGATTGCAACGCTGGGCAGGTTCTTCGATTGCATCCACAATATTTTGAATACCCAGAGCTGTACACCAGTGGTGAGGAAGCTCACTGATTGTGCTGTAATATGGTACTTGGTGAAGCTACATTATACATTAAAGATTAATGTGCAACATATTTTTAGCAATGATGAAATCTGCAGGCCATTGGGAACCTAGGATCCCTCTTCTATGTTCTAATATTAGGCAAAGGATCTGGTTCTTTGTAAGGGCATTACTCTCTCCTACATGTAATCACTTTGTTTAGTTATAAACAAAGCAAGCCTTATAAAAACTCTGTTACATCTCTAGGGCTTCTACACCCTGAGGAAGCTAGTCCCTGATGTCACGCCCTTGGAATTTTGTTGGGAAAGGAAGAGCACACAACAATACTTTTGTGCCGGAAGAAAACAATTTGGAAATCAGACACAAACTCATGTCTTTGTTACACACACATCCTGGAGACAGGGTGGAAAGATGTAAGGCAACTTAATGATATATTTCTTCCAAGAAATTTCCCCTTCCTGCCCTCGTTTCTGCAATTATGGCCTCGCCTGCACGAATACAGTTGAACTTCTGCATTTTTCATGGCTCCAATAGATTAGGAGTCTTTGAGGGCAGGAAACTACATTTTTGTTTTGTGATCTTTAAACTAGTCTAAAGGGCACATCTGCAGTCTATTAGCAATATTAATTACAATAAAGTCAAGAGGGGGAAAAAATTAGGTAGGTGTTCCATTACATCATCTGCAAACTCCATGAAAGCAAATGGGCAAAGATGGCTTCTCTGCTGGTTTTACTACTCAAGTACAAATTCTAAGCTTTGAAGAAGAAAAATACTGCTAGATAATAAATCACACCTTCCATTTACTGTTTGGAGAGTGATGGAATGTGATCAATTGACTAATCAGTTCACAGTGTCCTTGTTCAAATTGTTCACTCCATTGACTTTGCAATGGTTCACATATCCCAACAAGTCATAATGTATTTTATTTAATTTTCACTTAGTGGGATATGTGAATTCAACTACTGTGACCTATAAACCATGAGGTGAGGCTTGGCATTTATGTGTGAACAAGGCCACTATGGTTTGCTTGACTAACCATGGTTTGGTACAAAGTATGACCCCAATTATTGTCAGAGAATTTAAGTTCTACCTTACAGATTTTTAAAATGTATACCTGCGTACCTGATTTCTGGATTCGCTTTCCATATTTCTGAGTTTTCTATAATAGTCTAGAATGATGGGAGTGGGATGGGGGCAGTGCATCCATCCTGGCCCTTCTTGACCTCTCAGCAGCTTTCGATACCATCAACCATGGTATCCTTTTGGGTTGGCTTAGGGAGTTGGGGGTGGGTGGCAGTTTTGTGCTGGTTCACCTCCTTCCTCCAGGGCTGGCCCTAATCGGTGTTGACAGGGAGCAAGAGACCTGGCCCGCAGCCCCTACTTTGTGGGGTGCTGCAGGGTTCAGTACTCTCCCCACTCCTTTTTAACATCTACACGAAACCACTGGGTGTGATCATCAGTCACCATGGGATGAGGTATGCTGATGATACTCAATTGCTGATGATATCTCCATCCTGGGTGAGGTAAGTGATGCTGTGACCACCCTCTCTCGGTGCCTGGAGGCTGTAGGGGTCTGGATGGGGAACAACAGGCTTCAGCTGAACCCTGGTAAGATGGAGTGGCTGCAGGTTGGGGGCTCCTCTGTATCAGGGAAATTAGTTCTGGATGGGGTTGCACTGCCCCATTCAGACCCAGTACGGAATCTGGGGGTCCTCCTGGATTCACAACTTCTGCTTGAAGAGCAGGTGGCAGTCGTGGCCAGGAGGGCCTTTGTGTGTTGTCCGCCAGTTATACACTTTCCTGGATCGAGAGGCCCTCTGGTCAGTCACTCATGCCCTAGTCATCTCCTGTATAGACTACTGCAATGCACTCTACATGGGGCTACCCTTGAAGAGTATCTGGAAGCTACAGCTGGTTCAGAATGTGGCCGCGTGGGCAGTCTTGGGTGCCCCAAGGATGGCGCATGTAACACCTTTGCTGTGCAAGCTGCAGTGGGTGCCAGTTTGCTTCTGGGTCCAATTCAAGGTGTTGGTTATCACCTTTAAAGCCCAACTTGAGGGACTGTCTCACCCCCATTATATTGACCCGTCCAACCGGTTATGCAGAGAGGGCATGTTACGGACCCTGTCCATGAGACAATGTAGATTGGCGGGGTCCAGGAAGAGGGCCTTCTCTGCTGTGGCCCCCGCCCTTTGGAATACTCTTCCCCCAGAGGTGAGTCAGGGCCCATCGTTCCTGGCCTTCCAGAAGAAGTTGAAGACCTGGCTCTGCCATCTTGCTTGGGGCAGGAAGGGGAGCAGTCAATCCTGGGGGTGGCTAGTGCCTTAAAGTGGTTCCCATGCATTTATGAATCTGAATCAGAACTTTTTATTGCCATCTTGGATGCTATTTTATACTTTATACTCATATTTATACCTTATGTAATATATCTTGTTTTTATTGTATTTCAATCTTTTTTAGCTTTATTGTAAACTGCACAAAGTCCCTCTTTTGGGGGAGATGGGCAGTGACGAAATTTGATAAATAAATAAATATTCCTTCAGTCTTGTACCAAAAATTATTTTATTATTATTTTTATATAATTGTCCTTTATTATAACTTCAGTTTGCCTTTCAGTATGTTGTATCAATTTTTTGCCCTGCTGCTTGATAGCTCTACTTGTAGTTCACCTTCCACAGTCCAATATCCTTTTTAAAAAAAAACAAAACCAAGAATATAAAGACTTTTCTTTTAGGGCAAACCCAGAATATAGCATACGATGCAGCTTGTTTTATTCTCCTTTCTTACACAATCTTACTTTTAGTAGAATTATTTCTAATTATCTGCAGTTTTATTCTTGGAGCAATTCCAGAACTGCGTATCTTTTTTAAAAAAAGTCATTTTGCAACAAAAGTGGGAACAATGAATCTAATGTGTTATATGAGTTCTGATGCAGATATTTTAATGTTCTTCATTTCTTTTCTCGGCCTGTACCTTTTTAAAAACTCCCTTAGAAGTCCCTTTTAAAATCTCTGTGTTGATTTCTGAAAGCATCTTAAAACTCTTATCTATTGATTGCTAATTAACCTTTACAATATTTAAGTTATATTCATTACTTCGGAATGAAGCTTTTCTCAAGAACGTTGACCTGTGCTTTCTTATTGTGTAGGAAGCCTACATCTATGGATCTCAGGTAAGATACATATTAACCTTGGATTGGTCAGATTGCAGCAGAGAAAGATGGGACACAGGGACGCAAATGAGTAATAAAATAAAATGGTCCCTGCTAGATCAGACTATTTAGTCCAACATTCCCTGTGTGTAGCAGCAGTAGCCAAATTATTATTAGATTTTTATCCTGCCTTTTTTATATATAACTCAAGGCAGCAAAGATACCTAATACTCCTTCCTCCTCCTATTTTCCCCACAACAACAACCCTGCGTGAGAGAGTGACTAGCCCAAAGTCACCAATCCAGCTTTCATGCCAAAGGGAGGCCTAGAACTCACAGTCGCCTGGTTCTAGGCTAGAACCTTAACCACTGCACCAAACTGGCTCTCAGATACATGCTGCTAGGAAATCAGGAGCAAGCCATAAAGCCAACTATCTTTGTCTAACCAGTATACGTTTTAAGGGTGTAAGAAGATTAGACCCAAACAGTGCATTGAGGTATAGGGTATAGGATATACAGTTTGAACTAAGATGCCATGAACCTTCTGTCAGAGAACTTTCCAGAACAAAAGTGGGGCCATTCTGAGGTTTCTAGAAGTGATTGAACAGGATTTTTTTTTACACACCTCTAGCATGACATACAGTACTTCTATCTAAAGTTCCAATTATTCCATTCAATTGTATATTTCATTGTTACATTTAACATTAATCACCTCTAGAAAATATATGGCATTAAAATATATTTTCTGCAATTTAGCTTACAAGAAAAGTTATAAAGATTCACATATACTAAAATACACATATATAAACAAATGATTCTTCATGTTTCCTTACATCCACTTCCCACAGGTAGGTGGTATGAAAAGAGTAATGATATAGAGTGTGTGGCAGTACAGTCATAGCATGTACAGAAAGGCTACCTGGTGGAATTATGAAGTGAAAGGCTGTGGGTGAGAAAAATGCATAGAAGAGGAGGATTGCTGCAAAAAATGAGGACGAGAGAAAAAAGTAGTATGTTATAGAGAGAAAAAGAGTCAGAAGAAAGAACAAAGGTAAAAGGCAGAGATAATGCAAAATGATTTCGATGGTCATAAAAAAATGTTTTGGAAGTAAGTGAAGAGGGTTAGACAATCAACCACCAGCAGACTTAGTGAAATTAAAAATTAAAGGAATGAAATAATTGGGGATGAAACTGAAATGAGGGAAAGCTAAAAGGAATATTTGAGAGAGTGGACCATGGGAATGATAGTGTTATGCTGAAAAGTGGTATTGTAATGGAATGTGGGTTTGACTTGGGAGGGGAATACTGATCCACTACAAAAAAGATATCCAAGTCCAGGGAAAGAAGAAAGCATGAGAAATAAGCTCAAAACACTCCACCTTGGAGTCTTGGAAGGAATGTTAATGTGGTAAGGTAATGTGGTAAGGTATTGAAAGCCAGTCAAAGCCCCTCTCTACCTCAACTTATACCTAACCTAATCAAGGTTTTCAGACTGAAGGAGCTGTGGGACATCCAGCTTGCTGGGGTGGATAAGTGTGGCAGAGAAAAATATGAAAGATGTAAAGAGGCAGAAGAGGAATGTTAGCTCTTGAAGAAGCATTGCATGGTGAAAAATAGCAAATGGGAACCGTGGATATCGATGGACATTGGTTGCGTTCACATGAACAAAGCCATATATAGCTTTTACTAAGGTGGCCCTGTTTTTTACACAGTAACTCGTCTGGACTTCAAGAAGGACCCAATTGTCTGGACACTTTCAGTTTCTTCTCTGCTTACTGTCTAAACTCCTTCAACCAAGCCTGCTGCTCACTCTCTAACCAGCAGAAGTTTTAAGGACCATCCCTCCCATAAATGTAATAAAACCCAATATCTAGGACATTGAACCAGTTAGAAACAGCTCTAGTTTACTACTTCTGTTATGCTAATAACCATGCTAACCTACCCTAAATTTACAGATATATGAGTAAATTTTCTATTGAAATCAGTATGCTGGAGTCTCTGGGTCTGGTCTCCAGAGCAGTGTTTCTCAACCTTGGTGATGTGAAGATATGTGGACTTCAACTCCCAGAATTATATGGGTGGCCATACAAATCCTTTAAATACATTTTTCTACATTGGAAATGTTAGTTTTTCACTTACAATAAATGCTTTCCTTTTCATTTTATTGCCAATTTTCTATCACTAGTGCTATGCCTCTTGATGAAGGGTTTCGGGAATTTTCTTTTTTAATTAAAAAGTTCCCCGCCCTGAAAAAGTTTGGAAAGTCCTGCTCTAGAAGACTTACTGCTCTAAAGATTCACTACTGCCTCTCCTTTCAGTCCCTTTCCACCAATCCACATTTTTCTGGCAGTCCTTTTTATTATCCCCTTCTCTCACCCACCCATCCTTCCTTTATAAAAAAAACCCACCATCTGCTTTTCTTTGCTAGCAACTTTTCCCTTCTCATTGATCATCTTATATTTTATTTATGCTTAAGTCTTAACGTCAGTCTTGTTTGTTTGCATCCTTCAGCTGTGTTTCTGTTCATGTGTGATGTTTAAAAAACTAACTAAATAAAGTGAATTAATTATATTTAACATTTGTATTCTAGTGATTTTTGAAAGCATCTGTTACTCTGCTGTTCCAACCATTCTTGGGATCCCTAAAGTTATTAGGCATTTTTTCCCATCAGGCTTCAACCGCTGAATTTAAGAATTGGTAATTAGTCTCCCGTGTCATACTTCTCTGAAACACGATGTTTCATTTCCCATTGTTTGTAATGCCGACTGAAGATTGGACATTGTCTAACACAATTGCAATTTTGCATTTCAGTCACACTTTCTCCAACAGCCATCCCATTCTGTAGCCAGCTTCGTTTTCTGGGAGTGCAGTTCTCTTCCTCCCAACAGGAAAACAAAAATTGCATTGGGAATACCCAGGTGCAACTCAAGTAATGAGAACTGGATTTTCAGAGTAGAAATAATTTTAATTATGTTTGCCCTTTTCTCCAGAGAATCACATTGTCCTTTTTAAAAAAAAATTAATCCCATTCATTAGGTACAGTGAGTGCAATTTAGAAGAGTTTGGTCTCTCATTAAATCCCACTTTATTTTTCTTTGAATGCCAACTAATCAACTCAATGCTGCATAGGAATGTGATAAATCCATGCTGTCTCTCTTGTGGTTTGGGATCCCACTGTATAAAATCCCCCTTTTTCTCCATGTGTGTATTTAAATCCCCCAGCTTTATGTATCCAACAAAGCTTTCTTCTGCTAAAGTTTAGTTCATGTGCATCAAGATACTCTAAAACTCTAGTTGCTGCTTGTATGTTTGTTTAAGTACTGCCATGAGTGTACATGATGCTTTCCAAAGGATAAGGGCCTTAGGGATATCCACATCCAGTGGGCCAATAATATAATAATAGAGCAAATGGAAAGAAGAAAACAAAAGAGAGAACAGAATTAATGAGACGAACAACAAGAAGTTGCTATTATTTGAGATGCCCCAACTTCGGCTCAGTGATATTACACTGCTGGATCTAAGAAGCTGTTCTTCCTTCAGGTGTTGGGCCATATAAGCTGGTTATACGATATGAATTCCACATCTGGATCTCACTGTAGTATGTTTTACCTGATTGTATTTTATTATTTTAACATTTTCCTCTTCTGGATGTTTTTAAACCTTGATAATCACCCAAAGTGCTTGGGAGTGGGCAGCCTTACAAATTGAATGAATAAATAAATAGCCCCCGTTATTTCTTTTTTATGATCCACCATTCTGAGAGAAGAATTAACCAATAGGGTTTAGAGTTAGTCAAGAATCTTGGAGGTGGGCTGGTCAAAACCAAATGGGCAGGAAATAAGCTGGTCCTGGGTTCACTCGATATGATGGCTGCAAGCAAGTTATGCCCCAAATAGATGGTGCCAGTGTCCTCCAAACTTCTTTTAAAAATGTTTTTCAAAGTACCAGTAACTCATGAGATAGCCAAGCCATAAGGGATTTCTATATATTCCCTTGTTTGTTATATTTTGGCTAATTTAGCCTGCACATATGCATGTGCATTCCTGTGATGTTGCATGAAATTACAAAGGCTATATGGTTGGGGCACAAAGTGAGAAACACATCTGTTCCCAGCCCAAACTGAAGCAGCTGTTCAGACTAAAGAAGTCAGGAAGCATGGAAGTTTTAGCATGGAGTGACTATCCAAGACCAATATTTCATAAGCAAAAGGACTGTGGCCTGAATTCTTTCAACCACCACTTGCCCTTACCAGCAGCTTTATTACTCAGTTCTCAGAAAGGTTGTGCCTGATCCACAAGATACCCGGTTGGAGCCCTTTGTAATCTGGTAGGGACATGTTGAAAAGGGAGAGGGGTTTATTTTTGAAAGGTATAGATTCCTATTTCATCACAGCAGGCTCAAAACATCAGGAAACAGTTGGGTAATCAATAATTAAGCAGTTGTCTGGTCAGAGTACTGGTAAAGTCCAGTATGAGCAGAAACAGGCCAGAATAATACCAGAGAGATACAGGATGAAAAATCAACAAAAACGTACCATCAACAAGGTTTTGGTGAAGCAACCAACCAGGTCAAGCAACAAGTTGAGTTAGTAAGTGGGGAAGTATAGCAATGCAATATACTCTTAGAACTTCTTCTAATCGTTCTACAATCAGTGGCTTGGAAGTCATTTCCAGCCATCATATTCCTTTGAAGGAATGACTTCAGGGCTTGAAGATGTGTCTATCTGTCTATATCCCTGTCCAGGTATTAAAATGTGCCAAAGGAGCACTTTTCTACATGCCTCTGTTGAAACTGGTAGATGATGTGGAGATAAAGAGGACCTTCTTAGTGGTGGTGTGCTGATTATAGGATGCTTTCCACCCAGAGGCCAGATTGGGTCCTCCAGCAGTTTCACTTCTATGCCAAGTGAAGGCGTGCCAAGATTTAGGTCTCCTGAATTTTATTTTTCAAGTGTTGGCTGATTTATTTGTTTTCACAATTTGTTTTGGGTCCTGCCTTAAAACCATGGATATAAAGATTCATTAATAAAAAATGAGTTATAAATATTTGAATAAATGGGCAAATACACCTAAATACAAACTTCAATCCTCCAATGCAAAAACCAGAGAAAGCTGACCAGGTTGATTGGGCAATGGGATGAAGATGCTGATAACCATTCCATGAGCTACATGGGCCAGTCCCTATAGCACCCTTCCCCACCGAGTGAGCAGGACCCCAAATTTTGGTTTGTTTTGGAGCATAAAGGGAATTAATGGGCAAAGCAGCTACTATATTAGTCTTGCAGAGGCTTAAAATATCCATTTCATCCCTGATCAAATCAAGTCTGATTCCCATTCCTGCCTAGTGTCATGAGTGCCGTTGAGCTAAAGTCATCAGCGCAATGGCACTCATGACAATGACAAGGAAATAGGTGAAGGGGTACAAGTTAAGTAGCCATCAACCTACAACGACTAACGGCCAACAAACAATAGCCAAATGAATCACGGAGCCACCCAAACCATCAGCGGCAATACAACGGGGATCGCCCAGCTGAAAGCAATCAGCAGAAGAATGGAAACCTGATGATGGGCGATCCCGGAAACCCTCACCCACCGGCAGGGCAACGCATGGGACAAAGGGGGGTGACGTGACCGTGAGCGAGGGGGCGCTGACCGGCGCGGGGTATTTAAACCCCGCACCGGCGCGCTCCTGTCACTCTCAGCTTTTTTCTACCAACGCTGTACCTGCCCTGCAATAAACCAGAGCCTGATTCGCAAACCAGTGTCTGAATGTTATTCAAAGGGAGGCAGCGCATGACATAAAGCTGAGAGTCATAAACTCAGCCTCGCCGAGCCCCACCGGACGACAACGAGCCGCGGGAGGAGTAGACGGCGAGAAGACCAGCAAGATGAGGCTGGAACGGCGCGGGCAAGGAGGGCGAGCCGCGCGGCAAGAGACAGAGGAGGACCGACCAAGGCCAGAGGCACCGCGGACTCCCGGAGCCATGGACGCCCACCCAACCCGACCCGAGCCTCAGCTCCAACCCCAAGGGGAGATGGCGACGGAGGCAACCCGACCGCGGGAGGGAGCAGCACGACTTCCGAAACCAGCGGAGGACCCCGCGCCCCACATCGCACCCCAGCAACGGGCGTGGAGCGACAGCCCCACGGCGCTCGACACGGAGGAGGACGACGGAGACACCCATCAGACGGCGGAGGAAGCGGACCCGCGGCAGAGGGACGATGAACCCCGCCGGCAACCCACCCCCGAGGACGCGCCAACGGAACCGGCCCCAGCGGCGGCGCGGGCTGTGGACGAGGAGGCACGAGCTGAACTCGCGGCCATGCGGGCTCAGCTGACGGAACTCCGGACCATGCTCCAGGCGCTTATGCCCCCCGCGCCACCCAACGACGTCCCCGCACAAGCCCACACCCCGAGCGAAGCATCGAACCCACACGGGCCAGCGGAGGGCCAGCAGACGGCACAGGCGGCCGACACCACACCCCGAGAAGCGAGAGGCGGGGCCGCACAAAACGCCCGGGCCCCAAAGGACTTCCCCATCTTCTTCGATGGGACCCCCACAAAACTCTCGTTTTTTGTGACCAACGCTAGGGAGTTCATGGGGAGGCACGGACACTCCTATGACTCCGAGGCCGACAAGATCGCCGCCGTGGCGATCAAACTCCAAGACAGGGCGGCGGACTGGTACGTCCAACTGTACGAGTCCAGCTCCCCCGCCCTCGCCACCTTCCCTGCTTTCATCAAAGAGATGAAAAACTACTTCGAAGACCCCCTAGCCAAAGTACGGGCGAAAAGCGCACTCCAAAGACTTAAACAGGGCACCCGCACGGTCCCTGACTACGCCCTGGAGTTCAAAGCCCTCGCGGGGAAGGTCAGCGACTGGTCCGAGACCACCCTGCTGGAAATCTTCAAAAGGGGGCTCAACCGCGACGTTCTCCAATGGGCCCTCTACCGCGACGACCCAGAAACGTTACACGGGTGGATCCACCTCGCGGGGAAAGCCGAACACGCGCACCGCACCTTCCTCATGACAACCACGGAAGACACAAACGATGCCGGGAAAAAGGTACCCGCACCACATGGGGGGATGGCCGGCTCCATATACCCTAAAAAGAAGTTCAACCGGGAGCCCTGCGGGAGGTGTGGCAAATTAGGGCACAAGACGGCGGATTGCTTCGCCAACCGACCGCCGACCAGCGCGCCCAAGCCCACCCCGAAAATTAGCCCCAAACCACCCAACCCGGGGCCGCCGCCTCACCGCAGAATGACCGTGGCCACAGCGACACCGAAAGAGGGCTGGGACGCTTACTGGGGGGAAGAGGACAATACCGACCCCGACCAGCCGGCGGGAAATGCTCCCCGCCTGCTCTGAGACGCGTGGCGAGACAGGCGGTGGGACAGCAACGCGGACCACCTCAACGAAACGACAAAAGCTCCGTAATATTGGCAGCAATTCAACTCTCTACCGGCAACGGAGCCACCACGGCCGCGGCACTAGTGGACTCGGGGTGCTCAAAAAACCTCATCCACCCCGACCTAGTCGCCAAACTCGACCTCCGCTGCTTCCCCCTCCCCACGCCGCTGGCATT